>NC_060130.1:835499476-836749476 GCF_021461395.2 Schistocerca americana | reverse complement strand
AATTGCATAGGTATGGCCTCTTCCATTAACAGCCTAGCATCTTCTAATGAACACCTGGATCCTACTATATCCACAACATTTAGAAAATGATTATTAAAAATATTTGAAACTTCTGACTTTTTGTTCGTAAAGTTTTCATTCAATTTGATGGTAATACTGTCTTCCTCTGCTCTTGGTTGACCTGTTTCTCTTTTAATAATATTCCAAATTGTTTTAATTTTATTATCAGAGTTGCTGATTTCAGACATGATACACATACTCCTGGATTTTTTAATAACTTTTCTTAATATAACACAGTAGTTTTTATAATTTTTGATAGTTTCTGGGTCACTACTCTTTCTTGCTGTCAGATACATTTCCCTTTTCCAGTTACAAGATATTTTTATACCCTTAGTAAGCCATGGTTTGTTAGAAGGTTTCTTACGAGTATATTTAACTATTTTCTTGGGGAAGCAGTTTTCAAATGCATTTACAAAAATGTCATGAAATAAATTATATTTTAAATTGGCATCAGGTTCACGGTACACCTCATCCCGGTCTAACTGCTGTAGGCTTTCCCTGAAATTTGCAATTGTTAAATTGTTGACTGAACGTACTACTTTGGAGGACTGTTTAGTATTGCTGAATGGAGCTATGTCATATATTGTAACTAGCTGTGCACCATGATCGGAAAGACCATTCTCAACAGGCTGAGCATTTATCTGGTTAAACTTATCTTGGTCTATAAAGAAGTTATCTATCAGTGAGCTGCTATCCTTTACCACCCGAGTAGGAAAATCAATAACGGGTGTCAAATTGAAAGAACCGAGTAATACTTCAAGGTCATTTTTCCTATTACCCTCTTTCAGAGAATCTACATTGAAGTCCCCACAAATAATAATTTGCTTCCCCCTGTCTGACAGATAGCACAACAAGGAGTCCAAATTTTTCAGCAATAGATGAAAATTTCCTGATGGGGACCTATATACAGTTACAATTATAAATGTGCCTTTATTTAATTTAAGCTCACAGGCACATGCTTCTATATGTTTCTCTACACAAAACTTTTTTGTTTCTATACTTTTTGCACAATGATAACTTTTGACATATATGGCAACTCCTCCTTTCTCCATATTTTCTCTCATTACATGTGCAGAGAGCTTATAACCACTTACATTTACCTTATCCATATCAGTAACAATGTGATGCTCAGACAGGCATAGTATATCTATTTCATTCTCAGCTTCTAAATCTTCCAAACAAACCAGAAGCTCATTTACTTTATTCTTTAAACTCCCAATATTTTGATGAAATATACTTACATTATTTTTAATTATACTTTTATGAGAACCTTTCCTTATTCTAACATTTGCAGTACTCTCCTGTCTGAGTTTCTCATTGTGCTTAGGCCTAGTTCCTATACCAGTGGTCACATGGTGTTCAGAGAGGCAGATTATGTCAATTGGGTTGGGTGACGTTAGTTCATCAATGCAATTACCTAGGAGTGAGATACAACTTGGTGGAGATAAAATTTCTGGTGATTGGTGAAAATTTATAATTGATAGCTGTGATTGGTGATCCAATGTGCTAGAATTGTGCTGTTGAATTTCTTTCCTAAACTGAAGATTTGTTTCAATCCTGACCTCTCATAGAACTTGACATCTTTCTGTCTTACCTATCCTAAAAAAGGTGCTGCTCCAACACCTGTAACCACTGGTATTTTACCATTCATGGCAGTGCCTCCCCCCCTTAAATTTCCTGCTATTACCCCAGCCAGTTTCCCCTTCCCTTTCCTGTTGAGATGTAGGCCATGCCTGGTATAGTCCCACCTACTGAGATAATCATCAGGAACCACACCAATATGAGCCCCCGCACCCGACACAAGCAGCCGTTCCAACTCCAAATTAACTCTCCCAACAGAAGAGTTCAAATGAGGCCGGTCATGGCGTCTCAGGACAGATACAAATTCAACATTGGTGTGTCTCGATGCCGACGCAATCTTTACCAGGTCACACTCTATACTGTACCCAGGATCTCTGTTGATGCTGTTCCCTGGCCCTCCCACAATAACCACAGTGTCTTCCCTGGTAAATCCTTTACAGAGTGAACCTAAATCCTCTGTCACCTGATCCAGACTAGCACTTGGTTTGAAAAAATTTGTGACCTGGTATTCTGGTCCTAATTCCTCCTGCAGAAGTTGGCCTACACCTCTGGCATGAGAACTGCCTAACAACAAAACTTTCTTCCTTTTCGATGACTTTCCTACATTCTTTTTCAATTTCCTATTGAAAGTTTGTTGTGTCCTGTCTACACCTACCTCTGCTTGAGGCTCATCAGTTTCTAACTGAAGCAACAGGTCAAACTTATTTTTGACATTCACCACAAAACTGTCAGACTTAGTTCTAGGCCTGTTCCTTCTGCTACCTGTTGCCACTTCCCACCTCTCTTTGCCCTTCTCCCTCCTTAACCTGTCCAGATCTTCCCTAGCCTGATCTAGCTCAGCCTGAAGGGCAGCAATTTTCCCCTCCTGTTCCACTATCTTCCTATCTCTGCTGCAAATCCTACATAACCACTGATGAGCCTGATCCACTTTCCCAACACCCACGCTACTGCAGTCCCCCCAGTGAAAAAAACTACTGCATCCATCACACCAAACCCCGGAACTAACAATTCTACGGCAAGTCAGGCACTTCTCACTCATGGCAAAAAATAATACTTTAGCTAGAATAAATCAATTAAATTACCGAAAATCAAAAAAAGACGTTACAAGAATTAAGCCTATTCACAAATGTATATAAGCAAGTTTCTGATTTAAAATTCCGCTGGTTTTCTGAGATATGTATTAAAACAACGGAGGTATACGCTATTTATTATATATTTCACTCGATGGAATGAAAAAAGGGCAATTAAATGAGATACTTTAACTTTGATTCTCCAAAAACGTTACGAGAATAGGCCTATAAACAAATGTATATAGGCAAGTTTCTGATATAAAGTTACGCTGTTTTTCTGAAATCTGTATTAAAACAGTGAAGTTATGCGCTATTTACGGTATTTTACTTATTTGTTACCGAGAAACTAGTTAAATTACCTTGAAACAAGAAACAAACACGTTTACAAAATTTAAGCCTAAGCACGACTTCGCGAAGTTACGATCTTTTCGTGTTTTCTGAAAAAATACGCAAATAAAAGTCAAACCTTTAACGGCAAGACTAAACGATACACTAATGCACGTATTTAATTTGTTGTCAGCGTTAAACTAAATTACATTTCTGTCTAAATCACTTAACGTTCTGGAAATGGTTTCTGGCGTCACTTACTCGGCGGCCATCTTGGAACATTCATACAATATCTGCATAGACCCATATATGCAATTAAAAGCCAATTCAGTAGCCAATCAGACATGTGGGGTTGTTACATACCCTTCCAGTAGACCCCACTGACAACACAGTGATCATGCTTCAGAAGTATGAGCTGCTAGCTTCCCATGCATGCCAAGGAGTAGATGCCTGTCTTGCTGGGGCATCAGGTCTCTTGGAAACAGCCTTTGTGAGAACTGTGAGTTGTGGTTTATTTGTTTCATAACATGCATAACCTAAATCATTTGATTTAGATACAAGAGAGACATCAGATTATGGTAAAATTCCACCATAAATAAAGAACAGTTGATGTTAACAAACAGCATCATAATCTTAATACAACTTTGTTATACATACAATAAAATCAAGCACTTACTTACCCCTCAGTGCTCAAATTATGATTTCATCCTCTATGAATTCTTCTATAGAATAGTAGCATTACTCCCACAGAATCTGCTGTAGCCTCGTGTTTAAAATTTCTGGCTTCATATTAAATGTGTTTTTGCTCATTAACTTGTTATATGTCATCCCCATATACTGTTGAGTCCATGCATATACTTTCAACTGGTGTGTGGGTGGCATACAGTTATGTTTATTTCTTGTGTTTTATGTGTGGTTAAAATGATCCTCCTCACATAATTTTTGTCTGCTGTGTAGGAAGATCATAATTTTGTAAACATACATGGAGGGAACAGTTAGGATTTGTAGTTTCCAAAATAATGGGGAACAAGACTATTTGCTGTGCAGTACAGTTCACATCTATTGGATAATTTTCTTTTGCAGTTTCAGTGTTAGAGATACACCACTTGAACTTCCCCAGAAAATTATCCCATATCTGATGACAGATTCAAAATAACTATGATAAGCAATTTTGTGTGAGCCAGTGGAATTTGCTAGTATTTGCATTGCAAATGCAAAACTGCATAGTTTATTTGATAGGAAGTCAGTATGTGAATTCAAGCTTAAGTTCTTGTCCACATTTAGTCCCAGGAATTTAATCTTGTTAACTTCTTTTATAGGCTGATTGTTATGTTGTATTTTAAGTTCCACACATTTGGAATGTTTGGTTTTGAAATGTAGCATAAATGTTTTTGCAATGTTCAGTTTCAACCCATTTAACTGGAACCAGTTTTCTGAGATATACAGTGTGTTTATGATGGAGCTCAGAATTTTTTCTGCATCATTATCTTCAATTAAAACAGAAGTATTGTCTGCAAACGGAACTGTTGGAGAATTTATATTTATAAAATTACAATGAAATGCAGACCTTAAGCTTCTTACAGGTGTTAATAAATATGAATGAATGGGGACAATTGAAAATGTGTGCCCCAACTGGGACTTGAACCCAGGTTCTCATGCTTACATGGCAGACGCTATATCCGACTCAGCCACCAAGGACACAGAGGCTAGTGTGACTGCAGGGATTTACCTCTGGCACACTCCCCATGAGATTCACACTTCCAACTTTGTCTACACACTACAGTTGTAGTGCCCCTGCCCACTATACATATTACTGGCAGCAATCAATCTACTGATTCCCGTAAGAGTCCGGGCAATGTGAGTGCATCTGCACTGAAGAAGATCATTGGCCAGTAAGCCTTATCTATATATGAAGTGGTATCTGTTCTTTCGGACATGTCCGAAAGAACAGATACCATCTTCATATATTTATATTTATAGGTCAGATGACCTTTGTTGCAGCTGGGAGCTGCCTGTGTGGAGAGCCCTTGATAGGAGCAGATGGCACCAAGTTAGATATTTTACACATGAAACATATCAAATTGAATGAACACAGTGGCTGTTCTGATTTAGCCATCTCAGCAGACAGATCTCAATGTTTCATCATGGATGGTTACTGTTGTGGGTTGGCAGGAGAGCCAACACCAGGTTACTAGAGGAAGCCGAAAGGCACGCGTTTTAGCTCACGCAGGCTGGCGTGAGGTCGGGAACAGGACAAGGAAATTATACTTTAGAAAAAACGGACGTAGCTGGTGGAATACTTAACTTTAATCCATTAATGGTGAACGTCGCTCTTGACAGTACATGTTTTACAGTATCAATAGTAACTGGTAATGGTGCCTTGCTAGGTCGTAGCAAATGACATAGCTGAAGGCTATGCTAACTATCGTCTCGGCAAATGAAAGTGTATTTTGTCAGTGAACCTTCGCTAGTAAAGTCGGTTGTACAACTGGAGCGAGTGCTAGGAAGTCTCTCTCGACCTGCCGTGTAGCGGCGCTCAGTCTGCAATCACTGATAGTGGCAACACGCGGGTCCGACGTATACTAACGGACTGCGGCCAATTTAAAGGCTACCACCTAGCAAGTGTGGTGTCTGGCAGTGACACCACAGTTACAGCTAAACTGCTTCCCCTATCGTGGCAACCGTATGGGAAGAGATCCAATCCAGACAGTTAGAAGTGAAACAATTTACTGAATACCTATTGTGCAATAGAACATTTGGAGATACTTTTATGGTGACAAGACCATTATTTTTTGTGGAACACATAGAGGACAATATTTGAGCAGCTGACTCATTGGGGAAAATGTGGAATGGATCATCATTGATTAAGGCCACCTTTGCTGCACAATCGCAAGCTCTTACAGTGTATGAATGACTTTTGGTTTACTAGCATCTGTTGCGTGCATAAAACTTTGAATATGGTTCAAGGAGCTATCTTTCTCAGAGACCTTACACTACAGATAAACAAGGAGCTTCGAGCTAATCTCAAACAGTGAGATGTACATTTTGTCTGACATGTACAAAAAGGTCCCAGAAATAACTGCATAGGTACGGGAGATTTCCTCTTAGCCTATGAAGGAAATGTACTGCCAGAAAAAGTAAATTAGAGCATACAGGAGTAACATGAAATCTTGTATCCTCGGTCGTACATCATCCCGCTACACAACAGACACGAACTGCAGAAGCTGTCAATGATCACTCCACAAAGATTGCCCTTGTGAAGAAGCACTTTCGTGTGTTAGTTATACTGAACACCACCCTCAACATTCATCAGTTGTCCAGTATTTGAAGAAGAAAACAAAGTACAAGAATATATATCTCTCGATCTCCTGTCATACACAGACATCAGAAAATAAGTGCATGCATCAGGTTGTCATGATGACCAGTTACACAAAATTCACTAGTGTCAGCATTTATACTTCAGTTTGTTGTGAACCATCTTTGGGAACCAGTTTCCAAACCCAGCCAGAGCAGCAGTTTCCTCCACCAGCATCCACTGGTGACAGGGCTCCATCTTGGGACCCATCTTTGGAAACACACACATCACAGTCCTAACACTAGCCAGTGGCTGAAGGAATTGTAACCTGTAGGTCCTAGGGCTGCCCACTCTTCATCTGTCCCCACATCTACACTTAGTAGACCTGCACAATAACCAAAAGTTAAGAAAGAGAAGAAGAAGTATTGGGAGAAGGCTACTCCAAAGACATTTTAGGCCCCTGACCATCATACCAAAGTCCAGCCTTCAGGAACCCAGCACTTGGACATTGGTGCACAGTTCCTGGTTTTGGGTCTTTCCTTTGATAAAAAGCTGATTTGGCTGCCCTAAATTCATCAACTAAAGACTATCTCTGCCACAACATGGCTCCTGGACTGGACAACGTGCACAGCCAAATGCCTCAGCACTTATTGGTGGCCTGCCAGTGTCATATACTTGCCCCATTCAACCATCTCTCCAGTGAGGGAGAATTCCCTCCCCAGTGACGAGAAAGTGTCATTGTTTCAGTTTTATAATAGGGTAAACCACTTCTTCAGATGGACAGCTATCATCCGATTTGTTTAACAAGTGCCTTCTGCAAGTTACTTGAATGTATGGTGAGTTGATGACTGTATTCGATCCTTGAATCCTGTGACCTTTTGGCTTTGACACAGGGTGGTGTTCACAGGCTGTTCTCCTTCAAATAATTTAGTCCACCAGGCATCTGCTATCCAAACGGCTTTTGCTCACCATCAACACTTTGTTGCTGTATTCTTTGATCTGCATAAAACTTATTATTGCCACCACATCCTTGCCACCTGCGTTCCTTTTCATACGGATGCACAAATTTCTATCACCTTTTGCCTGTCAACATTTGCATGCTCTTTTTTGAACTGAGAGCATTTTCCAAATTTGATTATTAAACCATGGAAGGCCCTTTCCATCCTTAATCCATTTGTTTATCACACGTATCTCTAGAGTGCAATTTACACTTAGCTTAAACTTTGCTCATGATCCCTCTGCATCTATCATACTGGAGCTAAACGATGTCCATTCATTTGTCTAAGTGTGATGCTATCAGCTGCTTATCTGCTTTTTCTAGCATAAACACTGTCCTGATTTCCTGACAGTACTTTTTGATTTTAGTGAACATCATTGCAATGATGGCATCATTATTACTAATCCCTTTTTCTATATTATGGTCAATCCAATTTGTAGCTAAAAGGTCTAAAATATTTCCATTCTGTGTGGGTTGTCTAACTAGTTATTCAAGGCAGTTTTCAGAAAATGTCTTCAGAAGTGCTTCACAAGACTGTCTGTCTGTACCATGTGCTGTGAATCCATAGATGTTCCAGTCTATACTTGGTAGGTTAAACTCGTTTCCAACTAATTTTGCATGGTCAGGGTATTGCAGCAGTACTGACCATAGACATTCCTTGAATGACTAAAACTGTCAGAGTGGAATCAGGTTGCTGCAAAAACATCCAATAATTAACATCATTTAACCTGGACCTGTTACATGCATCCAGATAAGTCTGATGTCACACAAAATTAAAGTGACTACAGCTCACATGAAATGTGGTACAGGTTACATGAAATGTGGATTCACAAATATTCTTCTGTGAATAAATAATGGTGAAGTGGTATCATATGAAGAGCACTGTGAAACAAAAGTGCCTATCTACCTTTATTGGTAGGGGTATCCAGGAAACTGAGGCACAGACTTGTAGTGTGTGGCAATGCTCCACTGGTAAGGCAACAGGAATATACACCCCCTTGCCATTTCTCAACTGTAGACACAACTGTGCTGCCACACTGGCCAGGTAACCAGTAGAGATGAGAAATGAGCTTTGTATACACAATTAAACTGACTATTGGGTTCTACGACTTCATCTCTGAACTCACTATCTCCATTCACTCAGAGTCTCAACTTGCGGGTTTTGGCCACTGACCATTTAAATGAAAACTCATCACTTGAGTCTGTTGTTTCTGCTATGTGCATGATGTCTGTGTATCCTTAAGTTAATTCTTCTGTTGCTTCAACAACCTGTTTATCAAGAAGCATATAAAAGGTGTGATAAAAAAATTCAAAAATTTTCACGTTTCTGAGGAACTATTTGTCTATAGTAAATACCTGTAGGTAACTGATAATCTGTTTCCACCAAGAATTTCAATTTTGATTAAACATACTGTAGTATAAGGACACAGTTAAAGTTTGAAAATCATTCTTGCATTAATGTGCAATGACAAATAGTTCCAGAGTAATGTGAGATCTCTCTTTTTCTTTTTTGTGTCGGTTCTTGCGCATGAAGAAGAGAGAAAATGTAATGGACTGCATTCATCCCTAGTACCCTCCAAATATTTGAGTCACCTTCCAGTGACATATTTTAAATAAATTTAATGCACAAAACAGAGCTGGCATGAATGATAAAATATATTATTGTATGACTGCATTGCTTGTGCTGATGAATGAAGTGCCTTCATGAAACTTCTTTCTTTCAGATGAACGATTCCGTCCCGATTGGAATAGATGGGTATTATGCCCTTTGTTTCAAGAATAACAAATGCAAGACAGAGTTTGACATACAAACAAAATTTTCCACATTTGGTCGTGTGATAAGTGTGCGAAAGGTTGGAAGTGAAAATGGAATTGTGTTTGTTAGATATAAGAAGCAATCAGAGGCTAATGCGTGCTTTGCAGCATTAAGAAATGATCATGTCTACAGAGTTGAGATTCCAAGGAGGACCAAAGGAAAAGGGTAATAACATGTCCCTTAAACTGTAGGTGACTGGATTTTTAAAACTGATAATGGTTACATTTTTATTTTATAAGTTGCTGATATTCATCTGTTGCTTCTGTGTATTTGTGTAGATCGTAGATCTGTTATACATAGGAGACATGATTCAGATATATTGTACAATCTTTAAAGTTCAGGATTAAAATGACTTACAGCAGCATTAGTTTACTGATGAAAGCAGGTTCTTTTTAATTGAATTTGTTGAATGTGTTGTCAGTTGCCACTCACCTGAGCTCACTCTTCCCCCTTCCATAGTATCTCGCCACTTCAACTCTTGCTCTATTACATGCCATAATCTCTCTCTCTCTCTCTCTCTCTCTCTCTCTCTCTCTCTCACACACACACACACACACACACACACACACGTACTTATTCTTATGAGAGCATTAAAACAAAAATGGGATAATACACAGGAGCTAAATTGATTAGTTTACTATATCTTACAGACGTGACTCACTTTCCTGGTTAATCTAGCTTCTAATCTGTGTGTGCAGCAGTATGGGCGATGAAATTTTTAAAAGGTAAAGATTTTGGTGTTGGTGAAAGATGTGCAGGAAATATTGAAGCACTGCTCACAGAATTGGATTTTGTCTTCTTGCCTTATAGTATCTACCATCAGTAAAGTACGTAACATCACAAACATTTTGACAGAACTCACCTTCTCAGCACATCTATCCTAAAGCAGCTAATTACATACTTGTTCCATATAAAGTGCTTGCATTTGAACTGTATTCAATAAGAGCATCAGTGGAAACAGAATAATCAGTTGCAAATAGTTTGCCTGTTGTGCTACAAATAATAAGTAGAAATAATGTGTGCAGTTTATAAACTGAGCATTTGTGGCTATTGTTTGCAGATATGCTTTTTTTCCAGTACTAATCATTATGTGTTGTGTAAATTTCAATGAATCTGTGTGAAATGTCCTTGATATAACCTGTCAGCTATTGTCCAAAATGCTTAGATCCTGAGCCTATGTATTAACAGTTTAATTTATGGAAAAAATAGTATTGAGACACACTGTCATTTAATTAGTACCCTGCTTTCAGTGTTATGCATCTGCTATAAAGATCAACTCAAATCAAAAGTTTCATATGAGTCATACTATATAAAATTACAGGAATTTCATTTCAACATCATGCTGCAAGTTTATGTTAAAGAATTGACAGTAATAAGCATACAAAACTGTATGTTTTGGAGGTAACTGATCCAATGAATTTATGAAAATATGGTATATGATTCAGATGCTTCTTTTCAAAAGTGTGTGCTGCATAAATGAGTTGCACTGCATAGACTGGGTTAGTGCCAAACCAAACTGATTACTTTTAAACAAATTAGACAATAAACTGGAAAGCATGAATTCAATTTTTGAAAGAATTTTTAAACAAATCTCTCTGTCTGTGCCAGATATCCACTGTCTGGGGTAATCTATTGCAGAGTATATTTTAATCATATATGAAATTTTTAGTCATTTTTGTCCCGCTTTCCACTTAATGAACGATATATCCTGCTGGCTGGTGCAAAATATGTGGAGTGGCAAATTTGATACTTTTCCAGCTGTAAATGAAGATAACTGTTCAACAGTTACAACCACTGCTGCTCTGAGGTGTGAGACCACTTCATCTCTTGTAACAAATCAAATCTGCTCAGTTCAAAATCTTTATACTACAAGCAAAATTTGTGGCTACATCTGCTGCAGTTTAAGTGTTTCATTGTGCAGGCAGCATGTGTTTCTGGTGGTTTCTAACTAACTATATTGCACTATTTGTTTTAGTCTTTGGTATTTCTGCTTCAAATCACCATGTGTGTACAGCCCACAATTCTGAATCATGAAAGGAACTCAGGAATTTTGCTGATCTTATTCTCAAGACTCTGTGATTATAGAGTATTAATTCCATTATGACATTTTACAACCACAATCAATGCCTATCCCATCAGGTTCTGGGGCATCAAGGGATTGCCAATTTTGTGATGGAGGGAAGTGCGAGGGGCAAAAATGTGAGAGGCAGATCAAGGCTTGAGTACAGTAAGCAGCTTCAGATGGATGTAAGTTGCAATAGTTGAACAGAATCATAGAGGCTTGCACGGGATAACTAATGCGGAGAGCTGCATCAAACCAGTCTTTGGGCTGAAGGTGAAGATAACGGCAACAACGAGAACAACAAGCATTAAAATATTCGTTGGAAATATTGTCATTATGATCATCAATCAATGCTAGCTAGTAGCACAAAGTATCTTGAATTTTTACACGGAGTCACCTTGTTCTATGTGAGATGCCATCCAATTTATGTTGGCAGTGAATTAAGGATGACTTCCACCAGCTTTCAGTTCCACCTAGATTTGCAGTGTTTGCATAGTTACCTTTTGTTGTGCATTTATTTACAGTTCTTACAAAAGTAAATTGTGTTAAATGATACAAACCAACAACAATATATTTTTCCCCTTGAGCGTGTGTGACTAATAGGCACTGGATCTAAAAGAAAGTTTGATGCCTATACAGGCAACTTGATCTTTATAGTTGCTGTCAGCTGCTGAGAAGTGCCTCTTCCATATGTCACTGTTAAAACCGTTAAGAGTTTGGGTTTTGAGATGTTGTAACAGCCTGCATGCAGGCCACATGTTCCCTGTCTGATTCTCTTTTTCACCAATGCTTTAAGTGTTAGTTGAATTTCCTTTGTCAGTGGTTATGTGGATGACTGTAAATTTTTTTTCTGTGGAGGATATGTAAACTCAGGGGATGTTGGAAGGATGTGCATTGCAAAGGAGTGATCCCATATAGAAAAACGATGTGCCATGTGTTAAAGACATGAGATTGTAGAGAACTATCTTAAATACACTATATGCACACAGAAAAATTATAAAACAATGAAAATATATGCGAATACCTAAACCACATACAAAAAAATAATCAGAGAAATTTGCCCTGACACACTTGTTCTTGTTTTTTATGAGATTGTCTACTGTACATGGATGATATGCAGAACAGTTTGTGAGGTGTTATCTAGTTAGCCCATATGCGTGGTGGAGAGTAGTGTGCTTCAGAAAACCCCAATTGCACATGTGAATTCTTGTTCTGAGCAAGCCAGTGTGTGGTCTGTTCCATAGGATTTTCAGACAGTCCGAATATGATCAAGACCAGCAGGTAGTTCCTCAACCATTTGTTCTCTTGCTAAATTACCCATTTTCATTATGGCTTCATTGGAGTTGGTTTAGATTCTGGGCAGTAGTTGCTAGGCAACTATTTCTGGATCTCTCATCGTAGGTTGCTGATGTTTTTGCAGTGTTATGGATTTTTTGAACCATTACTTCAGCTATTAAGGGTAGTGCTTTGCTGAATATAATGTAGAGGTCTTTCACTTTGGTATGGTAATAAGAGTCAGTGTTCCCTCAGGAGCAAAATGCCACCAAACTCATTCGATGATCAGGTGAGATACATAACACCTGAATGCTTGTGCACAAAATATTAATGTTTATTCCCAATATTGAGCTAATCAACTTATACAGAGGAACAGTGTTGTGACTTGTTACTTGGTAGTGTTACAGTGCTTTTCAGATGTAAATGCTCTGTTATTCCTAGATAGTAGGTGAAACATTGTCTTAGATCTGGACACATGGTAATAAAGTATCATTTAAGTGTGATAGGTAAAGAGGTGTATAGCTGTGCTAACGTCACACGACAATATAAAATGAATGGCTTAAGGGTGGGAGGTGTGGAATAGAGAAAACTGGAGAACCTTTTGTCTGCTTCAGCTCCTGGGTTCAGTTTGTTCAAAGAGACTCTACCAGTAGGTACACTACTGTTGGAAAGCCTCTCAGTATGAACTCCGAAAACCCTCTGCCTGCATGAATTGCTGTAAGATAAAACAATGATCCAACAGCATTATGAATGTGGACTCCTGGTTCAGGATCAAGCATGCCTTAGACACAGTTCACAACTGTATTTTCATTATATTGTAGCTGCTGTCGTACTACTGATATTTGAAATGTTTTACCAACATATCACAAATATGGAAATTGATCTCAATGGCTGTGTCAGTACAGATAAAAAAACTCTTCTGTTATAAGTTACCACATATGGGCACCACATCGTTTTAATCCTCTTCTGGTCAGCTAGAGTTTTTGTTTATGTTTGTAGATGGAAATTTTATGTCTGCTTATTGTGCTGCTGGTTTTGTTAGGAGTGGTCAGGGCAACAAATCATGGAATTCATTGTATGAGGCAAGAATGCCAATGAAAAGGGCACACTATAAAATATTAAATTAAAACAAACTCCATCCTGAAAATTGCTGTTGTTTTCACCACCACCACCAACAGCATGAAAACTCTAACTTTTAGATACTGCCAGCAATCCCAGCGGGGAGAAATGCAATATATAAGGAAGCAAAAAGTCAGGCAGTGGTACACAATTAATATACAAGCTGACATGGTTTAGTTTTATACATTTACATTTGCTTGAGGACCTCATAGACTAAACTAGACATGGTGGACATGGAGATACATGAGTGAAGCTTACTTAACGTTTATTTGAAATATGTCCCATACAACCACAACTGTGGTTATTTTGAAGCAGTTCAGTTTCTTGCGGTTTTTAAAACTGATCTGCCAGCATTTTATGACACAATAGAAGAGGAGTATTATTAGGCTGATTAAATTAAATGCTCCCTAAGACAAAAACGATGCATTGTGAAGGAATTATGCGATTGGGTCAGAAATTGGTGGATGTTATGTGCATGTATAGACGAATGCATCATTAAATTCCAGAAAAATGGGATGGTTTATTCAAGAGAAAGAACTTTACAAATTGAGCAAGTCAATAATGTATTGGTCCACCGCTGGCGTGTAAGCAAGAAGTTATTCAGCTTGGCATTGATGGACAGAGTTTTTGGATGTCCTTCTGAGAGATACTGTGCCTAATTCTGCCCCAACTGGCACCTTAGACTGTCAAAATCCTGAGGTGGTTGAAGGGCTCTGTGCATATTGTTTAAAATTTTTTCTGTTGGGTGGAAATCTAGTGACCTTGCTGGTCAAGTTTGGGTTTAGCAAGAACAAAGACAAGCAGAAGAAACTCTCCCTGTGTACTGGCGGGCATTACCGTGCTGAAATATAAGCCCGGGATGGTTTGCCATCGAGGGCAACAAAATGGGATGTAGAATATCAGCAAGGTACCATGGTGCTGAAAGGGTTCTGCAAATGACAACCAAAGGGGTCATGCTATGAAAAGAAATGGTGCCCCAGACCATTACTCCTGATTGTCGGGCTGTACAGTGGGCGACAGTCAAATTGGTATCTCTCCACTCTCCAGGCACATCTTCACTGGTCATCAGGGCTCAGTTTGAAGTGAGACACATCCTTGAAGTTAATACTATTGCAGTCAATGACATTCCAGGTTGAAGACATGTCTGGAGATGCCCTGGACACCAGAAGGACTTTGACCTGACTGCCGCATGCTGTATAGGCTGACAAGCAGTATTAATGGCCTGGGTGCCATTTCTTTTCATAACAGGACTCCTCTGGTTGTCGTCTGCAGCACATTTACAGCACAGGGGTATGTTGACGATACTCTACACCCTGTTTTGTTGTCATTCATGGCAAGCCATCCTGGACTTACATTTCAGCAAAATAATTCCCGCCCACACATGGTGAGAGTTTCTACTGCTTGTCTTCACACTTGCCAAACCCTACCTTGACCAGAAAGGTCAACAGATCTCTCCTCAGTTTAGAATATATGGAGCACTATGGGGAGAGCACTCCAACCATCTCAGGATTTTGATGAGCCATCATGACAATTTGGCACAATATCACTCTGGAGGACATCCAACAACTATCTATCAGTGCCAAGCCAAATAATTGCTTGCTGAAGGGCCAGAGATGGACCAACTTGTTACTGATTTGCTCAATTTGTGAAGCTCTTTCTGTTGAGTAAATCCTCCATTTTTTTCTGAAAGAGTAACCATTGTTTGTCTGTACATGTACATCACATCTAGCAATTTCCATCCAATTCAGATAATTCCTGTGAGGTGCATCATTTTCTTTTGTCCCAGAGTGTATTAGTTCCTTTATTATTTTATAAGATACAATGATTTTCAGTTTTGGTTCAAATAATAGAAATTGTGCAGGATGTGACACTACTTACTGCTTTCAAAGTGAAAGTGATCATAGGCTCATAAGGCCTAAGGTAAAAAATTGACACCAAATTGGAAATCCTCGGATCGTCAGGTAGGAAGTCGGAAGATTTTATAGTTAGAAAATGTAGGTTACACAAACATAGACAAGAGACAGTCATTAAACAAAGATATTTACAGAAACAGTAAATGTTGCTGGTAAAGAGGAAATTTCAAATGGAATAAGGTAACTATTATGTAGAAGGCAGGAGATTCAGCCAGTCATTGAGATTGTGGTAGAGTATGCTGAATTACATGAAACCATTCAGAAATGTCTTCGGGAGGGTATGAGAATAAAAAAAGTGTGTTTGGCAGTACACCACATTTCATCAGTTAAGACAGACATTAGCACAATAATAACAGAGAGAATATTATCAGCCATTTAAATACTTATTTAAATGCTTTTTAGCATTCAAAAGAGGAATCAGAAATGCAGGTTTGATACTTAAAAAGGTTGTGACATACCAAATGTAATTTTGGATGAGGTGTATGATGACATTTGAGGTATGGAGAATAGATAGGCACCAGAAAAGGATGGTGTTTCAATAGAAATGATTAAAGCAGTTGGAAAATTTATGCAAAAGGAACTTTGTACATTATTTACAAAATTAATAAAATCTTCTTGCAATATCAGCCTGCCAAGCACTTAAAATCTCGTGAGCTGTTGGCAGCATTCTCCAATATTGCCAAATAGTAACTGATAGTTGTGTCGTTAAATAGCTGTGCTCCTGGCTATGATGCTGCTGGTACTCAGTCCATTACTGAGTATAATATTTGCATTCGAGGTCTACAGCAAGTGTTTCAACCTTGCAGTGCACAGCTCTCCCAGTATACTGTGTTGCATGCAGGCTCCATCCTTATTGAGTGTGTTTTGCATAATGCATTAAAGTCTTCAGACCATGCACTGCTATGCCAGTTTGTGGTATCAGAGAGCATGCAATTACAGGTACAAATATGAGGATCTCCTATAAACACTGTCCGAGACTCTCATTGTTTTTTGGTGGACAAGGATATCAAGGAAGAGCTGTCATAAGATTTAAGTTGTCATGAATGCCATTTCAAGACCTCTCCAACTCTCCCAGTTCTTTGCTTGTATGGGTCCAGGTGACTAGCATTGTCAACATTGTGATAAAGGAAATTGGCAAAATTGGCCTCTGTACGAAGCATCACCAAAACAGTATATTCAGAGAGAGAGAGAGAGAGTATGTGCACAATCACATAGGGTGGGATTACTTTTAGTTGTGAGCTCCATTGTCACATGCATAATGGGGCCACTTGGAGATATGGCTGCCAAGGAGGAAAATTAGTCCAGTGTTTACTCTATGTGCATATCATGGGGTATGCACATAGAGTAATACGCATTCTAGAAGTGGAATGGGTCCTTCCAGATGTCATGAAGAGCACAGGGTGCAGCCAGCTGTAGACAGTGACTCATATTGGTGCTAATGATGTGTGTCACTTTGGATCAGAAGAGATTCTCTTTGGTTTCAGACAGCTATCTGCAATGGTAAAGACTGACAGTCTTGTTTTTAAGATGAAGGCAGAGCTCACCATCTGTAGCATCATTGACAGGGCTGATTGTGGACCTGTTGTACAAAGTTGAGTGGAGGGCCTGAATCAGAGGCTCAGACAGTTCTGCAAATGTGTAGGCTACAGATTCCTTGGATTGCACCATAGGGTGGCAGGGTAACAGGTTTCACTTAATAAGTTCTTGGTCCATTACACACAGGGGACAGCTACAAGGGTAGTAGGGGCTGTGTGGAGTGGGCTGGGTAGACTTTCAGGTTAGAGTGGGTATCAGTCTCAAATGGAACAGCGTAGATCTAAGAACCATAAGTGTTTTTTGAAGTAAATTTTCATAGCAGGGACGGGAAAGAACCAGAGCTCTAAGCATTAATAGAAAGTGCAGAAGCACAAATCATTAAATGTACTGAAAGGTAGGTAAATCTGGACATAATTTCAGCCAAGATAAAGGACCTAATGGTGTTAAGAAAGGATGGATTAAATACAGTATGTGGTGGCATATTTATTGATGTTAGAGGTAATGTATCTTGTAGTGAAATAGTTCTTGTGAGTTAGTATGGGCAGAGGCTATATCTGACAACCAGAGTATATATAATTAATTTCTTTTATGACCTCCTAATTCAGATGATATAGTTACTGAAAGGTTCAAAGAAAACTTAAGTACCTCACTCATACAGCTGTAGTTAGGTATGCTTGCAATCGACCCGTGATATGTTGGTGAAAATACATCTTCAAAGCTAGTGGTGGGTATAAAACATCATCCACCATTTGTATGAAATAATTTCCAAGATTACTTTGAGGAATTAGTTCAGGAGCACACTCAAAGTGTAAATGGCTTTGGAAACATACTGGACCTTAGAGCATCGTGAGAGTAGAGGGATTAGTGACCACAAGGTTCTTGTAGTGAGACTGAATAATGTAACATCCAAACCCACCAAAAATAAATGCAAAATATATCTATTTAAAAAAGCAAATAAAAAATTAGATTGACACCTTCTTAAGAGAGGGTCTCCATTCCTTCAGAATTAATTTGTGTAACTTAAATTGAATTTAAAGAAAAATCAACAGCAATTCAGAGATTCATACAAAACAAAATAATGAGAGACAGAACTGATCACTCATGGTACACAAAATGAGTGAGAAAAGTTGCAGAAGGAACAAAAAAAGCATGCCAAATTTAAAAGAATGCAAAATCCCCAAGAATGGCAAAGTTTTACAGAAGCTCAAAATTAAGCATGGATTTCAATGCAAGATGATTTTAATAATTTCCACAAAAAGACTCTGTCTCAAAATCTTGCAGAATATTCAGAGAGATTCTGCTAATATGTAAAGTACACCAGTGGCAAGACACAATTGGTGCCTCCACTGAGCAAGACTTATCTGTATCTACATCTTTGTGATTACTCTGCAATTCAATCTTTGCCTGGCAAAGGGTTTATTGAACCACCTTCAAGCTGTTTCACTACTGTTCTGATCGTGAACATTGTGTGGCAAAACCGAATACTTAAATTGTTCTGTGCAAGCATCAGTTTTTCTTATTTTATTATTATGATGATGATTTCTCTGTATATAGATGGGCACCAACAAAATACTTTTGCATTTGGAGGAGAAATTTGCTGATTAAAATTTTGTGAATTGATCTCTCTAGAAAGAAAGAGAACTTTGTTTTAATGATTACCAATCCAACTTGCATAACATATGTGATGTTCTCTCCCCTATTCCATGATAATACAAAATGAGTTGCCCTTCTTTGAACTTCTCAATGTCTTCCATCAATCCTACCTGATATGGGTCCCATACCATCTCGCAGTACTCCAGAAGAGGACATAAAAGTGTAGTGTAACCAGTCTCTTTAGTGGACCTGTTGCATCTTTTAAGTGTTCTGCAATCCCCGGGAGAACGTTGAGTTCAGGAAAAACATAAGTGACAGTCTACAGATGAAAGCTTGGAATGTTAAGGTCTCTAATAGAGTAGCTAGGTTGGAGAACTTAAAAAAGATACTTGGCTAGTTTGAAGTTGGATATAGCAGGAATTAGTGAAATGCAGCAGTAGGAATCACTGGTCTTCTGGTTAGGTCAGTACAAGGATATCAACACTAAATGGGATAGGGTAATGCAGTGTATAATGAGGCAATGGAAATTGTTCTGATAGTTAAAGGAGATGAAAATTTAATTGTGATGCATGAGTAGAATTCAATAGTAGGAAACTGAAGAGAAGAAAACATGGGGAGAAAATGGCCTGGGAAATTGAATGAAAGAGGAAGCTGCCTAATATAATTTTTCACAGAGCATAATTTAAACATTGCCAGTACTTGATTTAAGAATTGTTTAAGAACATTTTGTGTGTGGGACAGACCCAGGGCCAATGGAAGTTTTCAGACTGACATGAATTGGAAACCAGATTTTAATCTGTAAAATGTTTCCTAGAGCAAATGTGATCTCTGTGCTTAACTCGCTGGTCATGAACTGCAGGCTGAAACTGAAGAAATTGCAAAATGTAGGAAATGAAGGAGATGTGAGCTGATTGATACAACTAGAGTTTGTTTAGAGTTTCGGAGGGAGCATTAGCCAATGTTTGACTGAAGCTGGGGAAAGGAATACAATAGAAAATGGACGGGTGGTTTTGAGTGTGAAATAGTGAAGGCAGCAGATGATCACATAGGTAAAAAGAGAAGACATAGTAGAAATTCTTGGATAATGCTGGAGATATTGAATTTAATTGATGGAAGGAGAAAATATAAAGATTAAGCAGGTGAAAGGGAATAAAGGTGTCTTAAAAATTGAGTCATAGAAAGTGCTTAAATTTTTAGCACAGTTATGCTATTGATTACAGTGCCACTAAAGTGGAATTACTAAATATATTTTTCCAAAATTCCTTCACCAAAGGAGTAAAAGTAAATATTTTCAGAATTCAGATCTAGAACTCCTGCCAACATGGGTAACTTCGTAGAAGATATCCTTAGTGTAGCAAAGCAACTCACATCACTTAATAAAGGCAAGTCTCCCAGTCCATATTGTATACCAATTGGATTACTTTCAGGGTAGCTGATATAAAAGCCCCATACTTAGCATTCACATATAACAGCTCCCTCTACGAAAGATTCATAGCTAAAGACTGTGAAGTTGCACAGGTCATACTGGTACTCAAGAAAGGAAGTAGCAGTAATCCACTGAATTACAGACCCATATCTCTGATGTTAATTTGTGCTAATATTTTGGAATGTGTGCTGTGTTCAAACATTATGAATTATCTCAAGCAAAATGATTATTAACATACAGTCAGCATGGTTACAGAGAATATCGTTCTTGTGCAACACAACTAGCTCTTTATTCTCATGAAGTAATCAGTGCTATTGAGAGGAGAACTCAAACTGATTCCATATTTATGGATTTTGAGAAGGCTTCCAATACTGTTCCTCACAAATAGGCTGTAATGAAATTGCATGCCTATGGAGTATCATCTCGTTTCTGCAACTGGATTTATGACTTTGAGTCAGAAGTTCAACAGTTCATACTAACTGATGGAATGTCATTGAGTAAAATGGAAGTGACATCTCGCATTCTCCAAGAAAGTGTTATAAGCCCTCTGCTGTTCCTAACGTATATAAATGATTTATGAGACAATTTGAGCAGCCATCTTAGATTGTTTGCAGATAATGCTGTCATTTACTGTTTAGTAAAGTAACCAGAAGATCAAAACCAATTGCAAAATTACCTAGACAAGATATCTGTATGGTGCAAAAAGTGGCCATTGGCTCTAAATAATGAAACATGTGAGGACATCCACATGAGTTCTGAAAGGAATCTGTTAAATTTCAGTCACACAAATCTAAAGGCTGTCAGTTTAACTAAATACCTAAAGATAGCAATGATGAGCAATTTAATTGGAATGATTGCATAGATAATGTTGTGTGGAAGGTGAACCAAAGACTGTGTTTTATTGGCAGAACACTTAGAAGATGCAACAGGTCTACTAAAGAGACTGCCTGCACTATGCTTGTCCATCCTCTGCCAGAGTATTTCTGTGTAGTATGGGATCCTTACCAGAAAGGATTGATGGAAGGCAATGAAAAAGTTCAGTGAAGGGCAGCTCATTTTGTACTTTCGTGAAATGGGGGGAGTGTGTCATGGATATGATAGCAAGTTGGAATGGCAATCATTAAGACAAAGGAATATTTTGAAGTGGCAAGATCTTTTCACAAAATTGTAGTCTCCAACATTTCCTCCAAATGTGAAAGTATTTTTTTGATGCCTGCCTACATAGGAAGAAATGATTATCGTAGCAAAAAAAAGAGAAATCAGAGATCACACACAGAGATTCAAGTGTTCCCCCCTCCCCTCCACACACACACATACATTATTTCAGAGTGGAACAGTGGAGAAATAATGTGAAAATCACTCAGTGAACCCTCTGCCAATCACTTAGGTGTAAACTACATAGTAGTCATGCAGAAATAGGTGAACTCCAATATTAGGTGCTCAATTTTAATCAAAACAGTTACCACAATGTTTTTAAGAGATGTGGATAATGGGTTTCTGAAAATAAACTAGAAGCTTGTTTGTCTAAAAAACACTTTTTTAGTTGTCTAGAAGTTTCCTTTATTCATATTTATTAGCATTGTGTATGAAAAGTTTAGCTTTTCAGAGGACAAGTAAAAACAATCTTTCAAATGTTTTATTAAGCCTTCACTTCTTGGAAGTAACTGAAATATATACCAGACAGAAATAATGCTGAGCCTTTTAAAATGCATGTATTTTATTGTGAAAAAATATTTTGTCATTACTCGGATGGATATTTAGCAATGTGTTGTGTGCTAGTCAGAATAGCTACTCTTACTCAGAGCATTTATTTTTTATATTGCAACGTGTTAACAAAACACTAAGCCAAATCTATCACAACATTGCCTGACATTAACTGAATGTTTGTATGAAATAAGTGTTTTTGAGTATTACAGGAATTTTTAAACACAATCTGTGAATATGTGAATTATTGCACTTCTGAATTATGTGAGCAATCTATGAGCTTTGTTTGGTGATTCCTTGATGAATTTTTAGCTATTTGACTCCTAATTTTTTGTTAGCAGGGTATTTATTCATGTGTCTATGTCCTGGTACATTGGAAATGAGTTGCATGGGTGGATCCCCCAGTACATTGTATTACTGACTTACTGCACTGTTTCCTAAGAGAACAGCTAAGTGGTGTGTGGACTGATGGACATATATTGATTATTTGGGGCTGTATAATTTTTTGGATGGAACATGACTCCAGCTTCTTTGGCAGCTATATTTGGTACAGAATGTTCCATGAAAGCTGTGAACTGAATCAGTGTTCACTTGCATTCCTGCATCACTGATGTGTAGCTTACCAGACCTCAAATATTATAGAAAGGCAATTGCCCATGGCAGAAGATTCGAATCCTGTTACAGTGACTTGAATAATGAAATTACAAAGTCCAGTGAATGTCCTGATGGCAAATTTGGTAGATATCAATAATAGTGAATGATTTTGTGGAACCTTCAGTGAGAGCCATGTACCACAGAAGGAATTCTGTCAGTGGTAAATGAATTTCTGGTATGGAGAATGAGGGTGCTCAGTATGTATTTTGGATTATCAGAGCATCTTCTCCATCATACTTCTCTGTTGATATTTCACATTGTATATCTTGTTCCATATCCCTTTGGCAGGAAATGATAACTTATTTTCAACATTATGTTCTCACAAAGGAAAAATGATTGACTGTCTCCCCAGTCATTTTGGAAGACTCTTGGAACAAAGTTTATTGTCTGCAAATGAATTACAGCAAATTTTTATTGGCCAACTATTGTCACCTTGTAAAGTGAAAAATTTTAAGTATGAAATCTCTGTATAATTTGAATACTCTATTTTGTACTTTTTACTGTGCTTTGGTGTATGAAAATGAACTGAGGCAATATGTGTATTATTCATGGTATTGCTTAGGCCAAAGCCTTTAACTTATAGCCTGCAGAGTTGTTCTGAAAGCATCACTGTTGCTATTATGCTATTTTTGTAAAAAAGTATGTTACAGCAGTAGCAAGTTATCTGGATATCTGTTCCTTTTTATGGATTAAGATAGTTTCTTTTTTCATATCAGTTAATGTGGTTGAGGTTCTAAATTACCTATTGGTAACAGGCAGACCCCACCCCCCTTTCTTACAGTGATTGGATACACAGAAATGGGCATGCTGCCATAAACACCTCATTTCTGGAGCTCATTTTCATATTCATGTGTAACACATGACATGAAATTCTTTTGCTCTTCAACAGTATCATCACAGTCATTGTTCTTAGTTACCAACAGTCAGTTTCAGTGCCCCTTAGCTGGTTCACACCAGTCATTGTTTGAGATGTAATAGAATATGGAGATCATGAGCATATTTGGTTTGCTAAATTCAATAATTGGAATGCTAAAGTTACTATAGACAGGAAAGCATTAAAGGTAGATGTCAACCATAATGAAACACTGCTGCCACAGAAATGACAGCTGAGCTTTATCTGTATCTTGGCAGTGTACTGTCAGTGAATACAATGTGATGAAACCTGCATAAGCCAAAAACTCACAATAAAATCGTTTTTGAGAGGCAAGGTGCCTTCATGTGTAAGTATACATAGTCCCTTCCCTAGGATAATATTGTCACATTATAACAACAGTCAAGTCCAAACCTGAAAGCAGGGTCATCAGTGAAGTACAACACCTAGTTCTGCAAGCATGTTTATTATGTACACAGACTGAACAGAACAGAACAGAACTGGTGACTCACAACATACCAGCCAGCGACGGGAACTGCTACCCCATGTTGTATGTAACACAGCTCATGGTGTTGCTCTTTCTCTTGGATAAACATGACCTGCAGTTTCAGACTCACTCAAGCTAACTACAACATCCAATAGTCCACAGCTCTTGGTCTAGCGGTTAGTATTGCTACCTCTGGACCACAGGATCCAGGGTTCGATTCCTGGCTGTCTCAGGGATTTTCTCCGCCCGGGGACTGGGGTGTTTGTGTTGTCCTCATCATCATTTGGGAAGTGGTGAGATTGGAACTGGAAAGATTGGGAAATTGTACAGGTGCTGATGATCTCGATGTTAAGTGCCTCACAAACCATTGTCATCATCATCATCATCATCATCATCATCACCACAACATTCTATATCTAGAATTTGTCAGTGGTCCTCTGTATAGCAGCAATGGAAGGTCATGGCATTCTGGTTGTGTCCTCATTGCAGTTTCTATGATGACCATTGTAGTTAAACCTCTCCTGTTGAAAATTCATGATCATCGAGTGGGCTTTCAGTTTCTCTGAATGAGAAGCCCCATTGTTGATCTGTGCCTGTGGGCTGTAGGAAGGTTTCATACTGAGGAGATGGATGACATAATTCTAGACTTCATATGTGACATCTGGAACATGATGAAGAGTACGATAAGGCCCAGAGTAGCTCTTTAGTGACTTTTCCGATAGTCCCACTTTCTGCATTGATGTAAAAATCCACACCAAGTCTCCAGAGCTGTATCTCACTGGTCGGTGTTTGGTGCTAGAGTGCTCTCAGTTCTTCTCCTGGGCATTCAGGAACTATATGCAAGTGAGCTGTCTTATTTTCCAGTCCCAGTGATGAGGTATTTCACAAGGTCATCCTGAGTATCATGTGGTTGAAATGGGAATAGCGCATACATGGTTGATTCGGCCTCACAACTGTGGAGCAGAAAGAAAGGTGTGTAGTGTCTTTCATCACTGTATTATATATGAATATCATGACAGCCAGTAGTGTATCCCAGTCTCTCAGTTCAGCATCAACATACATTGAGAGCATATCTGCCAACATGTTATTTAAGTATTCTGCAAGGCCATTCATATACGGGTAGTAGGCAGTGATCATCCTGTGGGCAGTGTCCCAACTTGAAATTATTTCTGATATTAGTCTTGACTGAAAAACTGTTCCACAATCAGAGATCATAACATGGAGTGCTCCATGCTTCAAAATGATGCCCGCTACTAGGAACCTTGAAATTTACAGAGCTTAAACAGTCAGCATAGCTTTGGTGACAGTGTAGCAGGTGAAGTTGTCAGTGCAGATTATTATCCGATCCTCATTTATGGACTTCAGGAACCTCCCCAAGAGGTTGATTTCAATCTGGTGGAATGATGCCACAATGGGAGGAAGCGGTATTAAATGCCCCAGAGGTAATTGCGCCACTTGCTTCCACCACTGAAATTCCTTACAGTGACTTACATAGTGTCTAATGGTTTATTAGAGACCTGGCCAGTGACATCTGTATCTGATTCTGTCTAGGATGTTAATGAATCTCAGGTGATCAATTATTGGCGCATTGTGGAAATAGCTGGAAATAGGTGAAAAGGGGTAATGAGCTACCACTTCAGCTCCACTGGATCATTGTTTCACTTATACATTGCTCTGTTTATTATTTGGAATTCTCTTTTGATTGTTTCCTCCTCATTCAAGTCTTCTGTAGATATCAGCAGTGCTGTATCCCCTCTGTTCAGCAGCAATGTCATTTAATGCAAGAATGACTGAGGTTTCATCCATGCAGCTGTGTGCCACCAAAGGATTCCTTGAGAGGCAGTCAGCGTCCTTCCAATTGCATCCACTTCTGTAATACCACTGTGACAGAGTACTCCTGAAGCCTCGGTGCCCATTCTACTAGTTGACCCAATGGATTATTCAGGTTAGTCAGCCAGTACAGAGAATGGTGGTCCATCACAGCAGTGAATGGATTGCCAAATGAATACAAGTGGAACTTTTTGATGACCCAAAAAATTGCAAATTCGTCTATCTCCATTGTAGAGTAGTTCCTCTTGGTTTAGAGAGCACTCTTCAAGCATAAGTTATCACATTTTCAGCATCTTCCTGAATTTGCACTAGTACTGCATGTATCCCGTACCCACTAGCATTGGTATGAAATTCTGCTTGACATTCTCATCACACACAATTCTAGGACTGGAGATGATGATAGTGCTTCCTCAAGGATAAGGTTTTCTTTTCTAGATTGACCTCATCAACCTCGATTTGCCAGTAGCCCACTGCATGTCCATAGTTCAGAAATACATTGTGTCTTTCAACCAGGCTGAGATGCCACCAATGCACAGCAAGAAGTAGACACTCTTTTTCCCTGTTCGTTCAGTTACTGGTAGCTGACACAGAAACAACATGTGCCAGCCTTCTTATCAAGGAGCACAGGAGATGACCAAGGACTCTCCAAAGGTTTGATGACATCTTCTTGCAGCATGTTTTCCATTTCCTCCCAAATAATGCATGTTCAGCTGGCAAAGCCACACATGATCACTGACTAATTGGGTGATTATTGCCAGTATCGTTATGGTGTCTTATCGTAGGCTGCATGATCTGTCTTTTCTTCACTCTGGATTTGAAATTATCTAAAAAGTCTTGCAGAATGGCTAACAATCACCAATATTCCTTGGTCAGGCTAGGTCTTATTGACAGTTCAGTAATAGTGCCCTCCATCATGTTGCCTGTAGCAGTAGCAGAGCACAATGTATGTAGATTTGTTTTGGGAGACTCAGTAGCTTTTTACAACTGACAAAAGCTTCATTGTTTAACCAAGCATCTATATTGACTACTGGAACTTGTCTTGTTGATGACGGCAGGACATAATCATCTTCAATGGCAAATGACCACGCATAGCATTCTTTGTTGTGTGTGCTTGTTAGTCATTCTGAAGCTCTGGCCTTCACAGTCTATTACTATTTGTGATGTCTGCAAGAATTCCCATCCAAGAATAACATTGTAATTACATTATGCTAAAACAACAAATTAAAAGGGCTGTGTTCTGTCAATCATAGTTATTCATGCAATATGTGCTCCTGTTGGCTGGATGCATTTCCTATTGATGATCTTCACCACGATTGCTTTCATATCATGGAGCATAGTCTCCATTAGCTGGTGATGATAACCATTTGGCATTATAGACAAAGATGCTCAAGTCAACTAACACACAGCCAGGTTGGCTGTCTGATGACATTGAGGACATTTACGTACATCTTGCTAACTGATGGAGAATTTCATCTGTGATGGCCTCACTGCCATCGATTGTCACCTCAATGCATTTTTCTAAATTCCACAGCTAGGCGAATGGCTGGTACCTGTATATGTCAATGGGGAATGGCTACAGCATGTTGGGGAGTAGTGTCATCCAACTATTTTTCTACCTCATTTCCTCAATGTACTGGCACTTTACAGTGAATTCCTCTGTTGGGACATCTTTTATCGTAGGAGTTTTGTACATGCCATCTGCAGCTGCTCTTATCAAATATGAGATTTTGTCGGTTTCTGTCGTATTCTGGTTCATAATGTGCCATGGGGTCAAAACATTCTGCACGTAAGACTGTGTTGTTTTTACATGATGCTGGGCCCTGTTCTTAAATTGTTCTTCCACCAAGTGGATATTCTGCTTATTGTTACCCCAGCTGTCGGGCTTCTCTTTCCTGCAGCCATCCAAGTAAAAGTACACATTTACCAAATCTGTCATGTCATCCCACCTCTTGCATTTGGCAACTTGGTCAGATCCTGACCAGCATCTCCAGAATACACTCATGGGTGCCTGATACGAGATGACTTACTGCTGTTTTGGAATACATTGGCCCCTAAATATACAGACCTTAGGAACAATGTACTGCTTGTATTTAGATTCCTGCACTGTAGGAAATGACTTTTATGTTGACAAATTGGAATCACGGTGATGTAAACATTTTGAAGAATGACATCTCCACCAGTGTCACATTGTAGCAACAATCAAGTCCAAATATGAAAGCACGGTTGTCAGTGAAGTAGGAAACTTAGTACTGAAGGTATGTTTATTATGGACACCAATACACAGAAAGAAAAGAACTTTTTACCCACGGCACACCAGCCAGTGAAGCTAGCCACTACTCCACGTTACATGTAGCACTGCTCATGGCAGTTTGGAGGATGTCTAGGAAAGTGTGCAAATGAGTCAGTCTGGTTCAACTTGAGAGTCAGGTTGGAACATCTGTAACAGGTTGGGCAGTTGTATCACAGTTTTCAGTGAATCCTATTACCCCACTGAAATGAAAGGTAACTGGTCACGTGTATTAAACCATTTTGTGTGTCTATGTTCATATGGTTTGAGGCATAGTTTCTACCATAGTATTACATCTTCAGGGACAGTAATGTCCTCATTAACACATTGAAGAATGTCCAAAATTGTCTGATGAGAATGGTTTAATGTCCTCTTTGATCCAGAAATCTCCAGATTGGTCTGTATTGTAAAAACAATTAAGGACCCATTACTCCTCAAGCACCTTCTATGAAGTTTGAACAGTTTCTTTGCCGTGTGAGGAATGATCTGTTATCCTATTGACCACCATTCAATAGTTACAATGGTTCTCTTGTAAGAGTTGTTGTGTGCATTTTCCTTGGGGATTCTGAAGATATTTTCAAATTTTAATTTGTACTGTATTGATGGAGTCAAAAATTGCTTATAAAATGTATTGTATGATGCCCAATTCTTATCATTTGTGGGAGATCTGTGGCTGAGGGTCATAAAGTGCTGGATAAGACCTACGATGAGGCAACTAGTAGTGAAAGAACATGCAGAGAATGGTATCAGTGCTTCAAGAACAGTGATTTTGTTGTTAAAGACAGGCATGTCTTTTTGAAACTGACAGAAGCTGTCACAGCAGATCGTTATCGAAAACATGTCATTGAGCCAAGCACTGAGAGACAGATGACCACAATACAGCAATTGACAATGAAAATGTGATTTGCAGCCTGACGATGCTTGACTCCATGTCACAAAACCTGTCAAAACAGATTTGGAAATGTTGAAATGGGAAGTCCTGTTTCAGTTGCCATATTTTCCAAACACTGCTCCCCTTGACTACCACCTATTTCAATCAGTGGCACATGGCCTGGCAGACCAGCACCTCAAGTCATATGAACAAGTGCAAAATTTGATCGATTCATGGATCTCCTCAGAGAGACCATCACAGGATTCATATACTGCCCGAAAAATGGGGGAATAGTGGCCAGCAATGACAAGTACAAAGTGTCTCACAATAAAGCTTTCAACTTTGATAAAAAAAAAAAAAAAAAAAAAAGAGGCCAGTGAAAGCAAAGCTGTAGACCTAATACTTGGTGTGGTTCAATCCCATAACAGCAGAAACCATGTTGTCAGTAACTGGAGATTTCAGCAATGACAACTATTGTGCTGCCACACACTACATTTCCTATAGGCAAGCCAAAGCCATGCTGACTATGAACATCTAGTCACAGGTTGCTGTGAATTAGGAGAAAGTATAGCTTGCTCTATTAGCAAGATGTTCATTCAGCTACAGATCATTGTACAATGATATTAGACATGTCAAATTAGTACAAAAATAAAACACAATTATAAGTTAACAAAGTGGGCATATAAAAAAAATATGGACTTAATTCCACATGAATTTATGTATTGTATGAAATGCTCTTTATATGCAAAGTAGTTAGTTGATAAAGCTGAAACCAATGTTACACTATTCATTCAGATCTCATCACTAGGCATTGCATGCATATAGAGTGCACTACCCACACACTGTCATTTGAAATGTCCACTTAATTTTTATTAAGGAAAAAAAAGACAGGAAAAATTTAGGGCAATGTACATCAGCCTAGCAATAATGTGTCAAAAACTGAGTTCACAATTCTGATGGCCTCCCCCTCCCCATTCTCCCCCTCCCCCTCCTCCCCCTCCACCTCCTCCCCATTCTCCCCCTCCACCTCCTCCCAATTCTCCCCCTTGACCTCCTCCCCCTCCTGCACAAACACACACACACACACACACACACACACACACACACACACACACACTAGTGAAATTGTGTGTACAATAAATATCTCATAGATACTATGAAGAAGCATTGTAGCTTATACTTGAGGTACTGGAGTGAAATATAGTTGTTTCAGTTGTTGAGGATATGAAACCTGTAATATCTTAGCACATTGTCCATGTGGAGTAAATTTTCTGTAATTAATCCACTCCTGAAATTCACCCAGAAACTTCCTAATTGGTGCAACTGACTCCCTAAGTTGCCCCTTGACTGAATTTGATAGCTGTTGTTTGTGCTTGAAATCGCATTTTCCTGTACTCATTTCTATACATTTTATGATAAGGTTTGATTTTACTTCTTTTACACGGTATTGCTTGTGTTTGATGCTGATAATCTTATGTAAGGTGTTCAGAAGTCTCTCATATTTTCCGTGTTCATTCTGCTGCTGTTGAAACAGTGATCTCTCATGAATCACTTTGCTGTAATAATGACATTGTTTTTGTCCACAGTGATAGAAAAGGTTCAAAACGGAACAAACAGCAGCAAAGAGGACCTATACACAACCAGCCATACAGGACATATTCTGGTGTTCCTGAGCAAGGTACATTTTTGTAGCTACATGTTATTTTTTTAATTTCAGGAAATTGTTTGTTATCTATTTCATACTGTACATATTGGTTGCAGACTTGCATGGTGGCAGGAAGCCCTATGTGCACTCAGAACCCCAAAGTCGCACGAAAGACATTCGAAGAGGGCAAAACATTAAATGTAAGCCATATATGCAACATGTGGAGTGTTGTGTGTATGCTGATAGTTGTAAGCACACATTACTCAAAGGGAACTATGATAAATCTCTTTGTTTGTATTATGCCTTTGTTACTTATGATAGCTCTTATTTACTATTCATTTACTTTTCTTCAGATGAATTGGACTTACCTTTTCTATAAGCATCATGTATACTGCATTCAGAAACTTGGAGTAGTTGATTAGTTTTTTGAGGGCAAGAATAATGACTTATTCTTGACAAAACTGTGCCTGTTTGAGTGCGTAGCTAAGGGAAGCTCACAAAGTTTAATAAATTAGATAATTTTCATTTTCAGCATTGTTAAGCATATATGTGAACCAGTTTGCTGTTGTAGTTTATTTTGCATGAGAATTTCTTTGCTACTCTGTGTAGCTATGTTTCAAATTCTGTTACTTTTATCATTTTTGTGTGGATCATATTTGCATGGAAAATATGAAATAATGGGGTTTATGAGTACTTCGAAATTCTTTCCAGGTATAGTAGAGGAATGACTTTATTTCTTAATCTATAAATTTTTTTGTCATGCAAGCATGGCATTTGAGGCACATTGTTCAGTTCTTTGTTTTTTTTGTTTTTTTAACTGACATGATGAGCATGGCGCAGGTACAAAGGACTCACAATAACCATACATATTTTTAAACTATTGAAAAAATGTATGATCTGTCTTGTGTTGTGCCCCACGTTAGTATTATGGCAAACCATCCATGTAAATGCTTTGTTAGTTAAGAATACTTTGTAAGTATATTTAAGTATTTCTGTCAGTAACACTCCATCAAATATTAGACTTAGCAATCGCATTGTTTCATAGCTTTATTGAAAGTTTCAGAAAACACAAGCACATTGAGAATCAGTATAAGCTGTAGTATACAACAACATCCTGTTTTGCAATAACAAAATAAAAGCATTATGAAGTTCACTGAAATTTTGAGTTCAAAGACTTAGTGCAAAAGTTCAGAAGTGATTATATGGCTTTATAGTAGCTTGAATTGATATGGATTGAGTTTCCAATGAGCAACTGTCTTATGCCTGTTTCTGCACTAGATATTGTGCTCTTGCCTTCCTTTGACTTGCTCTGTCAGTTAATAGTGGTGGAAATGGGCAGGAGGTATACACAGTGGTGTCAGTCAGGAGTTTTCATGTATGCATGTTAGTGTCAGTAGTGAAGTTAACATCAAATTTCAGAAAAACTCTTGCCATCAGTAATTAAGAATTTTACATTTCTAGAATACGAGACAGTGTGTTGTATAAGTTTTCTGTTAAGAATCACATGTAGAGCCTAATGTATGAAAATGCAGTAATGATTAGGTAATTCATTATTAACATAAAGCTGATCAGTTATACTATTCCTTGTTTCAGAATTTATTAGTTAATCTTCTAGTGTAATACAATAGAAGATTTATCATATATATGTATTACACCTGAGCTCAAACATGATATGGTTGAGACAGGTGGTGAATTAAGTGATACACTGCTGCCACACCATCTACAACATCAGCTTACTGGAAGAACTGCTTTTAATGACACTTTAACAAAAAGGAATTTCATCTATATGATACTTCCATATTCAGTATTCACACTATTGTAGTACTTCTATCTAACTTAAGGTTTTTCTTGGGTATTTGATATGGGCTCCATGCTGCATTATGTCAACTTAAGAGTTGTAATGAGCTGTGGTAGAACTGATTTTAGAGCCCTCACTCAATACTAATAAGAACTTTGAGGTTTGTTGTTGGCTTGTTCGAGACTTGACTCTATTATAAATAGATTAATTTCATACAATACTCAAAAATTTTCCACTCCAGGACACCCCCCCCCCCCCCTCTCTCTCTTCCTCTTCCTCTCTCTCTCTCTCTCTCTCTCTCTCTCTCTCTCTCTCTGGTATTATTTTTTCATGTACTGCTGTTTTTAATTAGTTGCTATCCTTCTTTTCTGACCCTGCCTGTATTCTGAACCTGGTAAAGGAAAGTTTCTCAAGCGTCCAACTTCGACCTTGCATCCCCATATCCCTTCTCCGAGATCAGATCCTTGACAGTGGAAAAAACTGAGTAAAAGTCTGAAATGGGACCAGCAGCATACTTTTATGTTTCATGCAGGAATATTGTCAGTGCTTGCTGTGAGGTATGACAGGAATGAAAGAGGGTGTGTCAGCTGTTTGTTCTACACAGCCAATGAGAGAGCAGCAAGCAGACAATGTGTCTGAAAATAAGAATCAAGAAATGTCACATTGTCATTAATTCAATTGCTGCTCATAGCAATTGAAACTATCCTTTCAGTCCCAAGCCTAATTTGTAACAGATTTGCAAAAAAACAATGAAATAAGTGTGACAAAGAAGATTATTAATGAAATTCCTACTCACTTCATACACCATAATTTGTGCCCTGCTATAGAAGACAACCTAACCACAGCACTGTTATTTGTAAAATATTTGTCAGATCAAAGGTTATCAGTGTAATTGCTGGACATGTCACTGGCAGTAAAGGAGATGTGCTGTTAGCTCCCTATCTAAGGACAGTGTACAAATTCATAATGTGTTCAGAAAAAAGCAATTAACTGTTTCATTAATCTAAATCACCTTGTTTCCTTGCAGCAAGCAATGTAAGTTTCATTATTACCTCGCAACATCAGCACAATGTCAAAATCCACGACACGTGCAGAAAAAAACTATAAAATATTTCTGAAGAGAAATATTATCAGTTTAATTTTTGTGAATCAAACTGTTACATCTCAACATAACATGGGCCTTGGACTAAACTGCAGATCAGTCTGTCACCTCATTCAGGTTTTCTTTAGGTTTTAAATTTGTTGGCTTCACCAACTTATAAGCAAACTATCACATCCAAACTTAATGACAGCCTCAAGATAAATGACATAATCATGATAAATAGATATTTGTGACAACTAATAATATTGACAGAATTGCTACTTATGTTAGGAATAACAATTATGAATGAAAAGACAGCAAAATGAAACTGGAAAAAAATTATTGAATTGTATTCCACACCAATGCAGCACCTTGCAAAAAAACATAAAATAAAGTCAAACTTAGTAGGTTGGTGCATAAAGTCATAGTGTTTTTGTTTTGCATGTTGGTATTCTGGTTGCTGTATGTTTATTTATTGATTGTCATTTTTTTGTACGTAGTTAACGATTTAATTTGAGTTTAAATATTGTCATTATGTCAATGAGTGGACCTGTGGATGCTTGAAAATGGAATGTCAAGTGAAGAAATAGAAACTTTTCAGACATATTCTTCTGTTTGAGATCAGTAGAGGGCTGACAGCAGTGGAGGCAGCCAGAAATATTTGCACTATGTATGGGGATAGTGCTATTGGACAAAGCACAGCAAGAAAATAGTTTTCTCATGTTAAGGAGGATCGTTTTGACAATATTAATGACTCTCCATGTGCAGGAAGTCCTTCAGGGTTTGAAGAAGATCATTTAAACACATTAATCGACAATGATCCACGTCAGTGTGCTCAAGAACTGGCAAATGTGATCAACTATGATCATTCCCATATCATGCGACATTTTCACGCAATGGGGAAGGTTACATACAAAATCAGGTGTATGGGTACCATAAATTCCAAGCCAAAATCACAAATATCAGCAGATGGTTGTATGTGTATCTCTGCTTCCTCGTCATTAGTTGGCTCATGAACACCACCAACCATTCTCATCCTCTATGCAAATTGTGTCTTTATGCTAACTAAGGAAAAGAAAGGAAAGTTTAAGCCCAAACAAAGCAGCAACTCCCCGTACAAAGACCTGCACACAGCCACAAAGATAGTGTAATGCATCTGTGGAACAGCAATGATGTGTTGTACCATGAATTCCTTCCCTGAGGTATAACCATCACAGCTGACATTTATTGTCAAAAACTATCAAACACTTTACAGGATTTTGGTTGGGAAGTCATTCCAAACCTGCCTTAATTACATGATCTTGTGCCCTCAGATTTCCACCTTTTCAACTCTATATTGAACAACCTTCAAGAAACTTACTTTCCAGATGAAAATGCACTTCGAAAACGGCTCAATGAGTTCTTCGCATTAAAACCGTGTGATTTCTACCCTCACAGAGCCAAAGAAAAGTTACCCCAGCATCGGCAGACTGTTGTAAATAGTGAAGGAGAATATATTATTGATGACTAAAGTCTCTGTTATGGGTATCTGTTGTATTTATTAAACTCATGGAAAAAGTGCTAGTGCACCAACAATTCCCCCCCCCCCCCCCCCCCCACACACACACACACACACACTCCAACACAGATTTGAATAGGTAAATGTTTGCACTGTCTTTTGCACCAACACTGTCATACTGTAGCAAAAGATCTGGCTGAGAACCAGAGAAAATTGTGGTCCTATGTAAAATCGCTAAGTGGATCTAAGGCTTCCACCCAGTTACTCGTTGACCGGTCTGGCTTTCATATTGCTATCTTCTAATGCCTACTCGTTGACCGGTCTGGCTTTCATATTGCTATCTTCCAATGCCACATCAAAGTTTTAAATTTCACATTTAAGAAATCATTCACAGAGGAGAATCATACAAATATACCATCGTTTGACCATTGCACTTAGTCCGATATGGACAACGTAGTAATCCCAATTTCTTTTACAAAGAATGCTCAATGGAACTGGCTCCTTACTTGGCTTGCATTCCTTGACTTCTGTATATAAGGAGGGTAAAGGAACAGACCCACAAAATTACAGACGAGTATTCTTAACATCGGTTTGCTGCAGAATTCTAGAACATATTATGAGTTCGAATATAATAAATAAAAAAGCTAATATCTATGAAGCAGTAAGATTTTAGAAAGCATCAAAACTCAGTTTGTCCTTTTCTCACATGATATGCTGTGAACTGTGGATGAAGGGCAACAGGCAGATTCCTTAGTTCTAGATGATGTTGTGGTGTGGGGAGAGGTGTCGAAGTTGAATGACTGTAGGATGATATAAGAACACTATGACAAAATTAATGACAGCTAGCATTAAATTTAGAAAAATGAACCATGAGCCTTGCCCTTATGGGGAGGCCTTGCATGCCTCAGTGATACAGTCAGCCGTACAGTAGGTGGAACCACAATGAAGGTGCATCTGTTGAGAAGCCAGACAAATGCATAGTTCCTGAAGAGGAGCAGCAGGCTTTTTAGTAGTTGCAGGGGCAACAGTCTGGATGACTGGCTGAGCTGGCCTTGTAACAGCAACCAAAACAGCCTTGCTGTGCTGGTACTGGGAGTGGCTGAAAACAAGGGCAAACTACAGCTGTAATTTTTCATGAGATCATGCAGCTCTACTATATAATTAAATGATGATTGCATCCTCTTGGGTAAAATATTCTGGAAGTAAAATAGTCCCGAACCTCTGGATAGGGACTACTCAGGAGAAACAAAACTGGCATTCGACAGATTGGAGTGTGGAATGTCAGATCCCTTAATTGGGCAGACAGGTTAGAAAATTTAAAAAGGGAAATGGATAGTCTAAAATTAGATATAGTGGGAATTAGTGAAGTTTGGTAGCAGGAGGAAAAGGACTTCTGGTCAGGTGAATACAGGGTTATAAATACAAAATGAAATAGGGGTAATGTAGGAGTAGGTTTAATAATGAGTAAAAAAGGTAGGAACATGGATAAGCTACTATGAACAGCATAGTAAATGCATTGTTGTAGTCAAGATAGACACAAAGCCTACACTCACCACAGTAGTACAAGTTTATATGCCAACTAGCTCCACAGATAAGGATGAACTTGACAAAATGTATGATGAGATAAAAGAAATTATTGAGATAGTTAAGGGAACTGAAAATTTAATAGTCATGGGGGACTGAAATTTGGTGGTAGAAGAAGGAAGAGAAGGAAAAGTAGTAGGTGGACATGTACCGTAGAAAAGGGATGAAAGGGGAAGGTGCCTGGTAGAATTTTGCACAGAGCATAATCTAATCATTGCTAACATTTGGTTTAAGAATCATGAGAGAAGGTTGTATATGTGGAAGAGACCTGGAGAAACCAGAAGGTTTCAGATTGATTACATAATGGTTAGACAGAGATTTAGGAACCAGGTTTTAAATTGTAAGACATTTCCAGAGGCAGGTGTGGACTCCGACCACATTTTATTGGTTATGAATTGCAGATTAAAACTGAAGAAACTGCAAAACAGCAGAAGTTTAAGGTTATGAGATTTGGATAAACTGAAAGAACCAGAGGTTGCAGACGGTTTCAGAGGGAGCATTAGGGAATGATTGACAAGAACAGGGGAAAGAAATACAGTAGAAGAAGAATGGGCAGCTTTGAGAGATGAAATAGTAAAGGCAACAGAGAATCAAGTTGGTAAAAAGACGAGGGCTAGTAGAAATCCATGGGTAACACAAGAAATATTGAACTTAATTGATGAAAGGAGAAAATATAAAAATTCAATAAATGAAGCAGGCAAAAGGGGAATTAAAATGTCTAAAAAAGGAGATCGACAGTAAGTGCAAAATGGCTAAGCAGGAATTGCTAGAGACAAATGTAAGGATGTAGAAGCATATGTTACTAGGGGTAAGATAAGATTCTTCCAAAAGGAAATTAGAGTCTTTCAGAGAAAAGAGAACCACCTCTATGAATATCAAGAGCTGAGGTGGAAAATCTGTCCTAAGCAAAGAAGAGAAAGCAGAATGGTGGAAGGAGTGTATAGAGGGTCTGTGCAAGAGAGATGTGCTTGAGGGCAATATTTTGAAAATGGAAGAAGACGTAGAGGAAGATGAGAAGGGAGATACGATACTGCATGAAGAATTTGACAAAGAACTGAAAGAGTTGAGTCGAAACAAGGCTCCGGGAGTAGACAACATTCCATCAGAGCTACTAATTGCCTTGGAAGAGCCAGCCATGACAAAACTCTTCCATCTGGTGAGCAAGAAAAATGAGATAGGTGAAATACCCTCAGAGTTCAAGAAGAATGTAATAACCCTGATTCCAAAGAAAGCAGCTGCTGACAGGTGTGAATATTACTGAACAATTAGTTTAATAAGTCATGGCTGCAAAATACTAACACGAATCCTTTACAGAAGAATGCAAAAACTGGTAGAAGCTGACCTCAGGGAAGATCAGTTTGGATTCTGGAAAAATGTAGGAACACCCAAGGCAATACTGACCCTACGAGTTCTCATAGAAGATGTGTGAAGGGAAGGCAAACTTAAGTTTGTAGCATTTGTAGACTTAGAGAAAGCTTTTGATGATGTTGATTGGAACACACTGTTTCAAATTCTAAAGGTGGCAGGAGACAGATACAGGGAGCAAAAGGCTATTTACAATTTGTACAGAAACCGGATGGCAGTTATAAGAGTGAAGGGGCATGAAAGGGAAGCAGTGGTTGAGAAGGGGGGTGAGACAGGATTGTAGCCTATCCCCAATGTTATTCAGTCTGTAGACTGAGCTAGCAATAAAGGAAACAAAAGAAAAATTTTGAATAGGAATTAAAATCTGTGGAGAAGAAGTGAAAACTCTGAGGTTTGCCAATGAAATTGTAATTCTGTCAGATACAGCAAAGGAATTGGAAGAGCAGTTGAACAGAATGCACAGTCAACAAAATCAAAATGAGGATAATATAATGTTGTCAAATTAAATTAGATGATGCTGCAGGTACTAGGCTAGGAAATGAGACACTTAAAGTAATGAGTGAGTTTTGCTATTTGGGTAGTAAAATAACTGATGATGGTCGAAGTATCGAGGATATAAAATGTAGTCTGGCAATGGCAAGAAAAGCGTTTCTGCAGAAGAGAAATTTGTTAACATCAAGTATAGGTTTAAGTGTCAGGAATTTGTTTCTGAAAGTATTTGTATGGAATGTAGCCATGTATGGAAGTGGAACATGGACGATAAATTGTTTAGACAAGAAGAGAATAGAAGCTTTTGAAATGTGGTGCTTTAGAAGAATGCTGAAGATTAGATGGGTAGATCATGTAAATAATGAGGAGATATTGAATAGAATTGGGGAGAAGAGGAATTGTGGTCCAACCTGACTAAAAGAAGGGATCAGTTGGTAGGACACAGTCTGAAGCATCAAGGGATCAACAATTTAGTACTGTAGGGAAGCATGGGGGGGGGGGGGGGGGGTAGAAATCATAGAGGGAGACCAAGATACAGTAAGCAGATTCAGAGGTGTGTAAGTTGCAGTAGTTACTTGGAGCTGAAGAGACTTGCACAGGATAGAGTAACACGGAGAGCTGCATCGGACCGGTCTTTGGAGTAAAGAAGATGACGACGACGACAATGACAACAACAAGAAGTTAATGCAAACTAATAGGAAAAACAAACCCATAATGTTTGGAGACAGCATTAGTAATGTCCTGTTCAGCACAGCCCATTAGTAATGTCCTGTTCGGCACAGCCTCAACATTGAAATATCTGGTTCACTTGTAAAGGAGATGACATATAGGATGCCAGTGTGACCTATTCTTGAGTACTGCTCAAGGGTCTTGGATTCACATGAGGTCAGGTTAAGGGAAGACATTGAAGCAGTTTGGAGGTGGGCCGGTAGATTTGTTATCAGCAGGTTCAAACAATGTGCAAGTATTACAAAGATGCTTTGGGAACTCAAATAGGAATCCCTAGAGGGAAGCTGGTGTTCTTTCTGAGGAAAACTATTGAGAAAATTTAGAAAACCAATGTTTGAAGCTGACTGCAGTAAGACTCTGCTGCTGTCAACATACATTTAGCATAAAGACTGTGGAGATAATACACAAGAAATTAAGGCTCATACGGTGGCAAGTAGACAGTTTTTTTTTTTCCTCGTTCTGTGTGCGAGTTGAAGAAGAAAGGAAATGACTAGTACTGGTAAAGGCTACCCTCTCCCACACACATTACGGTGGCTTGCAGAGTTTGTAGATGTAGATACCGTGCAGCAGTAGCTATTTAATAGCTGCCCATGTGCCCTCTGTAGTATTTGTATGGGCTTTTGTCATCACATTCTTGATAGTCTGTTTCTGGGTCATGGTAAGAAGCTTGAAACTTTCGTTTTTGAGACATTTATATGTATTAAAAAAAGTCTGGTATTACCGTTGTTCCTCCCAAAATATTCAGTTGTAAAATTTTTCCACAGAAGAGCTTGTTATCACTTGGGCATAATGCGAAGAAAGGAATAGAAAAATTGTATGTCCCTCTTTGGATACCCCCAGACACCATCTTCCTGTTTTTTTTGTCCCTATTCTGAACTTCTTTTTGCCAAATGGAGATTTGTCCATCCCAACAATCTGTCCTTTTTCTCCCAAGTTTCTCATTCTGTCTGATGCACTCTTCCATGCAAACTTTCTACAAAATTGTCCACACTGAATCACAGTTTGCTTAGCCAACCCAAGTTATTGACTTATAAATTTTGATTTACACTCATAAACCCATAAGCAATTTGTAGAATGGTACTAATTTTTAATTTCATTCTAAAAAACCGGGAATTCTTTTGGATAGAACATTTTGAAAACTGACAGCATTTGCTTCACATTCAGAGGAATCCATTGACAGTAGCCTTTGACTCTTTCAGAGCCATTTCACCCCCACATTTGACATTTGATACATTCTTGTTTCTTGACAGTTAATCTAAAAGACATGCACCACCTCCATTGTCATGTAGAACCAGATCACTTAAATCACCCCATTTCATACAATAGACTGCCATAATTACAGGAAAATATTTTGTGAAACTCATGTGTACGCACCAAACAACAGCAAACACGACATAAATTTCAATTTTGGTGCTAGAAATACATTCTCTCTTTTCTCAGCTCTCATTGGTTACATGAACTATCACCCCACTGGGTATGAAAAACTGATGTGTTGCCAACCTGTGAGCAGTACAGAAACACTACTGTGACTGCTGCTAGCCTTGATCTAGACCTAAGTCAAAGAACTGCTATCCACTGCCTCAATACTGAGCTTAGGTAACCATTGTTTCTGTAATCACTGTCATTAACTACAGTTGTATTGTTGTGGAATACCTCCACTGTCTTGCGCATGCACCTGTAACACCTGTTGCAGTGCCTCAATGCCAGAAGTTCAATATGACCTATACTCTTTTCTCAAGTCTACATTGTACTAGTACTGGCCATTTCCTTTCTTGTTAAACTCATATACTCCAGGTCCTTCCAAAAATGCCTCTTGTGTATCTGTTTCCCTCCTATCTCTCTCTCCTCTCTCTCTCTCTCTCTCTCTCTCTCTCTCTCTCTCTCTCTCTCTCTCTCTCACTGCTACTTAGGACATAAATTTCTACATGCTTCCTGAGATTCTTAAACCCAACCACCAGGGACAACCATTTGCGACTGGATATTTATTACCCCACTGATCAGAACAGTTTCAACCTATAGCCCACAGGGTACCTTCTTATATGAAAGAAACTGACTACTTCCTCCACCAGCTCTCCACAATTCTGTCTCTTTATCACTCATTACACTGTTTGTCTCTATCAAAGCCACCACAGTCAGTTCTAACATGTCCAGTACCTGTGGTTTTTTGTCAATGAACATATTCTCTTTCAGTGCCTGCAGTAGGATGGAGATGAAGACGCAATTAGATGGTGGTAACGGCTGAAGAAAAGTAGACTTTGAAGAAGATGTAGTTGTGCAAATGAAATTAATTAGCATTCAACTAAGACATTTACCCCCTGCACAGGCCATGTGGCCTTGTTAACCCACTTGCAGAAGAGGTTCATGTTCTGTAACTTTGCTGATAGTGACTGTATCGGACTCCTCCATACCACCGTTCTATGTTAAATATTTTTAGTTAGCACATGACTGTGGGCAAAGGGTGCCCACATTTCTGTCCTTCAGCTAGTAGTAGTAGTAGTAGTAGTAGTAGTAGTATTAACTTTATTCATCCATAGATCACTTTTACAAGGGTATAGGGTATGTCTTTGTGTTATAGCAAAAACACTGTATTCATGTATACAGTCATTTACAAACTTACTTGTCTAGTTTTACAAGGATGGAACAGTAGTGACCTTATGGTAGGAACCTTCCTGGCATTTGCCTAAAGTACTTGCAGGGAGGACCACAAGAAACCTACAGATCTCCAAATGAAGACGGCAGTCTCCGCCCTCTGAAATACAAGGCTATTCTGTTTAAAACAGCACTACAGCATTCCGTTTATCCCTAATGTAAAATACTGTTTTACAAAGAAGTTATGTAATAATGTAATAGGTTAGCGCTACACTGTTCATTAAGTTTTCATTGTCAGTCATTTCGCACACTGCATACACCATACACACATTGTTTCATAATGTAACACTACATTAACTATCAGCAGATCTCAGGGCTGTAGCAACAGTGCCTGGCTTCCATTTTGTATGCTGCAGGTTTCCTTTTGCTAGTGGGGAACAAAATTGAGTCAACATCCCTCTATAACAAGTGAAATTTTGTGTTCAGAAAGAGGGTAAAGTGTTTGTATTATACATTGTGCTTAGCTTTGGGAGTAAGTTTTCCATAAAAGAAAAAAAAAGAAGTAGAACATAGTGTGAAAGTGTTATGTGAAAGAATAACAACAGCAACAACAATAAAACATGAATTATTCATATGTGTTATAGTGTTTACCAAACTCCTACTCTGTGTTGTGTAAGTAATCTTTTAGTGTATAGAATGTATTATTTAACTCCTATTTTTTTAACTGCCTTTTTAAGTAAGTTCATTTTAGTAATCTCTTTGGGCGATTGCACAGTTTTATTCCTTGGTGGAAAATGCTGGTTTGTGGTAGATATCTACTCATCACATAGAGGAGGCACTGAACCACAGAGAGGCACAATGTATAGAACACTAGAAATACTTTTGGACAACATCCTTCCTCAGAACACACACACACACACACACACACACACACACACACACACACACATGGCTACTGTCTCCTGCTGCCAAGTCCTGCTGGAGAGAGTAGCCTGTTACTGTTGCTTTTTGCTGTTGGGTTTGTCACTCTTTGTTGAGGTGATAATTATGCTATTAACCGTCATCTTTATTATTTTCGCCATTGGTTTCAAGATTACAGAACCTCTTTTCTTCCATCCCTGGCTTGTCAAGGTGTTTAACTGTAAGAAATGTATGAATTCTCATAGATTAATTTTCATCATTTTGGCTATATTTCTGTTGTAAAATATATAACACCAGTTATGTGGGACAGCTTCTCCCATATACTGATTAATCAGTAAAATTATTGAGAGTAATGGTAGTAATAGTAAATATTCTATGTATCTTTTTTCTGGTTAATGGTAATGCCTGGCATTGCACCATAATACTATAAACATTGTAATGGGAGTACTGACTACTGTTTGCTGTTGTGGTAATGCAATTACTTTTGGAGGGCGGAAAACGTCAGAAATTAGGATAGTAACAAACATTTGAAATGTGACCCTGCAGGTTGATATTTTGCAGAAATTAAAAAGAAATTTAGAATATTTGATGTCTCAAGACACACATTTTAGAGTACTTAATAAGTTTCAAGCCTATGGATAGGGTTAAGTCCTAAATTTGACCTGGTTTTTGTCCACTTGTACTATTAGTGGCTGTCACCTGTGGAGAGCTTCTTTCCTTGTAAAAAGTGGAAAGTTATACTGTAATTTTGATTCCCATTACACTTTAGGCTCCTATATCCAGGGGTGGACAAAATTGTGGAAAAAACCATGATAAATGCATGCCTGAACTAAATGTAGATGCTAGCCAAGTCAGCAGGTTGAAAGTGTCAGAACTGTTCTGTGTAGCTGTGAGCGCATTGTGTCAGAGCTAAGTGAATTCGAACATGGAAAAATTGTTGCTCATATAATTCACACTTCCATAACCCAGGGAGCCAAAATGTTTGGTGTTTCAAGATTTGAAGATTTATACCGCATGTAGAGAAAGTGGAAAAACATCATCTGCTAAGTCACAATGCAGACTGAAGTGTGGATTGATTGATTGTGACAGATGGACATTTAAGAGGATTGTGATGAAAAATGAGAGGATGACAAATGCAAAAGTCACTGCAGAACTGCATGTTGCTCTTACAAACCCAGTCAGCACCAAGAGCAGTGTGAAGGGATCTCCATAAGCAGGAAATTGTAGGCCAAGCTGGAATTCGGAGACCATGCGTCAGTGATGCAAATGCGTATAAGACGAAAATGTGATGCTGAAGCTGAACTATGGAGCAATGGAACAAAGTCATTTGGTTGGATCAGTCTTGTTCCCCACTGTTCTCATTTTCTGGCTGAGCTTACATACCAAGAATGAAAAATGGTGGGGATTGAATGAAGATGGGAAGCAATATCATGATATTCCAGGGTCACATTGCTGCCATGGATTATATGACCATTTTGGCTGATCAGGTACATCCAGTGGTACAATGTTTGTTCCCCAATGGTGATGCTGTGTTCCAAGATGACAGGACCTTGGTTCATACATCTCACATCGACCAGGACTGGTTTTGTGAGCATGAGGATCAACTGTTACATCTCTCCTGGTTGCCACAGTAATCAGGTCTTAATGTTATTGAACCTTTGTTACCTACTTTGGAGAGAAGGGTACACAGTTACTATTGAGCTCCATCATCATCATCGTGACATGTACTTGCACTATTTTGCAGGAAAAATTGTATAAGATTCCCTTGAAAATCATACAGGACATATATTTATCCATTCTGAGATGACTGGAAGCTGTTCAGAATGCCAAAAGATTTCCTGCACCATGTTAGGCATGGTAACGTGTTGTGTTTTTGGTGTTTCCATATTTTTTTCCAACCCCTGTATCTGTTGTGTTAATCATTTCTTAGGTCATAGATGAGTACAGTAAGAGCATACAATCGTCAATAGGACCAAGTTTAGTAGAGCACTATGTTGTTCAAGCCATCAGTAGTTGCTAACACTGATTTCTTCTGATTCGTTTCATGCACCTCATATGTCTTGATGTACAATTTGTGAAGTGACTTCATCGTCCTGAGCTAGGTGGGGTAGTACTTTAGGGCACTATACTTGTCTCCCAGAGCAGCAGGATTGAGATCCATGCCCAGCCATCCAGATTTAATTTTTCTCAAGTTTCAAGGGATCAGTTCACATAAATTCTAGGATGGTTCCTTAAATTAGCCATAGTCCATTTTCTGTTCCACCCTTAATAAATCTCCCCTGCTGGTCTGTGGGCTAGAATAGGCCCGAGGTATTCCTGCCTCTCGTAGGAGGCGATTAAAAGACGACTCACACATTTTGGCCTTTATTTGATGGTCCCCTGTTGGGTTTGACCTCCATCTTTCTAAATTTTCCCAAAGAGTGAGCCAGTTGGGGAAAGGCGCCTTATATGGTGCGTTGTGCCCACCATGCATTGAGATCTTGAGCCCGCTTTCTCATCATCGCATTGCAGTCCTGCTCATTCTCCATCTCCTGGGCGAGGACACCTTCCTGGGTGCATTTTCCACCATGCTCTATGCAATGTCGCTCTCTGTGCTGGTGATGACCATGGACTTCTTAGCACCTCATATCCAGCATGGCAGCCAGTCGGTTGTGGTGGGGCCGCCATGTACCCTGCTGGTTGTAGCCCCCAGACAACACACAGATCGCTCTGTTGATGCCTGCGGTGTTAACTCCCCAGGTGTGCCATGGAGTAGATGTCCATCTCCCTGGGGCATTGGAACTCCAAGCAATGGATGTCCTGCCAGGTGACCCTTGCTGAGGTTGGGTGGTGCCCATGGGGAAGGCCCTGTTCGGAGTGGGTGGCATCAGGGCGAATGACACGCCATGAAGCATAGTACGTCATCTCTTGCTGGTGGTCTGCCACCAGCAGTCTCTAAGTGGGCAAATTTTATCTTCAATGCTAAGAAATGACCCTAAATCGTTCCCTTCCCTGGTCACACCATGGGAGGAATGCCAGGCTAAGGATGGCAGTGAAGCTTATTAGCTCCAGTACCTCATATGTACAAGAGTTGATTGGGAATCTTTCATGTCCATGAAGCCTCAGTTTTTTGTGGAGCATTTGGAGGACAAGTTTGGGAAGGTGGAGTGCTGTCCAAAATGCACTCTGCATGAGTCTTGATAAAAACAGCTTCCTCTGCCCAGTCACTGGCATTACTCGCTTGTGACAAGTTGGGGGATATTTCAGTTACCATCATGGTAACTGAAATATGGTCCAGGGTATTATATTCCACAGGAACTTTCTTTTGCAGTCTGATGACAAGTTGCATGCCAATTTAGTGCGGCGAGGTGTTCATTTCATCTGGCGCGTCAGTCGGGTCCAAGGGATAATCAGGTTGCCACTGGTGCCTTCATCTTGGCCTTTGAGGGTGACGCATTGTCCGAGAATGGGTCTACCGCTGTGGCGTCAAGCTATATAGTCCTGCCCTGATGTGGTGCTTTAAGTGCTGGAAGTTCAGCCATATGTCTTCCCCCTGCACTTCCAGTGTCACATGTCGAGATTGTGGATGTCCATCATATCCCGATACTCCATGTTCCCCGTCTCCCATCTGTGTCAGCTGTAAAGAGCATCATTCACCTTGATCGCCAGACTGCAGGATTTTACAGAATGAGAGGAAAATCATAGAATATAAGACCCTGGACTGACTGACCTACACTGAGCCTAAGAGGCAAATTGAGCACCTACATCCTGTGGCTGTGACCACCTCTTATGCTGCTGCTACGAAAACAGTTGTCGCCCCATCAGTTCCTCACATTCCTTCCACCTCTCAGAACCAGAAGACTACATGTGTCCCCTCGATGGTGGGGGGCACTTCCCTCCCTGTTGCTCTCGCACCACCTACTTCTGGACAGGTTTCTGCTAATGGGAAAGATGACACCCGCCAGTGGCTGAAGAGCCCAAAAGCAGCTGGTCACAGGGCTTCACGCTCATCCTCAGTTTCGGAGACTGAATCAGTGAAGTCCTCCCAGCCAGGGAGACCCCAGGAGCAGCGACAGAAATCCAAATGAAGGTCCCCAAGATCAAGGGAATTGCGGTGCCACCCACACCACCACTACCTACAAGTTCTGCATATGCGGATAATGTGGAGATTCTGGCGTCTGCTGAGGACCTAGATCTCACTAGACCCTCGGACACTATGGATATAGACTGTTCGGGCAATAAATCGGTGGCAGCAGATGACTGTGAGGCGTAAACAGCCTCATTGAATGTTGCATAACTTCCCAGTCTCAGGATGTCATCCTCCAAAGGAATTGCGGTGTTTTTTTTTTTTCCACTGCCTGGCTGAGCTACGGCATCTGTTCAGCTTTACACTGGCTTTCTGTATTGTTCTCCAAGAAACCTGATTCCCGGCAATGAAGACCCCTGCCCTCCGCGGCTGTAAGGGATACTACAGGAACTGTAGTGACTATAATCGAGTGTCAGGTGGAGTTTGCGTTTATGTCCTAAACTCAGTCTGTAGTGAAACTGTGCCCCTTCAAACTCCTCTTGAAGCTGTGGCTGTCAGAATAAGGATGACATGGGAAGTAACTGTTTGCTGGAACGGTCCAGTTGTTCAGTAGTGTTTGTCTGGACCCCAGGTCATGTGGGAATCGCAAGCAGTGAACTTGCCAACAGGCTACGCAGAAACTGCTTTTGGCGATCGGCTTTTGTGCAACTGACCTGCATTCAGTACTACACTGCAAGGTTTTCTGGCTTTTGGAGATGAAATGGCATAATCTCAGCATGCACAACAAACTGCGTGCCATTAAGGAGCCTACGAATGTGTGGTAGTCCTCCATGCGGGCCTCTCTCAGGGACTCTTTGGTTATCCGCTGGCTCCGCATCGGCCACACTTGGGGTGACATATGGCTACCTCCTGCTCTGTGATGACCCACCTCAGTGTCGGTGCAGCACCCGGCTGACAGTGGCCCATATCTTTGTGAGCTGTCCTTCTTTGGCTGCCCTGCGACGGACTCTTTAGTTACCGGACTCATTGCCATTAATTTTAGCTGACAACGCCTCATCGGCTAATTTAGTTTTAAGTTTTATATGTGACTGTGGGTTTTGTCATTCTGTATAAGTTTTAGCGCATGTCCTTTGTCCCTTTTGTGCTCTCCACACTAATGCTTTTAGGGTGGATGTTTTAATGTGTTGCAGAGTGGCTGGCTTTTCCTTTTTATTCTTGAGGTCAGCAAGCCACGGTCATCTGTTCTCTTCTTTTTATCCCTTCTACCTGTTTCTTGCTTCTCTCTGTGATTTTCTTTGTGTGTTTTGTCCATAATAGTGATGGTTGTTGTTCTGGTTCTTCCTTTCTCCTGTTTTTGTGCTGTATGTCTCCTTTCTTTTCTTCTTTCCCTTGAATAATTATTTTACCAGGAACAAGGGACTGCAGACCTCTCAGTTGGTTGGTCCCTTCCCCCCCCCCCCCCCCCCCCCATTTCAAACCAACCAACTGACCTACCTTAACAAATGGAGAAAGTGCTCCATTTCTGTGACTTCCACTTACATATCTCTCTCTCTCTCTCTCTCTCTCTCTCTCTCTCTCCCAGCCACCCCCCCCCCCCCCCCCCCTTTCTGCTTCTCTTTCTCCTTCTCTCTAACTCTGGCCCCTTGATTTCTTTCTGATTTTTCGTCAAAGTCTGGGAGATTTCTAAATCTACAATTGAGACTTTTTTTTTTTTTTAATTTGTCAGCCTTGATTTATTTTCAATGGCTACTGTGTCACTACTCCCCTTGAGTTGCAAAGATTGCTGTGTTTGTCAGTCATGTTGAATCTGTTAAGGAACTTTTGTGAGTACACTTTTTTGTGTGTGTGTTATGCACTTTGTGCTGTATTTGTTGTCGCTCCCCTTCCCCATTCGAGACTTTGCTCAGTAATGTTTCACAGCACAGCTATAATTTTTGTTAGGAAGTCTCTAGCACCTTAAACTAAAGAAATGGTGTGAAATCCATCTAAAATTTTGTCTGTGTTTTTGGAGCATAGTCAGTGAAATTTAACTGTTAGAAAATTATTAATACTACAGAAATGAAACTACTTTTTGACTCTCGCATATTTATTTTGTTTTTAGGTTAAAATGGAAAACAGATTGCTCAAATTGACCTTTTTCTTGGTATATGCGTTTTATTTATGGCATGAGCTAATATTTTGTATTTTTAATTTCCAGATGAAGAAAAGACTGTGACGCAGTTGGGAGGCCCCAATCGCCGTAAAGATCCAAGGAAAGATAAACCTGGTAAATATTAGGAATTCCTTCTGTCGTATTAATGTAGGAGTAAAATTACGTATGAATGTATAACAGAAGTCTTTAACAAACAATGCAGACCAAGCTGGTGTGGCCGAGTGGTTCCTGGCACTTCAGTCTAGAGCTGCGCAACCACTACGGTTGCAGGTTTGAATCCTGCCTCGGGCATGGATGTGTGTGATGTCCTTAGGTTAGTTAGGTTTATGTAGTTCTAAGTTCTAGGGGACTGATGACCTCTGATGTTAAGTCCCATAGTGCTCAGAGCCATTTGAACCATTTTTGAAACAATGTAGATTTAAAATTATTGGCTTAGATAGCTCACACACATGAGCAAGTTTTATGGGAAGGGAGTACTATCATAGGAATGGAGACAGATGATTAAAGTAGCTGTAAACCGATGTTGTTCACATGATATACACAAGGATATTTTTTTTTATTTTTAAAAAAGGTAAACTATTTCATACTGAAAACTGTTATACCAAATGTCTCATAACTTCCCGTAGTGAATAAAAGTTTCCTTTTTGAAAATGAAAAGGATTAAAGGGACTTGGTGCTCTCCATTTCTGATGCTTTCAAATGAAACAGATAACCAAAATTTGGGTTACCACAATTTACACAGATTTGCTATCTTTGCCATGAATGAAATTTAACTCATTCAATTGTTTGTAGTTAACAAAAATAACAACTCGTTGTATAGTTACTCTGTGCATTGAACACACACAAATAGAGTGAAATGCCACAGTGGTAAGGCACAGGACTCATATTTCAGAGGAAAGTGGTTCAAGTGACCCAGATTCAGGGATTTCCCTAAATCCCTTATGGTGAATGCCAGGATAAACACAATTTTCATCAGCATTACAGTATCACTTTCTGCCACATCATTTTTGCTTTCACCCTGCAACCCATGTTACCCTTTTATAGTAAAATATTGCTTGTGATGTCATCCTATCCATGCTATTAAAGTTAAAGACTTCATTTATTTTTTAAAAATAAGTTAAAAAAATTAATTACTAAATATTAACGTCTGAAATCTGTGATGATGCTTTGTGTGTTAAAATCTTAGGTGAAATATTGACTTAGCAGTTTTTGCACCCATCTTATTCAGTTAGCAGCCCCAACTATGAAACAAACTTTCAGTTGCAAAACATGCTATTGAGTGATACTTTAGGAATGGGAGAAGGATGGAATTTAATTGTTGCAAATATAAACGGAATTCATTTCATCTCAAAGAGAATTCTGAAAGTTCTATTAAGTTGGCATATAAAAATATGAAAGTGACATTATTTTATGAGGAAAAACTGACTTATTTAACATCAAAAAGAGAGCAAAAGAGAATGGTTAAGAAACTTCCTGGCAGATTAAAACTTTGTGCCGTACAGAGACTTGAAGTCGGGACCTTAGCCTTTTGTGGGCAAGTGCTCTACCATCTGAGCTACCAAAGTGAGTGAAAATCTCATTCTGGAAACATCCTCCAGGCTGTGGCTAAGCCATGTCTCTGGAATATCCTCTCTTCTAGGAGTGCTAGTTCTGCAATGTTCGCAGAAGAGCTTCTGTGGAGTTTGGAAGGTAGGAGACGAGGTACTGGCAGAATTGAAGCTGTGAGGATTGGTCGTGAGTCATGCTTGGGTGGCTCAGATGGTAGAGCACTTGCCCGCAAAAGGCAAACTTCCTGAGTTTGAGTCTTGGTCCGGCATATACTTTCAATCTTCCAGGAAGTTTCACATCAGTGCACACTCCAATGTAGAGTGAAAATCTCATTCCGGAAGAATGTTTAGCATTAGATTTTTTAAAAGAAATACACCATCGTACTTTTGACATTACAAGATATTGTAGAAAATCAGATAAGCTCCAAATTGTGCATCAGCAAAACATCAAAAAATTTTTAGAAAATGGAAAAGATAGGCAGAAAGTTTCCTCTTATTTAAAACAACAAAAAAAAAAAAAATTATAAAAAATGAAAGTGGCTGAAAATTGCTGTTAAGTGACATCAACCTCAACACCATGCTTCAACTCAAAATCTCTTCTGGCTTCTTCCTCATTTTGAGGATTGGCAGTGGCAGGAGTAACTCTAGGACTGCGTTCCTCGTTGTTGAACACCTTGATGCAGAATTTGAGTTTGTTGTCCATCGACCAGTCTTCACCAGAGTGGAGCTCCAAAAGCGTTTTGATGTCTCAGAGTTTGGCTTCTGAAAGTTCTATACCTGCTGTGATTGGTGTTGGGCTGTCTGCTTTGCTGAAATTTTTTCCCCTCTTCAAGATGACCTTCCCCCTCTCCAGTGTTAAAATCATTTTTGCTTTTTTTGAAAAAGATGTTTTTGGTTTTTTGTATCTGGAAATGCCATTTAACAGTAACTTTCACTGAGATTTCCATGCATCCTTTTCAGTCTTGAATAAGACATTCATTTTGTTCTAGTTTTACTACTGTCACATTTCTCAATGTGCTGAATGTGTACAGACTGGTTTTCAATGACGCTCAGAGCTAAATGTGTACAGACTTGTTTTCTATGATGGTCAACTTGTCTTTCAATGTTACCAAAAACCTAGTCAGGTGGGATGAATAAGAGGTCCACTATTTGGGAACCACAGTTCGATTCCTTCGCCAATTTTGAGAGCTTTGAGAAGAAACCAGTGATCTAGCATGCTGATCTTCATCCTGTTTTTATTCTGACTTCCACATCTGCAGAAAGCAACCAAAGTTTTTTCACTCCTTTGATGTTCAGGTGAGTCAGTCTGTGGTGAACCATCAATGCTATTTGGACTGATCCTCTGGCACATTCATATTCCGAACAAATATTTGGAAACACCAAGTCAGTGTTTTGGTGGGTCTCCAATTAGCCCTAGCACACTGCAAAGTTGTAAAGGTACATCTGACAGCAATAATAGACCACTTGATCTGGCACCTTTGGTAGTACTAGATTCTATGGACAATCATAGCTGAGAGTTATTTCACCCTTGTCATTTCATTTCAGCTCTGTATAGAACATGTCAGCTCTCATTTTACGGATGTTGAGCTGGGTTTGCATGCTATCCTTTTCAGCACTTCATTTTCCCATTTCAATAAGATTTTCCAGCAATGAGCATGTTGAGCAGGTATCAAAATTTTTGGTGTCAGAGCAAATCTGTGCAAAAAATTCTCCCATAATAATTGTATTTGACAATGTTTTCAGTATTCTCTTCACAATGTGGTCCACATCTTTCTTATGCTCAATTTGCTACTTAAATAGACTCTTTGGGTGTTAGTTCCTCATGAGTACTGACTGTCTAAGGGGTTTAATTTCTTGATGTGATTTTTCACACACTGATTTCTCGTATCACGCAATGTGGTTCTTGTCTCTCCTCCTCTCATATCAGTGGTAACAGCATATTGGTCTACAATTTTGTGGCATAACCTGGTAACCCTATCATTCTTAATTTGTAAAACTGACAAAAAAGCTGCTTTGCAAACAGAAACATTTTCAATATCCTTGTCCCTTATTTTCAGTAAAGAAAAATCAGTGGTGATGGTTCATTTCCTTTTTTGTCCTCTCTGGATCTTCTTTTAGGGGATGTTTTAGACACAATTTGAGCTACGTAGTTGCTCTGACACTTTGGCTTCTTTTCTGGTGAAACATTTGGTGAATTTTCTGATGCCTTGTATGGTAAGTTCATTATAACTTAGTTTTCTGAAGGGATGTTTACAATCAGGAGTTTTTGGGAAGGCCTTGGGCTTCTATTTGAAACAAAGTCCCATGCTTAAGTACATAGAAGCAGTAAACGGTGACAAGTGGGGCAGTGGAAAACCACATCACGAGTCTTGACAAGTAAACAAAGGTCTATACACACAGATAAAATGAAAGGGGCAGTAAGAAGGACAAGCTAAGTTAAAAAACCAGGTAGCGTGTATAAAAAGGTGTGGTTAAACCACATGATGGGTAGAAAATTTCATTTTTTACTACAAAAATCCCCTCCACCAGTGGTTGCTAAAAATCCTCCTCAGTGGACAATTTGAGCAAAACTGAAACTGGGAGTAACCTGGCATCCGTGTAAGTGTAGTGTATAGCAAAACTATACATGACCGCACACACTCCTAGCCACTCCCTGCAAGGCCTGCTGAATTTAACACTCATTTTCTTTAGTTTTGCTGTGCATTTAACTCTTACATTGTTGCCAGATAACTACCAGTTTGTTTTGCAGGAATGGTCCGCCACTGTGTTGAGGAGAGCACAGATCGTACCATGAATTTGTTGAGGTTTTGTCATAACAATTAGTGTCAATATAGTTTCCATTGCATGACATTGTTTTAATAATACTTTTCATATTCTCATCTTTCTGGTTTGGAAACATTTATCTTCCACTGATTAGGATGATTCTTCCTTTTCCAAGAAGGACTGTCACGCTCTATCTCATTCTGGTCATTTGCAACTACTATGAGGGTTTGACTTCTTGCAGAATTCTTGTTATTTCAGTTACTTGCACTGAGTGAGGTGTTGCAGTGGTTAGCATGCTGGACTCGCATTCAGGACAACGACAGTTCAAATCCATGTCCAGCCATACAGATGTAGGTTTTTCTGTGATTTCTCTGAATCACTCCAGGCAAATGCTAGGATAGTCCATTTCAAAATCCACAGCCAATTTCCTTCCCCCTCCTTGACAGAACCCGAACTTGTGCTCTGTCTCTAAATGACCTCAACAATGATGGGATTTTAAATTCAGTCTTCCTTTCTCCTTCCTTAAATTACTCCCACTTAGTTCGTACCATAGTCTGCATTTAAACCGTCCAAAAAAAAGTCATTTTCTTCAAAACACTCATGCTAATATGTCAACAAACACCCTGCTGATCAGCTAAACTGTGATTATCGGCGTATATTGCAACAATGCATCGACAGCGAGAGCTTCATTGTTGTGTACATGTTTCCTACAGTGCAGCCAACCTAACTCTGAATAGCAAAAATATCCCTTCAAATCATAACAAACTGAAAGGTAGCTTTGAATGTGTGATGTCAGTTGGCATGCTTTGCATCTGGACATGGCAGACACCCATTTTCAATGGGTTATAACAGGTTTTGCACCCTGAAACCTGTTCCATAGTGTAGGCACTGAAAAAATCTATACAGCAATGTGCCCAACTCAAAATCGATAAAAATGCATTTAGCGGCTTGTGCATTTGGACTACTCAATTCAGAAATTGACATGGAATACAAATAACTGAAAGAGTGAAATTAAATACTAATTTTAGCCAAGGCATTGAGTAGTCAATAGGCATATACACAAGACTGAAATCATTGCTAACAGGTGCCCTTCCTCAGAGCTACCGAACAAAAATCGCACCCAACTTGGGATGAAGTAGCTACTGTTTCCCTCTCTTCCTCCTTCCTCCCCCCCCCCCCCCCCCTTGTGCATGTGCATGTGTTGACACACACACACACACACACACACACACACACACTCTCTCTCTCTCTCTCTCTCTCTCTCTCTCTCTCTATATATATATATATATATATATATATATATATATATATATATATATATCTCTATATCTATCTCTCTATCTCTATCTATCTCTCTATCTCTATCTATCTCCATGCACTATGTTGTCCAAGTGCCATAGACCAGCTGGAGTGAAATTTTGTGTTGGGTGGATGGGGGATAGGAACAAGGGAGGGGGGAAGGGGGGGGGGGGAGAGCTAGAAAGGGGTGGATGGGAGTGGGAGGGAGGTGGGACACAGCACAGGAATGGGACATAAATATGGCACCAGTAAGCAATCCCTGGGATGGATTGGGGGAAGTTGCATGTGACACACTAAATGGAGGAGGGGGGGGGGGGGGGGGGGGGGAGGAGTTGGAAGGATAGGAAAAGAAAGAGTGGGACAGTTAAGTGGACATTGAGAGTGTAAGTTTATGGAGTGGGTTGGGAGGCACAAGAGCAGGGATTGGTGAGAGTGCGGGTTATAGGCTTGCAGAAATTAAGGCATGGAAGCTTGCAGTATCAAAATACGTATTTTGTAGGCACAATTCCCTTCTATGTGATTCAGAGATGTGGTATGGGGTCAGGGAATCATATGGCATAGAATAGTGAAGCAACTCTCAAGAGAGTGTGGATGATCAGTTTTGTCACATTTAGGTGAGGTAGAATATGCCCATGATAGGACTGGAATAGAATGTGTGGGATGTATTCATAGGACAAGTGTTGCATGTAGTCTTCCACAGGGAAATGATTGCAGTGCCATGGGAATGACAGCAGGTGTGGCATAATGGTGGACAAAGATATGATATAGATTGGGTGTACAGTGGAATACAACTTTAGGAAGGGTGGCAAGGAGATTCGTCATATCATAATATGATGAAAGGTAGTAAAACCCCTATCTCTTTATGTACTTAGGTTTTTCCAGTCTGTAGTAATTACGTGGATATTCTTTTGCAGATGTTTTGTACATATGATTTTTAGAATTAGGGGCATGTGTGGATGTGGCACAAGAGATTTGTAAGCTCCCCCCCTCCAAATGCCATCTTCTCTGAATTACATAGATATAATTTGTCCTTAGAAAACACAATTTAATTCTGTAATGTCCATGAGACCTATGGCCACACCCACCTCTACCCCTGTCCTTGTGTCTCCTGCATCACTCCATTACTCTACACTAAATGTTCTCTCTGCAGTCTCTCTTTCCAGTACCCCCCTCCTCTACCTTCCCCCCCCCCCCCCCCCCCCAAAAAAAACCCTTTTTGCCCATCACTGTGTGCCACATGCATCTTCTATTGCCTTTGTCAAGCTGCATTTGCTGATGCCACATTCATATCCTATACCCTTGCTTCGCTCCCTAAGCCATCAGTCTCACTTACCTCCATCCCCGTCCCCTCCTTCCTTCTTGTTACCTCTTACCCACTCCTCTCACTCTACCCTACACAGCTCTTTGCCCCCTGACAGGCTGCACTGCCAGGACAGTGTAGCTGACCAGAAAAATGTAGTTGTTTGTGTTAGTTATGAGTGTTTAAGTCTCGCCAGAGAGATCTGATCTCAAATGATCCTCTCTCTCAAAAAATTCTTGTATTCATCTAGTGTATTTGTTCATAACAAGAAGAATATCTTCAAACATAAATCACTGAAGCAGGTGCTGTTTGTTGTCCCATTTTATTTCATTGTGTCTTCAGAGAGACAATTAGAATTCCACAGGTATTGTAAAATAATTTTTGCTACTTTTTTACATTCTGTAACATGCTGAAGTTGAAATATTACTTGTTTTTGCTGTACAAAAAATGAACACCATCCAGAACATGCCTTGAAGGCTCAATGGTACCAACCAGCTGCCATGTCATCCTCATCCCTTAGGCGTTACCAGATGCGGATATGGAGGGTGGATGTGGTCAGCACACCGCTCTACCGGCCGTTGTCAGTTTTCATGATTAGTGTTGCTACTTCTCAGTCAAGCAGTTCCTCAATTGGCCTCACAACAGCACTTGACATGTGGACGGTGATCCATCCAAGTGCTAGCCAAGTGTGACAGTGCTTAACTGAGATGATCTGATGGGAATTGATGTTACAATTGCAGCAAGGTTCAAATCTCCATCCTGCCATCTAGATTCAGATTTTCCATGATTTCTCTAAATCTTGTATCTCTAGTTCCTGATGGCTCCTTTGTAAGGGGAATAGCCAATTTCCTTCACCACCATTTCTCAATCCAAGATTGTTCTGTGTCTTCAACGGCATCTTCATTGACAGTGTGTTAGACAATAATATACCCTCTTTGTTTCTTTCCTTCACTATATCTGTAGGTCTGGTTTGGTGCTAGTGATTGTGAAATGACAGATTCACAGCAAAATCTGTATTTTGTGAGTTGTGGCCAGCTGTTTGCAACAATGCTATTGGTCATTTGCAGTGGCCACACTCTTTATTGGATAACTGTAGTTTCCCCATTTCTGACCCACCAGTACAAAATTTTCCCTCTTGTAGCTTAATTAAAGTATAAGGGCTACAGTGTAATAAAGTAGCACATAATAAAGTACTGTAAAGTGTACCATATTATGTACAAGAGAATTAAAAACATATCATGATGGAATGTTTGCTGTTTTACTCGATACCATAATTGTTCTGATCAACAGAAATGTGGCAAATTCATTATCTTTTGTCTGTCAACTCACTTTGAGTCGGCCTCCTTGCATCTTCTGATACAGTGTGAGTAGCTCCATTTTCTATTCACTGTGGGTAGAAATGAACCGTTTGCCATCTCTTCACAAATTAAATAAGTTTTCGATTTGAGCAGCCATTTGTGACCCACTTGATGAATGTCTTTACAAATGTGTTCATTACTTCAGTGACAATTTCCTCTGTTTGACTGTTCCTTTGATTCAAGTGCTTGTGACTAAATTGTCTCTAACTGAATGTACTGGACGACTAGTAGTGAAAGGTGATGACTCGTTTATGTACTGTCATCATAGACTTCTGTAATAAGACTGAAGTTCAGTGCACAGAATCTTCTTTCCTACATGAGACTGATCAATTTTCTACTGTCTAAATTGTGTTCACCTTTCCATTTCAGTCTCTGTTATTTACTTAATTTTCCCAAAAGTAATTTAGATGCAATTATTTACTTACACCACCCATCCAAAAAGTTCCCAAGCTGATTTTATTCGTGGCAGATAAATGACATCAGGGAAGTAACCGTGCTGGCAATGTGAGTTAATTACTGTTCAACAGCAGAAATGCATTTTTTCAAATAATGTCAACAACAAACACAGATCATCGGGGAAAAAGAGTAATGTACTATTACTAACAGTCATGGCAGAAATCTATCCAGCATGCTCCGTGTGAAAAATCGTGACATAGCAGTGACTAGTGTAGTGAAACCGGGAGTGGGATGTAAAAATGTTGTAGACATTAACTCTCAGACGAAATTAATGCAAGAAAATGACTTTATCGTCTGTATAATGGGTTCAAATGATGTGGCAAAAAATGAAGCAGAGGTTTGCGTGAAAACTCTGCAGAATTTTTTTATAAGCTAATAAATGCAGAAACACAGTAGTTGCCACACTTCCTCATAGGCATGATCTGATTTATAGTTCGTGTGTAAACAAAGAAATTTGGAAAACAAACATTAAAATAAGGAAACTGTGTTCTCAATACTGCGATGTACTGGATATAAGCAAGGTGCATCGAAATCTGCACATGAAGCATGGAATGCATTTGAACTATGAAGGGAAAAGGTTTGTTTGCGATTGTGTTAGTGAAATAATTAAAGAAAGACTTGTAAGGGGTAGAACAATCTATCAGCTTCCTGAACATCCTTCCAACAACAGCGAGGAAAACAAAATAAACAAGAAAGAAGAACGAAAATACAACACTGCTGATGTTCCTAATTTAAACTAGAGGTATGTGATGCTGTAAATATGATTCCCAATTACCAAATTGTGAATACGCCCGAACTAAAAATTTATCACCATAATGTGCAATCCCTGCGTAAGAAGATCGATGAAATTAACGTACTATTAACACATGAACTTAATGATATCTCAGTGTTATGCATTTCTGAGCACTGGCTTAACCCAGAATTAATCCACAATACGAAAATAAACAAATTTGTCTTGGCTGCTTACTACTGCAGGAAAAACAGCAAGCAGGGTGGGGTAGCAATTTACACAAAGGATAATGTAGATTTATTACACTATCGGACTTAACTAGGGCAAATGTTGATAAGGATTATGAAATTGCAGCTATAAAAATTGCTCAGTTCAACCTAGTTATTGCTACAGTTTACCGATCACTATCCGGGAATTTTGAACTTTTCTTAAACAAAATGGAGTCATTGCTAAATAAAGTAAATAAAATGGATTGTGAATTGATAATCTGTGGTGACTTCAATATTGACTTCCTCACGAATAGTGGAAATAGGGAGACCATTTTGAACCTTGCAACATCCTACAATTCAAAGGCTGAAGTAAAAGCAGCTACCCGAGTATCAGAAACTTGCCAAACAGCTCTTTATCAGTTTCTAGTCAAGAAGAGTTTACACAACACCTCACTAAAAATTTTCAATGCAGGTTTTAGTGATCATCTTGCTCAAATATTAGGCATAAAAGTACAAGACAGTATTATTAACAACATGTCTTTCAGAACAGCATATCGTAGTTATAATTAGCATAATGTAAACTACTTCAATAACTTATTACAGAAAGAAAAATGGCTAGGAGTGTACAAAATGAATGATATAAATGAAAAATTCAACACATTCATTCATACATTAACCCATTTCTTTGAACTTGCACTCCCACTGAAAACATTAACCATGTGGGGGAACTCTAGAACAAACAGCTGGATCACAAAGGGAATAAGGGTTTCATGCCAAAAGAAAAGACTACTTCATGAAATATGTAACTCAACAAATTCCTCACCTGTAGTACGAGCATACTATAAAAAATACTCCAAAATATTAAGAAAAGTAATAAAAGCAGCAAAAATAATGCATAATGATGAAATCATTTATAATTCAGCTAATAAATCAAAGGCTATGTGGAGTGTTATAAAAAAAAGAATGTCTAGTATACAGACAACCTTGCAAAAATATAACACTATCACATAAAAATAAAAAGTAACAAACCCCTTAGAAGTAGCCAACACATTTAACAACTTTTTCACAGGTGTTGCTGAAAATATGTTACAATCAAACTTTAAGAGCACCCAGGCAAATGAATATAAAATAAGTGCATGTAGAGGATCAATGTACATCAGTTCTGTTTCACAAGATGAAGTAGCTAAAGCAATAAAAGGACTAAAAAATTCAGGCATCATCCAACTGGGAACTAATTACATGTGGGGTCCCACAAGGTTCCATTTTGGGGCCTTTACTTTTTCTTGTGTATATCAATGACCTTTCATCAGTAACATTACCAGATGCCAAGTTTGTTTTGTTTGCTGATGATACAAACATTGCAATAAATAGCAAATCAAGTGTAGTCTTAGAAAGATCAGCCAATAAAATATTTGTAGACATTAATCACTGGTTCCTAGCCAATTCTTTGTCACTAAACTTTGAAAAAACACACTACATGCAGTTCAGAACTTGTAAGGGGTGTCCCAAGAGTATATGTCTAACATATGATGACAAGAAGATAGAAGAAGTGGACGGTGTTAAATTCTTGGGATTACAGCTTGATAATAAATTCAACTGGGAGGAGCACACCACAGAACTGCTGAAGCGTCTTAACAAATCTCTGTTTGCAATGCGAATTTTGTCAGACATAGGGGATATAAAAATGAAAAAGCTGGCATACTATGCTTACTTTCATTCCATAATGTCATATGGGATTATTTTCTGGGGTAATTCATCAAGCCAAGCTAAAGTTTTCCGGGCACAAAAACGTGCAGTAAGAATTATATGTGGTGTGAACTCAAGAACATCCTGCAGAAGCCTGTTTAGGGAACTAGGGATACTAACTACAGCTTCCCAATATATTTATTCCTTAATGAAATTTGTCATTAAAAATATATCACTTTTTCAAACCAATAGCTCAATTCATGGAATCAATACTAGAAATAAGAATAATCTTCACAAGGATTTAAAGTCACTTAGTCTTGTACAAAAAGGTGTGCATTATTCAGGAACACACATTTTCAATAACTTGCCAGCAGCCATAAAAAGCTTAACAACCAATGAAATTCAGTTTAAGAGAAGCCTAAAGGATTTATTGGTGGCCAACTCCTTCTACTCCACTGATGAATTTCTGAGGAAAACCAACTGATTTGTATATAAGTACAACATATCTTCTGCACAATTTCAGTGCAGTAATGTGTTCACTGAAAATTTGTGTGTGTGTGTGTGTGTGTGTGTGTGTGTGTGTGTGTAAGTATAATCTAACTTCTGCACCATTTCAGTGCAGTAATGTGTTCATTGTAAATAAGTATTACAGTAGTTGTATTACATGTTTCTTACCTTATAAATAAATAAAAAACTTTTTTATTTTAAATTCAGTGCAATAGTATTTGTAAAATGACTCTTAGTGTTCATTAAAAAATGACGATCATTCCACTTGGGACCTGTGGAATGGTACATTAGCTTATTTGTTTTAGTTTAAATATTTGTCATGTATTGTTGTTTTTCTGACATGTTCCACATCCTGGAGGACCTCCTCACTACGGATCAATTGGAATGAAAGTAAATCTAATCTAATCTAATCCAAAATCGGCAGGTATTGATGGTATACCTGCAACAATGTTAAAGAAGATTGCATCAAACCTAATTGAAGTACTCACACACTTATGCGACTGCTCACTTCAGGCAGGCACTTTCCCCGATGTGTTGAAAACATCAAAAGTTATTCCTGTATATAAAAAAGGGGATAAAGACAATGTAAATAACTACAGACCCATCACAATTTCCTCCTGCATCTCTAAAGTACTGGAAAAAGTTATGTATGAGAAACTTACGAATTTTATAAATAAAAACAGCATCCTATGTAATGGACAACATGGATTCAGAAATAAGAGGTCAACGACAACTGCTGTCTATGAGTGCATCAATTCCATCCTAAACCTGATGGACAAAAAACAGGAAACAGCAGGAGTCTTTATTGACTTGTCAAAAACTTTTGACATGGTGGACCATAAAATTCTGCTATCAAAGCTAGAAAGATATGGTATTCGAGGTCTGTCCAACAAGTGAATCAGTTCCTTTGTGACTAATCGTATGCAGGCAGTGTGCATCAAGCACACAGATATTGAACTAAAAACTGTATCTAATCACTTATCTGACTATAAACAAATTAAATGTGGTGTACTCCAAGGATCAGTATTGGGACCCCTTCTGTTTCTCCTGTACATAAATGATCTAAGCTTAAATGTTGATGCACACAAAACAATCATATTTGCAGATGACACCACGATTCTAGTAAAAGGAGACGATGATGAACAGTTACAGCAGACAGTAAACACGGTCACGAAACAACGTAGCAGCGGGGCACAGAGTAATCAGCTTTTAATAAACAGTAAGAAAACCATTGCTCTAAAATTTCACAATGTTCCTAACAAGGACATGTTTATCCCATCAGTCTCTATCAATGATGAACCTGTTGGTAACAATACTGAAACCAAATTCTTAGGACTTTGGCTGCAGAGTAACATCAGATGGAATAAGCATATTGAATATCCCAATGCAGAACTGAGCAAAACATGTTACCTTCTTTGTTCATTAAAATCATGCTGTAGTGAGAAAACAGTAATGAATGCATATCATGCGTACTTTCATTCTCGTCTTAGATATGAGGTCGCCTTCTGGGGAAACTCTAAAACAGCTAATAGCACTTTTGAACTACAAAAAAGGGCCATTAGAATCTTGTTTGGGTGCAAGCCTAGAGACTCTTGTAAACCCCTGTTTAAGAAATCTGGTATTCCTCCATTACCATGTGTATACATTATCGAAACCCTTTTGTTGTTTAAATTAAATGTAATAGGCAAGGACCGGAGACTGCAAAAAAACTGTGATATACATGAGCACTTTACCAGACAAAACAGAAACTTACATATGACTCATATCAGCACAGCACTGTGCCAAAAAGGTACTTTTCACATGGGAGTTAAGCTTTATAACAAACTTCCTGAAAACATAAAAGCTATCACTGAGGTCAATACATTTGGAAAATCTCTAAAGTCATATTTACAGCATCACTGCTTTTACTCCATTGAAGAATATTTAAATTTTTGAAATGTGTTATATAAATACTTACATGTAAAGTGTATTATTGTAACCTTAAATACGTATGCCTTGCAATGACTTTCAGCCTGTATATTTATAACTTGACTGTTCCAATGTCTTATGCATAAGCTGCTATGTAGACAACAGGACCAATAAATAATACAATACAATACAATACCAGTCAGTAGTGAGCAGGCTATGTTAAGTAGTGGATGTGTGGCTGTAATAGGACAGCAATGTTGCATTGCAAATCACATTGGAGCAACTTCCTTAAATCAAGTGTTACAGACACTTTCAATATGTTTTGATGAAGAGAGAAGTGTGTGCATAGTTCATACCACACACAACTTGACTCCTGAAGAAAAATTATGTGTGGATGCCTGCCACAACTTGTTTGGAATGCAAAATATGGACAGTTATTTTCAGAAAAAAGTTGTCACAAGTGGCAAGTCTTGGTGTTATCACTACAAACCTACCATATAATGACAATGTGCAGAAAGTCACCTTTAGAGTAACACTTCGATGATATAACTGACATTCAGGCCGATGTGACATGCAGTTTGAACATCATCCCACAGAAGGAGCTTTCTGATAGTTTTGCCTGGATGTATGAATGTCCTGTGTGTTGCACCCAACCAGTGGGAGACACTGTAGAACAATTGAAGCATTAAAACAACTATATTAAGTTTTCTATTTTTGTTTTTTAATCCAGTCTTGGAAATAAAGTATAATGTGGGCTACAAACGAGTAAAATGTACATTGTAGTTATTTTTTAAAATATTTGTATTATAGATTATATGCTTTTGTATTTTTATATTTTGTCTTAAGGTTCCAGATCTTTAATAAAATGTTTCATTACTTTGCAGTTACTGTAGAGAGGGGTTGGTCTTCCCCTAACACACAGCATATTACTGCCCCTAACACCCAGCATATTAATGTTCAGCACACTGGATCACATTCAAAGTCAAGACGAGGCAAGATGGGTATGTTCATTAAAGAGATTTTTCAAAATGTTCTTGTTCATCACAAACAACTATTGATTGACTGATATTTGTGAATTGTCGTTTATTTGTCTCGTTATGTACATAATCTAAATAGTTTGATTCAGTTGCAGAACACACTTCAAAACTGCAGTAAAATTTCACCGTAAATTCAGAACAGCTGATGTTAACAAACTGCATAATAATAATAATAATAAAATTTTTGTTATACATACAGGAAAAGCTAACACTTAACTACCCCTTGCTCAAATTATCATTTCATTCTCTATGAATTCTACTGAACAGTAGCATTTCTCCCACAGAATCTGCTGTAGCTTTGTTTTTAAAATTTCTGGCTTCATATTAAGTATGTTTTTGCCTATGAACTTTGTATATTTGTCATCCCTACATACTGTGGAGTCTGTGCATATACTTTCAACTGGGTGTGGGTAGCATAAAATTATTTTTATTTCTAATGTTATATTCGTGGTTAAAATGATTGTCCAAAAATAATTTTTGTTTGCTGTGTAGGAAGATCATAATTTCATAAATGTATAGGGAGGGAACAGTTAAGATTTGTAGTTTCCAAAATAATGGGTAACCCAGTGTATTGATCTTACTCCTTGTGTCCTTCATTATTGTTGCTGCTCTGTAATGCACAGAGAAATTATCTGTAATACTCAATATTGTGATTTAATTTTTTCATTGCAAAACTGTATTCATGTGTGTTGAGTTTATTGAAACTGCATAGCTCAAATTTTTGGTCATTTTCAAAGATACAGAACTTTCTATGATGAAACCTGTCTGGAGTTTCTTAATGTTGAAATAATTCTAGTTACAGGCTAAATGTAATGTCGCTCAGTATAAAATAATAATAAGAAATTAACAACACTGAGCCTTTATTCCACAAAATTGCAGTGTTTTAGCAGTAGGTACGCTATGTGGCCACATCGTACAGTGTGCAGTGGCATCATCATCCGGTCATGCACAGGGCAGAAAGAAAGGCAATTTTATAGCGTGCGTTGATTTTCCTGATAGAATGGCATATACAAATTGTCAGTACCTTATTTGGCAGTTTATTTATGTTATCTCAAAGATCCTGGAATTCTTCCACCCACTTCATAGTAAATTCTTCTGATATGTGGAATTCTTGGTGAGTGTTAAATATCAGTTTCAGCTAAACTGTAATTTTTACAATCACTACAGAAGGCAAAAATAATTTCTTTATACAGGGTGTAAATGCCCCAGGACAACTGGAAAATCTTGTTTCTTTTATGACATAATGTAAGATCTCTTAATGCTATATACCTATGAACATACATAAATGTTTACTTGGAGATGAATAAGCAGGCAAATTTGGTCAGTAGTATTGAATAAAATATTTTGTTTCAAATATATTGACAGCTTTAGCAGGATTTTACATATCCTAAGAAGAACAATGTTCTTCAATCACAAGATATGTTTCAACACTGTCTGCTACCTCCTCTAGGCTTGATGCTGTTTCTTAATTTGTGTTGTTTACATTTTAAATGTACAGAATGCCTTTCTTTGGTAAATTATAGACTGGCAGCACACCTGGTTTTATCATTTGTAACTCCTGCTGTCATTGGCTGGTGAGATCACGTGTCATGAGTTATGATTGGCTGACAAAAGCACATCACAATCTTGATTTCAATGCTTTGGAAACTAACATGCTGTGTTTGGTAGAATTCGTATTTATACTCTTGTAATACGAAAATGTGCAGCATACGTGTTGCCACACATCAAAGATCTTTCCAAAACATGATGTTTTGTTGCTGGGTTTCATTTCCTAAGGTTCTGGGAAGTTCTGTGCCAGTGTATAAAAGCTTCACCATCGAAAGAAATAATAAGTTTTACAGTTCAGAGGGAAAGTACACTGTCACTTAACATGGAAAAAGTGTATTTTCACCTTCACCCAGGGAAATGTGTATTTTTAACCAGGAAATCCTGGAAAAAATCTGGATTTTTTTTTCCTTGTCTGTGTATACACCCAGTATAGATATTGTATTCTTGTTTAATATTCAAAATATGCTTCTATATTTTGGTGCAAATGTCTGTAACAAGTTGCCTTCAGACACACAGACAAGAAATTGGGAGTTCCAGAAAATGGAAATAAGAGAAAAACAAACCCATGTTAGCTACTCTGATAAACTATGCCACTATGTAATCAGAGAGTCAAAAAGCCATGTGTAGTGCGATCAGTAGTATTGCTTGGTGTATACAGACATCCATTATTACTTCCTATAGATAACTGCTTTCCCTGCTCATGAAGTTTTTTCATTTGCTGGTACACACATTGTGAGTGTGATATTCGCTTTCTCCTTTGTGTTTTTGCTGCATGGGCTTTCAAAATTGTTGAGGCTTTGATTGCCACTTATTGCCGTATTGCTAGTTGGCTTCTGTTTTGAGATCTTTGGCCAGCGTTTAACAATTTTGCTGGTGTTTCACCAGCACAAGTGCCTGGTGTTGCCAAAAGTTCACCCTCCATTGCCAGGGGTGGACTGACATTAAGCCTATGGCCACACATCAAATGTGTCTGAGGACCTTCCCCTTATCATTATGAACAATGTTCATTCACCACAGTGTCTGAATCTAGGTAAACAGATCCTGGATTCCTGTCATGCAGAAAAAGCCCCTTGCAGGTAGGAAAGGAAGAAGCTTGATGGTAATGAACAGCGGAAAACCCTCAGACTTGTGCAAAACAGGTACATACAATCTCTAGCTGAGGGCTTGACTCCTGTTTTTCACCAGTGCTGTAGGGTGAAGCCTTGACAATACCAGCCACTTGTGCTGGTGAAATTTGAGGAAGATCCTTAAACAAAAATGGTTCAAATGGCTCTGAGCACTATGGGACTTAACATCTATGGTCATCAGTCCCCTAGAACTTATAACTACTTAAACCTAACTAACCTAAGGACAGCACACAACACCCAGCCATCACGAGGCAGAGAAAATCTCTGACCCCGCCGGGAATCGAACCCGGGAACCCGGGCGTGGGAAGCGAGAACGCTACCGCACGACCACGAGATGCGGGCGATCCTTAAACAGCTGTTAGCAATGTCAGGGAACAAAATAAAAACAATATGGGATATAGTGAAAGAGGAGAGTGGTAGAACCAGAAAGGAACAGGAGCAAATAGCATTAAGGGTAGATGACACATTAGTAACCGATGGGCATAGTGTGGCAAATCTATTTAACAAGTACTTTATATCCGTTACTGATAGAATGGGGTTGTCAGGATCAGTAAATAATGCCCTTGAATATCTGAAACTAGCCTTTACAAATAGACTCAAGTACATGAATATGTCACTCACTTCACCAAAAGAAATAATTTCCATAGTAAAATCTTTAAAAACAAAGCATTCTAGTGGTTATGATGAAATATCAACAAAGTTAATTAAGGCATGTTCTTGTGAGTTTAGTACAATTCCAAGTTACTTGTGTAACCAGTCAATTATAACTGGGACATTTCATGACTGGCTAAAATGTGCACATGTAAAGCCTCTAATCAAGAAAAGGGATAAAGACATACCGTCAAACTACAGACCAATTTCACTTTTGCCAGCATTCTCAAAAATTTTAGAAAAAGTAATGTACAGGCAGCTTCTCAACCAGCTGACCCCAAATGACATATTATCAAGAACACAGTTTGGATTTCTGAAGGGTTCTGATATTGAGAAGGCTATTTACACCTACAGTGAAAATGTACTTAATTCATTAAATAACAATTAACAAACAGCAGGTATTTTCTGTGATTTGTCAAAGGCATTTGATTGTGTGTGTCACAACATCCTTTAAAATAAATTAGAATTCTGTGGTGTTACGGGCAGTGCTGCAAAATGGTTCAAGTCATACCTCGCTAACAGGAAACAAAGGGTGTCAGTGCAAGGGTCAGTGCTAGAGAATTAAGTCATCATCAGAATGGGAAGAAATTAAATGTGGTGTCCCACAAGGATCCATCTTAGGACCATTGCTTTTTGTTGTGTACATTAATGACCTCTCATCAGTTACACTGCCAGAAGCAGAGTTCGTTTTGTTTGCGGATGACACAAGTATTGAAATAAATAGTATGTTAAGTGTAATTCTAGAAAGATCTGCTAATGATATTTTCATGGATATTAATAAATGGTTTAAAGCCAACTCACTGACATTAAACTTTGAAAAGACTCACTGTATGCAATTCAGAACCTGTAAGAGGTTTCCACCCAGCTTATGCATAAAGTATGAAGAAGAGCAGATAGAAGAGGTTGACAGTCTTACATTCCTAGGATTACAACTTGATAATAAATTCAGTTGGTTGGAGCACACTACAGAACTGCAGAAATGCCTTAACAAATCTGTATTTGCAATTCGAGTGTTAGCTGACATAGGCGACATAAAAATGAAAAAGCTTGCATACTTTGCATACTCTCATTCCATGATGTCATATGGTATAATATTTTGGGGTAACTGTTCAAGTCAAACAAAAGTTTTCAGAGTACAAAAGTGTGTAATATGTATTATTTGTGGAGTAAATTCACGGATGTCCTGTAGAAACCTCTTCAAAGAACTGGGTATACTAACTACTGCCTCTCAGTATATTTACTCCTTAATGAATTTTGTCCTAAATAACTTATATCTCTTTTACGACAAACAGCTCAGTTCACACATTCAATACCAGGAACAAAAATGATCTGCACTAGGACTTAAAAGCACTTACTTTAGTTCAAAAAGGGGTCCACTACCCAGGAACACCCATCTTCAATAATTTGCCAGCAAACATAAAAAATTTAGTTACAAATAAAGACCAGTTTAAAAGGAGCCTGAAAGACTTACTAGTGGCAAACTCCTTCTACTCCATTGATGATTTTTTTAATAGAAACAAATGATGTATTGTATATATTCATACTATTAGTATTGTTATTTCATTTTAAAAAAAATTGACATGTTCCACATCCACGAGGATCTCCACAGCAGGGATCTATGGAACAAAAAACTAATCTAATCTAGCTGAAGTTCCCGAGACTGAAGCCAACAGCCAGTGCATGAGCAATGTATGGTAGAATGTAGTTCACCCCATTGAGATGCTCTTGATATTTGGTAATTGTTCTGTGGCTATATTTAACAGTAATTGTAGGGCATTTTTGTCATCCTTCTAGAAGTGTGGCTGTGATACCAGATGATCCCAGTGCAAGTGTGATGTGTTGTTTAGCACATATTTCCACCATCAATAGATTTATTAGAAACATTTTCCTGGTGCTGTCTAAAGTATCGAAGTAACTAATTCCACCAGTGTTGCTGTTGATTTAGTCCATGATAACATTGTAAATTTGCTTTTGATTGTCACTGAGGAGTGGTTTGTTGTGAGTAATGCATTGAAGAAGTTCCTTGATGTTGTAGCTTGAGTGAAGCTTCTTGTAGTGTTAATTCCCATTGGTTGTCATTTCAGTAGTCCTAAGCATTGGCATGCTTCTCTGTATGTCTGGCATAGACAACCATCAACCTTCTTGAGATATGTGAAACTAGTTTGTCCCCGTATTTCATGTAGCAACATCCAGAGATAGAAACATTATATATTGTTCAAATGTATAGTGAATACTCAGTGTAGTGCCCCAGTTTTCATGAGTCCTGGATGATTTTCTACTGGAATTCCTTGTTTTCATCACTGAAAGTTTTTTGTGCATGTTCCATGTATAATAGGTGAGGACATCGACATATAGTAATGTTTTTGCAAATTGATCTGTTTGGCACAGTTGGAAAAAGCTGTTAATGTTGTCTTCTGACGTGGTTCACTTGCAGTTTTTGTGGCAGTGTCTTTTGTGAAGTAAACTCTGTGTCCATTCTCCAAATGTATGCTAGATGTTGCACAGTTGTTTCGCATTTGTGTATGTGAAAACTGAGAATCCACCATGCTGCTTCATTGCTGTTGATGTATCTTCCCATTTGGGACGTGAGGATCTTGTCATTTCTGTTTTGTTGTTCTCTGTCTTTGGCTATTTGAAATGCTGCCATGTCATTGCCTTTGTTCACATACTTCCAGACATATTGTATTGATATCACTGAATTGCAGTATTCTAAGTATTGATATCACTGAATTGCAGTATTCTAAGTTTGTGTGCTTGGAACATTCTAAAAGTAGTGTACTGTAGGGTACTACCCATTGATTGTCTATTTTGAGTTTGTCACTGCCTTGTATTTACGTTTCTCCTGTGAAGCCACAGTTATTGGGTGATAGCCATCAACTCCAGTTTGTGTGTCGTGCAAGTATGGTTTTGGGTATTTTTTTGTACATTTTGTATCAGGCATACATGTGGAATTGGGGTTTAATAGCCCAAATGCTCCATGAATCATGTTTTTCACTACTGTGTCATACAGTTCTGGACCCTCTAGTGGATTGGGAAAATCAGCTTGGATGATTTTTCCAATATCCATGAGATGAATTCTGTCATGTAGAGAGAGAGAGAGAGAGAGAGAGAGAGAGAGAGAGCGGAGAGAGAGTGGGGGGGGGGGGCAGTCCCCATTTTTGCCACTCATTTTTGTACAGTTTCAAAGATGTGGTGTTTAGCGACGACTTGAATAAATCAATTTTTTGTTGGAAAACTCAGTCTTATTATGTCATGTCGATGCATGGGGGCTTGTCCATACCGTAGTTGTCCTTTGATTTCTGGCCATGACAAGTTGCATGTGAACGTTTTGGAGAGGTCACATCATCCATATTTTCTTATGTAGGTCATGGCACCTTGAGTATATTCGCGCATGTGTCTCAGATTTCCTATGTATGATGAGGGTAAGATTACCATTGTTCCAATGTCATCAATGTTTCCGTCATGTATGATTGTGTATCTGAGGTGGATGTATTCTTCCATGCGTAGTTTCTTCTGATTCAGTCTTATGTAAAGCATCCATTCTGTAGCTATTTTTGCATACGTATCTACTAGAAATTGTGGGAAAAAACAGCGAGTGTTGAGAATGTGATTGTATGTTTCATTGTCTCTGATCGTTAAGGGGCAAGCATAGAGCACCTTGGAAGTGCATTTGTTGTTTGTTTCTACACCTGTTTCAGGTTGATTTTGTTTCACATTAAAATGATATCCGCCCTCTCCATGCAGAAATAGTAATGGATATTGGAGGACATCATATGAGCGGTGTGTCTCTCTAATGCGTTGTAGTTCTTCACTTCTTTGTTATGCAGTTATGTGACAGATTTTGTTTACATTGTCCACAGTTACAATGGTAACTTCATCTGTCTGAGGTGCATTCAATCAGTGTTCATCTTCTCTAGGTGGTCTTTTGTGGGCTTGAATTATGTATGGTCTTCATTGGGTAGTGGTAGTAATGATACCATGTTGCGATAAATTTGTTCTTGGATGGAAAAAATATTACCAATTTCATCTCTATTAGTGTTGAACAAAGTGACACTGAAAGAAGTCATTAGTAAGCAGGCATTCTGTGCTTTTATATTTTGAGGAAAGTGTTCAGAGTCTGGAGTTTCCCCAGTCATGTAATGTAAAAATTGCTGCAGAGGTGCTTCCAGTGGCAGTAATCGAATTTTTCCATTCATGCAACAGAATGCTGGTGTTTCTTTACTGAATTTTTTCATGTTGCAAAACTGGCAGATGTTACCAATTTTTCCGATCATGGCATGTTTGTGTTTGTTATATCCTTTCAGCGGATCATAGCAGAATGCTTCATAGATTTTACTGTTTACTTGTCCTAATCACACTTTCTGTAGGCTGGTATTTTCATGGCTGGATTGAGTTCACAGCCTTTTATTATAAGATTATGTCATAATTTTTGAGTCTTCGATCTTCATTTCATTGTTTTTTCAGTTTCTCTGCTTCTCACAGTGTTCATTGTCATTTGTTTGGAACTTAAACATGGTTTGTGCTGCTAGCCTGTTTCATTTTTTTGCTTTTATTTTTCCTTTCACCATTTTGCTTCAGAACTGGCAAGATCTCCTCTTTTATTTTTGGGCATTATCTAAAATATAAATCAAATCAACTTTTTATTAAGAAAAACACTAAGTACTCTTTTTCACACTTCATTTTCAACTTGTATTCAGTCACTGTACCACTTTGACTACTCATACTTCTCTGTTTGTTTTTATTCACTCACTGTACTACTTTTCCAGTTCCTCATTACATCATTGATAAGAAACTGATGTTCGAACTTGGGTAGCCCCACCCATGGTGAACTCCAGAACATACCAAGAAGGCTTCGAATGGTCTACAATGTTCCAGAACATTCCACAATATTCAAGAGTGTTGATCTGGGACGTTCCTGAATGTTCCAAAACATCCTGGAATCTTCCCGAACATTCCGGAAAATCCTAGAGCATTCTGTAACATTTTTATTCACTCACTGTACTACTTTTCCAGTTCCTCATTACGTCACTGATAAGAAACTGATGTTCGAACTCATGACAGGTCTTTACGTACCAATAGGTAGCCCCACCCATGGTGAATGTGTGTTGTGGAATGCCCTTGAATGTTATAGAAATTTCTAGACGACAAAACTTCCCAGCCCTTGTATCTTCAAAAGCACGCCCTTCAGGTAAAAACAGAAGCTTTTGTCATGGATGGGGGATAGAGGGCTACCACACCATAGAACTCCCTTCATCGTACTGGGACTCGTTTCTCAGCTGTAGCGGCATAAGCATTGTACACTTACTTTTATAATATATATTGATTTAAAAATTATTACAACCCATGGTATTCCTATAATTTTTTTGTAAGTAGACTTCAAGTTAGATACATTTTTCTGATTTCAATTATTGTGTGAAAAAAGACATACCTACAGCGGGCTTTATCATGTGATGGTGAAATGAGATACTTAAAATTATTTTAATACCCATTGAAATGAAAACATCTCTATTTCTGTTACACATTCAAATAGCTTAGTACTCAGTCCAGTAACCATGCAACTTAAAGTTTGCAGTTTGCCTAATAATTGCTGAGCTCACAGCTTTTACGTTCCATACTTCGTAATTAAGGCCAATATGTGCCCCATGCTTGTATTTGCTAAGGTTGTTATAGGAGTTACCTGCAGTGTTCCGTGTAATTCAGTATAAAGTGATCCATCAACCAACATTTATTTAGAAAACATTGCCAATGTGGAACTCAGCTCTTGTATGTGCAAGTGCTGAATAAACTTTGGTTGCCGGCCGGAGTGGCCGAGCGGTTAAAGGCGCTACAGTTTGGAACCTCACGACCGCTACGGTCGCAGGCTCGAATCCTGCCTCGGGCATGGATGTGTGTGATGTCCTTAGGTTAGTTAGGTTTAAGTAGTTCTAAGTTCTAGGGGACTTATGACCACAGCAGTTGAGCCCCATAGTGCTCAGAGCCATTTTTAAACTTTGGTTGGTATGAGAACAATGAGGAGAAGTTCACAAGCTGGGAAGTATTCCAGGCGGAACTGTAGTTCAGTGACACACATTGACAGAAGTGCAAGCCTGAAGAGAAATTAAAGTGCGGGGCACAGCGTCCAGGAGAAACTACAGCATCCTACATTTAAGACATCTTGGAGCTGTGTAAAATAGTGGATCCTAGAATGGAGGAGGAAGATAAGGTTGCACATCTTGTGACGGGTGTTGCTGAGGACATATATAGAAGCCCTACTTGTGAAGGAGGTTCCAACAGCAGACGACTTCATAAAATGGTGCCAGTATATTGAGACAATGCATCAAAAAAGAATTACATGCAAGAAGTTTGAACGGCTTCCAAATGTTGTATCAATGTCTGTGATGGAGGAATGAACTGCTCTTTAAAACAGTGAAAAAGTACAGACCCACGTGAAGTTACATTCCTACAAAGCCGCTTGAGGAACCTGTTTGGGCACTGACGCCTGGAGAACCCTGGATAACCAACCAGTATGTTTCCGCCGCAGACAACCAGGACATGTGGTGCACTACTGTCAAGAAAGGTGTAGGATATTTGATGACGCCCATGCCAGAAGACAGCAGTACAATCTTAGCCGACAGCAACTCTGGGACGACGAAGATGAACAAGATGATGTGGGTGCAGGATGATGTAGGTCACCATCACCGCAAACTAGCCTCTGGAGAGGACACTCCCCAACATGCCGATCAAGGTCTCCATCATTGTTTAGAAGCTCTAGCTGATCACCTAGCTGCTGCAACCTGGAAAACTAAACAGTGCGACCTTCCTTGGAGGTGAGGCCGCCGAAGAGAAAAATCCTCCACTGTTGTTCACTACAAAAATGATAGGAAACCACGTTGATATCCTCATGAATGGCTGACCAACACAAGCTCTTGTGGACTCTGGAGCATCATATTCAGTCATTTCAGAGAAGTACCGTCGCCAGTTGCAGAAAACCGCATTCGTCAACAGCGAAACATCTCTGCTGAAGATGGCTAATGGGAAATACGTAAAACCTACAGGAAGATGTCATTCGTGTGGCTAGAAGTGGCCATGCACAGTCCTTAGAATTCATCATCTTACAGGAGTGTAGTCATGATGTCATTCTCGTTTGAGACTTTTTGAAAGCTTCTCAGGCAATTATAGATGGTGGTCGGTCGAAGATTATGCTAGATGAGATGAGATACTGTGGACAGGAAGATGCGCATCAGAGTGCGTGGAGACTGTGTGTGCTGGACGAAGTGATCATTCCTGCAGTCAGCGCTAGAAAGGTAACTGTCATGTGTCATGCCATGCATGAATGCATGGATCTTGTAGTGGAATGTAAGAGAAGCATACCACTGAAGAATAACTTAGTCATCCCAGCCTCTGTTATCTTGTTTAAGAACAGATTCGATGAATTGCGGATAGTTAACTGTCGCTGAGAAACACAGATCCTTCAAAGACGTGTGTGCATAGCAAACACTGAGCTGTTAATTGCCGAACAGCTTTACATCATAGAAACCTCCCATTCCAAGTCTGTGGGCGACATTGACACTACCACTACAAGACAAGACCTTCTAGCTTGACTATCACCAGATCTCACTAAGGCCGGTATTACACTATCAAATTTCTTTGTCAAAGATTTGATCAAGGATGTGATCCAATATTCCGTCCAATATATTTGACAAAGATCTTTGACGTAGCGCTACAAGGGGTATTACACTGTCATCAAATTTTTCGTCAAAGTTCAAGATGGCTGACAACAACTTGTTATTAACCGCAGCAGTTCTACGTACTACAATTGCATTGTGTGCACATGCGGAAAAGAAGTGGGGGGAGAAAATGGAACCATACATACGAGGTTGACAGTCTTAAAAGTCCTGGGATTACAACTTGATAATAAATACAGTTGGGAGGAGCACACCACAGAACTGCAGAAACGCCTTAACAAATCTGTATTTGCAATTCGGGTGTTAGCAGACATAGGCAACATAAAAATGAAAAAGCTTGCATACTTTCATTCCATAATGTCATATGGGATAATATTTTGGGGTAAATCTTGAAGTCAAACAAAAGTTTTCAAGGTCCAAAAGCGTGTAATACGTATTATTTGTGGAGTAAATTCACGGACCTCCTGCAGAAACCTCTTCAAAGAACTGGGTACTTCAGATTCTTGCATTGGCACTGGGGGAAAATAAGAAAGAAAATGAAACTGTTGGCGGGCCAGAAGTACAGTGAGACTGTCGTTTGGACGTACGAGATTTGCAGGTTAGCTTTTTTTGTTTTGTATTTCATGCCTAGATACTTCCGTAGAGATATTGTTGCATGTGGATCATTATATGTAATGATTATTACAATACATGCAACGATATGTTTGTACAGTTATCTAGGCATGAGAAACAAACAAAAAAAAAAACTATAACTCTCGTAGGCCCAAATGACAGAGTCTCACTATACTTCCGGCTCGCAGGTTAACTACTGCCTCTCAGTATATTTACTTCTTAATAAAATTTGGCGTAAATAATATATCTCTTTTTCCAACAAACAACTCAGTTCATACATACAATACCAGGAACAAAAATGATCTGCACAAGGACTTAAAAACACTTACTTTAGTTCAAAAAGGGGTCCACTACTCAGGAACACTCATCTTCAATAATTTGCCAGGAAACATAAAAAATTTAGTTAGAAATAAAGATCAGTTTAAAAGGAGCCTGAAAGACTTACTACTGGCCAACTCCTACTCCATTGGCGAAATTTTTAATAGAAACAAATGATGTATTTATTCATACTATTAGTATTTTTATTTCAGCTTAAAAAAAATCGACATGTTCCACATCCACGAGGATCTCCTCAGCACGAATCTACGGAACGAAAAACTAATCTAATCTGGGTGAAGCCGTGGGTTTTACGACGACACGATAAAGGCATTCAACAAAACTTGTTACGTGAGCTTACAGTGAAAGACGTCAAGTCGTACATCAATTACTTAAGAATGGATGAGCATACATTTCTGTATGTGCTCAATGAAGTGTATCCTCATATCACAAAGCAAAATTTTCACTTAAGAACTGCTACATCTTCAGAAGACAGGCTCACTATAACACTCCGATTCCTTGCTACAGGAGAGGGTTATGTTATGTTAGGTTAGGTTAGGTCAGGTTAGATCTCCAATCTTCTTAATCTATTTTTTATTCAGGGTGCCTCACGTTGTAAAGCGCCTCATAAGCTTCAGACATCTCTATTAATTCTGTAGTTGTCGGCACACACCAACTGTATTTACCGGCAATGGTTATAAAAACACTACAGACGACAGAACGCTGCAGCGATGCTAGCGCTCCGCGTGGTAACATATCGCATTGCAGTGAACAGAAGACAAGCGATTTCTTTGATCAAATATACGGCCTCGGCCTAGATTTGATCAAATATTGGACGACATTTGTCAAAGATCCCTATTATACTATCAAATATCTTTGACAAAGATATTGGACAAAGATATTGGACAAAGAAATTTGATAGTGTAATACCGGCCTAAGGAACAAGAGAAGAAGCTACTTGTCATTCTTCAAGAGTTCTCCAAATGCTTCAATCCACAGGTGAAGAGCAAATTGGACAAATCCACGATAAAGCACCAGTTTAGCACTGCAGACCATCAACCAATGAACCAGAGAGCATACTGTGTGTCAGCAATGGAATGTCAAAAAATTCACGACGAGGTAGAGAAAGTGATGAAGAATGACATCATTCAGCCTTCCCAGAGCCCATGATCACCACCAGTGGTTCTCGTCAGGAAGAAGGATGGCAGTTGGTGCATTTGTGTTTATTACAGAAAGATTAATAAGATAACTGAAAAGGAAGTTTAGCCCCTTCCACGAATTGATGATGCACTAGATTGTCTGAAGGGGACTAAGTTTTTCTCAACCATGGACATGTACTCGGGATACTGGCAAATTGAAGTAGATGAGGCTGATCGTGAGAAGACTGCATTCATCACCCCTGAGAGACTGTATGAGTTTAAGGTAATACCGTTCTGTTTGTGTAATGGACCAGCAACTTTTGAACGGATGATGGATAATCTTCTATGACACTTGAAGTGGACGATGTGTCTTTGTTATTTAGATGACATTATAGTGTTCTCAGAGACATTTGATGAACACGTAAAATGACTGAGGGCCATTCTTAAGTGTCTCCAACAAAACGGACTGAAACTTAATCCAAGAAAGTGTCTCTTTGGACCAAAAGAAGTCAAAATACTTGGACACCTTGTGTCAAATGAAGGTGGGCGGCAAGACCCAGAAAAGGTGAAATCTATAACACAATTTCCTATTCCTAAAAGTATTAGAGATGTGAGAAGCTTCCTTCGATTATGTTCTTATTACCATCATTTTATCAAAGACTTTAGTATCAAAGTCAAGCCACTCCAAGAGGTGTTAAAAGCTGATGCTAAATTTATCTGTGATGATGCTCAACAAGATTCTTTTGATGTGCTGCGAAAAGCTCTGATGACTGACCCTGTACTTGGTCTGTATGATGTGAGAGCACTTACTGAACTACACACAGATGCCAGTGGGTATGGGATCGGTGCTGTTATGGTGCAAATTTCGGATGGAAAAGAGGAGGTTATAGCCTATGCTTCTAGGACACTTACAAAAGCCGAGAGAAACTACTCAACTACAGACAGAGAATGTCTTGCTGTGACCTGGGCCATGCGCAGATTTTGACAGTATCTCTATGGAAGGACATTCACAGTTGTTACAGACCATCATTCACTTTGTTGGTTGACACGTCTTGAGGATCCAACAGGACAACTTGCCAGGTGGGCACTACATCTTCAAGAGTATGACTACCATAGTGTACAAAAGTGGAAGAAAACACTAAGATGCCGAGTGTCTCTTAAGAAAACCTGTGTAAGACCATCAATACTTTGACTAAGATTGTGACTGTCTCACTGCACTCTGGGATCTCTCTGCTGCACAGGAGGACGGCACCAAGATTTCTGAAATTATGCTTGCCTTGCATTGATCAGAGGATGTGAAAGGACAATTTAAGGTAGTTAATGAATTACTTTACAAGAAAAACTCTGATCCGTTTGGAAAGAGGTGGCTACCAGTGATTCCTAAACACCTGCGCTTAGATGTTCTACAGAAATTCCATGACAAACCTGAGGCCGGACTTTTAGGATTTATTAAGACGTACAATAGGATCCGCAATAGATTTTTCTGGCCAGGTTTATTTAGGAGTGTCTGTCACGGTGTCGCACTGTCGACAGTGCCAGAGGAGAAAGGCAGTCCTCAAAAACCACCTGGCTGACTCATACCAATTCCACCAGCTGAAATGCCTTTCCAGCATGTTGGGATTGACCTCCTCGGGCAATTTCCAATGTCTGCTAGTGGCAGTAGATGGATTATTGTTTGCACTGATTATCTGACACGCTACGGCATCCAAATTCATCGTCGAAGACATTGTATTAAAACACGGTGCCCCAAGGTTGTTAGTTATGGAGCAAGGGAAAGTTTTTCAATCAAACCTTGTGACAGAGATAAACCATCATCATATGACGACAGCCTACCATCTGCAAACTAACGGGTTTACTGACTGCCTTAATAAGACCTTGGCTGACATGCTATCAATGTTCATCAATGTTGAGCAGAGCAAGTGGGATGAGGTGCTACCTTTCGTTACGTTTGCCTTCAACACTGCCAAACAAGACACCACAGGATTTATGCCATTTTTACTGGTGCATGGGCGTGAGGTGACTACGACGATGGACACTGTTTCCTTTACATCCTGATGATGTAGTTGATGACTACATTGGCCAGGTGTTAACCAGAGCTGAGGAAACTCAGGAGTTGACATGATTCCACGCACTGCAGGCTCAAGAAAACGATCGCTGAAGGTATGATGCTAGCCACCACCCTGTTGTCTTCCAGCCTGGTGACCTCATTTGGAGCTTCACTCCTGTTCAGAAGGTTGGTCTCTCTGAGAAGCTCCTCAGGCGCTACTTTGGACCTTATAAAGTTGTAGAACAGTTGTCTGATGTTACTTATGAAGTTGAAGATTTCGACCCCGACACAAGACGATGGAAGATCAGAGATATGGTCCACATCCTTCGAATGAAGCCCAATAAGGATCCTGCAACCCAGGGTAAATTCGAATCTCCAGTGACAGGAAACAAGCAGAAAGGTAATGAAGCACATAGCGGCAAAGGAAGTTCTAAGAGGATCACCTCTAGGGCAAATATCAGTCATCAGGAGTCGGAATATGCAGGACTGATGACTCTCTCCCGCACTAGGACGACGTAACACTGAGACGCTGTTATCTTAGGGAGGGAGCAATGTTGCAGAAGAAGCTGAGTAGCACAGGCACTATGGTGTAGTGGTTATGTTACTAGACTGTTGCATGGAGGGTCGTGAGTTCAAAACTCATCTGAACTGTAAAATTTTAATTTCTATATATGGTTCAAGCACATTCTAGAAGTATCTACAAATCTCAAGATCCATTGTACTGGAATGTTCTGTAGCTGTATGTATACTGTATGTGTTCTAGCTGGAGGCAGTTCACTCCGTGCTCTTGTATGTGCAAGTGCTGAACAAACCTTCGTTAAGTGAAGTTAGTGTTCGTCATTCTTCTAATTACACCATCTTCTACGTGACAATACATATGTGAAGGTTATATGTGGTCTAGTCACATTAATGTGATCACTGCTTGTGTTAGACATCAGTGTACAATAAGCACTCACAAATGGCAGCACCAGCAGTGGAACGTATTAAAAGTGTGTTGGGGATGCGGAAAACGGTGCAGTCATTGTCATAATGTGGAAACATTGCAATACATTTGACATCCAAAGTGGCATGATCACTGGCTGTTGGCTGAAACAGTTAATTTTGTAAACTGTTTGTGTGCTGCTGTGGTTAAAGTATATCCTGCATAGCAAAATGGCAGTATCCAAAACTGGTGTCGAGGCAAATGTGGTGCACCACGGGCATAGATGACAGGTGTGAAGGACAGCTGCAGAGATGTGTGTCTGAATAGACATGCTGCTTTTGAGCAACTGACTGCCCAGGTGAACCAAAAGGCTACCAATGGTGGCCCCTTAATGACTGCTCAGTGAATGTTGTTGTGTGTTGGCTTCTGCAGCCGATGCCTGTCTCATGAACCCATGCTGACAGCTATTCATTGGCAATGAAGGCTGGAATTTGCATGCCAACACTGCAACTGGACACCCACTGAGTGGCAGCATGTGGCCTTTTCAGATAGAATCACATTTTATGCTCCATTGGACAGTTGGACGTTCATGTGTACGGCATGAATGTCTGAAAGCAAACACCCTACAGGCAATCGTTGAAACATAATGGTTTAGAGAATGTTTCTAGGCATGCTCTGGGTGATCTCATCATTCTGGAAGGCACAGTGGATCAACGTAAGTATACATCCATCATTGGGAATCATTTCAACCCCTGCATGCAGTTTCTCGTTTTCAACACGATGGGATCAATCAGTAGGACAGTGCGACATGACACCCAGCTCGCGGTATACGTGTGTGGTCTGAAGAGCACTGGGATGAGTTTGCCACACTCCTCTGGCCACCAGACTCCCCAGATTTAAATCTGATCAAGAACCTGTGGGACCACTGCAATCGGGCTGTTGGCACCATTATCCTCATATGAGAAACTACCACAGCTGGTCAAGGCACTAGAGTCAGCATTGTTCCACATCCCTGTGTGTTTCTTTCAGAACCTTACTGACTGTCTTCAAGCATGTCTTGCACCAGTATGTGCTGCGAAAGGTGAGGCTTTTGACAGCTGGTCACTTGAATGTGACTGGAGAGTATAAATTAATAGCAGTATTGCACAATTGCTGTATTGGTCACCAAATACGAGGCAACCAGCTGAGAAACCATTGACCTTATTTGACGCGTTTTGGGTAGAACCCATCCACAGATTTTCATGAATGATTTTGTGAATGGATATGTAAAGACAGTTTGTAACAAACAAAGACACTTCCTGGCGGATTAAAACTGTGTGTTGGACCGAGACTCGAACTCGGGACCTTTGCCTTTCATGGGCAAGTGCTCTACCATCTGAGCTACCCAAGCATGGCTCATGCCCTGTCCTCACAGCATTACTTCTGCCAGTACCTCATCTCCTACTTTCCAAACTTCACAGAAGCTCTCCTGGAGATGATGTACTGGTGCAAGTAAAGCTATGAGGATGGGGTGTGAGTCATGCTTGGGTAGCTCAGATGGTAGAGCACTTGCCCGCAAAAGGCAAAGCTTCCGAGCTCGAGTCTCGGTCCGGCACACAGTTTTAATCTTCCAGGAAGTTTCATGTCAGCGCACACTTCTCGGCAGGGTTAAAATCTCATTCTGTAACAAACAAAGTTTGTTAATACTGACATGGCAAAGAGTCTATTATCTGTACACATCTACCTCTACACAATTACACTACAATTTACAATTAAGTGCTTAGTAGAGTGTTCACTGAACCACCTTCAAGGTATTTTTCTACTATTCCACTCTTGAACAGCATGTTGGAAAATCAAACCACTTAGGTCTTTCTTTGCAAGCTCTATGTATCTTATTTTATTATGATGATTATTTCTCTCTATGTAAGTGAGTGCCAACAAAATATTTTCACACTCTGAGGGAAAGTTGATGATTGAAATTTCATGAGAAGATTGTGCCACAACAAGAAATGCCTTTGTTTTAATTATCGCCGCCCCCATTCATGTATCATATTCGTCTTGCTCTCTCCACTATCTCATGATAATACAAAATAAGCTGCCCTTCTTTGAATGTTTTTGATGCCCTCATCATTTTGATGCCCTCATCAGTCCTATCAGAGCAGATCTCACACTGTACAGCAGTACTCCAGAACAGGCTGTACAAACATAGTGTAGGCATTCTGTGGAGTAGACCTGTTGCATTTCCTCCAGTGTTCTGCCAATAAAATGTAATCTTTAATTTGCTTAACTCACGACATTTGTAATTTTAATCCCTACCCCCATGAAACATGGATCCTGCCGTTGCTGGGGAGGCTTGCGTGCCTCAGCGATACAGATGGCCGTACCGTAGGTGCAACCACAATGGAGGGGTATCTGTTGAGAGGACAGACAAACGTGTGGTTCCTGAAGAGGGGCAGCAGCCTTTTCAGTAGTTGCAGGGGCAACAGTCTGGATGATTGACTGATCTGGCCTTGTAACAATAACCAAAATGGCCTTGCTGTGCTGGTACTGCGAACGGCTGAAAGCAAGGGGAAACTACAGCCGTAATTTTTCCCGAGGGCATGCAGCTTTACTGTATGGTTAAATGATGATGGTGTCCTCTTCAGTAAAATATTCTGGAGGTAAAATAGTCCCCCATTCGGATCTCCGGGCAGGGACTACTCAAGAGGACGTCGTTATCAGGAGAAAGAAAACTGGCGTTCTATGGATCGGAGTGTGGAATGTCAGATCCCTTAATCGGGCATGTGGGTTAGAAAATTTAAAAAGGGAAATGGATAGGTTGAAGTTAGATATAGTGGGAATTAGTGAAGTTCGGTGGCAGGAGGAACAAGACTTTTGGTCAGGTGAATACAGGGTTATAAATACAAAATCAAATAGGGGTAATGCAGGAGTAGGTTTAATAATTAATAAAAAAATAGGAGTGCGGTAAGCTACTACAAACAGCATAGTGAACACATTATTGTGGCCAAGATAGACACGAAGCCCATGCCTACTACAGTAGTACAGGTTTATATGCCAACTAGCTCTGCAGATGATGAAGAAATTGATGAAATGTATGATGAGATAAAAGAAATTATTCAGGTAGTGAAGGGAGACGAAAATTTAATAGTCATGGGTGACTGGAATTCGAGAGTAGGAAAAGGAAGAGAACGAAACATAGTAGGTGAATATGGATTGGGGTTAAGAAATGAAAGAGGAAGCCGCCTGGTAGAATTTTGCACAGAGCATAACTTAATCATAGCTAACACTTGGTTCAAGAATCATGAAAGAAGGTTGTATACATGGAAGAATCCTGGAGATACTAGAAGGTATCAGATAGATTATATAATGGTAAGACAGAGATTTAGGAACCAGGTTTTAAATTGTAAGACATTTCCAGGGGCAGATGTGGACTCTGACCACAATCTATTGGTTATGAACTGTAGATTAAAACTGAAGAAACCGCAAAAAGGTGGGAATTTAAGGAGATGGGACCTGGATAAACTGACTAAACCAGAGATTGTACAGAGTTTCAGGGAGACCATAAGGGAACAAGTGACAGGAATGGGGGAAAGAAATACAGTAGAAGAAGAATGGGTAGCTCTGAGGGATGAAGTAGTGAAGGCAGCAGAGGATCAAGTTGGTAAAAAGACGAGGCCTAGTAGAAATCCTTGGGTAACAGAAGAGATACTGAATTTAATTGATGAAAGGAGAAAATACAAAAATGCAGTAAGTGAAGCAGGCAAAAAGGAACACAAACATCTCAAAAATGAGATCGACAGGAAGTGCAAAATGGCTAAGCAGGGATGGCTAGAGGAGAAATGTAAGGATGTGGAGGCTTATCTCACGAGGGGTAAGATAGATACTGCCTACAGGAAAATTAAAGAGACCTTTGGAGAAAAGAGAGCCACTTGTATGAATATCAAGAGCTCAGATGGAAGCCCAGTTCTAAGCAAAGAAGGGAAAGCAGAAAGGTGGAAGGAGTATATAGAGGGTCTATACAAGGGCGTTGTACTTGAGGACAATATTATGGAAATGGAAGACGATGTAGATGAAGATGAAATGGGAGATACGATACTGCATGAAGAGTTTGACAGAGCACTGAAAGACCTGAGTCGAAACAAGGCCCCAGGAGTAGACAACATTCCATTGGAACTACTGACAGCCTTGGGCGAGTCAGTCCTGACAAAACTCTACCATCTGGTGAGCAAGATGTATGAGACAGGCGAAATGCCCTCAGACTTCAAGAAGAATATAATAATTCCAATCCCAAAGAAAGCAGGTGTTGACAGATGTGAAAATTACCAAACTATCAGTTTAATAAGTCACAGCTGCAAAATACTAACGCGAATTCTTTACAGGCGAATGGAAAAACTGGTAGAAGCCGACCTCGGGGAAGATCAGTTTGGATTCCGCAGAAATGTTGTCTAGCATTTGTAGACTTAGAGAAAGCTTTTGACAATATTGACTGGAATACTCTCTTTCAAATTCTAAAGGTGGCAGGGGTAAAACACAGGGAGCGAAAGGCTATTTACAGTTTGTACAGAAAGCAGATGGCAGTTATAAGAGTCGAGGGGCATGAAAGGGAAGCAGCGGTTGGGAAGGGAGTGAGACAGGGTTGTAGCCTCTCCCCGATGTTATTCAATCTGTATATTGAGCAAGCAGTAAAGGAAACAAAAGAAAAATTCGGAGTAGGTATTAAAGTCCATGGAGAAGAAATAAAAACATTGAGGTTCGCCAATGACATTGTAACTCTGTCAGAGACAGCAAAGGACTTGGAAGAGCAGTTGAACGGAATGGACAGTGTCTTGAAAGGAGGATATAAGATGAACATCAACAAAAGCAAAACGAGGATAATGGAATGTAGTTGAATTAAGTCGGGTGATGCTGAGGGAATTAGATTAGGAAATGAGACACTTAAAGTAGTAAAGGAGTTTTGCTATTTGGGGAGCAAAATAACTGATGATGGTCAAAGCAGAGAGTATATAAAATGTAGACTGGCAATGGCAAGGAAAGCGTTTCTGAAGAAGAGAAATTTGTTAACATCGAGTATAGATTTAAGTGTCAGGAAGTCGTTTCTGAAAGTATTTGTATGGAGTGTAGCCATGTACGGAAGTGAAACATGGATGAAAAATAGTTTGGACAAGAAGAGAATAGAAGCTTTCGAGATGTGGTGCTACAGAAGAATGCTGAAGATTAGATGGGTAGATCACATAACTAATGAGTAGGTATTGAATAGAATTGGGGAGAAGTGGAGTTTGTGGCACAACTTGACAAGAAGAAGGGACCGATTGGTAGGGCATGTTCTGAGGCATCAAGGGATCACAAAGTTAGCATTGGAGGGCTGCGTGGAGGGTAAGAATCATAGAGGGAGACCAAAAGATGAATACACTAAGCAGATTCAGTGAGATGTAGGTTGCAGTAAGTACTGGGAGATGAAGAAGCTTGCACAGGATAGAGTAGCATGGAGAGCTGCATCAAACCAGTCTCAAGACTGAAGACGACGACAACAACAACAACAACAACAACAAGTATTTAGTTGAATTTACAGCCTTTAGATTTGTGTGGTTTATTGTGTAACTGAGATTTAGCAGATATCTTTTGGTACTCATGTGGATGACTTAACAGTTTTCATCACTTAGAGTCAATTGCCACTTTTTGCACCAGGCAGATATCTTGTCTAAATCATTTTGCTATTTGTGTTGATCATCTGATGACTTTGTAAGACAGTAAATGACAGCATCATCTGCAAACAGTCTAAGAGTATTCATCAGATTGTCTTCTAAATTGTTTATGTAGATCAGGAACAGCAGAAGGCAATAACACTTCCTCCGGGGAACACGGGATATTGCTTCTGTTTTACGTGATAACTTTCCATCAATTACTATGAACTGTGACCCTTCTGACAGGAAATCCTGAATCCAATTGCACAACTGAGGCAATAGTCCATAGGCATACAGTTTGCTTGATGAGGTACAGTGTCCAAAACATTCTGGAAATCTAAAAATGTGGAATGAATTTGGCATCCCCTATTAGTAGCATTTATTATTTCTTGAGAATAAAGAGCTAGATGTGTTCCACAAGAACACCATTTTCTGAATCCACATTGGCTGTTTGTATGTAGAATGGCAGATCTCAGCCATGTAAGATATTATAAAGGGGTACACATTTCTTTGTAATTTAGTGCAAAATCAACTTTCATCATTTAGTGCAAAATCAACCAGCAGTCAAATGTCTGGTGTTGTGCTGAAGGCAATTTGGCCTCTGTGCTAAAATTTAGACTCCAGGTACCGTTTTTCACACCACAGAGCAGTATGGAGGGTTCAGTGACAGTCTCAGAAGAGACCCCAATCATACAAAATTAATTGGACGCAACTTTAATGTGCCAAGTATAAATAGTGACATATTGTGAGAATATTTTAGACTTTGTAGCTACAAACCAGCCTGACTATATCGACAGTGTCCGTGTAGTGACAGTGATAAGTGAATATGATGTCATAGCAATGAAGGCCACTAAAGTTAATAGACCTGTCAGAAAGGCTAGGAAAGTCTCTATACTGGAGAGAGCAGATAAGCAGTTGTTAGCATCCTGCTTAGACAATGAATGGACACTGTTTAGTTCCAGTATGATGAACATAGAAGAATTAATTGCAATGTTAAAACTGAATGTAAATAACACACTGAAGGAGTATGTGCTGGGAAAGTGTGTTAAGGATTGAAAAGACCCACTATGATTTAATAACATCATTCGGAAAAATGCTGAGGAAGCAGTGATTGCCGCATGTTTGGTTCAAAAAAGAAAACAGGAATGTCAACAGAGAAAACTTAGTAGAAATTCATGCATCCATGAAAGGATCAATGTGCAAAGTATACATGCAACAGCTTTCACCCTCATACCTGAGCCAAAGGGCTTACTGAGGACCTTAGAAAATTCTGGTCCTATGTGAAATCACAGTTTCTATCCAGTCGTATGTCATACAGTCTGATGTGGCAGTAGAAGATTAGAAAAGGAAAGGTGAGGTTTCAAATTTCACATTGAAGAAATCATTGCTGCAGCAGGATTATGCAGACCATCAATTGACCATCTCTCAGGCTCCCAGATGGAAGACATAGTAATTTATATACCTGGTATTGAGAAGCAACTGAAAGAATTGAAAACAAAGAAGTCACCAGATCCAGATGTAATCCCAGTCCAATTTTAGAGAGCGTACTCCATGGTATTGACCCTTTACTTACCTTACATTTGTTGTGAATCCTTCACCCATTGCAAAGTCTAAAGTGAATGGAAAAACGTGCAAAGTGCAGGTGACTCCTGTATATAAGAAGGGTAAAGAATTGGACCCACAAAATTAATGATCAATATCATTAACATTGGTTTACTGTAGAAATCGTTCGCGTGGACGCCGCAACAAGCCACCGCGCCACTTGCCGGCATCCTTCCCGTTCACACTGATGCAAGTTGCAGCTCTGTAGCTGACATGTACGCATCACTGTGCTACTTTATAATGTTTACGATTATTGAATCGCCCTCCGCGTGTGAGATATGGTCAGTGATATGTTTTTTGACCGCGAGAAGCCTATCAGCTGCAGAAATTCGTCGTCAGTTAACGGAAGTTTATGGCTTGAATGCAATGAGTGAAGGTAAAGTGCGTCAATGGGTTAGAGAGTTTAAAGATGGCCGTCAAAACGTCTATGACGAAGAACGCTCAGGCCGGCCCTCTGTGATCACTCATGATTTGGTGGCTGCAGTCAAAACAAAGATTTGTGAGGATAGAAGATTCACAATTTCCACTCTTTCTTTGAAATTTCCACAAGTTTCAAGGCCGGTTTTGTACAAAATTGTTTCTGAAAACCTAAACTTTAAGAAACTGTGTTCTCGGTGGGTACCCAGACTCCTCACAGAGGACCACAAAGGGAAGAGATTTGCCACTTCATTGGACTTTTTGATTCGTTACAAGGAAGAAGGGGATGACATGTTGAGTCAAATTGTCATTGGAGATGAAACATGGGTATCCCATATCACTCCCGAAAGCAAGCGACAATCGATGGAATGGCGACACACAACCTCACCCGTCAAGGTCAAAGCCAAACAGACGCTGTCAAAGCGCAAGATTGTGGCAACTGTGTTCTGGGACCAGTGCGGTGTTTTGCTAGTGGACTTTATGCCACGAGGAACGACAATCAACTCAGATGCCTACTGTGCAACTCTAAAGAAGCTCCGCAGAGCAATTCAAAACAAAAGGCGCGGCATGCTGACAAAAGGAGTTTTGCTCCTGCATGATAATGCTAGGCCTCACACCTCTCAAAAGACTCAGGATTTGATTGATTCTTTTGGCTGGGAAGTTTTGGACCATGCACCATACAGCCCTAACCTTGCTCCTAGCGATTTTCACCTTTTCCGGTACCTGAAACACCATCTTGGCGGGCAGTGCTTCAATGACGACAATGAAGTGAAAGCGGCCGTGAACTCTTGGCTGTCGGAGCAGGCAGCCGAATTCTTTGAAGAGGGAATTAAAAACTTAGTTGTACGGTATGACAAGTGCTTAAATAAACAAGGCAACTATGTAGAAAAATAGGTAAAAGTGTGTAGAATCAGAAAATAAAAGTTTTTTTACAAAAGTATTTGTATCTTTTTTTAAAAATAAAAACGGCTCTTACTTAAAAAACAACCCTCGTAGATCCCACTGATGTTGCCTTAGAACAAGAGAAAGGCGAAATGCGTCTGGGAAAAATAAATTAAGTGGCAGCAGGAAAAGGCGTTCCTATTTGCAAATCAAGTAAGACATTGGTTTATTGGGAGAGTTTTTGGAAAGAGTAGCTCATCTATAGAGAAGGACCGAGCGAGGTGCCTTAGTGGTTAGCAAACTAGACTCACATTTGGGAGGACAACGGTTCAAACTCGTGTCCAGCCATCCTGATTTAGGTTTTCCATGATTTTCCTAGGTCACTTCAGGTAAATGGTGGGATGGTTCCTTTGAAAGGGTACAGCCAATTTCCTTCCCCACCCATCCCTCCTCTGATGGGATCGATGACCTCGCTGTTTAGTCCCCTCTGCCAAATCCACCAACCATAAAGGATGCCATGTATAAAATACTAGTGCAACCCATTCTTATTACATAGAGAACTGGCATTTGCTGCTGATTGATTAACGATTCTACTGCTACCAACATACAGTTTGCATAAGGACCACAAAGACAAGATAAATTTGTGAGTGAAGCAAAGGAAATTACTAGTAGTAGTATGAGGTACCCTCAACCATATGCTCTATGGTGGTCTGCTGACTATTATGTAGATATAGAAGAGACCTTAAAGTTATGGTGTTGCTTTATTTTGGAAAACATTCAACAGAGTAAGGTGCAAAGCTATATCTTCTTTGATTGGGTAGTTTTAATGGGTTCCATGTAAATGATTTATTTTTTAATAATGTAAGTAAATGTGATCTGTGATGTCAATAAATATTATGTAATTAAAAAATGGAAAATCCACGATGGAATGTAACAATATTATGAAAAGGAAAGTTGCCACTCACCATATAGCAGAGATGCTGAGTTGCAGCTGGGCACAACAAATAGACTGTCACAAGTGAAGCTTTCGGCCATTAAGGCTTTGTCAACACACACACACACACACACACACACACACACACACGCTTGCCAAACGCACCTATCTGTCTGTCTGTCTGTCTGTCTGTGTGTGTGTGTGTGTGTGTGTGTGTGTGTTGTCTATTGTTGACAAAGGCCTTAATGGCCGAGAGCTTTATTTGTGACAGTCTTTTTGTTGTGCTTTTCTGCGACTCAGCATCTCCACTATATGGTGAGTTGCAACTTTCCTTTTCATAATATTATGTAATTGATAGGTATACTTTCATTTGCAGCATATTACTGAAAAACAATGACATAAGATGATAATCACAACAAATGGGATTTCAGAAGTAAGATCTCAGAAACTAATACCAAAATTGGCTGAAAACAAAACTGAAATCGGCAGAAAATAGCACAGAAATCACCCATAAAATAAAATGCTCTTTTGCTATACCTCCAACAGGCATCCAGTGTGGACTCAACACATAATAAATTTACTCTTCCCAAATGTATAGCAGTTGTGTTTGTAGCTTATTTAGCTTTGGTGTTCTATACATTATATAGCTGTATCTGGTCAGCAGTATATACAACTCTGAAGATATTATTGTCTTGTTAGCCAGTGATGTCTGGATTGGAGATGTAGCGGCCAGCAGAAAAATACATGCTGTTGTGTCAGTGTTGGTGTTTGGCATATCATCATTACAATTAAAGAAAAAAATAATGTAACAGTTAAAAATAATAAAGAGTATGACACATGCTAAGGAACAGGTAGTTTATAAAGCTTTGCAGCATTTAGTATTGGCTGTGTTCTTTGCAATGGGATTGAGGAATTGGGTAGTTGTAGCAAAAGTCAGAGTATGAATATGAACAATTACGTTAAGAAGCAGGGCAGAGATCGGTACTTGCTCTTGCTTGTGTTTGACAGCAGCTGGAGCTACACAAGCGGCTTATCCAAACTGTAGAAAGTAATGAAATAAAAAACAAAAAATGAGAAAATGCAGGTATTAGTAGGGCTTCCTCAACCTTATCAACATTGTCCTCATGTGGAGGAACATCAGTGCGGTAGGGGGGGGGGGGGGGGGGAGTTAGAGTACAGTTTATGTAATCATGCTGTGTGATAAATTGCACATTTGTTTTTGTACCATTCAAACAGACTCACAATAAAAACAGAGTAGAGCATTAAAAAATATTGTCTTCATGGCAAAACAGAGTTATACAAGTGTGGCACATCAAAAAGTGCTGCACGTGTCTTGGTTGACTGCCCGGAGCCCACCTAAACACATGCAGCACTTTTTGACGTGCCACACTTGTACGACTCCGTCTTGCCATGAAGACAATATTTTTTAATGTTCTATTGTGTTTTTATTATGAGTCTGTTTCAATGGTACAAAAACAAGTGTGCCATTTATCGCACAGAATGATTTTGTAACATGTACTCTGGGAATCTGAAGATGGCAGCTTAGTCCTGTTGAAATTAGTAATCCAGTTTACTTACACACAATCAAGACAATAAAAGCTTTCTTTACAATGAAAATGAAAAGCTTCATTTGAAAAATGACTCCCATATTCAATTAAGTATAAACTGATTTAGGACTTGGATTCATGAATTCAGATTTATGTTTACAACGAAAAAACTGGAGTTTTATTCAGTAAATTTCTTCTAACTACATAATAATGCCATAATGTAAAATAAAACAGCTGGTGTTTTGACCTATTACTTGCAGCATTCATCATGGTTACTACTTGTGCTAAGTCATTGCAGTTGTGTATTTACTATTGGATCCCTAGACCCTCAGTTGTCATGTGACTTGGATTTGTTGGTGCTTCATAGGTGATTGGATGACAAAAGTGAGAAAGGGGGAGCTCAGGAGCTATATTGCTTGTAGTGGTCTCATTTTTTTTTTTTTTTTTTTTTTTTTTTTTTTTTTTTTTTTTTTTTTTTTTTTTTTTTTTTTTTTTTTTTTTGGAAGTCATGTTGATGTATTATAGCATATTAATTTGCAGCTTTGTGGAAAGTTGCATACATTTGTTACAATCTTCCAGAACATTTTCTGTTTGCCTCTTCAAAAGATGCTATCCTTGTCTAACAGTCTGATTAATTTTAGTTTGGTTGATCATGTGAGATCACTTTCGATTATTGAGAACTGATTGTTTTGGACAAGCTTTTATTTGCTGCAGTGTGCTAGCAAAAAAGCATGTACCATTAAACTGTAAATATGAATAAGCAGTTGTTTCAATAAATAATACCCATGTTCCAAGTGTCTTACATGTAAAATAATAATTAATGAAAAAGATAGCATTGTTTTAAAGCAGCCAATTGCATGAAGTACTACAAATGTTGCAGGTTAATGAAAGCTAAGATACAGTACCACAGCATGGGAATATATATGTGGTAGGACTCTTCAGTTTCAATGATGATGACATATGGAGAACAGCTTGCAACTATTAAATTTGGTGTTTTGACAGTGGCAAACTGAACAATACTCTGCTCATTTTCTCCAAAAAGTGACAAAGATCTAAACACTGACTGGCATTATTAATTTTATTGTCGTATGATAACTAATCAAAATTCCACTATTTTGGAAAACATACAAAGAGGTAGCAGTCACAATCTCTAAAATGTTACATTAATATAAAAAGTGTATAATATATTGCATATTGAATTGCTGCTGAGGAAATCCAAACCTGCTAAATGCTAAAATAATGTTTCTTATTTAACAAAATTTTGTATATTTGAGGAGTAATATGTGTTGATGTCATAAAATTATACACTCCTGGAAATTGAAATAAGAACACCGTGAATTCATTGTCCCAGGAAGGGGAAACTTTATTGACACATTCCTGGGGGTCAGATACATCACATGATCACACTGACAGAACCACAGGCACATAGACACAGGCAACAGAGCATGCACAATGTCGGCACTAGTACAGTGTATATCCACCTTTCGCAGCAATGCAGTCTGCTATTCTCCCATGGAGACGATCGTAGAGATGCTGGATGTAGTCCTGTGGAACGGCTTGCCATGCCATTTCCACCTGGCGCCTCAGTTGGACCAGCGTTCGTGCTGGACGTGCAGACCGCGTGAGACGACGCTTCATCCAGTCCCAAACATGCTCAATGGGGGACAGATCCGGAGATCTTGCTGGCCAGGGTAGTTGACTTACACCTTCTAGAGCACGTTGGGTGGCACGGGATACATGCGGACGTGCATTGTCCTGTTGGAACAGCAAGTTCCCTTGCCGGTCTAGGAATGGTAGAACGATGGGTTCGATGACGGTTTGGATGTACCGTGCACTATTCAGTGTCCCCTCGACGATCACCAGTGGTGTAGGCCAGTGTAGGAGATCGCTCCCCACACCATGATGCCGGGTGTTGGCCCTGTGTGCCTCGGTCGTATGCAGTCCTGATTGTGGCGCTCACCTGCACGGCGCCAAACACGCATACGACCATCATTGGCACCAAGGCAGAAGCGACTCTCATCACTGAAGACGACATGTCTCCATTCGTCCCTCCATTCACGCCTGTCGCGACACCACTGGAGGCGGGCTGCACGATGTTGGGGCGTGAGCGGAAGACGGCCTAACGGTGTGTGGGACCGTAGCCCAGCTTCATGGAGACGGTTGCGAATGGTCCTCGCCGATACCCCAGGAGCAACAGTGTCCCTAATTTGCTGGGAAGTGGCGGTGCGGTCCCCTATGGCACTGCGTAGGATCCTACGGTCTTGGCGTGCATCCGTGCGTCGCTGCGATGCGGTCCCAGGTCGACGGGCACGTGCACCTTCCGCCGACCACTGGCGACAACATCGATGTACTGTGGAGACCTCACGCCCCACGTGTTGAGCAATTCGGCGGTACGTCCACCCGGCCTCCCGCATGCCCACTATATGCCCTCGCTCAAAGTCCGTCAACTGCACATATGGTTCACGTCCACGCTGTCGCGGCATGCTACCAGTGTTAAAGACTGCGATGGAGCTCCGTATGCCACGGCAAACTGGCTGACACTGACGGCGGCGGTGCACAAATGCTGCGCAGCTAGCGCCATTCGACGGCCAACACCGCGGTTCCTGGTGTGTCCGCTGTGCCGTGCGTGTGATCATTGCTTGTACAGCCCTCTCGCAGTGTCCGGAGCAAGTATGGTGGGTCTGACACACCGATGTCAATGTGTTCTTTTTTCCATTTCCAGGAGTGTATTTTTATTTTGGTTTTGTTTCAAGTTAGATCATTCCATACAGATTTGTTCATTCTTGTTCTTGTAATGAAAATTTCTGTTAATGGTAATTTTGGAAGGAGTTAAGTAATATTGGAAGTGTACTTCCAAAGCTGTTATGTCCATGGAAGTTTGAGTCGGAGTTTTGTTGAAAACAGGTAGCTTCATTAAGTTGAGGTACCATTATAGAACCCTGTACTGTGTCATGAAACGTATTTTCTTGCAGAATATGTGGCAACAATGCATACTTCATATAGTGAGCAGTGAATATGGTCTGCCATTATTTGTCATACTTTGCATTTTATGTAAAATGCACAAATATTTAGGCAGAAGTTCAACTGCATCAACACTACATTCATCCATCACACAGATTTTTTACAAAATGCCCTATAGTAAATATAGGGCAGGATTTTGTGTGTGCTATTGTTTTTTGCCTTTTTAAGTTACTTTCTTGCTGGTAGAACCTGTAGTAACATTCTTCAAATTTGACTGTGGGTCTGAAGACACTTCACATGTTGCAGTCTTCCAGGTCATTGTGATCTTCATTTACCTTTTTTCAGCAACTGATGCACTAAGTTTAGCTTCCATCACACACTTTCTTATGTTCAGGAATATCAAAGCTTGTAACTCTTATGTGAACATACTTTACAATTTAATTAATACAGTTGTGAAATGTGTAAAGGTACAACACTTAGTTCTCTTGGAACATTCAGAACTTTTGACATAACTCTAGTGCTTTTTGCCACTGAGTTTTGGCTTGGCTTGTACTTACTTCTGACATGAAATATATATTTTTGAGAAGAGTGGCATTTAGCTGTCATAGATATTTTTCAGCTATAGTACTTGAAATTTTCCTAGTTCGTAGAATATTTGATCATTTGTTGGGCATGCATACAAAATATCATTACTGCTTTGATATTTTGACTGCAAACCTTCCAGCCATTGTAAAGACAAATTTGTGATTGACTTTAATGTGAAAGCATGCATTTATTTCTGGAGACACAAAAGTGACTCAAAGATTCATTTCAGTCAGATTTTCCAATTTGCATTTTTTAATAAGTTTCCCAGATAATTTTGTTCTTTCTGCTGTTAATGCTCTCTCTCTCTCTCCCTCTCCCCCTCCCTCCCCCCCCAGCCCATCTCCCCCCCCCCCCAGCCCGTCTCCCCCCCCCTCCTCCCTTCTTGTTCTCTCTCTCTCTCTCTCTCTCTCTCTCTCTCTCTCTCTCTCTCTCTCTCTCTCTTACAATGACTTGTGCATGAGTCTGCATGTCAATAGTGTACAGACTACACTGATGAATCTTGGAGTAGATCCCTTCCTTATCACCTTATTTGCACCCCCTGGAAGGTAAAAGAACTTCTGAATTATTGAACCCATGATATCATTATTATTTGTTTTGAAGTACAATATTGGGTTTACAATGAGTTACATAATATTGGGTATTTTAGGTGGGGCAAGTGAGGACTATTTCCAGGGATGGCCTCCATTGAAACAGGATCGTAGACACTCTCGACGAAAGCACTGTAAGTTAAATGCATAGAATTAAGAAACTGCCAAATAATGTTTTTTATGTGTATTGCAGGTTGAGCCACTGACTCATAAGGAAAATTCCGTTTTATTTAATGATGTTACCTGAATTCAACATTTCTGATACCTCCTTGTCAAAGCATCTAATATAAATATATTTATGTATGCAAAGTTCTGGTTGAGAATTATGTATTATTTAGGAATAAAGGAGACAAATCACTGAAAGGCAGAAGCATTCCATTATCAATAGATACACAAACAAAAGGTGTAGAACTTTGCTAACTTTCAAAATGAACTTCCTATTTCAAGCCGGTAAGAAACACACACACACACACACACACACACACACACACACACACACACCTGTGCCTGTCTCCTCAGATTGTGCTCAGTCAACTGCCAACTCTTTCCTGGCCCACAGTGAGTGTACTGGGATGAGATGGGGGTGCAGGATGGGGTGGGGCGAGGGATGGAGAGAGGCGGGAGGCAGGAAGGGGTTTTGGGGGAAGCATCTAGTGGCTCATCGGAGAGTGGGGAGCTATCTGTGGGCTAGCGAGGGGTGCAGGTAGAGGTGGCAGGTGGTAGACAGCTGGGCAAATGTTTCCACAGACTAGGTCGTGAGATGGCAACCCACAACTAGCTGACACGAATTGGGCAGGGGTTCTGGGGCAGGGGATGATGTGTGTGCACACACACACACACACACACACACACACACACACACACACACACACACGTACACATGTCCACACACGTGCAGTGCTCTCTCACACACACACACACACGTACACACACGTGCAGTGCTCTGAAAATTCCAAACCCACCACTACATTCCTCGTACACCTAAGCAGCAACATCCTAACCCATAACAACTTGACCTTTGAAGGGAAAGTATACAAACACATTCGTGACACAACCATGGGTACCCGAATAGCACCCTTGTGTGCCAGCCTCTTCATGGGCCACCTACAAGAAACACCCCAAACTCCTGGCATGTTTCAGGTTTATTGATGACATTTTTATAATCTCAACCCAAGGCAAGGACACCTTATCGTCATTCCTCCACAACCTCAACACCTTCTGTCCGATCCACTTCACCTGGTCCTCCTCCACCCACCAGGCCACCTTCCTAGATGTCGATCTCCTCCTCTCACATGGCTCCATCAACAGCTCAGTCCACATCAAATCCACCAATCATCAACAGTAACTGACAGATACCACCCCTTCGAGACCAAAAAGTCCCTCCTATACAACCTGGCCACCTGTGGTAGAAAAATCTGCAGTGATAAGAATTCCCTCGCCCAGTATGCTGAAGGCCTCACAAAGGCCTTCACAGATAGGCACTGCCCTCCACACCTAACTTACAAACGGGTCTCCAACACCATATCCCCACACACACCTGATCCTCACATCGAGTTCAAGAACTAACCACAAAGAAGTCTCATCCCCCCCCCCCCCCAAAAAAAAAAAAAAAAATCACCCAGTATACCATCTGGGACTGGAACAACTGCACCATGACCTTCATCAGGGCTTTGATTATCTATCATGATGCCCTGATATAAGGGATATCCTACCTCAAAATACTTGCATCCCTTCCCAAAGTGGTGTTCCACCACTCACCCAACATCCACAACATCCTAGTCCATCCCTATGCCACTCCCACCCCAAATCCCCTGCCACCCCGATACAAGACCTGCCCAGTCCACCCACCTAGAACCACCTATTCCAGCCCCATCACAAGCTTATCCTACACCTTCAAAGGCTGGGCCACCTGTGAAAGCAGCCATGTTGTATACCAGCTCTGCTGCATTGACTGCACAGCATTTTACATTGGTATAACTACCAACTAACTGTCAACTAGAATAAACGCCCACAGCCAGACTTTTGCCAAATGCAAGGTGGACCACTGAGTGGCACAACATACAGCAGGGCACAACATGCAATTTTTCAATAGCTACTTCACAACCCTTGCCATCTGGATCCTCCTCCCAACCACCACCACCACCACCACCACCACCAGCACCAGCAGCAGCAGCTTTTGTGCGCTGTGCAGATGGGAGCCCTCTAGTCTGTGAAATCATGTGCCCAGCTGTTTGCTACCTGTCCCCTCTACCTGCACCCCTAGCTAGCCCACAAACTGCTCTCCACTCTCCCACGAGCTGCTACACACTTCCCCCCAACCCCTTCCATGACTTCCGCCTCTCTCCACCCTCACCTTACCCCACCCCACCCCAACCCACCCCACCCCACCGCACTCCACCCTGTACCCCCACCTCACCCCAGCACACTCACTGTGGGCCAGGAAAGAGCTGGCAGTTGACTGAACACAATGTAGAGAGACAGGTGTGTGCATATGTGTGTGTGTGTGTGTGTGTGTGTGTGTGTGTGTGTGTGTGTGTGTGTGTGTGTTTCTTTCTTACAAGCTTGAAAAAGGAAGTTCATTTTGAAAGCTAGCAAAGCTCTGCGCCATTTGTTTATGTACATATTGACGATGGATTGCTTCTGCCTTTCGATGAATCGCCTCCTTTACTCCTGAATAATTCATAACATAGCTATATTGTTGATTTAGTTGGTAAAATTTGTGTGTATTTTGCTCACACACACAAAATGTTCAAAAATTTGCTTATTTTCGGAATAAATAAGTGTTTTTGGTAATGAAAGATACTTGCATATTTTGGGCTGTTCATAGAAACAGAAAACATGTGGTTCAGAGTTTCCAGTTTTATGTTAAGGATTATAGAATACACACAAGCATCATCATGAATGGAGGAATTCAAAAGTTGTTTTCGAACAATAATACTTACACATTGTACACCAATGGATCAACCATACATTTCCATCATATATGAGCCATACAAATATAGTACATACTATTCTCATAATAGTATGCCTTAACACAGCCCATAAAAACATGGTGTGCCTTGGCACAATTACAGTAGTATACATTTTGGTGATAACTCCACACTTAATAATTGACGCATTGTAACAATCAAAGATACAAATATTATGTGATCATCAAAGAGATAAAGTCGATGCCCGCAGACACGGTATGAATGTCTGAAAGTTTACAGATGTTCTTTGGTATAGCCAAAGATTACAGCAACAGAAATAACATGGTGTCCTTTCTCTAAAAAACAATGCAAATATTTACCTTGTTATAATGTTTTATATCGTCTTTACTAGTACAGAAATTACAAAGAAGGCATTTATGTGCACTAAACATTGTGAAAGAGATAAATTCAAAGGACTGTAATGGAGTAGAACATTATAAACTGTTATACTATGCAATAAAACATACATAACTACTTCTTCTGTCAGTTACCACATAATACAACAGTTTTTAATGTTCTACTCCATTAGCAACATAATGCATACATAATAACTTCATGTGTCAGTTACCACATAGTATGACAGTTTTTAATGTAATATAACACATTGCAACAGGTTATGTATATATGCTATTATTCAGAAGAAAGACTCCATGTTATTTTTGTGTCTCTGTTGCTGTAATCTTGGGCTAGATCAAAGAACATTTGTAACCTATTTTGACATTGATACTATGTATGTGTTTCAACTTGATCTCTTTGACAATCGCACAGTATTTATACCTTTGACAGTTGTCATGTGCCACTTGTTAATTGTGGAGTTATCACCAAATGTGCACCACTGTAATTGTGCCAAGGCACAGCACATTTATGTGGATTGTGTTAAGGCATACTGTTATAATGGTTACATATGTTCTACATTTTTATGACTCACACATGATGAAAATGTGTTTTTGATCCACTGATGTGCAATGTGTGAGTATTATGATTTGAAAATGACTTTTTTAAAATCTTCCATTTGCTTATGACACTTCTGTATATTCTGTAGTTGCTTTTTTTAAACCTTAGTTTCCTCCTTGAAGAGAGTGGTAGAGAGTAACCATAAAATTGTACAGCTGGTGGCGAAAATAAGCTTTTTCCAAGTTTCTTAATTAAATGAAGGAGATTTTATAGAATTTTTCAAAAGCATTTGCAGAAGAGTCTAAAAAAAAATGGAAAGGTGTCCATTTTGTGGACAGGTACTTAGTTGCATGTATTAACTCCTCTCCTGAAGATTATCACCTCCAATCGTTATGTGAACAATGATACTGAATATTGTAAGTGTCCTGGGAACAGAGTTACATTGAGTAATCCATTTATTAGTAAGTTGTAAATTAAGCATATGATTCCATGCATACATAAATAACTAGAGGCAGCTGAAGTCACACTGAATAAGTATAACTCGTTATGTACTCTGAAAGCTGTTGCTGAGTGTCACGGACATGACTAAAATTATGAGATGCAAAATTGCTATAATTTGATGTCTCCTTCTGCAATCTTTGGATGTTAGACCATATACTAGTTGAATCATTCAGATTTCCAATTATTTATATTTTTCTTCTTTTCTTATTTGAATCAAATATTTAGTGTATTGTATTAACACTTCCATTTTTTGCAGGCAACCGTGTGATTATTTACAGTGTATTGTTCTTTCATAAATATAACTCTGACTTATACTCATTTGGTAATAACTGTTAACAACTTTCAGTTTTTATGTTCAATGTTTATGTAATTGTTGTCTTTGATGTGTACGGAAATACATTGGAATGAAGTACTCAGAGTTCCTCCTTAGGATTTCGTACAGCATTGTTAGCTCCATGCAGCACTTGCTGTAATTTTGATGTTCCTGATAACTCAACTCTGTCCACTACACATCACCCAGAAAGTACCTCAAAATATTAAAATAAGAAACAACTATTGGAACATACAAAAATATTATTCACATGTAAATTACAGTGCTTTCTGGAATACTTGCACTTTTTTTCCATTTCAGTTACCACTAAATTGGACAGTAAGGTTGCTTTAACATACACCTGCTCATTTATAGACAACCAGACACAGAAATGTTTGCATCTTTAATACACATGGGAAATTTCCCAAGATTTAATTCTGCTAAATTCTGTGCCGTCTTAACTCAGAGGATTGTTTCATAATGAAAAATAATGACATCCAATCATGTTTCATCTGCTATATCACATAATCCATTTATGAATCAAACTGAACTTTTGTATCGATGATGCAATGAGATTTTGTGCAGAATGTGAATACACTACAGGCATAATAGCTGCAGTCTTTCATCTTGATATATTCGCTGAGCCCATGTTCATGCAACATGGAGACACACAGTAAATTGGTAGGGGATAAGCTATTTTCATCTCCAAAAGAAACTTACTGCATCAGTGTCGTCATTCAATTGGCATGCAAGTACATGGAAGCATACCATTTTTTACACAGTGTATGACACACTATTCCATATGAGGCATGAGAAATTTTTGCTACTAGGCTAACACTTCTGGTGCTTTCAGCAGCACCATTGATGTCTCAGAAACCATGTACAGTTACTGAGGCTATTTCTTTTGGACTTTCGTAGATGAGTGGCATTTTGGTAATGATGATATGAAAGATTTTGTACTATTTGTGTGACATTGTTGTTCAGGAGCATTAAACCTTATTCTTCTTTTCAGTGTTACTTGACAGTGATCTAAGCCCACAGTATTGAGTCACCTGAGTAAAACATATCTTCAGGCTAGTGAAGTTACATGAAAGAAAATGAACGTTTTTAGTTAATAAGCATGGTTTTTCAAGTCTATTTGACTTGAACAGGAAAGAGAAGTAAACAGCAATTTAAACTTCAACATTTAAACAGTTAAATTTCTGCAGTTGTGACTTGATGCAAACTATTTTGCTTGATGTGAGTGATAATATTATCACCTTATGAAATATTGTGCAATCATCCTGGATTATCTTTCACAGTAATGCTAACAAATGAAGCTAGTTGTGATAAGTGTGATTTGTGTACATCATGGTTTTTCAGTGAGTTTATCAGAATGTCTTTTAAAAATCAGAATCATGCTTTCAAAAATTTTTGCAGCATTGAACCATAATGAATCTCATTGACATAGCTCCATGGATATTCCTTAGTTTTCAATTTGTAGGGGTCCTATCAGGTTCCTATAAGCTGCACCATGGACATTCTGTAATTTTCAGTTTGTGGGGATCCTATCAAGCTACTAAAACATATATCTAAATCATACATGCCCGTGAACTTTCAGATTTTAACAAAAAATTCTATAAGTAATAGATGAGTCCAAAATATTAAAAAGAATAATCTGTAATCAAATAAGAAATACGAAATACAATTTAATGGAACTTAGCTGAAAACCAGTTTGATTTTAGGCAGAACAGAAGTACAAGGGAAGCCATCTTAATGTTACAACAGGTTAAAGACAAAACACTGGCTGTATGAAAACATCTATTTATTGCATTCATTAATCAAGAAAAAGCTTTTTAGAATGTGAACTGAAAAATCTTAATGAAGACTATGTATAATCATCTAATCCTTGTCTGGTATTGAAATATATATTGAAGTACAAGAGGCTTGCATACAGGAAGAAGTTCAGCCAATATAGAGAGTAGAATTGTACGCGCATAGGCAGTGTATTAAAGAAAAATGTTCTTATATCAAGGAACATAAATGTGGAGATTGAATGAAAACAGACTCATTTTAGAACTTAGTGTGGAGTCTGGCCTCATATGGCTCAGAAATATGCACTATTGGTGCATGTGACAAGGAATTTCTGGAGGCATTTTAAATTTGATCCTGGAGCAAGATGGGAAAGATTTTGTGAACAGAAAAAAAATCATAAATGAAGAATTTGTAGAAGACTTGGTGACAAAAGATCTCTATTATCAACAGCATAGAAAAAGTCAATCACTTGGCCATCTGTATTGAGCCACTAGTTTCTTTAGTTAGTGTTATGGAAGGAATGATTCAAGGCAAGAGAGATAAAGTAAGACCTAGACTCCAATACTCTAGACAGATCAGAGATTGATGTAGGAGAAGGCTCATATGAGGAAATGAAGTGGTCAATAGGAAACAGAGATAACTGGAGAAGAATAATTGCTGCCAACACATCTTCAGATTCAGGAGACCACTTCTTCAGCATCAGTTCTGTATCAGATGAGGAATGTGTTTTTGATAATCTTCATTTAATTAGTTAATGAGCAGAAATAGTTAAAGTTCAATGGTATAGCACTCTGATGCAGATTTCTCTGAAGTTAACACTCCAATATAAAGCTAATATCATGTCGTGTTATGTCCCCTACAGTAGCTTTTGCTTCCCTTACAGCATCTTAACCCTCCTGATCAGACTTCTGAACACTCCTATCCCCACCCCTCAAGTGCTTTTTATCACTGTATGATTGTTATCAACTCTCACTTCAAAAATTATCTAATGTGGTCTTCTGCCATTACCTGCTCTGCCTTCATAACCAGTAAGATTTATTTACTGAAAGAAAACTATATTTTTAAGTTAAATAATATGGCACGCTGCTATGAAACCGTTATTTAGCTTTAGCATGTTGACATAACTACCATGAAGCCACTAATGAAGATAAATGGAGAGGGGTAGTGTATCTACACACAAAATAGAGCCTACATATTATCCTATGATAGAGAATGCCCCCTTAATACAATAATTGTGACCTTGGTGCTTGCTCTGCCACTCGGACTGTGTGGATCCTTCTAGTTGCCCTGAGTATGCCAGCAATGTGTCAGTGAACCTAGGTGTAACACATGTGTTTGGTTTCCACTATTCACCGGACCACAAATTACGGTAGTAGCTCGTGTTGTTTGATCTCTGTCTTCACTTACACCTCCCACAATCCAGTCTTGTCTGCATTTGTTACTACTTCCTCTTTTTTTTCCGCAGCTCGTGGTGTCACGGTCGCGTTATTGCTTCCTGAGCACGAGGTCCCGGGTTCGATTCCCGGCGGGGTCAGGGATTTTTCACCTGCCTCGAGATGACTGGGTGTTTGTGTTGTCCTCATCATTTCATCATCATTCATTAAAATGGAGAGAATGGTCTGAGCAAAGGTTGGAGCTTTGTACGGGCGCTGATAACCGCACAGTTGAGCACCCCACAAACCAAACATCATCACCACTTCCTCTTTTTCTTCATTGCTTTCTCTCATATGTCTTCATGTTGACTTCCAAGGATGTCAGTTATCACATATTTCACCTTTTGATGTTTGTTGTTCATTTTTTGTCCCACTTTCTTTTTGTTTCTGTCAGAACCTTCTAGTAGTCCCACTTTTCTTCAACTCTGTCATCTGTTTTGCTGGATAAAGTGTGGTACCAAATGAGTTGGCACAATGGTTAAGATACAGATTCACATTCAAGTGTAACTGAATTAAAAACTGACATGTGCCCATCTCAATTTATCTTTTCCATAGTTTGCATAAATCGTGTAAGGCAGTTATGTAAATGGTACATTTGAAAAGGCATTATCACATTCCTTCCCCATTCTTGTCCTGTGTGAGTTGTGCTAAGTTTAGTTACCTCATTGTTGACAAGAGGATGAATGTTAATCAACTTTCTAGATTTATATTTGTATATTTATTGATCCACTCAATCATTCAATGTACAGAAGTGTGCATAATAATATAGGACAAGTCAAACAAATGATATCACAATGTATACAGATATAGCACTGTTTCTTGTAGTGTACATCTTACTAAAGATATCTTACATATTTATTCATAATAATTCCAGAGTAAGAATAAGTTCAAATAATAATGCTGGTAACCAAACAGCAAAAGTCCACTAATGGACAAGAGATTATTTCTAATGAAACAGTTTCATTTTGAAACATAATAAAAATATATAATTTAATTTATGAGATATCACATTCAAGAAAGCCTTGTATGCTGTAAAAGCAATGCTTTGTTGGGAGTGTTCTTCAGGTTTTTTAAAAATTTTGTTGATTGTTAATACTTCCTACTTCTTTTGGGAGATGGATGTAGAGTTTGATTCCCATACACTTAACACTATTGCTATATAGTTTAAAACACTTCATTTTTCTGCTTTCATCGTGGAGATGTTATTTATGTGAAAGATTGCATTTAATGGTTTTTGAATTGCTTTAATTTCGGTAAGTGTAAAACATGCATTTTGTGTACTGTTTGTAGTGCTGTATAATCCTCTCATTGAAAGACTGATAGTATTTGTATTGATGTTTCTATTTGGGGGGGGGGGGGGGGGGAGGGAGGACAGCAGAGTAGAATGGGAAATGAGTCTTAACCAATTCTTTGACCTTGTTTCATGATGGTGATGTCCAAATTCCTGTGCAATCTATTGATGTTTTGTTTAATAAAACCAACAAGTTCAAATATATATTGGCTAAAATGCAGTTTACACATTTCTCTTTTAGCATAGTACTGAATGTAAAAGAGCGCAATACATGCATGTCAATGTGCTAGCATTTAGCTCGTCCCTCACTGAGTGGAGCACAAAACAAACTTTTCATAGCCTGGAACTAATAACGTCAATGTGGCTTTACCATGTGAATGTATCAGTTATGTCATTCCCTAAGAATTCATTGACAAATTCTACATTGTTGCCACTTAGTTTCACTGTTGGAACATGGGGAGTTCTGTTGAGTCTAGTTGGGTTGTATTTCTATTACCTGCTGAGTGAAGAGATTCATCTGTATTTGATATAAGGATATTAGTTTCATCGGTGAAGAGAAATACCTTGCTAGTGGGTAGGGTGGAAGGAAGGTCATTTGTATTAAGTAGAAATAACAAGGGACCTAGAACAGAGCCGTGTGCCACACCATTTTTTATGACTTGTGTAGATGAGTGCACCCCATTTAGGATTCCTGAAAGACTTAATTTATATCAACACATTGTGCTTGGTTTTTCACATAGCTGCTGAGCCAGCCGTGTGTAGTTCCGCTTGTACCATAAGAATCCAGTGGTGGCTTTATTTTCTTGGAAACCTTACTGAGCAGAAGAAAGAATGTTGTTTTTTGTAATAAGTGATTTGTGTGTGGCACCCATTGCATATTCAAATGTTTTGCTGAATATAGGTAGCACTACAACTGGACGGTAGTTGCTAGGATCTTCTTTACATCCATTTTTATGTATGAGTATGACCTTTGCTATTTTCAGTTTTCTTGGGAATACCGTGTCTGAAAATAAAGTATGTATTACATGAGGCAGTGGTTTACTAATAAGTTTGCTGCAATGGTGGAGAAGGAAGCAAGAGATCATGTCTTCTCCTGCTGATGATTTTTTCTTTATTTTACTATGAATTATATTTTCTACCTCTGCTCCCAATGTTGGTAATAAAAACACCGTGTTGGTGAAGGAGGCTGCTTGAGGGAGGCAATTACTTTTTAGATGTTCTGTTAGTTTTTCTACAGTTTCAATAAAATATGAGTTAAATTCTAGAGCTACTTTTCTTGGTTAGTTATCAACGTTGCATTTACTCTAAGTTTAATGTTACTAACATTATCCTCACATATGCCCATTCTTGCATTAATTATTTGCCACATGGATTAGCTTTTATTGTATGAAGATTTCAGAAAGGTGTTATGGTGTAGTTTTTTTAGCAGCATTCACCACATTTATAAATGATGTTGTGTATTGTTCACTTTGGCGAGATTAGTTGTGCTGAGGGAGAAGAGCTCTCTCTCCCTCTCTGCTGAGGTTGTAATACCTGTTGTAATCCAGTTGGAGGATACTCTGTTACAAATATTTTTTGTTTTTAAAGGGGAAATGGCAATTGAAATAGGAACAGGAAATGTTTAAAAAGGTTTCATATTTTTCATCTATTATTTGAGAGTGGTATGCAGTCTCCCAGTTTTCTCTCTGCATATAGCACAAAAAATGGACATTGCTTTGACAAAAATTTCTGCTTTGTGTTGTCATTATTTTGGGTTGATGTTTACTTCTCAGAAATACTGGCAGTGTAATCAATGCATTATGGTCAGAAAATCCTAGATTTACAGACCTAACAGAACAATCCATGTTGCTAACTGCTTGGTCAAGAGCACTTACTTCATTTGGTTACCCTAGTTGGGGATGTACACTGCATATCAAGGTTGCAACAGTTCATGAAATGTTTAAAATTACAATTATCTTCACCTTCTGTAAGGAAATTGAGATTAAAATCACCACAGATTTCCTTTTTACCACTTTTTCTAATACTGGTGTCAAATTACTGTAAAGGACGACAAGCTGCCTGAAGAAGATCTATAAACTGATATTACATTCACACTGATATCTTTCATTTCAACACCTGACAGTTCTATGTCTTTCTCTGTAGAGTGAGAGTTGCATATGTCCAGTGGTGAAGCTGCAACATTGTCTTTCACAAATATGCAGCTTCCTCCACCCTGAAAACTTTCCTTGAGTAGTGATGCACTAGTGTGAATGGTGGTAACACCTATTTCAAGAGACATCATGTAGTATTAGCCAATAAGCAAAATGCAATTTTTCTGTTTCTGTTTTATGTGGCTTTTCTTGAGTAGGTTAATTTATTAATTTTGTAATTTAATCATCCTCTAAATATACTAGAAAATACCATATTTAGCCTCTGTACACTTCATACTACAACATGTTGTGTAATTTTATCTTTCAGCAAGTGTGTCCGAAGATGAAGAGACTGTGTATGGGTCACCTGAACCATGTGCAGAACCTGCTGTTGCTGCAGAATGTAAGTAACTTAAAATCATATTTTGTGATGTTACGTGTTCACAAAGAAATTGTTTGTTACTCAACAATTCCAACCAAGATGGATGGCAGCTATACCCACATACAGAGACTCTGGTAAAGCACTCAGTCAACTAAGACTAAGAAAGGCTTCTGGTCCTGACAACATCCCACAGGAATTGATGCAAAATGGAGATATAGCCTTGAAGACTATTCTTTTCACTCTTCATCTTAATTTGGGAAACTGAGGAAGTACCTGATAGCTAGAAGAATGCTACAATCATCATTATCCTCAAGAAAGGTGATAGTAGTGCATGTGGAAACTACCATGGTGTATTGTCAATTGCAGGTAAAATTCATGCAAGAATTCTATGAAATAGGCTCCAAATTATTTCAGAGGAGATGTTGCCTGAATTTCGTAGTGGGGTTTCCGAACATCCAGAGGCACAACAAAAGATATGACCTTCCATTCTAGAGAACTCCAGGAGCAATGCAGAGAGTAACAGAAGCTTGTATATTTTGTTTTCAGTGACCAGAAAAAGGCTTTTGATTCAAGACCTAAATATGCCTCATGGAAAGTACTGGAACACTTTGGATGTCCTGAAGGCTATGTGGAATTGGTTCAAGCTCTTAATGATGGCATGTCTGCGCAGATTCTCCACAGTAAATCTGCCTTGAAATCATTCCCATCACTCAGAGTTTGAATGAAGGCAGTGTACTAGCTTCTATACTCTTTGCCCTGTACACGTCTGTCATGCTGTATGAATCATCTCCAAACAACCACATTAAGTTTCATTTTGATGGAGGCCCCTTCAATCTGGCAAGACTTCATTCATAAAGACATACCCTTGTTACCCATGTGACAGAACTACAGTATGCTGGTGACACCGCATCTCCTTCTCCAACACCTGGAAAGCGAGAGTGCCCATACAGTAGTTCGTAGAGGGAGACCTATATCTGGGGTCTGAAGTATTTTTCATGTTTTGGAAGACAAAAGAGAACTTTTAAGTAGCCATAAATAAAAGTTTCATTCCAACCATGGTAAAAACCTGTATAATATCGACTTTTTAATTATTTTCTTGAATTTTTTTTATTTCCGTGAGAGCTGGGGGGGGGGGGGGGGGGCAGGAGGAGGAGTCAGGCTGACCCTCCCCCCATGATGTATGGGTGCCCTTGCTGCAGAGTTACAACAGTCAGTCAGCTGCTTTAAAACTGCATGTGATAGCTTTGGTCTTACCAACAGTGTGGAAAAAAAATGAAGGTACTTGCAAAGCCTGCCCCAGGATTAGCTCTTTCTGAGTTCAACATCTCCATCTTAGACACAACAGTGGAGCAGATTCATCACTTTCCATGCCTTGGAAGCACCTTGTTTAAACAGTGAACTTGTGAACAGGATGCTGATCAAAGGATTGGGGCTGCCCATGTGGCATTCGGTCAGTTAATTCACAGTCTCTTTATGAATAAATACCTGAAGCTGCATACCAAACTCATGGTGTACAGAGCTGTTGTCATTTTCATGCTCCTGTATGGCTGTGAAACTTGGTCACACTATCATCGTGATATCAAAAAGTACGAGTGCTCCACCAGCAAAAAGTGATGCATCTTGAACATTAAGTGGGAGGACTATGTGCCCAACACTGTGGTTCTCAAGAAGTGCATCTAAACAGTATTGAGGCAAGTCTCATTAACTGAGACAGTTAGACAGTGTTCACTGTGAAAGTGATAGCAGGGACTTCCACACAGAATTCTTTATGGTGAATTATTCTCTGGCAGTAGGCCTTATGGATAGCTGAAATACATCATGAAGACAACTGGTATAAATATACAGACCTGGGAACAATTTCATGTGGCTGTTTACTGCGGAAGAACTCTACATCCACACTGTCAACTTTTTTGAAGGTTTTAGTTAGTTAAATAATGGAAAATCCAGGTTAGAATATCAACAATAAAAGGGAAAGATAGATTGCTACTCACTGTAAAGATGACTCATTGCGCTGCAGACTTGCACATTAGCTTTTGGCCAAAGCCTTTATCAGTAAAGGACACACACACACACACACACACACACACACACACCAGTCATTCACGGAAGCAAACACACTTCACGCACACATGACTGCCATCTCCAGCAGCTCGGACCAGAATGTATTCTGGTCTGAGCTGCCGGAGGCGGTAGTCGTGTGCATGAGATATGCTTGCTTTGTGTGTGTGTGTGTGTGTGTGTGTGTGTGTGTGTGTGTGTGTGTGTTTCCTTTCCAGATGAAGACTTTGGCCAGAAGCAAATATGTGTAAGTGTCTTTTCATTGTGCCTGTCTGCAGTTCAGCATGTCATCTTTGTGGAGTAAGTTAGTTGAACATGGTGAACATTTCAAAGTTTTTTGAAAAGGATATACAGAGGTGAGTTAGTAATTCCCACCCACCATGTTTTACACATTACGATAGAGATTCCCCTCGAGAATATGAGTAGTAGTCAATGAGTAACTGTCTCAGTTTATTTTCAAATTTTACTTTGCTGCCTGTCAGACATATTATATCACTGGGTAAGTGATCAAAAATTTTTGTTACAGCATTGTGCACCCAATTTTGTGTTAAAGACAACCTTAATGTGAAGTAATGAACGTCTTTTTTTCCTTCTGGTGGTGTAATTATGTACATCATCATCCTTTTTGAACTGTAGTGGATTATTTACAACAAACTTCATGAGGGAATAAATATACTGTGAAACAGTAGTCAGATTGCCCAACTCCTTAAACAGATGTCTACAAGATGGTAATGGGTGAGCACCACATGTTATTCTTACAGCACATTTTTCAGCAGCAAAGACTTTCTTTCTTAAAGATGAGTTACCCAGAACATTGTTTCATATGACCTTATTGAATGAAAATATGCAAACTTACTGATTTGTCTCTCCCCAAGATTTTCAGTGATTCTAAGTGCAAATGTGACTGAAGTAAGTTGTTTTAGGAGTTCCAAAGTGTGCTTTTTCCTGTTTAAATTCTCATTGATGTGGATACCAAAGAATTTTGAAGTTTCTACGCTATTTACTATTTCCTCACCATGTGTTACCCTTATAATTGGTGTAGTATCCCTACATGTGTAGAACTGAGTGTGTTCTGTCTTCCCAAAATTCAGATTAAGATCATTTGCAGATAACCAGTTAATGATACTTTTAAGAACTTTACCATTTGTTCTGTTTCTGTATGTATGCTGGGATTTATTACAATGCTAGTGCCATCTGCAAAAAGCGCTAATTCTCCTTGTTGTATATTACACTGAATATCATTCGCATATATGAGGAATTACCCACTGGCTGCCTATGCCAACAATTCCATAAAACTTCAATTTATTTAGGAGAATACTGTGGCCATATGGTCCCACCAGTGTCTGTGGAATGAAAGTCCTTGTAAAATGCAGAGAGATATTACCCTAAAATGTTCCCTTCCTTGGCTACACTGTGGGAGGAGTGTAGGGCTAAGCAGCAAGCAGAGAAATTTTCCCCCCAATACTTGGTTTGCACAAGGACAGGTGTTGATTCTTCTTGAGCCACAAAGCCTTTATTCTTTATAGAGAATAGAGAGAACAAGTTTGGGCAAGTGGCAGCCATTTATAAAATGAAACGTGAGTCAGGTTTGATCAAAACAATATTCCATGCCCAGTCATGAGCACTGTTCACTAGTAACAAGTTGGGTGACATTCAACCCCTTTAATAGTGTAAATATGGTTTGGAACATCATTTTTCACCAAGACTTTCTCCTGCAATCTGATGGTGAGCTAAATGCCAACTTGGAGCAGCGAGGTGTACACTCTGTCCGGCGTGTTTCTTTGGATGACTGCTGCATGTGAACACTCCTTGTGCCCTCCCTCCCATCTTTGTTAACTGTGGAAAGCACCATTTCCCTGCTCACCAGATTGCATCATTTTCCAGAAAGATAAGAAAATATAAGAATGTAAGATTCTGGACAAACTTAACAAGAGACCAAGAAGCAGTATGTGGAGTGGCACCCAGAGTGTATAGCAGTGTCATACGCTACAGCTGTCATACATCGCCCCTTTGACATCAGTACTCCCACCTGTGACTCTTCTGATAGTGGGCGCTCAGGGCTGCTCAACCATCCCTGCCGCCCTGATAGTTGGGGATTCTCCTCTTGCTGTATCCCCCACAGCTACTTTGGTTTTGTTGACTTCCCACCCCCTGGGGACATTGGTCCCCACCACCTAGCCAGAGACAAATCTCCATCCTCTAGCTTCTATCTCCAGGAAGGGGTCACTTGCAACACTTCCTTCTGCGGTGTCAGCCAATCTACAATTGGACAACAGCCAGTGGCTGAATGAGCCACAGGCTGCTGGTCATGGGGCTTCATGACCATCATCATCATCATTACCTGAAACTGATTCAGAGAAGCCCTTGAAATCATCCAAATCCTCTAAGGACAGGAAATATATGAAGTAGTACTCCAAGAAGGAGATCCCAGTGGTCCTCATGCCACCAGATCTTGTTTGTTGTACTCCTGTGGCTGAGGAAGAGAGTCTGGCAGCCCGTGGGGCCCCAGCTCTTACCACACAACAGAGCCCAGAACCTGTGTATGTTGATGCCATAATGTCTCAACCAGTAGCAGCAGGTGACCCTAGGGCATAACCTGATTCCTTGGTCCCTTCATGGCCTTACAGTACATCGACAACATTATTCTCCAGTGGAATTGTAGTGATTTTTTCTACCACCTGGCTGAGCTATGACATCTTTTAAGCACTTCCTCTGCCTTCTTCATTGACATTCAGGAGACTTGATTTCCAGCAACATGGTTCCTTGTCCTTTGTGGGTACTGGGGATGTGATCAGAATCATGCTACCTATGACAGGGTATCAGGAAGAGTTTGCATATAAGTCCTGGACACACCATATAGCAAACTTGTGCCACTCTATACACCCTTGGGGGCTGTGGCTGTTAGGGTAAGGGTATTTCAGGGTATTACCATTTGCAATGTTTAGCTCCCTTCCGATGATGAAGTGTCTTGAAATACATTGTTTGCATTGGTTTCTCAGATTCCCCTCGTATGAACACTGGGCATGGTCAGGACCTCAAAAACTTCCTGGCACAACTTGACTTTTGCCTCTTGAATACTGGTGCCTGCACACTCTTCAGTGTGGTGCACAGAATTTCCTTGGCCACTGACCTTTCCATGCCGGCCGGAGTGGCCAAGCGGTTAAAGGTGCTACAGTCTGGAACCGCGCGACTGCTGCGGTCGCAGGTTCGAATCCTGGCTCGGGCATGGATGTGTGTGATGTCCTTAGGTTGGTTAGGTTTAAGTAGTTCTAAGTTCTAGGGGACTGATGACCTTAAAAGTTAAGTCCCATAGTGCTCAGAGCCATTTGAACCATTTTTTTGACCTTTCCATCTGCAGCCCTTGTCTTCTCTCATGCATCCACTGGGGAATCCACGATGACCAGTGTGATACTGACCACTTCCCAATCTTCCAGTCCCTCCCTCAGCATCACTCTATTGGATGACTGCCCAAATAGGCTCCCAACAGTGTTGAGTGGAATGCCTTCACCTGCTGTGTCACCCTTGGCTCCCCATCACATGGAGATATCGATGAGGCAGTCCAAAATACAAATACAGCTATTCTTTTGGCAGCTGATTTAGCAATGCTATATTCCGTGGACCTCCCCTGACAGAAGACAGTACCTTGGTGGTCATCAGGAACTGCATTAGAGATTGTAGGTGGGCTCTCCAATGTCAAAATGTCAGTTTGGTTTTCAGAAAAGGTTTTCAGCAGAAAATGGTGTGTTTGCTTTCACTGATCAAATATTAAATGCTCTGAATAACCGAATGTCACTCAATTGGGGTATTTTGTGATATCTCAAAGGCTTTTGACTGCTTGAATCATGAAATTCTTCTGGATAGGCTTAAGTATTGTGGTTTGAGTGGGACAGTGCACAAATGGTTTGATTCATATTTAACTGGAAGAATGCAGAAAGTTGAAATTAATAATAAAGATAGTCTGCAAAAATCAGCATAGTCCTCAAACAGGGAAGGTATCAAGAATGGTGTCCCACAGGTTTCACTCTTGGGTCCGTTATTGTTCTTAATGTATATTAATGACTTGCCACTCTATATTCATGAAGATGCAAAGCTAGTTCTTCTTGCTGATGATACAAGTGTAGTAATCACACCCAGCAAACAAGAAATAACTGAGGAAATGGTAAATAACATCTTTCAGAAAATGATTAAGTGTTCCTTTGCAAAAGGACTCTCACTAAATTTTGAGAAAACACAGTATATACAGTTCTGTACAGTAAATAGCATAAGGCCATTGATAAATATAGACTTTGAACAGAAGTCTGTTGCTAAGGCAGAATATTCAAAATTTATTGATGTGTGCATTGATGAGAAATTAAATTGGAAGAAACACATTGAGGATCTGCTGACACAGTTAGGTTCAGCTTCTTATAATGTTAGGGTTAATGTAAATTTTGGTGATAAATATATCAATAAATTAGCCTACTATGCCTGTTTTCATTCACTGCTTTCATATGGCATCATATTTTGGGATCATTCATCATTAAGAGAAAGTGTGTAAGAATAATAGCTGGAACCCACCAATGATCACCTTAAGGAACCTGGGATATTCACAGGACCTTCACAATACATACATTCACTTATGAAATTTGATATGAATAACCCATCCCATTTCAAAAATAATAGGGAAATGCATAGCTACAATACTTGATGAAAGGATGATCTTGACTATTCTGCGTTAAATCTGACCTTGGCACAGAAAGGGGTGAATTATGCTGCCACAAAAATCTTTGGTCATTTGACAAATAGCATTAAAAGTCTGACAGATAGCCAATCAGCATTTACAAAGCATTTAAAAACAAATTAAAAGAATTTCTAAATGATAGCTCCTCCTACTCAATATATGAATTTTTAGACATGAAGTAGTAACTGAAAAAAAATCACGTAAAGAAAACTTACGTTAAGCTGACGCATTCCATAGCATTACGAAATCTCATATTCATGGCATGTGGAACAAGTATTAACTTAATGTAAGAAGCATTGATGGAGCACCTTATTGCCTTAAAGTGGCTATATGCCTGGGTCTGCCACCTAATAAAAGGACAGAAGCTGGGAAAAGTATGTTTCAACCATTGGACCATGTACCTCTCCTTTGCAGGTTTGGGAAAAGGTGAGATGTCTCTATGGATACCACATACCTGCAGGTATACCTGGTATTACCTTGAATTGCAATGTCTACACTGACCCAGATGCTGTTACTGAACATTTTGCTCTACATTATGCTCAAGTATCAGTGTCTGAGAATTATCAACCTGCCATTCATGTCCTGAAACAGTGGGTGGAACAAAAGCAATTATCCCTTACTACATGCCACCTGGAGCCATATAATCCTCCATTCAGCAAGTGGGAATTCATCAGTGTCCTAGCTCACTGCCATGATACAGCCCCAGGACCGGACTGCATCCACAACCAAATTATCAAGCACCTCTTGTGGATTGTAAGTGTCACATCTTTGCCATCTTTAACTGCATCTGGAGTGGGGTGAGTTCCCATTACAATGACAAGAAACCATCATTGTCCCAGTACTAAAACTGGGTAAGCACCATCTAGAGATTGTTAGTTATTGCCCAATTAACTTCAAAAATGTTCTCTGTAAGTTGCTTAAATGCATGGTGAACCAGTGGCTATGTTGGCTCCTGGAGTCTTGAGGTCTTCTGGCTCCATCCCAGGATAGTTTTTGCCAAGGTTGTTCCACTGCTGCTAATCTGGTTTACCTGAAGTCTGCCATCCGAACAGCTTTTGCCCGATGTCAGCATCTTACAGCAGTCTTCCTTGACCTGCAAAAGGCTAATGACACCACACGGCAACACCACATTCTCGCTACCTTACATGAGTATGGTGTGCATCATCCGCTCTCTGTTTTTATCCATAACTTCTTGTCACACCATAATTTCCGGGGATGAGTTGGTGCTTCCCACAGTACCCCCATATGCAAGAGAATGTTGTCCCGCACGGCCCTGTACTGAGTGCCCCTCTGTTTCTAGTAGGCATAAATGGTGTAGCAGCAGCTGTGTGGTCCTCAGTACCACTCTCCTTGTATGATCATGAGTTTTGCCTTTGCTATTGCTCATTTAGTGTGAGTGTCACTGAATGTCGACTTCAAGGTGCCGCACAAAAGGTGCAGGCATGAATCCTCACCCATAGCTTTCAGTTTTCAGCCATAAAGACTCATGTCGTGCACTTCTGTCAATGTCATACCGCTCACTCACAACAGGAACTCAACATCGGAGACTACATATTCAATGTGGTGCAGACTTATCACTTTTTAGGACTGGTCTTTGATGCTTGGCTGACATGGATTCCCCATCTTCATCAGCTTAAGGAAAAGTGGTGGCTGCACCTTGATACACTTTGCTGCCATAGTAACACCAACAGGGGTGCAGATCACACCCTTCTGCAGCTTTAAAAAACACTAATACAGTCTTGTCTTGATACAGTAATTTGCCATATGGTTCAGCATCACCCTCTGTGTTGCAGATATTGGATATGATTCACCAGTGCCAGGTTCGACTTGTGACAGAGACTTTTGAACAATCCCTGTGAACATTTTACTCGTGGAGGCTGGTGTCCCTTCATTGTGGATCAGGCACCAACAGTAGCTTGTCAATTATGCCACACATTCATAGCTACATTCAGCATACGAACTACTGTATCCTCTTTCCAAACACACAAACCATCACCTACAGTGGTGGCCCAGATCAGCAATTATAATTACAATCCACATCTAGTCACTCCTCTCTGAATTCCAGTTATGCCCTCTAGCACCTCTCCTCTGGGCCCACTCTCATACACCTCCATGGTGCATCCGTTGGTCACACCTTTGTCTTGACCTATCACGTGGTCTGAAACACTCGGTTCAGCCGAAAATCCTCTGCTACAAATTTTTCTACATCCTTGATGCGTCTTGGGGTTCAGAAGTCATCTATACTGATGGCTTGATGGTTGCTGGTCATGTAGACTCTGCTTATACTTATGCAGGACATACTGAACTGTGCTTCTTGCAGGGTGGCTATAGTATGTTCACTGTGGAGTTAGTAGCCATTCCTCATGCTCTTGAGCCTATCCATTCGTGCACCAGTGATTACTTTTTCATCTGCAGTGACTCCTCAGGCAGTTTGCAAGCTCTCAACATGTGTTACCCTTGCCATCCCTTGGTCATGGCTACCCAGAATTCTCTATATGTCTTTGATCAATGTGGATGCTCAGTGACCTTTCTTCTGGACCCCGGGCCATGTTGGGATCCCAGGGAATGAAATGCTAATAGCTAGACTGGCTACAGTAAGCTGACTTTTGAGATTGGTATTCTTGAAACAGACTTCAGATCGGTATTAGGCCATCTAGTTTTAGGGATGTGGAATATGGAAAGGCTCACTCTGACTTCATCAAGCAAACTACAGGTGATAAACAAGACTACGAATCTGTGAAGATCCTCCATTCAGGCCTCCCACAAGGACTGTACTGTCCTTTGACAGCTCTGTGTTGGCCATACTTGGCTGACTCATGGTCATCTCCTTCATCGCTATGACTTGCCCCACTGTTGTGGTTCCCATTTGATGGTGGTTCACACCCATTGGTGGACTCAGACTCACTACCCCTGGTGTTAGGAGATGATGCCTCAGTCGCTGATTTAGTTTTACATTTTATTCACAAATGCGGCTTTTACCACTCTTTTTAAGAATGGGGTACTTAATCTTATCGACCCATTGAGGTGTTGGCAGAACACACTGTTGCTTCCTCTTTTCAGATGGGGCTGCAGCTGTCTGGGCTTGGTGGTCCACCCCAACCCTTACCCTGCCTGCACTTTTACTATTCATCCCCTCTCTCATGTGGTCTGTTCAACTTGTTCTTCTTGTATCTATCTGTGCTTTTCTTGCCCTGTCCACATTGCTAGTCGTTCCTAGGCAGTTTGAGTGTGGTACCTCTGGTAAGTTGTGGGGGTGGGGGATGTATGTACTCTCATTGCATACTGATTTTGGTGGCTTCTAGCTGCTGCTTCTATGGGACATCTCATCTGTCTTTCTTCCTATATCCCCCCTTTCTTCTTTTTTCTTTCTTATTTAGCCTTTGTTGACCTTTTGTAGATTTTGGGGTTCTCCTCCACTGGGTTCTATGCAGTAGGTCATCTTTGATCTACAGTCATGTAGACTTGTCTGTTTGAGGAAAAAGGGACTGATGACCTAGTAGTTTGGCCCCTTTAATCATCCAGCTAAACATTAGTCCCTATGCTTCCTACTACATTTAAAAATGATTATTAAGTACATTTGCTGTCAGTGACTCATCTTTTGCAGCCCTTCCATTCAGTTTGATAGTGGTGTTGTACTTTTCCGTGGCTTGTGTTGTCTTGTCTCTCATTTCATTACATTCCATATAGCCTTCAGTCTGTTGTCAGAATTACTGATTTCTTATATTATGTGCATGTTCTTTGATTTTCTAATTAGTAATTTTGAGTAGTTTTTGTAGTGTGCAACTACTGCAGGATCTGTTCTTGCTCTTTCCAAAGGTACATTTTCCTTCTCCTTTCACGAGATACTTTAATCCCTTTAGTGATACATGGTTTTTTGCATGCCTAACGTCCTTCCTGATTAGCTGATGTAGAAAGCTATTTTCAAATAACTATATTAATTTATCATGAAATAGATATAAAATTTATGTCAACATTTGGTTGATTATAAATTTCTTCCCAGGTCACCTCTTATAAACTATTCTTAAAAACATTTGTCATGGAGTCATTAATTATTCTAACTAATTCCCACTGAGGAGTATCTGCACTGTAAGGCACTATATTACTTATCCTAACTTATTGTGCCTCATGACCAGAGACACCATTTGTTACTGGATAAACAGTTATTTTCTTACTTTGATCTTCACCAAAAAGAACATTACCAGTCTACATCTACATTTATCTTTATACTCCACAAGCCACCCAATGGTGTGTGGCAGAGGGCACTTTAAGTGCCACTGTCACTACCTCCCTTTCCTGCTCCAGTCGCGTATGGTTCGCAGGAAGAACGACTGCCAGAAAGCCTCGGTGCGTGCCCGAATCTCTCTAATTTTACATTCGTGATCTCCTCGGGAGGTATAAGTAGGGGGAAGCAATATATTCGATACCTCATCCAGAAATGCACCCTCTTGAAGCCTGGACAACAAGCTACACCATGATGCAGAGTGCCTCTCTTGCAGTCTGCCACTTGAGTTTGCTAAACATCTCCGTAACACTATCAAGCTTACCAAATAACCCTGTTACGAAACGCGCTGCTCTTCTTTGGATCTTCTCTATCTCCTCTGTCAACCTGACCTGGTACGGATTCCATACTGATGGGCAATACTCTAGTAAAGATCGAATGAGTGTTTTGTAAGCCACCTCCTTTGTTGATGGACTACATTTTCTAAGGACTCTCCCAATGAATCTCAACCTGGTACCTGCCTTACCAACAATTAATTTTATATGATCATTCCACTTCAAATCGTTCCGCACCCATACTCCCAGATATTTTACAGGAGTAACTGCTACCAGTGTTTGCTCCGCTATCATATAATCATACAATAAAGGATCCTTCTTTCTATGTATTTGCAATACATTACATTTGTCTATGTTAAGGGTCAGTTGCCACTCCCTGCACCAAGTGCCTATCCACTGCAGATCTTCCTGCATTTCGCTGCAATTTTCTAATGCTGGAACTTCTCTGTATACTGCAGCAACATCCGCGAAAAGCCGCATGGAACTTCCGACACTATCTACTAGGTCATTTATATATATTGTGAAAAGCAATGGTCCCATAACACTCCCCAGAGGTTACTTTAACATCTGTAAGTGTCTCTCTATTGAGAACAACATGCTGTGTTCTGTTTGCTAAAAACTCTTAAATCCAGCTACGCAGCTGGTCTGATATTCCGTAGGCTCCTACTTTGTTTATCAGGCGACAGTTCAGAACTGTATCTAACGCCTTCTGGAAGTCAAGGAAAGTGGCATCTACCTGGGAGCCTGTATCTAATATTTTATGGGTCTTATGAACAAATAAAGCAAGTTGGGTCTCACATGATGCTGTTTCCGGAATCCATGTTGATTTCTACAGAGTAGATTCTGGGTTTCCAGAAATGACGTGATACACGAGCAAAAAACATGTTCTAAAATTCTACAACAGATCGATGTCAGAGATATAGGCCTATAGTTTTGTGCATCTGCTCAACGACCCTTCTTGAAAACTGGAACTACCTGTGCTCTTTTCCAATCATTTGGAACCTTCCGTTCCTCTAGAGACTTGCGGTACACGGCTGTTAGAAGGGGGGCAAGTTCTTTTGCGTACTCTGTGTAGAATCGAATTGGTGTCCCGTCAGGTCCAGTGGACTTTCCTCTGTTGAGTGATTTCAGTTACTTTTCTATTCCTTGGACACTTATTTTGATGTCAGCCATTTTTTCGTTTGTGCGAGGATTTAGAGAAGGAACTGCAGTGCGGTCTTCCTCTGTGAAACAGCTTTGGAAATAGGTGTTTAGGATTTCAGTTTTACGCATGTTGTCCTCTGTTTCACTGCCATTATGATCCCAGAGTGTCTGGATATGCTGTTTCAATCCACTTACTGATTTAACATAAGACCAGAACTTCCTAGGATTTTCTGTCAATTCGGTACATAGAATTTTACTTTCGAATTCACTGAACCCTTCACGCATAGCCCTCCTTACGCTAACTTTGACATCATGTAGCTTCTGTTTGTCTGAGAGGTTTTGGCTGCATTTAAATTTGCAGTGAAGCTCTCTTTGCTTTTGCAGTAGTTTCCTAATTTTGTTGTTGAACCATGGTGGGTTTTTCCCATCTCTCACAGTTTTACTCAGCACGTACCTGTCAAAAACACATTTTATGATTGCCTTGAACTTTTTCCATAAACACTCAACATTGTCAGTGTCGGAACAGAAATTTTAATTTTGTTCTATTTGGTAGTCTGAAATCTGCCTCCTATTACTCTTGCTAAACAGATAAACCTTCCTCCCTTTTTTAATATTCCTATTTACTTCCATATTCAGGGATGCTGCAACGGCCTTATGATCACTGATTCCCTGTTCTGCGCTTACAGAGTCAAAAAGTTCGGATCTGTTTGTTATCAGTGGGTCCAAGATGTTATCTCCACGAGTCGGTTTTCTGTTTAATTGCTCGAAGTAATTTTCGGAGAGTGCACTCTGTATAATGTCACTCGATGCTCTGTCCCTACCATCCATCCTAAACATCTGAGTCTCCCAGTCTGTATCTGGTAAATTGAAATCTCCGCCTAAGACTATAACATGCTGAGGAAATTTATGTGAAATGTATTCCAGATTTTCTCTCAGTTGTTCTGCCACTAATGCTGCCAATTATTAACCTAGCTCGGTTGTTGAGTATAACCTCCACCCATAATAATTCACAGGAACTATCCACTTCTATTTCACTACAGGATAAACCACTACTAACAGCGACAAACATACCACCACTGATTGCATGCAATCTATCCTTTCTAAACACCGTCTGTGCCTTTGTAAAAATTTTGGCAGAATTTATCTCTGGCTTCAGCCATCTTTCCGTACCTATAACGATTTCAGATTCGGTGCTTTCTATCAGTGCTTGAAGTTCTGTTACTTTACCAACGCAGCTTCAACAGTTTACAATTACAATACCGATTGCTGCTTGGTCCCCACATGTCCTGACTTTGCCCCGCACACTTCGAGGCTGTTGCCCTTTCTGTACTTGTCCGAGGCCATCTAACCTAAAAAGCCGCCCAGTCTACGCCACACAACCCCTGCTACCCATGTAGCCACCTGCTGTGTGTAGTGGACTCCTGACCTATCCAGTGGAACCCAAAACCCTACCATGCTATGGTGTAAGTCGAGGAATCTGCAGCCCACGCGTTCGCAGAACCGTCTCGGCCTCTGATTCAGACCCTCCACTCTGCTCTGTACCAAAGGTGCGCAGTCAGTCCTGTCGACAATGCTGCAGATGGTGAGCTCTGCTTTCATCCCACTAGCAAGACTGGCAGTCTTCACCAAATCAGATAGCCGCCATAAGCCAGAGAGGATTTCCTCCAATCCATAGTGACACACATCATTGGTGCCGGCATGAGTGACCACCTGCAGATGGGTGCACCCTGTACCCTTCATGGCATCCGGAAGGACCCTTTCCACATCTGGAATGACTTCTCCTGGTATGCATACGGAGTGAACATTGGTTTTCTTCCCCTCCCTTGCAGCCATATCCCTAAGGGCCCCCATTACGTGCCTGATGTTGGAGCTCCCAGCTACCAGTAAGCCCACCCTTTGGGCAACCTCTGGAACAGGACAAGCAGCCATGTCTGGCCGAAGACAGAGCCTGAAGCTGGTTCATCAGACAAACTGGAGAGGCCTTCTGTTCAGCCCTCCGGAATGTCTTTCGCCCCCTGCCACACCTTGAGATGACCTCCCACTCTACCACAGGTGAGGGGTCAGCCTCAATGTGGGCAGTATCCCGGGCAGCCACAACCGTAGTCCGATTGGGGGATGTGTGGGACGTGCTTGCTGTCCCTAACAAACCCCTGTCCGGACCCCCACAGTGATGTTCATTGGCAACAGCCTCAAGCTGTGTGACTGAAGCTGGGAGCGAAGGGATGCCAACTCACCCCGCATCCGAATACAGCAGTCGCAGACCCTATCCATGCTAAATATTGTTGTGCAAAGATCGTCTGAACTATCTACAGAGAGCACAAACATTCGACACAAAATTTAAACGGTTATTAAAATACAAGACAGCCTAGTAAATGCAGTAATGCTGCGACTTGCGCACTGCTGACACACTGCTCGGTGCCAGAAGGCCAATTAAGAGTCCTACTGTTATTATTCACCCGTGATGGAAAGCTAGTCACTGAAATCAAATTTAAGGATCCAAATAAGTCTTCCAGATGATTTTTCCTTCCAGAATCCTTCAGAAAATCTACACTGAAGTCACCACAGACTATTAACAGCTTGCTGCTGTCTGACAGATAGCATAGTAGGGAAGCCAGATTCTTCATAAACAGTTCAAAATTTCCCAGTGGTTGTCTACTTATAGTTAAATGTGAACTATTTTTCAGTATTAATTCACAAGCATACACTTCCTTGTGTTGATCACTAGAAAATCTACTTGTCTCAATGTTTTTGAACTTGTGTTCTATCTTAATACTTTTAACAGCTCCTCCTTTTCCCATATTAGTTCTGCATGAGTAAGCTGCTAGAGTATGAACTTTTATGTGTAACTAATGTAACCCTGTGGTTATGTAGTGCTCAGACAGGCACAGGATGTCTATTTTTTTTTCAGAGTTTTATAAATTTTCCTGACAGACAAGATGCACTTCTACCTTGATACTCAGTTCTCTAATGTTTTCATGAACTAAGCTAACCTTACTTTTCTGTGCATTCTAAAGCATTTTTGAGGTTCTTCTGTTATTTTGATTTCCCTACATCAGGGTTTCTGAATCCTTATCATAACACAAGGAAAAGGTGCCTCTCTGAAGCTAGTAAGCACAGGGATATTGCTTTGTCTGCAAGCAGCTCACCCAACCTATCTTTTCCTCTCCTGTTCAGCTGTAGGGGCTGTCTAGCATATCCCCATCTTTCAATTGTAGCAACAGACACTGCACTCATATGAGATTTCATTTCAGTCAACAGCAGCCTGCTCAACTCAGTTTTCACATGGCTCTTAGAAGTGTTAACCAAAGGCTGGTCAGGACCTCAACAAAATCACACTTGTGTGTGTTGTTGCTACTCCTATTTCATCCATGTCACTCCTAATGCTGCGATTACTGCCTTAGCCAGGCTGTTCTCTGCTGCACCTACTACAATAACCTGATCCTCTTTGCCGAAACCTTTGCATAAATCCCCTATGTTCTCTGTTACCTGACTAAGGCTAGACACTGTCCTTCCTACTGTCTTTTAGTACTGACCTACAGTGAATTTCTTCACTAGAAGTCTGCTGCATCATACTGTGAACTACAGCTGGAAGAGGCTTTTCCCCTCCTACATCAAGTACGAAGTCAAATTTATTCAATACTTTCAGCTCAAATGTAGATGAAGTGTAAGAGCTGTTCCCCTTTTGCCCATTGCTTGTTACCTTACTGAGTTCCCCCGATCTTTTTCCCCCTTCAGCCCCTCTAGTTCAAATATCACGTGATCTAATTCAGCTTGAAGGGCACAAATCTCTCTCTCTCTCTCTCTCTCTCTCTTCCCCCCCCCCCCCCCCCCCCCCCCCCAGAGCCTACAGTTCCACGGGAATGAACCATTGAGTTCCCCACTACAGTCTCCCCTGTGAAATTCCAACCCACAGTCTACACATACCACTCCCTCTTTGACTATCTGATAGCATTATTCACACTTACCAAGCATTGCAACATGGATTACATGATTCAGAATTGAATTAAATCACTTAATACCCTTTCCACTACACGAACACCACAGACATGAAGAGTCCAAGCAACGAGCAAGAAAGTTCTGTCAATTACAATTCCATCCTCCTCCAGCCATTCAATGCAGTTCGTCGGACAAATTTTTAATGTCAGAATTGGTCTGTCCCGTCATCAGGAACACATCAGAATTGTATCAGACAATGACAGTTAAATATTAAATAGATGCTTTGTGTGTGTGTGTGTGTGGGGGGGGGGGGGGGGGGGGGAGGAGCAGCAAACAACTTTAAATTTAATGCTGACATCTTTATATATAAAGTTGAGGGACTGAATACTGCCCTCTTTGAGCTTTGTAAATTCTATTTCCTTGTTACATTTTAAGTACTGCTACATCTGTGGTGGGTGATGACAACAGCCCTAATACTTCCACATGTAACTTCTTTAAGTTACTTAACTTCTTTAATTTCTGAGAATTATTTGTTAATTTGAAAAATAACATGCTGCACTGTGTTCGGAGTCTATATTAAAATGTAATTCCTGTTATAAATGGCTGGGTGAGTATGCAAAGACATACTGTCTCCAATACCCCATGCATAGTAAAACACTGTGATGTTCAAACTGACCATCAGATTGAGGACAACATTACTTTGGTGTAGAATATGCTCCATTACTTTTTTCAAATTCCTGAAACCTGACAGTTAAAACATCATCATTTGGGGAGGCTTCGTTTGATACAATATTCATCGTATCATACTTCTTTCACCTGCAACATGCACCTGCAGAAGTAGCAAACGTTAACCTATTCTAACAATTTTGGTTGTAGGAATTTTTGCAGGTGTTAATGAAAATTGGTAACTTAAAGTTGAAGGATGCTTCACTACAAAGATTAGATTAGATGCGGTTTTCATTCCATGCAAGTGAGGCCTGAAGATTTCTCATGAAGAGAGGTTAAGAGCATAAAATGTGTGTTCAGTTCTGAGAATTTAGGGACTGCAGCGTCCAAACATCACCAAGAATTTGCATAGAATGTCAACATGAGGAACCACAACTATTCTAAAGCAAATTCTGTGAAGTCAGGTAAATTGCATTGTGATGGCCAAAATTAGGTATTTCCAATGCCTTCAGATTGTCTGAAACATGATCTTTAGCCCTCAGTTTAAGAAAATGTGATTCAAGGTGAACAGCTTAAGCCTCCTCTTAATATACATAGTATCTAAAACCAGATGCTTCCATACACTGAGGTGACAAAAGTCATGGGATACGTCCTAATATTGTCCTCTTTTTGCCCGGCGTAGTGTGCAGCAACTAAACATGGCAGTCGAAAACCCTTTCTGAAAACCAACTTGACATTTTGTTAGTACTTAATTTTTCCAAATTTGTGAAGCTACTCATGAGTAATTACTTTTTCAAGAATAGCATCAGACCTATCTCCTTTCTTATGCAATGCTTTAACAATAGAATATTCCAGTATATCTGGGAAAATGCCCTTTTTCAGTTAGCTACTACATATGTGGCTGAGAATCCTACTTATCTGCTGGGAAAATGCTTTTAGTACCATGTTGGAAATGCCATAAATTCCACGTGAGATTTTACTTTTGAGTGAATTTATTATTTTCTTAATTTCAGTGGGAGAGGTGGCTTGAATATCAATTTTATCAAATTACGTTGGTATTGCCTATTCCATATATATCCTTGCATTTTCTAATGAATAGCTGGATTTTATTTTCTCTACAACACTTAAAAATTGTTTATGAAAAGTATTTTCTATTTCTGATTTTTTATTAGCAAAAACTTTTCATTGAGTTTGATAGAAGTACAATCTTCCTGTGCTCTCAGTTGCCCTGTTTCCCTTTTAACAATATTCCAAATTCCTTTAATTTTATTATCAGAGGCACTAATCTCAGATGTAATGCTCATACTTCTGGACTTTTTAATAACTTTTCTTAGTACAGTGCAGTAGTTTTTATAATATTCAACTGTTTCTGGATCATTACTCCTTCTAGCTATATTACCCTTTTCTGTTTATAAGATATTTTTATCCCTTCAGTAAGCCGTGGTTGTTTAGATGGTTTCTTATAATTATGTGTCACTGTTTTCTTAGGGAAACTGTCTTCAAATATACTCACTACGGTATCATGAAACAGGTTAAATTTTAAATCAGCATCAGGTTCCCTGCACACCTCATCCCAGTCTAACTGTTGCAAGCTTTTGCTAAAATCTGCAGTTGTTAAATTATTAATTGAACACACTATTTTGGAGGACTGTCTTGCTTTACTGTATGGATCTATGTCATATACTGTTGCTAGCTGTGCATCATGATCAGACAGACCATTCTTAACAGGAAGAGTTTTTATTTGATTAAATTTATCTTAGTCTATCAAAACATTGTCTACCAGTGTGCTGTTTTTTGTACCACCAGAGTAGGAAAATCAAGAACTGATATCAGATTGAAAGAACCAAGTAATACTTCAAGGTGAAGTTTTCTATCAAAGTCTTTCAGAAAATCGACATTGAAATCCCCATGAACAATAATTTGCTCTCCTCTATCTGATAGATAGCGCATTAAAGACTCGAAGTTTTTCAAAAATAGCTGAAAATTTCTCAGTGGGGATCTATATAAAGCTACTATTATAAAAGTACCATTATTTAGTTTAAGCTCACATGCACATGCTTTTATATGTTGCTCTACACAATTTTTTTGTTAGTTTCAAAATTTTTCACACTATGATAAATTGTAACATATATGGCAACTCCCCCTCTCTCTATAGCATCTCTACATACATGTACTGAAAACTTATGTCCTCCTACATCCACCTTTTCCACATGTGTGACTACATGATGTTCAGACAGGCATAGTACATGTATTACACTCTCAGTTTCTAAATCTCTTAAACAAACAAGAAGCTCATCTACTTTGTTTTTTAATTCCCTGATATTCTGACGCAATATACTAACATAATTTTTCGCTGTGCCTTTAAGAGAATCTTGTGATCTTTTAAAACCTATAGCACCTGCCTGTCTGAGCTTCTCATTAAGCCTAATTCCATTCAATGTTAAATCATTGGACTCTGATCTTAGCCTAAAAAAGAGGTACTCCCATGAGCTTGTCTCTCCCCCCCCCCCCCCCCCTCCCCCTTCCCCCTCCTTCTTTAAAGATTTTGCTTTCATCCCAGCCAATTTACCCTTCCCTTTCCTGTTGAGATGCAGCCCATTCCTTGTGAAGGCCAACCTATCAAGAGCTTCAACAGAAACTAAACCTATGCCTGACAAAGTAGCTGCCTGAAGCAGCTGATCTAGCTCCACATTGACCCTCCTGACAGAGCTGTCCGTTGGGGCCAATCATACTGCATGAAAGCAGGAAGCAAAACAACATTCATATGGTTCACTGCAGATGCTATTTTTCCAGGTCATACTCAATATTGTAGCCCTGATCCTTATTAACACTGTTTCCTGCTCCTCCCACTATCATGACATGATCCTGCTTTGTAAAACCCTTACAGTGATCCTACACTCTTTGTCACGTACTGAGACATGCACTGGGCCTGACAAAACTTGTGGCTATTACCTAACAACAATGCTTTCCTTCTATTTAATTTTTTGAAACAGTTGGTTTCCTGGTGAAAGTCTGTTGAGTATTAACTACACTTAATCTACCTGAGCCTCTTTCTTAGTTACCTGAAGGAGCAAGGCAAATCTGTTGTTTGTTCCAGTGATGATACTGTCAGATTTTGTGGCCCCTGTTTCTTGCTACCACTTCCCACCTTTCTTGACCCTTTTGCCCCCTTAACATCATAAGTTCCTCCCTAGCACTATTCAGTTCAGCCTTAAGGGCTCTAATCTTCCCTTCCAGTTTGCTAGTTTCCTACCCTTTGAACATACTCAGCAATACCATGGAAGAGACTCATTTGCTTCCTGAATTCCCATGCCAGTACATTCCTCCCAATGTAGCCATCTGTCACTACCACTGCATAGGACCCCAGAGTTCCCTTTGGCAGCCTTCTTGCTCATGGATGTTTACAATATTTTCGCAAAATTTATCTGGACAATAATGGTAATATTCTAATAACTGCAGAACACAAGAGTCACAAAAGCTATGTGGAACACTAATATATCGTCGATGAGGAAATAATATCGCGTAACTGACAAACTGCTGATTTTTATTAGATCGCAATACCGCGGAACTGTAGAGAGTTAAATATCGCATATCTACAACCTATGGATACTGTAAACAATACCGCGTAAATACAAAAGTGCGCGCAGCCATAGCACATTGTTACTGCTTTATTACTTATTTAACAGTGCTCAAAGGTGGTTCCATGCTTGTAACTTCATTCGTGATAATGGACAGTGATATAGATGATGATCTTTTTACTGAAGAAGAAATTGTTTCCCACCTGAAATCAGCTCATGAAAGCAGAGAATCATTCCTGAGAGTGACTGACAGTGGTAAGAAAATTGTTTTATTATTCACCTTCGAATATTAGTAGCACCACATCTAATGATGCAGGTAAATTTTCTTGGGATTATTGTTAATGTATTACTGATGCCGTCGTTCTCATAAATACATGAATTTGAGCTTCATATTTCTCTGCATAAATTAATTTATAAATATTTTTCCATCTAGAAACTTTAGTGGCTGTATCCAACAATGCTCAAAATGAAACCACAGTCACAGTTTCCACTAGAGACGACAGTACTTCACACTCATTGCTATGCGATGGTGCTCGTTGTTTGCCAAACACTCTGGATAAATTATCAGAAGATCATGGGAGCAATAATGATGCTGACAGTGAAGCCTAAGATTTTTTTGGTGTCGTAAGCAGTGACAGTCTAAACCACATCCTGAAGATTGGAAGAAAAATGCCAATAAAATTCTGAGAATGCGAGGACAGGCATATATTGGATACAAAAGAAGTCGAAGTGGTAAAAGCACTCATAATACTCCAAGAGAGGCACAAAAATTAGGTCCAACATGTACTTTGATGAAGTGCCAGAAATCCGTTCAAAGGAAGCGTCATCAGTTTTCTGCTGATGATAGGCAGGCAGTATTTAACACATTTTGGGAAATGATGTCATGGGATCAGAGGAAGGTTTACATTATCAACCTTGTGGACATAATTCCAACCAAATCTCCAGGGAAGAACAATGGTGAATCCAGGAGAAAAGGGACGCTCATTTATCATTTGAAAAATGAGCTGGGGAAACATAAAGTATGCAAAAAGATGTTTCTCAATACTCTTGGGATTAAAGAATGGACTGTCCGATATTGGCTGGGCAATTCCACACATGGGATGAGTCCTGATAGAGAATCATCACGACTGAATCAAACAGATGAAGAAGAAAGATGAGAGAACCTTCATGAAAGAATTCCTGGACTCTCTTCCGAAACTTCTGTCGCATTACTGCAGGAAATCCTCCTCGAAATTGTACCTTGAGCCTATTATACAATCCAAACAACAGCTGTGTGGACTCTATGTGGAAAAATGACATGCGGAGAAGGTTTCACCATTAAGTCAGGCTACCTTCAACTTGATTTTCCCCCAAGAAAGACCAGTGCAACTCGTGTTGTAGTTACAGGCTTGGTAACTTGAGTGAAGATGTGTGGAAGCAACACACAGAATGGAAAGAGCAGGCAATGATGCAGAAAGATGCTGACAAGAAAGAATCCCAACAGAAGCTCTGCTCAGTGTTCACAATGGACTTACAGGCCATGGAAGTAGCTCCATTTTTAAGTGCAAGCACAGTTTATTATAAAACAAAATTGGCTGTTCATAACTTTACAATGTATAGTTTAGAAAGTTGTGATGCAGTATGTTACTGGTTCGATGAAACACAAGGTGATTTGGTTGCATCATGTTTTGCCTCATGTATCGTGGAGACCCAATCCAGAACGATTAAGGAAAATCCCGTTCAAGTCATTCTGTATTCTGACAGCTGCACATATTAGAACAGAAATGTGATATTATCAAATGCTGTTTTATGATTAGCAATTGATACTGGAGTATTGATTACACAAAAGTTTTTGAAGAAAGGCCATACTCAGATGGAATGTGACTCAGTTCACTGTGCCATTGAGTGTAAGCTTAAAGGATGTGAAGTTGCACTTCCTAGCCAATACACTATGATATCTAAACAGCGAGGAAAAAAGTCACAGCCATATGAAGTCCATTACCTAGATAATTCCTTTTTCATCAACTACACAGAGAAAAGTTCGTGGCTGTACGACTCAATTAGGCCTTGAAGAGCTATAAAAAATGAGCCTACAATTACCAATCTGAGGGCGCTACAGTATTGCCTAAATGGTATTATTTACTACAAGTGCTCTTTCAACGAGGGGTGGCAAGAATTACCAAGGTGTCCGAGGAAAATTCTTGGAGATGTTTGCTTCCCGAAACTATACAAGGAAAGACTGAAAATCAAGAAATCCAAATGGGATCATTTACAACAACTTAAATCTGTTCTTCCTAAAGATTGTCATAGTTATTATGACAACATTCCTTATGATTGAAAATTATCATGTAGGTAACTGTGCGATGAGTATCAGTGTAGTATAATTCTCTGTTGCTGCTTTGAGTGACGTTTAGCATTTTTCTTGAAGAAATGTGCAGACATTATCGGAACTATGTAAACAGTATATTTATTTAAAAAGTTTCTATGAAATCTTAATGCTCCAAAACGTGTTCTTATTAGCTTTCTCAGCACCAAATACCAATGTAAATGTGTCAAGTCATCCTGGGAGACTGACAAACAAATACCATGTAAGTAACAGATCTTGGCATCAATGCCAAGACAGTTCCGCATATGTGCCGTAATTAAGCTTTCTAAAGCGTATTTTTCACATTTTTATTTGATCCAGCATTTCCTTGTAGTGCTACGATGCAAATTTAGCGCCGCTGTGAAATGTATTAGGCATTTTAGACAGTTTTTTGTCTTTCGTGTAAAATTCTTATTTTGCCACTTATGTTGTTATTGTTTCTTCACCGATAATATGTATGTGTATACTGTTAATGTAATAATGTAATGCACTTAAAATAATGTTAAAGCTCAAAACCTGTATACCTGAAAAATTAGGCCTAAGATCGCATATGCACGATATTGACTCAATGTATTTTGAAAAGAAATAAACTTTTAATCCCCAGAGTATATACGGCACTACTAAATATATATATGACAAAAACAACTCAAATTCTTCATTTCATACTTACACAAATGTCTTAAATTTGTATGGAAACGTACACCTCAAGTACGTGGAAACTGGCCCTTAGGTCTTTTTTTGTCCAGGAAATACTTTGGAATGAGTGCAACCTTCAATAGACAATATGGAATAGGCTTTAAATAACTTCCTTATGGTGTAATGTTAACTTAATTAACAGTTATTATAGAATCAACTGCTTATCTTCATTAGCTTAATATTTAAGTGTGTGTGATCTGTGCCAAGGCTGCTAACACTTGTGAGACTATAGAGCTCTTGATGCCTACACAGCTATTGACAGTTGCGCTATACTCAACATACAAGACTTCACCCACTACCTTGCCACCATCACAATTTTCAGCATCTTAGACTGTAAGAATGCATACTTCCAGATACTGAGGAGTGCAAAGGACATTTATAGAACTGGGATTATCTCACCTTTTGGTTTATACAAATTTTTATATATGCCATACAGCCTCAAGAACACAACTTGGCAGCAGTTTATTGACAGTGTTCTGTTAAGACCTCCATTTTGCTATTCCTACCTGGATGACATTCTCATCTTCTCCCCTACTCAGGAAGTGCATAAACTGCATCTTAAACAAATTCTTGATGTGCTCGCTGTCAATGGTGTAGTGATTAATTATGACAAATGCCAACTTCAACAGCCTGGACATGTCATCAATGCAGCTGTATTCGCCCTACTCCAGAGCAAAATGACCTCATCCGCCTACTGCCACTACCACAGGACTTCCATGAGTTACATCATTTCCCAGGCGTGATTACTCTATTTACTAATTATAAGACAAGGATTTTTTTCCCAAATTCATCATTTGGAAAAACATGGGATCATCTTATATTATTAGATTAAATTATTTCTCCTCATGTCAATGTTTTTAGATTGTTTATAATAGAGGGAAACATTCCACGTGGGAAAAATATATCTAAAAACACAGATGGTGTGACATACCGAACGAAAGTGCTGGCAGGTCGATAGACACACAAACAAACACAAACATACACATGAGATTCAAGCTTTCGCAACAAACTGTTGCCTCATCAGGAAAGAGGGAAGGAGAGGGAAAGACGAAAGGATGTGGGTTTTAAGGGAGAGGGTAAGGAGTCATTCCAATCCCGGGAGCGAAAAGACTTACCTTAGGGGGAAAAAAGGGGTATACACTCGCACACACACACACATATCCATCTGCACGTACACAGACACAAGCTTGTTGCGAAAGCTTGAATTTCATGTGTATGTTTGTGTTTGTTTGTGTGTCTATCGACTTGCCAGCACTTTTTAGATTGTTTAATACATTGATACAAGAGTCATCTTACATTTACAGTGGAAGCTTTGGCTGTTAAGCTTTCTTACAAATTTATTCCACATACTTCAGATGAGTCAATTTTGTGAAACAAAGGAGGAAATAACGTTAAATTCTATCAACTTACAAGGTTTTGTTATATCTGAACAGGTCTGCAACAAAAGTTCTCATGCATGTAGGGATACGGATACATATCATACATTTATGTTCTTTGTAAGTAAATGTAACATTCAAAGATGAAAATCTCGTCTTTCAGAAACCACTGCTTGATTCGGAACCATATTCTATTTGGTTTGAGAAACTGTGATGATTTACAAAGTGGGTTGAAAATGAGAAATTTGGTCACTGTTCACGTATTAGAATACTAGTGAAAAAGTCAGCAGCTTTGAAGCAAGATGGTGACATTAAGATGGAGAGAGAGAGAGAGAGAGAGAGAGAGAGAGAGAGAGAGAGAGAAGAAATTTAATTCAGAATTAAATGTCTAACAAACTAACTAAATCACATTCAACTAACTGCAATTGTTAGCATAAGAATAAAGTACAGTGGAAAGACCCATGGTGGAGATAGTACCAACAGACATCACAAGATTGCAGAACAAGCAAAAGTTCCAGAATTGAACTGAATAGTGATTGTGATCTTTGATTTATGTATTAGTTGCCATACTTACATATGACCTGTACCCTAGAAGATAATGCAGTGCATGTTTCACTATTGCTCAAGTGCAGCACTTTGGATGGGTTCAAGGCAGGAACAGTGCACCATTTCAGATAACTACAATGACCATGGGGTGGGGAGCAGTGACCAGGCAACAGATTTCATGGTGTTGCTAACCATGGATATGTGTACTGCATACTTTGGCCTTTTATGAACATGTACCATGTTTAAACTGCAGTGTGCTCAAATCCATTTGTACTTGGAATCAAAAGACTTTAAAATTAGACACATACTTAACAATATCAGACATTTCTGCACGAGATGCTCAAAGTCCAGATTGGGGCTAGTGATGTGCTTCCGTACTTTGCACAGTAATGTTGTTGATATTCCCCGTGAGGTATGAAGGGAATGATAGGGGGTGTGTCAGCTGCTAGTTCAACACAACCAGTGAGAGAGTGGTAGGCAGACGATATGTTTGGAAGCAAAAGACATTGTTACATTCTCATAGCAGTATAGAAGGAAGTTCGTTATGTGTGCTCTCAGGTCCCACTGTCACCACAAACTCAATCACAACATACTCTGAGGACGTAGCCAAATATTTGTAACAACAAAGGTGTAAGTTCCACAGCTGTCTTGTTATGATGATGATGATGATGATTAAAACTAGTGATACCACAGATGGCAGGCTAAGTAAACAAAAAAGGCAGTAAAGATAAAAATTAATGTAAAAAAATCTTTCTGTTCATTTTATCAGTCCTTGTCTTATCAGAATGTAGACAATGAACAAATGACTAAGTTTTGAATAGGTGTAATGGTAATTTTTTAAGTAGATGCCTTATGTCAATATGAGTTTGCAATTTTGATTAGACATAATATATTTTTTTTCACTCAAGGAGCATCTTAAAAAAGGGAGTCATGTGATGCTCAGGTAAATATGGTAATTTCTGTTGGTGCCGTCTCTCTCATGCAGCCACCAATAAGGAACTACTCACAAAAGTTCTCGCAGACAAGAATACTACCAGTGAACATAAGCTAGAGTGGATCCCTCAGGTGTAGCATGCATTCAAACAAATAGGACTGTCTCATGCAAGCCACGACATTGGCACAGTCACTTCCACATACTCATCTCACGAGTACTGTCGACATGAGTTACTTCACTATTGGAGCAGTTCTGCAACAAGAAGTGGCAGGCATACAGCAGCTTCTCCACTTTACTTCCTGCTGCACAGTGCAAGTAGTTGCTCTGCAGTCATGAACTACTTGCAGTGTACTAAGAGGTTTGTCAGTTCAAAGACACTGTGAGGCCGACCACTTGACATTGTCACTGACCATTGAGCTTTAGCAAACTCGATCTGTTATCCTTTGACAGATATGTGCCCTCAATGATTCAACCCCCTCGATTATACAGCACAGCTCATTACTGATGTTAGACACCTGCATGCCTTGAAAAACATTGTCACGAACTGCCCCTCATGCATCAACATCCTCTCTGCACAGATAGACTACAGCAAATTTGCAGAGGCACAGCTACAATATCAACAACTCATGTATTTACTCATCGATAGCATGACCAACTTATGGCTGGAATGTTACCCAGTTCTGGGCAAAATTAACAAATCTTTAGTGGCATTTCACAAAACTGCACCTTACTCTTTGTACCCAAGTAATTGTAGAAATTCATCTTTGAATAGTTTCACAACTTGTCACACCTTTTCATTTGCCCATTGACATGACTTGTCATGGAATGCTTTGTGTGGCCTAATGTAGCAGTTGGTTACATAGGGTGAACACATGAATGTGTGGCCTGTCAACTAAAGAGAGTGGGACATAACACAAGCTGTCATTTGGTCAGTTTGAGATACCAAAAGGATGCTTTCAACCTGTACTCCTCAATCTGATAAGGCCCTACCCAAGTCTGAAGGCTACTAATACATACTCTTGGTCATTGATGGCATCATGTGGTGCATAGAGACTGAACTCTTTAGAGACATTGCAGCAGAATTGATGGCCGGGCTTTCGTCAATAATTGGATCTCTTGTATTGGTTTCCTGGCCTCTATGAGCACCAATCCAGGTCAGAAATTTGAATTGGCTTTGTTCAATGAACTATGTAATATCTGTTCCATTTGTCGGTACTGTACCTCCACATGCCACCAACAAAGCAATGGTCTCTTCAAACGCTGACATTGTACTTTGAAAGCTGCCCTTATGTGCCATGGGGGCCAGTGGACCGAGGCTCTTCCCTGGGTACTGATGGACATTTACTTCACACACCAGGATGACACTGATACCTCCCTGGTGGAGGTCATATCTGCATCTACATTCTGCATATACATGCATACATACTCTGTAAGCCACCGTGTGGTGCATAATGGAGGTTACCCTGTACCACTACTAAGAATTTCCTTTCCTGTAACATTTTCAAATAGAGTGAGGGGAAAAATTATTGTCTATATGTGCCTGCATGAACTCTAATTTCTCTTATCTTCATGGTCCTTACACAAAATTTAGATTGTCGGCAGTAGAATCATTCTGCAGCGAGCTTCCCAGTGCCGGTTCTCTAAATTTTCTCAATAGTATTCCACAAAAAGAATGTTGCCTTCCCTACAGGGATTCATATTGGAGTTTGCAAAGCATATGTGTAACTCTTGCATATTGTTCAGATCTACTGGTAACAAATATAGCTGCCCACCTCTGAATTTCTTCGATGTCTTCCTTCAATCCAATCTGGTACAGATACCAAATACTCATGTGGCACTCAACAGTATGTCGCAGTAGTTTCCTACACATGGTCTTCCTTACAGATGAACCACAGTTTCCTAAATATCTTCCAGTAAACTGAAGGCAACCATTTGCCTTCCATACAATAATCCTTACATACCCATTCCATTTCATATCACTTGGCAACATTATGCCCAGATATTTAATCGACGTGACTGTGTCCAGCAACACACGGCTAATGCTGTATTTGAACATTGCAGGTGTGTTTTTCCAACTCGTCTCCATCAGCTTACATTTTTCTACATTTAGACCTACATGGAATTAATCACACCAAGAATGCTACTCACTGTGTCTGCCAAATACCCTTGTCTCTCATGAATACTTGCCATTGAGGACAGGTACTGGGTTCTGTTACTTATGAAGTCATAGAGCCACTCACATATTTGGGAACCTATTCCATATGCTTGCCCCTTCATTACCAGTCTGCAGTGGGGCACTGTATCAAATGCTTGTTAGAAATCTAAGAATATGGAGCCTCCCTGTTGCCTTTCACCCATGGTTCCAGGATATAGTTTGAGAAAAGGGCATGCCAAGTTTTGGATGATAGGTTCTTTCTAAAACCATGCTGATTAGTGGACAGAAGGCTTTTTGTCTCGAGGATATTTATTATATTCAAGCTGAGAAACTGTTCAAGAATTCTGCAGAAAACCACTGTTAAAGATATTAGTCAGTAATTTTGTGGGTCTGTTCTTTTTCTTTCCTTATATACAGGAGTCACCTGTGTTTTTTTGTAGTCACTTGTGACTTTGCACTGGGTGAGAAATTCATGATAAATGAAAGCTCATTAAGGGGCCAATGCTGTAGAGTATTATTTGTAGAAACAATCACTCAAATTCACTATAGTGGGCAGTGTAGCTTTGTTGGGACAGCTGAGTCAGTTGGTGGGGATGTTACTCAAGGTCAAGCATTCACCTCTCCCAACTAACTGCAGCAAGTGCACTTTCACCTTGAATTATTTCCATGAGTACGGTCTTTTTTTCCCCCTCAGGTAACTAGGGTTTCAGTTGAGCTAAGTTTGGTTAACTGGGGTTTTATTGTCCAGACAATTTGTTGGCAGATGTGTAACTTGGCTTTGAGAAAGAGTATCAACAGAATATGCAAATATTTTCTGTATGTAAGACACTTGCAGTGCTAAATGTTAAGTTTAGGATAGCAGGTGCCATATTTTGAGGAAACAAAACCATTTATTTTTGTGGACCATGCTATACTTAACATAAGTTGGAACATTACAGAATTATGAGGAAAGTCAAATAATGATTCATTTCATACCAAGGGGGGAAAAAAGTGATCCAGTGTCAACAAACAGAGAATAGATCAGAATCTTATAATGTGCTGTAAAGTGTATGGTGCCACAGGGCTCTGTTTTGGGGTTCTGGGATCATTGCTTTTCATGGTAAATGATATGTCAGTCATCTGTCTGTAAAGATGACAATTGATTTAGATATGTGTATGTTTGCAGGTGACACAAGCGATGTTGCGAAACAAGTGGAAAACAGTGTTAATCATATAGCAAATGAGGTAGTGAACAACATTCAATAATATTACAGAAAACGGATGTGCACTTAACTGTTGCAAGGCAGACTACTTACAGTTTCTGACATGGAAGACTTGAAGTAGTGAAATTTAATGTCATATTGTGGTAAAACAGTAAGGAAGTGGAATGCTCAAATTCTGAGGACTGGCAAAAAGTCCTCTCAGGATCTGGTGCAAAATCTGAATGTTACAATCTTCATTATAAGAATAATGTCCTCTGGCTAAGACACTGAAAGACAAAAGCTTATTTACTTTGCATACTTTCAAAGTTATATCCCACAGTATAATATTATGGGTCTGTGCTCTGCATTCACATGGAATGTCCTTAGCGCTGGACATGAACACTCCAGGGAGGAAGGATACACAATGTATGTCACCAACCTAGGAAGGAAATTCAGCAGATGAAAAGGGTGTGAAGAGACAGGCACTGCAAGTGTTGTCAGTCATGTTTGGCAAATCTCACTTTATATGCTACATAATAAGAAAACCTGAAGATCTGTGAGGGAAGCTCTCAGAATGAAGAGGCTTTGATTTTCAAGTCAGAGTGGACTGTTTCTTCCCTGTATTTTTAAGCCGCTTGTGTCTTAAATTGGTTTTTATATTTTGCTCAGTTAAATTTCTTTCTGACTTAGGCCAATTTGTTGTAGGTCGTGTGCACCTTTCTAAGCCAGTTTCCATTTCAATTTTCTAAAATGCTGTACAATTTTTCTAGTCAGTTGGCTAGCACTCATTCTTTGAATGTTCCTGCACAATGTTACCATTCTCCTAATTTTCTCTGTAATATTTTCTATACAATTATATACTTTGAAGTAATTAATTAAAATGTTTCTTTCTCAAAATCTTTCTTTTCTTATTTTTTTTTTATGTTGATCATAAAATTAGTATTTTTAGTGTCTTTGTGCATTATGGCCGAATTACTGTGTTTTAAGGATGAATTTTTGCTTTTCTGAAGAATGAATTTTTTTATTGCAACCCTCTTTTGTGAAGTTAAATGATAAGTTTGTCATAAGTAATTTTGCTTTGGTGATTTCTTTTTCTCTTCCATCTCCTAGATACAAAAATTTGTCTGTTCTTCTGAGATTCCATTATTTGTGCTTAATTGTGACAGTGCTGTTTTGGTGTTTGTCATTACCTCTATCCATTGTACACCCAATTTATATTCCACTTCTGAAATTAGTTTCTGTCAATTTCTTCTTCCATTGTCTCATAACTTTTTCAGGAACATAGTTGAACAAGACTGAAGATAGTCCATCACCTTGTATAACTCCTTTCTGAATCTCAAATGAGTCTGAAATTTCTCCAATAAAATTTACTTTAGGTTTTGTATTTGTTAGTGTTTATTTGAAGAGCTCCTCTGTTTTTTTGTCTGTGCCACTTTTTCCATGGTTTGGAATAAAGTTCATAGACTCATAAGGATTTTTAAAATCTGCAAATGTACACTAGTCCAGCAAATGTACCAAAGTTCTTTCTTGTACTATCAACTTCAGATTGATGATTTGTTCCGTGCATGACCTACCTCTCCTAAAATCTGCCCCTTATTATCCAAATTCTGCATCCAGCCATTTTTATATTTGTCCAAGAAGTGCTACAGAAAATATTTTGTTTGCCTTATTTTCTTCCTCCTCTCTCTCTCTCTCTCTCTCTCTCTCTCTCTCTGCTTTTATAATCTACGGAAATTCTGAATGGAAGTAAATTTTTAAAAATTTGAAGTGAATTCAGTATGGTCCTTCCCTTTCCAAATCAGCATGTTTGAAGCAACTAAGGTTTGCAGAAAGACACTAAACATCATAAAGTGCCACAGCCACAGGTCATGATGAGCAGACACAACACTTCTGTTCTAGTTCTACATGTCTTATGTTGGGTCCTGTCTGCATAATTGTAGTTCTCCCCAGTCATCCTTAAGCTTCCAGTGGTCACACCTAAAGAAGTTACACAGTAGGTCGAATTCATGACAGTAGTCATCCACTGAGTTTATCTGTTGTATATGATTATATAATGTATTTTTATTTCTATTAATATGTATTATTGCCATAATATGAGCTCCAAAAAACAAAATATACATTAAAATGGTTTATTTTTTAATTATGAATCTTAGTTTGTATAAAAATAAGTACAAACACAAAAGTGAAATACACAAACTTCGCAAACTTTTACAACATACTTTACAAATGTAATTTTAACCATATATCAGTTCCATTTGAGAAAGTTAATAAACAAAAATAAAATCATTCAAAACAGTCGTTAAACATGTCGGAACAATGATCTGGGCATACCCAATCTAGACACTTCGAGCACAACCTTCTTGTAGTTTTATTTTTTGCTCGACCACAGATCTGGCATCTCCCCCTTGCACCTGCAGGCCAGTGTTCATTTTGACTGAATTTTGGTTCTTCTGTCTCAAGTAAAAGATCACCTTTTTTTCCTAATTTCAACTGGCACCTGAGGATTTTTGACACATTGTTGTATTTGGTGTGAAATCAGCTCCCAGCAAAATGATTCTATAAAATCATCTCGTTTTACTGCTTTATAGCCATTATTCACTGATTATATGCACTGTGCGTGTATCCTAGACAAGTTCAGAAGATCGAAGAAAATAACAGCAGGCCATCTCCTTGTGTTCCTCGCCACTGAATAGTTTGCACAAAGCTGATCCACCACATCAACAACAACTTTTTGCTTATTGTAAAAAGTGACAATTTCATGTTTTCTTTTGTCTCCAGTTGATACATCAATTGAATCATCCTCGTGCATTGAAGATACCAGAATCATGGATTTGTTTTTTTCTTTGGGTGTACGAAACAGGAGTCTTATTTATTTATTTTTTAACCAAAAACAGAAGTATTCAGTTGCTTCTTTTTATTTGGTAGGAACTTTTTTGGCAGCTCCCTTTTATTTTTTATTTATTTTTTTTCTTCCAAGTAATGGTTCCACCAGAGGAATACTGGTAAATGAATTATTACCAGTAATATTCCTATTAGAGCTATAAATTGGTTTGGCAAGGCAGAGGACATCTTTTCCAGCACTGCTGACTAAATAAGGCCCTCATTCCTGTTTTCCACAGTAAACTTCTAAATTCATTGTGTGCATCATTCTACAATCTACTAGTGTGAATATCTTTATTCCATATTTGACAGGTTTGCTTGGAATAAACTGTCAGAAGGAACACTTCCCCCTAAAAGGAAGCAGTTGTTCATCAACTGTGAGGTATTCACCTGGTGTGAAATAATGCTGAAAGTTCTTTATAAATTGTTCCATAAGGTCACGAATTGGCACTAGCTTGTCTGATTTTCTTCTGTCTGCTTTTGTGCTGTAGTCATCAAAGCAGAGGTACCACATCAGAAAATGAACCTATGCTCACTCATTGATAAATACACTACTGGCCATTAAAATTGTTACACCACGAAGATGACGTGCTACAGACGCAAAATTTAACCGACAGGAAGAGAAGGTGCTGTGATATGCAAATGATAAGCTTTTCAAAGCATTCACACAAGTTTGGCACTGGTGGCGACACCTACAACATGCTGACATGAGGGAAGTTTCCAACCGATTTCTCATACACAAACAGCAGTTGACCAGTGTTGCCTGGTGAAACGTTGTCGTGATGCCTCGTGTAAGGAGGAGAAATGCATACCCATCACGTGTCTGACTTTGATAAAAGTCAGATTGTAGCCTATCGTGATTGCGGTTTATCGTATCACGACATTGCTGCTTGCGTTGGTCAATTTCCAATGACTGTTAGCAGACTATGGAATCAGTGGGTTCAGGAGGGTAATATGGAACGCCGTGCTGGATCCCAATGGCCTCGTATCACTATCAGTCAAGGTGACAGGCACCTTATCCGCATGGCTGTAACGGATCGTGCAGCCACGTCTCAATCCCAGCAGATGGGGACGTTTGCAAGACAACAACCATATGCACGAACAGTTCGACGACGTTTGCAGCAGCATGGACTATCAGCTCGGAGACCATGGCTGCGGTTACCTTTGACGTTGCATCACAGACAGGAGTGCCTGCAATGGTGTACTCAATGATGAACCTGGGTGCACGAATGGCAAAACGTCATTTTTTCGAATGAATCCAGGTTCTGTTTACAGCATCATGGTGGTCGCATACGTGTTTGGCGACATCGTGGTGAACGCACATTGGAAGTGTGTATTCGTCATCGCCATACTGGCGTGTCACGTGGTGTGATGGCATGCAGTGCCATTGGTTGCACATCTTGGTCACCTCTTGTTCGCATTGACGGCACTTTGAACAGTGGACGTTACATTTCAGATGTGTTACGAACCGTGTCTCTACCCTTCATTCGATCCCTGTTAAACCCTACATTTCAGCAGGATAGAGCACGTCCGCATGTTGCAGGTCCTGTACGGGCCTTTCTGGATACAGAAAATGTTCGACTGCTGCTCTGGCCAGCACATACTCCAGATCTCTCACCAATTGAAAACGTCTGGTCAATGGTGGCCGAGCAACTGGCTCGTCACAATACGCCAGTCACTACTCTTGACGAACTGTGGTATCGTGTTGAATCTGCATGGGCAGTTGTACCTTTACACACCATCCAAGCTCTGTTTGACTCAATGCCCAGGCATATCAAGGCCGTTATTATGGGCAGAGGTGGTTGTTCTGGGTACTGATTTCTCAGGATCTATGCACCCAAATTGCGTGAAAATGTAATCACATGAAAGTTCTAGTAAAATATATTTGTCAAATGAATACCTGTTTATCATCTGCACTTCTTCTTGGTGTAGCAATTTTAATGGCCAGTAGTGTAGTAAGTTTCTATTCCACATCCTTTGGAGTTATCCCATTTTTGAGTACTTGTTCTGCTACAATGACGAGAACCAATAAGGAAAATAATTCCAATCAGGGCATTAATTTCAATTTCATCTGTGAGACGAGCATTCCTGTCTCTGGAGAAATTATTCTTAATTTTCTGAATATACAGATTTGTATCTTTTTGTAATGATACTGATTATTCCATCATCAACAAATAGTCGCAATGCATCTGTTTTTGTTTTACCATCTTTAGCTCTGTCTTTTGGCCCCAATAAGTGGCTTATTATATTATGTGATTGAATTTTCACATTTTCATCTGAATCGCATTTGCCATAATGGAAACTTTGTTTTACTGAAATAAAACAAGAAAATAACTAAAAAAGATAGATAAATACAGTTAAATTTTAATATGATGTAATGTGCGCTAAAAAGTGTTAAGTAAGTGAAATACTGAAGGAATACATAAGTCAAAAATACTTACGTGAAATGTTGCGTGGATGATATATGTCATCTAGGCAAAAGAAAATGCAACTGCTCTTAGCAAATGACAAATTTCAGCTGACACGTGTGGCTACAGTATGTCTCAACCCCTCGCCTGCAGACACGTGGGGGCTGGTCCTCATTGTTGCCAAAACAAATTAATGGTTGCAATTCGAAGAGGAGTGGATGACTATTGTCATCCATGCGACCACTTGAGGGTTAACAGTTAGGACAGGAAAGGTGGAAATGATTGTAGTTCTCTAAGTGGCTTATGGATTATAGATGCAGAAATTTATAATGTATGTTAAGATCAATGTCACACTCCATGGCTAGAGGACTCTAGCCACTCCACATTATACCGTTGTTAATGTTTCACATGTTGCTTAGCTTCAAAAGGAACAAAATCCATTGTGAATTATGGAGTCGTTTTGTGTCCAGACAAAGTAATATTTTGAGGCTTTCTGTATACACCCAATTATGATTATTAACCCTTCAAGTTAGTAGTTTGTGTGGGCAGGCTTAAGCTAGCCTAGTAACATAGTGGCAGTATTTCATTTGACTCCTAATAAAGAAATGCAATATTTAATTTAAATTGTGCTTACACAGGAATCATTTGCACAACATTGATGAAATACTGAAACAATTAATAATAGACTTTTATTACACTTAAAACATACATGATTGCTTAAAATGAGTTTCCAGTCTGGCATACTCTGCAACCGTCTTCAGAACAGAGCCCTGCATAAACTCTCTTCTTGTGAGTTTCAAGCAGTTCGGTTACAAGAACCAGTCTGTAGTTTAGTTGTGCTTCTCCCTTTGAATAATGGATGCATTTTTCAATGAAATATTCTTTAGCCTTTTAAACACTTCGATGTACCTCTTTGCACCATTTGACACTCAGATTTCTAAGGGAGCACAAACTTAGTATGAATTCCTTAAGGTCCAGATATAATAGTAGCCCAGACTATTTTTAAATATTTGCTCTTATCATGTTTCAGCATGACATTAAGTATTCAATGAAAAGAAAGTATGTTTCAGGTGATCAGCTATAGGATGGTCTCCTTAAGTTGTGTGATGCTTCCGCCAAAGCTAATCTCGGCACACAATTATTACACTTCCATTTCCTCCACTGTCCACTACCAGCAGCTCTGTGCTTTTCACTTTTGATACCACCTTCCAGTCCATCGACCACACCACATCCATGGCATTGGTGCTGTTAAAATGTACTTTCCTAATGCCCTAAAGACTCTAAACTCTGATAAATCCAACTGATTATTTCTAACCAAAAGTGATATTGTGTGATGACAGTTAGATCTTCAAATAAATCTGTGGCACAGTCATATGTGATACTAACCTATTTGTAGGTCATATAGAGGGGCTCTTCCTAGCCATCCAAAATGCAACAACCCTCATGTTTCTGGATTCCATGAGGTCACTTTAGTTGTGAGCGTAGGACTAAGGCACTCCTCTCAACATTGCTCCACAACTCAGCACATTGTTAACAGTTTATAATTTGAGCCACTTCTGTTCATGGAGTGTCCTCCTGCATGTTTGATTAGTACTTATGAATCCTCAGACGTGCATCAAAATATCAGCACTTCGATAGCTAATAACTGTTGCCTATCATCATATCCCTACCTTCAGCCATGCTGCCTGTGGATGCTGAACTGCTAACTGGTGACCATGCAGCATACAACCACATCTACATATTGCAGAGGGTCACCAAGAATTGGATCAGTTGAACTTTACCCCCTATTAGGACTTTGTCTTCTTTTTGTCAAGCCCTAAAAAAGTCTACTTTTCGCCGTGCTCTAAAAATGAGGAACATCTGTTGAACACACAGGTCTATGAGAAGTAGCCATCTCACTTACCAAATTTGCTGCAACAATGGCCTGAATCATTAACCAGGTGTTCCTGTTAACAAGTCACTATTGACAAACGATACCCAGTTGTAAACTTGATGACATTGTTACTGAGCATGCTACTTATCATGATGATGTTAAATTGAAAAGCTGTTTTTCAACTCATTCCATCTGGATACTCTCCTCCAGCAGCTCTTATTTAGTGCACTGGTGTTAATGTCCATCCCACCCTCAAATCTCATATATTCCACTAACTTCTGCTGCTCCTCCTTTCCTTGTTCTAATTCCTTGTTCTCACTCCTTCCCTGAAACTAGCTTTCTCTTCCCATATACAACCTATTTCCATTACATTTTGTCTCAATGTTGCACATCTTACTTTTACTCTTGCGTCTTTTGGTCCCTTACTCACCTGTACTACTGCTCCTTCGCATCCCTACCCCTCTTACCCCACTAATGGAGAAAATGAAGCAATAATGCGTATGTGTGCACACATGTGATATGCGTACACACTTCCTGTAGTTTCATATTCGCTTTGGTGGTTGCAAGTGTCTCTTTTTATTATGGTGGTAAAGTACCTTGAATATATTTTGTGGAAATGTATTATTAGGAAATGCTTGATGCCGGCCGGAGTGGCCGTGCGGTTCTAGGCGCTACAGTCTGGAGCTGAGCAACTGCTACGGTCGCAGGTTCGAATCCTGCCTTGGGCATGGATGTGTGTGATGTCCTTACTTAGGTTAGTTAGGTTTAATTAGTTCTAAGTTCTAGGCGACTGATGACCTCAGAAGTTAAGTCGCATAGTGCTCAGAGCCATTTGAACCATTTTTGAAATGCTTGATGTTCAGTGTGCAAGATATTTTATTTGAAATATTTTGATAGTTTTTGGAATGGATATTAATTTTGTTCCAGTAAGTCCCTGGGAAGAAAGTGATGATAACTACGAACAGCCTGTTATGTCCCCATCTCAAGCAGAAGCTGATGATGGTGAGTGCACAAAATTTTAATAACTCTTTAGTAACATGAATAGATGAATTTTGTGAGATATTCACAAACAGAAATTAGAAAGCTCTTTCTCTATTGACATACATTCATTTTGGGCAATCCTTTTTACTCCATGGATTAAATTCTTATTTGGAAACATGTACCTTATCATACCAAACCCCCACATACTAATTCCTGTCACTGAATTTAACATTTATTTCTGTTCTGTGAACTTAGCCATGAATGCTTAAGATGCAGCCATCGTAAAATGAGAATTAATTTAATTGACGTGTTCTATGTCAATACAGTACATCGTGGAAGTGGTCCATGAAATACTTCGTGACCAACCAACCAACCAACTTGGTGATATCAAGTCTTGAAAATTGTAATTTGTTTTGTATTAGGCACATACCCACAGCTATTAAGTAAAAGTGTACACCATCAAGATGATGTATTAAGATTATTTTAGCTTGTCTTCTGTCCTGTGTGGCGTAGGTACAAACTTTTCATCACTTGCTCTGGTGGGTTCACTGAACCATGGGGAAATGAACACATGTCCCTATATGTCCTTAATAGAGTGAGTTCATGAAATGAGCAAAACACTAACAGATTCAGAACACAGTGAAGTTGGTGTAGCAATACAGCTGTGCCTACTCAGTAATCACTCAAGACCAGGAACAAACTGAATCAATTTGGCTCTTAACTGGTGCGATACAAACAATGACCAAGTACAGCAAGTAGTGAGCCACACTTCAAGTTTGGGTCACAGGCTCTGTGACAGTCACCACCAGGTGGCTTGATGTGACGCGCATATCTCTGCAGTGGCTTGCTTTATTCTGGCAGCCTTCAGCGACTGCTCGCAGCCTTAGTACCTCTTGACATGTCCATGTCTGTGCTAGGTGGGAAATTCAAATCACTTTCAGATACAAAACCTCTCATTCATTTAAACAGCATGTAGGTCGTGAAGTGGCCTGACCTATGCCAACTGTGTCAAAGACAGGTAGAGGGTGAAACCAGAATCACCATCAATAGCTCAAACAACATGTCCTCCATGGCCAGAGGGAAAGTGGCATCAATTGCATGGACTGAGGCACTGAGGCCCAGTAAAGATCTTAGAGGTGCAAGTTGGGTCACGTGTGGTGGGGGTGACACCAACAGGCCATCCTCAATCAGCACCCCATTCCAAGAACATGCACGGTCCCATGATAGTTCAGAATGGGTGGCACCAGCAGTGGAGCAGGAGGTGTGCACGGTGTGGACAGATCAGGGATCCACTTGCATTGGCTCCCACTGCTTGTCATTATTCTCCTGTCGATGCCTTGCACTGGGGCAGAGGGTGGAGGGGAGGGGAAAGAAGCAAGCCCAGAGGGCGGTATGGTTTTTGGATAAGTCCAGTAGTGGTGCCCCATCAGTGCCTGAGGAGGGTTTGGGAATGATATGCCGTGCGATTGGCAGAGTTGATTGCGGTGGCAGACCAGCTGCTTCTGGCTGACTGCCACCTCAAACATCTGTGCCCCCCCCACCCCTCAATTGACGACCGTGACTCTCTAGGTCCACTGGCCACCTGGAATTTCAACTAAACATGCATGCCCGTATGTGACAGTCAACATGGTTATTTGGTTGGGAGTGGGGGCACAGAGCCTGCTCTGCTGGATGCGGAAGGTCAGACAGGGTCATAATTGGTCCCTGTGCAAAATCTTGGCCAGGTTACACCCCTTGACAAGGGTGGACTGGTACATGCCCAGGAATCTGGGCAGTGCATCCATTGAGTTTGCCACCATAAAAATTTTTTCATCAGCAGCTTGAATGTACCGACCAACTGCTCAACTTCTGAATTGGACACCAGGTGCAACAGGGTGGTGGTCAGGTGCTCGATATAATTACGTATAAAAAAAATCCTGAAATGCTGAGGCCATGAACTGTGGTCCATTGGCAGAAACTAAAGTAGCTGGGGCTGCTTACATAGCAAAGATAGTAGATGAGGCCCATACCATGGTCCTGGAGGGTGTTGTAGATACCCATACTACCATATGGAGAATTGAAGGGGCATCAATGACCAACAACCAACCATTCCCTGGAAGGGGCTGGCAAAATCTGTGGGTACTCTTTGCCATGGATGGTCAGGGTGAACCCACAGGTTAAAACGCTGTACAGAGGCTGACTGGTTATAAACACAGATATAGCAATTGCAGATTATCATTCAACAGCAACATCTTATCCCAGCCAGTACATGTGACACTGCACCAACGCTTTCATTCGGCACATTCCCCAATGTGCAGTGTGGACGAGTTGTAATATGCAGAACCTGAGTGTGGGAGGGACTACCACCTGACACTCCATGTCACCCGCGACTAACAACATGAATCCTTCCATAACATTAAGTCTGTGCCTGAGAGAAAAGTAACGACACCACTCTGGGTCCACATCTTTAGGCAGATGTTCAGTCGGGCCTGCCACACCATGGACAACACCCGTCGAAGGAGCAAATCTCAACTTTTCTCTGCTGCCACATTGCCTGCCACCAGCGGTGTGCCACTGGTTCATGTCCAATGCAAAACACAGCATTTCATGTCTGTCAAAATTGGCATCAGAGCCACACAGCAAACGAAACAGGGCATTGGCTGTAGAGTTGCATGGTAGTTCTGTAACGGATGTCATAAGTGCAGTTACTAAGAAATGTTGGTTACATGTATCATAGATAGCTTGAACGATTCTTTTGTTGAAATGATGTGGAATGAGTCAGTTAATGGAATATACAGGGTGTTACAAAAAGGTACGGCCAAACTTTCAGGAAACATTCCTCACACACAAAGAAAGAAAGTATGTTATGTGGACATGTGTCCGGAAACGCTTACTTTCCATGTTAGAGCTCATTTTATTACTTCTCTTCAAATCACATTAATCATGGAATGGAAACACACAGCAACAGAACGCACTAGCGTGACTTCAAACACTTTGTTACAGGAAATGTTTAAAATGTCCTCCGTTAGCGAGGATACATGCATCCACCCTCCATTGCATGGAATCCCTGATGCGCTGATGCAGCCCTGGAGAATGGCGTATTGTATCACAGCCGTCAACAATACGAGCACGAAGAGTCTCTACATTTGGCACCGGGGTTGCGTAGACAAGAGCTTTCAAATGCCCTCATAAATGAAAGTCAAGAGGGTTGAGGTCAGGAGAGCGTGGAGGCCATGGAATTGGTCCGCCTCTACCAATCCATCAGTCACCAAATCTGTTGTTGAGAAGCGTACGAACACTTCGACTGAAATGTGCAGGAGCTCCATCGTGCATGAACTTGTAAAGGCACATGTTCTAGCAGCACAGGTAGAGTATCCCGTATGAAATCATGATAACATGCTCCATTGAGCGTAGGTGGAAGAACATGGGGCCCAATCAAGACATCACCAACAATGCCTGCCCAAACGTTCACAGAAAATCTGTGTTGATGGCGTGATTGCACAATTGTGTGCGGATTCTCATCAGCCCACACATGTTGATTGTGAAAATTTACAATTTGATCACATTGGAATGAAGCCTCATCCGTAAAGAGTGCATTTGCACTGAAATGAGGATTGACACATTGTTGGATGAAGCATTCGCAGAAGTGTACCCGTGGAGGCCAATCAGCTGCTGATAGTGCCTGCACACGCTGTACATGGTACGGAAACAACTGGTTCTCCCGTAGCACTCTCCCTACAGTGACGTGGTCAACGTTACCTTGTACAGCAGCAACTTCTCTGACGCTGACATTAGGATTATTGTCAACTGCACGAAGAATTGCCTCGTCCATTGCAGGTGTCCTTGTCGTTCTAGGTCTTCCCCAGTCGCGAGTCATAGGCTGGAATGTTCCGTGCTCCCTAAGATGCCGATCAATTGCTTCGAATGTCTTCCTGTCTGGACACCTTCGTTGTGGAAATCTGTCTCGATACAGACGTACAGCGCCACACCTGTTGCCCCGTGCTAATCCATACATCAAATGGGCATCTGCCAACTCCGCATATGTAAACATTGCACTGACTGGAAAACCACGTTCGTGATGAACACTAACCTGTTGATGCTATGTACTGATGTGCTTGATGCTAGTACTGTAGAGCAATGAGTTGCATGTCAACACAAGCACCGAAGTCAACATTACCTTCCTTCAATTGCGCCAACTGGCGGTGAATCGAGGAAGTACAGTACATACTGATGAAACTAAAATGAGCTCTAACATGGAAATTAATCGTTTCCGGACACCTGTCCACATAACATCTTTTCTTTATTTGTGTGTCAGGAATGTTTCCTGAAAGTTTGGCCGTACCTTTTTGTAACACCCTGTATATACATGATTAGTGTTACCATTAATGAATACATTATCATTTTATCCCTACTTGTGCAACTACACTTAAAAACCAGTTTATTTATTTTATTTACTGGATACCAACTTTTAAGGAGAAATTTGTCAATGGAATAGAAATAGTTGTCCAGGAGAAATGATTTTAAATTTGATTTAAAACTTACTTTGCTACCTGTCAGATATTTTATATTATTGGGAAAATGATCAAAAATTTTTATCGTCGCACATTGAACTCCTCTCTGAGCCTCTGACAACTTTAACAGTGTTGCAGCTATTCTGCTGTTCTATCTAAAACTTGGTACCATAGAGGTAGACATGTAACTTCCACACAACATAAATGATGGCCAAAACCTCTTTTTCAATCTGCAAATACACTGAAGTGCAAAATAAACTGGTATAGTCATGTGTATTCAAATATAGAGATATGTAAACAGGCAGAATATGGCACTGCGATCGGCAACACCTATATAAGAAAACAAGTGTCTGGCACAGTTGTCAGATCAGTTGCTGCTGCTACAATGGCAGGTATCAAGATTTAAGTGAGCTTGAACATGGTGTTATAGCCTTCACATGAGCGATGGGACACAGCATCTCTGAGGTAGCGATAAAGTGGGGATTTTCCTGTATGACCACTTCATGAGAGTAACGGGAATATCAGGAATCGGATAAGACATCAAATATCCAATATCACTGTGGCTGGAAAAAGATCCTGCAAGAACAGGACCGATGACTACTGAAGAGAATCATTCAAAATAACAGAAGTGCAACCCTTCTGCAAATTGCTTCAGATTTCAATGCTTGGCCATCAACAAGTGTCTGCATACAAACCATTCAACAAAACATCATCGATATGGGCTTTAGGAGCTGAAGGCCCACTTGTGTACCCTTGGTGAGTGCACAACACAAAGCTTTATGCCTTGCCTGGGCACATCAACACCAACATTGGACTTCGGTAACAGGAAACGTGTTGCTTGGTCAGATGAGTCTTGTTTCAAATTGTACCTAGCAGATGGACTGTATGAGTATGGAGTCAACCTCATGAATCCATGGACCATGCATGTCATCAGAGGACTGTTCAGGCTGGTGGAGGCTCTGTAACGGTGTGGGGCATGTGCAGTTGAGTGATATGAGACCCCTGATACTTCTAGATATGACTTTGACAGGTTTCACATATGTAAGCATCCTGTCTGATCACCTGCATCCATTATGTCCATTGTGCATTCCGAAAGACTTGGGCAATTACAGCAGGACACTATGACACTCCACATGTCCAGAATTGCTTCAGAGTGCCCCCAGGAACACTCTTCTAAGTTTAAACACTTCCGCCTCCCCAGACATGAAAATTATTGAACATATCTGGAATGCCTTGCAATGTGCTGTTCAGAAGAGATCTCCTCCCCCTCACTCTCTTATGGATTTATGGACAGCTCTTCAAGATTCATGGTGTCAGTTCCCTCCAGCACTACTCCAGACATTAGCCGAGTCCATGCCACATCATGTTGTGGTGCTTCTGCGTGCTTACTGGGGCCCTACACGATATTAGACAGGTGTACCAGTTTCTTTGGCTCTTGAGTGTAATTTTAGTGCAATGAATTCAATATCTTAGATACAAGTACCATAAGTTGTTCCATGCTGTTGGCAAGTTCATGCCACAGGATGGCACCAACACCACAGTCAGATGCATCAGTGGCCAGTGTTAAACCTTTTTACCAGCTGGAAAGTCACCAAACAAGGGCCCAACGTAAGACACTTCTTAAGTTACACAAACACCTCTGGCCACATAAACAGAGCACACTTATTATGTAACTGGTTAAGTGGGTGGGAAATATGAGCAGCATTTGGAATGATCTTGCCATCATAATTGACTTTTTCCAGAAAAGACTGCAATTCTTTAAGATTCTTAGGCTCCAATAAATTAATAATGCCAGTCACATGGTCGTGTGTGGGTGTAAGTCTGTCTTGACGTATTATGTAATCCAGATACTTGACTCTTGGCTGGAAGAAACTACACTTGGTGAGATGACAACATAGGACATTGACAGCAGCCACTCAAACAACAGTCATAAATTACACAAGTGCTGCTCCCATATGTCCCCCGTAACTAACAAATCATCCTAATAATTGACACAGTTAGGGATGTCCTGAATGAGGTGTTCTAGACACCTTTAAAAAAATCCAGGAACACTAGTGACCCCAAATGGCAATCTGAACATGATAAATTAATTACCAGAAACTGTTACATGGGCTCATCAAGAGGTGACTGAAGATATGCGTCAGTGAGATCAACTTTTGAAAAATGGTGACCTCCAGCCAACTTAGCTAAGAGTTCCTCTTGCCTCAGGGTTGGGTAGAAATAAACATTAGTCTGGGCATTAATGGTAGACTTTAAATCAACACAGATCTAAAGTGACTTATTAGGCTTTTGTACAGTTTTGTTAGCTGTCACCTACTGACTAGATGAGACTGGGGAAATAACACCAAGATTCTGCAAACTGTCTTGTTATGCCTTAACTTGTTCACACATGGTAAACAATATTGGACAAGCTCTACAAAACTTAAGCACCACTGCTGAATGCTTCAAAGAGGTGTGTGCCTGAAAATTCATAGCACTGCCTCAGTTTCAAACAACAGTCTGAAATTTTCACACATTGCATCCAGTCCTGCATATGGAATCACATTAGAAATTAGGTTCCTCTGATCCTGAATTTGAAACCCAAATAGTGTGAAAGTGAAACCATAAATGTTAGTAGTCATCCAAGAATTAACTACAAGCAAGGTTATTTGCTGAGCTACATTTTTGTATGTAGCTTACATCACTATTTGATCTTGGAGCAGGATCGACTGGCCATTGTACATTGCCACTTACCACCAGACCATGTGATGGTGGGGAGCCAATGTGCCAGTAAGAGTATCCATTAACAAGGGACATGGCTCCACTGGTGTCCAACCAAAAGTCTACCATCATCCTATCAACATCCAGTTCCGGCATGATACGCTGCATCCTGTCTGCTGTTGTCCCTGGCAGTGGCAGGATAGCTCGCAGCATGCTAGCACCTGAAGTAGGTGCCCTCCAGCTGATGCATACACTTTCAAGGTGTCGTGCCTTGTGACAAGCGAAACAGGTGACATCACGGTATGGGCAGTGATGCCAGTGATGATGGGGGTCACACTCCAGGCATGGTTTGATGGCACGACTTGTGCTGTGGTTCTCGTATGATGGGGAGGAAAATTCTTTAGGAGCAATTACTTCCTTTAGGGCATGTTGATAGAGAACTAAGCACTTTTGTCTTTTTGTGCATCTACCAATGCAGAGGGTGAGGAAGGACTAACTACTAAATCCCATGGCACCAGATTACCAGATGCACAAGAGCTCAGTGAACCAGATTGTGACCTTGACTGAGAGTTATCAGTTGATAGAAGAGCATGACTACATCTAATATTACTAACCATCTTGAAACCAGAAGAATTGCCAGAGCTTATGCTGAAGCAGTCACCTCACATGCCTTAGCTGTTTTTAACACAGCACTCAAAGTAGGCTCCAATATTTCTAAAGACTTTGGACTAGCCTCATGATCCGGAGCCAGGTGAGTTGTAATGTCCTAAATTAGAGACTCTGCGTAAGATGTGCCAAACTTTCGACAGGCAAAACAACACTTGCAAGCTAATCCTTGTAAATCAGCAGCCCACACTGCATAGGACTTTTTACTTTGCTTACAACGCTGATTGAACTTCAGCCTTAGTGCAGTTATGTACATTTGGTGACCGCAGCATTCAGTCAGCAAACTGTAAACTTCAGAAAACTTCAAACTACTGGGGTCCCTGGCAGTGGGCATAATTTATCCACCACTAGGCAACTGTAAAAATGCACAATGGCATTCAAGATCATCTGTTTGACTTGTCTGGTAGTGCAGTTTTAAACACTGTGAATAGACCTTGTCTTATCGAACGAAGCGAATAGTAGAGGGGGAGGGGGTTTGTGGAAACATCAGCTGTCATCTGTTATTGATTTTAGAAAAACTAAAACAACAATGTTTACTGTTCCTGCTGCTGCTCCAACTTGACAAACTCAGGATCCATGCTTCACTAAATGAAACAGCATGGTGAGGATGTTCCTCATCGCTGGTTTTCTGTCCTGTGTAGTGTAGGTACAAAGTGTTTGTCACTTGCGCCAGTGGGTACACAGAACCACAGTGAAATGAACACACATTCCAACAAGTCCACAGTGGACTGTGTTCATGAAGTGAATTAGACGCTAACAAGTCCGGGACATAGTGAAGTTGCCATAGCAATACAACAGTTCCAAATCGGTAACCATTTGAGACTAGAAACAAACTAAGTCAATTTGACAGTGCAAGAGCCCAATGTGGATAGCTACAAAGTGCAGAAGTAGAAACCCACAATGTGAGCCCAAGCCATAGGCTGTGCAGCAGTCAGTCACCACCAGGTGGCACCTCATGATGTGTGTACCTTGATGGTGGCTCTGCTTAAGATAGCAGCCCGCAGCTGCTGCTCACAGCCTTAGTGTCTCTGGCATGTCCATGTCCATGTTATCCAAGGAATCTAAATCACTGCCAGATACAAAGCTTGTACTGCATATAAAAGTTCCAATGGCAGAGAGAAAACAATCAGGAGGAAGGTGTAGAATGGGAAGCAGAAAGGTAAAACTTTTAATAATTTGCATTCTTCAGGCTCACAAGTCAAGGAATACACTACATTATTTTGAAGAGGTGGTGTTGATTGTTTAGCAGGAAAGTGTACAGTTAAATTCTTTGAAATTTGTGTATGAGTCAGAATAAGTTGTTTTTAGATAGTTAGACTAATAGAAGGAGACTTCAAGGCGAAATAAATGTGGAATGGAAATGGCATGTTGCATAGGAATAGTATTCTTAACTGCTGAGGAAAGGAAGCACTATTAGAGTTTAATATTCATCAAACATCAAAGGATGATACACTTAAGTTGTAGTAGAATTTGTAAGAATTTTGTTGACCTTTTTTTAAGGAATCATCCTGGCATTCCCCTAGTCATTTCCAGATACTACATAGTCGGAACAATGTTTACCTACTGATCCATAAAAAGACTCTGGTGGGAATACAAAGCTGATAGTTTCATAAGCACCAAACATATTAAAAGCTGTCTCTGGGTCGAATGTCTAGCCAATTCAGTAAATGAGTAGATGACACTTTGACACAGTGTGTGCAGTTTATTGGCATAATTAATTGTATTTGACTTCTTCAAATAAGTCTTGGGAATTCAGAAGAATGAAGAACTACGCTTCCAAACAAGGATAGGAAAGATGTTGGTTTTTCGGCATATGAGATGTCTCAGATGATTGTCTAGTCCGAACTTCACTTTGACAAGAATATACATTTATAATTAATGCAAATATCAATTTAAAATTTTTGTAGACACTAATCAGTAGTGTCAGATAATGGTTGCAAATAATGAGAAAATTTACAAAAAAATGTAGGCCTCGAGCACAATCATTCTTTGTGGTTAAATTTACATTTTCCATTCATCTGCTTCCTGTTAGTGGATACTCATAGTTACGTGGTACACATTTTCAGAGCCTTGTAAACGCAAATATGTAGAAGAAAATGGTGAATCCCACTGTGGTTCTTGGAACAACTGAAGGTCAGGTTACAGTTACTCTTATATGGTATTTAACTTAGGTACATTTTGCTGTTCCTTCCAGCTGTTCATCAAAAGCAAGTATGGAATCATTGATGTAATGGGAACAACATGCTTTTGAATTCCTACAGGTAATTCTGCAGTATGAGAGAGAGAGAGAGAAACAGTGGTGAACCGTTATCTTCGATGTGCTTGTGTGCCTTGCAGAAAACTTGAATTTTGGTCGTATTGACTCTGACAGCTGTTGAACAAACAAAACCAATGCCTGTTAAGGTAAGGCAGTTGCTTGTATGTGAAAAATAATCAGTGATTTTCTGTATCAGTGTTGCGTGGGGAAAAGTAGGATAGTGAATAACATTCTGTTTTGAGAAGTCTTAAGGGAGCTTTTGTTTATAGCCCCTCCTACAGAGTTAATTGTACCCAGAATATTTAATACATTTAACAAGCTCTTAAAGTCTAAGACAGAGCAAACATTTCAGTATTTAGAGGCTACTGAAAAGCTTTTGCTTCCTCAAATTGCAATGTTATAGACCTGCACTTGCAATGCAAAGGACCAATGTCATAACATTTTTAAATTTTATACTAGCACAAAGATAATCAAGTAGCAGGAAACAGTTCATTGCTTGGCAATTACGACAGTTGATCAGTTTTTCTGTGAAACTACGCGAGGTACCGCAGCGGTTAAAACAGGTGAGTCGCATTCGAAAGGCTGGTGATTCATACACTATCTGGCCATCCAGATTAGGATTTCTGTGGTTTCCCTAAATCACTTGAGGCAAAATGCCGGGATGTTTCCTTTGAAAAGGACATGGCTGATTTTCTTTACCACCCTTCACGTATCTGAACCTGTGCACCATCTATTTAAGTCACATTTCTCTGGAGAGTATGGGGTAATTCATGCTACAGATTAATTTAGAGATGATGGAACTACTCTTTGAAGTAATCAGTTCATTTTCATAGTTGGTCATTTTGTAAATGTCATTTTGTAAATCTTCCCACGTGTCAAATTTTGTGATATGATACCAGGCATCTTGGGCAGCTGTGTCAGCAATGGTTGAGTTCCAGTTCACCCAACATGGGATTTATTAGTGGGATTCTGTTAATGTCACTACTTTTTCGTAAATATAAATTTTAGCCATGTATTGAAAACACCAGTGGATGTGATGTTGGAATGGTTTTTGTGCAATCAAGTTCAAAAAGGGAAAACATTCACCCACAACATATTCTTTTAAGTGCAATGTTCATTAATGAGGTTTGTTATAAACAGTCAAAGTCATTATATTTTAATATTTGTTACCAATGTCATTGTAAATTGTGTAAATTAAAGTTTTTTTTCTGTATTAACTGTTTTACCATAGATGAATTCTTGAATAGAATTAAGTAGCTGATTACAAACCTGTAAATGGCCAGTGTGTAACCATATAAATATAATTTTTAATTGTCTGTGCAATCTTTTATTCAACTGGCATGTTCCAAATCGTGTTTCTTATTGGGAATATAATCTATGGAACATGTAACTAATTAAACTGTCTTCAGACATATTAAGACAACTGCTTGTGTGTGCTATGCATCTAATAATATTGCACTAATAGTACTTGCCATAAACTGTGGGGTTTCAGGACAACTTTGTGTTATAACCCACAACCTACTAAGTGATCCTTGGAGGACAGTCATAAAAGAACAGCAGCACTAATAAACTATGACAAAATATACAGTATTACAGAACCTTTTCTTGGTATTTAAAGAAGAAGGGCCATTTGGAAAAGTATCAAAATCTTTCTACAGAATGTAATCTAATCTAATCAAAAGACAAAATGCTCAATAGATGTTCAGTGACTAAATTCCAGAGGTCCCATTTGTTTAGACACTCAAGACCTGATGGCTGAATGGGCTGAAGTAGATGCAGGAGAAATATGAAAGTGATTATATGTTAAAAAAATAAAACCCATGATTCCACTATAGTTGCACTGTCAACATTTATTATTTTCCAGTAACTGGCTTCAGTCTTATACCATTCTCAAATGCTGAATGTAAAGTTAGTGACCTACCCCAGCTTCCTGTGGGTAGCACAAAGTACCAACAGCTGGACAACTTGTCTGGCACAGCAGTAATAAATTATATTCCCAAACCTTCCTCATGAATCAGTACATCTTTAAGGGAAGCTGAATCAAAATCGCTACAGCAGTTCCTGAGATTAGGTATCACATTACGATAGGGGGAAAAAAAAAAAAAAACCCATAGCCATTGGCTTTAACTTAATGATATGTGAATATCTCACTGCAGCTAAATGTCAAATATTTCTTTAGTCACTAAGTGAATATTTTATTTTGAAACTGTAGAGTCTGTGGGGTTTATTTGAGCCACCACCAGTCACATAGTAATGTGTATTTGTTACCAAATAGGTAATGAATGTAAGGAAATCATCTGTGAAGATCTCAGTGGTGAAAGCTGAAAAAAGCATGTGTATCTGCAAATTCTCCACCAGAGATGCACTTTCTGTGAAGTCGCTCACCTCTGCTGTATCACCAGCAAATGCGGATTGTATCTATGTGCCCAATGCTCAATACTAATTTGTATTCCGTACAAGGAGATGCAGAAATAAGAGTCAATGTATTTCAGATTGGTATGTTGTAAAACCTCAAAAGGGGAAAAGAAGAAAAAAATCATATCACAGGTCAGAGAAACTGGTTCACAAGAACCAGACCTCACTAATTTGATTATTTCTGATACAGCAGTTGATGACCATCTGATGAAAGTATTAATTTTGAGATTTTTGTGAGTGAACCAGAATGCCTCTCTCCCAAAATTTCAGTTTACATAAGCTCACCAAGAGAGTGGAAGAATGAAATAAAGGAGAAACCTCAATGCTAAACAGGCTCTTGTATTTCTATGGCAAATTACTTAGTTCAAGGTATGTGAGGTGGGACAGGAAACAGATCTTAAGCTTAATGTTTATCTTATGCTATAGTCTCCACCTTATGGGTTTCCATTGGTGTTGTTCTGGTAGTATAGTTTCAAGCAGTTGCTATTTTAGTTGACTGCACAAAGAAACAATATCATCCCTGTACTTGTTGCTGCAATGTGACACTTCCGCTGGCCAACATTGTCATACAAAATGTTCTTGAACCATTGTGCTTACAACAACCAAGGGATCTGAAAGTAAGATAATAATAGGCACTACATATGTTGAAGAGCCTTAGGCACAGGTCTTGTGTAGCAGATTTGTTTTTTCCACTTTTACAAAGCTTTTATGTGATTCTAGCTATGTAGTTGGTTTACATATGACCAAAAACTAACATATCTGGAGTTAATAGACTCTGTGCAACATAAGAGGTTGTGTTGATGCTTGAGATCAGTACCTAGTGTGTGCTCTTCTATGTGTGTGAGACCTAAAGCCTCTTATCTGTTACAGAATCATTAGCATTCTAGAGCATCATGTTGCCTACTGCACATTGGATTTTCATAAATTGATGGCAAGCTAAGAGCCATTCAGGATGTAGTGGTATTTGGTGTGGGAACATATGTTGGCCTTAACCCAGAGCTGGAGCTAAGTTACTCCTGGGCTGCTGCAGAAGCCTAGAGTTATTTTAGAATAACTGAAATACAAATTGAGCAGTACTCATGGACATTTGTTTAACTCACTATTCTATGATGTTTTATATGCACAGTGTAATTATGTGGCAATTTTCACATGAGGTGAACCGTGGGGACACTCTTGGCTGCCTTGTGGTTTTCACAGTGTGTGCATTAAAGATCCATTTACCAGATAAATTTACAGTATTTGTTGTTTAGTTATGTGTTATCTTGAGGATGCTGAAACAGTTTGTAGGTGTTGATGCTGTGAAGTTAAATCTGCTAGTTTACAGGTTTCACTGGAATTCAAGGGAGTAAATAAGCAGATGTGGCCACTGAGGAAGCATGCATTGAAAATCCTGTGGCCTGATGTACCATATTGCTTAGCATTCAGAATCACATTCAGGAACACCAGAGTTCAATACCTCATCTCACAATCCAGATTTATATATTCTGCAGTTTCCCTAAATTGTTTAAGACAAATAATGGGACATTTAATTTGGAAGGGACATTGCTGATTTCCTAACCCATCCTTCCCACAGTGTTAGCTTGTACTCAAGCCTCTGATGCTCCATCATCAATCATAATTTGATAGCATGATATACTGTTGATGCAAACTAGACATACTTGTCACAGGGAGTTATCTGCAATCATTATTTATATAAAACAAGCATTTTCTGTCTGTCAATCATTGTTTTTATATCAAAGCAACCAGTTTTGGGCAATGTCACCCATCTTCAGATCTTTTAAACAATAAAAAAATTACAATTGGGTTCTAATCTAGTGTTTACAACATTATAAAGCTGAAATCTTTTTCTATATAATACGATACAAAACTTCATAACACACACATACGTTCCCTTTAAGGTCATCATCTACCATATCAGGAGTAATCAAATTAGTGAAGTCTGGTTGTGATATTGTAGACACAGAGTAGGACACAATTGTAATTTATTTTTATTGTCTAGCAGATCTGAAGATGAGCAATACTGCCTGAAATCAGTCATTTTGAAATAAAAAGTGTACTCAAGGAACAAAAAAGGAACTTATTGTGTTTAGAAGCAACTAGTGGATAAATCAGAATGGCACAATTATGTATTTAACCTATCACACTCTCCAGCCTCTGTTTGTAAACACCAGTGCTTCTATATAAATATAAGATGATGAATGTTTTTCTCAGAAGATAAAGGAATGAAAAATTGAATTATTTGCTGTTTAATACCTTGTAGAATGTTCTACTGAGTATCAGTTAGTTTCTAAAACTTTCCAGGATATTATGGAAGCTTTTATTCTTTCTACCCAAGTAAACTTAGACCTAAATGCCATCAGAATTGTCTCTAATGGCTCACCTACCAAAAGCGCTATGGAATAGACTCTAATGTAGGTAGAATTTTTTTATTTTCTATTTCACCACAATCTCTCACCCTTCTCTCCTATATCTGTACCCATGGGGGTGTTAGAAGTGTCTTATATCCTCAGTATTTTATTTATTTTTTTAATTTTCTGGGTATTTAGTCATGTGTACAAAGTTTGGTTGAAACTGTTCTAAGTTTCCAGAGGAACACTTTACACATCACACCTTCCTACTGACACCCTAACTCCTAGGGGTTAAATTTCACCAAGACCATCACTACTCTATCTAGTGCCCAAAGGTTTATGGAGTTAACACTAATTTTGTTTGATTATTTTTATGTAACCTTCCCCACCCCTCTCATCCACCCCTTGCCCAGCCCTTAAGGGTTTCTTCTTTTCCTGTAAATGTGAGAAGAAACTGAAGCTAAATGACTGGCTAGGAGATTAAATTAGTTACTGAATAAAGAAACTAATTTGTATGAACACATGGTTGGCGGGAGGCATAACAGATGTATATTAAATGCTGACTGTAAGATCTTGTTTTCACTCTACATGGTATGTTTTGTAGTATTATACATGGTTTTCCTTTCGGCTGTGGGTTACATTTGTATGTTCATTATGTGTTAGCACTCCATAAAATGTTATAGTGTATTAGCAACATTATAGCAAATTGTTACTTTTCTATCAGTGATAGATTTTGTGACACATGTTTGTATGCTCTACAGAATTACCTTTATTTTACAGCTAGTCATTTGGTTGAAGATGAGGGGGCATGTTCTCTATCCATCCTCAATAAGCAGAACACTGAAACTGCAAGCTGTAAGTGTGTGTAGTTTCATATTGCTTTGCTGGTGTCTCATAATTTGCATCAAGTATTTTATTGACTAAGTGTTTTAATATGTTTCAGCAGCTCCAGTGAGGACAGACTATGGAGGTTGGCCTCCACCAAGTCCACATGGGGAAGGTGTTGTAGTAAAGACTGGCAAGTACTTTGCTCCTTATTGGAGTACTTATTGCTGGACAAATATACTTTGCAATAGTGCAGTGCCTGTGTTTTCAGAAGTGTGATGCAATGTTCCTTTGGACATACGTGCCTCGTACTTCTGAACAACATAGGCACTGCAATATTGTACTTACCTGCTGACACTGAACAAGTGACATTTCAATTAAAAATCTCCCCTGTATGGGAATACACATAATGAATCTATGAGAGCAGATTGTAGACACATGGTTGATGACATATGGAAGTATGGGTCTGACCAGGAGTCATGGTTGGATAGCTTAATGGTAAGGTGCCCACTGATGATAAGTGGGAAATCCAGGTTCTTGCCCCTGTCAGGCACAAAATTTCATTGCCATCATTCCATTATATAGCTGATAGTTGTCCATACAAATATGTAAATTCATTTCATGTAAATATACTCTGTGTGTGTGTGTTTTAAGATTAAAATTAGTTGTCTGTTGATTTTAAACACATGTCTGAAAACTTGTTATGGAAATTAAAGATTTAATTTATCAGTTGTTTTAATACAGTTGAAGTTGCTATCAAGATGATATTCTATGTGATCAGTTTCACAAAAACTATATTTACTACTATTATGCAGTAGATTATCATGTTCGGAAACCCAAATGCTTAACATGTTTCCATGTGTTATCAAAGTAATGATGATGTCTACCTAACTTAACACAGTCCTTTTGATGTGGTGAAACAGATAATTTAAGGGCAGCTGCTGTCATTTGTTGTTGTGGTGAATTGAGTTGATTTTGCATAATTAGTGGGTATTGCACATTTGTGAATTTAATGATGCAATGCAAAATCTGAACAAATTTTGCAAATGTAGATCAGCTGCAGATGCACTATAAAGTGTTTCAGGTGTATTGTGAGGAAAGGTGCTCAAAGCGCTAAGTGTTTGACTTGAAGCTAGACATTGGAGAAAAGTGAATGGGTGACTGACAGTAAATAATATGAGGTGTGTTCAAAAGTTTTCAGGAATTTCCATTTCTTGGAAATAATGTTGTTTATTCATCTAGATTAATGTTATCTTCTTCACAGTAGTCCCCATTATGCCATTGCTTCTTCCAGTTTCCTAAACACTTCTGGAACTCGATCTATGGGATATCACGTAGCTTTTTCAGCAGTGCACTTTTAATCTCATCTAAGCTTGTAAAACGGTGGTCCTTTAAGGCTCTCTTTATTTGTGGAAACAGAAAGAAGTCACATGGGGCCACATGTGGTGAATAGGGAGGCTGGGGCATGATTGCAGTGTTGTGTTTTGCCAAAAATTCATGAACAAGCACTGAAGTGTGAGCATGTGCATTATGTTGGTGCAAAAGCCTTGAATTATTTCACAACAAATTCAGGTGTTTCTTTTGCATTTCATCCCACAAAAGGTTTTGGACTGATAGGTAGTTCTCCTTACTGTACTGATCATTTGACTTCTGAATAAGAACTCATGATGTACTATGCTGTTAAAATCAAAGAAAACAGTGAGCAGAACCTCCATATTTGACTGCACTTGCTGAGCTTTTTTCAGTCTTGGCAATCCAGAATGCCTCCACTGGGATAACTGAGCCTTAGTTTTGATGTCATACCTGTACACCCTTGTTTCATTGCCTGTTATGACACATTTCAGTAGTTCTGCATCATTGTTGAGTTTATTTAGTGACTCCTGGGAAACTCCACTTTGCGGCTGTTTTTGCTCAAAATTCAACACTTTAGGCATGAATTTTGCAGTCACACATTTCATACGTGAAACACTTGAAAAGATTTCATGCCGTTAGCTAATTGGTATGCTAACATCAGCAACAACTCCTGATTGTAACTGGGTGATTATTTATAATCATTTCATTCACTCACACAGTGAAGGTTTTCATGGTCGGCATAGTTTCTGATGAGTGTTCTGGGCTGTATGGCCATTGTCAAAGGAACTTTTCTCTTCCTGATGTTTTGCCCAGATCTGCGCTGGATATCCTTGGAGATGCTCCTGGCTATGCTGAGTCTTGCCGGCTGACAAGCTGGATGTTGAAGAGTGACATAAATATTGTGTAAAGTGGCTATAGTAGAGTTTACACGTGATCAGCAGAAATAATCATCAGAGATAAAACACAACCATCAATGGTCACCTGTCAAGGATAAACAGTTATCTGTCAATTATGCAGTGCCACTGTCCATATATCATTGAGTTTCATGGCTTCATCTTTTCTCATAAAATTATCACTATACTTACATAATTTGATGACTTCTCTATATAGTTGTGGATAATAGTTTATCATAGTAGATAAAATTTTGGTTTTGGAACACTTCAATTCATGATTTCCTCACTGAGGAGCATGGTCTGCTACAGCTGATTTTTCTGTTTTCTCTAGTTGGCAATTATTTTTGTGTTCTTTCGATCTTGTATTCATGCTTCTCATAGTAGTTCCAATTTAGACCTTTCCACAGATACATGGAATCATGCATACTCCACATGCTGACAGAGGAGGGCATTTCTTCCTTACAGATCAAAGTGCGTGAGATATTTTCTTAGCTGGTCAAAAAATCGGTCTGATGTCGTATTTCTTTAAAATCTTGCTGACCTGAACAGTTACTTTTTGATAAAAGAGAGAAAACTGTCTTAATGTACTTCTATTGCTGTGGTTCATTGTTGTCCTTTTACCTACTGTTACTTGGTTGCAGAACCCTATTTACTACTTTGCCTGAATAGCCATTCTTCTTGAAAGCCTGTTTCAGATGTTTTAATTCAGCAACGAGGGATTCTGGCATGCAAATTCTTGTGGTTCTGTCCAAAAAACTAAGTTTCAACCTTCCACCAGCCTGTGTCATAAGTAAACATCCAAGAAGGATATTGTGTTGTCTTTTCCCATCTCCATGGGGAACTGGATTTTTGTATTTACACCAGTCAATTAACAAAAGAACTCTTCTAAAGCATTTTTCTCCATGTGACCAAACCATGAATGATCATCAACAACTTGAGACCATCAACATGTTTTCTTATTTGCATTTTCAGGAGCTGACTGTTTAGATTTTATGATACAAAAATTAAAGATACCAGGATCTAATGGGTTACCTACTGCGTAATCGTCAACATGCTCATAAAATTCATCGTCTCACTGGAACTGACTAGAATTCAGTCAGTGTCTAGTCAGTTCCAGTGGAAACCAAGAGTCATCAGAAGCACCTTCAGATATGTCCATCGCAGCTCTGGAAGAAACATCAGAAACTGAAATGTTTCTTTGACCATAGCCATACAGCCTGGAAGAATAATCAGCAACTATTTCTTTCACTTTTTCCACATTCTTATCAGTTGTTGATGTTCTGTGGTGTCCAAAACTTTCATCATCAACTTCCTCACTGCCTCTTGGAAACACTTACACCTCTCGTAAACACCTACATCTACATTTACATTGAGATTCCGCAATCCACCAAACGGCACATGGTGGAGGGTACATTTACATTGATATTCCGCAATCCACCAAACGGCACATGGTGGAGGGTACCCTCTTACCACTACTAGTCATTTCCTTTCTAGCATGTGTAGAGTGTGGTAGGAAGGGTGAATGGCCGACTTCAGTTTGTTGGGAGAATTCTAAGAAAGTGTGGTTCGTCTGTATAGGAGACTACATACAGCACACTAGTGTGACCTACTCTTGAGTACTGCTAGAGTGTCAGATTAAAGGAAGACATCATAGCAATTCGAAGGTGGACTGCTAGATTTATTGCTGGTAGGTTTGAACAACATGCAGGTGTTACAGAAATACTTCGGGAACTCAAATGGGAATCTCTTGAAGGAAGATATTATTTTTGAGGAAGACTACTGAGAAAATTGACAGAACTTGTATTTGAAGCTGACTGTAGAACTATTCTACTGCCTCCAACATAAAGTATGATGGTGCGTATGAAGGCATATAGACAGTTGTTTTTCGCTCATTCTATTTGCAAGTGAAACAGGAAAGGAAATGACTGGTAGTATTTAAATGTGACTGTGTCAAGCAAACATTTTGTGTATCCTACTCATCCATGTTAACTTGTATTTTTCTACATTTAGACCTTGCTGCCATTCATCACACCAATTAGAAATTTTGTGTAAGTCGTCTTGTCCCCTCCTACAGTCACTCAACAATGACACCTTCCCACACACCACAGCATTATCAGCAAACAGCCACAGGATGCTGTTTCGGCATCTTACCATACACCACGGTGTCATCAGCAAAGAACCACAGATTGCAGCCCACCCAGTCTGCCAAATCTTTTATCATTTAATAGCAGTCCTATCACACTTCCCTGGGGGCTCTCCTGATGGTACGCTTGTCTTTGATGAACACTCACTGTCAAGGACAACATACTTGGTTCTATTACGTAAAAAGTCTTTGATCTACTAACCATTTTGTGAACCTGTTCCATATGCCTGTACCTACATTAACAGCCTGCAATGGAGCACTGTGTCAAATGCTTTCCAGAAGTCTAGAAATATGGAATCTGCCTGTTGTTGTCCTTCATCCGTTGTTAGTTTCCCAGGATCAGTGCTTTCTAAAACCATTCTGATTCATGGACGTAAGCTTCTTGGCCTCAAGAATATTTATTATATTTGGCATGAGAATATGTTCACTGATTCTACAGCAAACTGATGTAAGGTATATTAGACTGTAATTCTGCGGGTCCGTTCTTTTGCCCTTCTCATACACAGAAGTCACCTGTGCTTTTTTCCAGCCACTTGAGACTTCGCACTATGCGAGAGATTCGTGATAAATTCAAGCAAGGTAAGGGACCAGTGCTGTAGAATACTCTTTGGAAACCTGGTTTGGGATTCCATCCAGACCTGGTGATGTATTTATTTTGAACTCCTTCAGTTGTTTATCTATGCCAGAGATGCGTATTGCTATTTTGTCCTTACGGGAGTCTGTCTAATGGTCAAATGACAGTAGGTTTGTACAATTCTCCTGTGTGAATGATTTCTTGAATGTGACATTTAAAACTTTGCCTTTTGTTTTGCTATTTTGAACCGCCACACTAGGCTGGGCAGCAACTGACTGGATGGAAGCATTAGATCCACTTAGCAATTTTACATAGAACCAGAATTTTCTCAGCCCCTCTGCCAGATCTTTTGCTAAGATGTGACAGTGGTAGTAGTTGCATGCTTCGCACATGGACCCTTTTTACAGAATCTCTATTTACCTTTACTTGTCATCATGTGTGTGTTCTGTTTTGAACTGAGTGTGCAACAGCATCTTCATCCTCAGCATTTTTCGAATCTCGTTATTAAGCCATGATGGGTCTTTTCCATCCTTAATCTAATTACTAGGCACATAATTCTCCAAACAATGATTTATAATCAGCTTAATCTTCACCCATGATTCTTCTATGTCCATCTTACTGGAACTAAGTGATGTCAGTTCACTGTGTCAATGAGATGCTAATAACTGCTTATCTGCTATTTCTAGCAGAAACCTTCTCCTCGCCTTCTGAACTGATTCATTACCTTTTTTAATCACAGTTGCTATAATGATATCACGATTGCTAGTCCCCATTTCTAACTTGATGTTGTCAGTAAAGTCCAGCCTATTTGTAGCTATGAGGTATAACATATTTCCACTATGTGTGGGCTGCTGAACTAGCTGCTCAAGACACTTTTCAGAAAAAGTGTTCAGAAGTACTTTGCATGACTGTCTGTCTGTAACCCCTGCAATTAATCCATAGACACCCTAGTCTGTATTCAGTACGTTAAAGTTGTTTCCAACTAGTAGTGCATAATGTGGGTATTTACTTGCTGCTGAACATAGAAATTCTTTGAATGACTCTAGAACTGTCACAACAGAATTGGGTGACCAGTAAAAGCATCCAACAATTAACTTGGCTTCACCTGGACCTGTTACATGCCACCAGATAATTTCACTCTCAACTTTGATGTCAATAGACATGATGTTTTTGTCAACTGCAGTGAATACTCCCTATCTTATAGCCTCTGATCTATCTTTCTGATATACATGCCACGACTTGTTATGTATCTTGAAGCTTTCTGCTTTGTGTTCCAGCCAGCTCTCGGTCCTGAGAATAATTTGAGCATGAGAACTTTCCTGGAGGACAGTAAATTGTTACAAATACTTCAACAGTTTACTGTTAAAATTTTGACAAAGTGTCTTTACTCTGACAGTGATCCAAATTCTCTGGCTGCGCATTGACTGGCAAGTGTTTGTCAGAGTACCTTGAACTACTTCCTAGCCTAAATCTTTGTTTTAGTCATAGCAGACTCACCAAAAGTAATAATTAACATTTTTTGAAAACTGTTATAACCTTTAATCACCAATAATTGCATGGATATTCAAACACACTCACTTAGAAACAATAGCTGGTTACATGATAACAACTCAGTATCTCTCATTCGACTGCCGTGCCGTGACATGCGGCCGGCGCCGTTCGTAGCTAGGTGGCTCTCCCGCGCTCAGCCGAGTTGCGGAGCGCCTCTATCGCCGTTTGCGCATACTGTCGTGGCGGCACTGTTAAATGTCATGGCACTGTCACAACACTTTTCCCCCCTTGAAAAAAAAAAAACACTCACTTCCTTGGAGACATGGACAGTGCGGAGACATCCATGGCCTCTTGTGAGGCCCCGAGAAGATCCCACAGAGAGACACGAGAGTATGGTCGAAAATGTCCAGGATGGAAGCTCGTGTGTGGAACGTGCCTCCTGGATGAGATGATGGGTGAAAACTCCGGAGCAGCATCCATAGGTGTGGACCTGGGGGTGTGCTCCAGCGATGTGGGTCCCGGAGAAGGCGGCGTCGCGACTGGAGCCGGTTCCGGCGTACTCGGAACCAGTAGCGACGTCGGCTGCATCAACATGTACGGTAGATCGGCAGAAGCGACAGGACTGGCTTCTTGGGCTGGTGGAGGTGAAGGAAGGGGCGGTGGCACCGGCGTGGCCACCATTCGTGGGCACATCTGGTTGTAATGGCGAACAACCATGCCGTCGTCCATACGTATTTCACAAAGCCGGCGGCCGCAAAGAGCCTTGACCAGCCCTAGAATCCATTTAGGGCGAGATCCATACCCTCGTGCCCACACGTCGGCACCCACTGAGTATTTTCCCGTGCTAGGGGACACAGCACAAGGCCTGACAGGGTGAAGCAGGTGCAGTAGAGTGCGCGGTTGGCGGCCATGCAAGAGTTCAGCAGGGCTGCGATCACCCAAAGGCGTGAAGCGATAAGAACTCAGAAATTGCAGCTGAGCGTCATCTGTGGAAAAATCACTAAGGAATTTTTTTCATCTGGCTTTTGAAAGTGCGGACAAGGCACTCGACCTCCCCATTCGATTGCGGATGGAAGGGTGGTGCTGTAACATGATGAATCCCTTGTTCAGTACAAAAATCACGGAAGGCCTGCGAAGAGAACTGAGGGCCATTGTCCGTGACGATCGTGGATGGAAGCCCTTCTAGCGCAAAGATTTTGGGCAAAGCCAGCGTCGTCACCGCAGTGGTGGGTGACAGACATCGAACAACAAATGGAAACTTCGAGAAGGCGTCAATCAACAGTAGCCAATAAGTAGCGAGGAAGGGGCCGGCAAAGTCGGCGTGCACCCGTTCTCATGGCTGTGCCGGATCAGGCCACGGAGAGGGCATTGTACGAGGTGCAGCCAGTTGTTGAGCACACTGACCACACGCAGCAACCATGTGGGCGATGTCCGAATCAATACCGGGCCAATAAACGTGCCTGCGGGCCAGGGACTTAGTCCGAGAAATCCCCCAATGGCCTTCATGCAACAGTTTGAGAACATCTTTGCGAAGAGAGGCTGGCACCACGACCCGTGGAGACGCGCCATCCGTGGCCAGAAGAACAACACCATCACGAACAGACAGACGAAGGCACAAGGCATGGTAGTTGTGAAGGGGATCCGATGCCTGGCCCTTGGTCCTGTCCAGCCAACCCCGTTGAACAAAACCGATCACCTGACACAGGACCGGGTCCCGCGCAGTAGCTGACACGACCTGCGAACCTGTAAGTGGAAAACCCTCGACCACACGACGTTCTTCCTCATCAATGTGGAAACAGAGTAGTTCACCATGCTCGAAAACCGGGTCGGGGCCCATCGGCAATCGCGACAATGTGTCAGCATTGGCGTGCTGGGCTGTGGGGCGATAGTGAATCTCATAGTGAAAACGAGACAAGTATAAGGCCCAACGTTGCAGGCGGTGAGCTGCCTTATCTGGAAGCGACACCGATGGGCTGAACAGAGAGACCAGAGGCTTGTGGTCGGTGATGAGGTGAAACTTAGAAACATACAAAAAAATGCTGAACTTTTTTAGAGCATAAATGATAGCGAGTGCCTCCTTTTCGATTTGAGAGTAACGCCGTTGTGCATCATTGAGGGTCGTGGAAGCATAGGCGATGGGTCGTTCCGACCCATCCTCATACCAATGGGCGAGAACAGCCCCTAGGCCATACTGTGACGTGTCAGTCGCCAGAACCAAGTGCTGACCGGACGGAATGTGGCAAGACAAGGCGCCGACTGCAAAGGAGCCCTCAGGCGGACAAAAGCCTGCTCACACTCGTCGGACCAACAGAAAGGGACGTTTTTGCGTAACAGCTGCTGCAGAGGATGAGCTACCGCTGCCGCGGATGGAATGAATTTGTGATAATAAGCAATCTTGCCTAGAAACGCCTGAAGTTCTTTGACCGTAGACGGCCGGGGTAGAGCGTTAATGGCCGCAACATGCTGACGTAGAGGACGTATACCCTCACGGGACAAGTGTAAACCAAGATACACAATGGAGGGTTGGAAGAACTGTGACTTGTCCAGATTGCACTTCAACCCAGCCGAATGCAAAACCCGAAACAGTGAACACAAATGGCGAAGGTGCTCCTCAGTGGAGGCCCCCTGTGACAACAATGTCATCCAGATAGTTTATGCAGCCGGGAACGGAAGCCGTGAGCTGTTCCAAAAACCGCTGAAAAATGGCCGGCGTGCTAGCGACGCCAAATGGTAACCGCTGGTACTACTACAACCCACAAGGAGTGTTGATGACGAGAAATTCCTTGGAAGAAGCATCCAACGGCAACTAATGGTATGCCTCCGATAAGTCAAGTTTGGAAAAGAACGGGCCCCCAGCGAGCTTGGTAAATAACTCCTCAGGGCGGGGAAGAGGGTAAGTGTCAATGAGGCTCTGAGCATTGACGGTGGCTTTAAAATCACCACACAATCGCAGACTCCTGTTTGGTTTAGAAATCACCACGATTGGCGATGCCCATTCGCTGGAGGTAACAGGAAGGAGAATCCCCGAAGCTGTTAACCTGTCTATCTCAGCCTTGACAGGTGCACGCAACACCACCGGAATAGGGCGTGCCCGGAGAAACTTAGGGCGAGCTGTAGGTTTAAGAGTAATGTGGGCTTCAAAATCCTTGGCACGACCCAGACCAGCAGAGAACATGGACGAAAATTCAGAACACAATCCATTCAGCTGTTGATACGGAATATCCTCATATATGAGGTGCACATCATCAATGGAGAACCCGAACAATTGGAAAGCATCATAACCGAACAGGTTTTCAGTGCCCGCATGATCCACCACATAAAATGTGAGGGGCCTAACAACAGACTTGTAGGCAGTGGAAGCATCAAACTGGCCAATGATAGGAATTTCCTGTTTATTATAAGTACTCAGGTTTCACGTAACTGGAGACAAGGGAGGGGAGCCCAACTCCAAATACGTGCGAGAATTAATGAGAGTTACTGCAGAGCCAGTGTCCACTTGCATGCGAATGTCTTTATCCAGAACATGAACAGTAACAAACAACTTATTTGTTTGAGAAAGCACACAGTTAACATCCATGTCCGATGCCTCGTCCTTGTCGACAGGAACTTTAGGGGACTGACACACAGAAGCAATGTGGCCTTTTTTCCTACATGAATTACACGTGGCCCAACGTTTTGGACACGCGGCCCTGTCATGCTGTACGAAACAACGTGGACAAGAAGGAAGTGCGGAACGAACCTGCTTCTGTGGTTGCTGTTTTCGCTGCGAGCGTTGCGGCCCAACGCGATGTTGTTTACACGAGTGAACCACCGCCACGTCTTCGTTCTCCTGTGAAACAGGCAAATTGTCCATGTTGAAAGTTGACTGTACAGTGCCTACATCACACCACGCGTCTATTTGCGTGCCAGCAGCGTGAGACACTTCAAAGGATTGAGCGATGCTTAGAACTTCCGACAACGACAAGTTTGGCAATTGTAGGGCACGTTGCCGAACTTCTTTATCAGGAGCAAGCCATCGAATAGCATCCCTAACCACTGAATCAGCATAAGACTCATGATGAGTGTCTGTGACAAACTGACATTTCCTACTCAGACCGTGTAGTTCCGCCGCCCAAGCCCGGTAAGATTGATGGGGCTGTTTACGACACCGGTAGAATGCCACACAGGCGGCAATGATGTGGGTGTTTTTGCGGTAATAGTTAGACAATAAGTCACACATTTCTTGGAAGGACAGGGAGGCAGGTTCCCGCAGAGGGCTAACTGAGATAGCAGCTGATAGATCCGTGGGGAAATCCAAGATAGAAATAACGACTTACACATAGGAGCGTCGACAACACCGAAAGCCAAGAAGTGTTGCCGCAAACGCTTCTCATAATCCTCCCAGTCTTCAGCGGCCTCGTCGTAAGGAGGGAATGGAGGCAGAGAAGGGGAAGACAGATGATGAGTAAGCGATGTCGACAACACCTGAATAGCAGCCGTCAGCTGTTTGTTGTTCAATGAGCGCTTGCATAAGCTGTTCCATGTCTGCCCCGTCACGAACACACAAATCCACAACGCAGTGAAAATATCCGACCTCGTTGCCAAAATGTTATAACCTTTAATCACCAATAATTGCATGGATATTCAAACACACTCACTTAAAAACAATAGCTGGTTACATTATAACAACTCAGTATCTCTCATTCGACTGCTGTGCCGTGACATGCGGCCGGCGCCGTTCATAGCTAGGTGGCGCTCCCACGCTCAGCTGAGTTGCGGAGTGCCTCTATCGCCGTTTGCGCGTACTGTCATGGCGGCACTGTTAAATGTTGTGGCACTGTCACAACAAAAACTTTGTTACATTTTATTCCATGTTTATAAGAAAATTCAATTTAAATTCTCTGATTCATTTTTAAAACAAATTGGTAATCACCACTCTTAAGCAAACACATGTAACTTTCTTTATAACTGACAATATATTAAACATCCAGTACAGCTTCCAGTGTACGGATACATTTCAGAAATGTGTCCCAACACAACTATGAAAAATCACATGAATTGGACTAATACAGCCTGCAAAATTACAAAATTCCTGATACTTTGTGAACACACCTCTTATATGTGAAATGGTTCTTAGTGACCAGGAGTGTTGAGTGTTGAAGAGGTCATTATAAATAACCATGCAGCTAATACAATGCATTTGAACTCAGAACTCTGTCACTTTATTCTTTTCACTCATTTATTCATTCATTTGCTCTCTCTGTTAGTATTCAATAAATCTCACAAAGAATGAGAGCCTCCGATTATGTTAAACAAATGAAGTTACACCTGAACAGGCAGAGACAGCCATTGCAGGCTGCTTCTGTAAAAAATTTTACAACCAGTTGCAATTATTGCCAACCTAATTACAATGTTAATTATGGGAATAACTTTCATATTACTTTGTCAATGCATTAATAATCAGGTAATACATATAGTAGCAGAAAAGGAGCTACCTTGAAAAAAAGCTACTGTTTCTCTTCTTACACTGTTTCATTAGAATTCTTTATCTACTACTTCATAGTTAGCACAATGTTACGAAAACAAGAAAAAGACTTTCCAATAAAGCTTTTGGCCAAACACGCCTGCATCACCTCTCCCCCCCCCCCCCCCCCCCCTTACACACACACCACACACTCACTCACTCTCTCTCTCTCTCTCCCTCTCTCTCTCTCTCTCTCTCTGTCTACCAAGGCCTGCGTATGGCCTTGCAGCCAGAGACTGTGGTTATATGTGTGTGAGTACAGTCTTTTTGTTGTGCCTATCTGCAACACAACATCTCTGCTATATGGTGAGTAGCAACTATCCTTTTCATAATATTGTTACTGTCCCATCCTGAATTTTCCATTGTTTGACTTAATATTAAGCATTTAGACAACTTTTATGATTCCAGAGAATGCAATCTACTGTCTATATTTAAAAAAAAGTTAAAACTTATTTTATAGACGCATAAGTGTTCGGATTCCATAGAAATGTTGGAACACTTGAGTCAATACTGACCCTATGACTTATCTTAGAAGATAGATTAAGGAAAGGCAAACCTATGTTTCTAGCATTTGTAGACTTAGAGAAAGTTTTTGACACTGTTGACTGGAATACTGTCTTTAAAATTCTGAAGGTGGCAGGGCTAAAATACAGGTAGCAAAAGGCTATTTACAACTTTTACAGAAAGCAAATGGCAGTTATAAGAGTTTAGGGGCATGCAAGGGAAGCAATGGTTGAGAAGGGAGTAAGACATGGTTGTAGCCTATCCCCAATGTTGTTCAATCTGTAAATTGAGCAAGCAGTAAAGGAAACAAAAAAATTGGAGTAGAAATTAAAATCCATGGAGAAGAAATAAAAACCTTGAGGATTGCTGATGACACTATAATTCTGTCAGAGACAGCAAAGGACCTGGAAGAACAGTTGAATGGAATGGACACTGTCTTGAAAGGAGGAGATAGGATGAACATCAACAAAAGCAAAACAATGATAATGGAATGTAGTCAAATTAAATCAGGTGATGCTGAGGGAATTAGATTAGGAAATAAGACACTTACAGTAGTAGACGAGTTTTGCTATTGGGAGCAAACTAATTGATGATGGTTGAAGTAGAGAGCATATAAAATGTAGACCGACTATGGCAAGGAATGCATTTCTGACGAAGAGAAATTTGTTAACATCGAATATAGATTTAAGTGTCAGGAAGTCTTTTCTGAAAATATTTGTATGGAGTGTAGCCATGTATGGAAGTGAAACATGGACGATAAATAGTTTAGACAAAAAGAGAATAGAAGCTTTCAAAATGGGTACTACACAAGAGTGCTGAAGATTAGATGGGTAGATCGCATAACTAATCAGGGAATACTGAATAGAATTGGGGAGAAGAGGAATTTGTGGCACAACCTGACTAAAAGACGGGATTGATTGGTAGGACATGTTCTGAGGCATCAAAGAATCACCAATTTAGTATTGGAGGGCAGCATGGAGGGTAAAAATTGTAGAGGGAGACCAAGCAATGAATACACTAACTAGATTCAGAAGGCAGTAGTTACTTGGAGATGAAGATGAGAGTAGGATAGAGTAATATGGAGAGCTGCATCAAACCAGTCTGGACTGAAGATCATTTGATAACAACAACAACTACTAATAGTAATAGTATTAAATTGGATTTGGATCCCTAAGTCCAAATTTTCTGATAAACTGTAGGAACAGTACCTAAGAAAAAACTTTTAAATACATGTGCATTTCCAATTTCTGGCTTGATGTAAGCCTGCAACCTATTAAGTTTTCCAATAGAATATAGAATTCAGTTTTGCACCTTAGATGGAGTACAGCATTGATATGGAAATTATTTTTAATTCTATAGTTTGGATTGTGAATTCCACATTTCATTCTACATTCATTCTTACTATTAAACACAAATACCATTAGGGACTAAATGTATTGGCGTATGGCTGAAATAATCCCAAGGGCTCTTAAAGGCCTCTGCAAGATTTTTAGTTTCAGGTTCAATGCAATTCTCTTACTGCACAAAATAAATACTTTTTTATGCACCATAAAATTATGCCAGAGGAAAGTATCAAAAAAATATGCAAAGTGTGCTAGTAATCCCTTCTGCAATAGAAAATAGCAAGACAAATTTAAAAATGTGAAAAAGGAAAAACTGAGTGTTTTGGTTAACTTATGCTCAAACTGATGAAACCTTAGTTTGTTAACCATCTGGACTCAAAGACAATTAATGTGTTCGTCGTTTATTGTTGGCTCCAGACACATTTAATGCAGCTCTCCATGCAACTCTATTCTGTACAAGCCTCTTCACCTCTGTACAATTTCATTAATCTAGACCCATCGTAACCTACTTACTGCATTTGAGCCTTGGTCTTCCTGTACAGTTTTTGCTCTCCGCACTTCCCTCCATGATGATCTTTGATGCATCAGGTTGTCACCTATCAATTGCTACCTTCTTTTAGTGAAGTTGTACCATAAACTTCATTTTACTCTCAATTAGTTCAGTAGCTCCTCATTAGTTATTTGATTTTCCCATCTAATATTCTGTTTTTCTGAAGTACCACACTTCAGAAGCCTCTGTTCTCTTCTTGTCTGCTCTGCTAATCATCCATTTTTCAGTTCTGTATGATTCATACTCGGGACAAATACCTCCAGAAAAGACTATTTTAACTCTTAAATTTATATTCATTATTATCAATTTTTATCCCCAGAAACGCTTTTTATACTATTACTCGTCTATATTTAGTATCGTTTCTCATTTGACCATCTCTGGTTCTTTTGCCACTCAAACACTAAAACTCGTCTACTACTTTTAGTGTATAATTTCCTAATCAAATTCCCTCAGCATTTCATCTTTAATTTCACTACCTTCCATAACACTTGATTTACTTTTGTTAATATTCATCTTATAACGTCTTTTCAGGAAACAATGAATTCCATTCAATTGATATTCCAAATCTTCTGCTTTGTCAGACAAAATTACAATGTCATTGGCAAATGTCAAGGTTTAATTTCTTTTCCCTGAACTTCCTCTTTCCAAATTTACTTTTGGTTCTTTCCTGCTTACTCAGTAAACAGTTTGAATAAGATTGAGGATATGTTACAAGTCTGCTTCACTCCCTTTCCAATTATTGTGTACCTTTCATGTCCTTTGATTCTTATAACTACAGTCTGGTTTCTGTACAAGTTGCAAATAACCTTTCTGTCCCTGGATTTTATTCCTGCTAGCTTTAGAATTTCAGTATATTGTACTCAACATAGTAGAAGGTTTTGTCTAAATTTACAAAGACTATAAATATATATTTGCCTTTGTTCATCCAATGTCTTAAGATAAGTCGTAGGGTCAGCGTTGCTTCACATGTTCCTCATGTTTCTCTGGGACCCAAACTGATCTTCCCAGTGGTCAGCTGTTACCAGTTCTCCATTTTTTGTTAAATAATTTGTGTCAGTGTTTTGCAGCCATGACGTGTGAAAGTATAATTCAGTAATATTCATTCCTGTCAGCACAGGCATTCCTTGAAATTGGAATCTTCACAGTCTTCTTGAATTCTGAGAGTATTTCACAGTCCTAATATATTTTGCATGCCGGTAGAATGGTTTTGTCATGGCCAGATCTCCCAAGTATCTCAGTAATTCTGAGGAAATATCATCTATTCCAGAGGCCTTGTATTGACTCGTCTTTCAGTGGTCCGTTGAAGTCTTCTCACATTATATCTCCCATTGCATGATATTGTTTTAAAGTTAATTTCCCTTGTACAGTGCTTCTATATGTTTCTCCCAGATTTCAGTTTTTCCTTCTTTGGGTAGCAATGGCGTGCATACAAGCTCTTGATATTCATATAGCTGCTTCTCTTTCCTTTTCAGGTCTTTCTAATTTTCCTATATGCAGCATCTATCTTCCTCCCAGTCATGCGTGGTTCTACAGCCTTGCGTTTGTCCCGAAGCTGTTCCTGCTTACTCATTTTGCACGTTCTGTCAGTCTCATTTTTAACACATGGGGTTTAATTTAGTGTGTGCTCAGAGCAATTCTGCTATGCAGCTAGATACAAAAGCTGTGAGATACATGACTTCAGAGATGCTACTGCTCAGATGAAGAGTTTATTAAGGGCAAGTTAGTTAGTTACATGTTCCAAAGATGATGTGAATGATTCTTTTATCGAAATGATGTGGTACAAGTTAGTTTACAGGATATGTATATGCGATTAGTATTAACACCAATGAACACTATTATTATTATTATTAATCCTACTCATGCAACTGCACATATGTGCATTAAAACTTGCTTCACTACCTGTCAGATGTTTTGTGATTGGACAAATGATCAAAAATTTAATCAAATTATGTATTCACCAATAATTTTGAATGCTGTAGACTGAAGTAGGAAAATGCTGCTTTTAATGAGTATGTAATTCAGGAATTTCATTAGTTCTTCACCTTCAGATCTAAAACATACTTTATAAAGGTTATGGAAGACATATGATGCAGAGGTTTTCTTAAGACAATATTTGGTCTGCAATTTAAAGAAGATGAAAAATGTGGATGCAAAATAATAGTCCTCTAGTGAGCTTTGAACCCATAGCAAATACAGCCATTCCTTCAGGTAGTGATCACATTACCAGTAGTATTTCATATTCTGCCATTTCCATAGTGATAGCTAATGTAGATCATTTGTGATATAAAAGATGAGAGTAGTTCCGTTTTCTCCATGGAACAACATTCCTGGACCCAGAGCTGTAAATCAGATAACCCAATGTCTCACCTTACATGCAAATCATGCTGGAACAACTGCTAGGTTATATGGCAGTTTGCAAAATAAGATAACGCTCTTAGTTTGATCTTAACCCTTGAGGCATTCAGCATGTCCCAAAACAGTCATAAAATCTATAGACTACTGTATGGAAGTAAAAATACCTTGAGCACATTTATTTGTTTGCAGAAGAAACTCGCAAAACTCACCAGCTCTTTTTTAACTGAAAAAAAAGAAAAATTGGGTAGACAACTAGTTCAAAACCAGAATGACAAGTAAACATGAAAACTACCAATCTCCCAGGTGACATCAGCAAAGACAAATGTAAAAAAGTAATTGAAAAATCATAAAATGGAACAGAAATATATATTGCTTAACCCCAAACTAGCATCCTGCAGTATCATCAGAAATTTCAGCAAAATAAAGAAGCAAGGCAAACAAAATAATGTGGTTTATTCCCAGTTTAACAAACCTTGTAATGGCCATTAACTCCCATAGTTAGTTATTTGTTCTGCAGGGCTGCCTTTGCATAAGTACACCATCATCTTCTGCCTCCTTACAGTATACTTCGAAGAACAAAATCACTTGTCACCAGAAGCTACCATAAAGTCAATTGCTTCTGCACTAAATCACAACACTTGCCTTCAGATATTGGATACTGGTGATGAAACTACTTCCCATACACTAAAACAGAACTTAATCTTGTAGTCTTTCCATACCTAAAATTAGTGTGACCAATCCCTATACATCACATATGTCAATTTTGATAAACTGATATACTGCCAAAATAAATCTGCATTCGTTTGGTTGCTGAGACTTCCTTCTATCCCTGACAAGGAACAGCAACCAACTTTTCAATCCCACGAGTTCCCATTGATCCCTGAAATTCTTAAGATCAATTCATTTTCATTAGTCACCACTGTAACTACAGTTTGTTTGGCAGCTTGCTTCACCCACGGGCTTTTATGCTAGTCTAGCTTCCAGCACCCGTGAAAGTACTATTCTACAACATGCTGCATTCTGATAAAACCTCAAGTAACTCTCTCACCATCGAAAGAAAAAGAAAAAAGAAAAAAAAGCCCTCATAAAATCATGGGAAACTGTCACATCAAGTGGAGAAGAGCTGACCAAAGTGGATTCCCATTATGAATGGCTGTATGCAAATGGAGGCTTCCAGCTAGCCTAGCCTACCGATCTCAGCCTGTAGCTCATTGAAGTGAGAGAAAGAGGTGGGAGGGGAAGTTACAGATGAATAAATAGTGGAGGAAATCTTTTACATATTATTGGGAGGATGCAGGGGGTAGCAATAGATGGCAAGAGAGAGATTAATTTGAAAGAATAAAAGATAGCTTTAAAAAATGTCCCTTAGTTTAAGTATGTAGGCAGAGAGCAAATGAAAGAGAGGTGCAATATTTACAAAACACATTTAAAAGAAATTTATTTCAATTAAAAGATAACTTAAAGGAAAGCTTAAAATGAAAATTAACTCATATTTTATTATCTCAAGTTTGATACTCTTCTGTTGCCAAGTGATCTTTCACTGGCTCTCAGTGACAGAAAAGGGAGAAAAAGAACAAATAAAGAAAATGAAATGTTTTCATGGCTCTAATGTCTTGTCCAGTGTCTCTCTGGCTTGTGAAGGCCAAATGGACCAAGAAATTAAGGCACGTTTATAGAGGACATGGATTCAAATCCCACCAATGAAACTGATGATCTGGTCTCGAGTTTGTGCTCTTCCATGCATGTGTGTTTTTGTCCCTGAATAAACATTTGTAAACTAGTACTTAAGAAACTTGCTTTAATTTTTAACAAATAATTTATAGATGCACTGTAAATTTAAATCAAGTAATTAGTGTCCATAGCAGGCATGTGCCAGAGGCCAGTATCTTTAAGAAATGGATGTCTAAATAAAGAGGAAAAGTATGTGTGGTGTACCTCCCGTTGCAGATGGGACTAAGGTGGTAAGACGGAGATTGCTGGTTTGAACGTATTCCAAGGCACTGTGGTTTTTGTGCTGTGTTTGTGTTGTCTTTTTGCATACTCAGTGAGTAGTAACAATGGCAGTAAAACATGGTGAATGGTTTTTTGGCATAATTATCGAATGTCAATTTCGAGAATATGAACCGTTGTAACATGTATGTGTCCAAAATTGAATTCCTAAACAAAAGGAAAAAGAATTGTGTGCTGAAAATAGCTGCACCAGACATATTTGTAATGTGTGTCTGGCTGTAGTTGATGTGTCCTGAATACCATGCCTTTGTTGGGTCAAGAGCTCAAGTCTAGGCATACATACTTGACATTCTGAGGTTCCAACCATTGCACGAATGGTTATTTAATTCACAGCTCCAAATGCCTCGGCAACTTCCATTTCAATAGACATCTTTGAGAGAAACTTGTTTAATGTTCACAATAAATGTCACTGCCACTTAATCATTGTTGTGTGGATCCAGGATACATAAAAACTCATAAATATGTCAGATAGGTGAAGCACACAGATGGCAAGTCACTTTATCTCAATACTGCAGGTGCCTTCTGAATCTTGCTGGCTCACACTGGAGGACAGGCCATGTGACTGAAGAAAATTGCCCTAAACACTTTAATATACTATGTCTGATATGAATCAGAACCACCTTGGCAGCATTTCAGTTACCGTCATCCATGCACAGTCAGCACAACGAGCATAATATAGTTAACTGAAGGTTAATGATTAAAGTTTAGCCCAGGACTCTATGTTTGTTACCAGCAGTTAGTGTCCCATCATTTTTCAAAGGTCCATCCACTGCTCTCTGTCCCGTGCTGTTGCTGCCAAGGTGGTTCATCACTTGATTGGCAGTCATCTCTCCATCTTCTTACTTGCCTTCCCCTTCTTTTTTTTTCTTTTAGGGGCAGTTAGTGTAGTAATTTGTTTGTAAATAATCACAGTGGCATCCACATGATACATAGTGCCCCCAAATTTGTGTCCAAGATATCAACCTTATATGATAAAAACCTGACTACTATTACAAACCCGATGTTGGAGACCTTTTTTCCACCAAAGGATGGCTGTTTATAGGCACACAAGTACTTGTAACATCCTTACTTGTTCGCGATTGATTGAAGTATTTTATAGTTAATTTATAGGGAAAATGTAATCACTAATTCCAAACACTTGGGGGTTAATAACTATTAGGTGTAGCTGTATGAATTTGTAACATTTCTTATAGTGAAGTAGTAATGATTTCACATTTGGTTCTACATTTTGAGAATAATTATGCTTTTGTGGTTGAATCTTTTCTCTAACATAAGGCATCATATCTTTCATGACTTCAACTGTTTGAAGAAAAATATTCAAATTAAAGTGAAGTTAATATGTAGTAAGGCCAGCTGTTTCTTACCCTCATACTCATTTTCTTAATTTGGGTAAACATTATCCAACCTTTTACTGTCTCTTTCATTATAGAAAATTCATATAAACAATAAAAAAATGGGTACACGTAGCTTTCAACTCAGTACTTTGTTTACCACTCCACTGTTCTGACCGTTATGCCATGAGAGAGACATCAGAGCAGTCTCCTTGAACACTTGAGTCCATATGCTCATCAAAGGTAATTTTATGGCTTTTATCTTCATTATAAAACATGCAAATTTGCTATTTAAACATTCAAAAGATACCTCGGGGGTGAGTTACAACGTTGACGTGCACTGGAACCCAACATCCAACCAACATCATTACCTTCTCTGGTTTTGACTCAGGAGGAAGAATGGGTTACCATTGCTCCACAGACATTCAGACACATTATTAAAAATGTCCCCAGCAGAGTTAGTCATCACAAAGGTGAAGGGTGCATACACCATTTATGAATGTCCACAAATAGGTGTCTGGATACATTTGATCAGTCATTATGTGTGATGTGGTAAATACATGCTCAGGAACAGTATCTCTTCTTCACTAAGGTAGTTGTAATACGAAATTCTGGTGATGTTGATACATTTGTTAAATGAGATCAATTTTAAGCGATGAAACTATTCTTGCATGTACAAAACATTTGCAGCTGTTAATAAGTGTGTAGGGTAAGTTGTTTATATTTATTGTCCAGTTGTTTCAGTCTTCATAGAAAGATATTTAACATGGAGTTAAATAATTAAAAGTCAGACTAATTCAAAATGTAGATTAAAATATTTTAAAACTATTTCTACACTTTCTGAACTTGATTAAACACATGTTGTTGTTATTTTTCTTTCCAGAACCACCCGCAGGTAATGTCGATGAACTTGAGCGCCTCAAGTTTCTTACATTGGGGACTCCAGGTAATATAATGTTGCTAGAATGTGTTTATGCATAGTTGTAATTTTTTGTATTTATAATGCCCTTTGTGTCCTGTGAAAATTGTATTTAGGTGACTATGTAATTAATGTAATTAAATATTTGTCTTCTCTCCAGTACCCCCGCCCCCCCCCCCCATCCCCACACACACACACACACACACACACACACACACACCACAGGGCTCACAGTTCTTTCGTGAGTTCGTGCATGGCACACATGAGGCCCTCAGATATTGCAGCACATTTGTCCTTCCCTGGCTGCATTTCCTTCACTGTGTTCCTTCCTCCATATCCTTGCTCCTACCACACTGCCTCCTCCTTCCGCTCTCTTGGTATTATGATTTATGTCACCCTGGCTGCCCGCCTGGTTCCCTGTATTCTTTGCAATTTTGTTCTCCTATGTGTTCCCTTTCTGTCTTTAGTGTGATCCATTTGGGGAGGGACACCCTCCCCAGTGTCTATGGAGTGAATTGCTCTCTCCCCCTTCCTTCCCTGCTGTAGCCCCCCCTCCACCCCATTAGGTCAGCAGCACATATAGCCAGTCTGTGTGGTGAGGCTGTTATATACCCATCTGGCTGAACCTCCTGACAACACAGAGATCACACTACTGATACCTGAGCTGTTTCCTCCCTGTGTATGCCAAGGAGTGGTTGCTTGTCTTCCTGGAGCATTGGAGCTCCTGGCAATGGCTACTGTGCCAGGCAGCACTTGCTGTGGCTGGGTGGGACCCATGGGGAGAGCCCCTGATAGGAGGGGGTGGTATCAGGACAGATATTTCGTGCATGAAGCATATCAAGCTGCAAAAATCTGGCCTTTCTCTAATGGCTGTCTCTCGGAGTGGTAAATGTTTATTGAATTGGGCTTTGTATGACCCTGCAGCCTTCCCATCCCTGGCTACCCCATGGGAGGAGGGCCAGGCTCACCGTCTTGGGATGAAAAAATTTCCCCACTACCTGGTTTTTACTAGGACAGATGGGAACACATTCACTGCCACAAAGACATTGTTATTTGTGGAGAACATCAAGGACAGTTTTGATGAAGTGGAGTCTCTCAGTAAGATGTGGTCAAGCTTCCTGTTGATCAAAGCTTCTTCTGCCACCCAATCTGCAGCTCTTCATGCTTGTGATTGCCTTGGCAATGTCCTGATGTCTATTACCCCTCACCAGTCACTGAATATGGTCCAGGGAGTGATTTTTCATTGGGACCTCATCCTGCAAACTGATGAGCAGCTTTGGGCTAATCTGGAGTGACGCAGCATTCACTTTATTCAATGTGTGCAGGAGGGTCATAAAGACCACTGCACTGATACTGGTGCCTTAATTCTGGATTTGGAGGGAGATACCATCCCATAGAAGGTAAAGGTCATGTGGCTTTTACTAACTGCCAGCATCTTATTGCAGTCTTCTTTGACTTGCATAAGATCACATTTTAGTTACCCTCCATGACTGGGGCTTTCACAGCCACCTTCCAATTTTTATCTGTGAGATTTTATCCCACTGGCTCTTCCAGTTTCGAACTGGCAATTCACTCAGCACCCCTCAGATTCAGGAGATTGGTATCCCACAGGGTTCTGTGTTGAGTGTCACTCTCTTCCTCACTGCCATCAATGGCCTTGTAACCTCCATTGGACCTCTGGTTACCCTGGCATTGTATGTAGATGGTCTTTGCATCTATTGTAGCTCCTACTTGGTAGCATCTGCTGAATGCCAGCTCCAAGGTGCCATCTGATGGGCTACTGCATGGGCCCTCTCCCATGGCTTCTAATTTCCTCACTCAAAATGGGGATTGTGCATTTTTGCTGTCAACCCACAGTACAGAACTGTATTTAGGCAACCAGTACCTAGATTTTGTAGCACAGTCTCATTTCTTGGGCCTTATTTTTGATAAAAAGCTGACATGGCTGCCCCATATTCACCACTTGAAGACTACATGCATGCGGAAGCTTAATGCTCTCCGCCTCCTGGCCCATACATCTCTGCATGTGGACTGTGTTACTCTTCTCCATCTGTACTGTGCTGTGGTTTTGTCCAGACAAGATTATGGTAGTCAGGTTTATGGCTCGGTGGCTTCTTCCACTCTGAAACTACTTGACCCTGTTCATCACTGTGGTGTACATCTGGCTATTGGTGCCTTTCGCACAAGTCACTTAGACAGTTTCCTCACAGAAGCAGGGATTTCCACTCTCCAAATACGACACAGCCAATTCCTGGTTACTTATGTAATCACCATTTTATGATTCCCTGACCATTCTGTGTACCCTGTCCTCTTTGAAAATGAGGGATGTCTCCCTCCTGATACCCACCCCTGGATGGGATTGCCAGCTGGAATGCGTCTCACTTCCCCCTGTTGGGGTCTCAACCTCTACACTCACTGGAATGTGCCCCATGGATTTCCTCCTTTTTCCTCATTCCTGTTTCACCAGGACAGAATCCAGTCCACTCAGCCTGCTATGAAGTGAGTACAGGGGATCTTTCTCAGAGGTAAAAGGCAGTTGGTGTGATGAACCTACCACCTTCCCCCTCCTAGAAACGTGGTGAAGAAAGGCTGCAGTGTACCTGCGGTGAGGCCAACAGCCCGGTCATGAGCTTGTGCCACAGATTTTATCTTTACTTTTCAGTTGCCATAACATAATCATAACTAAATAAATAATCATAAGTAAACTACTACTCTGTAAGTTTTTAGATGTAATAAGAAAAAAATAAAATATTTATTTGATTTAGTTTACACAGCAGCAGATTTGTAATGAAGTGTCAGTGAAGAGTAAGAAAAATACTTCGTTTAGTAATATTTCACCACCAAAGACACAAACATAAGAGGAGCCATCACCCTCATGGTGTATATGACCCGGGAGATCCGGGAAAAACCTGGGAATTTTTTCATCCGGGAGAAAACCGGGAAAAACACGGGATTAACTGAGCTGCTGATGACAAAATTTGTTGTGTCAATTAGGAAAAAAATACATTTGGTGAAATCTTACGGGCACCTCACACAGGTGGTCAGTTTGGCTGGAGTCCATCTGGACCAAGTTTGTTGAGCCTCGGTCCAAATTAAGGGAATCGACACAAATGGCCTCCACAGAATTGCACCGCAGTGCCAGTTCACTATAGTATATGACTGTGAAGTTGGTGAAATGTCCAGTAAATGCCCTTGGCTATGAAAGAGGCGGAACTCGTTTATGTAGGTCCCAGTGTGGTTTGCATTTGTACAAAGAAAATAAAACCAGAAAGGAAATGACAGAAAAGACAGAAAAGAGAGCTTTCTGCTAGAAGACGTTGGAGTTATTTTAAACTGGTTCCAGAACTCTCACTCAAAACTAGTAATTTCTGGAATTATTCACTGATGGATGAGACTGTGTATAATAAATTTCTCCAAACAATGAGCCCAAAGATCAGGTGAGAAGACACAAACACGAGAGGAGCCATCACCCTCATGGTGTATACAACCCGGGAGATCTGGGAAAAACCTGGGAATTTTTTCATCCAGGAGAAAACTGGGAAAAACCCGGGATATTTTTAGGATTCCGAGAATTTTTCATTTTTTTAGTTATCAGTTAAATCTTTGTATTTTTGACTGGTAAGAACTGATACTCTAACAAAGGATATTACTGTACCTCGCTACTGCAGAATAATACTTCAACAATAAAACATAAATGAGAGAAAAAACAAAAATAACTTTAATTGCAAAGGATATGTGTCATATACAACAACGACACACAGTGCTCATGCAAGCGTCTGCCAATTGAAAATGTGTCAAAGGCTTTAGGAAGACAATGCAGTGCTTCATAACAACAAATTGCCTCCAATGAGCGTGAAGTCGCAACTGTTTATATTCGATTTGTTTTAGCAGTTACGTGCAGGCTCATGTGCATGCACAGTTGAGTCACGTTTGAGTAGTAGATTCTCCCGCTTCTGGCAACAGGAATGTGGCTGTTAGCTGTGCAAGCAGTCACAGCAAGCAGCTAGATGCTACTGGGAAAAGGGAGCGCCAAAGTCATATTCTTGAGGAAAACAACTTGTTTCACAAAGCACCTAGCATCCAGTGCACGTTTGCCTATCGATTATTCACATCATTTTGAAACGCTTTCCTGTTGGTTTATGAACATTTTTGAACACATTTTAAGTTAATTTCTGAATGAATCATAAGTTGACTTTTGACTGCATGCATTAGTGTACACGTTGTCTCTGTCAGAAGAATCCTCGTAGGATCTAGAAATAAACTTTCCGCAGACAAAAGAGGATGAGGTTATATGAGCTGAGGGAGTAAAGCCGAACGGATGAATGCCAATTGCTGTCTGATTATGTGGTTGATTGAGTTTGCGAATAATCAATGTTGTTATAATTACTAGTGAAATCCATAGATTCAGACTACCAGATTGGAAATAGACGACAGACAGGAATAACAGGTGAGAAAGATTACATATTATCTTCTTGGTGTATCCAAGAAAACAAAATTTTGACAGAAAATTTTTGGCCAGAGTGCTACACTAGTAAGGACCAGTAGTACAGTCCCAGGCTAGCAGCCGCGTAAGTTCTATTCTGGAAGTAACGTGGAAAATGTATTGTTCGAACACGTAATAATGCCTAACCGGAAAATAATCGTGGGATAATGAAACCTGTGATTCTGGCAGGGTTAGTGAAGTTAATCGGTGAACAAATTTTGACAGTGGCAGCAATAGCTACAGAATTGGTGATGACAAGATTGTTTGTTAGAACAAGGAAGGAGAAGAAATGGGGATATCACACAAATTATGGAAGAATAAGACGATTCCAAATTTATATAAAAATTTCGTAATACTACTTTTCGATCTCATGCTTGAGAAGCTGGTGGGTATGAATGAAATGTGAAACTATTTCTTAACATAACGCTTTTTGCTTGTAGTAGGCCTAATAGGCATTTGATATTGGTACTTAATTGGATTAGATTCTGTCGTGTTATAAAAATGGCCATTTGTGCCAAAACAGTCTCGTTTATTTGGTGTGTTACAAAATTGCTGCCATATTAGAAAGGCCTATTTTGTTTTATCTAGCAGACAGTGACAAAATAGACATAATCAGATCGAGAAACCACACCAGTCTTGGGTATTATTTGTATTTACAGCTTTTTCAGTATTAGGTAACCATATTTCGATTTTTCATGTAGCGAAATGTTTAACGAACTTTGATGAGGTAATAGATCCTTTCACAGAAAGGAAAGTACGCCATGAAAAGCTGTAGCAAGATTAGAGAGAAAAAAATGCTAGGAACTAAGGTTTGAAGAAATGTGTAATTTCTTGCTTATCTTTTGTCAGTATTGGTTTTATATATCCTATATTTAATTTTATGTCACACAAAACAGAAAATTATTAGCTATTAGGCAATAAAGAGTTCAAATTTTCTGAAGAGTTCTTGTTCTCTCAATTACAAATAATCCCATCCGCTATTAATTGTGAGATTTTTGTAAAGAGGGGGCAGGCTATCAAACCAGCCGACTGGGAGCAGGAGAGGCACCACAGGAAATTCCAATTTCCACTCTCTGGAATATAGTTTGGACATGCGGTGAAAAAATGCTTTATGAAGAGGCGTGGCACTGCACTTCGGCTTACTTAATATGTCTTGCATTTCCTCGAATACATGTGTTTTATGTTTCAGACTTTTCAAAGAGATGTGCACTATAAGATGAACATATTTTGTAAATTCAATTATTTTTAATATTGACCTGGTTCGCACATGTCGTAGATCCAGGGCTGATGCACAGAGCAGTCTGAGCTATAGTGCATAGTCTCCACATGACCCGTGTTTACATTTAGTGATTTTGCTGTTTTCCCTTCGTTTACTCTAACGTCGAATGAAAATGAAATGGATATCTGTGCTGTGGCTGGGAGCTATCAAGTAAATTAAAATACATTCACATAATTATGGAAGGCTGAATTATGTTATTAGTTTCAGATTTTATTTTATTTCCACCTTTCTGACAGTCAAGCATTAATCGCCTTGCGGAACAAAGAAGTTATTTTTGTCTGTTTGCTATAGAAATTAGGCTTTTGCTAACCTTTTCCACAGAGGCAGTCAATGTACACTCCTGGAAATGGAAAAAAGAACACATTGACACCGGTGTGTCAGACCCACCATACTTGCTCCGGACACTGCGAGAAGGCTGTACAAGCAATGATCACACGCACGGCACAGCGGACACACCAGGAACCGCGGTGTTGGCCGTCGAATGGCGCTAGCTGCGCAGCATTTGTGCACCGCCGCCGTCAGTGTCAGCCAGTTTGCCGTGGCATACGGAGCTCCATCGCAGTCTTTAACACTGGTAGCATGCCGCGATAGCGTGGACGTGAACCGTATGTGCAGTTGACGGACTTTGAGCGAGGGCATATAGTGGGCATGCGGGAGGCCGGGTGGACGTACCGCCGAATTGCTCAACACGTGGGGCGTGAGGTCTCCACAGTACATCGATGTTGTCGCCAGTGGTCGGCGGAAGGTGCACGTGCCCGTCGACCTGGGACTGGACCGCAGCGACGCACGGATGCACGCCAAGACCGTAGGATCCTACGCAGTGCCGTAGGGGACCGCACCGCCACTTCCCAGCAAATTAGGGACACTGTTGCTCCTGGGGTATCGGCGAGGACCATTCGCAACCGTCTCCATAAAGCTGGGCTACGGTCCCGCACACCGTTAGGCCGTCTTCCGCTCACGCCCCAACATCGTGCAGCCCGCCTCCAGTGGTGTCGCGACAGGCGTGAATGGAGGGACGAATGGAGACGTGTCGTCTTCAGCGATGAGAGTCGCTTCTGCCTTGGTGCCAATGATGGTCGTATGCGTGTTTGGCGCCGTGCAGGTGAGCGCCACAATCAGGACTGCATACGACCGAGGCACACAGGGCCAACACCCGGCATCATGGTGTGGGGAGCGATCTCCTACACTGGCCGTACACCACTGGTGATCGTCGAGGGGACACTGAATAGTGCACGGTACATCCAAACCGTCATCGAACCCATCGTTCTACCATTCCTAGACCGGCAAGGGAACTTGCTGTTCCAACAGGACAATGCACGTCCGCATGTATCCCGTGCCACCCAACGTGCTCTAGAAGGTGTAAGTCAACTACCCTGGCCAGCAAGATCTCCGGATCTGTCCCCCATTGAGCACGTTTGGGACTGGATGAAGCGTCGTCTCACGCAGTCTGCACGTCCAGCACGAGCGCTGGTCCAACTGAGGCGCCAGGTGGAAATGGCATGGCAAGCCGTTCCACAGGACTACATCCAGCATCTCTACGATCGTCTCCATGGGAGAATAGCAGCCTGCATTGCTGCGAAAGGTGGATATACACTGTACTAGTGCCGACATTGTGCATGCTCTGTTGCCTGTGTCTATGTGCCTGTGGTTCTGTCAGTGTGATCATGTGATGTATCTGACCCCAGGAATGTGTCAATGAAGTTTCCCCTTCCTGGGACAATGAATTCACAGTGTTCTTATTTCAATTTCCAGGAGTGTATTTGAAACGAAATGTTTAATTCCACAGTACTGGCTAGTTTCAACTGTTCGCTGCATTTCAAGTGAACGTTTTCATTTTCTAGCACGTATGGCATTATGCCGTAATAAAGACCCAAACAAGATATAATACAGTACTGGTGCTCGAAGAAAATTTACGTCCCAAAAACCACACTGAAAAGCTTAATATCAGGTCGAGGTCTGTTTCATTGCGAATCTGGACATACGAATGTGCCCTTTAAGAATACACTTTAAATGTGCACATTTTAATATGGTTCACAAAATTCTGATGCTCTTGCGGTATCCTCTGATGTCTTGTTTCTTTTATGACATAATGTATGATCTTTCAAGGTTTTACTCGTATGTACATATGGGCTTCCTAACTCATGATAGCTACCCAAGCACGTTGTCGTCTGTTACCTGTGCTCTCTGGCAACTGCTGAAACAAACCTATTTCTAACTGGTCACGGGAAAATATTGCGAATGGTGGTTTGAAAAGCGTCACTTTCGAAGTAAATATCCTTTTATGTAAGTTGAGCTATGTGCAAGAATGTACCATGAATTTATTAAATCACATAGTGTTTGACTCTCATTTAAAATCAACTCTTTGATGACGAGCCATTTAGAAGAATTTCGAACCCTGAAGATCAGACATTTATGTCATTATTAAAAATTTTACGGGCACATTTGTGTGTGATATCTTAAAGTGTAACACGCGCAAAAAAGATCAACAGTGTATGCGAAAGCTTAGCTTCTCTTGCAGCTTGAGACCAATATTATATGTGGAAGCTATGCTTTTCTTGTAGCAACACTATATATATTAATTTAAACTATTAACTTTCCCTGTTTGTGTGTTCGTGCTTCTTAACAGTGATGTTGCTGTTCGCTGACTACATCACGTGTCCTATTCTCTGAATATCCGCTGTCATCGGCTGGTGAGATCACGACATGAGCTACGAAAGGCTTACAAAAGCGCATCGAAATCTCTATTTCAGTTATTTGGAAAGTAACAAGTGGTGTTTGGTGGAATTCCAATGTGTGCTGCTGTAATATGAAAATACGCAGCGTACATGTTGCTGCACATCAAAGATATTTCCAAAATGTATCTTTTTCCCTGAGTTTCGTATTCTAAAGTGCCGGGAAATTCTATGCCTGTGTATAAAACCATAAACATTCAAAGGATTGATAAGGGAAAATATACTGTCACCTGGGAGAAAGTGTATTTTTAACCAGGAAATCGGGGAAAAATCCAGGAATTTTTTTTTCCTTGTCCACGTATACACCCTGACCCTGCACGAGATATTAACTGCTCATTTCAGTACTTTGCAAGTAGGTGCAGCTATGAGGAACTGATTTCCCTATGGCTGTTTCACCTCATTTTTTGGGCACATAAATCCTGATTCTTGTCAGATGATTCTGAATGCAGGAATATATGAGAAAGATGCAGTAACATTTTAAAAGGGGGTCAGTATTACAAAATATATAGAAATAATAAAATTCAGAAGTACAAACTAATACCTTGAAATTTTTATGAGAGGTCTTAAAACTTTTTAAACAAACATTATTAACATTCTGCATCTTTATTTTTCATGTCTAAATATTTATTTCTCAACATAATCACCCTGGTGAAAAACACGTCTCTCCCAGTGAGAGACCAGTTTGTTGATATCATCACTGAAGACTAGTGTTTGCCTTTGTTGATGGAGCCACAACCTCACCTCTGCTGTGCATCACTACGAAATTTAAGTCCTTGAAGGTGATATTTAAGTTTTGGAAACAGGTGAAAATTGGATGGGCCCAAGTCGGGGCCATACGGAGGATGATTGTTATCAGTGAATCAGAGGTGCTGGATTGTTGCAGGTGTCGCAGTGCTTGTGTGTGTGTGGTCTGGCATTGTCTTGCTGAAGGAGAGGGTGATTCATGTGTCAACAAACTCTTGCTTTGAATCTGAAACTTGATTACAGCACACTGTTTCTCATGCACCAACAAAGTTGAGTTATACATCGCCATGGCACAAGCTACAGTTCAAAGTAGCAGAGGGCTGCAGATTTCTACATATGCAAACTAAAGATGTAGAATGTTAGTAACGTATGTTTTTATTTAAAAACCTTTATGAGTTTTCATATTAAGAATTCTGAGGCATTACTTTACAGCACACACTCGTATAAGGTTCTATTTTTCACACTAGTAATAGTTTAAAAGTAATGCAGTAAAGGCCATCACACATGAGCAATGCATTAGGCCAAATGGCTCTGCGTCAAAACAAACCTTATAGTGTAAGGGGGAAACACAGCAAGACTGGTGTGGCTTGACCAACTCAGTTGGATTTTCAATACATTGATAGTGTGTCACTCTGACCCATCAAGCTTAGACTTGATCTTACTCTGCAGCACTGAGCCGCACCAGTACATCTGAGCTCCCTGACACACACCTAGGTTTGGCTTGGCAAGAGGCCATTACAAATTGATAAGACTGTCCATCACATGTGAAATTAGCAACCTGTTCAGTGTTGATCATTACCTAATGATAAACAGAAACAGACAAATATGTAAATAAGAGGGCATGCTGAAAAATAATGCCTATGAATTTTTTATTCTGTTCTCAATATGGGTTGTAGTATTACATGTCACACATATTATATAGTCAACATTCCTACTTTGCTGATGCAAATTACAAACCTTCGCTGCTACAGGACTCCAAATTGAATACTGTAATGTGGCATGTGTAATGTAACTATTTCAGTGCGTGAAAAACAGCATGCTGTAATTGAGTTTCAAATTCAAAGAGTTTGTCCACACATGGAGCACCCTGTCCTTCAGTGTGACAGTGCTGTTTGTGAAGGCTATGGTTAGATATGTTGTGTATGAAGTACCACTGGACTGTGCTCGTCTGATTTCAGAATGCACTAGGGGATTTTGTGAAGATAAGGGATTGGAGTTGTGTGTGTGTTTTCAGTGTGTAAGCTTGTGGTTGGTGTTTTGTATGTGTGTTATTGGTCCCTAAAGTGGTGCATAAGGGTTAATTCTGTGTGTTTGCGTGGTGCTTTTGGTGGTTCATGTCCTAAATTTTGAATGAGAATGTAGGACAAAATGTGTGTTGTCCTGTAAAATTTTGTGGATGTGTCCTGAATAAGTGTGTAAATGGTGGGTTGGCCGAAAAGGTCTCTTATGTGTATGTTGGGAAAACTTTGTTTTGGAGATGTTGCAGTCATGTTGGTGCTGTCTTTGATGCCATAGGTCACACTTCCTAGCCATACAAGATGACCAGATGTATGAGCTGATGCCAGAAGAGGAATCTACATGTACGGTTAATCCATCACCTTTCAGGAAGGGATACAACGTACAGAAAAATGCACAACCTTTTTTGCTGCAGTGGTGAGATGCTTGTTGCCTGTTAGGTGACGATCTATTTCAAGGCCTAGTTAATTACTGAGTTTCTCCAGGTCAGTTCTCTGCCATCAGTGGTGAGTTGACAGTCAGTGAGGGTTTTTTTTTTTGGGGGGGGGGGGGTGAAATAGATTGCCTGGAAGTTTCTGAAGCTGATCTTTCTCTTCCATAGATTACACCACAGTGTTATCATGTCCGGGTGTTGTTGAAGGTTGCGGTGTATATGGAGGAGGCTGCAACAACTTTTGTATGTGGCAGTATTAACAGCATAGGTATCTGCTTAGGAATGTCATTTGTGTATATGGTATAAAGGACAGGACCTAACACCGAGCTTCGTGGGACTCTTGCTGCAATCTGTCATGTCTGTCTGGACTTGTCTCCATTCCTTATGAAGAACTGTTGTCCAGTAAGGAAGGAGTCTAAGATCCAGTTTATGTGTACTGGGCACCCTGGCTGACTTCAGTCAGTGCTAGGCTGTGGCCAGCACTGCGACATGCAACAATCGGATGCCTTGTGTTCACTGTCATTGATCATCCTCCATACCAGGGTTTCACGAACTGTATTCCATGCAAAGTGAATAATTGCTCCACAAAAAACTATAATAACATAGCATGTTTTTTCTCAACATTTTGACGATACTAATCTGTTTTTTTTTTTTTATTTTATTTTATTTTATTTTATTGCTACACAGTCAGCGAACAAAATAAGTTTCTCTCATTTTTTAAAAATTTTACTAACCTTCAAAATACAATGGATTCCATCAAAGTACCAGGATTTTCAAAGTGTTCCATCAGTGTGAAAGTTCAGAAAGCCCTGCTCTATACAGTCCCAACTTGGCTCCATCCAATTTTTATCAATTTCCAAAACTGAAAGAGCTTCTTCAAGAACTTGACTTTGATGGTGATGAATATGTGCAAGTAGAGGTGAGGTATTGGCTTCATCAACAAAGTCAAACATTCTACAGTCACAGTATCAACAAACTCGTCTCCTGGTAGGAGGAATGTGTCCATTGATAGGGTGGCTATGTTAAGAAATAAATATGCAGACATGAAGAATAAAAATGTAGAATGTTAATGGAGCCCCTCTAATGACAAAGGACTGTAATTTGTATCAGCTACGTGGGGAAGTCAACTGAGTTATGTGCATGGTATGTAATATCTCAGCCAATATTGAGTGGGGGGGGGGGGGGGGGACCAGAGGCATCACTTCAGCACACCATCGTACTTACACTTTTGTCTGTCAGTTTACCCTCTGCTAAAGATAAAAGTTAAACAGGTTGTTAGTTTCACACCTGTTGGTCAGTTTAATCAATTCTTAATGGTCTGAACTGAGGCATATTTGGAGGACCTGAGATGGACTGGTGTGGCTCAGTGCTGCAGAGGGAGGCCAAACATAGATTCAGTGGGTCATTGTGATGAACTTTAGATGTGCTGAAAATCCAGCTGAGTTGGTCTAGCCATACCAACATGTAAGAGCTTTCCCCCACATTCTGAGAGATTTGTTTCAATGTGAGGTCTTTAGTCTAATGCATCACTCATGTGTGGTGGCCTTTCCTGTATCACTTTTAAGCTGCTTCTAGTATGAAAACAGAAATTTATATTTTTTTTCTTTTTATGTTTTGTACTACATTAATTTTAGTGGGGAAAGGAAATTCTGCAAACTTGTTTAGTTATTCACAGCTTAGGAATACAAAAATTGAAACATTATGTTACACTTATTCACCTCTTTCTGTACATTTTACAAAGTGTAATGAATGATCATCATCTCTTGTAATATTTGCTGTGTAGGTCTAATCATCATGCCCAAAGACAGTTACGTCCTGAACGGTGTAATTGTGATACCAGTTAAAAAACTCTTCTCTGAAGCAACTGTGATACACAATATTAACTTATTTATTTGTGTGGTCCATGGCCTGCTGCAAACCTTACTAGGTGATGCCATTTCAACAACCTGCAAGTCAAGTATTTATGTTAACTGTAATTAACTACGAGTGGATCTGGGGTGTAACATTGTGTTTGTAGTGGTGGTAATGGTGGCAGTGACGGTGAGATGATGATAAAGTTGAGTGCTGGCACTTCCATATAGCCTATGTGGTGTGCTGTAAGGGATCTCATATATTTTTAATATTTGCTATTTCAGTCTCATGTTTATTGATCACCTTCAGATCTAAAAATAAAGTAAAATAAAATAAAATATTAATAAACAAATATTAAAGTAGGCAGTGCAGACTGAAAATATTTAAAATTTTTCCTAAATAAGTAGACAACATAGATTGACAACATACAGAATTTAAAATTCTTAAAACTGCACTAGATTAATCACACATTGTGAAAATTCAAATTTCTTTAAAAAGAACATAGTCGTAGGCTTTACAATAAAAGAAACGGCATTGTTGTAGACTTGTGATAACGTTCAGCAGCATCCAGCATCTTAATACACCCATTTTGTATCGTACATACATAGAGGAGGGATGAAGGTGGGATGAGAAGAGGACAGACACTTTTACTGTGCAGTATTAAAATGTAACGAAGATGTTGCCTAAAAGATGTAATATAATTGACTTCAAATTAAGAAGCAATTTGGATTATGCACTTCATATTCGTTTGTTAAATAGCTTGTTAAAATTAAGAATTAAATTAAAAATTGATCTAAAACTGAGTGCATGAAGTTTTCACCAGAGAGAGTCCGAGGTGCTTTGTTTCTGGTTATGTACATTGGGCTCAGTCTGCCCACAGCACAGTCAGCAGGAACTACCCAAGTTTTCTGCAGCCTCACTCAGCAGAAGATAACCTTAGCAGCCTGTTGCGTTTGCAGACAACTGGGCAGAGAGGCAGCATAGCTATGGACACTGATGTCTCATAAATCACACCTATCTTGTTTGAGAAAATATTCTCATAACTAACTTCTATTTCATTCATTTCGTTGGTGATCCCAACCTCCAAAGTTTTTTCCCCTACATCTTTCTCTTAATTTCTTTTTCACTTTGTAAGACTGTCATTTTCTCTTTCTCAAAGTAGTGCCTATACTTGTTCTTATTTCTACTGCTAATTTTCCATGCCTTCATAATATTTGTAAACCTTTTTTAGGATCAGTAACTACCTCGGCTTTGTTAGTTTCCTCCAGAATACCTAGACACATACTGGGTTCAATGCTTACTAAAACCAATTGCACAATGTTTGTGGGCACGCAGCCTCCCAGTACAAGATTAACTCTATGATTCATCTCAACCATTGATTGCAGATACTGTCTCCTATCATAACATTTAACATTATCGGACAAAAAAAATGGTTCAAATGGCTCTGAGCACTATGGGACTCAACATCTTAGGTCATAAGTCCCCTAGAACTTAGAACTACTTAAACCTAACTAACCTAAGGACATCACACACACCCATGCCCGAGGCAGGATTCGAACCTGCGACCGTAGCAGTCCCGCGGTTCCGGACTGCAGCGCCAGAACCGCTAGACCACCGCGACCGGCCATTATTGGACATTTAATTTGTTTACATTGTGGTGCAATGGAATCCATTATTTTGATCTACTTGGTTTAATAATAAAGTTCAGAAAATGCTGAGGAAGCAGAGATTGTTGCACTCTTGGTTAGGAGGCCGGCTGCTGTGGCTGAGCGGTTCTAGGCGCTTCAGTCCAGAACCACGCTGCTGCTACGGTCGCAGGTTCGAATCCTGCCCCGGGCATGGATGTCTGTGATGTCCTTGGGTTAGTTAGGTTTCAGTAGTTCTAAGTCTAGGGCACTGATGACCTCAGATGTTATGTCCCATAGTGCTTGGATCCATTTGAACCATTTTTCTTGGTTAGGAAAAGAACACAGAAATGTTTACAGCAATGGCTTTATTGTATTGTATTGTATTGTACTGAACTGGGGACCTAAAAACGATGGAGAGGCTTCATCTCCACTGTAGCCCTCAGTGGTACACAAGCCCACAACAGGCTACAGCAGTCCACTCACCCTACCGTGACCCCACATTGAACCCAGGGTTATTGTGTGGTTCGGCCTCCAGTGGACTCCCCTGGGAACGTCTTGCACCAATGAGTGTAACCCCAATGTTTGCATGGTAGAGTAATTATGGTGTACGCGTACGTGGAGACAGTGTTTGCACAGCAATCGCAGACATAGTGTAACTGAGGCGGAACAGTGGGAACCAGCCCGCATTTGCCGAGGCAGATGGAAAACCACCTTGAAAACCATCCACAGACTGGCTGGCACACCGGACCTTGACCCTAATCCACCGAGCGGATTTGTGCTGGGGACCTGCATGCCTTCCCACTCGGAAAGCAGTGCGTTAGACCGCATGGCTAACCGGGCCGGCTAGGGAAAGGTTAGTAGAAATTCATTTGTCTATAAAAAGACCAAATGAGCCTTACCTCCTCTTCCCCCATCATGCCTTACTGAAAGATCTTGCTGAGAACCCAAGACAATTCTAGTCCTTTGTGAAATCACTAAGCAGGTTAAAGGTTTTGGTCCGTCACTTGTGGACCAAACTGATGTGACAGTAGTAGACAGCAAAAGAAAAGCTGAAATTTTAAATTTCACATTTAGAAAAATCATTCACACAGGAGGATCATACAGACATACTTTCATTCACTATCACACAAACTTTCATATGGAGGACATAGACATCCCTAGTGTTGAGAAGTAACTGAAAGACTTGAAAACAAATGTAAGTTACCAGGTCCAAATGGAATCCCAGTTTGGTTTTACAGACTGTACTCTTTGTCAGTTCTAACTTACTTAGCATGCATTTTTCATAAATATATCACCTAGCACGAATTCCTAAGTGACTGGAGTAAAACACAGGTGACTCACGTATATAAGAAGGGTACAAGAATGACCGTGCAAAATTGCAGGCCAGTATCTGTAACTTTGGCTTGCTGTGCAGAATTCGTGAGAAAATTCCGAGTTTGAATACAATAAATTTCCTTGAGATAGAAGAGCTAGTGTCCACAAATCAGCAGAGATTTAGAAAGCATCACGCATGTGAAACTCTGCTTGCCCTTTTCTCCTTAATATCCCGCGAACCATGGTTGAAGGGCAACAAGCAGAGTTCATATTCTTAGATTTCCGGGAAGTGTTTGACACAGTACACTACTACAAACTGTTAAATAGGGTGTGAGCGTATGGATGGGCTCTCAGATATGTGAGTGGCTCAAAGACATATTTTAAACAATAGAACCCAATATGTTGTCCTAGATGGTGAGTGTTCATCATAGATGCTCCAGGGAAGTGCGGTAGGACTGCTCTTGTTCTCTAAATGACATGATGGACAGGGTAAGCGGCAATCTATGGCTGTTTGCTGATGGCTCCATAGTGTATGGGGAAAGTGTTGTCATTTAGTGACTGTAGGAGCATATAGGATGACTGGGGCAGAATTTCCCATTTGATGTGCTGAATGGCAGCTTGCTCTAAATGTTTAAGTTAATGCAGATGAGTAGGAAAATTGGAGTTAGCACATAAGGCTGGTACTGGGGAAGTCCAATGGTCGACATGGCATATTCAGAGAATTTTAGGAAAGTGTAGCTCATTTGTAAAGGAGATCACATAAACAATAAAAGTGAAACCCATTCTTGAATACTGCTTGAGTGTTTGGGATCACCACCAAGTCGATTAAAGGAAGGCGTTGAAGCAATTTAGAGGTTTGCTGTTAGATTTCTTACTGGTTATTTCGATCAACATGAGAGTATTACTGAGATACTTTGCAAACTCAAGGGAAGGCAATGTACTATTCATGAAAAACTATTAAAATTGTCATTTGTGGCTCACTGCAGAATGATTCTACTGCCTCTGACATACATTTTGCATAAAGACTGTAACACAAGAAGAAGTGGTGCACGGTACCTTTTGCCATGCAACATATGCTGGCTTGCGAAGTATTTTTGTAGATGTGGATGTTGGAAGTTGTGGAATATTAACATCTCATTTTAATAATACATTGTGCTGCTTCTTTGAAATAGCACAAACCTCTGAGTATGAAGCTGAATAGGACTTGTGTCTAAATAGTGTTGCTCTTTGCCATAATGATCAGAGAAATTAGTTCTCTTTAAGCCATTCCCTGTTCCACTAATAAGTCCTATTGCTCATTGTTGGTCATTTTAATGTTATTCATTTGCTGGCATTTGCTGGAATTAATTTTTGTTTTTGGACTTATCTTTACCTTCTCCTCTGGCCATCTTTACCTTTTCCTCTGGCCTAAGGTCTTGTGACTGTGTCCTTAGTGATCTCTTGATCCATAATCTTCTCTCATTTTGGTTAAACCCTGAGTGGTCTGATGGGTTTTTGTTTTGGTAGCTGTAACCATACAATCCACACACTGCTCCAATAGTCTAAGAGGGCATACCTACCCTTTGGTTTTTGGTATTTGTTTCAGATCTATTCCCTTCTATTACCATGCATCCTCATGTTTTCTCCATTTTGGTTTTCATCACTTTCCAATTCAAAATGCATTAACATGTGCTGGACAGTGTCCAGTTAGATGTTCTTGTTTTCAGCAATCTCTGCAGCACTGAATGTACTAACATTTCTTCCTGAAACAATGATTCCAGATATTTATTTCTCTCTAGTTTCATTTCAAGAAAAGCTTTCAGAATTGTGTTACTACCTTTTACCTATGCTCCTCATCTTAATGAGTTATGGACATCACCCTGTCTGTTCTTTGACCAATACATTGTGAGGAGTGCTGTTTTAAGTTATGAGTAACTAATTCTAGGTTCTTACCCCAGCTTCCAAGTTGTTCACAAAGGAGACAATCTTCTGTACATCTTGCCATGCCTTTGGTAAGACAACTATGAAATTAAGTAAGGGTGCTATTATGTGCGATTTTCTTTTCAGAGAAAATTTGTTGATTTACTGGTTGATAAATTTTACTTGAAGGTTAAGCTAAACTACTTTCGCTGCTGTGTTAATCACCTTAGTACCTTCACATGAAGGTACAACTACATGATTACTCTGCTATTGACAATGAAGTGCCTGGCAGAGGGTTCTTTGAACCAACTTGAGACTATTTCTCTACCACTCACCTCTCTAATAGTGTGTGGGAAAAATGAACACTTAAGCCTTTCTCTATTGGCTCTTATTTCTCTTGTTGTGTTATGATGATCATTTCTCCCCACATAGGTTGGTGACAAGACAATAAAATATTTTCACATTCAGAGGAGAAAATTGGCGATGAAAAGGTCTCACACAGTGAAAAATGCCTTTGTTTTAATGATTGCCATCCCAATTTGCTTATCATATCCATGACACACACTCCCCAGTCCATGATAATACAAAAGAAGGTGCCTTCTTTGAACTTTTTTTATGTCCTCCATTAATCCTATCTTGTAAGTATCACATACAGCACAGCAGTGCTGTAGCAGAGAATGAACAAGTGGTGCATGGTTGGTCTCTTTAGTACAACTGTTGCATCTTCTATGCATTCTGCCAATAAAACAGTGTCTTTGATTTTGCCTTCCATGCAGCATTATCTGAATGGTTATTCCAGTTCAAGTTGTTCATAATCGTAATTGTTATTCCTGGGTATTTATCTGAATTGACAGCCTTTAAATTTGTGAGAACTATCATGTAACCAAAACTTAACAGATTTCTTTTAGTAATCATGTGGATGACCTCACACTTCTCATTATTTAATGTCAGTTTCCACTCTTTACACCATAGAGATATCTTGTATAAATCGTTTTGCTATTGCTTTTGATCTTCTGATTACTTTACTAAACAGCAAATGACAGCATTGTTTGCAAGTAATTAAAGAGGGTTGCTCAGATTCTCCTAAGTCATTTAAGTAGATTAGGAACATTAGAGGGCTCATAATATTTCCTTGGGGAACACCAGACATCACTTCTGTTTTACTCAGTGACTTTCCAGCAATTACTATATACTGTGACTTTTGTGAGAGGAAATCATGAATCCAGTTACAAATGAAGCGGTACTCCAAAGCCGTGCAGTTTAATTACAAGTCCCTTGTGAAGACTGGTGTCAAAAGCCTTGTGGAAATCTAGAAATATGGAATCAATTGGAGATCCCCTGTTGATATCACTCATTACTTTGTACAAATAAAGAGCTAGTTATGTTTCACAGGAATGACATTTTCTGAAACAATGCCGACTGTGTGTCAATAGACCTTTACCTTCGACTTAATTCATAATGTTTGAACACATAGTGTGTTCCAGAATCCTACAGCAGATCAGTGTTTGTGATATGGGTCTGTAATTCAGTGGATTACTTCTATTTACTTTCTTGAATAGTTGTGTAATTTGTGCAACTTTCCAGTCTTCTGGTATGAATATTTCATTGAGTAAGCAGTTTTATATGATTGCTAAGTATCAGCATACTCTGAAAGGAACCTTATTGGTATGCTATCTGAACTGGAAGACTTGACTTTCGTTAAATAGTTTAAGCTGCTTCACTATGCCAGGGATACCTACTTTGAAGTTATTCATATTGGCAGTTGTTCTTGATTCAGATTCTGGAATATTTACTTCATCTTCTTTGGTGAAGTAATTTCAGAAACTGTGTTTAATAACTCTGTTTCAGTGGTACTGTCATCAGTAATATTACCAATGGTATGATGCAATGAAGGTATTAATTATGCCTTACCAATGGTGTACTTTACATAGGACCTGAATCTCTTTGGATTTTCTGTCAGATTTCAAGCCAGAATTTTGTTGTGGAATCTATTAAAAGCATCTCACACTGAAGACTGCACTAAGTTTCAAGCTTCAGTAAAACATGGCAAGTCTTGGAACTATTGTATTTTTTGAATTTGGAATGCTTTTTTTCATTGCTTCTGGAACAGTGTTCTGACCTGCTTGTGTACCATGGGGGATCAGTACGATCTTTTACTACATTATTCAGTGTAAGTGTCTTAATTGCCTCAGATACTGTTTCTTTGATTTAAGCCACGCCTGGTTTCATTTACTTAGTTAGTTGGCATGCATCTGTTAACAATGTTTTCTATTCCTTCTGATAGTTCACAATTTTTTCCCTCAGCCAAGTCGACTGGGATATTCAGATTCCCTCGCCCCTCCTACCACCACCACCACCACCACCACCACCACCACCGCTACTTTGCTGCTGTGTCTGATATCCATATGTATGTCAGTCATTTTATTTTCAGCTGTTTCTAACTTTATTTTCAGAATTTATCCTTTCTTGACAATTTCATTAGTTCTTGAATCTGATTGTCTGTATCAAAAATATTTTGCTATGATGGTGATGATGGCTTGTTTTTTCACGATAAACAATATATTTTTGTGGTTCTATAGTGTTTTATCTCCATTTCTACTAATTATTTGTGCAGAGCTTCCTGATCTTTTATTTATTTATTTATTAGCATGGCATGTTAGGCATTACTTCAGCTTTCTCTCAGTTGCTTTCCTGACTTTTCATCCTAGCGATTATTTATGGTACATGGCTATTTGAATATGGTGATGGTTTTCTGGTCTGTATTTATTTATTTATTTATTTCCTTCCTTCGACGTTTGTGTGTGTGTGTGTGTGTGTGTGTGTGTGTGTGTGTGTATGTGAGAGAGAGAGAGAGAGAGAGAGAGAGAGAGAGAGCGAGCGAGGTCTATTTTGAGTTGAGCACACCACCGTGTAGATTTTTTTGCACACCTACGCGGCAGAGTAGGTTTCAGGGTGCAAAAGCAGTGATAAACCATTGTTAATGGCTGTAGATCATCATGTTTGGTTGCAAAAGCCGCTAACTGCATGTTGTCTTCTAGTGAAAAGGCTAAAGTGTCAAACGTTTGCAAAACTCATGAAGTTCAACAGACATTGCAGTCGCCGTGCCATGACCAGATGCAAAGCACGTCAACTGACATCAGACTTACAAATCTAGACATGCAGAGCTACCTTTTCAGTTTGTTATGATTAAAAGGGATATTTTTCTTATTCAGAGTTAGGTTGGCTGCACTGTAACGAATGTATATGCAACAGTGAATCTCTTGCTGCCGATGCGTTATCAAAATACATGCCAGTAAGCATAGCTCAGCTGATCAGCAGGATGTTTGTTGGTATATTTGCATGAGTATTTTGAAGAAAATAAGTGATTTTGTGGACGGTTTAGATACAGAAGATGGTACAAATGAAGTGGGAGTAATTGAAATATTAGGAATTCTGAAAGAAGTCAAACCCAGCATTGTAGCTGCAAATGATCAGAATGAGGCTGGGGCGACAATCCCATTCAGAAAAGGAAGAGGCATTCTGATCAGTGGAAAAGAAATGTTCAAAACACGAAGGTAAGAAAGGAAAACTAATATTAAAGCAATGTTATGCAATGAAAGCCATTGGCACTATTTTTTATGATATACATGGAAGGATTCCAGATAAAAAAATTGTGTTCATGAAAAGCAAAAACAAGAAGATTCGTTTAGTTCATGGAGAGCCCTTCTACAACTTTGAAGCTGGAGAGGGAAAGAGCATCCTGAAGAGATGAAAAAATTTCAACAGAGGAAATGGCCCAACACCAATCACAGCTGCGTAGAACTCCCAGAAGCCAAATTTTGAGACGTCAAAAAGCCTTTGGAGCTCCACTTTGGTGAAGACTGTGTGACCAACAACAAACTCAAATTCTACACTTAGGTGTTGGACAAGCAGGAAGGCACTTATAGAGTCACGCCTGCTGCTGCCGGCCATCAGAAGAAGCCAGAAGTGATTTTGAGTTTATGGGCAGTGTTGATGTCACTTAAAAGCAATTTTCAGCTAATTTCATTTTCTAGAAGCTTCTGTTGCTCTTTTAACTAAGATGCAACTTTTTGCTAATTTTATTCTTTTCTAAAATGTTGTCGATGTTTTACTAAGATGCAATTTGGAGCTGATTTTTTTTTCTACAATATCTTGTGATATCAAAAATGTGATAGTGTGATTTTTTTAAAAAAAATTAACATTGCTCTCTTTTGACATTGAGTCGGTTAGTTTTTCTGGTAAAATGTCACCTTTGTATTTTTATATGCCAATTTTGCAGAATTTTTGGACCTTTCTTTGAAATGAAATGTATTTTTTTTATATTCACAATAAGTAAATTCCACCTTTCTGTCATTCCTAATATATCACCAAATAGTGGATTTTACAACCAAATGTTTGTGTTGTAATTGGATTGATACATTTTCAAAACCTGCGCTAACTGCATAAACCGGGTCAAACTGCTAAGTCAATATTTCACTTAAAATTTTAACGTATAAAACATAATTGCAGAGTTCACCAATTAATATTGCATAATTAATTTTTTTTCTTATTGTTGGAAAAGAAATGAAGTCTTTAACTCTAAAAATTTGGATGGGACAAGTTTTTCGTGATTATCTCATTTTTTGCTTATCATGCAGTTAGCGGCTTTTGCATCTGGGCTACTCAGGCCTCAACTTCGTGCACTGCCCTGGCCTGCCCTGTCCACTATCACCAAGCATTCAGCACTGCAAAGTCACTGCTGGATTGCAGTTTAGTCTTGTTTTACTGACCCTGTCAATACATTGCAGTATAATGATCATCAGAGTAGACTAATTTGGAGCAGTCTGTCGAACGGGCATGTGACGTCCTGATTTAAGAACCATTTTGTTTGCAACAGGAAACAAGCTAACACGTTCTTTAACACTGGGCAATGATTGCTGGGGATGGCTCCAGCTACAAAATGCAAAACCAAAATTGCAAATATCATCAGAGCCACAAGAGAAAATGCAGCTGATAACTTTTAGGAGAGGCACCCTGTGTAAAGATAACTAAATTACTACACAGCTCTCCAGCTTCATATAGCACAAATAAGAAAAGCTATAGGCAGATATCAAGGTCTTTTCTGTAGTTCAAATACAATATTATGAAAAAAAGGCAGATAGCTACTCACCATAAAGAGGAGATGTTGAGTCTCAGACATGTGCAACAAATAGATTGGTTTACATGTAAGCTTTTGGTCAAAAGCCCTTCTTCTGAAGTAGAAAACATGCATACAAGCACAATTCATTGTTTCTGGGTGCTGTGATCAGTATGTGTTGTTATTGCACCTGATGGGAGAAGCAATCTCGTGTGGGTGGTGTTGGTAAGGAGGCGGCACATGAGTTGGGAGGGGGAGGGTTAGAGGGTTAGGGATAGCATGTCGGGGATGGGGCAAAGTGTAGTGCTGCTTGTGGGAGTGTGCAAGGATGTGGTGGGGCGTGATAGGGCTGCTAGGTGCTGTCATGAGGTTTGAAGATTTGAGGGGGGGGGGGGGGGATATGGGTGCTGAAAAGGAGAGAAGTAGAGAAGAGAAAAATGACCATTGGTGGAATAGAAGACTGTGTTGTGCTGGAGGGGGAGCAAGGAATGCGATAGGCAGGTGCAGGATATGGACTAGTGGAATTTAAGACGAGGGGGGATATGAGAATGTAGGATTTATTACAGGGAGAGTTCTCACATGCACAAGTCAGAAAAGCTGGTTTTGGTAGGAAGGATCCAGTTGGTGCAGGCTGTGAAGCAATCACTGAAGTGAAGCACATTGTGCAGGACAGCATTTTCAGTAACTGGGTGAACCAGCTATGGCTTTGCCACAGTTTGTTGGCAGCCATTCATGCAGACAGCTAGCTTTCTATGTGAGCCTGACAGCTAACAAGATGTCTTTCCTCATGCATGGCCACTTGAAAACTGCCAGAGAGACAGCTGACCACCCAGTTGCTGAACATGCTGCCCAACATGATGTGCTTACTTCAGTGACTGCTTCACAGTATGCGTCACCTGGATCCTTCCTACCAACATCAACCTTTCTGACCTGTGTAATTGGAAACACTCCCTGCAATATGTCCTACACTCCCATAACCCACCTGCCCTAAACCCTTTGCTTTACGATTTAAGTTCCGTTAGCATGAGCCGTAAGTGGCTGCAAGGTATGGATGTGCCTTAAGATTCCCGGCACTTACACATGCTAAGACTGCGGTGCACTACGCCTGGCGGCATCCAAAGTCATGCAGACGCCCTCGGGGTTTGTAATTACGTGTGTGAGATACCAGTAACATGACATTTCTACAGGTATCATAAATAATGACGATTAGTTGCCTATTGGAAACTAAATGTTCATTGTCTCAAACGCAATGATATATTCACAAACGTTTTATTTCCCTTTATAAGCAAACATACATTGATGAAATACATCTTAATAATAATATTTACAACAATGCAATGATCTAAGACTGTATAATATTTTGGTCAAAACATTCTGGGACCTGTTACCTTAGTACGTTGGCAAACATATTTTCAAACGCAACGTCTTCACAGTGACATATACACGAATTTAATAGTCTTCGATTGTATGATTTCGCTCAAACCAATCTGGCACATGTAATGCAGCCCTGCACTTTTTGCATTCCCATGGAGTTTCGTTGCGTTGTTTATGCTTTCTGCACACTACACAAGCTCTCGCCGGATTTACTTTTGATGGTGTTGGATCAATATGTTTGGAAAAATGTGCCCAATGTTGTGCATGCAGTCTTTGTGGTATATCGCCGGATGCTAATCGTCCCTTCCGATTATATTCCTGTAAAGGTGTAGTTTTCAACAATGATTCTGCAATCTGAATCCTATATTCTGCATAGCTCTGTTGTTTGCCACAATGTATTTTGTAATACAGAATATATGTGTTAAATAAAGCAACATCAAATATGTAAAAGAATATCTTGCAGTATCCTTTCATACATTTTATCATCACAGGGAAGCATGCGAGCATCTGATCTTGGCATTCAATTCCAATCATGCCTCTATTGTATTTGATGACGCATTTCAGCATTGCGGAAAGGTGTGTCTGTGGCAGTCATTTCTGCTGTTGAATGTTTTGTGAAAAGCATGTAAACATCTCGTTTATCTTTCCATTTTAATGCCAATATTCCATTACAACTCCTCACTGTATATTCTCCCTTCTTTAATTTTGCCCGCAGGAAGTCTGCGAGCATATTTTTTCTGTTTGAATGCACTGTTCCAATCACATTAGTTTTATTGGTGAGGAGAGTTTTGAAAGTTTCAGTGAAGAAAACCAGTTATCTAAATATAGAGTATGCCCTTTGTGTAATACCGACTGTGATAGTTCTAGAACCACACTTTCAGAGGCACTATCACTAGCATCACGTTTGTCACTACCCATGTATATCTTAAAATCATAGCAGTATCCTGAACTTGACTCACACAATTTATAAATTTTAATACCAAACTTCGCTCTTTTTGACGGGTTAAATTGTTTGTAGGATAAGCGCCCCTTAAATTTCATTAATGATTCATCAATGGCAATATCCTCTTGCATTGTGTACACTTCCTGAAATTTTTGATTGAATGTATCTATGACTGGCCTTAGTTTGTACAGCTTATCTGTGTTGTTGGCTAAACTGTTATTTGCTAGATGCAGAAATCTACTTATGGGCAGAAATCTTCTGAATGGCATCGTCTTCCTAAGTATTGGCATTTCTATAACAGCCCTCCTAGACTAATACATCTGAATCAATGGTTTCCTCACTTCAGCCATGATTATACATGGCGCAATATATATTTTTATTTCATTACAGCCAATAGGAGACCACTTTTGGTCTATTTTTCGTCTCTTCTGTTTATTGTTGAGTACGTCTTGTGCATATCCATTCGTCTTAATTACGATGTTTCCCAAAATGTACTATTAAATATTACGTAGAATACCTCTAATTCTCTTATGCTTGTACTCGCGTGCTGTTAAGCTGCTTCCTTTATTCCAGGAATTTCTGTATATGTCCAGATTGTTGGTTCAATGTCTTCCTTTTGCCACATCCACGACTCTGATTGTTGCTGGTAGGTTTGCTCTTCTTAGTCAGTATCACCTTCAATCACCAGCCACTTACACCATTTTCGTACAGGAGGCAAAACATTGCTACCACTGTCACTGTTGCTGTCAAAATATCCTGCAAAATCTGCCACCAGATGTCTCCCTTTCCTCATGAGCACGTTTACTACATATCGGGAACATTGTGAAAGTATTTTTGTAATGGCGGCAAGTCAGAATGCAGCGAAGAACACTTTGTGTATGCCGCGTGTACTCGATAAGCTCCGCAATGGGTCAGAGATGTACTAATTACATTTGGCGCAGCTGACCGACAACGTCTCTCACACGACATGTGCTTGTTTGGTGACGTCTAGTTGATGTTTGGCCAGGTCGGCACGTTACGTCTCTCACACGACATTGTAAGCTGAGGGGTTAACCTGTGCTAGTCCCTGTCCTCTACCTACCTACCCTGTTCCCTGCTACTCCCTCCAGCACAATACAGCCTTCTATTCAGCCAGTACACCCAGTTGTCCTTTCTCCCTTCTCTACCCCTCTTCTTTCCTGCCCCCAACCTCGTGACAACACGTAGCAACCCTTGTCCCATGCCGCCTCCTTACCCCTCCACACTGGATTGCTGCTCCAATCAGCCACAGCTATGACAATTTAGTTCAACCACAGCAGCCAGAGACTGCAATCGTGTGTGTGAGTAGTGCTTATTTTTGTGTGAGTGTGAGTGTGTGTGTGTGTGTGTGTGTGTGTGTGTGTGTCTGTCTTCTTCTTCAGAAGAAGGCAAAAGCCTAAACATATAGCAGCCTTTTTTTTTTTTTTTCTTTTTTTTTGCCTGCCCATGACTGAACACTGAACATCTCCCCTTCATGGTGAATAGCAATCTATACTTATTGTAATATTGTTGTTATTCCATCCTGGACTTTCTCTTGGTTTCTTCCATATAGTTTATAATACCACTCATTACTACCAGTAAATATTTGAAAGGACCATTGTAGGCACCTGCGGGACATGTTGATACAACATGAACAATTGTATGTTATTCAGCACCACAGTCGCTGCAGGGTGATGAAGATTTGCTCCACTTTTGTAGAGTAGTACAAACTGTCCAGACTGATTAAAACCATGGGGTTTCTCCTGAATGCAGGGCAGTTTCAGCCGTGGACTTCATTTTCAGTGAGAATCTTGGCTGCAATAACAGTAGAATGTATCGATCTTAATCTTTTTCGCTCCATGGAGAATACATCATTCAGTATTGGAAGTTCTGGGTTATCAACAATCTTCTGGTATTCATGTACCAGCACATTCTTTCATCTGATATCAGGAGATGGACTGTGACTCAGGACAGGTAACCAGTACATGGTAGCTGATAGTATTGACCCATTAACAGTTCACATGGATTCTTTAAGTTCTACATCTATCTTTTTTCACATGTGGAGTATTGATTCTGACAGACAAACAGAATACTACTGTTGAGTATACCAATCCGAGTGCCAATACTCAAAGAGAGTCTTCTGATGTTCCCTAACTAGTACCACAGAGCTTCTGGACAATGTTATTTCAGTTTCTATACCAGAGAAGGAAAGATGCTACTCACCATATAGCGGAGATGCTGAGTCGCGATAGGCACAATAAAAAGATTCACACAATTAAAGCTTTCAGCAATTAAGACCTTTGTCAGCAGTAGACACACGCGCACACACACACACACACACACACACACACACACAAACGCAACGTGCAAGTGTTGCAGTTTAGACGGAAGGCAGGAGAGAAAGTGCGGGGGGGGGGGGGGGGGGTGTAAGTAGCGGAAAGGAAAATGGGAGCAGGGAGGGGGCTGGATGGGTGAGGACAGTGACTAATAAGGGTTGAGGCCAGGAGGGTTACGGGAACGTAGGATGTATTGCAGGGAAAGTTCGCACCTGCGCAGTTCAGAAAAGCTGGTGTTGGTGGGAAGGATCCATACGGCACAGGCTGTGAAGCAGTCATTAAGATGAGGGATATCATGTTTAGCAGCGTGTTCAGGAACAGTGTGGTCCACTTGTTTCTTGGCTACAGTTTGATGGGATAGGGCCACTGCTCCCAATCCCTTACCTCATGGCTCATACCCCTGTAATAGACCTAGATGCAAGACCTGTCCCATAAATCCTCCTACCACCACCTACTCCAGTCCGGTCACTAACATCACCTATCCCATCAAAGGCAGGGCTACCTGTGAAACCAGTCATGTGATTTACAAGCTAAGCTGCAACCTATGTGCTGCATTCTATGTATGCATGACAACCAACAAGCTGTCTGTCCGCATAAACAGCCACTGACAAACTGTGGCCAAGAAACAAGTGGACCACCCTGTTACTGAACACACTGCCAAACATGGTATCTCTCATCTTAATGACTGCTTCACAGCCTGTGCCATATGGATCCTTCCCACTGACACCAGCTTTTCTGAATTGTGCAGGTGGGAACTTTCCCTGCAATACACCATACGTTCCCGTAACCCTCCTGGCCTCAACCTTCGTTAGTCACTGTCCTCACCCATCCAGCCCCCTCCCTGCTCGCATTCCAGCACTACACAGCCGTCATTTCACTGCCACACCCAGTCTTTTAATTTCTTTTATTTCTCCCCTTTCCACTACTTACCCCCTCCTCCTTCCGCACCTTCTCTCCTGCCCTACCTCTAAACTGCAACACTTGACTGTCCACCACTCCCACCATACTATCCCTCTCCCTCCCCACCCAGTCGCCACTCCCATCATGCACTGGTGCTGCTGTTCGCAGTGTGGTCTCAGCTCTCTGAGACTGCAATCATGTGTGCAAGTTGCGTGCATGCATACGTGCGTGTCAACTGCTGACAAAGGCCTTAATGGCCGAAAGCTTTAATTGTGTGAATCTTTTTATTGTGCCTATCACGACTCAGCATCTCCGCTATATGGTGAGTAGCATCTTTCCTTCCCAGGTGTTGTTACATTCCATCCTGGATTTTCCATTGTTTTATTTCTGTTTCTGAGATTTTTAGATGTTTGTGTCATCGGCTCCTTAAAACAAAGTGTCCTGTCTAATATTTTTCCAAGGCATTTTGGACGCTTGTTATGATGTATATCTCCCTCAAAACAGACATCAATGTCTCTGTGTGCCAATCTATTGGACAGATGAAAACATGAAACTTGCATTGTATTTGAGTTAGGCTGTAACCTGCATTTATGGAAGTATAGGCTTAAGATGTCGAGACCAGAATCTAGGATTTCTTCAGTTTCAAAGGTTTTGTGTTTGGTAGCTATTGCCCACTAATCTGCATAGCCAACCTTTCTAGACTGTTGGAAGAATATTGGATATACACGGATTTTGCAAATGTTCACATGTATGCTTTGAAAAAAGACATTATGGTGTCAGTAAGGGTTTTATTGAGTTTAACATCACATTAATCGTGGAATATTTCGTTTTGGTCTCTAAACCTGAATGTATCTTTGAAGTCATCACTACAACAGTGTGTGATGGTTATGGACTGAATCAGGCCCTGGTAACCTCCATATTAATTGAGAAAGTTAAGAGTACTAACACTTGTTTGTTGTGAGAAGGATTAAAGCATGTATTTCATTATCACTAATCTCTTCTTCTTTTTTCACTCAATTGTTCTCTGTTGCAATATTCATATAATGTATATTCACATTGAGATTATTTTCTATTTCAGGACCACGTGCTGAAAGCTATGAGCCTTTTGGTGGACTGGAAAAATGCTGGTCCAGGAGTAAGTTATTAGTCTGCTATATCTGAGAAGAAAGAACAAAGTGGGCAGAATGCATTGCTTGTTGACGTCATGAAGACTTACAGTGTGGTGGCTGACTGTACTGGTTGTGTCAATAGATGATGTATGACTTAAGACTTATATTCACTTGTTTCTGGTCACTACCAATAATAGCTTTCAATAATATGTGTGAAGAATTTCTCCACTGAGCATATCAACAAATTTAATCCATTTCAAATTCATTTACATATAACACTTCTGTGATCTCTGAACTCCATATGTTAAGTCATCTTTTGTTTGAGTATGTAGATGCACTAAACTCATTGTTGTCTGCTAACTATGGTTGTCTAGGTTGTCTGCACTGAAAAAGTTCTTTAGTACCAATAGAGAAGATATGAAATAGCTAATCCCATCAGTCACCACACTGTAACTGTTTGTAAAGTGAACAAGCAATAAACTGCAGAATTAGGCTTAGAAACATTCGGACATTAATCATTTCATAAAAGATTGTAAATTATAACTGCAGCCAGAACTGTTTTACATTCAGATTTGGAATGAGAGAGGTGAAAAATTAATAATCAAGGAAAGTTAAAATGTAGTGTTGCAGTAGTGATTGAGAAATCAACCTTGAGAAGAAGATTGGCGAAATGGTGTGTGCTATTTATTTTACAAAAAGCCTGTAAAGTAGCAAGAGAAACTTGATTTAGGATACAGGCAGTAAATTTGCAAGTTAAACTGGAGGCATCTATGTTTGAAGTTAAGCCCCAGAATACTTTGGTAACACAGTGAAGATTGTACCATCTCCCTTGAGTTTTCCTGTTACACCAACATGGCATGTAGCTTTTTGGAGTAACCTTAGCAGTTAGGATATTATAATGTTAGGCAGTCAAACATTTAGTATTAACTACACATTTTGGTGATTACATCACAAACAACAACAACAATAGTTGTAAGAACCTTTTACATTACTGTTCTTTTTGTGGTGAATTGGAGATATGTTTCAGCAGCAAGTGCTAAAGGTTATTTTGTTTGATGCACATGTACTCTGATTTAAAAAATGACCTTTTTCGCTTTCAAGAATCGATGCAATACTTCAAATGGTTCAAATGGCTCTGAGCACTATGGGACTTAACATCAATGGTCATCAGTCCCCTAGAACTTAGAACTACTTAAACCTAACTAACCTAAGGACATCACACAATACCCAGTCATCACGAGGCAGAGAAAATCCCTGACCCCGCCGGGAATCGAACCTGGGAACCCGGGCGTGGGAAGCGAGAACGCTACCGCACGACCACGAGCTGCGGACTCAATGCAATACTATGGTTGCTTGTATGGAAGCATAACATAATATGAGAGAAGTGTATGTACATATAGTGCTACGTTGAAATGTGTATAGTGCTTGAATTGGAACAATAACTCCACCAACAGAAAATAAATAAGCTCACATGTAGTACGATATGCCTCTGAAGAGGCTTCTTAATAAATCTGAACAAATAATGGGTGGAAAAATATAGACTGCATTTTTGCAGTTGGACACAGGATTGTAAATTTAGTTTTGCTAGTAACTGAGGACTTACAACTACGTCAAACATAACTGTGTTTTATTTTTCCAATTACATATAACTTATCTCTTATATGTGCACAGTTTTATCTATCTTTCTGACTTAAATATGGTAGAGGAAATTCATTAGTGGAATTCATTAGTGGAATTCACAATGTTGATAACGGCTGTGATGTGGGATCTGAGTGGGGTACTGTCAGGTGGGGGGTGCCCCAGGGATCAGTGTTGGGGCCACTCCTGTTCCTTATTTATATAAATGATATGCCCTATAGTATTATGGGTAACTCTAAAATATTTCTGTTTGCTGATGACACTAGCTTGGTAGTAAAGGATGTTGTGTGCAACATTGACTCGGTTTCAAGTAGCGCAGTACATGACCTCAGTTCATGGCTTGTAGAAAATAAACTAACATTAAATCACAGTAAGACTCAGTTTTTACAGTTTCTAACACACAATTCAACAAAACCCAACGTTTTAATCTCACAGAATGGGCATATGATTAGTGAAACTGAACAGTTCAAATTCCTAGGTGTTCAGATAGATAGTAAGCTGTCGTGGAAAGCCCACGTTCAGGATCATGTTCAAAGACTTAATACTGCCATTTTCACTATTCGAACAGTATCGAAAGTGAGTGATACTTCGACACATAAATTAGTCTACTTTGCATATTTTCATTCACTTATGTCGTATGGTATTATGTTTTGGGGTAACTCTTCCCATTCTAGAAGGATATTTTTGGCTCAGAAACGGGCGGTTCGGGCAGTAAGTGGTGTGAGTTCACGAACCTCTTGTCGACCTCTGTTCACGAGTCTGGGTATTTTGACATTGGCCTCTCAATATGTATATTCCTTATTGTTGTTTCTTGTTACCAATATTAGTTTATTTCCAACAATAAGCAGCTTTCACTCAGTTAATACTCGGCAGAAATCAAACCTCCATTTGGATCGGACTTCCTTAACTCTTGTGCAAAAAGGTGTGCAGTATACTGCTGCATCCATTTTCAATAAGCTGGCACTCGAATTCAAAAATCTTAGCAGTAATCCACGTGCTTTCAAATCGAAACTGAAGAATTTCCTCATGGGTCACTCCTTCTACTCTGTCGAGGAGTTCCTTGAAAAATTAAGCTGATTCTCATTGTAATGCTGATAGCGTTTGCTTAAACTTATGTACCGATTTTCTTTCAGGTTCATGAACATTTACTTTTATGTTGTAAGTTCATGTACTGACACGTTCCATGACCTTGGAGATTTTCTCCTCAATTTGGTCCTATGGAAAGTGAAATAGTCTTCAAGCTGTTTTAACCTTGAAGTGGGATATTTCAAAGTCTCTAAGATGATGATCATGTTAACTTAGACACCGACATGTTCTTTAAGGAATGTGCCCTTGCCAAGAATCCATTTCACTTCATCATCAAGTAGTGAATTCACACAATCAGTGCCTGCATTAGACAGCCCCTGCAAGTCATTGCAGAAGAATATAGTTATTTCTTCAAAATATTCTTCCACCAAAGTGGCTGTAGAGAGCCATGAGTTCCAGAATTTTAAAACTGGAAAAGGAAAAAACTGCATCTCTCTTCTTTTTCTTCATAAACTGCAAATACAAATGTTTCCTCTTCCTGGTGTTTAAGAAAGCACTCTCTAAATTGCTTTTCAGTGTGTTTAACTTACTAAGTTCCTTAGAAAAAACATTTGTAATCTGATTCAGATTGTGTGTCCAGCACTCAGCATTTTTGAATAATCACCTATGATAGTTTTCAAAGCATCAACACATTTGTTCATATGTTTTGCACGTTCATTCACTACTGCTTTCATAGCATTGTTCTGTTTATTGTACTTCTGAAGAGCACCCAGAAGTGCACAAACACATTGCGCTGAAACACTTAAACAATTCTCAACAACACAGCAAAAATACAATAGCCTCTTCTGTCAGTGATCTCAATAACTAATATAACAGCATTTTCCCCTACAAACTGATCCAGTACATCAATTTTTTCATCATTTTTGTATTGAAGGCTTGATACACATTGTTTTTACATGTGGTATGTTAACAGTACCCAAAAAGAAACAATTACACTATCAGTTATATGATTTTTAAAAATAATTTGATACTGTACTAGAGAAAAAATATATTATTTTATTAAATAATAAGTTTTAACTTGGAATACAGTCCTGAAATAGAACTTGCTTAATGACAGGCACAAATTAAATAAATTGCAAGAAAAAGAAATAATACCTAAAACAACATATTGAATGTATTCACAAACATTATCAGATATTAACATTTGGAAAAAGTATGGCACAGTTAACAAAATTAAAAAGGATATGGCAATACGGCTATTGAAATAACCAAAATTTTGTCAGCAAGCAATGAGTATTTTGACTGTCTACTGCATTGTTCTAATCAAGAGTCAGTAATTACAAATTACAGCAGCAGCCCCCATAATCACCAAATTCCAGGAACTGCATATGGGATAGTTTTCACCTGATACAGGTAACCTGGAAAACTGAGACCATATGAATAGGATAGAAAGAACTGTTAATAATCCCAGTATGTACAAAAGGAAACAGGAAAGACTTCAGAAACTATAGGGGAATATCATTAGGTAACACAACCTTTAAGATTTTATCGTATTTATTGGTAAACCACTTGAAACCACACTCAGAGAGTGTAATAGAGGATTATCAAAATGGCTTTCATAGAAATAAATCCACTGCTGACAATATCTTAGTAAACAAACAATAAATTGAAATTTATAGGAATGTAAACAAAAAATACAGTATATTTTATGAAAGCTTATGACACCATTCACAGGAAAAGCCTTTGAAAAGTAATATGGAATTTGAATTTCAAATTAAACTTACAGGGTGTCTGGGTTAAACACACAATAGTATGAAATGTAAGAACTTTAGAAGTAATTGAGACATTTATTGACTTTGTTTCTACACTTATCATAATTCAAAATGTTTCTTTACACATCTAATACACATCGGTGTGCACATCATTAGTGGCTTAACAGACATCTAATATGTATTCCACTTCTCTCCAAGAGATTTGCAGCATTGCAAGTGTAACATTTGTGGTAGCTGCCTGAATGCAATGGTGCAGATCTGGTAGATCATGATCTGATATCTAGTACACTTGACTCTTGATAAACCCCTACCAAAAAAAAAAATCAAAATCAAGTGGCATAATGTCAGGGCTTCTAGGGAGGCACTCAGTCAGTTTACTATTTCTCCTAATGCAGCAGTGTGAGAACTAATGATCCAACAAATCTTTCACTATGTTTGCAAAATGACATGGTGTGACATTTTGCTAAAAGATTGCTTCAGAAGGAAGTTGTTGCACAGCATACAGCTAAAACATGTCTATGGACATTGTTGCATTAACTGTAGGCTCATTGAAGAAGAATGGGCATATAACCCTGCCCTTCAACAATCCAAACCATGCATTCACTTTTGGAGAGTCACGTTAGCACTGTCACTGTGGGGGGATTCAATTCCCCATATTTGCAGTTATGCATGTTTGTGTGTTTACTGTGCCAGAAGTGTGGAATGTAGCCTCATCTGAGAAACAGATGAAATTGGGGAATGTCTCATTCTCATCCATTTTTGCCAGCACTGTCCCCACGAATACCTTCCATCACTGTCTGTCCTCAGGCTTGATTTTGTGATGAAGCTGCAGTTTGTACATGCATAAGCACAACCTTTTATGGATGGCACTATGTACTGTTCAGTGAGGTAAACTATAACTGCCTACTTGCTGAAAACTATAACTGCCTACTTGCTTCTTAGGTTGACTCACGAGAGGTCTATTTGAAGAACATACAGATCAATTTAACAGTAGTCTGTGGAACTGTGTGCTGGATGTTGTGCCCAGACATCAAAAGCAAACTCTGTTTCCCAAAGCTGCTTTTCCTATTTCTTGATCATGATGTAAACAGGAACACCGTCAGTTGGTCAAATCCATAATCATGCTGCAAATGACAGTCTCTTGCTCCACGATGGAAAGCATACAGATCACCTTATGCTGTGAAATCCACATGGCTACTGACATGTGTTTATATAAATGAAGCGGTTTTGCACATGCACACATGGTACGAACTTCCACGAGCAAACAAAGAAAGCATTTAGAGTTACCAAACTTGTAGAAACAAACCACCAGTAAATATCTCAATTATCTCTCAATTTATTACTTTTTATATTATGACATGTTTTACTCAGGGACCTTGTACAATAATATAAAATGTAATAGTAGATAACATTCCATTAGAACTACAAGTCACATCTGCAAAATACTAACATGAATTCTTTGCAGACAAATCGAAAACTGGTAGAAGCTGGCCTTGGCGAAGATCAGTTTGGATTCCGTAGAAATGTAGGAACATATGAGGCAAACTAACCCTGTGACTTATCTTAGAAAATAGTTTAAGGAAAGGTAAACCCACATTTCTGGCATTTGTAGACTGAGAGAAGGATTTTGACAATGTTGACTGAAATACTCTCTCTTAAATTTGGAAGGTGGCAGGGCCCCAATACAGGGAGCGAAAGGCTATTTACAATTTGTATAGAAACCAGATGGCAGTTATAAGGGTTGAAGGGCATGAAAGGGAAGCAGTGGTTGGGAAGGGAGTAAGACAGGGTTGTAGCCTATCCCTAATGTTGTTCAATCTTTATATTGAACAAGCAGTAAAGGAAACAAAAGAAAAATTTGGAGTAGGAGTGAAAATCCAGGGAGAAGAAATAAAAACCTTGAGGTTTGCCGATGACATTGTAATTCTGTCAGAGACAGCAAATGACCTGGAAGAGCAGTTGGACAGTGTCTTGAAAGGAACATATAAGATGAACATCAACAAAAGCAAAATGAGGATAATGGAATGTAGTCGGTTTAAATCAGGTGATGTTGAGGGAATTAGATTAGGAAATGAGACACTTGTAGTAGATGAGTTTTGCTATTTGGGGAGCAAAATAACTGATGATGGTCAAAGTAGAGAAGATATAAAATGTAGAAAGTGTTAGGAAGTCTTTTCTGAATTTAGTATTGGAGGGCAGGTGGAGGGTAAAAATCGTAGAGGGAGACCGAGAGATGAATACAATAAGCAGACTCAGAAGTGTGTAGATTGCAGTAGTTTCAGAGATGAAGAGGCTTGCACAGGATAAGTAGTATGGAGAGCTGCATCAAACCACTCTCTGAACTGAAGACGACAACAAAAACAACAACTTGAGACATAATTGAGATATTTACTGGCAGTTTGTGTCTACAAGTATTGTTTGCTTGTGGCAGTTGCTACCACAAGCACATGCATGTAATTTCTTTGTTCGTGTAAATGAATGTCAGTAGTCATGTGGACTCCACTGCCGAAGGTGCGTGCTTTGTCTCACAGAGCTAAAGTCTGTTACACCACTACAACGTCATCTTTGCACAGGTATGGATTGCAACCAATTGACAATGTTCACACTTATTAACAATCAAGAAATGGGACAAGCAGCTTTGAGAAAGTGGAAGTTTGCTATTGATGTCAAGGCACCATGTCAAGCATGCAGTTGCAGAGGCTACTGTTGAATTAATCCATACGTTCTTCCAGCGGAACTCTCGTAAATCAATCTGATAAGCAAGTAGTCATTACAATTACCTGATTCAACAGTACACATCATTTTCCATAAGAGGTTGCTGTGATAAATGTTATGCCTGTAATGCTGCAAAACAGCTGGAGAGAAGTGGAATACAGTTAGATGTTTGTGTGTGTTACCATACTTGTAGAAATAAACCATCAGTAAGTGTCTCAAGTGATCACACTATATATTATTGTGTGTTCAACCTGGACACCCCGTATATTTAAGGTGGACACTGTATATAAATTTTGGTTTGCTAAACAATATCATTTTAAAAATGAAGCTGGAATAAGTCAGGGAGATGATCTGTCCTGAGTTCTGTGTAATACAACCTTTGAGAGAGTTGTGAGGAAATTGGAACAAGTACAGCTGGGATACCCCAAAGAAATAAAGTTAAGATGTTAGCATGTGCAGATTATATAGTGATCATCAGAAAAAGTGAAATAAAGATTATACAGTTATTTGTGGAACTTGTAGAAGCAGCCTAAAAGTAAATGATCAGGAAACAAAATGTATGATAGTTCCAAAATGTAGTGGTGAACAGAACCAGTAACATCTGATAATTGGACAACATAAATTCAAACATGATGAACAGTTCAAATTTCTGGTTTCAAGGATAAACAAACAAAATCATACACAACTAGATCTGAAAATAAGACTAAAATGCTAACAGAGCCTGTGACTCCATACAAAAAGTTGCAGGATCTAAACTGCTGACAAGCAAAATTAAAATGAAGCTGTGTAACACAATAATCAGACCAGTCCTAACTAATAGAACAGAAACATGGAGTTTAACTAAAACAGAAAACCACCAGTTAGAAGTTTTTGAAAATAAAGTTATAGGAAAATCTTTTATCCATACTATGATAATGAATCACAAAACAGGAAGAGAAGATAAACCACAGAAATCCACTTGCTGTCATAACTAGCAACAGGAATAGCATAATAAATTCCAAAAGATGACATTGGGTAGGTCATCTTATTATGAAAATGAGAGAGCAGCAGTTGGTTTCAAGAATATCCAAGGAGAAGTAATTTGGTAAAAGATCAATGGAAAGACCCAAGAGTACAAGGCTAAACAAATTTAAAACAATGTGCAACAGGATGAGCATAAATAATTGGCAAGACGTAGCACAACATAGGAGCATTTGGAAGCAATTGTGAGATCAGCACAAGTTCATAACTTTCTGTAGAAGTCAAGAACAACAAAAACTTTTAATAGTGTGAAGATCAGACTCCCCCCACCACACACACACACACACACACACACACACACAACACTGCTCAGCTTCAATGGAATTGTTCATCCACTGCCGGAAAGCTAAATTTTTCAATTTGTGGAGCAGAAAGTTGGCCTTCAAAGATGTTTTCACAGTCCTTTGAACCAGATATCCAAAATTGCTTTCCTTCCTTTTTTGCATCTTCAGAGCTGCTGCGAATTAAAGACTGTCACTTTATTGGCAGTTTGGACTGCTTCATTTTTCTGCCCTTGTACTTCCCACTCTGCACATTCAAAATATTCGTTATGCATCCATGAATTTCAGTGTTTGCATGACAAAAGTCATGAATAGTGATATAAACATATACAGATGGTGGTAGTATTGTATACACAAGATATAAAAGGGCAGTGCATTGATGGGGCTGTCATTCGTACTCAGGTGATTCATGTGAAAAGGCTGCTGACATGATTATGGCCACACGATGCGAGTTAACAGACTTTGAACACAGAATGGTAGTTGCAGCTAGATGCACGGAACATTTCATTAAAAAAGTATTAGGGAATTCAATATTCTGAGATGTACAGTGCCAAGAGTGTGCTGAGAATACTACATTTCACGCATTACCTTTCACCATAGACAAGACATTTTCCAAATGCCTTCACATAACAACTGTGAACAATGGCATTTGTGTGGAGTTGCCAGTGTTAACAGACAAGCAACAATGCATGAAATAACCACAGGAATGATTGTGGAACATAAGACAAATGTATCCATTAGGACAGTATTACAAAATTTGGCATTAATGGTCTATGGCAGCAAATGACCAGTACAAGTGCCTTTAATAATAGCACATCATCACCTGCAGTGCCTCTCTTGGACTTGCGACCATATCAGTTGGACCCTAGACGACTGGAAAATTGTGGCCTGGTCAGATGAATCCCAGTTTCAGTTGGTAAGAGCTGATGCTAGGGTTCAAGTATGGCACATACCCCATGAAGCTGTGGACCCAGATTGTCAACAATGCACTGTGCAAGCTGGTGGTGACTCCATAATGCCATGGGCTGTGCTTAGATGGAGTGGACTGGGCCCTTTAATTCAACTGAACTGATCACTGACTGGAAATGTGTATGTTTGGCTACTTGAAATCCATTTGCAGCTATTAATGGTTTTCATGTTCCCAGACTATGATGGCCATGTTACCAGACCACAATTGGTTTGAAGAACATTCTGGACAATTTGAGCAAACAATTTGGTCACCCAGATCACGTGACATGAATCCTATTGAACATTTGTGGATCATAATTGAGAGGTCAGTTTGTTCACAAAATCCTACACTGCCAACACTTTCGCAATTATGGATGGTTATAGACGCAGCATGGCTCAGTATTTCTGCAAGGGAAGACTTGTTGAGTCCATGCTGCTATGCTGGGCAAAAGGAGGTCTGACATTCTATTGGGAGGTATCCCATGACTTTTGTCACCTCGGTGTGTATACTGCTATTGCAATATATATGTAACTCCTTTTTAAAGGAAAAAAGCAAAACACTGATTTATCAGGAGTATAAGACCTTCTGGTTTCACATTCCTGTCATCAGCAGGCATTGCAGTTTCAGCACTTGCATGTTTCTGACTTACTTTAGCACAAGTGTTCCTCATTGAGTTTGATGTACAAAGAATGGAGATAGAATTTTTTCTCGCCAGAGGTTTCATGAAAATTTTCGAGAAATCACAAGTGGTCTGCAAACTTATGAACATCTGTGTGAAATGGCTATGCAACTACATGCCTAAAAGACGTGCAGCAAGACAAATTGTAACTTGATAAATAATTGTAGAGATTTTTCTCTGAATACAGGAATCTCTTCCAACAGCTTTTGAAAATGAGATCCAAACAATTGTCGCAGTATTAAATAACATTTTCATATGTTGGTACCCATTATAAGCTGAATTGACACAGTGACAGATATAGAGTTTGTTGTGCCTTTACTCATATGATGAATGCTGAAATAATCCATCTAATCAAAACTGTAATCATGTAAAGTCTAGTTTACATGACTATACTGGGTTGCAGCCAGCTGCGCTACTAGCCAATGCGCAGTATGGCTCACATGTGCACAATGCCTCAGTGAAACTAAACCATTTTGGGATGCTCCAACTTTGGTGACACTAAACTAGTAGTTACACACGTTTTTGAGGGTATTTTCTGTGTCATTAGCATGTAAGCAAACTTAAATATCAAGTGGGGAATGGAGGAAATTGTTCACTTTTCGATATCTGTGCTGTGAATAGGTGTTCATGTGATTTTAACTATGTAGATCATAAAAACAAGCAGTGACATGTTGCTTGAGGGCATCCTATGCAGTCTGAACTGCAGAGCTAAATTAGTTCACTTAGAAGTATGTACACAAGTGGATTAAGAAAAATACAAGCAAGGAAAACATCTGCTGTCGAATGGCCCATGTCTACAAGACTGAAATAGCATAGTTCTTGTTGGCAGGTGGTGGTGGTGGTGGTGGTGGTGGTGGTGGTGGTTGTGGGAACTGAGGCTGTGAAAGAAGAGGATACAGTGTCAGAGAAGTGAATTGGGATTTTTGGTGGATAAGTACCTTGCTTCTAGATGGCCCATAGCAGGTCGACATAGGGGAATAGTATGCAGGTAACTATAGCCATTCTGCAGATTTGTTTGTATATCTTCAGTTCAACAGAGAAGTAGTTATGCATAAGAATGTTGTTTGTCAGATGTGTAAGGAATGAGATGGTGGCTTCGGAGTCAGTAGGACAATGGGAGAGGTAGCATTCAAAAGCATTCAAGGCCTTATCATGAACATATTGGTATATAGACAGGTTATGTCAACAGTAATGAATAAGGATCAAGGTAGTAACAGGATGGGGATGACTGTGAGACAGTGAAGGAAGTGGGTCATGTCTTTGATATGGGAAGCTACACTGCAGTCATTGGGTTAGAGGTGTTGGTCAACAAGAGTCAAGATTCATTCAGTGGGGGAACAGTAACAAGCTACTATGGGGCATCCAGTATGATTAACTTTACGAGTAATGTGAAGCATGTAGAAGCTCGCTGTCATAGTGAGTAGTTAGGGTGAGGAGAGAAATGGATTCAGGCAAAACATTGAGAGATGTGCTTGATGATTTGAGTAGAGATCAAATGAATTCCTGCTCCATCCAGTATCAATTCAGAAAATTATCCATATCCTTAGGTTCAAACACAGGTCCACATCATGTTCCTTAAATGCTAGCTAATGCATGAATATGCAACAGTGACCAAACCAGGAAAACTCCCATTTCTTGATACTACCCATCCTTTTACAATGACCTTCTGATCTTCTGATTACATCATCTGCATCAGTCACTAACACAAGAATACAGAACCTAATTTCCACAGTGGAGAATCCCTGAACTATCTCTACTCCCTCAACAAGACACAGTTACTTTACATACACCCTATCTCCTAAATTGAAACCTTTGCCTTCCAACAGCTGAAAGAGCTCTCCAGACACAATATCAAAAATATTTCCATTGTACTGAAATCCTGCTCATGTCTCAGGACACCAGTGCCCAACAATACTGTGTTTGTATGAATATAGGCCGCACTTTCATTTTTCCTAGAGATTGACTTGAAGAATCATGGTGTGGCTTCTCCCTTAGATCATAAATCTTAAATTTCAAAATGATGTGCACATGTATGTTTTGGGTTGAAATTAATACCATTAAAAGATACTGCAGTTAACCGATACAAGCATTCAAGCCTTAAGAAGAAAATAGTGGAAAACTTACACTTTCTATGCAAATGTAGTGCTAGTCTTGGAAAAAAAAAGAAACCACTACATGATTGCTTTCTAGCACCATATGTGTATATTTGCACATGGTGTTCCTTTACTGTAGTGCTGTTTGGCTTATCAAAATAGACCAATATTTAGCCTACATTCCCAAATTTGAACTGTAGTTCTGTGAGGAACAGATTATTTCATTGCATAAATTGTTGACTTCTCCCATATGAAACTTTAAATTCAATTGGCAAAATATTTCTTTTACATGCTATTTTGCAGCCTTCAATTTAAATCATTCCAGCTGTTGTGCCATATCCACATTTGCTGTTTTGAACTACAAAATTAAGCAAGTCTTTCTTCACATCTGGATACTTGCACTTTTGCTCTCAAAATCAATATGGACTTCTTGAACTACTTAAGAGTTTCTCTTCCCTTTCATAATGCATAGCTGATAACATGAAGCTGTTCAGTTGTTATGTAGGAATGCCACCATAATTTAGTGTCTGCATCATGTATGTAATAGTACTTCATAATCCAAGGTAAATGTAGTAGTGCAGACTATTTTTGAGACTCACTTTTTAGTATAATCTTGTGTCAGAGGTTTAGGTATGGCCTATGTTTGCACGCAGCCTATGTTTGGGCAAATAAGGTACCTATCCTAGACCTAGTGAACACCCTTGTCAATCTGTGGTGGTGCCCAGGTTCCATGTTGCATACAGTTTCCATGTGTCACAATCCCCAAGACTCCTTCACTGCATTTCATAAAATTCATATTCCAAACAAATTCAAATATTGTGGGTAATCTGTCTACCAAAATCTTCAGTTCTACAGGTGTTTCAGTGCTATTGAAAGACCTCATCTTCAGCCTCAAACCCAAGTTGGCTCATGCTAGATTCACTAAACATCTACTCTTCCTTTCCTGTCACCTAGATTGAAAAACACATGCCATCAACCCCTCCAACCGAATTGCAACAGCAATTGTTGTCTCTTCAAATTCATACATTAGTCCATTCCATGATCCTCCCACCTCTTCAATGGCTCCATAAAAACTTACATCTACATCAGACCCACTAACCAGGAACAGTGCTTGCATTTTGATGACTCCTATTACTTCCACACTAAAAGCCTCTTCCATATAGTTTGGCCACCTGCTGATGATACATCTGCAATGATCAACAGTCACCCTACCAAGTATGTTGAAGGTCTTACTAAAGCCTACACAGGTAGACAAAGCCCTGAGAGGATGAGCAGAAGTCGGTCCCAAATGGATGCACGAAAGATTAAGTCCAATTTATTGTTTACGAAGACAAAACTGAGCAAGGTGGTGCAGTGGTTAACACACTGGACTTGCATTCAGGAGGATGATGGTTCAAACCCGTGTCCGGCCATCCTGATTTAGGTTTTCCATGATTTCCCAAAACTGCTTCACGCAAATGCCAGGATGGCTCCTTTGGAAGGGCACGGCTGATTTCCTTCCCCATCCTTCCCTAATCTGATGGGACCAATGACCTCATTGTTTGGTCCCCTACCCCAAATCAACCAACCAAGCAATGAAAAACAAAGACAAATATTGCAAAGTCCAATTGCTGGTCATGGCATTGAAGGCCACATCTGTTCAGTGTAGAGGGCATGAAGGGAGTAGGACCATAACCGGCAGCTCCAGGAGGCAAAGGTTTTTGTTGACATCATTATTGTCACAGCTCCAGAGCCAGATCTTGATTTTGATGCTTTTGCAGTCACTCAAAACAAACTCTGCTGATGTGTATGGAGCAGCTTGAGGACCCCTCCAGGGAGCAGACTAGCCTGGAGCTGAGACTGGCTGCTGGTGTCCAAGATCGGCATTGTTTAGGACTCTGCCACTACAACAATAGGTAATAGCAGACTAACAGCCCCAAGAAGTGGACCATGGCAAGAGTGCAATTTGGTAATGCACTTAGGCACACTATACCCCCTTGAAGCACCACTTTCACAATGGCCCAGCCCAGAAGATTGGAGATGACCACAGGAACCAATCCTGGTGGCCTTTGGCGAAGATAAGGGCCCACACTGGATCTTGGAGAGGGAAAGGCCAGTGGTTGGACTGCTGAGAAGAGGGATGGATGGGTGCTGGTGGGATTGAAGATGAAATAACTGTGACTGATGTGGTCGGTCCTTGAGGTGTTTTTTTTTTTTTGTTCTGGGGTTGAACTGTCCTGGGGAGTGGAACCGTATGAAGTCAGAAAGAGAATAAAGACCTTGTCCAAAGGGTGATGGTGGTGGTACTTGGACAGCTGAGATTTAAAGGTATGAATGGACATTCAGCTAGACCATAAGAAGCAGAGTGGAAAGGTGCAGTATGTATCAGTGTCATGCCATTTGCTTCACAGAAAGTGGAGAATTCTGTGGAAGCAAACTGAGGGCTGTTTTCTGTGGTAGTAGTTTCTGGCAACTCTCCAATTGAAAAATTCTGGACAGGGTTTGAATAGTCTGCCCTGCAGGTGTGGCAGACTAGGGTGATATATAGGGGAAACCACTGCCAGCACCTATGACGATAAACCAGCAGTGTCCCAGGAAGGACCTGTGAAATCCAGGTGTAGCTGGTACCAGGAGGCAGAAGTGTCTGGCTAAGGGGATAAAAAAGACATGGAGGGGTGACCTGCTTGCACTGGCAGGTGGGGCAGTAGACATGTTGTTGGGCAAGGCGCTTGGCGAGCATAATGCCCAGTTGACTGACATGCAAGAAAAACAAGACATGCTTCTGGAGCACTGCAAGGATCATTTCTCTGCTACGCCCTATCTCCACTGGAGTGAAGCAACACCTCGGCAGACATATCCACTAGTTGCATTATGCTGAAAGCAATGTGATAGGAAGTGCACTTGAAGGTGGAAGAACACATGCCTACGTCAGGGCACATGCATGTGACACTGACAAAAAAAAATATTGCCAACTGATAAGCATCTATGACAGATTGGGCATTAATCATTGTCTTGGAGTCCCCGAAAATGAGCAATGTACTGTTAGGATTTTCTGTGTTGACGATGGGAGCAGCTCATTGGCTGTTAGGAATGGGGGTTAGAATACCCTCAATTTGCAACCATTGTTGCTCCAGCTGAAGTCTCTCTCTGAGTGTGAAGGGAACATTTGTGGCTTTGAAGAACTTTGGTGTTGCTGATGGGAGAAGAGCCACATGGACATTGAAATATTTTACACTCAAGAAGGGTTGCAAGAACACTCAGCCAAAACTTGGAAAAGAGATCTTTTAGGTAAGGGTTGATGCCCAGCAACTTAATGGTGGTGACAGAGTCATGGATTTCTAAGCCAACTATTGAATAGATATAGGTCCAAGAGACTGATGGCTCCATGAGCGTCCAGGACCAAAATTCTGGCTGTGAGGGAGGTCACATGGAACTGAACTTGTGCTATAAATTGGCCGTTGACTTTAATGATGCCATTGCTGTAACCATGCAGTGAGGTGTCAAAAGCTTGAAGGCAAGAGGACACTGTGCGATAATAAGGTTGCCAATGTAGGATGGTTGTGCAGGGCCCCATGTCTACCTGTAGCTCGATGGGCACATTGTTGATAGCTAGCTTGAGCAACAATGATTTCTCTGAGTGGAAATGCACAGACTGAATGTAGGATATGCCCAGTAACAAATACACCCTATAATCCACCTCTACATTTGAGGGATCCACATGTGCACAGTCTACATTTATTTTGAGCACTGCTTGGCAAACTTCTGCTCTATGTCCAGATATCCCACAAGAGGTGCACTTAGCACACCAGTAGTGGGACCTAATAAAACACTTGCTGCAGGAAGGCCGCCATTGAGCGCAGTGTCTGACTGCTGAGTCTTTGAGTGCAGTGTGTGAATCCCACCTGGGTGGGGGCAAGAATGGGGCTGAGGGCAGTGTGTTGGTCATTTGGTGAACACTTGTGATGGAACCTGTTATGTGGCTGATGTTCTGAGAGACTGTTCAAAAGCTCTGATATTGGGAGGCATATTTTCAAGGAAGGGTCTTTTATTTTAAGGAAATTTGAGCATAGTTATTCATTGAGGGTGTGCACGAGAATCATGTCCTGGACCAAGGAAGCCACACGTGATTGCTGACACTGAGGATTACTACATTGGAAACAGCAATCGTGAGATAAATCCTGGAAGCATATGCCCATTACAGTAAGTCTGTCCATTAAGTTTTGATATAAAATCTTGTGGTGAGTTGCTGCCACATGCACCTGGGCATGAAAGTATTCTAACAAACTGGACTTCTGCCTGTCATATGTCAGAACATGGAGTCCCACTTCTGAGTTAAGTTGTTGCAGAAGGTGGTAAATGTCTGGGTCCGCACATGCCAGGAAAAGTGCACCTTTGGGTATTACCTGTGATGCTGTAGGCTAAGTAGTGCTGTTCCATGCATGCAACTTAGTTTGCCCATGGCTCGACCTACATGTTGTACTACTGGAACAGTGGGGGGCACCATCCAGGAGCCCTTTACTGTGAAGTCAATCCAGGAAATTGACAGCTTCGAAGGTGACTTGGAGATGGCCAACAGTTGCTTGATCAAGACTTCATGGGTGTGCTTAATTTGGTAGAGCATAGCCCAGGCACTGACCTAAATACTGCCTGGGCACTGGGATACTGCAGTTACCACTTTCGATCACGTGGCCTGCTGAAGAGAAAAGATCTGCCCGGCCAGTGACCCGGCCACCTGAGGCACGGGTGGAGCATAGCCATCCTAGAAGAGCTGCCATAGTGAGATCCGTGCCTGCATAACCCATCTATGTTGTTGGTTGCTGACTGTGTAGTCACAAGGCCTCGACACAACAGGAAAATGGTTTCAATGATACCCTGGCTGCACAATCTGGCAGGTTCATCCTTGACAGCCAGTAAAAGAGAAAAAGGAATCAGTCAGGTGTGACAAACTTTGGGAACAGCTGTTGGTTTGAGGGTGAAATGAGCATCATAGTTTTTTGCAGCCCCTAGTTCAGGTGAAAACAGACTCACCAAACTCAAGGTAAAGGTCATCCAACACCTGAAACAAGATAGATACAGAAATGAGATACACAGTATCTTGAATTTGAAAACCAAAAACCGTGAATGTGTTGAGTCCAAAAATATTCTCCAACATCACTGTCAATGGCCGAAAATGTGATTGCCCTCATGACCTCCCGATACTCAATGTCGATCATAAACTGCCCTTGAACCATGATTGGCTGCGTGCTGCCACTGACCAAAAACCAATTGGTGGAGGAAAGAGGATGACGACCCAAGTGATGGTAGACTTTAAGATTCACATGAGATTCAGAGGCCCCAATATTGATCTGGAAATGGAATGGCTGTTGCTGAATTTGCATTCTTACTAGGAATGCTGAGCTCCTGGCAGTGCACACTGGTGTAACACTATGGACATCTGTAAACAGTACATTCACATTTGAGGGATGGCTGATCAGGTGGCTAGAACAAACAGTTTCCACATGGCCTTGTTTATAGCAGGCTGCACACTATGCCCCTCCACCACCTTCCCCCAGTGTGGGAGCGACTATGGGCAGCATATGGACAAAGTTGGGACACAAGGGCAATCTTCATTGGAAAGGGCCACAATTTGCATTGGAAAGGTGGAAAAGGCCACAGTCTGATTGCCAATGGTGTGGACAAAAGGGAGAACACTGAGGGTGTCGGTAAACAAAACCTTTGCTGTGAGGCCGAACACACGGACACTGTCAGTTTCATCCCCAAACTATTCAGTTGGAGGCTTTGACACTTCAAACACCTGTGTGATAGTCAGAAGTTCCTCAGCTGTAGGATCTTATCAATGCAACACCACCTGATGCACCTATCTGTCCAGAGCAGAACAGATGACGATGTCATGTATTAGAGAATTAGCATAAAACTGTTTACAATGAGCACAAATAAACCTGCATGTCCTGCTTCAACCCCAGAGGTTGGCTGCCTATGCTTGATAGGACTGGCCTAGTTTCTTTTGTCTCTGATAAAATTCCATATGGGAAGACACAACATGGTTTTGCTTTAGATAGTGAAGAACTGTCTCTCTCAGGCATTTCAGGAGATGACAATGCCACTGGACCTTTTAATGGAGCAAGTTCCTGAAGCCAATGAAATCTTACTGCTAAATCCAAGCCAAGAAAAAATATTATTGCAAATATGGGTACTCCACCTGAAATGCTGTGATGTGCTTTTGCAGATATTGCACATATGAGTTCCAATCCTCCTTCACCTCTTCAAATGGTGGAAAGGATGGGAGAGCAGGTGGACATGCAGAGGGCAGTTGTGGAGGGATTGTTGTACCTTGTTAAGTCATAACCAACTGGCGAATCAAGTCTGTACTCCAATTCAAATTACTTTGTGATTTATATTTTGGTGAGCTGAGTGGTAGGAGTCAGCCACAATCCAATATTTTGCAAGCATCACATGCTCACTGTGTTGCCTGTTGTGTAGGTCACATGCATTGCCATTAGATTAGATTTACTTTCATTCCAATTGATCTGTAGTAAGGAGGTCCTCCAGGGTGTAGAACATATCAGAAAAACAATAATACATGACAAATATTTACAACTAGAACAAATAAGCTAATGTACCTTCCACAGGTCCCAAGTGGAATGATCGTCATTTTTTTTTAATGAACACTATATGAAAGGATCATTTTACAACACTCATTTACTAAGATTGCATTAATGCACAGAATTTAAAATAAAAAAAAAAAAATGTTCTCTTATTTATAAGGTAATGAACATATAATAGAACTACTGCAATACTTATTTACAATGAACACATTACTGCACTGAAATGATGTAGAAGTTTACTGTGTGCGTGTGTGCATGTTATGCTTTTTATGGCTTCTGGCACGTTATAGAAAATGTGTGTTTCTGAATAATCCACACCTTTTTGTACAACAGTAAGTGACTTTAAATCCTTGTGAAGATTATTCTTATTTCAAGTACTGATTCCGTGAACTGAGATGTTGGTTTGAAAAAGTGACATATTTTCAATGACAAATTCCACTAAGGAATAAATATATTTGGAAGCTGTAGTTAGTATCCCTAGTTCCCTAACAGGCCTCTGCAGGACGTTCTTGGGTTCATACCACATATAACTCTTACTGCAAGTTTTTGTGCCTGGAAAACTTTAGCTTGGCTTGATGACTTACCTCAAAAAATAATCCCATATGACATTATGGAGTGCAAGTAAGCATAGTATGCCAGCTTTTTCATTTTTATTTCCCCTATGTCTGACAGAATTTGCATTGCAAATAGAGGTTTGTTTAGACTCATCAGCAGTTCTGTGGTGTGCTATTCCCAGTTGAATTTATTATCAAGCTGTAATCCCAAGATTTTAACACTGTCCACTTCTTCTTTCTGCTTGTCATCACATGTTAGGCATATACTCATGTGACATCCCTTACAAGTTCTGAACTGAATGTAGTCTGTTTTTTCAAAGTTTAGTGACAAAGAATTGGCTAGGGACCAGTGATTAATGTCCACAAATATTTTAGTAGCCGATCTTTCTAAGACTGCAGTTGATTTGCTATTTATCATAATGTTTGTATCATCAGCAAACAAAACAAACTTGACATCTGGTAATATTACTGATGGAAGGACAACGATATACACAAGAAAAAGTAAGGGCCCTAAGATGGAACCTTGTGGGATTCCACATGTAATTAGTTCCCTGTTGGATGATGCCTGATAGCTTAATACATGTCTCTTTCCTAATAACACCCTTTGTTTCCTGCCGGAGATATAAGATTTGAACCATTTTGCAGCATTTTCTGTTACACCATAATATTCTAATTTACTTAAAAAGATATTATGATTTACACAGTCAAGTGCCTTCGACAGATCACAAAATATACCAGTTACCTGCAATTTTTTTGTCTAATGAATTAAGTACATTTTCACTGTAAGTATAGATAGCCTTCTCAGTGTCAGAACCCTTTAGAAATCCAAACTGCGACTTTGACTGTATGTTATTTGTGATAAGATGGTTAAAAAGCTAATTCTGCATTACCTTTTCTAAAATTTTTGAGAATGCTGGAAAAAGTGAAATTGGATGGAAATTTGACTCTCTTTCTTTATCTCCCTTCTTGAACAGCGGCTTAACTTCAGCATATTTCAACCATTCAGGAAATATTCCACTGATAAACAACTGATTACACAGATATGGATATAATAGAGGGGAACATTCCACATGGGAAAAATATATCTAAAATCAAAGATGATGTGACTTACCAAACGAAAGCGCTGGCAGGTCGATAGACACACAAACAAACACAAACATACACACAAAATTCAAGCTTTTGCAACCAACGGTTGCTTCATCAGGAAAGAGGGAAGGAGAGGGAAAGATGAAAGGATGTGGGTTTTAAGGGAGAGGGTAAGGAGTCATTCCAATCCCGGATCCAACTGCACATACACATTGGTTGGATATGGGTGTGTGTGCGAGTGTATACCTGTCCTTTTTTCCCCCTAAGGTAAGTCTTTCCGCTCCCGGGATTGGAATGACTCCTTACCCTCTCCCTTAAAACCCACATCCTTTCGTCTTTCCCTCTCCTTCCCTCTTTCCTGATGAAGCAACCGTTGGTTGCGAAAGCTTGAATTTTGTGTGTATGTTTGTGTTTGTTTGTGTGTCTATCGAGCTGCCAGCGCTTTCATTTGGTAAGTCACATCATCTTTGTTTTTTGATTACACAGATAGCTTAATATGCTACTTAACTCTGAATCACATTCTTTAATTAGCTTTGTTAGTATCTCAGCATATCCACTAGGTGTTTTTCATTTTAAAGATTTTATGATGGACATTACTTCTTCTGGGGTAGTGAGGGTCAAATTCATATTATGGAAATTACTTGAAATGTCTGTGGTGTGAGGTATCCCATTGCAGCATCTACAGAACCTGATAACCCCATCTTTTCAGTTAAAATGTTTGTTAAAGAGTTCTGCAACACTATACACATGTCACTGATGTATCATTTACTCTTAATGCTATTTGCCCCTCTTCCTGTCTGGTTCTACCAGTCTTCTCCTTCACTATATCCCACATTGTCTTTATTTTTTTTATCTGATGTGACTATCTTTTCCTCGTAATATGTTTGCTTTAATGTCCGTATTACAGTCTTTAATATTTTGCTTTATTTCTTGTAATGTGCTATAGCATCAACATCAGAACTGTTTCGGATTGACTGATAGTTTCCTTTTTGTTTTACAAGATACCCCTATTCCTTGAGTAATCCATGGATTCTTTGTAGACTTTGCTCTAACCTTGGTTAGTTTTCGGGGAAAACAGTGTTCAAATAAGGTAAGCACTTTATTAGCAAAAGTGTTATATTTTTCATTCATGCCATGAGCTCTGTGCACATCACTCCAATGAATGTCTCTGAGGAGTGTCCTAAAATAATCAATTTTTGGCTTATTGATTACTCTCTTGAGTTCAGATTTAACAGATTTTATATCCTGTTCAGTATTAACATTTAACAGAAGGAACTGCATGTCATGGCTGAGAGGCCATTGACTATTGGTTTTGTAATATAATTTTGTTCATCGAACTATTCTATTCCCTAGTTGGGAACTTTACAGTGGGAATTATGTTGAATGATAGTGTTACTAACTCAAATAAGTCTTTAAGGAACTCTACATTGGAATGACCAGCAACCACTATTTATTTGTTTTTGGTTGTTAAATGGGCCAGTACAGTTTCAAGGTGGTTTATGAACTGATTAAAGTTATCTGCAGGTGCTCAATATACACTTAATATTATGAAGGATTTTTTATGAAATTCTACTTCTGTTGCACATGCTTCCATATGCTGTTCTAGGCAAAATTTATGAATGTATATGTTCTTAAATTTATGACAGTTCCTGATGAATGAACAATGCCAACCTAAATCTTGTAACACTTAAAAGTTCTATACCAGTGGTCACATGATGTTCAGAGAGGCAGATTATGTCAATTGGGTTTGAGGACTCTTATTCATCTATGCAGATAATTAATTCATTAATTTTATTTCTCAGTCCTCAAATAGTTTGATGCAATAAAGATAGCTGACATTTCACATTGACCGAGTTAAAATTGGGTAGAGTAGAAATTTCTGCTGGTTCTTGAAAATCCTTAACCAATAGCTGTTTATGCTGATGTAATAAGCTAGAATTAACGTTTTTTGGTTTCTTTCTCAAACTGAAGGTTTGTCTCAATCCTAACCCCTCTTGAAACTTGGTTTCTTTCTTTCCTGTCTATCCTAAAAAATGGTTTTTACTGAACCCTATAACCATTGGTATTTTATCACTCATGATAGTGCCTCCCTCCTTTAACTTTCCTGCTATTTTCCCCAACCAGCTTGCTGTTCCCTTTCCTGTTGAGGAGAAGGTCATGCCTAGTATAATCCCGCCTATTGAGAGAATCAACAGGAACCACCCCAATGTGTGACCCCACACCTGACACAATCAGCCATTCCAACTTTAAAGTAACTCTCCTGATGGAAGAGTTCAAATGAGGTCGGTCTTGGCACCCAAGAACAGATACAAACTCAACACTAGTATGCTTCGATGCCGATGCAATCTTTGCCAGGTCACACTCTATACTGTACCCAGGATCTCTGTCAGTACTATTACCTGGCCCACGCACTACAACCACGGCGTCTTCCTTAGTGAAATCTTTGCAAAGTGATCCTAAATCCTCTGTCATTTGCTCCAGACCAGCACAACGTTTAAAAACATTGGTGACCTAGTTCATCCTGCAAAAGTTAGCCAACACCTCTTCCATGGGAGCTACCTAGCAACAATTTCTTTATCTTTATTGATTTCACATTCTTACTTTTCAGTTTCCTGCTGAAAGTTTGTTGTGCTCTGTCTACACCTGCAACTGCTTGAGGCACACCAGCTTCTAACTGAAGCAACAGGTGAAATCTATTTTCCACGTTCATCATGAAGCTGTCAAACAAAGTTCTAGGCCTATTCCTCCTGTTGTCTGTTGCCACTTTCCACCTCTCTTTACCCTTGTCCCTCCAGCCTCAAGGGTGGCAGTTTTCCCCTCTTGTTCTAGTATCTTCCTATCTCTACTACATATCCTACAAAACCACTGATGAATCTCATTTGCTTCCCCCACTCCCACGCCACTACAGCCACCCACACGGGAAAAACTACAGCACCCATCACACCAAAGCCCCCACCTAACAATTCTATGGCGAGACAAGCACTTTTCACTTTTGATAATCGTGATAGTTTATTAAGAGTAAGTCAGTTAAATTACAGATAAATATGAAAATATGATTCCACAAATTTGGCCTATACACAACTGTATATAAACAAAAACAACAGTGCAAAGTTTTTGAAGCAACAACTTAAACTTTACGATACTTTCTAGAAATGTAAGTTTAATAATGAAGAGGTATACTACAGTTAAATTGCTGGAGAGAGAAAAAAACAATTAAACAAAATTCTATAGACTTGCTATGGCAAAATATAAACAGAAAATATGACTATAACCTGACTGTACATCTTCTCGTGTTTGATGCTATATTATGGGAAGAAAAATGAAACCTTTAATGATATGCCTAAAAAGCACTCCAATACACCTATTTGCCATGCAATCAGTACTAAACTAAATGTTGTTATAATCTCAAATGACTTATCTTTAAGAGAACACCAAAACTCACGCTAGTCGCCTGGCTGTAGGGGAGCAAAGCGTGGCTGGCTGCAGGTTGGCAACAATGCCTTCTGCCACTGCAATCTGTCCAATATAAAATAATTTTAATTGGAGTATAGCTGCTGCTGTTATTGTTCAAACTGCTGTTGTTGCTGAATAAACTGCTGCTGTAACAACATACCAAATGCCAAATCCATTGTACTCGCAGAACACCCATGGAATGAAACAGTCTCATTGCCAAAAATGGTAGAATCTGCAGTTCTTTATTATAGCAACCAAATACACAAGAAGTATGATGGTGAGGCAAAGCATCAGAATTTCACAGGCATGTGAAAATATTAACAGAAGAATAGCAGTTGAGGCTTAGTCTGATAATGTGCAAAGTTCGTCATACAGAAACACAGAACAATCCTAATCAGTAAGTAGAACCTTCTGTGAGCACAGCCGATGCAAGAGAGAGTGAGGCTGTGCTGGCAGCATACTGTTGGGACCACTCAACAAGCAGTGATGCTTGTTGTAGCGAGTGAAGTGGACACTCTTGTTTTGACCTCTCACTCATGCCAGTGAACATGAATTCTGCAATCATGGTGACAGCTTATATGGGCATGCTGCCACAGTTTTGCATTTTTAAGAGCTGGGCTTTCACCAGTATATATCTGTAGGTATTGTGGCTGTTACACCACCTGGAAGGAAATAATTAACTGTCAGCCATGAAAAATTGAAAGCTACATTAGCAACTGCCAGCTTTCTTTATTTGGCTGCTATGAATTGTTTTGATGTTAAAGTAAGAGGACAGTTTCCTCCTGTCCCTAACACTAAGCAGAACTTGTCACAGTCTCCTATTTGAAGAGAGTGCTGCCTGGTGATGGCTGTGTTGAAGTGAACTTTGTATGTGACAAATGACCAACAGTGTAGCCCCTTGTTTCTAGTGAATAGCCTCGCTCTAGTGTGATGAAGCCTTGTCCCTCCTGTTTGAGCGGAAGCTACTCCCAAACATTAGAGGAGAGGTGGCCCCCTTAGGTAAATAGAATCTTGGGAGGGGAATGAATCAGATGTACACTTAGTGTGTATCATGCAGGGAGAGGGTATCATGCAGCACATATATTTTTACTGTTGTTCTGTTTCAAATTAGTGTTGAACAAAGCTTCTGAGTGAAAATCTTCCAGTGTTACTGAAATTTCTTTATACCTAAAAGTGATTACACTGTACATAATATCGTGATGCAATTTTTGTAAGCACATTAATGTTTATATCATTGACTCTCTGAACATGTTTATCTTAAATTTATTTTAGTAGCAATGATCACTGGTGCTGTTTGATATTTTTCACAATAGGAAATGTTAGCTTTGTTATTTTCTGTATTTTTGAATTGTTGTAGTTTCTGCAATTGCTATTGTTGTTATATTTTGCAGCTCCGCCGTGGGAGCCCAGTAACGAGACTCAGAATCCAGTTAGGAGTTCCTCTGCATCAGGTATGGTCTGTTATAATAAGACATCCTCTTAACCATCTATCAGTGTGTGTTATGTCAGCTACAGGTGACACTGCTCAGTGTAAGTATATAGAAGTAGAAAAACATCCAAGCAGCTGTTTTATGAGACACCTATTGTAGTGCCACTCTAGTGGGTTTATTAACTTCCCCCTCGTTCATTTCTCTCTCATGTATGTGTGGTGTTTTTGTATTATGCTCATAGTAATATGTGCTAGAGTGAGTCATGAGTGTGACTCCTGTCACAAGGCTGTTGGACAACTTCAGTAGACTACATCATTAACAATTATTATTATTATTATTATAACAGCATACAGTAGCTAATGCAACAGATGAAAAGCCATAAATAATGAGCTGGTGTGATGTTTACTACCATCTAAAGAAATAAATGACATAACTCACTTCAGCATATCTGCAACCAGTTACCACTAAAGTTAAAGTAAGTACATGTATCTTAATCTGGAACTTTAGTTGGAATAAGTTTCACAGCTAGCACGAATTTTCTGAATGATAACATTTTTATACACTGGCTGCCATTGACTGGATTAAAACATTCCCTTATTTTGCAGTAACTAGTTTGCAGGTTCAGCTGTGTAGCCACCTTCAAGTGATCATCTGAAATACATATCAGATTCAACATAGTTAAAATACTGAAGCTTACACCCAGTTAAACACTGTTAAAAAGCATAGGGGGTTGAAATGGTGTGCAATGGAATTACATGTGTTAATGTAGAATTACAACTGGTAGGCATACAATAAATGTGAACATTTGTTAAGTAAAATATTTTACATGATTTTTATAATACAGCCAACTGGTTAGAGAGTAAAATCTTGTTGCAGCAGGTCGGCTGTATTATGCAAATCATGTTATTGTATGGGCACTGTCTCGCAGCCATGTTTAAAATTGTAAAATATTTTACCACATTACTAGATTATACAACAGAATAAATTTCACCAAGTGTTTCTTGAACAGTATTGGCATATACTGTGACACCTTTGGACCAATTGCTCATTGATGCATACTGCATTGTGTCATTCAAATAAGATTACAGTAGCATTTATTAACCTACAGAAGTAACACTGCAATGCATGAATAGTAGGAAGGGGGCGAATGACTAGTATTTCTTTATTATGTGCACTGGGAGCATAGAGAGAACATATCTAGATTTCTGTTAATTTAGAAATAGTTGATACTGTTGTTGTTACAAGTTGTTAAAATAATAAATTAATATAATATTTTTGTAAGAGTTCTGTTTCACACAGCATACTAGAATAAAATGCAAGCCTATGCATAGTTTCCCGTGTTCGTCCTCAACAATAACTGCCATGATGGGACATCCAGATAAAATTATGAACAATAGTAATTAACTGCAACAATATTATCTAAAGTTTTTGGTTTACATGGTGCACTATAATAGACACAAGGAAAGTTCACAAACACACAAACAATCTCTTATCTCTATCTTTACCAACAGCAGCAGTGAAAGAATGTTAACATAAAAACATGAAAAATGTAAGAAGCTAGAGAACTCCAGGATGGGATAACAATATTATTATGAAAAGTATAGATTGCTACTCATCATATAGAGGAGACATTTAGTCGCAGACAGGCACCAGGCATAAGAAGAAGATTAGTTTTTGGCCAAAATGCCTTCTTCTGAAGTAAGAAGCTCACACACATTCACAAAAGCACAACTCACACACACATGATCACAGTCTCTGGATGCAGCAGCCAGAGACAGAGGCCATGTGTGTGAGAGTTGTGTTTGTGTGAATGTGTGTGTGCTTTCTGCTTCCAAAGGCAGCCTTTTGGCTGATAGCTATGTACCAGTCTCTTTGTTGCACCTGTCTGTGACTGAATGCTGCCTCTGTGTGGCGAGAAGCAGTCTATCCTCTTAATTATTGCTGCTGCTGCTGTTGTTGTTAAAAAGCTAGAGAGATGAGGCTTGTGCCCTTCACAAATTGGGCACTTTATTGCTTGTGCTAAAAATCTGTGTGTTACTAAGTTTCATTAAAATCCAGTAAAAAATGAAGCAATGCATGCACACAGTTTAATGTTTTATCAGGTATCTTTGGCCTTGTTCTTAAAGAAAAATGCAGAAAATTGCAGGCATACATTTTCATACTATATTACATTATACTGGGTTTGTAATACAAAAAATTTTTCATCTTCATCACACAGTATTTTAATTTTTATTAAAATATGAGAGAACAAATTGTTGCCCAATGAGAAAATTAAGAATATTTATCGGAGTATTTAACACAACCGAGCATCTAACCCTTTGAAAATACACATCATATTGCGTATACAAAATGACTGACTACAAATAGCACATTGATGTGAACTGTAATACCATAACCAGAAGACTAAGGGCTGTAAGAGCCTCCATGGCATGAGGGCATTTCAAACAGATGCCTCTAGATGTTGTGCATGCTCTCATAGCTACAAACTTAATACTAAACATAATATCAGAGTGGAAAAATGTAAGTGCATATTAGATGTTTGTAGAGTTTAGAAATTCAAAAGCTGTAAATCATATCTGTATGGAGATTTCAGCCTCAATAAGTGCACTCTGTGATACAGAAGTACAAAAGTAATGTACATCATTACAAGTGTACAATTTTTTGCATACTAGACCCATCCCCTATATTTTTTAGTGTTGTGTGACTGGACGAATATTTTGACTGTAACCCAAGAATGTCCATTTGGTGGTTTAGTCTGTGTAAGTCCTCTTCTTTATTCTTTTTGTCCAAACAGCTGGTTGTTGTTTTATATGCAGTATTTTGACTGTGTTACATCTGATACCTATTTCAATCTGTCATGTGAAAGTGGCTACATAACCAGAACTAAGAAGCAGTAAATGCAAAATCAGTGGCTATATTAATCCAGCCAATGACAGCCTGTGTGGCAGAAGCAGTCATTTAGTTAATGTTTGAATACTGATGTTGATTTCATGCCAAATGAAACACCTGGTTTGTAAACTGTTTCCGACCCCATCCTTCCACCCAGAGCTACTAATCTTGTATCATAGGAGAACTTATGTAGAATTTGGAACTGCAGGAGAGAGATACTGAAGAGTAAAACTCTGTTATGGCCTGTGTGCAGTGTCTGGTAGTCTCAGTATGAACATAATTTCTGAAAATTATCTAGGTTTTTTATTATTTTTGGAAATATGTTTAAGTACAAGTACATATAGACCATAAAAGGCAGGAGTTCAACAAATGCATTATGAGCACTGTTTTGTCATGCTGCTTTAATGTTGAATGGTTTAATTTATAAGAAAAGAAGTCATTTAAGAAGATTTTTAAAATCACAGGGAGAGAGGCTGGCAGATACTTACCTTCAGTGATTGGTACTCAGAATACTTACAGTATAAACACCTACAATAGAACATAGAACTCAAAGCTCTTGGAACAAGAAGCTCTTTCTTCAGAGAGGTGAGAGGGATGGTGTGGGATTGAGTAGAAAGGATCAGTCGAATTCCAAGCCTAACAAGACCCTGCTGAGATGAGGAGATATGGAAGTAGAGGTAAAGAAAAGGTGTCACAGTGAGTAGAATATCAGAGATAGTACATTAGTAGCACTATGCTAGCACTGGATGGTATGAGGAGCAGAGTGAGAAATAAAGATACAATAAGTAGATGATAGACTGAAAGGCTTCCAGTACTCATTATTATTTTTGCCTGAGATTTTAACAGTTACATGGCTTGACAAAAAAGTAGTTTTCTGGTATGTGTTAACTAAGTTTGTTTTTCATTTTCAGTTTTATTGTTGAGCTTATTGCGAAATTCAGTCATTTATTTTTTATATCATTCTTATATTTCTGTATGTGTTTAAAATGGCAAGAATCATCTGCAAATAGTGTCAAGAGCAGTGACTGTTTACAGTATTTTCATTTTCAAAACCTTACTGGGTACCTCCATTCACATGGCATTCAAATCATGTCTGTTTTAAATGTCAAAGTGTATATGAGGTTCTCTGTCTGTGAAATTGGTTTATAATCATCTTTCCACATTTATGAAAATTATAATACCAAGTAAGACACCCACAACTTAAATGAACTCTGTACTGTAAGTTAGATACATAGCAGTCCACATTTGTGTATAATCTCAGACTTTTAAAATTCAATGTGGTTGGTACCAGAGTGGTGTCATCATGGTGGTGTCTAACATAAATGTGACCATCACTATAAGACAGGTTGAAATGGGGCTTACGTGACAGCACTACACTTTATCAATCTGCCAAGAGCAATGGTGTTTATGCATCACTTGAATTGCAGTCAAAGACAATTGCAGTGTTTGCAGAATTCATGTTGGTGCAGTGGCATGCTTGACACTAGTCCATATCATAGCAGATAATGTCAGACCTTCTATGCTGGTAGGTCCCATCACTTTGCAATACCCTAATATTGAAGCAACACTGTGACAAAGTGGTAAAGTCTGTTGTTATCACAAGAAGAAAATAGTGTTATCCTGTGTTGTGGTTTCACTGCATATTCTGTACACCTGCTTGTAGCTGCATCTGATCATCTGATTTTTTCTGTCACACACACACACACACACACACACACACACGAAGTCACACTCATAGTATTGTGTCATTTAATAGTCAAAATGGCCAGGTAAGCCATATCAGTATTTAATCATAACCATAGTACTTCTTGATATGATAGCAAGAAAATTCGCATATCACTCCCAGTTTATTTCAGCAGATTCTCAAATTTGTAAGTAACTGCATGCTCACTGTGACAACAGCTAATGGCTGGAAGACACACAAGTTTTAAGAAAGAGACATGGACTGAACTGGCTGTAATATATTTCTTGTCCATGCTGTTAGCTACTTTCAACTGTTAGTCATTTTCAAGCACCTGAAATGGTGACATCGGTTTATAAATTGCTTGTCTGAATGAAACATCTTGTCTACATATATACTTTCTTTATAATGTTACCTCATTGTCACAAGCTCCATGCTTCTCATTTGATTAACCAGCCAGTACATATGTAAAGACACAAGCCAGTACTGTATGTGTGTGGGGGTGTGTGTAGCGTGTAGTACAAATACAGTCCAGTAGTGCACTAGATTACTTCCACTAATAATAGGTATACAGTAAGTTGTCATATCATAACACAGGCACAGCCGTCATAGTGCAGCCAAAGATGTCCAGAACCATATCTTTGAATAGCTGGTAATACTATTTAAAGTTTTGTGCAAGATTTATTGGCATGTTATGTTTGTTACACTTATGCATGACAAGCAGAGCAACAGAATATGAATCGATAGAATGTATGGTACAGTAACAGAATAATTGTATATACGCTATATTCAATATATATAACATTTTGACACGCTATCCAACAGATATTATGTTGGTAAACTTATTTGATTATTGCAATATGTATGCAAGGTATGTAGTATATGAAGTAAAGTTGGACTAAATCATACCATCAGTTATCTGCCTCAGTTTGGCCTATATATTGGCCATGGTTACATATTAGCATATGAAATCACCAAGTTTCATGTGAAGGGAAAGGAGTTTTATTGGATTTATCTGCATAAAACACAAAAATTACTGCCTAACATATACAATATTGAAGCAGTAACAACAGTTCAAATGATACTAGCATCACTATAAAATCATAATCTTGAGTATTATTAAAAGTTGAAAATTTGAAACTCATACATCAGGTATCATGTGTTCAATGAAATGTTCGAATTTTCAAACCAATTAAGAAACATAAAAGTTTACGTTGGACATCCTAATGAGGCATGCCAGTCAGTATATAAAATGAAACTCTAGTAATAAATTAATGAAAGCTAACTGGATCTTTAAAAGAAATTATAGGCTCATACATTGTGCACTTTTTGAAAACAGTGACAGATTATATACAGATAGGCGACAATTTCTCTCTCTGTCATACATGGTGCAGTGATGCAACATTCTACATCTCCTAGTTGCCTAAATGGCATATAGTAATATTACTACATAAAATGAGTACAAAAACCTTCTAACAATGTGAAAATTATAAAAATTACGAAACATATGTTGCGCTATTACAGTCTGACAACACACTCGCCAGAGGTTTATGTTGATCAACTTTTTTGATCATTACAATATGTATGTTAGGTATAAAGTAGCGGAAGTAAAGTTAGGATTAGACAATTCCAGTAATTAGTGGTCTCAATTCAGGCTATGTAGTGGGCATAGTTACTCATGATGTATCCTTCCCCATAGTAGAGGGGGGCCAATATCATTCTATGTGACTGTTGACATGACTAAGGTTGCCCGGGATAAGTAATCACTAAGGACAGGAAAATTTTGCAAAAATGATAACTCGAAAAACAATACAAAATTGGCAGTTTTTAGCAAAATAATATGAATTCGAAGATTTTCAGAAAATATCGTGAAATCAGCAATTTTTTCGAAATATTGTAAAATTTGTCATTATTCCATATTAAAAATGTTACATATCTGAGGCCGGCAGTTTACCAGTATTCTTAAGTGGTAGTTATTATATGTTGGTATTGGATTTTGACTTCCTGTTTCCTCAAGGCTGACATCGGTGAATAGCATTAAAATCACAGTTCATTTCCCATATAACTAATGATGACGTGATATCAAAAATAGCACTGACATTGACAAAAAAACACCAATATCAGCACACCAGACAAGTGGAAAGAGGAAAACAGTGATAATGGAAAAAAAACCTGAATTTGACAAAAAAATTACACCAAATGTAGCAGTGAAAAAACCAAATTTGACAAAAAAAGTTAATGCCATATGTTGGAAAAAAAGTAATACTGTATGTTGAAAAAAAGAAAGAGAAAGAAAAAAAAGGTAACAGCAAATGTCACACACACACAAAAAAAGAAAGCAACGACGAGTCTGGAAAAAGAAAGAGAATATCAGACTTGATAAAAAGAACAGAAATTGAAAAAACAAACAGCAAAAAGCGAAAACCAAGTTAAATTGACACTAAAACAGCAAAATTGGCAAAAAACATCACTATTTCAAAAAGCAACATCCAATTTGGCTAAAAATAACACTGAATTTGGTGATAAAATGAAAAGATTATTTCCTGTCGCTAGTGTTTGCTGGGTGAGGCATGCTCTTGTCCTGGAAATGAGATACCATTTCCAAAGACATGAAGAACTAATTGATGGTCAACGGTATAGGCTATGGAAGCAAGGTAAAACCACCACACTAAAGATCCACAGGTATCCCACTCATCAGCAGTAAACCATACCAATATCCTCATTAAAATATTCTGGAGATAAGAGTCCCCCAGTCAGAACTCTGGGAGAGAACGGCAAAAGATACAGTCAAGGTGAAGAAAAGGAATTCCAGTTTTAAAATAGCTACTTGAAATGTGAGAACTTTGCTGCAGGGCAGCAAACTACACTGAATCTCCAAAGAAACTGTTATAGGCACGCATATTCAAATACAGAGATGTGTAAAAGGCAGAATACAGCACTGTGATCAGCAACACCTATATAACACAAAAAGTTTCTGGCACAGTTTTTAGATCAGTTACTGCTGCTGCAATGACAGTGTATCAAGATTTGAGTGAGTATGAACGTGGTGTTATAGTCGGCACACGAGCAATGGGACACAGCATCTCCAAGGTAGCGATGAAGTGGGCATTATCCCCTACGACCATTTCACGAGTGTACCGTAAATATCAGGAATCCAGTAAGACATCAAATCTCTGACATCGCTGCTGCTGGAAGAATATCCTGCAAGAATGGGACCAATGATGGTTGAAGAGAATCGTTCAATGTGATAGAAGGGCCACCCTTCCGCAAATTGCTGCAGATTCCAGTGCTGGGACATCAACAAGTGTCAGAGTGTGAAACATTCAGCAAAACAAGATTGATATGGGCTTTTAGAGCTGAAGGCCCACTCTTGTGCAGTTGAAGTGATGCAGGACTCCTGATATGCCTATATATGACTCTGATAGGTGACACATATGTAAGCATCCTGTCTGAGCACCTGCATCCATTCATGTCCGTTGTGCATTCTGACAGACTTCAAAAATTCCAGCAGGATTATGTGACACTGTCCACATCCAGAATTCCTACAGAGTGGTTCCAGGAACACTATTCTGAGTTTCAACACTTCTGCTGGCCACCAAACTCCCCAGGCATGAACTTTATTCAGCATTTCTGGGATGTCTTGCAACGTGCTGTTCAGAAGAGATCTCCACTACCTCATACTCTTACGGATTTATGGACAGCCCTGCAGGATTCGTGGTGTCAGTTCCCTCCAGCACTACTTCATAAATTAGTCGAGTCCATGCCACATTGTGTTGCGACACTTCTGCGTGTTCGCGGGCTCCCTACATGATATCAGGCAGGTGTACCAGTTTCTTTGGCTTTTCAGTGTAGAAAACCCAAAACTTGAGGTGGAACAACTGGAAATGGATATACTTGGCCCCAATCACGAGATTTCCAGCCTGGAGAATGTAGGGTCTTCCACTTCAGAATTGATCGAATTAGACCAGGTGTCAGAGTAATTTAAAAAAGAAAAAGGAAAAAAAGAAAGGAAAAATACACTGTTTTACGTGTCGAGGGATATACTTGGCCCCAATCACGAGATTTCCAGCCTGGAGAATGTAGGGTCTTCCACTTCAGAATTGATCGAAACAGACCAGGTGTCAGAGTAATTTAAAAAAGAAAAAGGAAAAAAAGAAAGGAAAAATACACTGTTTTATGTGTCGAGGGATATGTGCAATACAGCTCTAGGATGATTATAAGCAAGCTTGAAACTATACCAAAGGACACTGTGGTAATACAAGTTTGTACCATTGCCCAAAGAAGAGTATGAGGTGCTTGTTGAAATATATGAAAAAATAAGTAATGTTAATGCAGATGATAACCTGATTGTCATGGGGGACTGGAATGTATTAGGAAAAAACTGGAAGAGAGGATTGTGGGCAGCTATGGACATGGAAGAAAAAATGAAAGAAGAGCCTGCTAATTGAGTTCTGCCACCAAAAGTTGTTGCAGATACACTTCTCCAACATAACAGGTGAAGAAAATACACCTGGTAAGCCCCAGGGGACTTAAGGAGACTACAGGTTGGTTAAATTTTGGTGAAATCATGTTTTAGAAACAAAGTAAAAGACTGCAGATGCTATCCTCCTTCAGACATAGACACAGACAGTGACCACAACCTGGTCCTGATGAAAAATTCATTCGGATTCAAACATCTGAAGGAAAAAAGGTAAAACAGAAATGAGAAATAGAAAAACTGAAAACTGAGGTTCTGGTAAGGTATTATACACAGGAAATAGACAACCTTGTAAAAAATGTCTAAAATAGCGGAGTACAAGAAGACTGAGAACAAATTAAATCCAATATATATATAAAGAGACAGAAAAGAGACTTGGGAAAACTAAACCCAAAAATAAAAAGAAATGGATTACAGGAGATATTATTCAGCTGATTTAAAACAAAGAATATGAAAAAATGCAACTTATGAACAAGGAAAAGCTGAATACAGATGACTAAGGATTTTAGTCAGTAGAGAAGCTAGAGAAGAAAAAGGAAAGTTTTCTAAAGGAAATGGCAGAGAAGTGGAAGAAAATATGTGAAATGAAAGAACTGATAAAGCCTACAGAACAGCAAATACATTTTTTAACAAACACAAAACATCAATCTCTGGTCAGTAGAAGGAAAAAAGAGGGAAGAATGCTGTTTGGTGAAGACATGGTGAAGAGATGGAAAGAATACATTGAGGAATTGTATGGCGGAACACCTTTGTCAGAGGATGTAATAGCAAAAGAAAAGGAAATTTGAGAAAACTCTTAAAGACCTATGGAAGACCAAAACTATGGGTATTTGTGACATTCCTGCAGAACTAATCAAGAATGTTGGTGACAGTATGAAAATTATGATGCTGAAAAAATAGAAAGAAATCTTTCTATAACACAGGAGAGATACCAAATTACTTCCAGAAATGCATCACGGTTCCTGTACCAAAGAAGGTGGCAGCTACAAAATGTAAACATTACTGAACTTTAAGCCTAATATCGCATGCACAAAAACTTCCCTTAAAGATAGTTACCAACTTTCTCCTCTGGTTGCAAAAATATTTTGTTGGTGCCAATGTACATAGGGAGAAATGATCATTATCATACAATAAGGGAAACTGGAGCTCAAACAGAAAGATACACATGTTCATTTTTCATGTGTGCTGTTCAAGAGTGGGGTAATAGAGTGTTATTGTGAAGGTGGCCCGCCCCCTGCAAGGCACGTAAGTGTGATTTGCAGAGTAGCCATGTAAATGTAGATGTTGATGAGGAGAATTGAAGAGGAGGTGGAAGATATGCTGAGTGAAGATGAGTTTGGATTCAGGAGGGGTTAGGAACAAGAGAACTGATTCTGGCACTGAGGCTTCTCATTAAAAAGCAAATACAGAAAAATAAACCTACTTATATTGCCTTTGTAGACAGGGAATGAATCTTCGATAATGTTATCTGGCAAGAGATGTTCAGAGTACTTAGCAAAGCAAGTCTAAAATACAGAGACATGTTTGTGATACACAGCTTGTATGAGAACAAAGTGACTGTTACTAGAAATTTTCATCAGGAACAAGAAGCAAAAATTAGAAACAGTGAGAGACAAGGACATGCTCTTTGTCCTCTTATATTCAGTGCTTACATCCAGGAAGCTATAGACCAAGTTTGTAAACTCGACAGAAAGTATACACGCTGTGTCATGCAGACAATGTTGCTAGAAATGATACAGGAATTTACCTATTTGGGAAACAAGATTACAAGGGATGGTAGAAGCCAAACGGAGACTGTGAGCTGAATACAAAATGCCAAAATTGAATTTAATTTAAGAAAGAACTCATTTACCAGCAAGAACTTCAATCTGGAAATAAGGAAATGGGTTATGGAAGCATTTGTTTGGAGTATGGCCCTATATGGATGTGAAACTTGGAAAATAGGTTCAAATGGCTCTGAGCACTATGGGACTTAACTGCTGTGGTCATCAGTCCCCTAGAACTACTTAAACCTAACTAACCTAAGGACATCACACACATCCATGCCTGGGGCAGGATTCGAACCTGCAACCGTAGCGGTCACACGGTTCCAGACTGTAGCGCCTAGAACCGCTCAGCCACCCTGGCTGGCAGACAATAGGAAAACAAGAGAGAAGATTGCTAGAAGTCTGGAGATGTGGTGTTACAGAAGGATGAAGAAGATCAGCTGGGAGACAGAGAGAGAGAGAGAGAGAGAGAGAATGTGAATTACATTTTGGCATATGAAAGCACAAATGTTGGAACATTTAGGTGTCATGTGAAGGAGAAAGGAGCTTTCTTGGATTTATTTGCATGAAACACTAATTACTGCACAATGTGATAAAACACTGAAGCAATAACTACAGTCAAAAAGAAACTAGGATAACTAGAAACTCATAAATCTTGTGTCTTTTATAAAGTTGCAAATCTGAATCACATACTTCATGTGGAATGTTCACTGTAATATTGGAATTTTCTGTATCAAGATAGAAATGCTGAAGATTTTGCCAGATTTCCAAATGATGTGCAGCAGTCAGAAATATGAACACTAATGAAATATTAACAAAGGCTTACCTTTTTTTAAAGGAATTTGAAAGTTTATACATAATTTAGTATGTTGAAAATACAGTAACAGATTATATACATGAAGGAAACAATTTCCATATACCTCTTATATGGTGTTATAAAGCAATAGTGTGTAAATCTAACCATCTTAAATATCAGGTAGTCATAATGTGGTTAAGGTAAGTGGATAATAATAGAGAAAAATAAATTAATTGGGGTGGAGGGTCAGAAAGGATGAAATTTCTAATCCCCTATAAATGTAACTTGCAATTCCGTAAACTCTAATGACAGCTTCTCAAGATTTAAGTGAGTATGAACATAGTGTTATAGTCAGTGCATGAGCAATGGAACACAGCATCTCCGATGTAGCAATGAAGTGGGGATTTTCCCATATGACCATTTCACGAGTCTACTGTGAATATCAGGAATCCAGTAAAACATCAAAGCTATGACATCACTGTGGCCAGAAAAAGATCCTGCGAGAATGGGGACCAATGAGGACTGAAGAGAATCATTCACTGTGACAGAAGAGCAACCCTTCTGCAAATTACTGCAGATTGCAATGCTTGGCCATCAACAAGTGTTACCGTGCTAGCCATTCAACAAAACATCGTTGATACGGATCTTCTGAACCGAAGGCCCACTCGTGTACTCTTGATGACTGCACTACACAAAGCTTTGTGCCTTGCCCTAATGCTCAAAAAAAGCATTTTGATAATGAAGACAAATACGGTAAATATTAGCAGACAGCCACAGTAACCCTACTGAGGAAGCTGTTCTAGAAAGTTGTCTTTCCATGTCCTGTTTTATGCCATTTGTATATAAAAAATACCTATACAATGCTGTCTACATAGGAAAGCCCTCTGTATAGGCATGTCAAATAAGATCACGTTGTCTACAGTGGACTGATTCCTCCTGGACCCACATGGGGAGAGGCTAAGAAGCTGCCTGTTCTCTAATTTCCAGACCAGACAATGATTGGCCATCCCTCCAGCATCTTGTCTTCAGAGCTAGTTAAGGTGATGCTCCTGTAACTACTGGGGTCCATTCGGTAATTTCATAGTTGAGAAGAGGTATCAAAATTACCTCCCTCCGTGAGTTAGGAAACTGCCCTGTCTGCCATATTAAATTAAACATTCTAGGCAGATTTCTTTTGATTCTGTTTGTAGCGATCCCAGCATCTGTATCGGATTTGGTCTTGGCATAGTGCAATATTATGAGCCCAACACCATTTTATATTCTAAAGGTTCTGTGATACTTCTGGGCCTCATATTTAAAACTGTCATGATAACCACACCCAAAGAACCTGAAGGAAAGGACCCTGAAAGCAATAAACATATCGAAGTGTCCTAGCCACTGGTCTTGTGGAGTATGGTTGCCTCTGTTCCAATTTTATAAGGCTTTCATGAGATGCCGAGTAATCTCAGTGCACAGTTTATGGGTCAGAGGTACCTACATACCTCAAGTCATTGATACTATGTACCTTCAAGGGATCAGGATAGCCACAAGATACAATGTCTTGTGAAATTTTTGATGTACACTGTGACTATGTAGCTGTTTTCACAGGTAGGTCACAACAGGGGGACTCATTTCGCTACTCTCTGGTGTTCCCTGAGCCTGTCTTCAAGATTGGGTTTATGAAAGAATTAACTGTATATGATGAAGAATTATAGGTGATCTTTAGGATACTGGAGCTAATGAAATGTGATTGGACCTCAAAATTCCTCATATTCTCCAACTTCGTGAGCACCCTTCACCCTCTGCAATGTATGTACATAGCAGATATGGTAGTCCATTATATTCAGGATCCACTTCTTGTAGCAAGGTTTGGGAAGGTGGTGTCTTTCTTCTGGGTACCAGAGAACATGATAATTCAGGAAAATGAATTCGCAGTCACAGCAGCCAAAGACGCATATAGTGATAATCAGATGGTTCACTGTGTGTTTTTTCTCAGTGCTATCACCTTAGTGTGGAGGAGTCATGCAGGGATGGAAAGAAGAACAGCTTGACATTACAGACAATAAGCTGTAGCTAGTAAAGTTAGCAGTGCATACTGCCATCCAGCTATACAGATGACGTAAAGTCCTTCTCAGTCATCTTCATTTAGTACACAGTGCTTTGTGCTCCAGTGAGAGGTCCCTCCAATGTGTGGTGCTTGTGACTGATGGATCACATTGTGGCACATTTTGGTTGACACTGTTTTATTTTCAGATAAGAGGACAGTGGCTAATTTACCTGCAGATGAGTCCACTGTTCTCCACTGACAATGAGACAAACATGGGACAAACTTTAACATTCTGCGAAATATCCGACTGGCTCCCTAAAATATTAGAGAGGAGTTTCTGATGTGTTATCAGGGTGGCTGCCTTATACAACTGTGTGTGTGTGTGTGTGTGTGTGTGTGTGTGTGTGCGTGCGGCTTCAATTTTAGAAAACGTACACAAATTTAGTTTTAAATGGGCACCTAAAGAACAAGATGATTATTTTCTTTGCTGATCCAACAGTCTGTTATTGTTACTTCTTTTCTTCAAATATCATTCCTTTATAGCAGGCTGTATCTGTATCCTTTTTCTCTTCTCACAGAGGTAATGTATGTATGTGTTGTTGCAACAGTTCAATTTGAACTGAGAACTCCTCCATATGTTTGTTATTTTTTAATGATAAATTGGCATTTAAGTAGTGCTGTAATCTCAAGTAGCAAAGAGTTTTATTTCCCTGTGAATACAAAGGCATTATCATTATGGGACAGTTATGTAGACAGATGCATTACCAGATCTAGTAAGCTGCAGTGGAGGCAGTCACAAAGCTAGTAAGGAGCAGTAGTTCTTTATTGTTTGTGTAGAATATTTTGGGCATCATGTGCCACAGGCTTCAAATTATTATTCCATTTATCACAATTTTAGCTCTTAGCACTGCGGCAATTAGATTAGGAAATGAGACGCTTAAAGTAGCAAATGAGTTTTGCTATTTGGGGAGCAAAATAACTGATGATGGTCGAAGTAGAGAGGATATAAAATGTAGACTGGCAATGGCAAGGAAAACATTTCTGAAGAAGAGAAATTTGTTAAAATCAAGTATAGATTTAAGTGTCAGGAAGTATGTATAGTGTAGCCATGTATGGAAGTGAAATGTGGGTGATAAGTAGTTTAGACAAGAAGAGAATAGAAGCTTTCAAAATGTGGTGCTACAGAAGAATGCTGAAGATTAGATGGGTAGATCACATAACTAACGAGGAGGTATTGAATAGAATTGGAGAGAAGAGAAATTTGTGGCACAACTTGACTAGAAGAAGGGATAGGTTGGTAGGGCATATTCTGAGGCATCAAGGGATTGTCAATTTAGTATTAGAGGGCAGTGTGGAGGGTAAAAATCGTAGAGGGAGACCAAGACATGAATACACTAAACAGATTCAGAAGGATATAGGTTGCAGTAGGTACTGGGAAATGAAGAAGCTTGCACAGGATAGAGTAGCATGGAGAGCTGCATCATACCAGTCTGTGGACTGAAGACCACAAAAACAACTACAACAGCTCTTAACTCTAAGAGTCATGACCTTGGTCTACACAGCTGTTGCATGTAACATATTCCAAAATCTCCTTGCGAGGAAGTTTACCTTTCTGCATGAACAAACAATTTTTTTTCTGCTAACATATAGAGAAGTCCATTGAACATCATCTTATGAAGACTTGACTAGTTACTGTTATGTATGCGGGTGGTTTGAAAAGTTCTTGAAATCACCAGGAGAGGTCAGCGCTAGCAACGAGTTGGTCATGTGATTTTCATTGGACTGTTGCCTGTAAACACATGCTATGTCAGTGCTCTTGGAAGAGAGCTGAGAGAGCTGTGATAGTAATATGGCTCTGTTGTTGTTCCTGCATAGTGATTAACGAAGATGCAAAAAATTGAGATTCGAGCTGTGATTAAGTACTTCATAAAGAAAGGTGTGAAAGCAAAGGACATTCATGTCAATTTCCAGAATACACTGGGAGACTCTGCTCCTTCATATTCAGCTGTTGCCAAGTGGACAAATGAATTTAAATTTGGTCAGGAGAGCTTAGATGATGATCCGCTCAGCCATTGCCCAAGATGTGACTACTCCAGTAATCATTGCAAAAGTGCACAAAATGGTCATGGAGGATCACTGGTTGAAAGTGTGTGAAATTGCTCATGCTTGCCAGATGTCATCTGAAAGGGTATATCACATTTTAACTGTAGAATTAGAAATGAAAAAATTATCTGCAAGATGGGTGCTGCGACTCTTGACGCTGGATCAAAAACGCTTAAGAATGGACATATCGGAACACTGTTTGGCCCATTTTAGGAGAAATGAACAAGATTTTTTTGCACCGGTTTGTGACCACAGGTGAAACTGGGGTGCGCCACAATACCCCAAAGACAAAACAACAGTTGAAGCAGTGGAAACATGCTGATTCTCTGCCACCAAAGAAATCAAAGACAATTCCTTCAACGGGAAAGGTCATAGCATCAGTGTTCTGGGATGCAAATGGGCTTCTGTTTGTAGGTTATCTTCCCACTGGGCAAACAATTACTGGAGAATACTGTACTAACCTCCTGGACAAATTGCAACAAAAAATACGTGAAAAAAGGCCAGGTCTAGCAAGGGAGAAAGTCATCTTTCCATGAAGACAACGCATATCTACACAAATGTGCCATCGCCATGGCAAAATTATATGAACTAACGTATTAATTGTTGCCACACCCACCTTATTCACCTGATATGGCTCTGTCAGGCTTCCATCTCTTCCCAAAACTGAAAATTTTTCTTTGTGGTTGAAGATTCACTTCAAACGAAGAATTGATAGCCGGGGTTGACTACTATTTTGCAGGCCTGGAGGAAACTCATTTTCAAGATGGGATCAAGGCACTGGAACATCATTAGACCAAGTGAATTAATCTACAAGGAGACCACATTGAAAAGTAAAAAAACATTTCAATAATTTAAGTACTTTTTGTCTTTTCCATTCTGAGAACTTTTGAAACCAGCCTCATAGGATGAATTGTAACTGCCTCCTTGTTTCTACTGATTTGATACACACTCTCACACTTGCTACGATGCTTCTTTGTGTGGACCGTATCTTAATAATCCTTATGATTTGTTGCTGGCAGTGTTTTTAGTAGGCTTTTATTATTATTATTATTATTATTATTATTTGCAAAATTGTATAAAAAGATTAAAAATGTAAGAAAATAACTTATAAAGGCAACAGACTCTGATTCATTGCTCTCTATTAGAAGTTTCCAAAGACAGATTGATACTACTTTGAATTTTATCTGTAATTGAGATTGAGTTTTTGTGTTACATGCTGATAAAAGTCCATACACGTAGTTTCTGATGAGGTAGATGTGTGAGAAAAGGGAATACTGTACTAATTATGTTATTTTTAGTTTCTCATTTGAGACTATTTCTCTGTGCAGTTAATACTGTGATACTGGATGCCTCCTTTCCATTGCAACTCATTTTACTGCAAAGAAATGTTTGTATATCATTCTGGTCCTCTCACTACATAATAAATTCCTGTCATGGGAATAGTTAACACATTATGCTCATTGTACCTTATATCATACAAAATATTTTGCTTTTGTGTTTGAAATATATTAATTTCATGAGACACACAGGCCAGAGCTTCATGCATGGGATGATGCAGTAGTTGCTTTCTGATACACATCTTTGTTTTAGTACAGAATGAGGCAGCACATGGGCTAAGATGCAGAGCACATTTTAGAGGGGGTGGAGTTTGAGTTCCTTGTCAGCCACAGAGATTTAGCTTTTTGCTGCTTTCCTTAAGTTAATTCACTTTAATGCCGTTAGAGTTCCTTGCCAATATATTTGAACACCAAGATACTGATAGTCCAAGGAAATGTGCTGATTTCAAAAATACCCATAAAGTGGCAGAAAATTTGCATATTCATGTTATATTAAGATGATGTGGTCAGACATGTTAAATAACATGTTGAAAATAATGCTAACACAGATAAAGCTTCGTTCTTATTGTAAGTATTGTGACTATATGAAGTATTGTGCAATTATCAGAAAAAAATATTTTTGTGTTTAGAGATTAAATGGAACCAAACTGCAACCAAATTCCTCATGGTATCAATGTTTATTTAATGCTGCACAAATCTGATTTCCTGAATAAAATAGAACATATGAGAAATTTTGACTTCCTCAGTGGGCACTAGTGTGTGAATGTGTTTCGTAATCTAATTTAGTTCCAAGGCTTATTTAATTTCCTGTAGTGCATCCTATACATAGTTTCCTTCATTTATCTGCATATTTGGTATTCCTCTCATGTCTATGGACAGTACTGATTATTGCTAGTTGTCTGTGATTCATATGATGCAAACTGAAACTAAATACAACCTCTGACAATAAAGTTCAGTGAATGAAGTCGGAACGGTTGATTGGGCAACACTGGCGACTCTGCATAGTGGCTGGCGTTGAAAACCTGTCCCCACCATAGTTCAATTGAGTGTCATGTGTGTTCAGTGTTAGACCTGTTGGATGAAGTGCTTGTTTAGTGTGATGTATCTGAGCTGAGAACAGGGCAATGAACGAGCAAAGGATCAATTTAAAGTTTTGTTATAAGCTGGCAAGACACTGAAAAAAATGCATGCAATGCTAGTATGTGTTTATGGGGATGAGACACTATCCATAAAGTGTGTGTATGAGTGGTTTTCCCATTTTGAGGAGGCTGGGAAAGTGTTTGACAATCCACGTAGTGGACGACCAGTGATTGCCGTAAGTGACAAAATCATTGAAAAACTAAGGACATTAATCACGAACGACCGTTGATGAACTGTGCACATGACAGCGGATGATCTGCAGGTTAACTGTGAATCAAATGCTTACCCAAGAGTTAGGGAAGAGGAAATCATTTTGTCGTCTTGTGCCATATCACTTGACTGACGATCAGAAGCAGGCACGTTTAGAGACTTCACAGGATTTCGTCAAAACAGTGGATGCCACACCCAATTTCTAGAACTGCATTGTTGCTGAGGATGAAACCTAGTGTCTCTGGTATGACCGTGAAATGAAATGGTTCAAATGGCTCTGAGCACTATGGGACTCAACTTCTAAGGTCATTAGTCCCCTAGAACTTAGAACTAGTTAAACCTAACTAACCTAAGGACATCACACACATCCATGCCCAAGGCAGGATTCGAACCTGTGACCATATAGTGGTCTCGCGGTTCCAGACTGCAGCGCCTAGAACAGCACGGCCACTTCGGCCGGCCGTGAAATGAAACAGCAAAGCATGGAATGGCATTCTCCGACATCACCTTGTCAGAAAAAGGTCAGAGCTGAAAACTTACACATCAAAATGATGCTAGTCGCCTTTTTCGATAGTCAAGGCATTATCCACAAGGAATTTCTACCTAATTGAATGACATTGACCGCTGCACAATACGTTGAAATTTTGACCCATTTCATGCAATGTGTACACAGGGTACAACCACAGTACGGACAACAAGATTCCTGATTTTTTATTCATGACAACACTCACCCACAAACAGCCAACATTGTCAAACTGTTCCTGGCAAAATAGGGGGTGGTGCTACTTGAACATCCACCATACCCACTGGTTCTCAATCCTCCAGACTACTAGTTATTCTCTCGACTCAAACTCGCTTTGAAACGAAAGAGAGTTTATGATATTCCTGACATGCAACGAAATGTGACACAGCTTTTGAACACCATCCCAAAGGAAGACTTAATGCAAAGTTGCCAGGAAATGTATCGCAGAGCTCAGTGGTGCATAATTATGGGAGGTGACTATTTCGAAGGACAGTAAGGTAACTGTAGTTCATAGTTCATCTATGTTAATGTTACAGGACTATTCACAGAACTTCATTATCAGTGGTTGTATGTTATTAGCAAACATTAGAGAAGTGTTGATATAGATGCACTTTAAATTTGTTCTGCCACTTCTTTGGTGCTTTCTGTAGGGATAAGATACGAAAGATGTGTAGTTGTGGTCTTCTGTCCGAAGACTTGGTTGATGCAGCTCTCCATGCTACTCTTTCCTACGCAAGCCACCTCATCTCTGAATAACTACTGCAACCTACATTCTTCTGAATTTGCTTATTTTAATTATCCATTGGTCTCCCACTATGATTTTTGCCCCCCCCCCCCTGCCCCCCCCCCCCACCCCACCCCACCCCAGCAAGTATTTCCCTTGCTCTCTCAGAATGTATCCTATCAACTGATCACTTCTTCTAGTAAGGTTGTTCCACAGATTTCATTTCTCCCCATTTCTGTTCAGTAACTCATCATTAGTCACTTCATCTACCCATCTAATCATCAGCATTCTTCTGTAGCACCCCATTTCAAAAGCTTCTGTCCTATTCTTGGCGAAACTGTTCATTGATGTTTCTGTGGTATCAAAGTATGATACCACACTTGCTAGGGGTTGCAGTTTTCGACCGCAGTCCGTACTAGTATCACGGAACCCGCTAATCAAGACTAGCGCCGCTCTGCGGCTTGCAACAAGTCTCTAGCATGCGCTTGGCCACTCTTGCTCGGGACATCAAGTAGGAAAGTAGTATAGCCTTCAGCTGATAGGAAGCAACCTCTAACAAGGCGCTTAGTTAAAGTGTGGCCTATGTGATGCCTCTATAGCTCTCTGTTTGTAATTATATTCCTTCTGACTATAAGACTCTTGTACCACCAGTTAAGTACAATATATTATTTTTTACCAATGACTTCTAATTATTTTATTCATCGTAGACCCAGACCATGAAGCCAGCTCCTTATTGACTTCACTGACAAACCTACTGTATATACAAAGAAGAGATTTGTATGATTCTATTTAGTACTGACCACCAGTCATACACATTGGTGACAATTCATTCGTCGTCGTCATAACAGTTTCACTTCCATATGTGGCTACACTCCATACGTAGGCTTCCTGGCACTTACATCTATGTTCAATGTTAACAAATTTCTCTTCTTGAGAAACGTTTTTCTTGCCATTGTAAGTTTATATTTTTTATGCTCTGTGCTTTGGCCATCATCAGTTACTTCACTGCTCAAATAGCAAAACTCATCTATTGCTGTAAGTGCCTTATTTCCTAACCCAATTCCCTCAGCATCACCTGATTTAATTTGACTACATTCGATTATCCCTTTTTTTCCTCTTGTTGATGTTAAATTTGTATCCTCCTTTCAAGATGATGCCCATTCAATTTGAATTCTCTTTAAAGTCCTTTGCTGTCTTAACAGAATTACAATTTCATCAACAAACCTCCAAGTTTTTACTTTTTCCTCCAGAACTTTAACTCCTGCTTGAATTTTTTCTTTGGTTTCCTTTACTGCTTGCTCAATATACAGATTGAATAATATCATGGATAGGATACAACACTGTCACACTCCCTTCTCAACCACTGACACTTGACTCTAATAACTGGTGTTTGGTTTCTTCACAAGTTGTAAATAGCATTTTGCTCCCTGTATTTTAGCCTTGCTACTGTCAGAGTTTCAAACAAAATATTTCAGTAAATGTTGTCAAAAGCTTTCTCTAAGTCTGCAAGTGCTGCTAACATAGGTTTGCCTTTCCTTAACCTACCTTCTAAGAGAAGTCATAGCATCAGTATTGCCTTGCATATTCCTACATTTATTCAGAATTCGAAATGATCTTCCTTGATGTCAGCATCTACCAATTTCTCCATTATTCTCTAAAGAATTCATGTTAGTATTTTGCAACCATGACTTATAAACTGATAGTTTGGTAATATTCACACCTGTCATTGCTTGCTTTCTTTGGAATTGGAACTATTATATTCTTCTTGAAGTCTAAGGGCCTCTCTCCTATCTTATACATCTTGCACACCAGATGGAAGAGTTTTGTCATGACTGGCTCCTCCAAGGCCTGACAGAATGTAATATACTTCCGAGGCCTCGTTTCAACTTAGACTTTTCAGTGCTCTGTCAAATTGTTCTTGCAGCATCATACCTCCCATCTCATCCTCATCTATGCCCACTTTCATTTCTATAATATTGCCCTCAAGTACATTTACCTTGTATAGAGCCTCTATATACTCCTTCACCTTTCAGCTTTCCTTTATTTGCTTAGGATTGGTTTTCCATCTGAGCTTTTGATATACATACAGCTGCTTCTCTCTCCAAAGGCTTCTTTTTAATTTTCCTGTAGGCAAGCATCTATCTTGCCTCTACATCCTTGCATTTGTCCTGTAACCATTCCTGCGCAGCCCTTTTGCACTTCCTGTCAATCTCAATTTTTAGACGTGTGTATTCCCTTTTGCCTCATTTATTTACTGCAGTGTTATATTTTCTCCATCAATTAAATTCAGTATCTCCTGTGTTATCCAAGGATTTCTACGAGACTTCATATTTTTACCTATTTGATCCTCAGCTGCCTTCACTCTTTCATCTCTCAAAGCTACCCATTCATCTTCTATTTTATTCCCTTCCCCAGTTCTTGTTAATCATTTCCTAATGCTCCCTCTGAAACTCCCACCAACCTCTGGTTCTTTCAACTTATACAGGTCCCATTGACTTAATTTCCTATCTTTTTTCAATTTCTTCAGTTTTAATGTACAGTTCATAATCAATAAATTGTGGCCAGTGCACACATCTGCCCCTGGAAATGTCTTACAATTTAAAATCTGGTTCTGAAATCTCTGTCTAATCATTATATAATCAGTTTGAAGCTTTCCAGTGTCTACAGGCCTCTTTCACATGAACAACCTTCTTTCACAATTCTTAAACAGAGTATTAGTGATGATTAAACTATGCTCTTTACAAAATTTTACCAGGCAGCTTCCTGTTTCTTTCATTTCCCCCAGTCGAGGTTTACCTACAATTTTTCCTTCTCTGCCATTTCCTTCTATCGAATTCTAGTCCGCAATCACTATCTGAATAATTTCTTTCATCCATAATACATTTCTTCAATCTTTTCATTAGCTACAGAGGTAGTTGGGATATAAACTTGTACTACTCTGGTAGGTGTGTGCTTCATGTCTATCTTGGCTACAATAATTCATTCACTATGCTGTTCATAGTAGCTTGCCCACAATCATATTTTCTTGTTCATTATTAGACTGACTCCTGCATCATCCCATTTTGTATTTATAATCCTGTATTCACCTGGCCAGAAGTCCTGTTCCTCCTGACACCAACCTTTGTTAATTCCCAGTATATCTAATTTTAACCTATCCATTTCCATTTTTAAATTTTCCAGTGTACTTGCCCAATTAAGGGCTCTAACATTTCCCCGCTCTAATCCGTAGCATCATCTCCTGATGACAGCCTCCTCCTGAGTAGTCCCCACCCAGGTATACAAATGGAGGACTATTTTACCTTGGAAATATTTTACCTAAGAGGATGCTACCATTAGTTAACCATACAGTGGAGCTTTATGCCCTCAGGAAAAATTACAACTGTAGTTTCCCTTGCTTTCAGCTTTTCACAGTGCCAGAACAACAAGACCGTTTTGGTTGTGTTACAAGGCCATATCAGTAAACCATCCAGATTGTTGTCCCTGCAACTACTAAAACGGCTGCTGCCCATCTTGAGAAACCACACTTTTGTCTAACCTTTCAACAGATACCCCTCCTTTGTGGTTACACCTACAGTACAGCTACCTGCTGTATCGCTGAGGCGTGCAGGCCTCCCCACCAGTGGCAAGGTCCATGGTTTGGGGGAGGGGGGGGGGGGGGATGAAAGATGTACATATATATGAAACCACTCAGTGAGGTTTCCTTGTTCCATTCATAAATATTGTGAATTAAATTCTCTCGTGCAGTATACAGTGGCTTTAAAGCGTGCCCGCAGATTATTTACAAATTATGTTGTGACAGTGATGTGTTAAGAATCAGTCATATGTTCAAAAAGATGTTACAGTTACGCAGAGTGATAAAAGTACTTACTGTTAGAATGCACCTGGAAGGGTCAACTATGTCACTTCAGGCTACAGTTCATTAGGTCATAACAGATCTCTTTCCAAACAGAGTTATGTTTATTACAAAGTCTCCCAATAAACTACAAAAACTGGTTCACACATTATGTAGTGTGTTTGTTATTGGACGGCCAGTAACACAGCTCAATCAGCTACAAGTCTTCATTGTTGAAGTACCAGGACATGAGCGAGTCACATATTCAGCTTTTCCTCCTGATGTTTGAAGTTTAATTCTCAGATTATTAGTAGTAGGATAGAAGGGGTGTGTACATGAAGATGCAAACGCTGGAGCAGCTGGCCGCAGTTTGCAAGCAGCTGGAGATGATTGTGGCCACAGTAAGCCATCTGGAGGCATGTTCCAGCTTACCCAATGTAGGACTTCTGCACTCACTGCAGCATGAGTTGTCATTCAAAGTGGAGATTCAATGTGGAGGCTGGCCATATTGCCTCGCCCATTCACTCTGTGAGAGCAAAGGTGGCCACTCGTTTAGCAAGGTCTGAGCAGGCACATGGGGGGGGGGGGGGGGGGGAGTAGTTTACTACTTATTGGTAGCACCAATGTTAGGCACATTATGGAGCACCTTGGGGAGATAACATACAGTGCCCAAAATAATTCCAATGTGCTCTCTGTGTGTCTGCCAGAGGTCTTCACCAAAGATGTGGAGGCCACCCCTGCCTGCAGCTGTCAAGTGTACAGGGTGCAGTGGTCAGCAAGTTGTTGCTCATGTTAGCACCAATGATACCTGTTGCTTGGGTTCTGAGGACAGTCTAGTTCCTGCAATGACTGGCAAAAGTAGTGAAAACTGCTGGCCTTGCTCACAGGGTGGGAGCATAGCTCTCAATTTGCAGCACATTGTACCCAGAGTTGATAGGGGTCCTTTGGCTTGGAGCCGAGTGGAGGGTCTCAACCAGAGGCACCATCGATTCTGTGCCAGTCTTGGCTTCAGAGTTCGGGACCTGCATTATAAGGTGCAGAGTTGTAGGAGTTATCTTGATAGATCAGGGGTGCACTACACAAAGGAAGCAGCTCGTTTTGTACCAGAGTAATTGTGGAGTGCACTTAGGAGTTTGTATAGACTAGGCATTAATCTGAAGTCCTCTGATCAATGCTCGCTCACCAGTTGACACACAGAGAGTGAAATCAGATTTTATACTAAATACACACACTTTGACTGCCAAAATTTTAACAGTAAATTGTCAAAGTATTTGTAACAAAGTCTGAATTTACTGCCCTACAGGAAATTTCTCATGCTAAAATTATTCTCTGGACCAAGAGCTGACTGAAACCCAAAGTAGAAAACTCTGAGATATGTCGCAATTCATTGAATATATATTGGAAAAACAGATTAGACACCATAGGATGGGAGTGTTCATTGCAGTTGACAAAAATATGGAATCTCTTGAGATCAATTTTGAGTGTAATAGTGAAGTTATCTGGACACCTATATTAAGTCTAGTTGAAATCAGATTAATTGTTGGCTGTTCTTACCAACCACCTGATAGTCTTTCAACAAACGTCTATCGTTAGTGGCACGGAAACACCCAGATCATGCAATATTAAAGTTCTAAACATGCCTGCTTAGTTCAGTGACCGTTTTTAAATTAAACAAATGAGCCCTCAGTCACTAATAGTGACCAAGGGCTCATTTGTTTCAATTTTAATTCATGAAATATTTGTTGGAGCTGACTTCAACCTATCGAGTTTAGACTGGAATGTCTATGGGTTCACTGCAGATGGTACAGACAGACAGTCCTGTGGAATACTCCTGAAAACATTTTCCAAAAAGTGCCTTGAACAACTAGTTTACTGAGTGAGTTGACGCAGTGGTTAGTACACTGGACTCACATTTGGGAGGATGACAGTTGAAACCTGTGTCCGGCCATCCTGATTCAGGTTTTCCTCAATTTCCCTAAACTGTATCAGGCAAATGCTGGGGTGGTTCCTAAGAAAGGGCACGGCCAACTTCTTTCCCCGTCCTTCCCTGATCCAGTGGGACCAATGACCTCACTGTTTGGTCCCTTCCCCCAAACTAGTTAGACAACCAACACACAATGAAAATATTTTAGACCTTGTAGCTACAAACAGGTGTGACCTTATTGACAGTATCAATATAGAAACAGGGATTAGTAATGACATCATTGCAATGATGGTTACTAAAGTCAATAAAACCGTGAAGAAAGCCAGAAGAGTTTTAATGCTAGAAAAAACAGAAACACAGTTGTTAACATCATCACGCTTAAACAATGAATAGGCATTATTTAGTTTTGGTACGACAGACACAGAGGGATTATGGGTAAAGGTTAAACTGATTGTAAATTTCACTCTGGAGACTTACATGTCAAGTAAGTGGATTAAGGGAAAGGATCCTCCATGGTTTAATAATCAAATTTGGAAAATGTTGAGGAAAGGGAGATTATTGCACTGTCGGTTCAACAAAGAAAAAAAAAGTGTGTGAATGTTGACAGGCAGAAGTTAGTATAAATATGTGCATCTATTAAAAAAAATCAACGTGCAAAGCATACAACAACTTACATTGGCATACTGTAGTGAAAGATCCTGCCAAGAATCCAAAAAAATTCTATTCATACCTAAAATCACTAATTGGGTTGAAGGCTTCTATTTAGTCACACATTGTCCAAACATCCGACTGCCCTCCTAGGTTGTCTTGTGGGGAAATGTGGACACCACATCCACAATTCCGTTCATTTTGTACAACATCTACAAGAATTGTAACTCACTGATAGTGACCTGCTGGTAAGTTTTGATGTAGTGTCCCTCTTCACCAAGATACCACTGAAAGACTATGGAACTGATAAACATGAAATTAAACCAGAATGAGATTTTCACTCTGCAGCGGAGTGTGCGCCGATATGAAACTTCCTGGCAGAGTAAAACTGTGTGCCCGACCGAGACTCGAACTTGGGACCTTTGCTTTTCGCGGGCAAGTGCTCTACCATCTGAGCTACCGAAGCACGACTCACGCCCGGTCTCACAGCTTTACTTCTGCCAGTATCTCATCTCCTACCTTCCAAACTTTACAGAAGCTCTCCTGCGAAAGGCAAAGGTCCCGAGTTCGAGTCTCGGTCGGGCACACAGTTTTAATCTGCCAGGAAGTTTCATGAAATTAAACACCAATCTGATGAGACTCTTTGCGTTGGTGTTCACTTCAACATACTTTAAGTTAAATGAAATTACACAATGTAACTTCATTTGAATGAGGAGGGGGAAGTGTCTCTGCCGTGTGCCGTTTCTGTAAGAAATCAAGTATGATTTCGGGTCTCCAGTCTTGCGCATATAAGGCAGTCAACCCACCCCTTCTTGGAAGAGGTTACAAATTAATTAATTAGAAAATGGAGGAGCCGGACTTGAGTTAAAACACACTGTGAAAAATATTATCATTAAAATATTCTTACCTAGAAACAAAGTACTTTTAACATTATCTTCAGAAAAGTATAGATCTAGCCAAGAATACGCTGAAAACAACTATAAGTGAAACACTGATGCCTAAAAGGAAACAGGCATTGTTAATAAATTGCTAAACAAGTAGTGGTTACAGAGTGGCAGATAATGTGCCATTAGTCTAGAAGCTAAATTTAAACTTAACCCTGCAGATAGTCTTCTGGGGAAAGCTTTCAGTGTAAATCAGAGAGATCATTGCATTCATTGAAATAGTGGCACTTCATTGCAGTCACAATGACACGGTGTTGTCCAAGGTAATCTGCAGCAAAAACTGTTATGAGAATCTAGGCAACAAGTGCCTGGAGTCAAATAAACCACCAACATGTCCTGAATGTGCAACCACAAATGTTGGCTGAGATGGCCTGATTTAGTAAGCTTCAGACCCCAAAAAATAGGTCTCTTGACAACTGCTGAGAGAGACAGCAGCCAAGTTCTACATGCTGGGACATAAAAAGCAGATAATGCCATTGTTCTTCAGAGGTTTCTCACATTGTTTAGGTGCAAACTGATGTGAAGGATATTTTCTGTTTCAAGGAGGGCACCTCTTAACAAGAAAGGAGCCAGGAGCCGTTCAAATTTTTCCAACAGCTGTTGCCATTTTGGAAAAGTTACTAAGTTGTATCATAGATCAGATTCAGAGATACTGTTCTGCAGTATGTGAGGAATATGGTTCTGATAGTCACCTTACTCCCCCATTTTTTGCTTTACAGGGAAATCTTGCATACAGGCATACAAACATTGAAATGAAATACATCAGTGTGTTAATTGTAATGAGGGGGATCAATAGTCCATTAATTTTATTAATTGGGGCTGCTTTCTTTGGTATGTGACCTCATGGGAAAATTCATGAATGTCTCTTTGCACATGACTGGCACTAGCATTGTAGTGTCATGAGCCACCACTCACCATCTGTGTAGATCTTCTGTTAGCAAAAATTTCATAAATTTTCTTTCTGTTTTGAAATTGCCATATGTTACTAGCAGATTTTTTTCTAATTTTTTAACTAAATTTTTCTATTTTATTTTTATTATATCTTTTCAGTTAGATTATTATTTTGTTCCAGTTAATCATTGCAGATTTGAATCTAGTTGTATTGTTTGAAATAATGAACATTATTTTCTGTTTTACTCAGTTTTTTAAGGTTTTATGGATTTATTTATCCATATTAACTAGTCTAATGAGTGAAGTGCTGTTTTACCTTATTTTTAAATTTTTCATGTTAATACCATTTAGTTTTCTATTTCGTTATAACTTTTAGGGTATGGTATATGCGACCTAAGTTCATCTGTGCTGTGTCAACACCATTTAGTGGCATATGGGACAGCCCATACCCTGGTGAATCTGGATCAGGCTAGAGCAGTTGGTAATATGGAATACATGCTTTTACACACATTGTAATGTAGCTTTATATGTTTACAATTTAACCATTTGCTAACAGCATATAGATTATAGAATAAACTTAAAATCAAAGATTTCTGTAAACTTTTTTTTTTAAGTATATCTAACGTGTACTGAGATGCAGTGAGTAATAGAACTGGATGGAGGCTTGATATCCTAATGCCACTTTAGAAAAAGAGTGCTGGTAGTAACTGGAGATTTTGATGAATGGTTGAAGTTGCACAGACCAATATTTCTATTGCAGCTATGTCATTAAAGACAAACCCTCCCCCTTGTGAATGCCAGAGGCAAAAAAGAACAGGCTCAATCGCAGCAAATTACTGGTGAATAATTGTGTTACAAAAGCAATAACGTTTTATGGTTTGCCTTTTGAAAAATCAGGTTCATTATCATGTGAGTGGTGTGCATATTACCAGAAGTGGATGAGGGTTTAGTGTAAGGTTGGATGTGCTACTTGTAGATAGTGGTGGAGATGTGGATAATATGCAAGGATGAGGTATGGGGATGACATTACATTACATTAATACTTATTCCAAAGCTCATGAATATGACATTTTGTAATGATGTGGAACGTGTCAGTTAACATAAGTTTTCTTTAAATGATATAATCTCTCTCCCTCTCTTGAACAATTACTACTTCATGTCTAATAATTCATCTATTGAGTAGCAGGAGTTTTCATTCAGAAATACTTTTAATTTGTTTTTAAATGCTGGTTGGCTATTTGTCAGACTTTAAGTGCTATTTGGTAAATGACCAAAGATTTGGTAAATTACCAGTGTGTGTATTTATGAGTGGTGTTATGCCATTTACTGTACAGAATGGTATATACTGTGTTCTCTCAAAATTTAGTTTTAGTCCATTTGCAGAAAACCACTTAATAATTTTCTGAAAGACATTATGTGCAATTTCCTCAGCTATTTCTTGTTTGTTGGTTGTGATTACTATACTTGCATCATAAGAAAAAAGAACTAGCTTTGCATCTTCATGAATGTAAAGTGGTAAGTCATTAATATATATTAAGAACAATAAAAGACCCTAGCATGAATCCTGTGGGATACCATTCTTCGTACAACCCCAGTTAGAGGACTCTGCTGATTTTTGTAGACTATCTCTACTGTTAATTTCAATCTTCTGCATTATTCCAGTTAAGTATGAATTTAACTATTTGTGCACTGCCCCACTCATACCACAATACTTCAGCATATCTAGAAGAATTTCATGATTCACACTGTCAAGTCTTTGAGAGATCACAACGTATCCCAATGGGTGGTGATCAGTTATTCAAAGCGTTTGATATTTGATCAATGAAAGCATATATAGCATTTTCTGTTGGAAAGACTTTCTGAAAACTAAATTGACATTTTGGCATCGGAGAGCTTAATGGCCTCTGTGATTTCTGATGACCACCAAGGTACTGTCTTCCACCAGAGTAGGTCCACGGAACAGAGGATTGCTAAATCAGCTGTGAAAAGAATGACTGTAGTTGTATTTTGGACTGCCTCATCGACATCTCCACGCAACAGGGAGTCAAGAATGACACCACAGGTGAAAGCACCCCAGTCGACACTGTTGAGAGCCCATTTGGCCAGGTGTCTAGGGGAGTGACACTGAGGAATGAACTGGAAGATCAGGAAGTGATCACTTGTTCACAGGTCATTGTGAACTCTCCAGTATATGGATTGGAGAAGACAAGGACTGCAGATGGAAAGTTCAATGGCCGAGAAAGTTCTGTGCATTACACTGAAGTGTGTTTTGTAGAGTATACGATTATCTATTTGAGGAAGCGTTATCTGATAAAAACTGTAGTAATATTCAGTTACACATTGTCCAAATGTGTGTGTGTGATTCAGGAACTTGAAATTAACTCTCAATGTAGGGAAATATGCATTTCAGGAAGAACTAACTCATTCAGTATCATTGTGAAAAGTTAGTTATGATCCATGGGGCAGGCAAATAATTAACCAACTAGCAACTGGGAGGAAGTAACAGTGAGTGAGAATGAAGTGTGGAAAAATTACAGGGGCATAGCTGTAGTTACAACAAATGAGAGACTGTCATTCACTGATAAGACACTGGAAAACTGTAGTAAACTATCAAGAAAGCTGATCACAGAGTACTTGGATAGGCTGTCGTGTAATATTGAGAAGTGTGTGTTGGATCCACATTGGGTTGGACCAACAGGAGGCTTAAAGTAAGTCTGCAAAAGTTACAACAGCAAAAATAATCACAGGCTTGTTTGATTGACATTAAAATACAACAGAAATTCTTTAAAGTGTGAACTGATAGGCATTTAAAGAAGGTTAGCAAATATCTTGTGAAGATGTATTTACAACATTGTAAGAACAAGTTTCAGGGTAGTTTCAATGGTTATTCTTTCTTATGGGGAGGGTGTGTGGACACTGGGTTAACAGAGATCGAGGCCATGAGGCTTACAGGAGTGTAGGATGAGATGCAAGGATAATTCCCATCTGCATAATTTGGAAAAGCTGGTAGTGAAAGGAAGGATACAGACAGTCCAGCTTGTGAAGTAGTTGGGTTACTACTCAAGTTTAGTCCGAACTGACAGTTCAACAATGTAACTACAAACAATGCTACACACAGTGTAGTTATTGTTAAATTGGTAGTGTTAAGAGCCAAGTAAGTGCTAATGGCACAAATTGTTGACTTTTAATGACTTCTACTAGTTCAGTACTAAGAGTCTAGAGTGCACGAAAGTTAACTGTGTAATGTTAGTAGTGCTACATGAAAACCACAACTTTCCAGCACTGTTATATGTCAATTACACTTTTGTTGTTCCCAACCCCTCTGGCTCTTCTGCCCCCCCCCCCCCCTTTCCCAATAAATATTGAATATTGTTCCATTAAGTGTAAACTGTGGGAAATTTATAATTGTGATGGTATATTGTGAACACAAAAAATGTGAAGAGATTGATAAAAATGTTCTAAACAGTGGGAAAACATTAATTCCATCCATTCTTCAAAAGAAGAGTTATACTGTATATTCACCCCAAAGCAATTACTAGTGCTACAGATTCAGACACCCATTTTGCAGTCAGTATGTAGAAAAATTATCATGAAATTGGAGTGCCATATTTCTTTCCCCTTAAGCTTGTATAATCAGTGCAGTTAGTTGATTGTCACTCAGTGAAAACTGCCCTGTTTGAAGAAAGTTGAAGAAATAATAATTACAAAATAAAAATCCTACAGAGAAGCAAAGGAAGAATTGTGTGAGGCAACACCATTACCTGCTTTTAAGAAATTATATATTTACTTATTTTTTAAAATAAAGAAATATCCTATTTTTGTACAGGTATGTCTTATAGATGCTGTCAATAATATGCTGTTGAGTCACTTAATTACCATCATCTCCAATATGATATCAAGAGTTTGCAGTTGATGACGTTCATCACATGATGCATGCTGTCTGTTAAGGTGCATAAGGGTACAAGCAAAATCCACTTATGCAGTACGCTCACCAATGTCATGGGTAAGGGAAACAATTAATGTGTGTTTAAAAAAAATGTCCTACAGGGCACTACCCGAGTAAACTCAGAGCAACAGAGCTCTTACCTCAACGTTTTAATAAGCCCTGATGTGTAATAGACATTGAAGCAGATGGATGGTTCCTACACTTGTTCTAGCAATCATATATTGAATGAAAAGGTATTGAAATGCCACTGACTGGCACTAAGTAGTCTTCCTCTTCACTGGTGCTGATGTCTGTGTGTTCTATGGAACCGAATACACGCCTGGGAAGTAATGTCTGAGAACAAGTGCACTGTATTCATTGTTGGATAAACATTATGTCTCAAGCCTTTTATGGTTCAAGGAATGTTTAGTGGCATTTATAAGGCCACTAATACTTGTAAACAACTCTCTTGCCCTATTTGGCTCAGTGTGAACCCTTGAAGATTGTGTTTATCCATCCATTGTGACCGTATTCCTTGAGGAGGTGGGGTCTTTCCAGTGATGTACACTTGACAACACAAAAAGTGGTGGCAGAAAATCACAGGGGGGTCGCTCTGATGCAACATACAGTGGAATGAAATGCAAAATGTCATTTGTCAAAATAACACCAAGGACATCCAAAAGTGGAATTATTACTGAAATATGTTTCTGAGTGTATTCTAGACATATTCCTACCTTGCTGTAAGAGATATACATACTATATGGAAAACATGCTTCTGTTCCAATGATGTGCAGGTAATTTTACATAGCAGTTGTCTTAGAACTTAGGCTGTAAAATAGTGAGGGTAATTTGTGATAGTATCTATCATAAAACTGGCTACAACATTTGCTGTTAGCCCATCCATACGAGGTGGCTCTGACTTTTCTAATAATAATAATAATAATAATAATAATAATTATTATTATTATTATTATTATTATTATATTTGTAGTAATAAATTAATTCCATCACAGTGTAGCAGAAGGGTGAAGATTATCAAAGATGATTATTCAGTCCACACATCACCAGCACAAACATTAAGGTTTTCTTATGGTTATATTCCTTAATTATGGCAAGGAGAGGCTACAACTGATGACCTACTGATTTAGCTACTCTTTAATATACTGATTTGGATCACTGAAAACTAACTCTTGTAAGAGGATTCAGGTCACTAGCCCTTAGCTTTTTATATAGATAATCATAATGCATATTGTTTGATATTATTACTCAGGAAGTCTCTTTCTGAACGTGATCTTGGTGAGTATGTAGACTGCATGATGTCCATTTCAACCCAAATGTATCCACAAGTTACCTCGAAGTGACTGCATGTCTGTGGCAATTGGGTGGTGAATGTGTCCCTGTAGACTTCAGATACTTCAGAGGATATGTGTCAAAGTTGATGCTGCCCATTGTACTCATATTATAGGTAACATTATGAATCCATCTGTGCAACAACTATATCATGAGGGATTAATCTTCTCCCAGTGGGATCAGTCTCCAACAGACAGCAACTATTGATGCAGGAGTGGTTTTGCAGAACCCAATGATATTTATCCTCTTGACTGGCCTCCTCCTGTCCCAGACCTCAGCCCCACTGAAAATGAGTGGAGACAAAATGAACCATGTGAGAAAATTTTGCTGACCCCACACCAAGAGCTCACAATGACATTAGGGATGTCACCCTAGCTACTCCCTTTTTGAGGGCCAAAATCCTTCATGGGTGGGTCATCACATATTTTCACAGTCATGGCCCCTGACAGCATTGGGATTGCACTACTGATATGTGCGCTCCAAACTTCCCATGAATGCCAAAGAGTAAGTGCCTATCCTAGTAGAGATTTCCGGAACTGGCTCAATGCCAGCTAGCCATGACAGTTACATTCTATCTCTCCCTCTCTCTCTCTCACTCACACACACACACACACACACACACACACACACACACACACACAATAAATTAAGATAAGAATGAGAACATGTAGTTAAGCATTACATCCGTGGTGAGGTGGCAACATTGATGGGGTTGTACCTTATACTAGGTATCAGTCAGCTGCGTAAAATAAAGAACTTATGACTAACAAGTAACAAGGCTGAACATGAGTTCCACCCCGTTATTTCACGTGTAGTAGAAATACGTCAGAGATGGGTTATCCAATAGAAAAAATAAGATTAAAACAGCTTGCTGAAAACATTTAGAATTTTAAAATAGAATCAGCAAGTTATCAGATAAGTTTTGTACTTCACAATATGTTTACAGGAAAATAAGTTTGGGACAAAAATGGTTCAAATGGCTCTGAGCACTATGGGACTTAACATAAGTTTGGGACAGACACTATCTATGTTGCCCAATTGTGTTACGTAAGCAAATGTGTGTGGCATGTTGTTTGGTCAACATGATGATGGCAATCAATGTTGGCTAGAGCAAAGATGAATGCTATCAGGTTGGTTGGTTGATTTGGGGGAAGGCACGAAACAGGGAGGTCATTGGTTCTGTTGGATTAGGGGAGGATGGGGAAGGAAGTCGGCCGTGACCTTTCAAAGGAACCACCCCAGGTTTGGCTGAAGAAATTTAGGGAAATCATGAAAAACCTAAATCAGGATGGCCGAATGTGGGTTCGAATCATCGTTTTCCTGAATGCGAGTCCAGTGTGCTAACCTCTGCACCACCTCACTCGGTGAATGCTGTCGGGTACCACTGTGTATCATTGGCTATGGCAATGGTGGGATAGCAGACAGTTGTTATATTTTTTCACATAGTGATAACTGCTGCTATACACTCATGAGCCAAAACATTATAACCACCTGCATAATAGCTTTTTTGTTTGTCTTCGGAACAAAATAAATCACTGAGTCTGCATCCAGGTATCTTACGGTTTGTTGGTAGGTTTGTGAAAGTTATGCGTCATTAGATGTTTCTGCACAGGTCATGTAATACGCATAAATAACACACTGCTGATTTGCATATGCGGTGATGGTGCCACATAGCGAACCAGATGCGTTGGATAGGATTCACATCAGGCAAATTTGGTCACCGAGACGTCAATGTGAGTTCGCTACCATGCTCCTCAAACCACTGTAGCTGGGTCTGGCTCTGAAACATAAACAGTTATACTGCTGTAAGATGACATTGCCGTTGGGGAAGTCATCAATCATGAAGGGGTGCAGGTGGTTTGCTGTCAGCGTGTCTTTGATTCCTACCACAGGTCCTATTCAAGTGCAGGAGAGTGTTTTCCATAGAATAATACTGCTCCTACCACCCTGCGTCCTTGGCACTGTGCCATCAGTGTTTCCATAATGACTACCAGTCATGAAATGAAGCCATCCCTGATGGCTGCCCACATCGTAATGGGAGCAATAACAGTGCTGTAACTCTCCAAAACATTTGAAGAATGGTAACAGAACAGAAAAAGAGTGGATGTTTGAGACAAGTACTCCACTGGTGTTTTTCATAGGCAAGCAAGACAATAAAAATGGCATGTGGATTGGTAAAGGATATTTTGCACTTGAAACATTTGGTTTATAGTTGTTATTTCAGGTCAGAATGTAGGTTAGTGAGCAACCAACCAGAGGATACAACTAAGTTGATCCAGTCCAGGGTTACACTGTGCAGTAACATTTAGGGGATGATGGGATTTCTTTATTGTTGGTTAATGTGTTTGAAATATTTGGACCATGCTAAGGTGTTGTACAGATCTGTTTGTAGCATATTCTGTAGTGCCTGTATTATCGAAGTGGAAATTGGCTATTAGGTTGAATGTGGCAAGAGACTTTTAAGGAGCTGCAAGATACATGAATGAAAACTCTGTATGTTAGTTTCTGGTAAAATGAGGATCAGGTGTTTTGGCCCTAGTTTCAGGATACTGAATGTGTTCAAGGATATGGGATTTGGGTGAAGAAACCAGTTCCTGATACGGCATCCTTAGTAGCTCAGTTTTTGGACAAACGTATAGAAGATGGGTATATGGATAAGGGAGGGAGGTAGGGAGGGGGCTGGCTGGCTAATGAGGGAGTTCGATTAAGATGGGATAGCTTGTATGTTGGGCCAAGAGACTTCAACAAGATGTCCAGTGGTAATGATAATGGTATCATGCACTTTGTTGATACCTGATAAGTAATTAATGATGCCCTTCAGCAAAGTGGTGAAGCCTTTGTTGGCAGGGCTGATAACAGAGTTTACAAGTGAAAAGAACTTCTAATACAGATAAATTTTCCTAATGGCAGTTTTCAAATAAGGGAAGCATTTTGTAGTTGCATGCCACTGTCTCATCATTAATGAAGAGATAAAACTGAGTGCCACTTCTTTTACACCAATGTGTACTGGCATAACCCCGTTCTGGAGAGGACATCATCCTTTGTGAACTTTTTTTTTTTTTTGGTTGATCCTGTAGTGACAGATACGGGAGAATAAGAACTGCAAAATATACTCTACATCTTTCTTTTTAATAAAATACTATATTGTCTCTTAAGCTTTATTTATTCCTAATCCTTAATTTAGTGACACATTCTCTTTTACAACATAGAAATGGTAGTGATAATAATTCATCTTATGTTGCAGTTTTTCCTTCCGATTATTACTCGGCATGTCATTCCTTCTACGAAGAAGAGGAACACTGAGTGTCTATGGTGAATGTTTATTCTTTTTTAAAACAAAACAAAAAAGGAAAAAAAAAATCAGTGTCGTCTTTATTTCTCATTTTGAATACGCTTGTTTAATATAGTGATATCCACAATTAAAAAAAATTGTGACAAAAAAGTAAAAAAGAAAGACTTTGTACCTGTGTTTTTTATGATATTTTATATAAAATATATACACTTGTAAAAATATATACACTTGTGACAAAGCGTTATAAAACTGTTTTATAATAGAAAAATATTTTTATTTTAAAATGCACTTAGTAATTATTATTTTATTGATTAGATCAGTATTAAAGAAACACTTCACTGTGTGTATATTTTCAGTATAAACAAGTTAAACTAGACTTAGTCATATGATTTTAGGTTTTCCTTTGTGACAGAAAATAGGTGTATGGGATTCTCTCTGTGTTGTATGAATGCATGCTTGTATTTCTGTGTTTACTTTTGAAGTAATGCCTATGTGCATGAGCAGATTGTGGCAAATGTTGTGCTGATGGTCACAGTTTATCCCATTATTTTGAGTTATTCCCCATTGCACCAGTGACATCATATTGAAGTTTAGCAGTGGTGTAGATAAGAAGCAATGATGCAGAGTCAATGTAACATTCAACATCTTTTTGGATATATTATAGAAACAGTTGTTTGTGGATTATTGACTGCGAAGCACAGGCCTTTTACAAGATTGCCTATTTAGAGTTTATTCACATACAGAGCAAAAATGGATTGTTACAATGTGCCGTGGATGTTCAGTATGACACAGCCTCCTTATTTCAAACATAAGTTTTTTTTGTAGACACATCCTATTTATGATCAACAAGAAGTCAGACTTGGGAAAGGGGGGGGGGGGGGGGTTTCTCGCGTGCGCGCGTGCACCCACACACACACACACACACACACACACACACACACACACACACACACGCGGACACAGTTGTTTTGTTTTCGGTGAATTGAGTTTATTGTTAGTGGGTCATACTTTCATAATAATTTATTAGTTTTCATATCTGTATTGAGTAAACCCTGTTAAATTCGTGGCATGATCTGCTTCACTGGGGAAAGTTTTTCGTACAAGAGCCTATAAGGAACTGTTTCTGACTAAACATTTATGTATTCTCGTTTGAGGCATGTTCATTTTAGTAGCAGCAATCTAATATAAAATGGAGGATATTTTCGAAATGCCCATATGTAGCAATATTTTCAGTACAGTAAAAACACAGGAAGAAGACTGCTTGAGATTAACAGTAAATTATTCATAAAAAGGCACAAGCAGAGTGTGGAAGCATTCCTATATATAAATACATTACTGTATTTTATAACATATTTATCAAACTACAACAGCCTGTTGCAGTCTACCACCAAAGAGTCGTGCATAGCATATCTGTTACGTTATTGACTTCAGTGCTTAAATCTGCATCTTTTCATGTTAATCTCCCAGTTTCTAATAGTTACACTTCTGAATTATTACTTTTAATATTATACTACTTTACATGATGTTATAAATATTTCATCTTGCCAGAAGAACAATTCTTTAGTTGAAGGAAAGGCAAGACTTTGTAATCAGTAAGCAAGATGCTGAGGTATATAACATTTACTTTGTCAATGAACACTGCAAACACTTCAAACTTGGGGTTAGAATTTAAAGAGAGAATACTCTGCTAACTACCACAAATCATTTTATTTTCCCCTATGGGCAAATTTTAATGTTTTTGTGGATTTTTAATTGCAATTCTGCTGGAAACTTGGACCTAGACTTGAGTGCTTGGTTGTATGTAATAAGCTCCTTGTCTGAATTGTTGAATAGATCCAGCATGCTGGTAAGTATTCTATGTCCACCCCTTCTAGAGGTGCAGGTACATTTTAAATTGCAGTTTTAAAAGTATCTCAAATTATACTTTGTAGTCCAGAAGATTATTTCAGAAGTAACTTTTATTCTGGTACAAAAACTTCACTTTATTTTGAAGTCCATATTTTTAGCATTTCACATCATTTGATGTGTGTTCTGTTCTCATTTTATCAATCGTGCTTACAGTATTGACTCAGGGTATTCATAGAAATTGCCTCTATTAATAAATCTTAATTCCAAAATGAGTTGTTCATAATCTTTTCTCTAGGCAGCAGGTGGTACGATTTTATTTTATGTTACTTTATTTTTTAAAATATGAGAATCTATTGACTGAGTCCCATTAAATAGTTATGGTGTAGAGTATGTGAGATCAGCTTCAAATTTGTTATGCATATAAATATTTATTTGTTGAGTGCAAAGTTTTCTAATAAAGAGGTAGGTACATTCTCCGTCAAAAACCCAACTCCAGCCTGTATCAGAAAAACAGTGTGTGCTACTATGCATATTTATGTCCAATAATGAAGTATCTGAGTTTATTTCATAATATCGTGGAAAAACATAATACAGGCAGTTTCTCTTACTGCCATTGATTCATATTTTCTTAAATTCATGTTTTTGTTTTGACATGTTGACAAAGACTCCCTTCATTAAGCTGGAGTTTGGTAGAACTGACTGAATGGTGGTGTATGTCTTCCCATAAAGTTCTCTCTGTATTGTTATATGGTATAGTATATGTATTATATCTTTTCCCCTCCTCTTTTATACTCCTTCAGAGGTTTGTATGTGATTTAATAGGAATAGTAAAATGGGTGAAGTGAGGTTTTAATGATGCAATTATGTGCACATTAGAAACAAAGGGAGTACTGATAGTGTGTTAATTCATATTTTCACAAGAAATGTGGTGGATAAAATAAATAAGTAAATAAAATTACCAACTAGATCTCAACTGAAAGGTTCCTCAAGTTTGGTTGTGATGTTTATTTGCATGAGGAGAAGTGATATTGCTTACTTGTTTTATGCTTTTCTTCTCATTGCTTTTTATTAGATAAGTGGTTTTATGTGTTGTTCATACTGTACATTAAATTTCAGTGATTTATTTTTACATATTATGTGTGTTTGATTTATTAATCTTGTTTGATGTTGTCATTACAGGAGTGTAGCACCTTTTAAAATTTGGGTGTTTAGCAGGATGATTGTTACTCTAATTACTCATACACTGAAACATTTGCCAGATCTGTTCCCATGAAAATCCGTCCAATCTCCTGTGCACTCTAATGCTTAAAATACATTGTACACACTTACATTTGGTGCCCAGATACCACAACTCAGTTGCAGGAAATTTTCTTAATCTAGAATTCTCTTAAGGCATTACTCATGTAATCATGATTTTCTATAGTATTTGGAAATACTGTTACGTTTTTCATGATGGGGGTACTCATGCATTGATTTGTGACATCCATAAGTCCCTGTGTATACTAAAAGTGGAAGATTTTTCATTTACATACATTTAATCAGTAATAGGTTTCAGCATTATAGCAACAGTGACCTCAGTTTTTGAGTATTTCAAACACATTTTCATCTTCTAGAGTGATTACGATTTTTGGTATTAAAACATAAAGAATTGGAATTGATGGACACTCGCACAATGCCAACACTCCCCACTCGATACTGGAAAAATTTTTGTGAATCTAATTTATATAGTAACATGTTGAATTAGATTGACTTTAATCATCGTCTGTTTTAAACAATAATGATTGATATAAGTTCTTAGGCTTCCATGGTTGGTGTCATTTAGTATAAAATAATTTTGGATATTGGGCAGTGTCACTGTAATTACTAAAAAATTCCCTAATTTTTAAATAATGAGTACTGAGATAAGTATTAATCAGATTTAAAATGGCTTCAGGAATCACTGTCAATCAAATTCTACTCTGTTCAAGACTGGATCATGTTGTATATAGCTGAAATTGAGTTCTACCTTAGCATTGTGACTACAATGTGTGATACTAAATTTCTCTTCTTCGATTTATGTGTGTCACTTCTGTATCTTTATGTTAACACTGGAATTTTAAACTCTAAACCTTCTCCAGTCTTGTCATAATTTTAAAGCCAAATGCCATTGCAGCTCATTTATGTGTGTTTCTATGTCACTCATTATTTCATCATTGATGTGAGCAGTAGTCTATCATTTTGTTGATACTTTTTTCTGTTTGTGTAGTAATCTTGCAGAGTAGTGCCATTGTTCATAAGTTCCTTGTTACATAGCCTAGTTATTAAAATTTCATACATACGTTATTTGTGTACTGAGATACTGACTCATTTGGCCATGCAACAATTACTTTTTATCTGCCGTTTGTTACAGTTATGCCTGTTCACACTTATCCAGTGAGAGGTAGATTTATGCTAGTGTGGACTTTCTGTAGGTTGTGGTCTGGCTAACATTACTCACACTATCAAAAATATTTTGTCTGTAGTTTGATAACTGGAAAAAACTTCAAAAGCCAAGATTGCTAAAAAAACATTTTATTCGATGACTGGTTTTGACAGTTATGCTGTCATCATTGGATCTTATGCTTCAAAATTTTTACAACATATTGCCCATCACTGTTGCAAGTTGATCCACATTGTAACACTGATCGACAATATGTTGTAAAAATTTTAAAGCATTAAATCCAGTGATGACGGCATAGCTCTGTCGAAACTTCTCATCCAATAAAACGATTTTTTGGCGGCCGTTGCTTCTGAAGTTTTCATCAGTTGTACATTGCAGATTACCCCCAAATCAGTTGTAAATCACCTTATAAATGTTTTAGTAACATTCCATTATACCATTAAGTTACTCAACGATTTCAGATTGTGAGTGTCATAGGATTATTCACACCCTAAAATTATGTTGGATGGAAAAGGATTGTTTTTGTGCTAGTGTCACAAAGAAATTGTGTGAATAGAGTCAGCTTCAAATGTCAGCCTACAAATTCATATGATGATTTTAGGTGCCAAAGAATAACAGTGAAGTGGCTCACTTTTATATGGATATATATTTAATATTGTTAATCAGACATTGGCATTTCTAATAAAGTTTGAGTTCATAACAGAGTTAGAATCATTCTAATAAAACTCACTCTGATTTTTAAAATGTATTGAAAGAATGCTAATTTATTTTGTAGATACTATTGTGGTGAATATATTTTCTGTAGGGTGCAATGAGTTCCTTTTAAGAAGAATGATAGCCATACTAATGGTTCAGTTGAAGTTCAGTTTGCCATTTTAATGAGCAGCAGATGATTTGATATGTAATACCCTTATCCTGATAAAATACACGCATGCTGACTTAAATTGGTGTTTGATGCACTATTTTGCTTCCACTCTACTTCAAAGAATTCCAATAGCTGTCTGAAGTGTAAAGTCAGCACTGGTACAATTTTATTTTATTGCAAGCTGAGTAGGCTGCTGATGTTTCATTTAGTCAGAAAAATGACTCCTTGAAGTACTGATCTGTGATAGAATGCTGAAATTTTAGATATCATGTGTTGATGCTAAGTCTCACCAAAACAATACACTGTGGTATACTAATCAAAGTGGAACATTTATCACAGTGATATGAATAACATAAAAGTTGAAAAAATTGCCCATAATGTTTTTGTTAATATTAAATATCAATAACAGCTCACAGGTGTACTTGAGCATTCTCTTTTTGGCATGTTTAAAGAGGACAGGTTTTCCGTACCTGATTTCTCCTCTCTTATACACGCCATTTTCAATAGTCAAATATGAACTCGAATGGGAAATGTGGGGGTGGGGGGCAGGAATATATATTGTGTCTGAGGAACCAGGTAGCTTGTACTACTGAGAGATACAGTTAAACTGAAGAGATATGTCAACTTTTGAAATTTGTCTGAGAAATTAAAATGTAGGAAAGCAGGACGACAAGTGGTGGCTAACAATGGATATAAGGGATGGTAGATGTTCGGACAATTTTATGACTGCAGTGTCATTTTATTTTGCAATCATATAGTTTTTCAAGAATATTTTTGTGGATAGGTGTTTCATCTGGTGAAAAAATGAAATTGTTCTTTTTTTTATAGTCTGTCTTATACTTTAGATTCCTCTATAACTGGTAAGGTTAACCATCTCTCAAATCAGAGAAATGAAAAAGAAAAGGGTGTACAACCTCCAGTAGACATCTATAACTTACTGGAACTTAAACTAGAACTTTTGCCCTTCACAGGCAATGTGCTTTCTGACTGAGCTATCCAAGCATGTCTCACCTTTACAGCTTCAGTGCTGTCAGTACTTCTGATGTATTTTCCAACCTTCACGGCAGCGCACTTACATACTTTCCAGACCGCCATCATAGGAAGAAAGGCCAGATCTTACTGAATAAACTATTCAGGCATGACCTACATTGCTCACAAAGGACAGAAGTCAGGTTTCAAGCCCAAGTCTGGTGCACATTTTGTAATGAAGTTTCACAACATTGCAGTCACTGTTGCACTATTTTTCACAGAAATCTGAATAATCTCAGATGAGTGAAACTACTATTTCCTTGCAGACACATCAGAATGCCTTCTATCATAGGATCTGGTAATTTAATGTGAGTAAAGCTCTTGAGAATTGTGCTTAATATTGTTGTAGTTACAACTTACACTGCCATACCAGTTATGCACTGAAATGAATGTTCAGTGGAGTTACTGCAAGCAGCATAGAGAGAATTGTATTTATCCTAGGTAAAATTCATCAGCTGATGATGTTTTGTAAGTGCTCAATTCAGTGAATGTTTCGTGAATATTATATTGGTTTCTTTGTTTTGTTTATATTAGTTAGTTAGTTAGTATATTTCTGAGAAGGATGAGAAGATTTTAATAGAAGCTGGGGCTTTGTTTCTTTAATATGCACTACATTGTTTTACCATATACAGGAGACAAATAGGTAAATAGTTTTTCTGATACCAAACTATATATTGTTAGGTTAGTTCCTTCAGCAGCATAATGTGTTACTTGTTCATTATCACTGTGACATAGTATGGCATACACTGAGTGTACAGTAGTGGCTTACAACACCAGCATTACTGAATTATTTGGTTTAGTTACCAGACTTGGATTCTATGGGGGGGGTTCAAACTTCTATCTGGCCATCCAGATATAGATTTTCCATAGTTCCTGTTAATTGTTTGAGGCAAATGCTGGGAGGGTGGCGTTGTTACCTTTTCTTGTTTTATATAACATTGTGCTCTGTCTCTAATAACTTCATTGACAATGGGCTTGAAATTTTCTTCCCTTCCTTCATAGCCCAGCATCACCAGTGTGGTTTTGCTGCATGGCACTTAATGGAACTTCCCCTACTACTGATTTTTGATGATGTCATTCCTTCTCTTCTCTCCAGTTTCACTTTTTGCTGTGGCAAGTACTGTTTTTTCATGGTACTGTATCGGACAAAGAACCTGTCATCACTTTTAGTATTCAACTGTATACCACATAAGACTTGCATTCTACTCTCAATCCAAAACAGTTATTCCATTTTGCACTTGTGTAAGTAGTGAAATGCACCATAGTGATTATACTTAAATTTATGAGAGAGCAGTTGAAAACTGCTATGTTTCTAAAATCAACTAAACATTTATAAAGTGAGACCAACACAAGTAGTGTAACAAGTCTCAGTTAATATTTATTATACATATTTCCGACTGTGAGAGAAGAATTTACATTTTATTGCCTCTTTTTTAAATGAAGAAACTAAAACAGAAGTCAATTATAATGTAACAAAGTGATAGATAAATTAAAAATTCTGAAGACAAATTAAGAGTTTCAGGTAGATGATTACAGCAATATTGAAAATGTGTTAAAAGTTGATGCCAATTCCTTCACCCTCTAGGTATCAGTTATGGTTTACTGAATAAATAAATATTAATTTGCTTTAAAACATATTTTGAAACATCAGATAATGAATTTGATGTGTATGGTAGCTGTTCTTATATGCCAAATTACCTGTGAGTGTATTTATGTTATAGTTTGTCTTTATTGCCAGGTAAGTTGACTTTTTCCTCATCATCATAACTCAGTGTTACATGCTTTGAAATAAGAGAGAGAGAGAGAGAGAGAGAGAGAGAGAGAGAGAGAGAAAGTTCTCTCAGCTGTTCTCATGAATTTTCCCTCACATTTGGATAAAAATAGATTGAGTGCCTATATACGTCTGACAGCTGAACAGTGTATTTTATTTAAATAGTGCATATTAATGTATCAGTTTTTGCATGTATTACTACAGTTGCTATTGATAGCATTATATAGTCAATCATATTTCTGAAATGTGACATCAGTTCTTCCAAAAAACATTTTTATTTAATGTTACTGCCACAGGAGCTCTGTAGTATTGCTCACAAGTTGCTGAATTTTGTTACTCAGTATTCAGTTACTAAATTTCTGTGTCTGGGAAGGCCTGTGCTATGCAGTGGGAAAGGCTACACCTTCCTTTGGCATACAGGTTACTTGATTCTCCGCGTAGTAAATCCTCCCCATTGTCATTTAGCCTTTATGGTCTTTTCATGTGTGCTATTATTTGAATTACAGTGTTTCTTCTTTCATATCATTATGTGGTCAGTGTCATCCAGTAATTACTGCAGGAACTACTAGAAATGATATGAAGTGACTTCATATGCATTCAGTATCATTGGTAAAATGCTACTATCTTAAGCCAGTAGGGTCATTTATGAACTGAATTACTTCAGCCAAAAGTGGTGTATTAAGCATTACCCTGCCGTGAACTGATTGCATACATACCATATAGCATAAGTTCGCCACTCTATAAAAGTAAATTTGTTCATTGTATTTTCTTTTCTGTGGTGTTTTTGTGGTTTCTGCCTTGAAATAAGTGACTGGAATTATAAATAAAGTACAATTATACACTGATTAAAGAATGCTTAAGTTGATGGTTGCAGTTTTATCATCGTCTGCCAGTTTTCAAACTTTTCATTTTGGCTAGAAAAAAGGAAATGCCTCACTGGTTTATAGTGGTAGCTAAGATCACATGATTAACAAAGAAAACTAATAATTGAGTAATGTAAAAGACTCTTTGCCCCACTGTGACACTGTCACATTATCTTGGGCATATGGATTTGGACAGCTTTGAATATTCCCTGAAACTGAATTGAATACATGCACTTGACAGTTGTCTAGTAAACATTGTGTAAAGACTAGAGAACTTTCAAAAGTGTTTGCCTTGTTGAGGATTGTCTGTTCTTTCTGAAAACACAGGAGATTAACATGTGGAGCAGCTAATGCCATATGTTGCTTTGACCGTGGAACTGTTTATTGGAAATGGGTGTGAATTTTTGTAATATTTATGATTTTTATTTTTGTTTGTTACATTTCAATGTCACATTTTTAATGTCGTACTTAAAGAAATACTAGTTAACTGGGATTGTGTCATTGGACTGTAGCTTATGCTGGAGAGTGGAATTGTTGGTCATTGAGAATATTGCTAACAGCCGTTTTGATACATGCAATGCTTGATGTGGTATATTTGCCCAACTTTAGGTGTAGAGGGGAAGGTGGGGGCTGCATTAAGTGTGTTTCACAGAGGAGATTGGAAGGATAAAACTACTGTTTCCAGAACAGAAGTTAATCTCTTCATGTCAAGGTGCACAGAGTTTACTATGCTTATTGTTCAAATTAAGTTGTGTGTCAGATATGTAGAGCTTTCATTATTATAATTTTTTATGTTGTACACCAATTTGTAGAATTGCCTGCAGTTTTTTACTCCTCTGAAACAAGTTCATGTAGTACTTTCATAGAATTCCATTGATTGCAAATGATCTGCATTATTGTCTGTAGTTTTTATATAATTTTCCCAAGTTTTCCCCGTAGAGTTTGCCCCCAGAAGCTCTCTACCCAGAAGAAATATCTTTTGATGATCTAGTACCACGTAATGTGAAGCTGTTAATGCATTGCCCACTTTTTTGTCTCAGTTTTGAAACCAACAGACTTCAGTTGATTTGGTGTGCTTTCATTTGTATCTGGTTTGTCGTTGGAAGATGTCTATAATTCCATTTTTCAGTTGCGGGTGAGTGCTGAATTAAGTGCTTGCATGTAGTCTTGTATTTGTGAAAACATTGTCCAAGTTTGTATTTCTTCTGTTGTAGTGAAAGTAGTAGTGTTTCAAGTGTTTCATAGAGCATGCATAAATATGTTGTCATGAGAAATATATAGCACCCAAAAATTTGTTAAAAATATAACTACAATGTCCTGAAGTAACAGTTTCCCGCAGTTGATGTGTTTAATTTCACAGTGATCATTGTTGTGTCAAATATATATGATGGAAATTTCAATGTATTTTAAAATCAGTGTGCAAATAAGTGCAGAATATATATGTCTATTCATCTTTCTTGTCAATGTTAAATATGAAGGTGTTTTCGTTGCTATTGGTGTCCATAACATAAAATATTTTGTGTTAGAAACAGTTTAGTAGCAGAAATGTAAACATATTGTTGTTCTTTGTCAGCTAGAAATTACAAGTAGTTTTTAAATGTGTGAAAGTTTTTCAGGTTATTCTCAGAAACTAATCGTAACATCTTGATTTTCGTTGTCTCATATTTCTGCAGATAAAAAATTATATCACCTTCATAAGTGTTGTACTCCTGTTTGTTTGTGACTTTTGCTGTTTATAATAATTCCTGAATGTGACAGTTAACTAATTGAACCTAGACACATCTGGATGTTAATAACAAAACTGTAGGTAGTTTGTGTTCTCAGTCTACTTCAGAAAGAGTCATCATCACTCTAAACATCAACAGAGTACTGTTCGAGTATTGTGTATATTCAGGATGGGATGTATTATTATCCATCAAACTTTTCCATTCCGATGCATCACCATTTCTAATAATTTATGTCCAATGTTTAACATCAGTAATTACTTCTATTATTTCTCCATGTGTTTGAAGTGTTTATTCATTGTTTAGGAAAATTTGTCATTCTGCAGAGAATAGTGTATTGTCTGATAGTGATGCTGTACATTTTTCTGAAAAATGTATGATTTAAAATTTATATGTGTTGTTATGTAGAATAACATGTTTCATGTATTTTAAAATAGCACATAATTTAAAGATATTAAATGATAAATGGCTATGTTGTAAATCCCACTTTATCATACTGATGTGAGATATTATGAATGTTGACAAAATTATGTGGAATACAATAAAGTATTGATGTTTATGTCCTTTAAACTTCTAGTCAATAACAGCACCTGTTTCTTGACAGTGCTAAATGGAGAAAATTTTGAAGATAAATTTTATATATTATAACTGTTGATAGTCTGCCATGAATGTAGCCACTGAATGTTACAGTTTTCAGAAGGATGCCAATAACTCTCTTGAGAATTTTTTTGTTGTGTTTTTTTAGATCTATAATAATTTTATGACATCAGAATTCTTAACTGCACATGTATTTTGGTTAGAGATTCACAATTGTACCTACATTGATTTTTTTTAAATGTGAGGTAGACACCAGTGCAGCCATTTACAGTGACATGTTGGTCAGAGGGTTCATCACATTGTACCACATATTAGGATTCCATGTGCATATGGAGGACTCGAAGAATGATTGCTATATGGGAATGATACACTGGGGGCTGTCATGTATTCCTAGATTCTTCCCTTAATATTAGTTCTTGAAACTTTGTAAGTTGCCTTTCATGGGATAGTTGGTGCTAATCTTAAGCACCTGCCCCTGCCAGTTCACTTTTTCTGACACTCTCCTGCTGGTCAAATTAAGCCTGTGACCATTTGTGTTGCCATTCAGTGTACCTTGTTAGTTTACATCTACATCTACACCTACATGCATACTCTGCAAGCCACCTGACGGTGTGTGGCGGAGGCTACCTTGAGTACCTCTATTGGTTCTCCCTTCTATTCCAGTCTCGTATTGTTCGTGGAAGGAAAGATTGTCGGTGTGCTTTTGTGTGGGCTCTAATCTCTCTGATTTTATCCTCATGGTCTCTTCGCGAGATATACGTAGGAGGGAGCAATATACTGCTGGACTCCTCGGTGAAGGTATGTTCTTGAAACTTCAACAAAAGCCCGTACCGAGCTATTGAGCGTCTCTCTTGCAGAATCTCCCACTGGAGTTTATCTATCATCTCCGTAATGCTTTCGCGATTACTAAATGATCCTGTAATGAAGCGCGCTGCTCTCCGCTGGATCTTCTCTCTCTCTTCTATCAACACTTATCTGGTACGGATCCCACACCGGTGTGCAGTATTCAAGCAGTGGGCGAACAAGTGTGGTATGGGTCCCATACACTTGAGCAATATTCTAGGATGGAACGTACAAGTATTTGTAGACTGCCAGTGTTTTCCCACTATTCTACCAATGAGCCAAATACTGTCACATTTTTTGGGTAGTACTAAGTTTCTGTGATCATTCAATTTTGTATCCCCAAATTGTTACCCCTAGTTATTTGTGTGCCTTGCAGATTCTAGTAGTGACTCATTTTTATTTTACATATTTATGGGGTATTGTTGGACAAAATGAGCCTGGGCTACTTAGTCATGATTACAGAATGCTGGTTAGAAAATTTATCACCAAAAGAAAGTGAATAATTAAAAGAAAAACACTAAAAATTGTGATTGTGTCTAGAGATAAATAGCACATATAAGAGAAAAATTATTCACTATCCTGAAGAACTCCTATACATAATATGAGTATGTTAGAAGGAAACCTTGCAGCTTAGATTTGATCAATTTTTCCCTGTTCTGCTGGAAGCTTAAAAAAAATGATATCTGCTCAATAGTTAGCAGCTTTCCTTGCATTGCTCAGTGAAATATAATCAAAGTGCAAATTGTTTTTGTGTTTAGTGTTCACTGAGTGAATGTTGTGTTTGTTCTGAATGACACAATACTGCATCCAACAAATTCTGTGATGGAGTATATGCAGATCCGGCTGGCTGGTGTGGCTGAGAGGTTCTAGGCGCTTCAGTCTGGACCGCTATGTTCGCAGGTTCGAATCCTGCCTCGGGCATGGATGTGTGTGTGATGTCCTTAGGTTAGTTAGGTTTAAGTAGTTCTAAGGGACTGATGACCTCAGATGTTAAGTCCCATAGTGCTCAGAGCCATTTGAACAAATTTATATGCAGGTACATGGCAGTGTTAGAATATACACACACCTGAACAATGTGACTTCTTCGCAGATTAAAACTGTGTGCTTGACTGAGACTTGAAGTCGGGACCCTTGCTTTTTGTAGGCAAGTGTTCTACCAATTGAGCTATCCAGCTCTAAAGAAGCCTTGAGGATGGGTTGTGGGTCGTAGTTTGGTAGCTCAGTTGGTAGAGCACATGCCTGTGAAAGTCAAAGATCCCGAATTTTGAGTTTTGCGTCTACGCACAGTTTTAATTTGCTAGGAAGTTTCATTTCAGCACACACTCTGCTGCAGAGTGAAAATTTCATTCTGGACCCAAACAATGGCCTACACAGAGTGCAAGCTGACACCACAGACCTGCCTGATAGTGCATTTCTGGCCTAAGAATAATTGTGGCCAGCACACAGAATTACACCAAAGTATGGTACCATAGGAGATAATAGAGTGAAAATAAATAGATTTTTGCATCTCAGTGTAAGAGACAGTGGAGATTATTCTTACAGGGAAGACAGCAGCAGTCAGTTTCTACATAAGGTGGTGCAAGTAGTAGTAGTAGTAGTAGTAGTTTAATCATCCGTAGATCAATTTTACAAGGATATCGGACATGTCTTGGTAGTATAATTTAGGAACAGCAAAAAACACAGTTCTTATATATAGGCATTTAAGTACTTACAGGTCTAGTTTGATTTCCAAGAAAGTTTTTCATCTGCCCAGACTCTTAATAATTTGAAATGATTGACTGCACTGACTGATCACCTTGGGACAATAAAATTTCTCTTTTACAAGAATTTCTTGACAGAAATTGTATCTGCTGTGTTTTGTTGCCATTAAGTGTTAATCTGTTCTCTGAAAACTATTTGCCAATGTTACCAACTACTCTATTAGCTGGAGAATTTACATTACATTCCACATCTTTCACAAAAACACCTGCATAATCTGCAAAGAAATTTAAAAAAAATTGTCATTTTTAGTAGCAAATCATTAATATATATATAATCTAGGACAACCTTCTGCCTTGCCACTGACAGTCAGGGCAATGAATAATAATAGCTTGCATATTTCCTGGAGAGGAGACAATATCCATGAGGTACCTTTGGTACGTGACCCTCAGTTGTGTGGCCAGTGCACTCATTACCAACAGCTTCCAACAACCAGGGTGATTTGCAAGTGCTGTGCCCAAGAACAGTATTCACAGTGGAGCTGCATTGTGGCTGGTGTAATGTTTTTCTGGACAATAATCAAATAACTTTAAGTTAACATATCTGATCCGTTTTACTTTCAAAGTCTTTATGCTACGATAACCAAGATAGTGGTTTGTGCTATAACAAGAGAAAAATTTTAATTAACATTTACTGATCACCTGAAGCTAATTTTGTGTTTTATCAAAGTTGGCTCACTAACAGATTCACGTAACTAGTTCAAAAATAGTGGCAGGATCATTCCATACTAAGTCATCCAAGGCTCTACACCCACCTGTCACAAATGTGTATGAAAATTTATATTTGAATTGTATGCATAAAGAAAAGATAATATTCGAAGTTTCATCAAATTCTAACAAGTAGTATCAGAGTTATCCCTGTTTAAAGTTTTAGGCTAATTTTATTTCTGAGGGCGATTAAGACGTAACTAAAGTGTGAATTCTTTTACAGAATTTGAAGCAAAATTATTAGTTTTGAAGTTAGAGCCTTGAAATTTTCACTGTTTTGTTCTAAATTAAACACTCAAACTGATAGATCTATAAAATTCCAATTTATAATGTTCGTTCATATTGAAAAACTGTACTGAATCTCAAAATATTGTTAATTTCAAAATTGTGACGTAGGCCTAGAAAATTAGGAATAGCTAAAACCTCTCTCCAAATAACCCAATACAACCATATATTTTCGAAAACAGCATAAAATTTCAAATGGTGCAAAAAGAAAAATTGTGTTCTGAGTTGTAACAATTTAATAACAAATTGAATTCAAATTTTGTAATTTACTTTTTAAAATACATGTTTGATACAATAATTAAATATTTGAAGTCAATACAACTGTGAAGATACCAGATGAACTATCAATTATTTTCAAATAAAAGATACATACACTGAGAATTTTACAAAATAGGTTAACTTACATTTGAATACATGAGTTGAGGATTATTCTTTTTCAAACAAATCCTTTGTTCAGAGAGTTTTTGATGACTTTAAAGTTTAATAATTATTCAGTTGAAGTATTATGCTAAGTTTATATGAAGCAGTATTTACAATAATTACGTTTAAGTGTCCATTAAGGTTTTTTTTTACTATAAAGCATTGAAATTGTTCCATGTTTTGGTGATTTCCTTTCGGGAATTAGCATCAGTCTTATATGATCTGCCGAACTGTGTTGCTACCTCTGGAGGAGCTATTACACATAGATGATGGGCTGGTGGAACAGGACATCTGTCTTCTTTTCGAGGGCAAAAGAAAGTTTCTGCTGGTTCGTGAGGGTGCATAAAAAGAATGTCATAGTCCCCTTCTTCTTCTTCATTGAAACCCAGAATCATTCCTATCCACCAGTTTTGCTCATAAGTGCATGCAACAAAAGAATGTAGGTTAGGTTTAATGGTTGGGATAGTCATAAAAATATTTTGTTTCAACAAAATTTTCAAGTCTGAACTCACTCATTTGGCTGTAATTTCTTTGCAAGAAACTGGCTTAAAATAATGGAAACTTATTGTACCTGCTATTGTCTGATCCATTTGAAATCTAGTTTCAAGCATTGTTCTTTTAGTTTCAATTTCTTCTTCCTTTAAAAAGAAAAAATATATTTTTGAGAATAAACTTTTGTAAAAATTGTACATTGTTCAGCGTTTATTATCTGCTCACTTTGCCTACTGCTCTGAAAGTTATTTTGGTAACAGTTGTCTTGACTGTGCCCCCGATCCCATCGCAAGTTGTTTTACCACGACTCGTAGCATAAAATTTCCAGCTTTATAATGAAAACATAACTTTATCATGGTTTTGAAGTTTTTGTACTGAGCACTGCAACCATCTGTGAAATACTCAATTTGGTCAAAGTCAGGAAAGTTTTGTTTTATGAAATCTATGGTTTTTTTCTTGTACTGAGTAAACAAATGGTACATCATGCTTTAGATCATCTGAAATGAAACACAAAGATGTTTCTATTATGGTGGAATCTTCATATTTAGAAAAAATTTTAGAAAAAATTACACTGGCCTCAGTGGTAGGATTGCACTTCATTTTGCAGAATGAAGTTATAGTTTTCTGCAAAATCCATAAGAACTAAAACTTCATTAAATGCCAAATTTTCTTTCCTCATTTTCATGTAAGAGTTTTGAGTTTTTGTGATGTAAGAATGAGGTATTGGAGACTCAATTTTTTATAGTAAAATCAGTAAACTTCTTGCAAGGTAGTAGCATTGTTTGTAAAGTCATTTTGGCATCACTTGAAACCCACTGTGAAAATTTGGTATCTTCATCGTAGTCTCCTAGTTTTTCTCTGAGATGTAGTTGCAGTGATTCACTTGTTTTTGTGGACAAATCACAATGTCTTAACATACAGTCCCTGATTAGTCTGTCACAAAACAATTTGTCCATCATTCTGGTTCAGAAAGTTTACTAAAAGCACAACATTTTGCTGGTAATAGAAAACGGACACACACTGCGGGTTCCGGGTGAACCAGCAACCACACACCATTTTGGTCTCAAGGAGCAAACTTTGGATAATCCAATTTTAATATTTGGGTGTTTTTCTTTACACACAATAAATAGTTCCTCTAAGTTGCATAAAAGAATTCTTTTCTGTTTATAAGTTTTTTTTATACTAACTTTGTCTTTAGCACATGGCAACATGTGAGAAAATTCATCATCTTCATAAAATGTTTGACAGTGTGTGTTGTGTCTTGGGGAAGGGTTCCGACTTTTTGCACTAAAAATTCTGATATATTATATTTTTCCGATACTTTTCTGCGAGCCCAATACTTCGGACTGATTGTTAATATCTGTATTTTTTCCCATTGGGTTGAGTTTGTCGTGATTCTTTTATAGTATCCACTAAATGATCAAGATCCTCAGATTTTGTGTTCAATTCATTACCTTGATTTGTACTGTCAGATTCACTTGAATCATTTGGTTCTTGTAGTTTCAAAACAAATGGCAACTTTTTTTTAAACCTGGTCTTTTGCCTTTTTAAACATCGTTTTAGCATATTTTTCCTTCGGTTGGGTAGATAATGACTGAAGTTAACGTGGTGTCATATCCAACACTGAGTTTCATTCAGATTTTCTCTTTGTACTACTCTTTTTGCAACGGTTAATTTACTCTCATTTGCTTCATAACTTTCAAGCAGAGAAATATCTTCATGATCTAAAGTAGGTGTTGCCTCATTCAGCAGTTTTCTACATGTATTGCACAACAGCTTTCCTTGCACTAAAATAATGTTCTTACTTTCCTTAACATATTTTGCTTTTTCCAGAGTATCTTACTCATATCTTTTTTCTTTGTTAAAGGTACAGAATGTTTCTTAAATGGATCACAACAGGATTTTTGGTTCTTTTCTAAATACTCTAAAAAATAACACAAATCATGGGAATAAATATCATCTGTTTCACTGTACTGCTTATTAGTACACCAAACTAAAATGTCTGCCTCTTCTTCAGACAGCTTTTCTGAAATTACATAAATGTCTACTTTCTGTCAGTTAAGTATTTTCACATGAAAAATTTAGTAATGAACCTACTGAACATTTAAAATAATTAAAATTATAGCTGTGTTTATATAACAATTATTTAAAGTGTCACTAAGTGCAAAACACTAGGCAGTTAACTTGAACAGAACCAAATGCACACTGACAGACTTGCAGTAGACACAGGCTGTGGGGGGAGGTAAGGTTTCATGTCCTGACTTAAATTTCATGTCTTGGCGGAAGACAGTAGGCAAACTGCTGACTGGTGAATTTTTCTTGTGCACACTTGCATAGTAGTACTGCCTTATCTGAACTTCAGCTTACTTCTCATGACTCCAAAAATGTTTTATGTTTCTTGACTAACTTCAGCTAAATAAAACAAAAAAGATAAATAAAATTACAACTACAGTAAAATCTTTGTCCCAATTTAAAAATACATAATAAAAAATGTACTAATAAATTACTGTTTTAAGTAGGCTAGCTGATGTTCCAAATTATAGTTTTAAGACTTTTTACTTATATATAACCTCTATATACCTCTACTATAACCATTTTGAATCTTAAAACAGCTGTTCTACGTATTTTGAATAGATAAAACTTGTTTTGACTTCAATATAATATAAAATTGTTGCAACTCAAAACCCCCCCAATTTTTTTTTTTTTTTTTGCACAATTTGAAAGGCAATTTTATGCTATTTTCAAAAATATATGGTTGTATAGGGTTATTTGGAGAGAGATTTTAGCTATCCACAATTTTCTACGCCTATGTCACAATTTTGAAATTAATGATATTTTGAGTTTCAGTACAGTTTTTCAATATGATTGAATATTATAAATCAGAATTTTGTAGATCTATCAGTTTCAGTGTTCAGTTTAGAACAAAACAGTGAAAATTTTAAGGCTCAAAAGTAAGGATCTTGCTTCAAATTCTGTAAAAGAATGCACGCTTTAGTTAAGTCTTAATCACCCCCTAGAAATACAACTATCCTAAAACTTTAAACGGTGATAATGCAGAAACTACCTGATAGAATTGGTTGAAACTTCAAATATTTTCTTACGTTTATGCATACATTTCACATATAAATTTTGGAATAAATCCAAAAACCTTGGGCTTTATATCTACTTTTGGCTGGATGATTTGGCATGGAATAACCTGGCAGTTTTCAACAAACATACAGAAACTAAATGAAACACAATACGACAGCTATAATATGTGCAATATACGCTATTACATCATAGCCACCAAGTTCATGAAAGCCATGTTTATGCTACAAGTGTAAACTTTTCAAACACTGACTTACAAGAACCAGGTCAAGTAGTAGACAAAAGCTGAAATACTTCACTAATCACGTAAGTACGTACCTGTATTATAGTTAAGAGAATATTGTTTCCTGAACAAGATAGGCTGCCAAAATTGTGAATAAAACACAACTGTAACTCACAACTGTTGATATACTACAAAATAGGTTACTCATAACACATTTAATCTTCCAAACATACTAAAATAAATAAATTACTTAGATGGACACTGAAATTTATGTTGGAGTGAGGAACAATTGTCCGAACAGACACATCATTGCCAAATTTTTAGGAATCACAAATGTAGTTTACAGCTGATTACCTTATAATACAAATTCCTCACAGCGCACTCAAACATTAAAAGTACCCAATATATCATGGTGCATGATGACACAAACAGTATATTTTTATTTGTGTGTAAAATATTACATTTGCTTTAAAATTTTAGCTGTCTGATACACGTGGTTTCGCACTAAGGAGAAGTAAGAAGTCAGCCCAGATATCGTTGGTGAAGAAACAATCTCGCGTAACTGACATTGTCGATTTTGCGTTTTTCAGTCAGTTCATATCCTTGCTCTCAGCGCACTGACTATCACAGCCAGAACGCCGTATTTTAATTATCTTCAAATAAAATGAACTAAAACAATACCGCGTACATGACACAGCGAAAAAATGGATGGAAATGCCGCGTGAGTGCAAAAGAATGAAATGCTGATTAACTAGATTGTTTTGCATGTAGTAAACAATACCGCGTAAATGCAAAAGCGCGGCCAGACACAGCACATTGTTATTGCTTACTAGGTATATTCCAATGTACGGAAGTGGTTCCTTGTTTCTACCTTCAGTTCATCCAAGTGGACAGCGTTTTCCAACACGATCTCTTTACTGCAGAAGAAATTGTTTCTCAGCTGAACTTAGCGAATGGCTCTGAGCACTATGCGATTTAACTTCTGAGGTCATCAGTCGCCTACAACTTAGAACTAATTAAACATAAGTAACCTAAGGACATCACACACATCCATGCCCGAGGCAGGATTCGAACCTGCGACCGTAGCGGTCGCTCGGCTCCAGACTGTAGCGCCTAGAACCGCACGGTCACTCCGGCCGGCTCTTTTTATTAACCTTGCATTAACAGCACTCCGTTAAAACTCAAATTTAGTAGTAACAAAGCTGCTTTATTGTAGCGCCATACTTCTCTTATTGTGGCCTTAGTCCTTTCTGCTAAAAATGTTACTTGATTATAAGTTCTCATGTAAATCCAGGAGGAACAACAGGCAAGCACAGTAGTAACAGTGAAGTTACACGCACAGAAGATGATTTAATTTCGTATATGTGGTTCTTAGTCACTTTTCCTGGGCCATCTGATGACATTGGTAATTTTTATTGTGACTGTTGGTGCTATTAATGATATTTTAATAGCCGTAAAATTGAAATTCAACTTTAGTCTTCTTAAGTTAATTTTTTAATATTTTTTGCCTAGAAACTTAGCTGACTGCATCCAAGAATGCTCAAAATGATACAGCAATCTCAGTAACCACTAGAGACGCGTACTTCTTCACCTTTAACCCTCTGTTACACGCACCGCGGACTGTGAGTCCGCAGTTTCATCTTTTCCATCAGCAATCACTCATAAATTCAAGATTTCCATTAGCGGCTTTTTCTACCTTCCCCTCCATCCGTAAAGAAATATTGGCAACAATTGAAGTTAGTCATTATTACCAGAAGCAGCAGTCTCGTGAGGTGCGGAGTGTCAGTCCGCGTGTGTGCATTTGTGTGGCGCAGTTCTATCATCAGTTCTTTTACGATGTATTGCAGGTAAGGAGGCTTCTTCCTTTGTAATATTTCAAAACATAGACAGTTACGTTTAGAAACTTTATTTTTTATTATCCAAACTGTCATACAATTATGAGCCTTTTCATTGACCAACATCGATTAGTGAAATAAGTTATACACTTTTTTTTTTCCTCAGAAGAACGGTGGATGACGATCAGGTCTTGCAGTGGTTGGACGAAGAGCTTGGTAATGAAGAATGTAGCGATCTAGAGTCAATATTCTAAAGTGATCACTATTCAGATAGTGAACACTCGCTGGACGAAAGTGATTCTATTGAAAAATTTGACTTGTATTTTGGGAAAGACGGTATGCAATGGAGCCATCGACCTCTAATCCAAAACAGAAGAGTAAGAAGACCTCAACATAATGTTGTCAAGCATTTACCGAGAGTCATAGGCGAAGCAAAAAAATGCCAAGCGTCCAATTGATTGTTTACAACTTTTCTTCACAGATGACATTTTATGAGAAGTAGTTCGCTGCACTTACATTTACATTGCTACCATCCGTTCTAAATATTCCAGAGAAAGAGATGCTGCAGAATCTAACATTACAGAAATAAAAACTTGTTTAGGACTCGTTTTCTTGGCGGGTGTGCTAGGAACATCACACACAAATTTACTAGACCTCTGGGCTGCAGATGGTACTGGAGTGGAGTACTTCAGACTTTCAATGGGTATAAACCGTTTTCGTTTCTTGCTGACATGTCAGAGATTTGATGACGTCAGAAACAGAGCTCATCGGAAGGGAACAGACAGATTATCTGCTGTCCGATTCTTGATAGATCAGTTCAATGAAAACTGCAAGAAACATTATAGTTTATCAGAACTAGTTACAGTATATGAAATGCTGGATGCATTCAGGGGCAGATGTGGATTTACACAATACATTCCATCAAAACCGGCAAAATATGGTATAAAAATGTTTGCACTTACAGATGCAAGGATGTTCTATACCAGCCATTTAAAAATATACTGTGGAAAGCAAGTGGATGGGCCTTATATCTGTGATAACACACCTCATGCTATTGTCAAAAGAATGGTGAAATGCATATCCAAATCTGGCAGAAATGTAACATGTGATAATTGGTTCACATCAATTCCACTTGCGGCTGACTTGTTGGAAAATGATAAGCTGACAATGGTTGGAACAATTCGAAAAAATAAACGTGAAATTCCTCCATTTATGGCCGTAGCAAAAGATCGTCCTGTAGAATACAGCATTTTTGCATTTAGGAAGAATATGACACTGGTTTCATATAAACTTAAGAAAGATAAGGTTGTTCTGGTACTGTTTACTTTACATGATGACAGTATTGACAGTGATTCGGAAAAGAGCAAGCCGGAAATAACAACATTTTACAACGAGACTAAATCTGGTGTGGATAAAGTTGATGAGATGAAATCTACATACTTTGTGACACGAACTACCAGAAGATGGCCATTTATAATTTTTTCCTCTCTTCTAAATATTGCCGGAATCAATGGATACATAATTTACAAGAGCAATTCGGATTCAACAATTCTCAGAAAAGACTACCTAAAAGTTCTTGCCAAAGAACTGTTGCATGATTATACGACAACGAAGGTCAATCATCTAAGTACACTGGTGAACATCAAGAATCGTATCAAGGAAATTTTGGGATTACCAACAGCTGAAGCTCTTCCTAGACCTCCACAAACAACAGCTCGAGGGAAAAAAAAAAAAAAAAAACCCAGACCCACGAGATTTTCCACCACGAGTGATTTATTCGAATTGGCGGTGAGGCTGTAAACTATAGTTTTCTGAAAAAGTTTCTGAACTAATTTACTTAAGATAAGTGTTGGTTAATATTCATTTGGAAAAACAGTGAAAAACAGAATGAACGTAAATTTCAGCGACTACAATAAATGATCTTATTGGTTTATGGGTAAATTATGAGTTAAAAATATTTTATGTACACTACTGATGCTGAAATGCATTGTGTTTACGAATTCATTGTTTTATTTATGTTATCCAGACGCGAATATATTATATTTGCCAACTGTAATGTCAGAATTGTTCATGAAAATGGTATTAAAACGCAATGCGGACTCTCAGTCCGCGCGCGTGTAGCGGAGGTAAAAAAATCGCGCGTGTAGCGGAGGGTTAATACTACACGATGGTGCTGATTTTTTAGCAGCCCATTCAGATAACTTTTCGGAAGTTGATGGAAGCAAAGATGTTGGGAGTGGAGGCCAAGAATTTTGGGGTGGCTTAAGAAGTAACAGGAAAAGGAAATCTAAAGCGTGCCCTGAAGACTGGAAGTAAAACGCCAATAAAATTCCGAGAATGTGCAGACAGGCGTAGGTTGGATATAAAAGAAGTCGAAGTAGCGATATTACTCATAATAGTCCAAGAGAAGCACGAAAATTAGGTCCTATAGGTACTTCAAAGATGTGTCAGAAATCCGTTCACAGAAAGTGTCATAAAATTTCTGCTGGTACAGGCACTTTCCGGGAAACAATGTCATGCTAATCAGATGGATATTTACGTCAATTGATAAGCTATATTGTTTAAAAACATTTCATCAGAATATAAGAAGTCTTTTGAATAAAAAAGAAGAGCTGATGCTTTCACTGCAAGAAACAGCTGACACAGACCGAATTATTCCTGATGTGCTCTGCCTAATTGAACATCACTTGGAAGCCACAGAAATTAATCAGCTACATTTAAATAGTTATAAAATTGATTCTTCCTACTGTCAGAGCAATTTAAGACAAGGCTGTGTGGCAATTTACACACACAATACTATTAGGTCACAAGTTATAGATGTATCTAAATATTGTATTGAACAGCAATTTGAATGTTGTGCAGTCAAATTAGAGCTTGAAACACAGTTCCTGATTATAGTAACAGTTTACAGGTCACCTATGGGAGACATTCAAAAATTTCTCTCTCAGCTAGAAACAGTTCTTACTAAACTTTATAGAAACAATAGTAATGTCATCGTATGTGGTGACTTTAACATAAACTTACTCACAAAAAATAACAACCAGAAACTATTAGAATCACTATTGTTAACCTTCAATATGCACCCCATGATCTCATTCCCAACAAGAGTATATGGGCACAGCGAGACCCTGATTGATAATCTGCTCCTAGATCCCACAAATTACAATGAAGTGATGACATGGGCAGTAACAAATGGTCTGTCTGATCACAATGGTCAAATGACAAACCTAAAACTTGCCAGCAGAAAAACAACACATGGCCATTGTAACCAAGTTAAACATGTTAGATCAATAAATGCTGAATCTACTTGCTTCTTCAGAAATAGTTTATGCCATGAACAATGGGAGGAAGTATACCATGCTGACACAGTGAATGAGAAGTTCAACTCATTCCTGGACTTATTCCTTAAACATTTTGAAGCTTCTTTCCCCCCAAAGACAGATTAAAATCAAACCAACCTGTAGTAAAAGGAAAGAGTGGCTAACTACAGGCATAAAAATATCATGTAACAAAAAGAGAGATCTGTATGTACAACAGAGGACTAGTACAGACCTAGCAGTAAAGTTACATTACAAGAAATACTGTAAAATTCTAACAAGTGTAATCAAGAAGGCCAAACAGTTGCACTATACACAAAAAATTAGCAATTCAAACAAACAAACAAAAAAAAACCATATGGCACATCATAAAAAGTGAGACAAATAAGAACATAAAACCTGACAACAATAAACACAAGGCTGCAGCCTCAGATTTCAATAATTTTTTTCTCTCTGTAGGTGAAAAAACAGTGAACCATAGCAAACAGGCTCACACAGAAGCCATTGAACTACTTAACCACATGCAAATAACATCTAAAGTAGCACTTCATTTCAGAAGTACAACCCCTAAAGAAATTGAAAAAACCACAAAATTACTCAAAAACTCAGATTCCTGTGGATACGATGGCATATCAAGTAGGATTCTAAAATCATGTGCAGACTTAATCAGTTATATATTGTGCTATTTGTGTAACCAGTCTATGGAAACTGGTGTGTTCCCAGATAGATTAAAACATGCAGTAGTGATGCCAATCCACAAAAGTGGAGCAAGGGATGAAATATCCAACTATCGGCCCATCTCCCTACTGCCAGTATTCTCAAAGGTATTTGAGAGAATAGTGTATGATAGGATTTATAGTCACACTACACAAAATGGCTTACTGGCTCCTACACTGTTCAGCTTTCGTAAGGGCTCCTCCACAGACAGAGCTATGTTTAACCTAACACATGAAATTTTAGGTGAACTAAATTACAAAAGGTATCCAGTGGGGATATTTTGTGACCTTGAGAAGGCATTTGATTGTGTAGATCACAACACTCTCTTAAAAAAGCTTCCACATTATGGCATTAAAGACAAATCTTTGACTTGGTTAGAATCATACTTACAGAACAGGAAGCAAAGGGTTGTCTTAAGGAGGACAGGAACAGCATTAACACCAGACTGGGGAAATATAAAGTATGGAGTCCCACAGGGCTCAATTCTTGGGCCATTAATTTTCCTGATCTATATTAATGATCTACCAATCACAATTAACAACAGAGCAAAAATAGTAATGTTTGCCGATGATACAAGTATCCTCGTAAAAGGACCCAACTCAACAATGCAGGATACAGCCATGACAGTCTCTACTCAAGTACGCAAATGGTTCACTGCGAATAGCCTAACCTCAAATATTTCAAAAACCAATATGATAGTTTCTAACAAAAAATTAAAAAATTAAAGCTCCTGAAATACATGTTAACCATCACAAAATTAATGAAACCATACACACAAAATTCCTAGGTATCCAGACAGGCAGTCACCTAAGATGGAAAGAACAAATTGATCAGCTGGTCAAGAAGCTTAGCTCATCGTGCTTTGCACTAAGAGCTCTCCATCAGTTAGTAGACAGAGAAATAATGTTGTCACACTTTGCATATTTCCATTCTGTTCTCTCCTATGGCATAATCTTCTGGGGGAATGCTGCAGGTGTTGAAAAAGTCTTCAGAATACAAAAACGAACAGTGAGGCTAATATGTGGGGTCCCTAATGGGACATCTTGCTGAGGTCTCTTCAAATCTCTCAGGATACTTACCATCACTGGTCAGTATATATACTCACTGATGTTATTTGTAGCCAACAACAGGGAACCGTTTCAGAAAAATTGTGACATCCACAACCATGACAAGACAGGTGAAAAATTTTCATCAAGGCTCTGCATATCTCACTAAAGTACATAGGGGAGTTACTGAGTCAGGTATAAAGGCATTCAATAAGCTCCCCATCAATATAAAAAAGGAAAGAAATAATGTACAGGTTTTCAAAAGGAAACTAAAATTATTTCTCATCGAACAAACTTTCTATATAATGAATGAATACTTAGAGTTATGATGTACAAGAGTGGGGGAAACTGCCTAAGAAAAGCACTCGCTTAAAGATAAAGTGTGATGCTGTTACTTGTAGTTTAACTGAAATTGTGGTGATAAAATGTAAATTTATCTGTTTCATTATGAGAAAATGTGAACTCCCATGTATCCCACTCTTTTGAGCATTCACTTAAACCTCTTCTTAAGGAATGCAGTTAAAACTTGTATTCATTCAAACCATGACCATGAAGAAAATTTACTTCCTTATATGTCAGTAGCATAAAAATATGCGCTGTCACTTATTATACTTTTTTACACAATCACTTAAACTGTTTTTGGCATAATGCAGGCTTTAATACTGCATGCAAGTAATTGTTCTTGTAAAATAAACCAATGTCTGTGCAATGTGATGTATAAATGTTAATGTACTACTGTAATTGCATCAATTGACTTGTCCTATATTACTTGTACACTGGCTATATAATATGTAATCAACAGGACCTAATAAATAAATAAAATACGTAATCAATCTTGTGGACATAATCCGAACCTAACGCCCAGAGAAAATCACTGACGAATCCGGGAGAAAAGGTATGCTGTTTATCATGTGAGAAATGATATGGGAAAACATGAAGTACGCAAAAAAATATTTCTCAATACTCTCAGCATTAAAGAATGGACAGTCACATATTGGAAGAATAATTCCACACATGTGAGGAGCCCTGATTCAGAATCAGCACGGTCCTGAATAAAACGAAGAATAAAGCTGAAAAAACTTCGTAAAAGAATTCCTGGACTGTCTTCCAAAACTGCCATCACATAACTGCAGGAAGGCCTTCTCCAACCTGTATCCTGTATCTTGAGCATACTGTACAAAGTAAACAACAGCTCTTTTGAATCTACGCCGAAGAATGTAGCAAGGAACAGGTTTCACCAATTAAGTCGGGCCACCTTTAATTTGATTTTCAAAGAGGGTAACCTTAGGTTACTTTCTTCCGAAGAAGGACCAGTGCAACTTGTGTTGCAGTTACAGGCTAGGAAACTTGAGTGAAGACATGTGGAAGCAGCACATACAACGGAAAGAGCAGGCAAGGTTGCAGAAAGATCTAGATAAGAAAGATGGCCTGTGCAAGTTCGGCACAGTCTACACCATGTACTTACAGTCCGTGAAAGTAGCACCAATTTTACATGCAAGTGCAGTTTATTATAAAACAAAATTGGCTGTTCATAACTTCACAATGTATGATTTGGAAAGACATGGTGCCGTTTGTTACTGGTTTGATGACACGCAAGGTGAATTGGTTGCATCAAGTTTTTTCTCTTGTATCATGTACAGGCCATCTAAAATGATTAAGGAAAATCCTGTTCCATTCATTTTGTATTCTGACTGTTGTACATACCAGAACAGAAATGAGATATTATCAAACACTCTTTTAAGATTAGCAATTGATTCAGGAGTACTGATTACACAAAAGTTTTTGGAGAAGGTCATAGTCAGACAGTATGTGACTCAGTTCACAGTTCTATCTAGTGGAAGCTCAAAGGATGTAAAATTACACATCTGAGCCAATGTGCCTTGATATCTAAAGAGGCGAGGAGGAGACCATGACACTCTGGAGTCCATTACCCAGATTTCTTCTTTTCACAAACAATGCAGAGAAAAATTTGTGGCTGTATGACTCAATTAGGGCTGGAAGAGCTACAAAGAATGAGCCAACAGTTACAGACCTGAGGGCGATACATTACCGTTCAAACGGTATTATTAATTACAAGTGCACTTTCAACGACGTGTGGCAAGAAATACCAAGACATCTGAGAAAAATTTCTGCCCGAAACTATACAAAGAAAGACTGAAAATCAAGATAACCAAATGGGATCATCTATAACAACTATCATAATAGCAATTAACTATAGCAAGAAAATGTACATATATTTTTAAAAATACCCTTCACATATATAGTCTTTGTCTAGCATTAGCTTAGCATCTCTGAAACGAGAATGTATTTAACGAATAAACTCATCACAAATCAGATTTTTTTTTTCCACAATGAAAGATGATTAAGAGTTTAATAACTTATTGACACTGAAGTTGATCGGGATGGAGAAAAAGTTCAGCAGGACAGGGGCTTGCCATGGTCTTTCACAAGGCACCATCCTGGTATTTACCTGATGTGATTTGGAGAAACCATGGAAAAATTGAAATTTTTTTGTTTGTCATGACTTGATAAGGATCCAGAAAAGGTGACAGTTCTCAAATAATAAACCTGTTATTGATATAATGATAAACCTTAATTTTCCTATTTCATTTTGCCAACCCTGATAATGTGAGTCACTTGGCATACCACTGCTGAAGTAACGTGTCTTAGTAGACTAGAACTGAAGTCAGCACTACTTAAACTTGCCGTACATTAAATTTTTAGGCCTATATGTTTGACATTGCAGTTTTAAACATTCTTTAATGGCTATGCCTCTCTCAGCTGACACTGGAGCAAGCGATGATGTTGATGGGGAGGCGTGTCTACCAGTTGTGCCACACGTTTTCATTTAGTCATTTGGTAATGACACGGGCAATATGTTCCCATTATTTTTGTGTTCCTTGTGATTCATTCCTTCTCTCCTCATTTAGCAACAGACAAAAGCAAGTTTGTGTTTAATGTTAATCTGCAACAGGAACACAGATTTTTGAAATTTCAGGATTAATTCAGAACTTTCCTGTTCTGAATCTTGTGGTGTAATTAAAACAAACGAGCATTCCAGAAAAAAAGTCTAGTGAAAAATACAATGGAATAAAAAAGGGTAATGTTTCAGTAAACTGTTAAAGATTTAAGTAATTTCAAAATATGTCCTGGGTGGGGCCCAAAAAATTATCGTAAGCCTGGCTCTATTACATATTTAATGCAGTTATCAGGTCAATATACATGGATTGCATGTAAAGATTTCCATTGTTTTGAAGTCACCCAGTCAAATATTTTTGTACCTAGTGTAAAGCAACTTTTAAATAGAGAAACACCAACACACAGAAATAATGTTGATAAAAATGCTTTTCCTCTAGGACAGTGCCATTCATCCTGAAGAAGATATTTTGTTGAATTCAGCAGATCTGACTCTTACATAATACATTTGCCACATTTTTTTTTACAATTGCAAAATATATGATGATCTATAGCAAAAAAACTGCAGTTTTTTTCCTTCATGTGCTAAGAAAAATAATGAAACATCATCTAAATACATTATCTGTGTCTGGTACTTTTAGTGTCATTCTGACGTTTACATAAATCAATTATGGTAAATGCCAGGAAGAGATATGTAACATGGACATGATCAGTTCAACCACTATCTGTTCCTAATTGCATCCAATCTCTATTAATGTTAATGAGATTAATCTTGAGAGCAGAATGGCTATAGGCTGTTAGAGGGAAACATTTTTTTCTTTTTAACTAACCCTTCAGTAACTTAATTTTTATTATGGAGCTCAAGGTATATCCACATGTTTCTATAGCTTCCCAGTTTCCCATGTAAATTAATAATGTGATTGATGCTACATCTGAAATAAACGCTTTAGACAAACAAGGCAACATAAATATGCTTCAGCTGCAGTTATACATCTTAAAATAGTATGATTTTTATTTAGGTATTACAAAGAAACAGTCCAGTGATTTTTATCTATTCATTCATCCAATCATCGATTCAACCAGGGATCGTCTTGCAATGGTACAGGATCTGCCATCATAATAAAATTAAAATAAACAGCTCCAACATACATGCACACAAAATATATATGTGTATTTATGAGGATAGAAGCAGCTGGTTGGCTGTGCCCTCATTGGAGGAACCATCCTGGCATTTGTCTGAAATTATTTGGGAAAACTGAAATCAGGGTGGCTGGACAGAGCAGACTCCATCCTCGAAATATGAGGTCAGTGCCTGCTTAACTCAGCTGGTCCCTATTGGACTATTTTCTTGACTGTACACAGTTTGCACAACCAATCTTATAATAAAAACATAATTTTGACTGCAACACTGCACACACTATGTGTGACTCCCTGCCCTATGCCCTCCCTTCAGTCTGTCTAGAATACTGTGTCAGCTTCCCCCAAATGAGTGAGATGTTGAACTCATGTGAATGACAAGATGTTACTATCATGTACTACACATCTTACCACAACTGCTTGAATGTAACAGGGAGCTGTAGATGTATCCTTTTGTTATTAAAACCTTATTCTGAGTCCTCTAAATAATTTAACAGTGTAGTATGCATTAATTATTAAGTATGTTTTAGCTGCCCTTTGAAGTTGGTGTATTTTAGTGACATTTTCACCTCCTTGTGAAATTATACAGTTTTATTCCCTGATACGAAATGTTCTTTTGACACTTTTTTTGTTGGTAAATGCAAGTCCAAACTGGCTCTTATTCCATGATATACACACGCATAGCAATTAAAAATATGGAAAGTACAAAACGAAACTGTCTGTAATGTACACCAGTAAATTTATAATTTCTTTGCATATGAATGGCATATAACAATTTACATAATTTTTAATATACATTGAGAATAAATAGTAAGATAGATAGTAAAGTAGTATAGTATGAACTGAAGCATATAAAAACAAACTTCTCACAGGATTTATCACACAACTGCACTGCACGTATTGGAGATTAGTTTATAAAATCATTTTCTTGAGCTTCAAGATGCTCATTTACTGAGTAGTTAAATGTATCAATTAAAATTTTTAAAGTTCTAATTAAAAATTTATGTCACCTTTTAAGTTCTTAATGTACTAAGGCAATGCATTGTGGAGCTTAATGCCCATATAGCTTCCATGCTTCTGAGTTCGTGTTTGTTATGTTTGTTGTATGTGGAGCTCAGGTTATCTTCCATTCAGAAAGTGGCAGGATATCATTCCTGTTCCTTATGTTGCAGTTCAGACATTTGTGTGAAGACTGCATAGATTTGCTTTGGTTAAGAGTACACATTTTAGATTGATTGCAGGGTAAGTATTCCTAATGTGCTGAAAAGAGGTATGCTGCGGGGTTGTGTAGGATGGTAGGTACTTATTCAAACAACCCGTTTTGTTAAGATAAAAAATTTCTTGTAAATTAGATTTTGAGATGGCCCAGAATGCTATTCCGTATGCAGCAATTTTTTCATTACTTCTTAGGTATACTCTGTGATCGCAGTTTTTCTGTGCTGCATCTTGCACAAAAACTAGTCAAATACTTACGAATGTTTTCCATGGTTGACAGAGGTACTCACTCGATGCAGTAACAATACTCCATTATTTGACTATTTCTTTTAGTTATTATTCTTTTGAACTTTTTCTGCACTTTGAAAACTGTATCCACGTTTTGCACTTTTGATCTCCAGTAAAAAATCCCATAGCAAAGAAACAAGTTTATGTAGAAATAGTATCTTACCACAAGACATTACATCTATTACAAACTGCTGCTGGAACTCTAAGTCCATGACGAGCTGATGACATTCTTGTTGACACTATCTTTGTGTATTCATTCCATGTTAATTGTCAATCAATGTTCACACTATAAAACTTTGTTTGTTACACATGCCATAAGTTTATCATCTATGCTTATCCAACAGAGTTGTTTTCCCTCTTAGTGGTGAATTGAATACTGTTTATTTTCTTTATGTCCAATGGTAGTTTTTATATACTGATGACTTTGAAACATCCTTGATTGTTTCCATTTGCTGTCTCTGTTAGGAGTTTTGATGTTTTATCAGTCACCATGACGCTGCTGTCATCAGGAAAGATAACTTTTTCCCCTTGTCTTACAGTGCCTGGAAGTCACTGATATACAATAACAACAGAATAGAGCCAAATACACTACCTGAGGCACACCTATGTTTATATATTTCTTTTCAGACATCTGTTTTACTACAGATTTATCATCAGCAGGTGTGTGAACAATATATACCTTTCCCATCCTATTTTCCAGATAAGACTGGAACCTTTGATTTGCTGTTCCTATAACAACTAGTATTTCTAGTTTGTGCAGTAGTACACTACTTGCCATTAAAATTGATACACCAAGAAGAAATGCAGATGATAAATGTGTATTCATTGGACAAATATATTATACTAGACCTGACATGTGATTACATTTTCACGCAATTTGGTTGCGTACATCCTGAGAAATCAGTACCCAGAACAACCACCTCTGGCCATAATAATGGCCTTGATATGCCTGGCCATTGAGTCAAACAGAGCTTGGATGGTGTGCACAGGTACACCTGCCCATGCAGCTTCAACACAATACCACAGTTCATCAAGAGTAGTGACTGGCGTATTATGAGAAGCCAGTTGCTCGGCCACCACTGACCAGACATTTTCAGTTTGTGAGAGATCTGGAGAATGTGATGGCCAGGGCAGCAGTCGAACATTTTCTGTATCCAGAAAGGACCGTACAGGACCTGCAACATGCGGTCGTGCATTATCCTGCTGAAATGTAGGGATCGAATGAAGAGTAGACCCACAGGTCATAACACATCTGAAATGTAACGTCCACTGTTCAAAGTGCCGTCAATGCGAACAAGAGGTGACCGAGACGTGTTACCAATGGCACCCCGTACCATCACGCCGGGTGATACGCCAGTATGGCGATGACGAATACATGCTTCCAATGTGCGTTCACTGTGATGTCGCCAAACACGAATGCAACCATCATGATGCTGTAAACAGAACCTGGATTCATCTGAAAAAATGACGTTTTGCTATTGGTGCACCCAGGTTCGTCATTGAGTACACCATCACAGGCGCTCCTGTCTGTGATGCAACGTCAAGGGTAACCGCAACCATGGTCTCAGAGCTGATAGTCCATGTTGCTGGAAACATCGTCGGGTTGTTTGTGCAGATGGTTGTTGTCTTGCAAATGTCCCCATCTGTTGACTCAGGGATCGAGACTTAGCTGCACTATCCATTACAGCCATGCGGAAAAGATGCCTGTCATCTCGACTGCTAGTGATACGAGGCCATTGGGATCCAGAACAGCATTCCGTATTACCTTCCTGAACCCACCAATTCCATATTCTGCTACCAGTCATTGGATTTTGAGCAACGCAAGCAGCAATGTCATGATACGATAAACCACAATCACGATAGGATACAATCTGACCTTTATCAAAGTCGGAAATGTGATAGTACGCATTTCTCCTCCTTACACGAGGCATCACAACGACGTTTCACCAGGCAATGCTGGTCAACTGTTGTTTGTGTATGAGAAATCAGTTTGGAAACTTTCCTCATGTCAGCACGTTTTAGGTGTTGCCACCGGTGCCAACGTTGTGTGAATGCTCTAAAAAGCTAATCATTTGCATATCACAGCATCTTCTTCCTGTTGGCTAAATTTCACGTCTGTAGCACGTCATCTTCATGGTGTAGCAATTTTAATGGCCAGTTGTGTATTTTATGATCAACAATGTCAAAAGCCTTGGAGAAGTCTAAGAAGATGCCTGTAACACAGTTGTCCTTCTCAAGAGCTACAAGTATAACTTTTATGAACTCTGTTGTGATTGGGATTGCATTTCTCCTGCTGCAAAAACAAACTGTGCTTCATTAAAAAGGTTGTACTTATTTATGGGATCCATTAGTTTATCTTTCATGATTGATTCTATTATGTTTGAGACTGCAGACAGTAGTGAAACTGGCCTGTAGTTTTCTATACGTTCTGCATTATCTTCCTTTTTTTAGAGCACAACTTGTGCGTGCTTCAGGTACACTGGAAAGATACCTTAACTGAAGGATACAGTTATTATTTTTGGTAAGGGGGTGTGTATGCTGTCTGTGCACATCTGTCTTTGGAATGGAGCATGCTGACTTATTATTTTTTAATTTCTGTAGTGCTTTCCTGACGCCAAGACATGTTTGCAGTGCAATTCATTGTGGGTGCTACATATATCTTAGAAATATTTTGTTACAAATTCTCCATAATACCAGAGAAATAGTCGGTGTACTCCCTTTTTTGATATGTGTATTATTATAGGGCTACTTGTGTCTACCTTTTCCAGTAAGTATCTGGAAAGACTTCCTAATACCCACAGTTATCCATCTATTTTCATTAGCTGCTGCTGCTGAAGTGGCTATTTTTGGAAATACATCCTCAAAAATTAATTTGAACAGTGTGCAGAACTTAGCATCTATATTGTTTTCCATACACACTTCATCCCATATTTGTTTTGCCAATGCTCTAGAAATGTAGGTAATTCACATTCCACAAAGATCCATTTGCTGGCATGCAGTTTTGCAGAAACTTGTCACCAGTTTTATAATCTGACGGTAATGATCAAAGAGGCAAAATCATTTATAAATACTATAATTTAATCTCTGCTGATATCTGTAGGTACAGTATCTTGGGCTGACACTGAACTTTTTGATCACCTAGCGGCAGTGTTTACCAGTTGCGCCAAGCCAAATGTGTTCAGAATGCTTAGGAAGTTACTAATAAGATATTCACTAAAATCATCAGTAACCACATAGATTATCATCGAAAACAGAGTAGGGGTTTGGTAAAAAAAAGTTTTACAAATAAATAATAATTATAAAACATCCAACATTCCACATAACACCTTCACACTATGTTTTTTTTTTTCCTTATCTAGAAATACTTACCCCAAGCTATACATAGCACAGTACTAACACCTCTTCCTCTCTCTGAACTCAACATCTCACTCATTATAGGGGGATCCTGACTCAGTTTTTCAGGACAGCAAATGGCAAGTTGCAGTACAGAAAATGGCCCAGATATCACCAGTGTGTGTGTGTGTGTGTGTAGTGAAGTGAAGTTTTATGAAACAATGTGTGTATAGTGTGTGCAGTGACTGATAGTGAGATATGAGTGAACAGTGTGGCATTACATTATTTAATGAGTTATTTGTAAAAAAAGTATTGTATACCAGGGGTAAATCTAATGATTGTCTCTAACTAGAGGTCTGTAAATGTATGTGGATATGAATTAGCTAATTTTAAATGGATCTAAACTTGTAAATACTTTGACATATCCTTGTAAAAAGACATCTACGGATGAATAAAGCTATTAATACTACTACTATTACTACTACTACTACTACTACACTGAGCTCTGTCAGAATTTCTCCCTCCTGACAGTAATATATGATACCAGTTGGTTTTTGGGCCATGTTTGAACTTACTTTTATTTGTAAAGTATTTAATTCATGATTTTGGACATTTGTTTAGTTTTCTAGTACTCTGCCAAGACTTTTCCACACACATATTTTTCCATTCATATACCGATAGTTACTTATGCTAGGTTATACCACGAAAATTAGTTTTCTAATATGTAATAGTAAAAGCATGTAAAACAAAACATTATCACTTATTCTTATATTTCAAAATCATTTTGATGTTCAAGAACTTGTTACTGTTTAAATTTTTATAAGTTCAACAATCCATATCAGAACAAATTTATAACAAAATGTAGAAGTCAGTAACTTAAGAAATGTTCAAACACAATTCGGGCTTGCAGCCGGTCATCATTTAATTCATCTCACAGTATTTTGACTGGGCACTTGCCAGCCATCTTCAGGTGAACCATCGAAGACTGACTTCAGTGGCTCATCTAAGATGGCTGGCAGGTGCTCAGTTGAAATACTGTGGGATGAATTAAACAATGACCAGCTGCAAGTCTGAAACTTGATTGAACATTTTGCTAGGAAAATTTTGAAATTCAAAATTTTTGAAATATTCACCTTATTTTGATACACCTCTCATTGTTCGTCGTTATCACAATTATCTAAAATTATTTATATTTGTGAATTATGGGCATTAATTTGAAACATCATGAAATCTCAGTGTGTAGTACACAAGAGACAAAAAAAGACAGGCAAAAGGCAGAAGGAATATGACCAACATCTCATTCATAGCAGAGTTGAGAAGCAGACAAGAAGTAAAGCAGGAGTGGGGTAGGGATACTTATCCACAAGATATACAAAGATCTTATTGAAGAGTAACAATACATGTCTGTGAGAATAGTTTTACTAAAACTGAAACTGGCTCATCACAAACTGAACATTATCTCCCTGTATAGAATGTCATCATGGTCTTCAGTCCTGAGACTTATTTTATGCAGCTCTCCATGCTACTCTATCCTGTGCAAGCTTCATCTCCCAGTACTTACTGCAACCTACATCCTTCTGAATCTGCTTAGTGTATTCATCTCTTGGTCTCCCTCTATGGTTTTTACCCTCCACACTGCCCTTCAATGCTAAATTTGTGATCCCTTGATGCCTCAGAATATGTCCTACCAATCGGTCCCTTCTTCTTGTCAAGTTGTGCCACAAACTCCTCCCCAATTCTATTCAGTACCTCCTCATTAGTTATGTGATCTATCCATCTAATCTTCAGCATTCTTCTGTAGCACCACATTTCGAAGGCTTCTATTCTTTCTTGTCCAAACTATTTATCATCCATGTTTCACTTCCATACATGGCTACACTCCATACAAATACTTTCAGAAACGACTTCCTGACACTTAAAGCTATACTCGATGTTAACAAATTTCTCTTCTTCAGAAATGCTTTCCTTGCCATTGCCAGTCTACATTTTATATCCTCTCTACTTCAACCATCATCAGTTATTTTGCTCCCCAAATAGCAAAACTCCTTTACTACTTTAAGTGTCTCATTTCCTAATCTAATTCCCTCAGCATCACCCGATTTAATTTGACTACATTCCTTTAACCACGTTTTGCTTTTGTTGATGTTCTTCTTATCTCCTCCTTTCAAGACACTTTCACAGCAGATTTTAAACCTAGAACAGAAAGAGAAGCTTGCTATGAACAGTTACAAGAAGTGATCAATCTTATACCATCAAACAAACTTGCAGCCATAATGGGGAATGTTAATGCCCGTATTGGGAACAGTGTCATTTCTGGAGTGAAACAATGATTTAATGAATATTTTCTAAATGGTAATCGTGAGATTATGATCAACTTATGCACAACTGGGAATAAATAATACATTTATGACCACAAAGAGCAGAAGAAACTCAATTTTCAGAACGCAGGAGGTCATAAAAGTACAATAGACTACATGGTTACAAAGAGAAATAGTCATCCTCAGTCAGTGCTAGATGTTAGCACCTTAAACTCTGCCAACATAGGGAGTGATCACAGCCTACTCATGGCAAAAACCAGACTGCATGTAGAAAGGAACAAAACTGCTAAAGAACCAACCTTAAAAGGGAAAAATTTAATGAAGGGTCATTATGGAATGAATCTACAAAAATTTTATATCAGAAACAATAAGCAGAGAAAGTAAAAAAGAAACCCATTAATACAGGGGATAATGTAGATCAGGCTTTGGAGAGAACTGAAGAAAGTATTGAAGCAGCAGCTCAAAAGGCAGTAAATAGGTGTTCGTGTTGTAAAGCGAGAGAGGAAAACAAACAGAACACCATGGTTTCACAGAGGGGATAAAGTAATGTGTAAAATAATAAATGTAGCTATTTGAGGTATAAAACACTCAAACACAAGAGTCTTATGAAGATTACAAAATAACTTGTAATGAGACAAAACCACTAGTGAATCATTTTAAACAATAACACTGGGAAACCTTTTGTAAAAATTCGGAACTTGATTTCTACGAGTTGCAGAAATTGGAAAAAAGTATGATAGAAAAGGAAAGAATTTAAAAAAAATTTGAAAGTGAACAACATAAATAAGGAATCATGGGTTAAATATTAACAGAGTTGTATGGCGGTAAAAAATGAGCAGAAAATGAAGAGATCAGTATACAAGTAAATGAAGGTGTAACTGTTTCACATGCAGAGGTAGAAGAGGCTGTGAGTCTGCTAAAAAATAGGAAATCTTCAGGGAAACATAGTAACCTGAATGACTTACTGATGTATGGAGGCTATCTACTAACAGAACAGAACAATTAACAATGCTACAACTGGTAATAAAATTCCAAATCAATGGGGAACTAATACTATGATTCTCATATACATTAAAGGAGATATGAAAGACCTTCCAGCTACAGAGGGATAAATCTACTCAGTTCAGTTCTTAAACTCATAACAAAAATAATAGGAGATAAAATAAGAGCCTTACAATCCTTGCAAGGGATCAGATCTAAAAAGATCTGGTAAGTCATGCACAGGTGCAATATTCATTCTTAGACAGGTTGTAGAGAAGTCCATCTAATACAGCAGACCAGCTTGTCTGTTTTATTGATTTACAGAAGACTTTTGATAGGATTCAGTTGACAGTTGTGGTAAACATGCTCTATAATTAGGAAATTCCTTGAAACCTAATAAAAACAATTGAAGACACCCAGGCAAAAATTGGTTACAGGTTAACTATGTGGTGACCATTGACCGCCAGTAACTGCGCCTGCCAAGTGCAGAGTAAATTGTCTTTGGACTCGGTGTACTTTGGGATGGTGCATGCTTTGTACTCTGGTGGAGATGTTTGAGTTATTATTGTCTAGAATGTTTTCCTGTGTCTGGTGTAATTATACGAGTCATAATAAAAGCACCTGATTGAAATTAGTTGGCATTTTTTGTGCACAGTCAGTTACTATAGCTAGAAAACCCACAACTAGGTGCATACCAGTTAATAGTGGTATTAGACAAGGTGACTCTTTAAGCCTGCTTAATATAGTCATGGACAAGGTGATGAAGGTATTTGTTGGCAGTGGTTATAGAATGAGGGACAAAGAAATGAAATTCATTTGTTATGCTGCAGATGCAGTTATGCTGGCAAAAAGTGAAGATAACATGCAAAAACTTTTACATGTATTTAATGTGGCAGCCAAAAACCTAAATATGGTCACATCCACTCAAAAAACCAAATTTATTACCACATCTGCACCACCAATTAGATGCAAAGTGGACGTGGGTGGAAAAACTGTTTAACTGGTAATGACAATTAATTATCTTGGCATTGAACTGTTGAAATGTTGAAAAGGAAGTTAGAGAACAAGTAGCAAAACCAAATAAAGGGGCAGAGTGTTTAAATGATACTATTTGGAAAAACCATCATATGGGTAACAAACCTAAGGCAAGAATATACAAAACAATAGTAAGATCAATTATGACATACATAGACAGCTCAAGAAACATCAAAAACAAAAAGACTAAGAAATCACAGAAACGCATATTCTGCGAAGGATTAAAGGAAATTTAGAAATTTGTGATAAGGTCTTATGAGACCAAATGGCTGAGGTCATCGGTCCCTAAGCTTACATTCTACTTAATCTAACTTAAAGTAACTTATGCTAAGGATGACACACACACCCATGCCTGAGGGAGGACTTGAACCTCCGGCAGAGGAAACTGCGCAGACCATGTCAAGATGCCTCAAACCGTGTGGCTACCCTGTGCAGCGAAGAATTAAAGGGAGACACTGTGAAGTAGAGAGAGAAGAGAAAACATTAGGAAAAGATGTAAAGTGGACTCCATTAATGAGTGGGTATATGAGAGAAAGCATGAATGGAATGAACACAGACAGATTGGATGAACGAAAGATTGTGAAAATTGTAAGAAATAGATTACCAGCTGGTAAAAGAAATACTGCTATCCAGGGAAAAGATGACATGGCAATCTCAGGGTAGACTGAGGCGTATTGAAGGCAACACACATTAGCCTAAGAAGAAAGGAAGAAAAAGAAGAATGTGAAAACTTGTTAATAATGAAAAGTAGATGTTACCCAGATAGTAATTTGAAGTATAGACCTTTCTGGAACCTTCGAAAACAATTCATAGTTTATGTATACTGTCTATCTTGGTGCCAAAGATGTCACTTTCACTCTGAAAATTGTTCTGCATCTGAGAGTGTGAATGTGATGTGAAAGTCTTTGATTTGTTAGATTACAAAGGCAATGGATCACTTCTTATCTTTTATGTGCATTCAGGATTTATTTTTTCCCTTGTGATTTTGGGCAATGTTTGTGACTGTGAACTGAATTATGGTAAATGGTGATAAAGGATTCTGCAGACAAGTAGTTATGCTTCAAGCTTGTCATTTACAGATCCCAGGACCTATTGAAATACATTTATACTATGCCGTTATGAAGAGCCCTGGACACTGAAGCCATCTGCAGCTTAAGTAAATAGTTAACAATATGTGTGAAGATTTTTTACTAATGTATACTGACATTTAATAACTTTTATGTTTGTGAGACATGGACATTAAACGAATTCATTGTTAGAAAAGTAATAGTAACCAAATGAGGAATGGGAAATCAATGTTGGGCTACACAAAGAAAGACAGAAAGAAAGCAGTTGATATCAGATGGACAAGAAAGTTCAGTGACATAATGGAAAGTGTGAGTACCTTGAAATGGCAGTGGGCTGGTCATGTCACTCGAAAAAAATAGGGCAGATGGTCAAAATCAATACTAGATAGGATCCCAGTTTATCAAAAAAGACAGAGGAGAAGACTACGTGACAGATGGGACAGAGACTTAAGAAAGACAGGTGGACTGCACTGGCAACGGGAAGCTCAAGATAGGCAGAAATGTAAGAACTTGTAGGGAATCCTATGTTGCACAAAAACTCAAAGAGGCCACATCACCAAGTGACTGAACTGGCTGATGATGTGTGTGGAGATTCCTCTCTTGAGCCTTATTAATAAACATTGCTACCAAAGTGGTTATCACACATGTGCAGTGATGATGATTCTGAATAATTACAATATAAATAATAAAGGGAGGATCTTTACATGCTGACAAGGCTGGGCTAGGAGGGCAAAGCACCAGGAGACACTATGTCAGTGTATTTGCCATGCTCACCAGGGGTCAACACTAGCACCATCAAAAACTGACAAATGCAAATAAATAACAATAAAGTGTTTCTTTTATCCACAAGCTGCCTTCTTCTGTTTCTGCACCTACATCTGTCTTGCATTATAGAATCATAAACCACACTAAGCCATCCTAGACACCCCATTATATAGGGAATAAACTGAAATGAAAGAAGTAATTAAGACTACAAAGATAATGAAATGAAGATGCAGATAATGAAATGAAGGTAGCCTAGTAAATAGATGGTAGATGGGGAAATGAAGTTCTTTGATGGATTCCAATAAATAAGAAACTTCGGAGATGATGAGTTAATGGAAGGGGAAGGAGAAGGGGAAGAGTAGAAAACATGCAGGAACAACATGGGTACTTATAACTGCAGACCGAAATGCAAAGTTAAGTCCAGAGGAGGTATTTATCCAGCAGTGCATGTCAAGTGGCTGCCAATGATGACTGGAAAAATTTACTCCCAAGATCTTTCATAGTTAGTATGCATTACATATTCCCAGGTTCAATAGCTCATCCCAATTATTCTAGCAATGAGATATGTTTTGTTTGCATGACAGGCACAGCAGAGCACCAATATAAACAAAATGGTTCGCATCTCAAGTTGTTAAAGAGTGTGTAGAAGGAGGATAGTTGTAAAATGCTGGTTCTGCCTAGACAAACTGATAATGTTTGACTATGTTCCACCTACTTGACCTACTTAGCCATGAGATGATATTGATTACCCTAATAATATCCAGTGCAAGCAGAATTCCCCTGTGTCTTCTACTCTCCCTCTTTAACCCACTTGTTTCCATTTAAAGGACTGTGGTATGAGTCTTGACGCCAATTTTTTAAAAATTTTCTCTCATATTTGCATTTTCACAGAACTGATAGTGGGAAATACAAAATAGCTAACTCGTACTAATTTAAAATTGTAGGCAAACCATTTTCTTGAGGATTTTCATTTAGGACGTCCCGGGTTCCAGTTCTGATGGGTGCATTTAATGTGAATTTTGATATTTTTGCTGTTTAGGCACTCATACTTCCACATAATGATGTTGAATCCCAGGTTGAAGATTTGAATTCACAAAATGATACATGTTATTTTGGCTCTTTATAAATACTGAGTATCATTTGTCATGGCTCTCATAGTTTTCCATCACATGGACCTGATCCAACTCTTAGAGGTGGTATGTGTTATTTTGATAATTTTTGAACTTTTTAGTAATTACAATGTGTTTAAAAGTACCGGTACGTCATTACTTCTACATAGTGAAATTGTGTATCAGGTTGCAAGTTCAACCCCTAGTTATAGAAACCTTTCGAAAGTTTTGATTCCACTAGGTTTCAGATTGCGAATCTGTTTCTCTGAGTTTCTCCCTGTTACAATGATGTCGTCTAAACAGTTAATGCATCCATCCACATTGCGTACTAATTGTTCCAAAAACCGTTGAAAAACAGTGGGAGCCCTTGCTGTACCAAACATAAGACGTTTCAAACGATAAAGCCCGTGCAGTGTGTAAAGTGTAATGAGATTTACATCAAGGGGAAGTTGGAGGTTTGCATCCGCTAGATCTACTTTAGAGAAGTTTCCACCTTTTAATTTTGACTGATTCTTCCGGCACCGGACTAGAATAATATGTCTCAATCTCTGATTGGGCGTTGACAATTTTTAAAATCGCCGCAAAGGTGAATCTTCCACGATGGCTTTTGCTCTATGACTAATGGGGTAGCCCATTTATTACAAGGAATTGCAGTTAGGCGATCTAATTCTTCCTTTATTTGGTGTCTGATGTAGGAGAAAGAGCCATTTGTGATGACTAGAGTGCATTCAGTTGATAAAAATACACTGTTAATTGTACATCATCAAGCACGTTTGTGATGCTCTCGGTCGACGGATCGCTGCACGTCTTCAAACCCCTACATTTCAGGATCTCCGGCAGGCACTGGTGCAAGAATGGGGGGCTATACCCCAACAGCTGCTCGACCACCTGACCCAGAGTATGCCAACTGGTTGTGCGGCATGTGTACGTGTGCATGGTGGTCTTATCCTAATTGTACAGATTCTTTACAGAGAGATTTAATGAGTAAAACTATGTTAATTTTTGGCCTCATAGTTAACTGGTATTACCGAATGGCAGACAAATTGCATTTTCTAGGTTTACTAGATAAAAAACTTCATTACATTCGAAATTAACAGTCATAGCAATAAATGAATAATTATGCTACTTAATCAAAGGTTTGCATGTATGATATTAATTCATAACTTCAGTAACAAACTGTAATTTACTCAAATTATTTATATGGTAATAATTAGATGTGGTTCAGAATATTACTGAAATAATATACACTACTGGCCATTAAAACTGCTACACCACGAAGATGACGTACTACAGACGCGAAATTTAAGAAATTTAACCAACAGGAAGAAGATGCTGTGATATACAAATGATTAGCTTTTCAGAGCATTCACACAAGGTTGGCACCGGTGGCGACACCTACTGTAGTAACCACAACCAACAGCGGGAACGCCTAGGGCTGCGGATCGGAGCCGCCAGGCGGGGAAGCCGCCGGCGGTGGAGCACGCACACAGGACGAGTCGGACGACAGACCAACGACAACTGACAACAACCGACCACGGCCGACTATGAGCGACACAACAAGGAAGAGATAAACAACGGAGGCTTGTGGAAACCACAACACCAACACCAACACCAAACGTAAATCCACTCGGAACCAGAGCCAGGCAAATGTCAACAACGAGCAACGACCAGAACGCAGTACCACCGAGATAGAAACAAAATCCAGAGCGAGTACCAGACTGGCTGGACTAGGTTTTTTTCTTTTTTTCTTTATTGTTATTTTGAAACCTGTGTACAGGCAGGCCAGCAGCAGCATACTGCGCCGCTCTTGGGCCTCAGAGAAACACAAAAGATACAAATGAAGACATTTAGAGAAAAAAATACGGTGGACATATAAACGGAGACAAACACTACTTAAAATACATGGAGCCATTCACGGGCGTAGAGTCCAAGATAAAATTTCTTCAGACACTTCGACACATACATAGACGATAATTGTCACACGTGAACATAGGTGCACAAAACGAAGAACACTGAACCACTTAAGCACAAAACGACGGCACACACAGAACACGAGGCATTGATCTCCAGCGCGCGAATGTTCACTAACCGTGTACGAGTCCGGGGACCTGACAAGATAGGAGGAAGGGGGGGGGGGGAGGGAGAAAGGGAGAGCAGATGCCACGGGCAGGGGAGATAGGGGAAGGGAAGAAGGGGGAGGGGAAGCCCGGGGGAAGAGGGGTGGAGGGAGGGGACAGGGGAAAAGGAAAGAGAAGGGAGGGAGGGTGCCTAAAGGAAAGGACACAGGAAGTGGGGGGAGGATCAAAGTTGATAGGAGGGGTAGATGGAGGGGAGGAGGACATCATCAGGGAGGGGGAGCTGGCGGAAGCCACCTTGGGAGAGGGTAAGGAGGGTGGAAGATGGAGACCGGGTGGGACGTGGGAATACAGGCGCGGCAGCGGGCAGGGGTGGGAGAGGATGGGGGAGACTAGTGGGTGAGGAGGATCGAGTATGCAGGAGGTGTACAGGATCCGTATCCTTTCAAGGAAAAGGAGGAGGTGGGGGAAGGGGATGAGATCATACAGGATCCGTGTGGGGGAGGGAAGACGGATGCGGTAGGCGAGGCGGAGAGCATGGCGTTCAAGGATTTGGAGGGATTTATAAAAGCTAGGGGGGGCGGAGATCCAGGCCAGATGGGCGTAACAAAGGATAGGGCAGATGAGGGATTTATAGGTGTGGAGGATGGTGGAGGGGTCCAGACCCCACACATGGCCGGAAAGGAGCTTGAGGAGACGGAGTCGGGAGTATGTCTTGGCTTGGATTGTCCGGAGGTGGGGAGTCCAGGAGAGGCGACGGTCGAGGGTGACGCCAAGGTACTTAAGGGTGGGAGTGAGGGCGATAAGACGGCAATAGATGGTGAGATAGAAATCAAGGAGGCGGAAGGAAGGGGTGGTTTTGCCTACAATGATCGCCTGAGTTTTGGAGGGATTGACCTCGAGCAACCACTGGTTGCACCAAGCGGTGAACCGGTCAAGATGGGATTGGAGAAGGTGTTGGGAGCGCTGCAGGGTGGGGGCAAGGGCAAGGAAGGCGGTGTCATCGGCAAACTGGAGAAGGTGGACGGGGGGTGACGGCGGTGGCATGTCCGCCGTGTACAAAAAGTACAGAAGGGGGCAGAGGACGGAGCCTTGGGGCACACCGGCGGAGGGGGAAAAAGGTGCAGGAATCTGTGCTATGGATGGTGACATAGGAAGGACGGCGGGAGAGAAAGGAGCCGATCAGACGGATGTAGTTAATGGGAGGGGCGAAGGTTTGGAGCTTGAAGAGGAGACCGGAATGCCATATGCGGTCATAAGCTCGTTCGAGGTCCAGGGAGAGGAAGATTGCAGAGCGACGGGAATTAAGCTGGTCGGAAAGGAAATGAGTGAGGTGAAGGAGAAGGTCGTCGGAAGAGAAGGACGGCCGAAAGCCACACTGGGTGACGGGAAGGAGGCGGTGCTGGCAGAGATGCTGGTCGATGCATCAGCTGAGGATAGATTCCAGGACCTTGCTGAAGACCGAGGTAAGGCTGATGGGACGGTAGGAGGAGACGGCGGACGGCGGTTTGCCAGGTTTAAGGAACATCAGGATACGGGAGGTTTTCCACAGGTCGGGGTAGTAACCGGTGGACAGGACTACATTGTAGAGGCTGGCCAGGGTGGAGAGGAAAGAGAAGGAGCTTCACGAAGGTGACGGTAGGTGACACGATCGTGACCAGGAGCAGTGTTGCGTTTTGTGCGGAGTGTACCAATGAGATCCTGTGTAGTGATAGGGGCATTGAGTTCCATGTGTGCAATGGTGTCCAAGTACTGGAAACCAGGAGCGAGGGGAGGGACAGAGGTGTCAGTTCAATCGCGGACATCCGGGAAGAGGGAGTAATCGAACTGGGGATCATCGGGGATGGAAAATACATCGGAGAGGTAGGAGGCAAAGTGATTGGCCTTACTAAGGGTGCCAGGGAAGGGGTGATCATCATGGAGAAGAGGATAGTAGGGGGAGGGTTTAGTTCCGGTAAGGTGACGGAAGGCTGACCAGAACTTGGACAAGTTGATAGGTAGGGTAGCATTTAAATGGGTGGATGTCTGTCGCCAGTCCCGGCGTTTCTTAGCCGCGAGCAAATTACGAATGTGTCGCTGGAGTTGCCGGTGGCGTCGTAGTGTTTCGGCGCCCCGCGTGCGGAGGAAGGCACGGTAGAGACGGCGGGATTCACGGAGGAGGAGGACGGCCTGTGGGGGTAAGGTAGGATGGTGGGGGTGGATGGCGACAGTAGGGACGTGGGCCTCCACGGCCTCAGACAAGGTCTGCTGGAGAAAGGAGGTGGCATGGGTGACATCGTCAGGGTGGTGGTAGGTGAAGGGGTGGCTATCGACCTGGGTGGAGAGGGTATCCCGGTAGGCGTTCCAATTGGCACGGGAATAGTCATGGACGTACTTAGGGGGAGGTTTTTTTTTGGGGGGGGGGGTTCAAGGGCGCTCAACTACTGAGGTCATTAGCGCCCAGTCACAATTGTTAGAGCACATAGAATCTAGTAAAACTCAAGGGGGGGGGGGGGGGGGCACCAGAAAGTTCTTACAAAGATGCAGATAAAATAAGTGAAAGAGTTAGATGTCTTTGGATAAGCCAGTCAAAGTAATAAAACGAAGAACACGAGCAGCTGCTCGAGCGTCATCAGCTAAAATATCCTGGAAAGTAGATGGCAGAGACAGGACAACACGAGATTGACTAAAACGGGGACGCGACAATAAAACATGGTGCACTGTTAATACATGACCACAAGGGCACTGCGGGGCTGGGTCACCGGAGAGCAGGTAGCGGTGGCTAAACTGGCAATGCCCAATCCGCAACCTGGTCAGAAGGACCTCTTCTCGCCGAGACGGTCGGGAGGAGGTTGTCCAAGCAGTTGGGAACAGTTTTACTGCCCGGAGCTTGTTTCCTTGAAGTGAGGACCAAGCATCCCACCACAACGACACAAGCCTCTTACAAACCACCTCTAACATCAGATGACGGGACACAATGGGAGGCTGGCCGAGGCAGGAAGACTGCAGCCTTGGCTGCAGCATCAGCAGCCTCATTCCCAGGCACTCCTACATGGCTGGGAACCCACAGAAAGCTGACAGGAGAGCCACCATCAGCAAAAGAATGGAGGAACTGCTGGATCCGTTGCACCAAGGGATGGACTGGATATGGAGCTCCAAGGCTCTGAAGATCACTGAGTGAATCAGACCAGAGTATATATGATGAATGGCGGTGGAGGCGGGCATACTGAACGGCCTGATGGAGAGCAAAAATCTCGGCTGTAAAGCTGGAACATCGGTCAAGGAGCCGGTATTTAAAGGTGGTGGCCCCGACGACAAAGGCATAGCCGACACCATCGTCAGTTTTGGAGCCATCAGTGTAAATAGAAGTGTGACTTGCAAGTCGCGCATGAAGTTCGACAAACCGTGAGCGATACACTGCAGTCGGAGTACCCTCCTTCGGGAGCGAGCTGAGGTCGACATAAATATGAACCGGAGACTGGAGCCAAGGTGGAGTCGGGCTCTCACCCTCTCTGAAGGTGGTAGGGAGGGCAAAATCCAATTGTCGAAGCAGGCGACGAAAGCAGACTCCAGGGGGCAGCAGGGCAGACACATACAACCCATACTGACAGTCGAGAGAATCGGCGAAGAAGGACATAAGAGGGGTGGTCGGGCATTGACAACAGCTGGCAGGCATACCGACAAAGCAGTACGTCGCGCCAGTAGGTCAATGGTAATTTGGCAGCTTCAGCATAAAGACTCTTGACGGGACTAGTGTAGAAGGCTCCGGTCGCAAGACGTAACCCCCGATGGTGGTTGGAGTTGAGACGGCGTAAGAGGGATGGCCGAGTAGACGAGGCTCCCATAATCCAGCTTCGATCGGACTATGGCCCGATACAAGCGAAGCAGGACAGTGCGATCCGCTCCCCAAGATGAACCACTAAGAACTTTGAGGACATTAAGGGAACGTGTACAACGGGCAGCCAAATAAGAGACGTGCGGAGACCAACAAAGTTTCCTGTCCAGTATGAGCTCTAGAAACTTAGTTGTTTCCACGAATGGGAGAACAACGGGACCGAGATGTAAGGATGGCGGAAGGAACGCTTTATATCGCCAAAAGTTGATGCAAACCGTCTTCTCTTCACAGAACCGGAAGCCATTTGCCACACTCCATGAGTATAGGCTGTCTAGACAACGCTGAGGGCAGCGCTCCAGGAGGCATGTTCTCTGGGCACTGCAGTAGATCGCGAAGTCATCGACAAAAAGAGAGCCTGAGACATTAGGTGGAATGCAATCCATAATAGGATTGATCACTATGGCAAAAAGGGCTACGCTCAAGACGGAGCCCTGAGGCACTCCGTTCTCCTGGAGGAAGACGTCGGACAAGGCGGAACCCACACGTACCCTAAACTTTCGGTCTGTTAAAAAGGAATCAATAAAAAGGGGCAGGCGACCACGTAGACCCCACCTGTGCATAGTGCGGAGGATACCTCCTCTCCAACAGGTATCATAAGCCTTCTCCAAATCGAAGAACATGGCTACCGTTTGGCGCTTTCGCAAAAAATTGTTCATGATGAATGTCGACAAGGTCACAAGGTGGTCAACAGCAGAGCGGCGGCGACGAAAGCCGCATTGAACATTGGTAAGTAGCCGTCGAGATTCAAGAATCCAAACTAACCGAGCGTTAACCATGCACTCCATCACCTTACAGACACAGCTTGTAAGAGAAATGGGGCGGTAACTAGAAGTAAAGTGTCTCTCCTTCCCGGGTTTGGGTATAGGAACAACGACGGAGTCACGTCAACGCATGGGGACTCGACCTTCGGTCCAGACGCGATTGTAGGTACGAAGAAGGAAGCTTTTGCCTGCCGGAGAAAGGTGTGCCAGCATCTGAACGTGAATGGCATCTGGCCCCGGAGCAGAGGACTGGGACAGTGCAAGTGCACGTTCGAGTTCCCGCATAGTAAAGGGGGCATTATAATGTTCCAGATTCAGCGAGTGGAAGGAAGGTCGCCGAGCCTCTTCTGCCTCTTTCCTGGGAAGGAAGGCAGGGTGGTAACGGGCGGAGCTTGAAACCTCCGCGAAAAAGCGGCCGAAGGCTTTGGAGACATCCCTGAAGTCAGGCCAGGTACCGAGGAGTGGGCCTTAATGCCCGACAGCCGGCGCAGGCCACCCCAGACGACAGAAGAGGGAGTAAAACTGTTAAAGGAGCTGGTGAAAGAGGCCCAACAAGCTTCTTTGCTGTCTTTGATGACTCTACGGCATTGCGCTCGGAGTCGTTTGTATCCAATACAATTCGCCAACGTAGGATGGCGGCGAAGGGTGCGTAAAGCACGTCGTCGAGCACGGATAGCGTCTCTACAAGCCTCATTCCACCAGGGGACGGAAACGCGACGTGAAGAAGAGGTAGTACGAGGAATGGAACGTTCGGCAGCATTGATGATAACAGCCGTGAGGTATTCGACCTGATTGTCACAACTGAGAAAATCGTGGTCCAGAAAGGTCGCCAGGGAGGAGTAAAGTCCCCAGTCTGCTTTCGGTATGTTCCAGCTCGAAGGACGTGGGGATGGGGTGTGGTGTAGGAGACGAACGACACAGGGGAAGTGGTCGCTCGAATAGGCGTCAGAAAGGACGTACCACTCGAACCGACGGGCAAGAGTGGTAGAACAGATCAAGAGGTCCAAGTGGGAGTAGATATGAGTGGAGTCCGAGAGGAAAGTCGGGGCGCCAGTATTGAGGCAGACAAGACTGAGATGGTTGAAGACATCCGCCAAGAGGGAGCCTCTCTGACAGGATGCAGGAGAGCCCCAAAGGGGATGATGGGCATTGAAGTCGTCAAACAATAAAAACGGCGGAGGAAGCTGAACAATCAGGTGCATCATGTCAGCCCGACTAACTGCGGATGATGGAGTGTAGACGGTACAAACAGAAAAAGTAAAGGCATAAAGAGTAATACGGACAGCTATTGCTTGGAGTGGGGTGGTCAATGGGATGGGATGGTAATAGACATCGTCCCGAATGAGCAACATGACCCCACCATGAGCTGGAATACCGTCCACAGGGGTGAGGTTAGACCGCTCCGAGGTATAGTGGGTAAAAGCAATACGGTCAGTTGGGCGCAACTTGGTTTCCTGGAGACCAAGGACGAGCGGACAGTGCAGACAGAGGAGCAGTTGTAATTCTTCCCGATTAGATCGAATACCTCTGATGTTCCAATGTAACAAAGCCATCGCTAGTCAGAAAAAAGGGGGGAACGAAATGGGTGAAGAGCTGGTCACCACGATGGCCGCGGAGGGCCAGGTTTCGAGGGAACAACGCTACAACCGGCGGGAGGCGGATACTGTTCCATCGAGTCGTCGCCAGCTGTGGCCGCTTTCCCGGGTTGCGTAGCAGGGGCAGAATCATTCGCCGATGAGAGGCCAGCTGAGCGCCTGGCAGCAGATCATCCCGGCGAAACTGAGGACGGCCGGGAGCAGCGACTCGCAGATGGAGCGTCAGACGAAACGCGCCGGGGTGGAGAGGGGGATAAAGATTTCTTCTTGGAGGCCTTCTTGGAAGTCCGATGAGGCACGGGGATGGTGGGCTGGACCCGAAGAAGGTCCTCACGCGCGGGGTCCGTTTTGGAACGCTGGACCTCTGAAGCCGGTGTCCGGAACGTTTCCCCGATGGACGCCTGAGAAGAGGATCGCGGAGGGGGAGGAGGAGGAAGGGTGGCCCCTGGGGCAGAGGGGGCAGAGGCCGTGAGGGAGGAGGATTTGGAAGGGAGGGATTTGGGAGGCGGAGGCATAGGCCCCGGATCGGGTGAGGAGGTGGAGGGGGGACAGGATAGGGGTGAGGATACTGTGGAAGGAGTGGACACAACTGAGGCAAACGAAGTTGTCAACGTCACGGGATGGAGGCAGTCATACTTCTTCCTGGCCTCAGAATAAGAGAGACGATCCAAAGTTTGTAGTTCTTGAATCTTCTTCTCCTTCTGATACGCGGGGCAGTCTAAAGATCTAGGCAAGTGGATGCCAGGACAATTGACGCACCGAGGTGGTGGGGTGCATGTATGTTCCTCACGAAGAGGACGTCCACAATCGCCACAAAGGGGCTCAGCCTCACACCGTGATGACATGTGCCCAAAACGCAAACACCGAAAGCAGCGCATAGGAGGCAGGATGTAAGGTCGCACGTCGCACCGGTAGCACATCACCTTTACCTTCTCTGGGAGAATGTCCCCCTTGAAGGCGAGGATAAAGGCTCCGGTGTCGATGCGATGGTCTTTGGGGCCGCGCTGAACTCGCTGGACGAAATGCACTCCTCGGCGCTCCAGGTTGGCCCTGAGCTCCTCATCAGATTGCAGCAGGAGGTCCCGATGAAAAATAACCCCCTGCATCCTATTCAGTGCCAGATGCGGGACAATGGACACCGGGATGTCCACTAGTCGGTTGCACACCTGGAGCGCCGCCGACTGTGGCGGAGGCAGTCTTTATAAGAACGGACCCCGAACGCATTTTACTGAGAGCCTCGATTTCCCCGAAGATGTCCTCGATGTGCTGGACAAAGAACGTGGGCTTGGAGGTGGCGAACGTCCCCCCCATCGGTCCGAGAACAGACTAAATAGTGGGGGAAGTACTTTGCCCCAAGCCGGAGGGCCTGTCCTTCCTCCCAGGGAGTGGCCAAGGGGGAAAGGGCAGGAGAACCAGAACCAGAGACAGTACCTTTCTTTTTAAAAGACTCAGCCGCAGAGCGACCTGATACATGTTGACGTTTCATCTGCAAAACGTCCGCCCCGATACCACCCACTCCGACCAGGGGCTCTCCCCACGGGCGCCACCCAGCCTCAGCAAGGGCCACCTGGCAGGATGACCGTTGCTGGGAGTCCTGATGTCCCAAGGAGACGGGCATCTACTCCTTGGCCGACGTGGGGAGGGTGCAGCTCAGGTATCGGCAGTACGATCCCTGTGTTGTCAGGGGGCTACAACCTAGAGGGTACATGACGACCCCACCACAACGGGCTGGCTACCGTGCTGGATTTCGGGTGCCATGGAAAGTCCATCATCAGCGTAGGTGCAGATGGGGACACACTATGGGCGGAACGTGTGCAACCCATCAGGCGTTTAGGCCCAATTGGAGGAATAGTGGGTGTGGTTACAAAGCCGTTACAATGCTGAGTACCAAGGTCTTAGTGCACTGAGGACCAATGATACACCACGTAAGGCGTCCTTCCCCAAAAGGCTCGTACTTCTGTAGAATTTTGAAAAAAGGGGGTCAAACCCCAAGGGGGACCATCACATGGAATGCCGAAACGGTTGAAACTCCTTTTAGTCGCCTCTTACGACAGGCAGGAATACCTCGGGCCTATTCTTCCCCTGGACCCGCAGGGGGAACTTAGGGGGAGGGTCATTATGAGGGTCGGGGCAGGGCGACGACCATCTGAAACGGTGAGGAGGACAGGGAGATGGTCGGTACCAACAGGCTCCAGCTGGACTAGGGCAGAGCGGGTCCCTATATACGAAACCGGAGGGAGCGGCTATCGGCCGCTGTCTGCACGTGGCTTAGCGGTGGCGCCATCGCTGCGCGAGAGCCGCTGCGCGGAATAGCCGCCGCGGAGGCGGAGTCCTCTATGGGCTGACCACGTCCATTTGTTCTGCTGCGTGTTCGACTTCCGCGGCGGAAGATACTAGACCTACTACGTGCTCACATGAGGAAAGTTTACAACCGATTTCTCATACACAAACAGCAGTTGACCGGCGTTGCCTGGTGAAACGTTGTTGTGATGCCTCGTGTAAGGAGGAGAAATGCGTACCATCACGTTTCCGAATTTTACAAAGGTCGGATTTTAGCCTATCGCGATTGCGGTTTATCGTATCGCGACATTGCTGCTCGCGTTGGTCGAGATCCAATGACTGTTAGCAGAATATGAAATCGGTGGGTTCATGAGGGTAATACGGAACGCGTGCTGGATCCCAACGGCCTCGTACCACTAACAGTCGAGATGACAGGCATCTCGACGGCATGGCTCTAACGGTTCGTGTAGCCACGTCTCGATCCCTTAGTCAACAGATGGAGACGTTTGCAAGACAACAACCATCTGCACGAACAGTGCAGCAGCATGGACTATCAGCTGGGAGACCATGGCTGCGGTTACCCTTGACGCTGCATCACAGACAGGAGCACTTGCGATGGTGTACTCAATGACGAACCTGGGTGCACCAATGGCAAAACGTCATTTTTTCGGATGAATCCAGGTTCTGTTTACAGCATTATGATGGTCGCATCCGTGTTTGGCGACATCGAGGTGAACGCACATTGGAAGCGTGTATTCATCATCACCATACTGGCGTGTCACCCGGCGTGATGGTATGGGGTGCCATTGGTTACACGTCACGGTCAACTCTCGTTCGCACTGACGGCACTTGGAACAGTGGACGTTACATTTCAGATGTGTTACGACCCGTGGCCCTACCCTTCATTCGATCCCTGCGAAACCCTACATTTCAGCAGAATAATGCACGACCGCATGTTGCAGGTCCTGTACGGGCCTTTCTGGATACAGAAAATGTTCGACTGCTGCTCTGACCAGCACATTCTCCAGATCTCTCAGCAATTGAAAACGTCTGGTCAATGGTGGCCGAGCAAGCAGCTCGTCACAATACGTCAGTCACCACTCTTGCTGAACTGTGGTATCGTGTTGAAGCTGCATGGGCAGATGTACCTGTACACACCATCCAAGTTCTGTTTGACTCAATGCTCAGGCGTATCAAGGCCGTTATTACGGACAGAGGTGGTTGTTCTGGGTACTGATTTCTCAGGATGTATGCACCCAAATTGCGTGAAAATGTAATCACTTGCCAGTTCTAGTATGATATACTTGTCCAATGAATACCCGTTTATCATATGCATTTCTTTTTGGTGTAGCAATTTTAATGGCCCGTAGTGTACATTTCTGGTGGTTCAATATATAGATTCAGAATTTCATAAGTCAAAGTTGTTATCATTAGTGTCATACGTTACATTATAGAATCAGCACTACTTAAATCTAGATTATGTGTAGTTTATCTCTACTATTTATAACAGCAGTAGCAAACTGGTAGCAAGGTAGTTAATATCTAGTCACTGTGAAGTAAAATAACCAGATTCTGAAGTGAAGCAAAGTTAGTTTCCTGATTGCACAGCTGAATTTGTTAACACGATTTGTTTAGTACAGGTAAGACCGTACTAGAAAGCATCTGAATTTATGCTTGTTTTTGTACAACACAGTACTGTTTTTATGTAAGAGCTTTAACAGTAAATATAGATTCAGAAACTGCAAATCATTCTTACAAGAAACAACACTAAGGAAGCCTAGCGTTTTAAGGTTTCTAAGCGGAAACACTTATGATGAGTATTTATTCCTGTGTAAGATGTCGTTGTTGCATTGTCCCAGTAAAGTGGAGCTTTGAAGAGAAAGTTAATGAGCAGATAAGAAGTGATACTGCTGTGAAGTGAGTGAAGTTACAACGATCATTGTACAGTGTGCAGTGTCTTTGGATTCTGATAGCCTTTTGTTAGGTAGGTGACGGCCAACACACAGTGAAGTTCTTCAGTGATTATCTGGTTAGTGATTGTGTGCTTTGTTATGTTAAATCTCATTGGTGTCATTATTCAGGAACCAAACAACAAAAGTTTTCTGGACTATTTTTTTTTTGTTTTTCACATACAAAAATATAGTGTGTAAAGGCGACCGTTTTCTTAACTAATATAGAATGATTTGCATTCTTAATGGTAAACTGAGATAATTAGGTAATTTTTCCTTAGAGATTTTTATACAAATTATTTAGTAAACATTAATAGTAGACTCAGTCGTCAATAGTACAGTATAATGGAAATGAGCGTTTGGCGTCAATGGCCGGGAGGCCCCTTGCGGGGCAAGTCCGGCCGCCTTGGTGCAGGTCTTATTACATTCGACGCCACATTGGGCGACCTGCGCGCAGGATGGGGATGAAATGATGATGAAGACAGTACAACACCCAGTCCCTGAGCGGAGAAAATCCTCGACCCCGCGGGGAATCTAACCCGGGCCCGTAGGACGGTAATCCGTCACGCTGACCACTCAGTTATCGGGGCGGACCAGTACAGTATAGACGAGATAGTACAGTATAGACGAGATGGGCCCCTCGCGCTTCAGGAATACAGTTTCGAGATGTAATACATTCCAGGCGAAACAAATATGGTACCTGATGCTTTGTCACGTCTTCCGCAAAATTTGAAAGATGTTTTCACCGAGACACCGCGTGTAAGAGAGATCTAATTTCATGAGAGAAATGGAGGGAGAATCCAAAATTTGTTGGTTTTTACGTAATGTAACGAAGAGGCAGTTGAATTTTTAAAAATGATAAAAATAATGTACTCAGATTAAGCAGAGATTAAAATTCGACAATATTACTTAATTTATCGGTGAACAGACTTGAATTCAATAGGTTTGTTTATAAATAACTCATCTGCTACCAGTCATGATTTTCTTAGTTTTGTTTTTCGCACGACGCGTTTCGGGAAATGATTCCCATTTTCAAGTGCGTTTTTTGTGTTTGTTTTGTCTTATATATTGCAGTAAAGTCAACAAAATGAAGCAGAATCTCACACATCGACAACGTCAGATAGGAATGATGTAACAAACACAAACAACGCACTTGAAAATGGGAATCATTTCCCGAAACGCGTCGTGCGAAAAATAAAATAAAGAAAGTCGTGACTGGTAGCAGATGAGTTATTTATAAACAAACCTATTGTTGCTTTCAGAACCATTTATGATGGATCAAATCAGACTTGAATTCAGAATCATGGAGATTCCGCATGCAACATGTTACTGACGCTAGTGATCAAGTATATCGACCTCAGTTTTCCGTATTTTGGTCCGAAAGAATGCTTGCAGCAACTTCAGAAACAAGTGATTTTCGCCATCATGTTTGGACGAGTACGACGGAATATAAATGAATGTAACTTATATTAGTGTGTCAAAGCGTCTACAGCCCAACACAATTAATGCACAATATTCTACCGCAATAAATAGTCGAAGTCATTGGTTAAGACCTTTTTGGACCTCTTCCTAAGTGTAGTGGGCAAATCGCGCAGATATTGCTGGTGGTAGAATTATTTTCAAAATTTGTTCGCTTCTTTCCATTAACAAAAGCTGACAGTGAAATCACCGTTAAAATTTGGAGGAAGACTATTTTCTGAGTACCATTCGACAAGCATAGTATTTTGTCCGATAATGAACTGCACTTTCGCTTTAACGCTAAAGTTTGGAAATCACTGAAGAAAAAAAGATCCGTCACATCGCTACATCAACGTACAGGCCTTCTTCGAAACCCGCAGAACGAACACTGCGTGAATTTGGACAATTACTTAGAGCATATTGCACAAGGAAGCACAAGAACTGGATCAATAAGTTATCTGACTTTAACGACTTAATGAATAGCTTGGCACACAACAGTACTGGTCTGCCCCATTATACAGTTTTGCACCGTAAAGGACCCAACAATAGCTTCGATGAATTTATTGATTTACCATCGCAAACTCAATTAACCGCTGAAGAAAGACAGAAAACAGCCGTAAAGCAAACGAAGAAGGTTGCGTTGGCAAGAAAAGACTGGCAACACTGTTTACTGAAACACGGTCAGAAATTATGCAGTGATACGATCGCGTTTCAAATCTTCAGAAGCAGAGGAAATTTTTGTACTCTTACTTGGACTATTTAAAAATCGGAGAATATTGCATCCAAATTCCGTTGAGTCAGAGAAACTTAACGACGAAAAATACTTTGGACTTTATTACGTGGAGATAACTTAGTTGTATCAACGGCGTATGGAAGACAATGAAAGTGAAAATGTAAATGAGCGTTGTTATGCTAAGGATAGGACTGCTTAGAGTGGTTGAGTATCTTTCCCAGTGATGTAGACTGAGGAACTAGCTGAGTGTTCTCCCTCTGATTTGTCAGTGAATTGTTAGTAACTGTGTTCTCATTAATAAACATCTTTTGTTTGTGAATAATGATAGTAGTTCATTGACTGAACTGTGGTTTATGAAAAACTGTAATTATCTAGTGTTAAACTAATGTTTGTATGCGACTGTTAATTTTATGATGCAGCAAGACGAATTTTATATGATTCTGCCACATAATCCTGGATTTGTAAAAAAAGAGGTTCTGGTACTGTGACCTTCTGGGGCGGAAGGGGGGGGGGATGTTGAAATTTCGACCCTTTAAAAGTTATTTTAACGCCCATCTGAGCATTTTAAAAGTGTGAGTACAAGATTTCTACTGGTAAAAAATGAAGTTCTGTCTACCACATCTCAAAAATCTGCAGTTCTGATTTTCTTCGTCAGATGTACTTCTACGGGGTATCGGTGGGTACCGTAGTTGCTTCTGGGAGGTGCGTAATGTCACAGCACATAATGTCAACAGTTCACGAGTTCTCCGCGGTTCAGCTCACTAAGACGTGCAGCCCACGGCGATAGCTACCGCTGCATGAGCAACTGCGTGCTCATCTCCCTCCCCTCCTCCCCCCCTCCCCTCTCCCATCACACATCCGCCGGCCAGCAAGCAGCTTTATGGTGGTTCGTTTGAGAACACAGCCATGTACATCGAAGCGGCGACGTGAATTTTCAAGGTCATGTGACATATTTATACTGTGGGTCAGGTTTACAAAAGGCAGAGTACCCACATGTGCAGTGAAAGGGTGTCATACATAAGTACAATGCAAAGTATGGATGTTTCGATACGTCAGCTGTCCAGGTATTTAAGTGTTCATGAAACATGATCTGTGCACTGTATTCCACTAACATAATGATGCCCCCCTTCTATTCTTCTTTTTTCTATTTGGTTTTATTAGGTATTTGCACTTTAACCTTCCGAATACAAATAAATTGAATGACTATGAAACAATGAAATAAAACCATGACAGTTAATCTGTTGAGTTATTTCTTACCTTCATTGGTCACTGATACGTACGTTCCAGCTCCACATATCTTACATTCCGCTTCAAATTCATTTCTCCCTTTCTTAAAGCCGGATATTTGCAGGAAAGGACATCAGAAATTGTACACTTTCGTTTAGTCATAGCCAAATATTTTACGTAACTCACTCGGTTAAAAATTACACTCACAAATCACACGTGCACTACAGGAAGCCAAGCCAATACAAAGCGAAAATACGAAACGAAAATTTTAAATAATCGATATTTGCATTCGCTTATAGGTAGATCAACGATAACATCGGCGATCCTGGTGCCACCTACTAACATCGCCTTCGTGCGTGTTTATCACGAAGGCTGTGCCAATAGTTGAAGTATTTAAGAAAAGAGCAATAGAACGGGACGAATTGTAAATTTAACTGTATTACGCTCAACTTTGCGAAAAAGCCGGACACTGTAAAAATCCGCCCGGACCCCGGACAAAGAGCTAAAAAGGAGGACATTTCCGGATTAATCCGGACGTCTGGTCACCCTAACCACAATAAACTTCAGCACGATATCTCCAGAACGAAAGAAAACAGTAATGTAAAATCTTGAATCACAGACAGCACGTAACTGGTTGAGTTAAATAAAGAAGAGACGTACTCTTAACCTCTTTGACATAGAACGGAAGAGATTGTGTAGGAATATCAGCACAGATACCATAAAATGAGCAGTATAAAAATGACGGAAGAGATGCGAGATGCTCTATGGTTAAAAACGAGCCGTTTAAGCTGACGGGCCGACTGGCTTCCCAACGGCCGATTACAATTGTGGCACGACGCGCAGCAGTTATCTCACAATTCGGGCTGTTTTACGACCGGCGCGTAAAGCGCCTATCAGCAGCGTCCTACGAATGGACTGTAAGAGCTGCTACTGTGCCAGCACTCGCTCATTCATTCAGCTAGCGTTAAAAGTACCTTTACGACGTCACCAAAATAGCTAAAGCATATCCAACATTCAATAAATCGTAAGAAAAGAAACTGTAACCATTTTAACGACATGCATGTTCCACAGTCCTGCATTATTTGGATCAGATTAACGAAAATTTTACAAAAAGTGATCACTTCGCAAACCCTTAAGCTGACCTAGACCAGAATGGAATTCTTACGCACCGTGACGAGCGTATATTAGATATGTTTTTTGTTGTGACTTGGCAAGACAGCCAAGCCACTATGAGATAGCCGAAAGGCACGCGTTTAAGCTCACGCAGGCTGGCGTGAGGTCTGGAACAGTTAAAGGAGTTGAGCCTAGTAAAAAAAGTACGGAGCTTCTCGAATACTTAACTTTAATCCTTAATTGGTGAACATCGGTCTGACGGTACATGCATCACAAGATAAATAGCAAATGATAATGGCGCCTTGCTAGGTCGTTGCAAATGACGTAGCTGAAGGCTATGCTAACTATCGTCTCGGCAAATGAGAGCGTAATTTGCCAGTGAACCATCGCTAGCAAAGTCGGCTGTACAACTGGGGCGAGTGCTAGGAAGTCTCTCTAGACCTGCCGTGTGGCGGCGCTCGGTCTGCAATCACTGACAGTGGCGACACGCGGGTCCGACGTATACTACTGGACCGCGGCCGATTTAAAGGCTACCACCTAGCAAGTGTGGTGTCTGGCGGTGACACCACATTTTTCGTACCATAAATCCACAGTGAGGAGACCCGTGAAAATGTTAAACATATCAGAAAAACAAAAATACATACTATATGTTTACAAAAGAACTTATATGCTAATGACCCTTCCATAGATAGTAAGCAATCTTTTCAAAGACACTATGGCGTCACAGCCAGACTTAACGAATTTTTCCCTATGTCGAAAGAAATAATTATCTATTTATAGCGCTTAGTACGCTTAAGTGAAACAATGTTCAATTATTTTTATTTAAACATCTATGTAAAGCAGCGATGCATGAATCCTGTACCCAGCACTGAGACAAAAAAATATGGGACATTGGGCTCGCATTCGGAAGGACAACGGCTCAAACCCGCGTCCGGCCATCCTGATTTAGGTTTTCCGTGATTTCCCTAAATCGCTTCAAGCAAGTGCCGCGATGGTTCCTTTCAAAGGACACGGCCGACTTACTTCCCCATTCTTCCCCAATCCAATGGGACGGATGACCTCGCTGTTTTGTCCGCTCCCTCGAATTAACTAACCAACAAAAAATTACGCAAAGAAAACACTATTAGAATATTGTAAAAGAGCACGAACGATTGTGAAAATCACTCTTGGCTCTTGTCTTTCTGTTTTTTAGCTGCTATGTTATCCTTTAGCTTTCCTTTGCGCTCTTGTTATCAGGTCCTGGATAGAATTTTTTGTCACTTAGCGGTAATAATGGGTGTAAGTTCTATTGACGTGTGTAGACTGACTGTTCATTTAAGCATAAAAAGTAAACTGCGCATTATAGCTATGTTATTTGAGGATCCTCTTTCATTCTGGATAGAAAGAAAGAATGAGTTTCATTCATAATAAGTGAGTAAATTAAATAGGGGAGCTTTTCGTTTACATCGCGATTATTTCAAAAGCCATTTTGTGTGTAATTATAATTTGCATATTACATTCATTAGAACCTGCAGTGATATGTTTTTCTCGAAGTCCAACATTTTTTCTGAGTGCAATTTTTACGATAGTAAGCTTGATTTCCTTTCATAGTCAGTAAAATACCAAACAAATAGTTCCCAAGCTAACTGTAGGCAGTAGCCATTTCGCAATTTTAAAGCAAAGGAAAGTTAAAGTATTGTTGTCATTCTTGAGATTTACGAAAAGATTGTCAGACCTCAGTTTTCTTAAAACGTTATCGCCAAAGTCAGAGTTCTGATAAATGATTATCTCAAAAAATTCGCTATTCTTGATTATCAGAATTGTGCATGTAAAGCAAAATCCACGTGATTACAGCCGGTAATGTTATAATTGACGATCTCAGACGAGAACTGCCAGTAAAATACGAAAGTTTAGGGAAATATATATAGTATACTGATTGTAAAGGTGGATTTTCCATAAATTTGTTACGTGTCTTGTTTTTCATGTATTCATTAACGAATGAGACAAATCACAACAAGGATAAAAACTAATAAATCAAGAGAAGGGAAATAACAAATACGAAATATATGAAAATTACGCGCGATTTCCGATCGAAATACTTCAGCTAAGGAAGCAGTTGTTCAAGACAAAAATCTTTGTGTTCCCAAGTTAGAGCATACAAAAGTGAATAATCGTAGCCTTCCCTTATTTGTCTTGTGATTTCTAAAAACTCATATGAAGTTTTAAGCCAAAAGCATCAACTCGAGTCGCGTTAGATTGTTTTTTTTTTTTTCTTCTTCTTCTTCTCAATATTGACGAACTTAAATACTATTCCTTTTGTAAAGAATCAGTGAAGACTTTATATTTAGTTATTTAAGCATAATTCATGAAATGGGAAAAGTGGCAAAAATGACGAAAAATACGAAAGAGATAAATACGTGTGATCGGGAATTAAACGCCGGAGAGAAACCAATTCCTGACCAAGAAGTTGCAATCGCGTGTTCTGGCGTGAGTAACATTGATTACCGGCGGAACTCGAAGATAAAGTTGAATTACCGAGGGCAATAACAAGTTCATTTGCTGAATTGTATAAAAGCTTAGTATTAGTATTAAAATAAAAGTTTGTCCAACTAGGAAACTAAAAGACGGTACAACGCATTCGGAATGAAAATTTTGATCGCCTTGCGAAGGAACAAACAGGTAAGATAAACGAAAATTTTGTTCACCTCGCGAATGAACAAACAGCGAACCTGGAGGAAAATTTCGAATGATTTGCAAATGAACAACCTTTTCAAAACAGTACTAGCATCCAAGAAGAAATTAGTGAGGATTTATAGCTAGTAGCTATTTATAGCTATTAGCTAACGAACAATCTGCTCAACTCAATAGATTTAATAAAAATTTAGAAATTGTTACACAGAATTAGCTAATTTAAAATTAGCGTGCAAAGGCTTACCGGTATATGTAACGCAATTAAAATTAGAAATAGAAGAACTGAAAGATAACCAATCGGAATTACAAGATACCGTGCATCAGCTAACTTCTCGGAGTAGCCACAGGGATAGTGAATTAGTTAGCTGGCTGCATGAAAAAGACGAGCAGATTACTGAGTGCGTAACCGCTCAAAGTAATAAGATCACTGACGAATGTGTTAACTGACTACAGCAGAAAGATGCTCAGGTTAACGAGTCTTTGCAAAATGAATTAAGATCGGTAGTATAGAACTGGGATCCATAAGTAACAGTTAATTGTAAAGACAATTGCGAAGGAGTTAAATCCGGATTAAGTGAGCTTATATCTATGCTCAGACAGGAACTTCCAAAATGGAAAGGAAGTGTGGAGGTTCACGTGAGCAAGCTACAGCAGGAGCTGTCCGCTGTGCGTAATCATGTGAGCGAGACCTCTGCTGCAGTAGCCAGCAGTAACAATGAATATTACACTTCGCCGCAACCGGAAACATTTTACCGGAGACCAAGTAATCATACGAGCCCGTAAGCAATTTACTCGTAATGCGAGGCGGGGGCACCGAATGCGTTATCATCAGCGCTCATACAAGAAAGTATTTTAAAACACCGCCAGTTTCAAGTCTACATACCCGATAAAAAGAGACCACACCCAATTGTATTCATGAAGAGTTTCCGTGGTGTCCTCCCCAGATCGTGGATAGACACCAAGAAAATACAGCTTGTCGCACCACACAACCAGGGTGATGGAGCCCTTGGGGTATCTAAAGAAATAGATCGATGTGATTCGTATGAACAATTTGAGAAAGCTCTTCTAGCTATGTATTGGTCTCCTCGTACTCAAGAACGGCTTAGCAAGGAGGTTTATAGCCCAAAATATTATTACAGTAAACAGGGGACTTTGAAGAAATATTTTGAAAAATATGAAAATAAAACTCGGTTTTGGGATGACCCGTATCGACTAAAGACGTGATACTCGTTCTTATGGTAAAATTTCGTCTGCACTTGAAAGAAAAACTGTTGCTTGCATACGAAACAGATATTGAACAATATGAACATATACACTCCTGGAAATTGAAATAAGAACACCGTGAATTCATTGTCCCAGGAAGGGGAAACTTTATTGACACATTCCTGGGGTCAGATACATCACATGATCACACTGACAGAACCACAGGCACATAGACACAGGCAACAGAGCATGCACAATGTCGGCACTAGTACAGTGTATATCCACCTTTCGCAGCAATGCAGGCTGCTGTTCTCCCATGGAGACGATCGTAGAGATGCTGGATGTAGTCCTGTGGAACGGCTTGCCATGCCATTTCCACCTGGCGCCTCAGTTGGACCAGCGTTCGTGCTGGACGTGCAGACCGCGTGAGACGACGCTTCATCCAGTCCCAAACATGCTCAATGGGGGACAGATCCGGAGATCTTGCTGGCCAGGGTAGCTGACTTACACCTTCTAGAGCACGTTGGGTGGCACGGGATACATGCGGACGTGCATTGTAATGTTGGAACAGCAAGTTCCCTTGCCGGTCTAGGAATGGTAGAACGATGGGTTCGATGACGGTTTGGATGTACCGTGCACTATTCAGTGTCCCCTCGACGATCACCAGTGGTGTACGGCCAGTGTAGGAGATCGCTCCCCACACCATGATGCCGGGTGTTGGCCCTGTGTGCCTCGGTCGTATGCAGTCCTGATTGTGGCGCTCACCTGCACGGCGCCAAACACGCATACGACCATCATTGGCACCAAGGCAGAAACGACTCTCATCGCTGAAGACGACACGTCTCCATTCGTCCCTCCATTCACGCCTGTCGCGACACCACTGGAGGCGGGCTGCACGATGTTGGGGCGTGAGCGGAAGACGGCCTAACGGTGTGCGGGACCGTAGCCCAGCTTCATGGAGACGGTTGCGAATGGTCCTCGCCGATACCCCAGGAGCAACAGTGTCCCTAATTTGCTGGGAAGTGGCGGTGAGGTCCCCTACGGCACTGCGTAGGATCCTACGGTCTTGGCGTGCATCCGTGCGTCGCTGCGGTCCGGTCCCAGGTCGACGGGCACGTGCACCTTCCGCCGACCACTGGCGACAACATCGATGTACTGTGGAGACCTCACGCCCCACGTGTTGAGCAATTCGGCGGTACGTCCACCCGGCCTCCCGCATGCCCACTATACGCCCTCGCTCAAAGTCCGTCAACTGCACATACGGTTCACGTCCACGCTGTCGCGGCATGCTTCAAGTGTTAAAGACTGCGATGGAGCTCCGTATGCTACGGTAAACTGGCTGACACTGACGGCGGCGGTGCACAAATGCTGCGCAGCTAGCGCCATTCGACGGCCAACACCGCGGTTCCTGGTGTGTCCGCTGTGCCGTGCGTGTGATCATTGCTTGTACAGCCCTCTCGCAGTGTCCGGAGCAAGTATGGTGGGTCTGACACACCGGTGTCAATGTGTTCTTTTTTCCATTTCCAGGAGTGTATGTACGTGGTTGATTCAATTGATTTGCTCCATGGCGATTGTAAAAGGTATAATCATGGGATGACGATAATGCATCAAGGCTAATGAACAGTAACAGTGGCAATCCTGAAGGTAGTTGGCAACAAAATTCCATGAACCAGAATATAAAACAGCAAAATTGTAGTTTGGGTCAGGGTAACAGTCATAATAGGGGCAACCCTGGAATGAAATTTTCACTCAGCAGCGGAGTGTGCGCTGATATGAAACTTCCTGGCAGATAAACACAGTGTGGCGGGTCGAGACTCAAATTCGGGACCTTTGCCTTCCACGGGCAAGTATTCTACCGACTGAGCTACCCATGCATGACTCACGACCCGTCCCCACAGTTTTACTTCCGCCAGTACCTCGTATCCTATCATCTTGATACAAGTTCTCCTACGAACCAGGAGAGCTTTTGTGGTGTTTAGAAGGTAGGAGACGAGGTACTTTTATCTGTGCGCCATATCATAACCCAACGAGATTCCGTGCACTGGTATGCTTTGTGACCCGCCCTTCTACACGTACTACAGGGAGCTGACACAGCTTGAACATATGGCAAGTCGTGCCCAGATAAGTTACAGTACAGACACCTCAATGGCTACACGTAAACTTCTCTAGTGTTCCCACAGAACTGAGACAGGTCCTTAGGTTCTTGCGATCTAACCAACGACACTTTTAACGTACTGTGAAGGTCGCTACGGCTCAACATGGCCATACCAAAATACAGGACAAGAAAGCAAACAAATATGAGTCACTCAACACACCGTACTGCTATGAGCTTCAACTCGTAGCTGTTTACTTCACGTTGGAGCTGCGTAGATAGTTGGCTGCTGTTGTCCTAGATGCGTGGGTGTAGCACAGGTGTAGACGTCTGTAACACTGGGAACCACTTGCTGACACCAGATATAGGTGTCCAGTTCAAGTCTCCCACAGTCGTCAGAAGAGAACTGGGCGAGATGGGATGGTGAGGCCCTAATTACGCTCGAGAGTGTCAAGAAAACATTTACCGTGCAGTAATACAGGATTGTCTTCCAAAGTGCTGTGCCACAACCAGGCCGGCGGAGTAGCGCCCCATCAGCTGCGGAAGGCCAGTCTGCATTCGTCTTGCAATACCGCCAGCAGAGCGATGTGTTGAGTGGCAGCTTCTACGTCATGAGCAGCCGTCTACTGCAGAATCGGATGGTCTCCAGCTCTGTGTATTGATGTATTGATGTCCAAAGTGCTCTCACGGACGTCGAAGGTTTGCACTCAGGAGTCTCGCTCAAGGTCCACCTGAACTACTCGCTGGCATGCAGGGTTTGGTTTTCAGACCCCGTTTATGAAACAGGAGCCAGCAGCATCGGTGCCTGCTACTGGAAGAGGATGAGCACTCACTCGAAAGCGGATGACGGACAGCATCCCGGTCATGCAGGTCAAACGACTGGGAGACCTGTCTGGTGATGACGGCCTCCGGGTACCATCATTGTTGTTTCGGAAGTTGGCAGTGCAGCTGGCAAAAGCAGCGTCCAGCCATTATAGTGGCTTCATAGATGATCTAAAACAGCTAGGCTTGATAGCAGTCGATCTCCATAGCCTCCCCTGTAGCTGGGTACCTGCAACTAACAGAAGGACTGAGACTATGCACTGGGAAATAGGCAATCAGCACTCAGCAATCCGTCATTTGTTAAGAAAGGCGGGGGAATTTATGTTTGTGCATTCCGTACGCTCTGCGGCGATGGGGATGGCTATAATATCATTGTGTCAGTAGTCCTAGTGACTTCAGACGTCCACAGCTTCACGTTTCAGAGGCTCTTTTCATCTCGCTCAACACCTGAATATTTAAAGTTGTGTTGCACCTAGCCTTTCTTACGAAACTCTCCTCTGTCGCTAGTATGAAGGTATCTTTGGGCTTCCATGATGTCAGTATGCTTCACTTGCAGACTTGACCGCTCGTTCGTTTCACCGTATTGCTATAGCTGCAGTGTTTGCCGCAACTTGCTCAGCATTTCCCTTCTACCTGGCAGTCTGCTTGTCATTGACACAGGCGGTTCGCCTTCTGGGAGCTGCCAAGGTAGAAACTGGACGAAATTTAGTGTCTGCCGGGGATACTATCCTTGAGTGCAACAATACACAGGATTGGAGAAAATGAGCAATGCAAAATCCGCCTATACATCAACCATTACCGCATCATTCGGCAAAGGTAACTGTGTGGTGCGAATTGAAGGCATTATTTATCGTAGGACCATATTTTTTCGAGGAGGCGGGTCGGGTTCTCTTACCTGTACCGTCACTGGTAAATGCTATGAGAGTTGTTTGCGCACCAATATCATTCCAACCCATCAACAGCAGGGATATGTGGATAGGATCGTTTTTGTGCAAGACGGTACATTTCCGCACAACCAGAGAAGCAGCTTCTGCAGAGACGTTTTTGAAATGCTAGAATTATCAGCCGTCATTTTCCATCTGGATCACCTGATCATAGTCCGTGTGATTTCTGGCTCTGGAACATGTTAGGCAGTGATCATCATTTTTCGGCTCATCAGTGCAGCTCCAGTAGTGATAAGGTACAGTTTAAGAGGAACTTAAAGGGTTTATTGGTGGTCAACTCCTTATACTCAGCTGATGAATTTCCTAACAAAACCCTTGTTAATGTTTAAAAACCTCCGAAGCGACGTAGATGACGCTGAGACAAATAATTTAATATAAGACTCATGGGACCGCAGACGTCGGGAAATACTCCAAAGGTGGTTGACAAATGTCAACCATCTTTGCCTACTATATGTGCAGTTTCATTCTTTTCTGGTATAACTGCAGATGGAGTTCACGCAAATGCCAGAAACACGAGCAGAAATTCTAAATGAAACTGTGGAAGCTTTGAAGAGGTAGATAGCCGCGTTGTTACGAACTCCGAAGCAACAGGGGCGAGACAGTGAAGCACTGGGCAGCAGAATCGAGTAATGGGAAGCCGTTGGAGGCTAAGGACTCTTACTTTCAGGAGAAAATAAAACCGTATTGAGTGTACCCGCCTATACCATTAATCCCTCAGTAACTAACCTCATAGCACCATTTTCGGGGAAAGCGACCGAGGATGGATGTGGTATTAGTGACGTGAAAGTTGCCGCCAAATTGGGAAAACGATCGGTGGAAACGTCCTTGAATATGGCTAGATTGCGGTTAGTGGGTGAAGCGAAAACGTACGTTATGAACCACGAGACCCTCATTAAGGCTCAAATACTTGATGCACTCGCTAACGGTCTAATGCAGCGGTATCGGAAGCATAACAGTTATATAGGAAAAAACTCAATGGACTATCGCAGAAGCACAGTAAATCAGTGGGAGTCCTTCTCTGATAGGATTAGGGAAATGAACTCGCAAACGTATGAACTGACACAGAACGCGGGGGTCGAAGAGTGATTCTACGTGAGGCAGCGAATAGGGCTTTAGATGTGTTTCTAAGAGGTATTTCTGTTGATATCTCAAGGACGGTCAGAATGGAGAACCCAAGTGACATATCTGCTGCCATTGGGATTGCTATGCAGTTTGGGGAGATCGACATTGCTATACGAAGACAAAGTGATCGTGGTGTTTTTTCTCTTGAAGTGAAGCGTTTTAGATGTGGGTGCAGGAGCTACATCAGGAAACAATATCGTTAGCCCAACTGTTATGAATGTGGGGAGGTGAACCACAATGCGCGTGATTGTCGGAAGAAAAAACGAGAAAGCAATGTCCTAATAATCAGTCGTTGAACGAGAACGGGGGTGCATCATCCGTCGAACAGCATTACGAGTAGAATACGAGACTGCAGAAACGTATGCAGATACTAGACTCCGGTGCTCATAAGTAGTCGATCTAGATCTATTGAGTAGAAAGAGACTGCGGTCTCCACCGTATAAGTTACTTGGAGAAGATGATAATGACGTGAAATCATTGGGGCAACGCTGTGCAGTTTTAACGTGGGAAGTAAGTGTTTTGGAGACGATGTAGATTGCCGCTTGGTACTGTGCGATCCTGGGGCTCGACTTTCTTGCTAAATATAATACAAAAACTGGCCTTTTGCTGCGTGCAATTGAACTAAGTGGGACATTTATTCTGCTAGGGGCGACACCTACAAGCGTCACACTGTCTCAAAGTTCACCGATCATGAAGGTGGTACCAAATAAACTGTGGACGCAGGCACTATAGATCAATTTGCGTGATACTGTACCGCAAGGTAGAGGGAAGCTGATCTGAGTGAGCATAGATACAGACCTACCTAAGGATTTATTGGATGGTGTAGAGGCAATGAGGGGCAACGAAGAAATGGCTAAGTCACACTGTTTTGTATGCAGATGTATAATACGTATCAGTGACGTGGACAGAAATCTTAAGGTTCCAGTCAGTCTTAATAGCTTTGGCAAGGATGAATAGAGTTTGCCAAAGAGGTTACTAATTGCTAATTTGGATGTGTTGGAGGAAGATGACATAGGCAGATCACGTGAACACCTCTGCTGCAAGCAAACCGTCGATACATCTGTATTACTTGAAAAAGTGAAATATTTACAGGGAAATGATAGAGAAGCAATCTAAGCTCTGTTACTGCAGTTCATGGATTTGTTTGATCCGAATGGTCTGTTACCAGCAACGCCACTCACGCAACACAGACTACCAACAGAGAAAAATGCTGCTGTGTACAAGAACCCATATCGAGCCCCGAAGAAGTTATCGGCCAGCAGCTAGCTGACGGTAGTACTGAGTATAGTGATAGTCCTGGAGGCATCCGTAATTTTGGTCACAAAATCAGTTCACCAAATGGCACTAAAAATATAGAGTTCACTGTGACTATCGACATATTAATGTACGAACGATCACCGATGCCTGTCCGATACTAAACATAACAGAGACTCTCGACAACTTGGGTCAGTGTAGCCATTTCTCCACAACAGATTTAAAGAGCGTATATCACCAGATAGAAGTAGCGCCAGAAGATCGACCAAAGACAACTATTCCCGCCTTTAGGGGTCATTTCCAATATCGTCGAATGCCATTGAGACCCAGAAATGCGCTCGTCACCTTTCAGAGACTAGTGGATGGTGAACTTAGTGGAACGAAACGAAAACAATGACTAATCTACCTATATGACATAATAGTGTTTGCAAAGGACATAGAAGAGCACGCACGACGGTTGGAAGAGGTATTCAAAAGACTGAGAACAACGCGACTGACGCTTAGAGTCGATACATGTCATTTAGCACCAACGGGAGTAAACTGTCTTGAGCATATACTGTCTTCCTTGTTAGGGAGGTGTGAGAGCAGATCCATGTCTGGTCTCAGCAGCTCAGTATTTTTCGCTACTGAAGACAGTCAAATAGGGGAACGTTTCATTGCTCTCTGTAATGATTATCTTCGATTCGTAAAGGAGTTTGTTGACATTGCCGGACCTCTGAACTGTTTGTTACAGAAAAGAGAAAAATTTGCATGGTCTACTGGCTGTCAAACAGTATTCGATACTTAAAAGCGAGCAGTGACGTCAGACCCAGTTTTGATATTACCCAATTTTGAAAAAGAATTTTTTCTGTTTTGTGATGCAAGCAGTACAGAGTTTGGATGTGTCCTAGGACAGAATACAGATGGTACAGACGTTCTGTAGCGTAAACATCCTGACAGTTGAACAAAGAAGAGCAAAATTATTCCAAGACTTAGAAGGAGACGCTAGCAGTAATCTGTAGTATTACGTACTTCCGCTGTTATTTATATGGCTAAAAGTGACCAATCACGCTGCTCTTAACCAGTTGTTATGATTGAAGGACCCCTGCAGCAGATTAACGAGGTGGGCACTCCGTCTGAGTGAATTTGATTACGAAGTAATACACAAGCCAGGAAAAAGGCACGCTAACGCCGACAGTTTAAGTAGAAAAATTGCAGTTCTGCAAACAATGCGCAGGACGCTTAGCTGAATGTCGGAAAGCTCAGACTGCTGGTGCTGACTGTCAACAGTCCAAGTAGCAACCTCAGTTCGTGACACACGGTGGCTTGCTGTGCAAAACAACAAACTGCCGATTACGAGTGATAGCACCTGCAGCTCTCTGGAGCGAAGTCTTGTCGCAAGCACATGACCATATCTGTCGGGCCATGGTGGGCGAAGAGCAATTGATAGGCGAATTGCCGAAAAATTTTGGTGGAGGACAAGAAAACGAGATGTCGAGCAAAATGGTCAGGAACTGTGTACCTTGTGCACAAAGAGCCGATTTTAGCTACCGACTGCTTCCGTTACAACGTCTACCGGAAGCATCTAAACTGTCCAAACTGTTTGGACTGGACATTTTAGGTCCATTTCATAAAATACCATCAGGGAATAAACACATATTGACAATAATTGACCGTTTATCGCGTTTTATACGAATTGTTGCAAATTATAACCAAAAAGCAGGTACAGTTGCTGGAGTGTTGGTAAATAATTCTTTGCCCACATTTGGCAATCCGGACATGTTAATTACAGGCCAGGATACCAATTTCATGTCAGATCTTGTGGAGCAGTTGTGTCGATTGCTCTGAATTCTCAAACTGCGAACAGGCCCCTTCCACCTTGAAGCCAGTGGAAGAACAGCGAGAGTTCATCGCTCGATTTCAAAGAGGTTGAGCTATTATGTCAACAGCAATCATGAAAAGTGGGATGTATATTTAAATTTTTTAACCGCTGCATACACTTCTAAAGTCCATACGACTACCGGTCATTCGCCATAGGACGTGATATATCGAATAAAAATGCCTTCACCTTTCGAAATGATTAAGACGAAGCTTGGATTAGATGTCGAATCGATAAAACAGTTTGATAAGAAATTACGAGACAGTTGACACCAAGTAAAACGCGCAAATACAAAAGCTTTAGAACGACAAGAGCAGATAGGAATACGCATAGGGAAGTTATCGCCGTACAACATTGGCTAATGGGTATTAGTAACCAAACCATAAACGCCAAAAGGAACAACAAAGAAATTCATGACCCAATACCATGGACCACACCAAGCAGTCGAATGACATCACCAGTCAATGTTAAAATACAGATGCCAACGAAGACTTCGATTATTCACGAGCGACATATTAAGCCTTATAAGGGAGGTGTCGATGCATTTCCACAGGTATCACCAGTATGTGCAGTCCAGAATGCTGAGACTCGTGGAACAAAGAAGAAACACGTGACTAATGAGCAGAGTACATCTAAAGTGCCTTACATTCTTAGACCCTGCCGACAGATAGGATTTGAGACTGTTGTCTGCCTATATTGCACTTCACTTGTTCCTGTGTACATTATCAGGAACCCATAAAGTTTTACGTTGTTCTACATTGAAGAACCAAAGGAACTGCTATATCTGCCTAATATCGTGTAGGGCCCCCGCAAGCACGCAGAAGTTCTGCAACATGACGTGGCATGGACTCGACTAATGTCTGAAGTAGTGATGAAGGGAACTAACACCATGAATCCTGCAGGGCTGTCCATAAATCCGTAAGAGTACGAGGGAGTGGAGAACTCTTCTGAACAGCACGTTGCTAGGCATCCCAGATATGCTCAACAATATTCATATCTGGGGAGTTTGGCTGCCAGAGGAGTTGTTTAAACTCAAATGCGTGTTCGTGGAGCTACTCTGTAGCAATTGTGGAAATGTGGAGTGTCGCATTGTCCTGCTGGAATTGCCCAAGTCCGTCGGAATGCACAGTGGACATGAATGGATGCAAGTGATGAGACAGGATGCTTACGTATGCGTCACCTGGCAGAGTCATATCTAGACGTATCAGGGGTCCCATATCACTCCAACTGCACACGCCCCACACCATTACAGAGCTTCCATCAGCTTGAACAGTCCTTTGCTGACCAGCAGGGTCCATGGATTCATGAGATTGTCTCCATACCCGTACACGTCCATCCAATCGATACAATTTGAAACGAGGCTCGTCCGACCAGGCAACGTGTCTCCAGTCATCAGAGTCCAATGTCAGTGTTGACGGGCCCAGGCGAGGCGTAAAGCTTTGTGTTGTGTAGTCATCAAGGATACACGAGTGGGCCTTTGGCTCCAAAAGCCATATCGATGATGTATCGTTGAATGGTTTGCACGCTGACATTTGGTGATGGCCCAGCGCCGAAATCTGCAGTAATTTGCAGAAGGGTTGCACTTACGTCACGCTGAACGATTCTCTTCAGTCGTCATTGGTCCCGTTCTTGCAGGGTCTTTTTCCGGCCTCAGCGATGTCGGATATTTGATGTTTTATCGGATTCCTGATATTCACGGTACACTCGTAAAATGGTCATACGTGAAAATCCTCACTTCATTGCTATCTCGGAGATGCTGTGTCCCATCGCTCGTTCGCCGACTATAACACCACGTAACTCCCTTAAATCCTGATAACCTGCCATTGTAGCAGCAATAACCGATCTAACAACTGGGCCAGACACTTGCTGCCTTATATGGACGTTGCCGACCGAAGGGCCGTGTTATGACTGTTTACATATCTCTGTATTTGAATACGCATTCCTATACCAGTTTCTTTGGCACTTTAGTGTATTTATAGCATGTTCTAAAGAGCTTTTTATTTTTCATTAACGAGGAATCGACACACTGCTGTTTTCGTATATGATTTTGTCCGGGTGATCTCGCCTTTCCGAAGGGATGGGGAGATAGTGATAAAGGTTCCTTTGTCTCAGTCGCATACCGAAATGGATGAAGGTACGGACAAAAGATGTATTAATAATTTCAGAGCAAAGAGATGGCTGCGCTCTAATGTCGCTGAAAGACCTACAGAAATGTCAGAGAGAAAGTATTACGATCTGTCCAAGTAGGCTGGCGTACAGGCATACGAGATCCAGTTATTCCTGGGAAAAACTGAAGCAAGTGAATGTGAAATGGAAGTGTTAACGCCTTATCTACATTTCCAGAAGTAGTTAGCTACAGCGTCTAAACCACACGACTTGTGGCGTAGCAAGCCCGACATTTCATCTACCAGCTACGATCACTGGGTACGAACACACGTAAGTGGGAACAACATATGTTGTACTCGTCCGAGAAGCCACTAGAGGTGCTGCCTATCAAAAACTTAGCCTCTATGTTCACTAGTCGAACTAGTAGCAATTCAAAAAGAGAGAACTGCTCCGAACAAATGTTCCGGCATATACAGGAATACCGCGGTAGACAACATCATAGTTCACGACTGTAAACGTGACGTCTACCAACGCAGTAGTGGTTGTGACTGCGATTCTTGTAATCTACTTCTGTTTTAAACGAAAGTCAGAGCACTGCTCAGATTCATCTGTGCATCAGATATCCTTTTGTTCTTTTGTAAATATTGCTCAAACGTAGTAAGGGAAGTACGTGTAAAATAACAGATGGACCTTTAAGTATATGAATAATTGCGTTGTTGTGTAACAAATAACTTCTTCAAGAACCTAAGTTATCCCTTCGTCACATCAACTGCTGAAAATCATGTTAATTAGCTGTACAGTACTGGAAGAATACCTAAAGTTGTATAATGGGTAGCCGGCCGCTGTGGTCGAGCGGTTCTAGGTGCTTCAGTCCGGAACTAGGCGGCTGATACGGTCGCAGGTTCGAATCCTGCCACGGGCATGGATCTGTGTGATGTCCTTAGGTTAGTTAGGTTTAAGTAGTTCTACGTCTAGGCGACTGATTACCTCAGATGTTAAGTCCCATAGTGCTTACAGCCATTTGAACCATTTGTATAATGGGTAACTACTGGTGCAAAATATGTAGGATAAAGTTATCATGGGTACCCCAAACAGAAAAACTCGAGAAGATTTTTCTCAGGGAAGGGTGAAATGTCACACCCCGGGATAATATTCCCGGCGGACACTATAAATTCGTCCATGTTCTATCTTGGCAGCTCCTGGGAGTTACACGGGAAGACTGCCAGCTAGGGGAAATTTTTGAATGACTTGTGGCACACACGGAAGCCCAAGTGTGCAAGCGGAGCATAATGACATCAGGGAAGCCAAGAGATAACTTCATATTAGTGACAAAGCAGAGATTCGTAAGAAAGGCTAGGTGCAATACAACTTTAAGTATTCAGGTGACGAGCCAGCAGAAAACAGCCTCTGAAAGGTGAAGTTGCGGAAGTCTGAAGTCGCTAGGAGAGCCGACAGCGAGGTAAGACCACGACACATGGTGTCGGTGTAATCTACATCTACATCTACATCTATACTCCGCGAGCCACCTTACGGTGTGTGGCGGAGGGTACTTATTGTACCACTATCTGATCCCCCCTTCCCTGTTCCATTCACGAATTGTGCGTGGGAAGAACGACTGCTTGTAAGTCTCCGTATTTGCTCTAATTTCTCGGATCTTTTCGTTGTGATCATTACGCGAGATATATGTGGGCGGTAGTAATATGTTGCCCATCTCTTCCCGGAATGTGCTCTGTCGTAATTTCGATAATAAACCTCTCCGTATTGCGTAACGCCTTTCTTGAAGTGTCCGCCACTGGAGCTTGTTCAGCATCTCCGTAACGCTCTCGCGCTGACTAAATGTCCCCATGACGAATCGCGCTGCTTTTCGCTGGATCATGTCTATCTCTTCTATTAATCCAACCTGGTAAGGGTCCCATACTGATGAGCAATACTCAAGAATCGGACGAACAAGCGTTTTGTAAGCTACTTCTTTCGTCGATGAGTCACATTTTCTTAGAATTCTTCCTATGAATCTCAACCTGGCGCCTGCTTTTCCCACTATTTGTTTTATGTGATCATTCCACTTCAGATCGCTCCGGATAGTAACTCCTAAGTATTTTACGGTCGTTACCGCTTCCAATGATTTACCACCTATGGCATAATCGTACTGGAATGGATTTCTGCCCCTATGTATGCGCATTATATTACATTTATCTACGTTTAGGGAAAGCTGCCAGCTGTCGCACCATGCATTAATCCTCTGCAGGTCCTCCTGGAGTACGTACGAGTCTTCTGATGTTGCTACTTTCTTGTAGACAACCGTGTCATCTGCAAATAGCCTCACGGAGCTACCGATGTTGTCAACTAAGTCATTTATGTATATTGTAAACAATAAAGGTCCTATCACGCTTCCCTGCGGTACTCCCGAAATTACCTCTACATCTGCAGATTTTGAACCGTTAAGAATGACATGTTGTGTTCTTTCTTCTAGGAAATCCTGAATCCAATCACAAACCTGGTCCGATATTCCGTAAGCTCGTATTTTTTTCACTAAACGTAAGTGCGGAACCGTATCAAATGCCTTCCTGAAGTCCAGAAATACGGCATCAATCTGCTCGCCAGTGTCCACGGCACTGTGAATTTCTTGGGCAAATAGGGCGAGCTGAGTTTCACATGATCTCTGTTTGCGGAATCCATGTTGGTTATGATGAAGGAGATTTGTATTATCTAAGAACGTCATAATACGAGAACACAAAACATGTTCCATTATTCTACAACAGATTGACGTAAGCGAAATAGGCCTATAATTATTCGCATCTGATTTATGACCCTTCTTGAAAATGGGAACGACCTGCGCTTTCTTCCAGTCGCTAGGTACTTTACGTTCTTCCAGCGATCTACGATAAATTGCTGATAGAAAGGGGGCAAGTTCTTTAGCATAATCACTGTAGAATCTTAAGGGTATCTCGTCTGGTCCGGATGCTTTTCCGCTACTAAGTGATAGCAGTTGTTTTTCAATTCCTATATCGTTTATTTCAATATTTTCCATTTTGGCGTCCGTGCGACGGCTGAAGTCAGGGACCGTGTTACGATTTTCCGCAGTGAAACAGTTTCGGAACACTGAATTCAGTATTTCTGCCTTTCTTCGGTCGTCCTCTGTTTCGGTGCCATCGTGGTCAACGAGTGACTGAATAGGGGATTTAGATCCGCTTACCGATTTTACATATGGCCAAAACTTTTTAGGGTTCTTGTTTAGATTGTTTGCCAATGTTTTATGTTCGAATTCGTTGAATGCTTCTCTCATTGCTCTCTTTACGCTCTTTTTCGCTTCGTTCAGCTTTTCCTTATCAGCTATGATTCGACTACTCTTAAACCTATGATGAAGCTTTCTTTGTTTCCGTAGTACCTTTCGTACATGATTGTTATACCACGGTGGATCTTTCCCCTCGCTTTGGACCTTAGTCGGTACGAACTTATCTAAGGCGTACTGGACGATGTTTCAGAATTTTTTCCATTTTTGTTCCACATCCTCTTCCTCAGAAATGAACGTTTGATGGTGGTCACTCAGATATTCTGCGATTTGTGCCCTATCACTCTTGTTAAGCAAATATATTTTCCTTCCTTTCTTGGCATTTCTTATTACACTTGTAGTCATTGATGCAACCACTGACTTATGATCACTGATACCCTCTTCTACATTCACGGAGTCGAAAAGTTCCGGTCTATTTGTTGCTATGAGGTCTAAAACGTTAGCTTCACGAGTTGGCTCTCTAACTATCTGCTCGAAGTAATTCTCGGACAAGGCAGTCAGGATAATGTCACAAGAGTCTCTGTCCCTGGCTCCAGTTCTGATTGTGTGACTATCCCATTCTATACCTGGTAGATTGAAGTCTCCCCCTATTACGATAGTATGATCACGAAACTTCTTCACGACGTTCTGCAGGTTCTCTCTGAGGCGCTCAACTACTACGGTTGCTGACGCAGGTGGTCTATAGAAGCATCCGACTATCATATCTGACCCACCTTTGATACTTAACTTAACCCAGATTATTTCACATTCGCATTCGCTAATAACTTCACTGGATATTATTGAATTCTTTACTGCTATAAATACTCCTCCACCATTGGCGTTTATCCTATCCTTGCGGTATATATTCCATTCTGTGTCTAGGATTTCGTTACTGTTCACTTCCGGTTTTAACCAACTTTCCGTTCCTAATACTATATGCGCACTATTTCCTTCAATAAGAGATACTAATTCAGGAACCTTGCCCTGGATACTCCTGCAGTTTACCAATATTACGTTAACTTTTTCTGTTTTTGGTCTCTGAGGACGGACGTTCTTTATCAACGATGATAATGTCCTCTCTGGTAAGCCGTCAGGTATTTTATCGTTTCGCCCAAGGGGGGGTCCCTCTAACCTAAAAAACCCCCGTGTGCACGCCACACGTTCTCTGCTACCCTAGTAGCTGCTTCCGGTGTGTAGTGCACGCCATTTCCAACGCAGCACAGTGCATAGGAAGCGGCTAAATAAATTCCCCATCCTTCTTAACAAATGTCGGATTGATTATTGCTGATTGACAACTGCCCAGTGCGTAGCCTCAGCCCTTGCATTAGTTTCAGCTATCCATTGAGCGGGGAGGCTATGGAGGTCGACCTTTGGAACACCTAGCTGTCTTCAGCCATCTATGAAATGACCGGAAGAACGCTGCTGCTGCCTGCTACACTGCCAATTTCAATTTCCGAAGCAACACTGTTGAGGCGCAGAGGCCGGCATCACCGTACACATCTGCTGGAGGCTTGACCTGCGTGACTTGGACAACCTCGTCGTTGAGCGCTCATAAGCTGTCCGCGTTCCACTTTTGGGTGGGTGGCGCTGCTGCTGCTCATCGTGTTCCTGTGCCAGACACCGATGCTGCTGGCTGCTGCTTCATAAACGGGGGCTGAGAGCCAACCTTGCATGCCAGCGAGTACTTCAGGTGGACCTTGACCTAGACTCTTAAGTGCAAACCTTCGACGTTCACGAGAGTACTCTGGAGATCAATATGCAGAGCTGGAGACGATCGCATTCTGCAGTCGATGGTCGCTCATGACATAGCAGCTGGCACACAACACATCGCAGTGCTGGCGGTACTGCAGGACGAGTGCAAGCTGGCCTTCTTCCGCTGACGAGGCGGTACTCCGGCAGCCCGGATGTGGCACAGCACTTCAGAAAACAGTCCTGTACTACTGCCTAATAAATGTGATATTGACAATGGTGGCCGGCCGGTGTGGCCGAGCGGTTCTAGGCGCTTCAGTCTGGAACCGCGTGACCGCTACGGTCGCAGGTTCGAATCCTGCCTCGGGCATGGATGTGTGTGATGTCCTTAGGTTAGTTAGGTTTAAGTAGTTCTAAGTTCTAGGGGACTGATGACTTCGGATGTTAAGTTCCATAGTGCTCAGAGCCATTTGAACCTTTTTTTTTTTTTTGACAATTGTGTTTTCTTGGCGTTCTTGAGTGTAATTAGGTTCTCATCAGCGCATCCTGCCTGGCTCTCTCCTGGCGACTGTAAGAGTCTGGACAGTATTCACATGTCCTTGGAGATGGAAATGCGCTTTGTCTGTCCACAGAATGTTCCGTGGCCATTACTTGTCCACTTTTATGTGCTCGTAAGAACTGGGAGGGGGATGGACAACGTTCGCCTGTGTAAAAGTTGTCTCCTTGAGAGATGGTAGTGCTGTTCCTCCCATGGAGACACGTTGCTGTTGTGTTAAATTTACACCTCTGTTTCCTTGTGTGCTGTGTGTGAGAAACCTGTTTCAGGTACAATAAGAGCATTTTTGTTGCAGTAAATTCACTATCAGGGAACAGTTTTGACATGTATAACCGCTTTATTTCATTTGTAATGAGGATTCTGCTGATCACATGTTTAAGTTAAATAGATGTTAAAATAAGACATAGGTGCCCCAAATGCACAACAGTGTTCAGTTTGTAATTCTGTATCAACACAGAGATAATAGCGATAATACCTATATAGATAAACTCTTAATAAGCAGTGATCACAAATATTAAGTGAGAATAAAAATTTGCTTAATAGGAGATTTCTGGACAATTGAGCCATATTCTTCACATGTGTTTCAGGTGCCACCTTTTAGTATCAGCTGTGAGAAAACTGGCTACATATTGAGGAACTGAGAGGATGTAGAAAATAGCAACATAGATAAATATAAGTTTAACAATAAATATGTATTTCCATTTTTACGATGTACAACAAAAAATGGAAATTTTTACCATGTACGACAAACAATGAAACGCAAGACGACGTAGATAAAGAGGAGATGGGAGACGTGATACTGCGAGAAGAATTTGACAGAGCACAGAAACACCTAAGCAAAAAAATAAAAAAAGCCCCAGAAGTAGACGACATTCCGTCAGACATATTGATAGCCTTGGGAGTGCCTGCCAGGGCAGTACTTCAAGAAGAATGTAGTAATTGCAATTCTAAAGAAAGCATTTCCTGACAGGTGTGAATATTATCGAACTGTCAGTTTAGTAAGACATGGTTGCAAAATACTAACACGAATTCCTTACAGAAAAATGGAAAAAGTGGTAGAAGCTGCTATCTGGGAAGATCAGTTTGGATTCCTTACAGAAAAATGGAAAAAGTGGTAGAAGCTGCTATCTGGAAAGATCAGTTTGGATTCCGGAGATACACTATGTGATCAAAAGTATTCGGACATCTGGCTAAAAATGACTTACAAACTCGTGGCGCCCTCCATCGGTAATGCTGAAATTCAGTATGGTATTCGCCCACCCTTAGCCTTGGTGACAGCTTCCACTCTCGCAGGCATACGTTCAGTCAGGTGCTGGAAGGTTGTTGGGGAATGGCAGCCCATTTTTCACGGAGTGCTGCACTGAGGAGAAGTATCGGTGTCGGTTGTTGAGGTTTGGCACGAAGACGACGTTCCATAACATCCCAAAGTTGTTCTATAGGATTCAGGTCAGGACTGTGTGCAGGCCAGTCCATTACAGGGATGTTATTGTCGTGTAACCACTTCGCCACAGGCCGTGCATTATGAACAGGTGCTCGATCGTGTTGAAAGATGCAGTCGCCAGCCCCGAATTGCTCTTCAGCAGTGGGAAGCAAGAAGGTGCCTAAAACATCAATGTAGGCTTGTGCTGCGATAATGCCACGTAAAACAACGAGTGCGAGCCTCCTCCATGAAAAACAGGACTACACCATAACACCACCGCCTCCGAATTTTACTCTTGGCGCTACACACACTGTCAGATGACGTTCACCGGACATTCGCCATACCCACACCCTGCCTTCGGATCCCCACATTCTGTGCCATGATTCGTCACTCCACACAACGCTTTTTCACTTTTCAGTCGTCCAATGGTTACGCTCCTTACACCAAGTGAGTCGTCGTTTGCCGTTTACCAGCATGATAAGTAGCTTATGAGCACCCACTCGATCACTAAATCCAAGTTTTCTCACCTCCCACCTAACTGTCATAGTACTTGCAGTGGATCCTGAAGCAGTTTGGAATTCCTGTGAGATGGTCTGGAAAGATGTGTGCCTATTTCACATTACAACCCTCTTCAACTGTCGATGGTCCTTATCAGTCAACAGAGGAGAGTAGTGAAGGAACAAGAACGTCGCCCTACTCTCCACTGTTGCTAGATTTATTCAAGATGGCGGATCCAAGATGTCAGTGATAGATATGGCAACATTGCAATGACGTCAAGGTGAGAAGTTCAAATTTTGGTGGGAAGATAGATCAATTGGACTACATCCACTAACCTAGCCCCTCCCCCAGAAAACTGTGGGAAGTTCAAATTTCATCAGGACAATGGAACACACCACAGCTACCGCCACTAACCTGAGAAAATGGTGGGAAAATAGGTCACTTGGGCTACCTCCACTAACCTAAGTCACCTGATCGCCACCTCTGCCTAGAAATTGGCTGGAAAAGGACTCAGCCTGTGCTGGATAGGATGGACTAAGTATTTATTTTGCATGCAGCCTTTATTTGAGCAATCTGAGGCTATGCCTTCATCTGGTGTGTTCTCCATGGGGTCTGGATGCCAACTGACCTCGTACACAGTACTGCCACCAGAGGGCACTATCATCCCTCCTGTGACATAATCCAAGATGGCGGCCTGGGGAGGGGGAAAATGGTGGGAACCAATAGGAACCCTTAATCCAGTCACATGATAGACTTCAGCCAGTAGGATGGCAGTATATGGTAACTTCATTGGAGGGGATAGAGGGCAGGCTCAGCAGCTCTGGGACCTCAGTCTTGCTCAGTCAGCCAGCAGCAGCAGCAGAAGAAGAAGAAGAACCATAAAGCGTCAACAGCAGTCGCAATCCAACACACCCCTGCAGAACAGAAGGAAACGGAAAACTAAATATCCCATATCACATCTTTGTCTGTCATTAGCATTATTATTATTATTATTGATTGTTTTCGAGTCTTGGTCCGTGTGTAATGCTTCCTCATCTTTGTTCAGCAGTAGCCGTCGATGCGTCCAAGCCTGCAGGGTCGAGCGCCAACATGCCGATCTCTGCTGCGTCTGGACCTGTAGCAACCTTGGCTGCCATCTTGTCGAGACCTGCAGCGACCTCTGGATCTGTGGTAGCCAACAACCTCCAGCATGTCTGAACCTGTAGCGACCATGTGGGATCCTGTGGCGCACATAGCCCACTTTCTGGAGCAGGACAAGGAGCTGTTGTTGTCTGTCCCACTAATCGATTTGTGTTATGAGGACAGGCGATCTGCTCCCAACACATCGAACTCTGCTGGTGGTCCCAAACAACAACAAGATGGAGGACAGTACTGGTCACCAACACATGACCCATCCCAGCATAACATCCCTGTGCTAGTGTAGCCACAGAGTGCAGAGACTAAATGTCCATAATTAAGATATTACAGTTTATTGCAATGAAGAGCATCCTTGTAAGCGGCGAATTAGGCAGAGCAGTGGAAGAGCTTGGTGTAGACCTGGCGAGTTTCCAAGAAACTTACACGAGGGAGAGGAAACTAACATCTTTCTCCCCACAGGTCATAGTGATCTCTGGAAGTCATCGAGCCGTGGCAGCTATCCCAGTGGCAAATACAGAAATAAACGCGACAGCAATTGCGCAACTGACTACTAGCCATGTGTCTGTAGAAATTGGTGCGAGAACCGAGACACGGCTGGTAGCAACACTTTATGTCAAATACAGTCATGAAATAGATCTTTGCGCTGAACTAAAACAAGACATAACAGGCTACGCAGTAAACAGACAGTTAATTATCTGTGCAGACATAAACGCATGCCCTACGCAGTGGCATGTAGCAACTACAGACAAAAGGGGACAAATAGTAAATGACGTTTTAAACGAATCAAACCTCTACATACTAAACATAGAGAATGAGCCACCCACTTATCACAGAAGGGCCGGCACACAAGCAACATAGATATGACTGAGGTGAATGACAGGACCTTAAGATCAACAGCCAATTAGGCAGAATTGGAGGGATTTACACATAGTGACCATAATGTCATACTGCAATTAACAGACACTCAAGTTTCGACAGGAACCACAGACTTTGTCGGAGTAAGGCTGACTGGCCACGACCAAAGAGACAGATAGAGAGGACATCCCATTACAGACTATAAAAGGCAGCATTGACTTTCAAATTCACCAGTTAACAGAGCTAATACGAGAAGTACAGACCGACGCGATATCAGTTCGAGACAGCACACAGGCGAAACTAAAACTAACAAGAAGGACGCGAAAGCGGTACCAAAAGGCGAAAATAGCATGGTACAGAGAAGAAAGATCCAGCATACACAGAAACACTACATTCAGGTACAAAACACTACTCCTGGAGAGAAGACGACGATACTGAGAAAGTGACATACAAACCCAACTCGAAGACATTTGGGGAGTACAATATAGACTGCAGACAGAGCGAATGAAGACCCCGTTAATTTTGTCCACGCTGAGGCAATCAGATAGTGTCATGACTCAAGGATGGAGAGACACAGCACAATGCCTGCAGTACAAACTTCTCCCGGGCGACGACCTACAAAGAGATTGCAACACACAAGCACAACTAAGAAGAGAAATAGAACAGCGATACGCATCAGACAGCGTCGCTTGCCCTTTCATGCGACAAGAGGTCGCTCTGACTCCAGCAAAGTTACAAAGGAGGACAGCCTCAACTCCTGCGGCATCCATGCAAAAGTTGCAGAACAAACTGCCCCACATCTTACCCTATTTCTTGCATATGTATTAAATGAGGCCCTAGGCTAGGGAAGATATCTGTGATATGGAAAACAGGGAACACAATCATAATTAAGAAATCGGCAGATAGGGACTCTTCAGACCGCAAAATCATACATACCAATATTTCTACTAAATGTTCTAGTTAAGATAAAGGAGCGACTTACGTGCAGACACACAGGGGCCTTAGTTAGTATCACTGTGGCTTAATAGAAAACAAAAAAAAAACAAAAAAAAAAAACCGGCCGGAGTGGCTGAGCGGTTCTAGGCGCTACAGTCTGGAACCGCGCGACCGCTACGGTCGCAGGTTCGAATCCTGTCTCGGGCATGGATGTGTGCGATTAGGTTACTTAGGTTTAAATAGTTCTAAGTTCCAGGGGACAGATGACCTCAGAAGTTAAGTCCCATAGTGCTCAGAGCCATTTGAAGCATTTAATAAAAAAAAAAAAAAAAAAAAAAATAAAGCAATAGATGATGCAATCAAGGGTGCTGTTCACTTAGTTAAAAATTCAGTACGTAAATACATCGTGGCGATCAGTATTGACATCGCAGATGCTCTTGGCAATCTATGGTGGTCTGCGGTGTTTGCACGTCTTAGAGAATTGCAGGTATCTCCGGCGCTATACAGTAGTCTCCTTAACTATTGTAAAGACAGAATAGGAGAGTGGCGTGCGGGACATCGCAAGGCTGTGAAGAAAATCGCTAAGAGATGCTCACAGGGCTCTATTTCTGGGCCAATTTTAAGGATAATTGACACTGAATCCCTACTACAACAGGTAGTGCGAAGCGAACACACCAGTAGAGTCGTTGCATATGTAGCCGATTTACTGGCGATAGTGGCGACCGTTTCAAGAGTAAATCTAGAAAGTAAATCAAATAACGTTTTAAAACAGGTAAACGATTGGTGTAAAAACAATAAATTAACCACAGCAATGAGTCTACATAAAGCTAAAAGGTAAAGTACAAAGAAATTACGTGATCAACTTGGATAACACTTCCATAACACGTAATACAACACGAGACCTTGGAATACACATCGACGAGCGTCTAAGCTTTCATAACGACATTCAAATAGTTTCCGATAAGGCTGAACGACTATTACACAAATTATCCAGAACATATACTGAACAATAGTTACTATTACAATCAGTCCTGATCACAAATTTATTTATTCTGGTTACCGGTTTCGACCAACGCCTGTGGTCATCTTCAGACCAAAATGCTGTATGAGCAGGAACCTCCTCCTGGTGGTAAATCAATGCTCCATGCAGAAGTGACTTACCATCAGAAGGAGGCTCCTGCTCATACAGCATTTTGGTCTGAAGATGACCACAGGCGTTGGTCGAAACCGGTTACCAGAATAAATAAATTTGTGATCAAGACAGATTATAATAGTAACTATTAGTAATAACATTGATCACTGTCTGCTCCCACGATGTATTCGAAAGTGATTGAGTACTGAACACTTCAGATTACCACTTGTCACACTTCGTACGTATCAATGGGTCGATCGTATGCTCTACGGCCAGTACATGGGCACACCGACTGAGCTTTGTTAGTAACAGAACAAATGTTAGGCGAAAGCAAGGAAGTGTGCTGCCCAAGCTGTCGGAGCCTTGCCGGATGACACCTCTTGGATCCCTGTGTGTGATCTTGGGAACTTAGCGTATAGACTATACCATCAGATATCCGGCCGCAGAGTATTAGCTCAAGATGTGAAGACTTGACAAGATAACTACCTTAACAGCGGAAGAAGTGGTGGCGGTCAGATGGCTAGCAATGGGAATGGGATAGCAATGATGAGGTTCAGAGAGTTTATACTTTATCTTACAACATTAGGGGACGATTAGGAATGAGACACATCGACCCAAGCAGAGACATGATTCGCTTCATTACTTGACATGGCCCTTAGCCTATGCATTTACACTGCGTGTACCTCATTGAAATGGAAGTATGTAGTTGCGGGGAGAGAGGTTCCTCAGAGCACATAGTAATACTTCTCACACTAAGATACACATACAAAGACTTGTACGACGCGATTAGAGACGAAGCAACGTGGAAAGAAATCAGCAGCATGGCAGACTCGATCTCAAAGGCTCTTCAGTACGTAAACGAACAACAACTTAGATCTTACCTGTGACCCAGGACACAGCATAGAATAAACATGATAGGCACCTCAGACTAAGATTGAGAAACTGGCCGAAGAAACAACACAGACGATGATAATTTCTTACAATTTGCCACCAATCATTTATAACACCCTCCGTTTCCGTTAATTAATTTAAATTTCTTTTTCTTTGTAAGTCAGGGATTGGTGTACCTAGACTGTTGTGTGCTAATTACTGCAAAAAACCTCACAGAAATTATAATTTGTACATTTTCGTTACAGTTTTTTTAGGTTAGTGTTGTCTATCTTTAAATTTATTGTATGTACGTGTAATTGTAGAGCTGACATATCTACTTGCACCCGCAGCCTACTTCTACATCTACTTGTCATGGCGGCTGCAGTGTAACACGTGTTAAGTTCGGCTCGCGAAATTTAGTTGAATTCGAAGGTGTTCTCGTAGGTGGTGTTGTCTAGTACAAGTGGAAATCGTGAAAACAACAGTGTTCTGTGCAGTAGTGCTATTTTTTTCTGTGCTCCGCCAATATCTTCGAGAAAATGGTAAACAGAAGAGTGAACAGCAGCGCGTCCAGCAGCGGGGAAGCAGCAGGTGCGGCGGGCCTGCTCTTGGCGGAAGGTGCGGCCGCGGCTCCCGGTATAGCGGAGCTGGTCCGCTCTGAGGTAAACGCTGCGCTTCGCGATAAAAACAATCTCGATCTGATAGCAGGCACTATATCAGATACTGTAACGGCAGCAGTATTGGCCAAAATGCGTGAAACTGTTGAGGCCAATACTGCCGAAATTACAGCACTAAAAAAGTCTGTGTCTGAATACGAGAAAAAGGCACGAGAGTTGGAAGTCAAACTATCTGCCGCAACTGACGAACTAGAACAGTACCAAAGGCGAAATAGTCTACGACTGTTTGGAGTAGTAGAAAATAAGGAAGAAGACACGGACAGCCTGCTTATACAGGTTGCGCGTGAAAAATTAGGCGTTGAAGTGACCAAGGCAGACATTGACAGGAGCCATCGCGTGGGACGAAAATTACCAGGTGCCACCAAACCTCGTCCAATAATAATTAAATTTGTCTCGTACCGAAAAAGGGCAGAGATCTTTACCCAGAAGAAGAAGCTAGCAAGAACAGGACTTACAATAAGGGAAGATCTGACACACGAACGGCTAAAGATTTTAAACAGTGCCATATCCCATTTCGGTCTTCAGAATGTGTGGACTCAGGATGGCAGAGTAATCATTAAGACAGCAGCTGGAAAGAAGACAGTCACAAACATGACAGAACTGAATAGTATTAAGTGAAGCTACTCGAGCCAAAAGTGCAAACTTAACACCATTTGCAATTGTAACAGCCCCAATACTCAGATATAGTCTTGTAATTTTATTAATTTTTTAATTATACCCATATTTGTACCTTCAACTAATTGTTTTTGTAACTGTATTAACTTTTCACTATTTTTTTGTGTCTGTAGCTCTAACCATTACTTAATTTTAGTTACTGCTAATTCTTTTTTCATTTTCTCAGTTTATTCTCTTCCGTTCTGAAATAGTTCTACTGCAATTATTAGTCTCTCCTTTAGTTCATTAATCACCCATCTCTTCGGTTTAAATTGTTCATAACAGAAATCACTATCAGTATCACTTTAGCAAATTTCAATCTAATTGTAGCTTCCTACGATAATCACTACCAGTTTCACTTTAGTAAATTTCAATTTAATTCTAGCTTCCTACGATAATCTATTAATTACTAAGCTTACTTCTCTCTGCTGGCAGCATCGACCTCTTAAATCACTCCCTTCTCCCTTATTTCCACCCTAAGCTGTTTCAAATACGCTAATTACATTTCTCCTCGTACGACAGAGGATACACAGTGACACACAGCCGTCACTATTTTGGTCATATTCTCCTTGCACAGAATACCACTAATCCATTTTCTATACTCCCGCAACCTCAGGAAATCTTTAGCAGGCGCCTTTCTTTCGGCACTCGCGGTGTCACAAACAGGGCGTGCAAAATCTCGGACACCCCTGTGTTATGTCACTTGGCGGAAGCAGCGGCCAGTGCCCCTCGCGGCAGGTAGTGCCTAACAAAGGGACAAACCAGTCTGCCACCCTACTACAGGCTGCTCGGCGGAACGCGTCAGAGCTTTTAGCAGCTCACTGCAACATCCAGTCTTTACCTGCGCATTACGAAGAACTTAGCCTCCTCTTCAACCAACTAAACTACCACGTAATCCTCTTTTCCGAAACGTGGTTGAAACCACACATATCCTCTGCATCTTTTCATCTCCCAGGGTACACATTTCTTAGGGCAGACAGATCAAAAAAGCGAGGTGGCGGGGTCGGCGCGTATATACGAACAGATCTCAAAGCGAAAGTCTTATGTACGTCAAATCCTGCTGAAGAAAAAGAGGCTGAATTCATGTTCATTGAAATAAATATACAAAGTCGGAAATTCTTGACTGGCGTCGTGTACAAGCCGCCAAAAATAAGCTCAATGAGTTCCTTCCAGTCGGAATTACATTCACTTCAGTGTCAATACGAACATGTCATCGTAATGGGTGACTTGAACATAGACCTGCTAAGAGACACTCCCTCCGCAATAAACCTAAGAAGACTGTTTAGTTGCAATAGCATGAACATTCTTCCATTACAACCTACACACCATACGGCGCACAGTCATACTCTTATAGACGTAATCGCAACGAAACAGACTGACAAAGTAAGAGATGTTGGTCAAACATCGGCCCCTGGCCTCTCAGCACATGATGTAATATTCCTGGCCTACTCTGTGCAGCCCCCAAGGATCAAATCGCGTTACATAACTTGTAGGAACATGAAACGTATTGACCTTGATGCTCTAACAGCCGATTGCTCAGAAATCTCATGGCATCAAATAATCAGAAAACCCACAATCGACGGCAAAATTAATGAACTTGGTGATAAGCTCACTGCCCTCTATGACAAACATGCACCTGTGCGCACAATCCGTGTAAGAAAATCTCTTGCTCCATGGCTGACAGCTGAATTACGTCAAATGATGACTAATAGGGATGCTGCCCACAGGCGTTTCAAGGCAGATCCGAAACCCGAGCGTTTCGAAGAATATAGAAAGCTACGGAACAGAGTGAAACAATGCATTCGCAATGCTAAAATCAGGCACGCTCGCTCCCTTGTATGCAGCGATCTGACGCCCACGACTCTATGGAAGAATCTCCGTAGCTTGGGGGTCGGAAAGGCAAAATCGGAAACTACTTTTCATGTGTCAGCTAACGAATTAAATGAATTCTTCTCTGCACCTCTGAATACCAGCACAGCTGATAATTACCGTCCACAAGAATCCCCAAACAGGATAACTAACAACGATACCTTCCATCTAAAACATGTAACAACAAATACGGCAAGAAAAGCAATAATGAGAATCTCTTCTGATGCAATAGGCAACGACAGTATCGGTATAACCATGATTAAGAATGTTGCCGATATCTTAGTACCTGTCTTAACTGACATATTTAATTTTTCCCTCGTGAACGGAATATATCCCACTGCATGGAAAAGAAGCCTAATTCGACCCATCCCTAAGATCGAAAACCCGCAACTGCCTAGTGATTACCGACCAATTAGCATACTGCCTGCTGTTTCCAAAGCACTTGAATATATTGTTCATGACCAAATCACTGAACACTTGCATGAATTCAGCCTATATGACAAATTTCAATCCGGTTTCCGTAAACATCACAGCACAAACACTGCTCTAATTAAAGTAACTGATGACCTGAAATATGCCATCGACAATCGAAAGGCAACAATATTGACGCTACTGGACTTCAGCAAAGCTTTTGACACTGTTAACTTTGACATATTGCTCAGAAAAATGCAACAGCTTAATTTCTCTGATAGTGCAATGAGATGGTTTGAAAGCTACTTAAAAGGCAGACAGCAATGTGTTGTCTGCGTAAATGAAAAATCTTCCTGGAAACATGTTTCCTCGGGAGTGCCACAAGGATCGGTCTTAGGACCACTTTTGTTTTCTTTATATGTCAACGATATTTCGTCGGTTCTGTCCTCCTGTAAATATCATTTCTATGCCGACGACCTCCAGCTCTACCTAAGCGTCAGACCTGAAGACGTAAACACTGCAATCGCTCAGATGAGTGATGATCTGTCTTCAGTAGTGAGATGGGCGAAAAACCTGGGACTTAAACTAAATGCAAAAAAGACGCAAGTAATCTTAATAGCCCATCAGAAATTAATAAGTTCAGATTTCCGCGAACGGCTACCTCCTATTCTGCTCGACGGTACTCCAATACCATACCAGAAAACAGTGAAGAACTTGGGTGTAACTTTGGATGAGCATCTCAACTGGGCGGAGAATACAGTCGCAGTGTGCCGAAAGACGTCTGCTTGTCTCTATGCTCTCAAAAAGTTTCGGAACATATTTCCACAGGACTTGAAACGCCAGCTCGTGCAAGCACTCGTTCTACCGAACCTCCACTATTGTGATGTGATTCAACAAGGCATGAGTAGTGAAAACAAAAGACGGCTAGAGCTAACCATGAATGCCTGTGTGCGTTACACCTGCAACATTCGCCGATATGATCATGTTAGTGCTTCATACTCCGAGCTAGGGTGGCTGCGGCCGGACAAATTGCGTGACTACCACACTCTATGCCTACTCCACCGACTCCTCATCGCGCAAGCACCCCAGTACCTTGCTTCAGAGATTAAAAACCTGTCATGTCATCATAATCGAAACACGAGGTCACTCTTATTTGGTATCCTAACTGTGCCCACTCACAAAACAAAAACTTTTGCAAACTCCTTCTCAGTTGCCGCTGTCCGCCTCTGGAACAAACTGCCCCTTACCTTGCGCAAAATTCGATCTCCTGCTGCTTTTAAGAAAAAGTTGAAGCATTTCCTACTATCATCCCCACAAAGTTCTCCACAAAATTAATGTACAAGGACAATCCGCTCATCTGTCAAATAGCAAAGCTAGCGTCTCCTATCTTGCTCCTGAGATGCCTTCCTCTTCATCTTTCTCTATTAGCCACGCAATCCTCTTTTCCTTTATATTTCCTTAATTATGTTTCATCATGTCTCTATTCTTCTCCTCCCTTCACCATGAGTCTCCCTCAAACTCCCTGCTGCCGGCACTCCTATCTAAAATCTGTCTCTTCAATAATGTCTAATTATAACAGTACTTGTGACCTAAGAATATAAACTCTATATGTATGTACTTTTCCAGGTGTACCTTTCAAATTGTTTATTTCACTTTTTGTACTAGATTTAGTTTAACATGCCTACTAAAACATATGAATGTAAAATAAGCAGAATGCCTGGTTAGATGTAAGAGAGGGCCTGATGGCCCTAATCTTGCCAGGTTAAATAAATCAATAAAAAAAATAAAAAAAAAATAAAAAAATAAAAAAGAAATATCTACATCTACACTTATACTCCGCAAGCCACCCAACGGTGTGTAGCGGAGGGCACTTTACGTGCCACTGTCATTACCTCCCTTTTCTATTCCAGTCGCGTATGGTTCGCGGGAAGAATGACTGCCGGAAAGCCTCCGTGCGCGCTCGAATCTCTCTAATTTTACATCGGTGATCTCCTCGGGAGGTATAAGTAGGGGGAAGCAATATATTCGATACCTCATCCAGAAACGCACCCTCTCGAAACCTGGACAGCAAGTTACACCGTGATGGAGAGCGCCTCTCTTGCAGAGTCTACCACTTGAGTTTGCTAAACATCGCCGTAACGCTATCACGCTTACCAAATAACCCTGTGACGAAACGCGCCGCTCTTCTTTGGATCTTCTCTATCTCCTCTGTCAACCTGACCTGGTACATATCTCACACTGATGAGCAATACTCAAGTATAGGTCGAACGAGTGTTTTGTAAGCCACCTCCTTTGTTGATGGATTACATTTTCTAAGGACTCTCCCAATGAATCTCAACCTGGCACCCGCCTTACCAACAATTAGTTTTATATGATCATTCTACTTCAAATCGTTCCGTACGCATACTCCCAGATATTTTACAGAAGTAACTGCTACCAGTGTTTGTTCCGCTATCATATAATCATACAATAAAGGATCCTTCTTTCTATGTATTCGCAGTACATTACATTTGTCTATGTTAAGGGTCAGTTGCCACTCCCTGCACCAAGTGCCTATCCGCTGCAGATCTTCCTGCATTTCGCTGCAATTTTCTAATGCTGCAACTTCTCTGTATACAGCATCATCCGCGAAAAGCCGCATGGAACTTCCGACACTATCTACTGGGTCATTTATATATATTGTGAAAAGCAATGGTCCCATAACACTCGCCTGTGGGACGCCAGATGTTACTTTAACGTCTGTAGACGTCTCTCCATTGAGAACAACATGCTGTGTTCTGCTTGCTAAAAACTCTTCAATCCAGCCACACAGCTGGTCTGATGTTCCATAGGCTCTTACTTTGTTTATCAGGCGACAGTGCGTAACTGTATCGAACGCCTTCCGGAAGGTCTTAATTTCCTTATCGACCTCGTCTTTTGATAAATGCAGTCGTAACATGCTACGCGACATGATGAACTGTCTGCGAAGGATTGAGACCGTTACCACATGCTACGGCCAATCAGCTGAACCAGAGGCGCGCCGAGCGGCGTAGCCGCTTGGTCTCAGGCGTCTTGTCACGGACCGCGTGGCTCCCCGCATTGGAGGTTCGAGTCCTCCCTCGCGCATGGATGTGTATGTCGTTCTTAGCGTAAGTTAGTTAGTTTGATTAAGTAATGTGTAAGCATAGGGACCGATGACCTCAGCAGTTCGGTCCCATAGGGCCGTACTATAAATTTCCAAACCAGAGGCGCAAACCATTGACGCAGCAGAAAGGCGCGGCCGCTGTGCCTTGGGTGACGTGACTGATTAACGTCTGAACATGGTTCTGTTACGGCTTACATGACAGAAACCAATGCTTTAGCTATACAAGGACAGCCCCAGCCCACGTAAATATTCATTGCAACCAGGCAGACACCGGCTCTGAGTGGGACCTACGACAGTCTGACAGTCTACATATACCAACCAGTCGCCACCTCTGGACTCAGTCGGTGCTAGCAATAGCCCTCCAATAGGCGGGCTAGCTGATGGCCTACAGTTCGATCCTACGGAGGTGCAGTTGCCTGGCCGCCATTGTTCCTGGGGGCGAACACCTTGCTGCCCGCCTCAGTTTTTGGGGCAGACACTGCCGCTGTTGTGAGCCACAGTAGGGGTTCAGTGGGCATACTGGATTTAAAGGAACGCTTATTTCGTGGGTACTGATAAGACTCCTGGGAAGCCCCTCCCCCTGGCGCCTGGCGAGATCATGCACCTCAGGCAGTTGTGTACGTTAAGAAGGCACGAAAATGAAAGTCACCCATCCACTGTACGAATATAAGCGCAGATAACAATCTAATGCAATGTAATGCAGATAAAGCAATTGCAGGTTAAAAAAATGGGAAAATGATCACCCTCCCACATTAGCACAACGAGTGCAGGGAACGATCTTAGATGAGGTCACTATCACGAATAGAAACCGGTCATTTGGTATCTGTGCTCTGTAGTGAGAGGAAGGTTCATCAGCAGCAGAGTTGTCCCACTTAGAAAATGGAGGCCTAACTTACGAGGTAACACACTCTGACAACGCAGTACATGTCTGAATTACTATAAAACAATGATGTCTCTAAGCACTTCCCCCCCCCCCTCTCATTGCTATTTACTATAATGTTACCGATTTTCTCCAAAATTCCCACGCTTCATTGTAAGATACATGTAAATACTTGGTTGTAAATGTTTCAGCACTATTACAGCGCGTTATTTTTAACTAATTACCAGTGAAGCTTGATATGGTCAGGGGGGAGAGACGGCGGTCTTAATGTGGTTTATTAAATAAAAAAAATGAAAGGAAAATTTTAATGTCTAGACTGCAATTTTCCTATCACAATTAAAGTTGCTATATGCAGCTATCTTCAGATCGTTCAAAATATGAAAAGGTGGTGAAAAAGCGTTGGAAAGCATTGTCAGCTGTAATCATGCAACAACATGCATACTTAAGTACCAGAACAACAATAGTACGTAGTTGAAAACGTCACTGTGAGCAAGCCAGGTTGTAGAAGATAATTTCGTAGGTTAACGGTCATATATCCTCATGCAACTGGACAATTTCCTATACGACCAGCAACCTGCGAAATTACCGTCTACTGCCTGGCTTGCTCACGGTGTTTTCAACTACGTACTGTTATTGTTTTGGTACTTACAAATGAATTTTGTTGCATGACTACAGTCAACGATGCTTTCCAATGCTTATTCACCCTTTTTTCATGTTTTGAAAGATCTGAAGATGGTTACAGATAACATCTGAAACCAGTTATCGAACGTTAATTGTGATAGGAAAAATGCGGTCTAGGCGTTAAAAGTTTGTCCTTTCCAATTTTTTTATTTAATGTTTTATTTAATAAATTAATGAAATACATCGATGTACCACATTAAGGGGGGGGGGGGGGGGAGGGGTAGGACGTCAAACGGGCAGACTTGGAGCAGGAGAGGCACCACAGGACACTTTAATTTCCACTGTCTATACTTTTACAAGTAAATTCGTAAAACTTTGTCAGCATGACCAGGAAGGATTCAGGATTCACACTCGTAGCAGCGGAAGTTCAAAAACATAACAAAATAATTTTTTTACACGTGAAATTTCATCATTTTTTCACTTACTATTGGCTGCATTTGTTGCTATAGGTACACTTTTCTTCATAAGTAAGAGAGACTGTTCGATGAATTTTCCACAGCATACAAACCATACTTACAGGTGTCTGAAACTCAATAATCTATTTAATTTATTAAAAAAATTAATGAGCTGTTACGTTTTAAACTTTATGTTTAGAAAAAAATCAAATTGTATAGTTAATTATCTCAATTTTTACCACAGTTTTTAATAGATTTGGAAAATTCTAGAGTTTCATACACCTGTAAGTGTGGTTTGTATGCTGTGCAAAATTCATCAAAAAATCTCTCTTACTTGTGAAGAAAAATGTACCTATAGCAACAAATGCAGCCAACAATAAGTGAAGAAATGATGAAATTTCATATCTAAAAAAAATTATTTTGTTATGTTTTTGCGCTTCCACTGCTATGAGTGTGAATCCGGAATCCTTCCTGGTCGTGCTGACAAAGTTTTATGAATTTATTTGTAAAAGTATAGACAGTAGAAAATAAAATGTCCTGTGGTGCCTCTCCGGCTCCAAGTCCACCCGTTTGACGTCCTACCCCCTTAAACAAATAGCACATCGCGATATTTTAACAAATATGCCCATACGCGGGGTAAAGCAATTTCTGCAATGCAACAAAATACATCCTAAGTCTTGTTTCTTCTAATTAGTGTGTGACGTCATCATAAGACTGCTCGTAGTATGCCCTGAAAAAAAAAATCCGCACACACACATACACACACACACACACACACACACACACACAAGAGAGAGAGAGAGAGAGAGAGAGAGGGAGAGAGAGAAGGAGAGAGAGAGAGAACATCACTAAATGTACGCAGTTACCGCCACCAATGATAGGAATGCACTTTTACTTAAAAACGCGAGTTGGAGATATGCGAGCGCAGGCTTTCTCGGCTAATTTCATTTATGAAGTCTTCACGGGTTGTCAAGCCGAGTAGCGTCGTCGTCTCGTAGCAACGTTTCGATGGAATGCGTCTCCATCATCATCACCTAAAGATGATGGACATGCATTCCATCGAAATGTTGCTACGAGACTCCATCATCTTTAGGGGATGATGATGGAGACGCATTCCATCGAAACGTTGCTACGAGATGGCGACGCTACTCGGCTGACAACCCGTGAAGACTTCATATACGCGAGTAGGAGACCCAAACGTAATCGTCCCAGCGCTCAGAAGCCACTCAGTGGATAACCAGCCATAGGGCTGTGGTCCACAAACCTGCGCCTGCCTGCCTGACCCTGGCAGTCAACACATTGACAGCGACCCGCCCCTGCCCTGCAGACTTGGAGTCCGGGCAACGTCACTGCTGTGCTGCTAAGGCGCTGCGACCTACCTCAAAGTACCACACGCTGCCGCCATACCTGGTGCTGGTCCACGCCGCCATCGAGTCAGCATGTGCTGAGGCAACACACAACTGTGTAACACGCTTGGAGTTAACAGGTGATAAATTGCACTCTACATAATCTCCTCACCAAGGGATAGGAATGGTAAGAAAAATCCACTTTATTTAAAAAACGAAACAAAATAAAAAATTCACATGTAGTCCTCCTCATGCCCATGTGCAACCTAAGACGATGCCAGCCAATGATGGACTGATGCTGCCACTCTTGATACACATTTGCACCTCCGGCATACACTGGAACCCTGACTATGATGAAAAGATGGCCAGTAGCAACAAGGCAGTTGCCACATGCTAAAGTCACCACCCACGCCACTGTGTACCATTGATTGTGTTAAAAAAGGCAGGATACGCCTTCTCTCTCTCTCTCTCTCTCTCTCTATCTCTCTAAGTCAATAAGAATGCATGATGAAAATGATGAATTCCCGTCCCTCCCCTCATCCTTGATGCTAGTAATTATGTTGTAATCACTCTCTTTTCAGGCTACTTCCGGGCTGTGGAGGAATAAAACATATCAGTAAGAGCTTTTTGCGATAGATTTCTAAGATCGAGATCTCGAACAAATTCGAAAATTTTCCTGATATCTTCATCCATTTCCGAGATACACAGGTTGAAAGTTACCCTACTTGTACACATAAAATACGCACGTAGAAACCGATGAGAGCAAAAATGTAATTCGTAGCACGGGAAAAATACGCTGTAAAGTGTCTCCGTTATCATCAGACGTGTTCCAGAAGCCTCATGTTGCTGCAGAACTGAAGCACATTCAAAATTTTTGTGCACATAAAATCCAGTCGGAGATGTAAAACTGTATAGTCCAAATGGCTCTGAGCACTATGGGACTTAACATCTTAGGTCATCAGTCCCCTAGAACTTAGAACTACTTAAACCTAACTAACCTAAGGACATCACACAGATCCATGCCCGAGGCAGGATTCGAACCTGCGACCGTAGCAGTCCCGCGGTTCCGGACTGCAGCGCCTAGAACCGCACGGCCACCGCGGCCGGCTGTAAAATTATATAGTTTTGAGTTATTTAAATTTCACTTAAGTTAACTACCAAAATATTACTGAGCATTAAGTTCTTTTCATGTGAGTTGTAGCGAAAAGAAGGGAACCAGAGAAAAATGCTCCTATTGGATCACAAAAGAAGCTAATATGTTCTAATTTAAAAGACTGACTGAAAAGTGGGGTGCCAGCTGCCTTTCTCGGCACTTTTAAATATTTTCCCAAAAATTTTGGCATGCAGATATATTCGCAATTTTTTATGCTGAGAGAGATGGAGACAGTGGCAGTGGGAATGAGACGGACAATTAATAAATACTGTAAGATAGTAGCCAGTAGTTGTGTTATAGCAAGGAGACAGTGCCAGTCTTAGAAAAAGAGGGGGACACAGTGGCAGTGGAACATAGTTGGTGTCAGAACTGTGATAAGAAAAGACTGAAGGAAGTAGTGCCAGTGGGAGAGGAACAAAGAGAAGGAGAATGTGGGAGTGGGTGACAGCCAGTGATAATGAGAGGCAGAGTCTGTGACAATGACAACGAGGAAGAGAGATAATGGCAGTGAGAAGAGACAACAGTAGTGGGAAGGAATAAATGGGATAGTAGCAGCGACAGTCAGAGGAGACAGTATTAGTATGGCAGAACGCAGGAGACTATGGCTGTGGGAGAGGGGACAGGGCTAGAGAGGCACGACGAGTTAACGACGTTGAGTTAGGCTGAACGAGTGGGTCAGAATGGGCAAGTGGGAGCGGACAGGTATGAGCGATTTACTGCGACGGGTTAGTGCGTATGAGCGAGTTACAGTTTAGGGGAGCTTGCGGGACTGAGAGGTGAGTTGGATGTAGAAAAGAGTGCGAATATGTTTGCGTCCTAAAATTCTTAAATGTGTCGAGGAAGGTAGATTGGGTCAGTTTGTGCCCCACTCTTCAGTCACAATCTTTTAATAAACAAGAGCATGTTCGCCTTTTTTTGTGCTCCGAGAGGAGCATTTTTCCATTGGTGTTAATAAAGTTTCATTTTCTCGAAATATCCTCGAGGAGAGTTTTTTAATAAATAATTATTAGTGTTATTAATACAGATGGCTTTCTCCTCCTGCTTTGCTGTTATGTGCTTCTGATGGTCGCGACTTATCTGCTTTATTGTGTTCTTCACTTTCATGAAATACCGTCGCCGGTATTGCAGGTATGTGAAGGTGGCCAGTGGTGTCTGATGGGCTGCCCGGGCGGAGGTTCGACGTTGGCAGGGCAGCCAGCTCCCCGTCGGTCGTGAGTGACACTGGAGACTGGTACACATATATTTCTTCAGTATGTTTTTAATAAAGAGCATCTCTCTACCATTTCCTATCCAACGCGCTAGTCACTGCAGAGTGGTGCATCAGCACTAGGACGATCACATTTCCGTCTCTGTATTTTTTAAGTAGTGGTGTACGTCGTCTACTATTACTCTCCTATGCTTGTAGTAATTGCTTACAATTCGCATGTTGCAATGTCGAAGCGCTCGTGTGTGTGTGTGTGTGTGTGTGTGTGTGTGTGTGTGTGTGTGTGTGTGTGTATTTTTTAATAGTCTACTTGGGACTGTTTTATATTGGCGTCACACATCAATAATGCAGGGTCGAGGCTTCATAAGTATTTTGTTGCATTGTAGAAACTGTTGTACTTGGGATATGGGTGTATTTGATAAAATATCGTATTCCACAGCTTGTTTAACGTGTGTTATCTGTGTATTTTGTAAAAATAATGCGCTGCAGTGGTGGTTAAAAAGTTAAGATCACGTATTTACGAGGTGCATTCAAGTTCTAAGGCCGCCGATTTCTTTTCTAATTAACTACTCACCCGAAATCGATGAAACTGGCGTTACTTCTCGACGTAATCGCCCTGCAGACGTACACATTTTTCACAACGCTGATGCCATGATTCCATGGCAGCGGCGAAGGCTTCTTTAGGAGTCTGTTTTGACCACTGGAAAATCGCTGAGGCAGTAGCAGCATGGCTGGTGAATGTGCGGCCACGGAGAGTGTCTTTCATTGTTGGAAAAAGCCAAAAGTCACTAGGAGTCAGGTCAGGTGAGTAGGGAGCATGAGGAATCACTTCAAAGTTGTTATCACGAAGAAACTGTTGCGTAACGTTAGCTCGATGTGCGGGTGCGTTGTCTTGGTGAAACAGCACACGCGCAGCCCTTCCCGGACGTTTTTGTTGCGGTGCAGGAAGGAATTTGTTCTTCAAAACATTTTTGTAGGATGCACCTGTTACCGTAGTGCCCTTTGGAACGCAATGGGTAAGGATTACGCCCTCGCTGTCCCAGAACATGGACACCATCATTTTTTCAGCACTGGCGGTTACCCGAAATTTTTTTGGTGGCGGTGAATCTGTGTGCTTGCATTGAGCTGACTGGATTGAAAAATGGCATCCACGTCTCATCAATTGTCACAACCGATGAAAAGAAAGTCCCATTCATGCTGTCGTTGCACGTCAACATTGCTTGGCAACATGCCACGCGGGCAGCCATGTGGTCGTCCGTCAGCATTCGTGGCACCCGCCTGGATGACACTTTTCGCATTTTCAGGTCGTCATGCAGGATTATGTGCACAGAACCCACAGAAATACCAAGTCTGGAGGTGATCTGTTCAACAGTCATTCGGTGATCCCCCAAAACAATTCTCTCCACTTTCTCGATCATGTCGTTAGACTGGCTTGTGTGAGCCCGAGGTTGTTTCGGTTTGTTGTCACACGATGTTCTGCCTTCATTTAACGCACTTTCGACACATCCATAACTCCATCACCACATGTCTCCTTCAACTGTCGATGAATTTCAATTGGTTTCACACCACACAAATTCAGAAAACGAATGATTGCCCGCTGTTCAAGTAAGGAAAACGTCGCCATTTTAAGTATTTAAAACAGTTCTCATTCTCGCCACTGGCGGTAAAATTCCATCTGCCGTACGGTGCTGCCATCTCTGGTACGTATTGACAATGAACGCGGCCTCATTTTAAAACAATGCGCATGTTTCTATCTCTTTCCAGTCCGGAGAAAAAAAATCGGAGGCCTTAGAACTTGAATGCACCTCGTACATACAGTATATCTTAGAATAGAAACGTGGGTATTTGGAAAACGTCTTTATGTTATGGTTCCTCAGTCATGTACTGTAGTCTCATAATGTATGATGTCATAATTTATGTCGCCAGTTTCCAAGCATAGTAACTCTACTGCTGATGATCCTTCCTCTCACTACAGTAAACGGAACACAAATGACAAAATGCTCTGCAGCGAGAAGGATGAGGGGGTGGAGGCAACCTGGCATTTTTATTTTTAATGTGTTCCTGTTGCCTTAGAGAGAGAGAAAGGGTTTGCTGCCCTTTTTAGCAGAGGCAGTTGTGCGCAGAGGCGTGGCTAGAGGCCTCAGCATGTGCCGACAACTTGTGACGACCTGTCGCCTTTTTATTGCGGCCGGAGTGCGAGCGTAGGTGTGTATCATGAGCACCAGTGTCAGTCTGTCCTTAGCTGTCTTTCTCATAAGTTGCACATGGGCACATACATTTTTTTAGCTTGTTTTGTTTTTCAATCAAAGTGCATTTGCTGCACCATTCCTGTCCTATGATGGGGAGATTGTTAAGAGTGCGATTTATGGTTTGTCAATCCCTCGGGTGTTGCACAGTGGTATGTGGACTTGACGCGCAGTCACGGCACGACGCACGGTAGCAACGTCTTGTACATTGCTGTAGGTCATGGCATCCGAGCAGCTAGGCGATGGTGTTGCTCGGAAGCAAACTGCAGAGCACGGTCGAGTCAGTCAGAGTGAGGTGGCGAGAGCTGCCCAGCCGGCCCTGTTCTGGCACTACGCTGGTTATATTCAGAGTGTGATCACTGAGCGACTATACTTAATCCACCTTCTAGCGTTTTTGAAATAAAAGTGCATTCCTGTCAGTAACTGCTTCCAGCGTACATTTGGTGATGTGTGTGTGTGTGTGTGGTGTGTGTGTGCTGATTTATTACAGACCAGCTACTAGCAGTCTGCCAGTGATGTCATACACTAATAATCCAGGGCCTAAACTTGGTACATATTTTGTTGTGTTGTCGATGTTGTTTTACACCAGATATGGGAGTATTTGTTAAAATACTATGCTATAGTATTCGTTTAGTGTGGTACATCATTGTATTTGTTTAAAATGGTGCTCTGCAGAAGTAGTTACACACAGAATTGCCGCACAAGCCCTACACAAACCGTGGGAACTTCTTAATGTCTATTGGTTGATGAACTGGACAACCAATCAGAACTGCTCCAGCCCTCTTAAATATTCTCGGTAATTCCTAAGTCATCTTGCAGAATTATAAACAGCAATTTATAAAAGAAATTTTGAAAATGAAATAGTAAATGATTTCATTGCGAGTTTTTCTTCTGACTGCCTCTATCCAAAAGCATGCACACTGGACATACGTCACATACATCAAATGATTCATGATTTCACAAGAACTTTCTCACATATACATTTTACATAATTTTTACCAAAATAAAACATTCACGTATTATGTATGACCTCACTATTTCTACGTCATTCACACAATAAAATATAATTAAATAATAATTTAAAAAGTGTTTACTATTATGTCAGCAAGCTGTTGTAACGATAGCAAAGATAATTTTGGATGATTAATTTATATGAACTGATCTTTTTGATTATAGTTGCAAATGAGATTATAAATAAACACATTACAAACCCTAGCTCAGTTTAGTAATACCAGAAAAGTTATTATGGTTTTTAGGTAAAATTTTATATCTTCGAAAGTGTTGTACATACGAACTGTGATTTTTACACGACAGTTCTGTTATCACCACAAGTCTGTATATGGAAAATGAAAAAGATCGAATGAAATTTAATATTACTTCCTCGGATTCATAAAGAGTGTGCATAACGCGAATCGATCACACCGTAGGCCAGCACGTCGCCACAGCTGCCACAGCGTCAGCTCTGCGTACATGAGGGGGAAAAAAATTCTCTCTCTCTCTCTCTCTCTACCGCCTACATGATCAGACACACGCTAAGATCGCTTGGCCGGCCGGTGTGGCCGTGCGGTTAAAGGCGCTTCAGTCTGGAACTGCGTGACCGCTACGGTCGCAGGTTCGAATCCTGCCTCGGGCATGGATGTGTGTAATGTCCTTAGGTTAGTTAGGTTTAATTAGTTCTAAGTTCTAGGCGACTGATGACCTCAGAAGTTAAGTCGCATAGTGCTCAGAGCCATTTGAACCATTTTTTAAGATCGCTTGCTTCACTGTAAGGAGTAAAAAGATCTGGAATAACCTGCTACATTACAGAACTACTTAATTTCATTAACCTAAACAAAATCACCATTTGTGCAGCAACAGTAGATAAATTTATATCCCTCGTGTTTCAATCCATCACTTTTGCGAAGTAAAATTAAGTTCATTTAAATGCTATATAGTAATTACAGCTTTTGCAGCTTGCTGAAACACCGGTTTACTCTCTCTGTCATCTGTATCTCATAATGTATCCCCCACAGCTACACACAATTATACTCATTTAGCCGGCCGAAGTGGCCGTGCGGTTCTAGGCGCTCCAGTCTGGAGCCGCGAGACCGCTACGGTCGCAGGTTCGAATCCTGCCTCTGGCATGGATGTGTGTGATGTCCTTAGGTTAGTTAGGTTTAACTAGTTGTAAGTTCTAGGGGACTAATAAACTCAGAAGTTGAGTCCTATAGTGCTCAGAGCCATTTGAACCATTTTTTTATACTCATTTAATGTACGCAAAATTCTTAAATCTAACAGTCCCATAATGAATGTATCCAAAGAAAATACACATCCCTACAGCAAAATACCCTTCCAAAAACATTAAACTAAACATAATATATGTTCAAGAAACTGACCCACAAACCCTTATCCTAACATATATATGACAATACGAAGCAAAAAATTCTAAACCTAAACACAAGAAATTGTATGCTTTATGTACACAAACTTAAATACTAACACATTGATGGTAAGCACCTGAATCTTGTTTATTCTGACATTTCTTAATGCAGTGCTTCATTGTGTCGTCGAAGTATTACCTCTAAATAGATCTACACAATAATAGCCACCCCTCACAAAAAAAGCAAACTATAATTTAAGACTTAATCTACTATACACAAAAGACGGACCCAATTTAATTAGCTTGCTTTTCAAGACATAGAAATTGGGACATGAACAGTTTACTTACCGTTGGAAAAAGGAAGTCCCAACGTTATGTTCTGTTAAGTACTAGTTGTGTAAATGGCGTCTAGGGCGATGATAGATGCGTAAACGGCCGCTAGGGTACTCCTTCAAAATGGTTCAAATGGCTCTGAGCACTATGGGACTCAACTGCTGAGGTCATTAGTCCCCTAGAACTTAGAACTAGTTAAACCTAACTAACCTAAGGACATCACAAACATCCATGCCCGAGGCAGGATTCGAACCTGCGACCGTAGCGGTCTTGCGGTTCCAGACTGCAGCGCCTTTAACCGCACGGCCACTTCGGCCGGCTAGGGTACTCCTGCCAATAGGTAGTTGTGAATAATATGGATACGATACAACAGAAGGTTTTTGCGTTCTTGAGTCGTCAGAGTGCAGCGGGAATTTCGTCTCCGATTCAGCACTGAACCACCAACTAGGAAAACTATAAGCTGCTGGTTTAAGCAATTATAACAGGGTATCTCTGCAAAAGTAAAAACCCTGGCTGTCCGCATGTAGCCGGCCGCTGAGGCCGAGCGGTTCTAGGCGCTTCAGTCTGGAACCACGCGACCGAACCTGTCTCGGGCATGGATGTGTGTGATGTCCTTAGGTTAGTTAGGTTTAAGTAGTTCTAAGTTCTAGGGGACTGATGACCTCAGATGTTAAGTCCCATAGTGCTCAGAGCCATTTTTTTCAATCCCTTCCTTAGTGATGACTAGGTCACATGGGAAATCAAGACTTGGCTCTACACTTCTGGTCACCGAACTCTCCTGACCTCGTGCTCTGTGACTTTATGTTGTGTAGCTATGTTAAGGAGGCTGTTTACGTCCCACCACTACCAGCAAATCTGGCCGACCAACCTGTGGAACCATGTCACTGGTGCGATGAACTCCATAACACAAGACATGCTTCATCGTGTGTGGGACAATTTGGCTACTGCTTGGATGTTTACCGTGAAGCAAAGTGGAAAATAAACATTGTTTATGTGCAATTTATACATCATGAAACACAAATCATTTAAATGGGTTCTACTTTTTCGAATAAACCTGTTCATTGGTACATATTCTGCTTCATCTTAACCTATTACCTCTTTCACTGTCATCTCTCAATTCATCACTTCCATATGTAAGATGGCCATCAAGCCTTTCCCAGTCAAAGCAATCGTAAGCTTTTATTTTTTCTCCTATCTCCAGCATTTATTTCAAGCACTTTTCCTTTACAGGATATATTTGCCTCATGTTTTCTCAAAAAGTCTGCGCCCAGCAACACATTTATATTCAGATTTGGTATCACAAGCAATGCATGATTAAATTCTTCTCCGCCAATGTCTACATCTAATATTACCTCCCTCCATGTATTGTACTGTATGGAACTGGGGATCTAGAAACGACGGAGAGGCTTCGTCCCCACCGTATCCTGCAGTGGTACACAACCACCCCACACCGAACCCAGGATTATTGTGCGGTTCGGCTCCCCGGCCCCCGTTTAGTCCCAACAACCACCACCACCATCCCCGGCCCCCAGTAGACATCCCCCCCCCCCCCCCCCCCCCCAAGGGAACGTCTCGTCTCACAGCAAACGAGTGTAACCCAATGTTTGCGTGGTAGAGTAAGTATAGTGTACGCGTATGTGGAAAAAGTGTTTGCTCAGCAATCGCCGACATAATGTAACTGAGACGGAATAAGAGGAACCAGCCCGCATTTGCCGAGGCAGATGGAAAACCGCCTTAAAAACGATCCACAGACTGGCCAGCCCACTGGACCGCGACACTAATCCGCCGGCCATCTCTAATGACCTCGTTGTCGACGGGACGTTAAACACTAAGCTCCTCCTCCTCCTCCGCCGGGCGGATTAGTGCGGGGGACTGGCACGCCTTCTCGCCCGGAAAGCAGTGCGTCAGACCACACGGCTAACCGGAGGGGCTACCTTCCTCCTTACTGGCTTCCTATAATACCCAGTAGAATTTTTGATTATTCCTCTGGTGATTGGAAATTCAACTGTTTTCTTGCAAATCTGCGCACGACACTGCATGGTACCAATATGTTCCGAAAAACCACTCACAGAAATGCGATTTTTCAGGGGGTCATATCTCAGATTGTATTGATCACAGAGAAAAAGGTTCAAAATGGCTCTGAGCACTATGGGACTTAACTTCTGAAGTCATCAGTCCCCTAGAACTTAGAACTACTTAAACCTAACTAACCTAAGGACATCACACACACCCATGCCCGAGGCAGGATTCGAACCTGCGACCGTAGCGGTCGCGCGGTTCCAGACTGTAGCGCCTAGAACCGCTCGGCCACCCCGGCCGGCAGAGAAAAAGGGTCAACTGGTATGTATAGCGCATGGTATAGCGACCATTTGCATACTCATCGGAAGAACGGGCATACTGTAGCTATCCTACAGTACAGGGGCAATATGTGAACATTACACACTTCCTCCAGTCCAGAAAAATAGAGCAAATCAGGCGGTTCCTCTCTGTTGTGTGTGGTCTACAATGGATCATAGGCGGCTTGCAGAAACGTAATTTGTTCGTGAGTAGTTCCTGAGAAAACCCCAAAAGACAATGGTCCTTGAGTATAAAAGTACCAATTGTGGGGATGGCCACTTTTGTATTTTCTAGTAGCTGAGTTCCCAGCGTTGCCCGGGTATGTATTTATTCTGGGGGGTCCTTCCCACTCGTCTCTTATAGGGTACCTAAAGGATGCGGCGTTCTCGGAATGCTGTACAACAATTTAATCAAATCGTATAAAGAGTCTTTATTACAATAAGGAAGATAGACAATACTTAACTTTGTATTACAAGAACATGTCGCAAGAGATGGGCGACAGGCAGACAGTCAGTGTCTTTCTCTGTATGCTATGTCCGCCTGCTTAGCTGACTGCTAATGTGCTTGCCTTCCATGCAGCTGACCCAGGTTCGATTCCCGGCGGGGTTGGAAATTTTCTCCACTCATCACCGGCACGTGAATCGCCCAATGTGGCGTCGACTGAAATAAGACTCGCTCTTGGGCCGAACATTCCTGGATGGAGCCTCCTGGCCAGCAATGCCATACGTTCACTTCTTTCTATTTCTATAGACTATGCCCATACAACCATACAGGCAATGGATATGGATCACTAATAACTGCTATCGTAGTGCTCTCCTAGTGCCGGTCTAGTACTGTGCGGCTGAGGCTGGCAGGAGCGGCGCTTATATTCTCTTCCTGTTAGAGGCCGCTCCTGTCGTGGTGCGGTCCTGGTCACCCGGCTTTTGGCTGACGTCATCTCACAGCCCTCTCTACTCTTGTGTTCTTCATCTTCGTGCCAGTGCTTGTCGATACGCCGTAACATACTCCAATATTCTATACTCCACTTCCTCCTTGCCCCTTTCTCTGTCTATCCCCACCTACTCCACCTCCCACTCTGTTCATCTCCTCCCGCCCATCTGTCTGTCCATCTCTTACTCCCATACTCTCTGTCCATCTCCTCCTCCTACTCTCCCTGTTCATGTCCTACCCTTCCTTTCTGTGTCCATCTCCTCCTCTCCTCTCTCTGTCTATCTCCTCCTCTTCCGTTTCTCTGCCCATTCCTTCATCCATTCTGTCTGTTCATCTCCTCCTCCCCCTTCTCTCTGTCCATTTCCTATTCCCCTATCTCTTTCGATCTCTTCCACTCTGTGCCTATCTTCTCCTTTTCCCTCGCTGTCTGTCCATCTCCTCATCCTCCCTTCTGTCTCCACATTATCACTCTCACCTCAATAGGGCACTGGTGGTTCTTACTCCTACAGTATTTCTTTCCAGATTGTAACTAATATGTGTACAAAATTTGACTGAAATCGTCCCACAGGTTTAGGATGAGCTTTTTACCTGTGCCTTTGTTCGCATATGGACATTTAAAATGTATTTCACAAAAATTTGACATATTTCACACGTATTTGTACACATATTTCACCTGTGTGTCTAGCTAATTTGCCTTGCAGTTTCATTTTCACGTAGCTTAGTGTTTATGACGTCGTATTTTCTGAAACATGTGTTGTACAATGATGTAATTTTGCAGGTACATCCAGTGACATATGTGCCTACTGGCTGCGAAATGTGTTGTGGAAAGATTTAGTAGTAAGGAAGTAATAAATTAAAACGTCATACGTGATGCGCCAGTTTCTCACAATCATAAGTGTTTATGACATCTTATCTCCTGAACTATGTGTTGTAAAATGGTATATTTTTCTATGTACGTTATCTGACAGACGCGAATGCTGTCTGCGAAATGTGTTGCGAGTAGAGTTAGTAGTACAGAAGCAATAAATTATAACGCCATGCGTGATGTGAAACTTATTCACGTATCTCAGTATTTGACGTCATAGCCCCTGAGCAATGTGCCGCACAATGACATATTTTTGTACATATATTCAGCAGCACATGTAGATACTGTCTACGAAGTATGTTGCGAATAGCGTTAGTAACAACGAAGAAATAAATTTAGGCGTCTTGCATGATGCAGTAGTTTTTCACGAAGTTAGTGTTTATGACTCTGTAACTCCTGAACAAAGTCTCGTATAACGATGTATTTTTTTCTGGTATATTCATTGGTATATGTGAATACTGCCAGCAAATGTGTCGCGAATACAGTCACCCTTTGATAGGTGAGTGGTTCTTACCCGCACAGTGATTCTTTCCAGATAGCCAATGAGTGTTTAACAAGTTTTGTTGAAATCGGTCGAGTGTTTTAGAAGGAGATATGAACATACTCATACACGCCCATCCATTTTTATAATTTTGCTGACTACTGAAATTTTTGCCATATGGTATTCTCGGGGAGCTTCTAAAATTTTTTCGATGCCATTATCCGTTACCGATATCCAGAGGTTGAAAGTTATCGCATTTATTCAGGAAAACGTAAAACCTGTTTTTAGCCGTTTTTGAAACGTGGGAGGTAATTATCTAAATAACTATTGATAGAAAATGGCTCAAATTTTAACTGCAGACTCTTTAGATATTCATCTAGAAACCACATTTTCCCTTTTTCGAAAATCTGTATCCATTATCAAGACGTACCCGAAAAAAATATGATTTTTGGATACCAAAACTACCAATTGTGGGTATGACCACTTCTATAATTTCTCTTCTAAGCATATCGCCAAAATTTTTATCATATTTTCTTAAGATGATGATCTCGGGGAGTCGTTAAACTTTTTCGATATCAGTACCCGTTACCGAGATTGAGAGGTTCAAAGTGACCATACTTATGCACGTTAAATATGCACTTAATATTCGGTCTGAGGCGTATATGTAGTTTTAACTGACGGCATGAAAACACGGCGTCGGTCTTAGGGTCATTGCAAGGGCTCTGCGGTCAACAAACTACGTTTTTAGTAAGCATTTTTAAAAAAAATATAACTTTATGGCGTGCTTTCTCTGTATGATGGGCACTTCACACCTATATACTGATGAGCCAAAACATTGTGACCACCTGTTTAACAGCGTGTTGATCCACTTCTCATACAGAATACGGCAGCGATTCTGTTTGGCATGGATGTGAAAAGTCCTTGGTAGGTTTCCGGAGGTATGAGACACGATGTATCACAGCTCAAATCAGGCAGTTCCCGTAAATTACCGGCCGGGTGTGCGCAGTTGACGCCCGATAGGTATTCCATAGGGTACAGATCAGAGGCATTTGCTGGCCATGAGAATAATGTGACTTCACTATAATGCTCCTCAAACCACTGCAGCACGATTATGACCTTGTGACACGGACAGTTAGCCTGCTGGAAGATGTCAGCGCTGTAGGGGAAGACATCAAACATGAAGAGAGGCAGTTGGTCGTCAGTAATGTTCACGTTGTCCACAGCTTTCATGGTGCTTTCTATTACTACCACAGGTCCCATGGAAGCCCAACTCAAGGTACCACATCACATAATTCTGTCCTCGCCGGCCTGAATCTGTGACGTGCAGCATGTTTCAGGCAGCCATTCGTCTGGATGACGGCGTGTAACGACAGTCATCGACCTGGTGTAACAAAAAATGCGATTCATATGACTAGGTGACCCGTGTTCATTGATCCACGGTGGAAGATCAGTGACACTCTGCCCACTGCAATCGTAATTGACGATGTCGTTGGGTCAGTATGGGAACAAGTAAGGGTCGTAGGCTGTGGATCTCCATGTTCAACAATGGTCTTTGAACGGTGTGCTCTGACACACATGTGCCTTCAGCAGCGTTATATTCTGTCCTTAGATCTGCCACAGATCACCGCCTATCCTATTTTACATAGCAGGAGTCCTTCCGTCTCCACGCTTTATGATGAGGCGTGGACGTCCAATATCATGTGGCCTGCTCGTTATTTCTTGATCCCTCAATCACTTTCGGCAGATGCTTAGACAGTAGCACGCGAACAGCCAATCATCTTCGCCGTTTCAGAGATTCTCTTTCCCCATCTCAGGGCCGTAACAATCTGACCTTTCTCGAAGTCGCTTATATTAGTGGATTTCTGCATTTGCGGTCCGTACCTTTGCTGTGACGACAACCATTTCGTCTCTGTTCCGCTTACATTTTTTCCTTACCGTGTCATGTGACCGCAACACTACGAGAGGGTTATAAATCTCGCGGTGGGCAGTGGTCACGTTTTGGTCCATCAGTGTAAGTGAATTTTGCGTTGTGATATACTTTACAGTCTCCAGCTGTAAATTATAGCTGGCTTTGCCGTTGTTGGTAACTTCACGCATGATTTTAGCCGCCTTTTCACATATTGTCTCTTCATGTTCTGAAAAATTTCTTCTGTCGCTGACAGAAACTCCTAAATATTTGCAATCATTGCTAAGCGTAATTGGACCATTATGTAATTTACGGTTTGGATTCTGGCTTAGGAAGAGTTTGTCCTGAAGTAACATGTATGTTGTTTATTCATTGCTCCTGCACCACCGCTGTTAAATTGAGAGAATGTAGTTGCATATTTAAGCTTTCACCTAGAATCTCTATAGACCACGTCCAAGACATCATCAGAATAAGCCGCTACTCAATCCAATCCATCAGACTCATCCCAAAATTCCAAACGTCGCAGTTTTCCGGTCTCAGAATATCGGCCTAGATTCCGACCCCTGCTGACAGCACTTGGTAATCTTCGGTAATACCTTTCGCCACTCATCGAGCCATTAGACTATGCGACTCGTATGGTTGTCCATGAAACTAAGATAAAGGCATTTTGGGATCCGGAGATATCTTAGGCGATCGAAGATCTGAGGCTACAGTAAACTGTGAAAACCTCCTGGAATGTCGATCGTAATTACTGTACAATATTTATTGTTTGTACTGTCTACAATTTGGTGGGTCTGAGTGATGGCGTCATCGGACGAATTATCTCTTTGGAAGCCAAATTGACATGGGCTAAGTACAAGGCGCTCTGTGCTCTTAAAGCCTCTGGCACAGCAGTTGCTCCTGAACTTTCGTTACAGTGTTTACTAAGCAAACGTATTAGCACTTTCAGAATCCAAGTTCTTTGGCGTCGGTGTCCCTTCACTCAGCAACGTAGATACTTACAAGATGATGTAAAAGCAGCGTTGATAAAAAAAACACCATCTAATATCTACAATTACTGAGGCCACGCAACTCTAGCAATGAAAGAAACATCTGTAGAAAAACAGCAATTCAGTTTTATCGGGCAGTAACAAAATGGATTAGCCTCTGGAAAATAATGTCCGAAATTTCCACACAAAAATGTTTATTTTGTCCTTATAGCCAAAGAAGTACTATTCAGTCCACATTTAAACTATTGGCTATTTTCTTCCAGTTCACAACTCATATGCACATTTCATACACACAGCAGCCATAAATCTGTCCAGACCCGACCAGAATCAAACAACGTTTTCACAGTCATTAATTTCACCACTGATTTTCACAGTTGAATATCTTTCCAACAAAACAATTCCAAAACTTCCAAACTTCACAAGACTGTCTGTAAATGCAACTGCTATTACAGCCACGCTATCTGGACGCGAGAAGCCAAATATTCTTCATTTTACACATTATTTTGACTCGCACTAGTAACATGATCGTCCGCGTTCAAAGCTAGCGAGTGACTCCTCTTCTTGCAGCCTCACTCCCAGTATATCAGGTAACGAACGGGAACCGTCTCAGTTCTGATTGGCTGATCATACTCACTGCCAGTCAGAATGCTCGCTCATGATCATAATCGCGCCAAAACTGGCCTGCACCAATCCTTAGACACAGGCTCATTTACGTCATTCTGGCATACAGATATTAAAGTAAAGTTTAATAAACGAAAACGAAAAGGCAATAATTCTGGAAATATTCTTTATATATTGATTTTACTCCAGCTGACTTTCTGGCTGATCTGTTACAATAGCAATCACATCTAGACATACGTCATCAGCAAAGTGGGTAAATTCCCTAGGATCATTTTCCCACGACAGGCTTGTGTAGCTCTTGCAGGTTACTTAAGACGGTATATCATGCAACATTTAAATCTGTTGAATGTCCCACGTACACACTCATTTACTCACATTTATTCCCACAACAGTATTAGACGCAAATAATAATTTTGTCTGATTTTTATATTACGAAAACGAAAAATAATTAAAGTTATAATATGAAAACCTCAATTAATTAATTCTGCACACTGAGAGTACTGTTTATGTTTTCCAGTTATACCAAAAGATAAACTATTATACTTCCTGACTGAATTTAGTTCCCTAAGTGTCAGTTTTTGACTTTTGTAGCAAGTTTTTTTAATCTCCGAAACTATGATAGTTACAATGTTGAAATTTTTATACAATCGTCTCCTGAATAACAAAAGGTAGTGTACCGATTTTTAAAATGATTGAATAATACACTCCTAGAAATGGAAAAAAGAACACATTGACACCGGTGTGTCAGACCCACCATACTTGCTCCGGACACTGCGAGAGGGCTGTACAAGCAATGATCACACGCACGGCACAGCGGACACACCAGGAACCGCGGTGTTGGCCGTCGAATGGCGCTAGCTGCGCAGCACTTGTGCACCGCCGCCGTCAGTGACAGCCAGTTTGCCGTGGCATACGGAGCTCCATCGCAGTCTTTAACACTGGTAGCATGCCGCGACAGCGTGGACGTGAACCGTATGTGCAGTTGACGGACTTTGAGCGAGGGCGTATAGTGGGCATGCGGGAGGCCGGGTGGACGTACCGCCGAATTGCTCAACACGTGGGGCGTAGGGACACTGTTGCTCCTGGGGTATCGGCGAGGACAATTCTCCATGAAGCTGGGCTACGGTCCCGCACACCGTTAGGCCGTCTTCCGCTCACGCCCCAACATCGTGCAGCCCGCCTCCAGTGGTGTCGCGACAGGCGTGAATGGAGGGACGAATGGAGACGTGTCGTCTTCAGCGATGAGAGTCGCTTCTGCCTTGGTGCCAATGATGGTCGTATGCGTGTTTGGCGCCGTGCAGGTGAGCGCCTCAATCAGGACTGCATACGACCGAGGCACACAGGGCCAACACCCGGCATCATGGTGTGGGGAGCGATCTCCTACACTGGCCGTACACCACTGGTGATCGTCGAGGGGACACTGAACAGTGCACGGTACATCCAAACCGTCATCGAACCCATCGTTCTACCATTCCTAGACCGGCAAGGGAACTTGCTGTTCCAACAGGACAATGCACGTCCGCATGTATCCCGTGCCACCCAACGTGCTCTAGAAGGTGTAAGTCAACTACCCTGGCCAGCAAGATCTCCGGATCTGTCCCCCATTGAGCATGTTTGGGACTGGATGAAGCGTCGTCTCACGCGGTCTGCACGTCCAGCACGAACGCTGGTCCAACTGAGGCGCCAGGTGGAAATGGCATGGCAAGCTGTTCCACAGGACTACATCCAGCATCTCTACGATCGTCTCCATGGGAGAATAGCAGCCTGCATTGCTGCGAAAGGTGGATATACACTGTACTAGTGCCGACATTGTGCATGCTCTGTTGCCTGTGTCTATGTGCCTGTGGTTCTGACAGTGTGATCATGTGATGTATCTGACCCCAGTAATGTGTCAATAAAGTTTCCCCTTCCTGGGACAATGAATTCACGGTGTTCTTATTTCAATTTCCAGGAGTGTATTTAATATCATTTATTTAGGTTTTTATAGGTGGTGAATGTACGCGTCCAGTAGGAGACCTAGAATAGCTTTCCCACGGCAGGCAGTGATAGATGCTCGTGTGACTCTCGGTTGCGCCGCTAGATGTCAGCCCACGAAGTTACATGCAGCAAGCTATCCTAAAACAAACGTTCGCTCGGAACAACTTGTGACGCTACATGTAACTGTAGAGGGATCACATGCAAGGTACAAAATATAACGTCTGACAGAGCCGAAAGTGTCTTAAGCAATGAAGTAATAATAATAAAAAAACACAACTGAGTTAGATGTGGCTCACTCACACTGCATTACAGAGTCCAACTGTTTATAGGACACACACCATAATAACACATATACATCTCCGGCGGTAATTCAGTTGAATACCGCCCTTAGATTGTGCTATTCCAGTACCAATCGAAGCGATAGGTGTTGCAGGTGCCAGCCAGCCAGCCAGCCAGCCAGCCAGCCAGCAGCGGTGCTCGCCAGCAGCTAGCAGTGGTCCCCGCCAGCACCGGCCCCCGCCAGCAGCCAGCAGCCAGCAGTGGTCCTAGCTGCAAGGCATCCACGCAGTGGGTGGCAAGGGTGTGCAGGAAGAGGTTCTTGCTGGCGGGAAGGGAGCGGTGAGTTCAGGAGTGGTAGGAGGGGGTCGGGCCTTACACTTCTGGGAGTAGGTAGGATGAGGGAGGTTACAGGAGGGGGGGGGGACTGGAGATTGTGGCACTGCCGTAAAAAGTGGGCTTGCCTACAGTGCGGGCAGGTGGGGGCCTAGCGGCACTCAGATGTCGGGTGTGCATTATACCGCAAGCACCTTTGGCAGCGGAGGGATTGAGGAGGGGAACGGGAGGGGTCAACTTTATAACGTTGGTTAAAAAGGAGGGCACCCTCCTTCAGGAGATGGTCTATGGAGGGGGCGTGCTCAGAAAAGACCCGCATAAGGCGGGTGGGGCCAGCAGCGTTGTGGATGTGACGAACCACACGCACCTTCAGATTTGGATGGGCCTGATGCTCCGCCAACACCTCCTCCTCCATGATCGTCGGACTAAGCCGAGTAATCACAGCGGTGAGGGTCGGCGGGTGACGCGGGGGTTGGGGTTGGTGGGAGTGAGGCGGGGAAGGAGCAGGAGTGAGGGAGGCATGAGGGCCAAAGTGGGTGACAGAGATGTGGGAAAGGAGGTTTGTGTGGAGCGTAGGGCTGGGGGAGGAGATGAGCACCGAATCACGGCGGGGAGTGAGGAGGGAGATGGGGGCACCAGGAAAATTCTGGCGAAGGAAGAGGTTGAGGTTCCAGGCTTCAAGAAGGGAGGGATCAGGACGGGAGAGGAGGTAGCGGTAGGAGGAGGGGGTAGAGGAGGAGGAGGAGGGGGCAGGGACAGGCGAGGATACATCCATGGCATCATTGGTGGGGGAAGGGGGACGAGGCGGGGCCTTTTTGGGAGTAGAGGAGGCACGGGTGCCACTGGGGCACTTGACGGCGGTGGAGGAGGTGTGGGTGATGGGAACAACTGGAATGTGGTGGGGAGTGGCAGGTCCCAGTGCTGGAGTCGGCGCCAGAGATGGTGAGAGCGATGGCAAAGGCGAAGGCGAAGGTGACGGTGAAGACAATGACGATGAAGGCGAAGGGGAGAGTGGAGCATGGGCCGTAGCCCGCCGGGCGACCACCCTGGCGGGGGCTGCAGAAACAGAAGGAGCAGAGGGAGGGAGTGGAGGGAAGGGATCAGAGGAGGTGCGGGAGGGAGGAGCTGGGGATGGGGCGACAAATAGGGAGGGAGATGAGAGAGTGAGGAGTTGGGGGATGGACTGAGGGGGGAGTGAAGCGGCACTCCACGTGATAGTGGTGGCAGCAGCAGAGGGTGAGGTGTATATGATGGCAGTGGTGGTGGCTGTAGAAGAGGTGGTGGGGGTTGACATTATGATAAGGGGGAAAAACCACACCGTCCACACTTCGCCCTACCTCCTCCACCGCTCCGATAATCCCCTCTCGAATGCGCGTGGCGGAGTTGCCATTGGGCACCACCGCCAGATCCCCGTTCGGCTCCAACCTCTCCTTCCCGACCCCACTGAACACCTGATCCTTAGTCTCTTCTTCCCCGGCCTTACCGTTACCTGCGCCACCATCTATGTTCGCCCTAACGCCCCTATTCCCTTCGACTTCCTCTCCCACATTGACCGTACCTTCTCCTACTACGTGATCGCCGCCGACCTCAACAACCATAGTCGTTCCGCCGCCCAGTTACGGCGGTGGCATCGGTTCCTCTCCTCCCTTCAAGGCGACCTCATCCCCATCCCCCAGCACACGCGTCCCGAATCCAACTCCACTCCCGATGTTATCCTTTCCTCCCCCAACCTCCTAGGCTGCATAACGGTGGATGTCCTGGAGCCTATTGGTAGCGACCATCTCCCTGTCCTCCTTACCGTTTCAGATGGTCGTCGCCCCCGCCCTGACCCTCGTCATGACCCTCCCCCTAAGTACATCCATGACTATTCCTGTGCCAACTGGAATGCCTACCAGGATACCCTTTCCACCCAGGTCGATAGCCATCCCTTCACCTACCACCACCCTGACGATGTAACCCATGCTGCCTCCTTTCTCCAGCAGACCTTGACTGATGCCGTGGAGGCCCACGTCCCTACTGTCGCCGTCCACCCCCACCGTCCTACCTTGCCCCCACAGGTCGTCCTCCTCCTCCGTGAATCCCACCGTCTCTACCGTGCCTTCCTCTGCATGCGTGACCCGGACACACTACGACGCCATCGGCAACTCCAGCGTCACATTCGTAATTTGCTCGCGGCTAAGAAACGCTGGGACTGGCGACAGACATGCACCCATTTAAATGCTACCCTACCTATCAACTCGTCCAAGTTCTGGTCAGCCTTCCATCGCCTTACCGGAACTAAACCCTCCCCCTACTGTCCTCTTCTCCATGGTGATCACCCCTTCCCTGACTCCCTTAGTAAGGCCAATCACTTTGCCTCTTACCTCTCCGATGTCTTTCCCATCACCGATGATCCCCAGTTCGATTACTCCCTTTTCCCGGGTGTCCGTGATCGAACTGACACCTCTGTCCCTCCCCTCGCTCCTGGTTTCCAGTACTTGGACAACATTGCACACACGGAACTCAATGCCCCTATCACTACACAGGATCTCATTGCTACACTCCACACAAAACGCAACACCGCTCCTGGTCATGATCGTGTCACCTACCGTCACCTTCGTGAAGCTCCTGTCTCTTTCCTCTCCACCCTGGCCAGGCTCTACAATGTAGTCCTGTCCACTGGTTACTACCCCGACCTGTGGAAAACCTCCCATATCCTGATGTTCCTTAAACCTGGCAAACCGCCATCCGCTGTCTCCTCCTACCGTCCCATCAGCCTTACCTCGGTCTTCAGCAAGGTCCTGGAATCTATCCTCACCCGCTGCATCCACCAGCATCTCCGCCAGCACCGCCTCCTTCCCGTTACCCAGTGTGGCTTCTGGCCGTCATTCTCTTCTGACGGTATTCTCCTTCACCTCACTCATCTCCTTTCCGACCAGCTTAATTCCCGTCACTCTGCAATCTTCCTCTCCCTGGACCTTGAATGAGCTTATGACCGCATATGGCATTCCGGTCCCCTCTTCAAGCTCCAAACCTTCGCCCTTCTCATTAACTACGTCCGTCTGATCGGCTCCTTTCTCTCCCGCCGTCCTTCCTATGTCACCATCCATAACACAGATTCCTACACCTTTTTCCCCTCCGCCGGTGTGCCCCAAGGCTCCGTCCTCTCCCCGCTTCTGTACCTTTTGTTCACGGCGGACATGCCGCCGCCGTCACCCCCCGTCCACCTTCTCCAGTTTGCCGATGACACCGCCTTCCTTGCCCTTGCCCCCACCCTGCAGCGCTCCCAACACCTTCTCCAATCCAATCTTGACCAGATCACCGCTTGGTGCAACCAGTGGTTGGTCAAGGTCAATCCCTCCAAAACCCAGGCGATCATTGTAGGCAAAACCACCCCTTCCTTCCGCCTCCTTGATTTCTATCTCACCATCTATGGGCGTCCTATCGCCCTCACTCCCACCCTTAAGTACCTTGGCGTCACCCTCGACCGTCGCCTCTCCTGGACTCCCCATCTCCGGACAATCCAAGCCAAAGCATGCTCCCGACTCCGTCTCCTCAAGCTCCTTTCCGGCGGTACGTGGGGTCTGGACCCCTCCACCATCCTCCACACCTATAAATCCCTCATCCGCCCTCTCCTTTATTATGCCCATCTGGCCTGGATCGCCGTCCCCCCCCCCCCTACCTTTTATAAATCCCTCCAAATCCTTGAACGCCATGCTCTCCGCCTCGCCTATCGCATCCGTCTCCCCTCCCCCATGCGGATCCTGTATGATCTCATCCCCTTCCCCCACCTCCTCCTTTTCCTTGAAAGGATACGGATCCTGTACACCTCCTGCAAACTCGATCGTCCTCATCCGGTTGTCTCACCCATCCTCTCCCACCCCCGCCCACTACCGCGTCTGTATTCCCACTTCCCCTCCCTCCTTCCCTCTTCCCCCGGGCTTCCCCTCCCCCTTCCTCCCTTCCTCGCTTCCCCCTATCTCCCCTGCCCATGGCATCTACTCTCCCCTCTCCCTCCCCCCCCCCCCCCCTCCTCCTGTCTTGGCAGGTCCCCGGACTCGTACACGGTTAGTGAACATTCGCGTCCCGGAGATCAACGCCTTGTGTTCTGTGTGTGCCGTCGTTTTGTGCTTAAGTGATTCAGTGTTATTCATTTTGTGCACCTACGTTCACGTGTGACTATTTTCGTCTCTGTCTGTGTCCAAGTGTCTGAACAATTTTATCTTGGACTCTACGCCCGTGAACGGCACCTTGTATATTAAAAAGTGTTTGTCTCCGTTTATATGTCCACCATGTTTTTTCTCTACATGTCTTCATTTGTATATTAGCGTTTCTCTGCGGCTAAAGAGCGGCGTCGTATTCTGCTGCAGGCCTGCCTGTAATACAGGTTTCAAAATAACAATAAAGAAAAAAAAAGTAACACATATGTACGATTGCGTGCTGAAAAGTAATGCCCACGAATTTTTTATGTGAAAACTCCTAAAGGTTTTTAAATAAAATAAACGTTAATGTCGATGTTCTTCATGTCTATATATCCGCAGCCCTCTGCCGCTAGAGGGCTCCGAATTTAGCGTTTAACATGGCGGTGTGTAATGTAGCTGTGTCGAAGGGTAGGAAACAGCGTGTTGTAATCAAGTTTCGAATTCTAAGAGTTCGTCCACACATGGAACACCCTCTCTTTCAGCAGACAATGCCAGATCACATATGAGGGCTGCGACATCTGTAGCTATCCGATGCCTTGGGCTCACTGTCATCGATCATCCACAGAACAGTCCCGAAGCGACACTATACGACTTTCGTCTGTTTCCAAAACATGGAGAACAATTTCGAGGAGGGAGGACGAGGAGCAGATTAGTGTTTAACGTCCCGTCGACAACGAGGTCATTAGAGACGGAGCGCAATCTCGGATTAAGGAAGGATGGAGAAGGAAATCGGCCGTGCCCTTTTTAAGGAAACATCCTGGCATTTGCCTGAAGCGGTTTAGGGAATCACGGAAAACCTAAATCAAGATAGTCGGACACGGGGACACTTTTGATGATTTCACTTTAATAGGGGTGAAGCTGTGCATGGAGAGATGAGGTTGTGGTTCCGTCAACAAATTCAAACATTCTACAGTAACAGTATCAATAAACTGGTCTCTCGTTGGCAGAAATGCGTTCGCTGGCAGAGTGAGAAGTAAATATCTAGAAATAAATGTATAGACCTGAAGAATAAAGGTACAAAATGTTAACAACGTTTGTTTTATTTAAAATCTTTAAGAGTTATCACATTAAAAATTCGGAGGCATTAATTCCCAGCACGCCTTCGTACCGAGACTTATTTCACGCTGTAACATTACAGGCTTGAAGCCTTGCTTGAGGCGAATGCTTGGAATGTGTTTGGCGGTAGGGGAGACAGGAAGAGGTTGCAGGATGTGGACAATGTAAGAGAGAGTCGCTAAGGGAGATTCATGTGTCGGTGAGCGTCTAATTAACCAAGTATATTCACAAAAAAAAATGGTTCAAATGGCTCTGAGCACTATGGGACTTAACATCTGCGGTCATCAGTCCCCTAGAACTTAGAACTACTTAAACCTAACTAACCTAAGGACATCACGCACAGCCATGCCCGAGGCAGGATTCGAACCTGCGACCGTAGCGGTCGCGTGGTTCCAGACTGTAGCGCCTAGAACCGCTCGGCCACTCCGGCCGGCTATGTTCACAAAGCTTTTAACCTGATGTAGCGAAAGGTGTTTCTTGAAGTGCTATAAGCGGACTTAAGCGTTAATTATTATACAACAGTTACGCACGTTTTGAGAATTGGGGCCTATTTTCAAACCATCAAAATTAACTTAAGCGTTAATTATTATACAACAGTTACGCGAGTTTTGAGCATTGGGGCCTATTTTCAAACCATCAAAATTATGGACTGAGCTGATTTGCTAAATAAACTGTTGTTTTAACTTGTAAACTTTGCGTTAGCATATGTTATTTGGTAGCTGTGCTCGTCCGTAACAACTCACCTGGACAGTACTATAAACTGAGGATAATCGTCGAGTAGATTGGCGGTCTTTACAAAAGGATTCATACTAACCGCTGGATGGCAGGATTCTCGCAAAGCAGGCGGCTGCATTCTACTGCTGTTTCCAAGTCTCATTGTAATGGCCCTGATCGTATCCAGTATACGTTTCCTTGTTTCTAAAAGTGAAGAATTGGCTGAAAAGGCAGTTAAACTTCAGTTACGAAAACGTGGTGCGTGTAATTCACCTAGCTAATTAAAAAAAAAAAATGGCTCTGAGCACTATGGGACTTAACTGCTATGGTCATCAGTCCCCTAGAACTTAGAACTACTTAAACCTAACTAACCTAAGGACATCATACACATCCATGCCCGAGGCAGGATTCGAACCTGCGACCGTAGCAGTCGTGCGGTTCTAGACTGCAGCGCGTAGAACCGCCCGGCCACTCCGGCCGGCAGCTAATTCAAAAGTTTGGGGTAAAATCGATTTAATGAATGGATTCTGAGAATGAAAAGTTTCTCTGAGTGTAATGGGAAATATTTCGAAATGCTGAAATACGTAGACCCAATCAAGTTTGAACTTTTCTGTATAAGCGGAAAATATATAGAAGACGCGAGAAGAGATAAGAAAGCAATTGATGTTTTCCTTAATTTATTGCGGAGTGGGTGAACTTTGAAACTGTTGTGATACCCAACTGAATAATCTCACGCAAAAGAACAGTTCGTCAAAAAGTTATTTAAATTTTATTTAAATCTTAATTTTTAAGCTCGCCCTTTTTCATTTTTGCGATATCGTTCTGACAAATAAATGTACGAGAGTCGTTCAATAAGTAATGCCCTACTTTTTTTTTTTAAAGCCATTAATATACATAGACAAACGTCTTGTTGGTGCTTCGCATTTGATGTTTGTTCTTTGCGCCGGTGAAGTTTCGAACCGTTCTGGCAGATGGCAGAGCCGCAGTGCAGCGTCAAAATGGCGTCTACATACGACTCACGCTACAAGCAGCGTGCTGGTGTGCACAAAAAGAAATCGTGGTGAACATCCATAGGTGACGATGCTGCAGTTGATATGAGCACAGTTGGGCGATGGGTAAAGGAAGTTATAGCCTCAGGAAATGCAGAAACAGAGCTCCATTATCAGCCACACTCGGGACGTCCCGTCACAGCCGCTGCTCCAGACGTGCTGAATCGTGTGGATGCCATTATTCGTGCCGACCGGCGCATCACAACTCGACAATTGGCTCTAAAATTGTCGGTCAGCATTGTAAGTGCATCTTCAATGATCGACACTCTCGGATATTCAAAGAGGTGCTCACGATGTGTTTCACGAATGCTCACAGTGGACCACAAGATTCAAAGAAAGGCCATTTCATCTGAATTGTTGGAGCGTTTTGAGACCGACGGAGAAGCCTTTCTGTCACAGATTTTTGCGAGGGACGAAAGCTGGGTGCAACACTTTGCGCCGGAAACAGAAAGGCAGTCCATGAAGTGGCATCATCCTCATCCACCACAAAAGAAGGAATTCAAGACAACCCCTCTGCCGGAAAAGTCATGGTGATAGTCTTCTTGGATTGTGGTGGCGTCATTCTCGTCGATGTGATGCCGAGATGGTCAATTATCAATTCAGAAGCATACGTGAAGACTTCATTCAAAGTCAAGAACCGTTTCCGACGTGTTCTATCTGACAAGAATCCAGCTGAAATCTTTCTCCAACACGATAATGCACGCCCACACACAATTCTGAGAACATGGGAACACATCGCCCAATTGGGTTGGACATCATTGCCTCATCCGCCCTACAGTCCAAACCTGGCACCCTCAGACTTCCATCTCTTTGAGCCGCTTGAAGATCCTCTAACGAGAACACAATCTGAAGATGACGAGAGTGTCAGTCGTGCAGTGAAAACATGGCTACGCCTACAGGACAAGAGATTTTACCAGCAGGGAATACATGCTCTTCCACAACGTTGGCGTGCGGCCATAGAACGTGATGGAGACTATATAGACAAAGACATGGACAAGACATGATGATGTACATTGTCACCAAATTCTGACTCTTAACAATAAATATGGTCTGAGAGAAAAAATGTGGGGCATTACTTATTGAACGATCCTCGTACTAATATGATTTTGTTTTAGAATGCTAACGCTTATTGCTACACTCAGCTCCTTTTAACACCATGTTTTGTTTTTATTTATTGGTACTGTAGAACGTTTCAACTCTGACAATATTCGAGGTCTGTTTTATGTCCAAAATCTCTATAAAAATTCCACAAAGCTCAGTCATTGGAAATATTATACATTGTAATGGCTCTGCTGAGCGACAAGCAATAAACTTTCGTCGTACAGCATAAGGTGCTTATCCTCACGCTTGCATTGCGTTATAAAATCTATGTGTTAACGGCGCAACATAGTATCAATCTCTAACATAAACTTACATTACCAAGTTCGCCTTTGTCTTTTAGTCCATTACTTTTAACATTTACACCTTTCATAGTCCTCTCAAATACTTACAAAAAAACTAAATATATACTTCTAAATACTGCAAGTTTAACGTCAATATCTTCTAAAATCTGAATGTTTGGCAAGATGACTCAAGTGTAGCCAAGACTAATAAAATGTTCAACAGCTAGGAACGCTCTACAGAAAAAAACATTTTGTCTCATAAAGAGGAGAGTGAGATACGGAGTTAATATTGCTTTCACGTCCAGAGATGACTTCTTTATTTCTTCTGTATCTTAATCTCACCGCGATTTCCCCTGGCTCTACGCGTCGATGCCGAAGAAATCACGAAGTCAATCGAAAATATATCTTAGCAGGAAATCCGGAATGGCTTCTCCACTTCGATATTACTTCTATCATTCATTAGGTTCGCCAGCTCCTGTATCAGCTAAGATAAGGATTAAAAGATTCTCCACCCAGCCTACTGGAGCAACTTCGTCGGCCACCACAGATTATCCCTGATCGCACACAGGGACCCCACTGCCAGATTCCATTCTTACCGACAGATAGCCAGCGACTTGCCATAGCTTCATTTTTTCCAGTGGTTCCTCGATAAATTTAGAGATTTTTACGTCTGAATCACTGTAAAAAACAAGTAATTTATTAGTTAATTGGTCTTCCGTGTGTCACGAGAGGATTCTACGCATCTACCACGTAGACTAGAAAACTTGATTGCTACTGAGGAAGGTGGTACATTGCGTCAGATAGTGTACTCACATTCGGGAGGACAGGGATTCCAGAATGGGTCTGAGTATTCACATTTAAGTTTTCCCTTATTTGTCTACATCACTTGTGATAAATTTCGAGGTAGTTCCCTTGAAACGGCCATGTTCAATCTGTTATCCCACCTTCGTTCGATATGTGCTTGTGCTTGTGCTTCGTATCTAGTTCAAAAGTGGTTCAAATGGCTCTGAGCACTATGGGACTTAACTGCTGTGGTCATCAGTCCCCTAGAACTTAGAACTACTTAAACCTAACTAACCTAAGGACATCACACACATCCATGCCCGAGGCAGGATTCGAACCTGCGACTGTAGCAGTCGCGCGGTTCCGGACTGAGCGCCTAGAACCGCTAGACCACCGCGGCCGGCTTCGTATCTAGTCAACTGGGCGTCACAACTGTTACAATGTACACACTCTCAACTAAAAATTAAAGAAAACACGAATTTTTGCCTTACCTCTTCTCACGTCGTGCTTGTGTATCATGCTTATTTGCCACCCGAGAATTGTGAGACATAACTGTTCATAAATATTTTATGTTTCTGAACCACTTAATACCGAGAAGTAATCACTGCAAAAAATGATATTTGTATCTTAAAAATTACACATAAATGGTTAAATTCCAAATCCATTGGACTGAATCACTAGAGCGAAATTTATATTCACTGAATTAGTTATTGCATTTTATGAAAGTGGCATTGAGCGTTTCTATATGCAACCTCAAAATTTATACGCTAAAAATCACGCTAAAATTCTTAAAAAAGGTTGATTTTTTTCTCTTTTACACATTTTAGGGCTCTAACCTCCCTAACTACGGATTAAAAGTGTGAAAAGTATCTGGTTATATGTTCCTGTACAATGTGTAATTATTGTAATATTATCACTTAGATGATTAATTTGTATGAGATGTAAGATAATCCTTGATTTCGAAGGAGATTTTGGTGAGATGATAAAATCTCCTTTTGAATATCGATAATTTCATATTATGCAGTATTTCTGTGACTTCTTTTCCTGTGTAGATGTCAGTATCAGTCCCACCTAATACAGATCCCACACGCTCTAAGAGTGTTTTAGTACAAGTTGGACAGTAGTTTTCGAGCAATATATTTCGTTGACGAGGTACAGTTAATTGGAGCCTTCAACGTGCTTTACCCATTTTTTACATTGGCGTTCTGCTGCCAGTCGCTATGAGAGACAGCCTGAAAGTCGTTTTCACCCGTTCATACAGTGTATACATCCTAACAGGAAGAGATGGATAAAAGAGAACCGACATCACATACAATTGTGCTGGATAGCATACACACTGGACAGAAACTTGATATGGAGGTAATTTCCTCGAAAAATCAGTGCACACTCAGTGACCGACTGTATTTTCGCACTGGGAAATTTTTGTAAACCAAGTAATATGAGACGTTGTCAGTTTCCCGCAAAATTTTATTCGCGCTGATCTAAATGATTTAAAATTATCACATGTTACGTTACTTGAAACATGTGCTCAGGCGTTTCTTCCCGTTGTTCGATTTACTCGTTTGACGTTACATCCCTATTAGCTTCTCTGTGCAATACTATATTTTTGGTATATTAATTATGTACTGAATGCCTTCACTACAGAACACGTTTCCACATACTCTGTAAATTTACCTTCGACTGCTTAGATGGGTGGTAATGTGCTTGCCTGCCGTGTAAGTGAGCCCGGGTTCGATTCCCGGCCGGGTCGGAAATTTTCTCCGCTCGTGGGCTGACTGTTGTGTTGTCCTCATCATCATTTCATCCTCATCCCCGGAACGCATGTCGTCGACTGAAATGAGACTTGCTCTTGGCGGCCGACGATGCCATACGCTCATTTCATTTTTTTTTTTTTTTTGTGTAAGTTTCCAACGTAAGATGCTCAAACAAAGTTTCGCATCGTCCTCATGAGTTGCATAGCTTGGTCCTTTTTGTCGGAAACCTATGTCGCAATATGCTTTCGTGCACAGGAAATCTCTACGTGCAGCTACGTGTGTAGTGGGGGTAAAACTAAACTCATATTTTCAGTCCAATGCAAGTCATTGCAGTGCAGCAGAGCAAGCTCTATCTCCTATCGTGAACGGGAAAAAACTTCTTCTGTAGACTCTTCAGAAGAAGCACTTCAGGATTAGACCGTTTGTGCAATGTCACCCAAGAAGTGTTTTCAGAAAAAAAAGATGCCCGCTGAATTCGCGTACACACCGCGACATCATTCGAACATTCAACCGCTATCGTGAGAGATAAGACACTGAAAATCTGCTCCACAGTGATCGCCCGCTGTCAGCAACACCAGCTGATGACTGCGAGCTGCAGATTATGTAAATCATGGCATGTAGGTACCCAGAAAAGAATGCAACAGAGTTACGCACTGGCTTTTTGCATACGACTCGGACGGCTGTGTACACCCAGACAGTATGTAACAGTCTTCACACGATTGATTTAGTCTCTAGGCTTCCGTTGCGAACAGAAGTATGACACCTCACGCTTTCTACTTTCTAATCATCCCCGTGCGTGAAGAAAGTGTGCAAGTGAAATCGAAATGGGATCTGTAACATGGTCGACAGGTTCTTTTCATCAACGAATGCAAAATTTATCTGGCATCTGATTGTCGTCGTAGAAGAGGGAGGAGATGGACGGGTACCAATGTAGCTGCATAAGTTCAGCAAGGAAGAGAACCAGTTATTCGTTGGGCCAGCATCATACACAGATGCCGGACGCCGCTTATCACTATCGGGGACACTTTGAGGGAGTAGAATAGCAGTGTTCATTCTGACCCAAATCGGTGACTCAGCATCCATAAGCAGTTTTTGAGCAGTGTCATATTACAGTTTTGTGTATCTTATTGAAGGTCACTCTCGGCACATGGCAAGGTCACCGAAGTGCTGGGGGGAGGGGGGGGGGGGGAGGGGAAAGGAAGGGAAGGAAAGCGGGAGGGGGAGATCATCCTACCCCCATTTTGTTCGCATCCAACAGGAATCATTCGAGTTCTCTGCTGTGCCGTGAGAGGATCCATTGATCAATTTTTGTGACGAATTAATATTTAAAAAATCATCCAATCAATGGGAGGGAGGCGTCGCACTGGCCAGATGCCAGAGTCGATGCTGACATTGATGCAGCACTTACGCTACGTGCAACAGGTATGCAAGTTTGCGACAATTTCTGTGGCATTGTGCTAAGACTTGCACACATTTTAATTACATTACCTGAATCCCCCGGAGTATTATTCCTATACATGCGTAATTACATATATTAGAACCTTCTCCTGTTTGCTGATACATTACTGAGATTTATTACAAATGACATGTTTGAAATGAGGTGGAGATAGTATCATAGCGCATCCATAACAGAGCAGTTGCCAGTTCACCCAAGGCATAATCATCAACCACTATTTATTTTAGAACGAATCGAATAACAAATCACCAAGTTTGTTTGATGACAGAGGGCATTAGTCATCGTTCTTTTAGAAATGGCGTAGTGCATATCCTGTGGTACCATGAGACAATATGGAAGACAGGCACTGGTATTAATGCTTAAGTCAATGCTGTTCCCAGCCATAACATTGCGTGAAATCATAAGAAAAAGAGCTAATTATCTGCCTTACATTCGTTAATATCTATCTTTAGAAATATATTACTATGGACTTCGCATGCACCACTGGCGTACGAGTTTGCAATGGCGTCTGTCGTGTGTGGCCTCAATGCACACAAATATTGTGATATTTCTGCAAGCCTCATGTGCCACGATTTTTGTGAACACAACCCAGACTGCACCCTTGGCCACGTGCTTCTGGTGTTTGACATGTGAAGGTGGTCGTATGCACAGAGAGAGAGAGAGAGAGAGAGAGAGAGTGAACGCAAGCGCGCGCACACACACACACACACACACACACACACACACAAACACACGTTGCGATCTTTCTGTACGCGTTGCATCGTGCCCTGTCACGTGATTCTGCAAACACATCGAGACGGTGCCTTGGCATCATGCTCCGGACTGTGCTGAGTATGATTAAACTTTTTGTGTTTTAATTATTTTAATTACATAGACTGGTACCCACGGAACAAGTTGCACTTTAACTGTGTTACTGGCTAGTCCAGTCATTACCTGAGGTAGAATATATATATACACTCATGCTCATAAATTAACCGAGCGAGGTGGCGTAGTGGTTAGCACACTGGACTCGCATTCGGGAGGACGACGGTTCAATCCCGTCTCCGGCCATCCTGATTTACGTTTTCCGTGATTTCCCTAAATCGTTTCAGGCAAATGCCGGGATGGTTCCTTTGAAAGGGCACGGCTGATTTCCTTCCCAATCCTTCCCTAACCCGAGCTTGCGCTCCGTCTCTAATGACCTCGTTGTCGACGGGACGTTAAACACTAACCACCACCACCATAAATTAAGGATAATTGCAGAATGTGGTACCACACAACGTGGCACTACACAAAACTGGCCCTAATAGCATAGACACATAGTGACCACACGCTACACAGATCTTTAAGTCCACGGTATTGGTGATAAGTTGAGAAAACCGTCGCGAAACACATGTGCTACAAAGCGCCACTGTTTCCTGCGCATGTACCCCGACATCAATATGAGATACGATCACCTTGCAAACGTGTACAGGCCACACAAAGGGTTGGCATACTCTGGATCAGGTGGTCGAGCAGCTGCTGGGGTATAGCCTCCCATTATTGCACCAGTGCCTGTCGGAGCTCCTGAAGTGTCGTAGGGGTTTGAAGACGTGCAGCGATACGTCAACAGAGAGCATCCCAGACGTGCACGAAGGGGTTTAGGTCTGGAGAACAGGCAGGCCACTCCATTCACCTGATATCTTCTGTTTCGAGGTACTCCTCCACGATGGCAGCCCGGTGGGGTGGTGCGTTATCATCCATCAGAAAGGTGGGACCCACTGCACCCCTGAAAAGGCGGACATACTGGTGCAAAATGACCTCCCGATACACTTGACCTGTTACAGTTCCTCTGTCAAAGACGTGCAGGGGTGTACGTGTACCAATCATAATCCCAACCCACACCATCAAACCGAGACCTCCATACAAGTCCCATTCAAGGACATTAAGGTGTCGGTATCTGGTTCCTGGTTCACGCCAGATGAAAACCCGGCGAGAATCAGTGTTCAGACTACACCTGGACTCGTCCGTGAACATAACCCGGCACTACTGTTCCAATGACCAAGTACTGTGTTCTTGACACCAGGCTTTACGGTCTCTCCTGTGATCAGGGGTCAGTGGAATCACCTTGCAGATCTCCAGGCGAATAATCCATATCTGTTCAGTCGTCTGTAGACTGTGTGTCTGGAGACACAGTGGCTGTGCGGTAAGGTCCCGAGCAAGTCTACCTGCAGTACTCCGTGGCCGTCTGCGGGCACTGATGGTGAGATACCGGTCTTCTTGTGGTGTTGTACACTGTGGACGTCCCGTACTGTAGGACCTGCACACGTTTCCTCTCTGCTGGAATCGTTGCCATAGCCTTGAGATCACACTTTGTGGCACATGGAGGGCCCGTGGTACGACCTGCTGTGTTTGACAAGCCTCCAGTCGCCCTAATATTCTACCCCTCATAACGTCATAAATATGTGTTCTTTGAGCCATTTTCAACACACGGTCACCATTAGCACATCTGGAAACGTCTGCACACTTACTCACTGCACCGTACTCCGACATTGACCAACACACCTCTGCGAATGTGGACTGCTGCCAGCGCCACCGTGCGACGACCGCAGGTCAAATGCACCGCATGATCATACCCCGAGGTGATTTAAACCCGCAAACCGCCCACCAGAGCGTTGTTTCACCATGTATCAGCATTATCCTTAATATATGAGCATGAGTGTATATCATTTCCCACTAAAATACGTGTTATTGACGAGTATCAAATGGTTCAAATGGCTCTGAGCACTATGGGACTTAACATCTGTGGTCATCAGTCCCCTAGAACTTAGAACTACTTAAACCTAACTAACCTAAGGACATCACACACATCCATGCCCGAGGCAGGATTCGAACCTGCGACCGTAGCAGTCGCGCGGTTCCGGACTGAGCGCCTGGAACCGCTAGACCACCACGGCCGGCCTGACGAGTATCGATAAATCACGTACGCAGTTGCCTGAGGAATTTTATGTCATCGCAAATAATGCTGGTTACAACTTAGACAAAATTGCTTACAAGGCGGCCTGTGCTTCACCCAATCGTTATATTAGAAAATCCACAGTACAGTGATGCTGATGCAATATTATCTGTAGATACGTGGCATCGTCTATGTGCTGTCTCAACGGAGACTCTGCCGCTAAAGAATTTGTAGCCACTGTACGAAGCTGATCTTTCCTGCTGCTCGCTGTGAGAAAAATATTCAGGCCAGTGTGTAGCCCAATGAATACACGACCGATTACCGCGAATGTAGCAAGTAAAGAGCTTAATTGCACTTTCGCATGGAGAAGTAAGAATTTCAAATTTTAGCAGCTCAGGTTGTTAGAGACAAAGGAGAGACGAGTATTAGACAGGGTTTGGAGGAGAAACAGGTGGGAGACAAAGGACGTGATTTGGCAGAAAAGAATGAAAATCTAAGTGTAGGTAACTGCTGGGGACTTTGAATCCCCCTCCATCTGCATGCGAATCCAGTGTTGTAACCACTGTGTCACCTCACTCGGTTCAACGCATCTCTCAATTCTTTCAACGCATCGCGTCTCGGAAACTTTCCCAAGACTGAAACAGTGTCCTCCGTGCTAGACTCTTCTTCCTACTAAAATCCATTACACTTGTCCCGAATTCTCCCAGATGATCTAAGTATCCCGTTCACCTCCCGGTCCACTAATTTCAAATTCTCGTCCATTATGTTGTTACCCATAGATAGACAAACAAAATTGCAGAAGTGTGCCGCTAATGATGCAAACCGATACTATAGTTTTCTCTTTCTTTTTACGTGCATTGTCAAGGATTTATCAGAATCGAGATGTAACTGTCTAAGAGTGCTACTGACGCTTCCTGAAATCTATGTCTGCCATTCTTCTTCTCTAATACTCAGTTTACTTGAGCGTCTCAGTCCATTCCGCTTCTTAGTATTGAAAGTTTCCTTTAGAAATTGTATTTTCGTCTGTTTTGGAAGTTGCAGTACCTTGGTTGGTTGGTTGTAACTTTTCTGTTGTTTAGTTTTGGGTGACTTTGTGCATTTCCAACTGCGGATGAGAGAAACGAAACATATGCCTGTAAGAATAGGACATGAATTTGGCCCTGTTTTATAATCTTTCTAAAATGTGCAAACTGATTAAATTCTCACCGTTACTATTAATCTCTTCAATTAAACAAAGAGGCCCCTGTGCGTTAATGATCTGCCTAATAATGCTGCTCATGAATTGGCCCCAGAGCGTTGATAATTTTCTTAGCAAACCGATCCTGAAGTGAATATGTCTTAGATCATAAACATAACTGCTTGGAAACGCGGTGTTTGCTGCTCTCTGTGCGCCAGCTGCAAATTTCTAACTATAGTTGCTGAGAGCTTAGTGCAATGCTCCAGACAGCAAGTAAACTATCTTATGCGCATGATTTAGCGACATACCCTTTAAATAAAAATGGCTTGGGTCGAGGATGTGGACAATGCTGTTAGGTGAAATATTTGTTTAACAAACTGTTTTGAAATTCCCGAATGAGATTTTCACTCTGCAGCGGAGTGTGGGCTTATATGAAACTTCCTGGCAGATTAAAACTGTGTGCCGGACCGAGACTCGAACTCAAAGGCGAAGGTCCCGAGTTCGAGTCTCGGTCCGGCACACAGTTTTAATCTGCTAGGAAGTTAATTTGAAATTATCTGATGTATTGTTACTTGTATGAAATTCTTGTTACAACACTCATTAACATTGACAAATGGCAACATCGGTATGAAACTCACTCACACAAATGTTAGACAGACAATTAATAAACATGAGAAATACCTTATGGAAAAAATTAACCAATCTTCAATGAAAAATCTGTAGTTCCCTGATACGGATATCTCATTAAAAAATGGTTGCACACTACGAGCGACTGCAAGATTTCGTCGAATGGTTTTGAAAGGTCCCTATCGGTCCCAAGCTGTACACGAGAGTAAGAATTGCGGTCGGCATGCACTCCAGAGGCGTCAGATCACGTTTAATCGGATGCAGCTCCACAATGTCCTTAGAGAAAGGACGAAACGTCCGAAGGTGTCAGCAAGAACCTATCTCCGTTGCTCATCGCGCTGCGAACTGTCATTTTCGACCGCGAAATGTGTGGGAATCAACGCCCCAGGGAAAGCGGTCGTTTCATTGGCTCTCTTTCTGCTACCTCCTGAGGCCTTTTCATGCCGATACCGAGCGGCGGTGTGCCTGGAATGTTTTCCTCGACCACTAATAAGAAAAGCGAGTGATTTCAACGCTAGGCTTCATTGTTCTACGAGGCCTATTCGGAAAGTAAGGTCCGATCGGTCGCAAAATGGAAATCACCGTGAAAATCAAAAATGTTTTACTTGCAACAGTTAGCTAAACCTTCCAGTTTCTTCTCCGCATAGTCATCGAACCGATGTAGACATTTGTCGTAGTGTTGTAGCAACTTTCCAATACCCTCGTCATAGAAGAAAGCCGCCTTGGTGGTAGCCTTTCAATCGGCCGCGGTCCGCTAGTATGCGTCGGACCCGCATGTCGCCACTATCAGTGATTGCAGACCGAGCGCCGCCACACGGCAGGTCTGGAGAGACTCCCTAGAACTCGCCCCAGTTGTACAGCCGACTTTGCTAGCGATGGTTCACTGTCTACATACGCTCTCATTTGCCGAGACGACAGTTTAGCATAGCCTTCAGCTATGTCATTTGCTACGTCCTAGCAAGGCGCCATATTCAGTTACTATAAGTCATATTTTCTGAACTGATAATATTGTGACTCATGTACCGTCAAGAGCGACGTTCATCATTAATGGATTAAAGTTAAGTATCAAACTAATTACGTCCGCTTTCTGAATTCTAATTCCTTGTCATGTTCCAGACCTCACGTCAGTATAGTCGTCCCCTCCTCATGCCAGCTTGCGTGAGCTAAAACGCGTGCATTTCGGCCTCCTCTAGTAACACGGTGTTGGCTCTTCTGCCAACACTACAGAGAGTCAATTAGGGTCTCTATCGTGGAGGATGAAACACTTCCTATCGTAAACGCTTCAGAAGCATCTTCATTGCCCCTTCTGAGTGCGGCCGAGAATTCAAAAATGGTTCAAATGGCTCTAAGCACTATGGGACTTAACATCTGAGGTCATCAGTCCGCTTGACTTGGAACTACTTAAACCTAACTAACCTAAGGACATCACACACATTCATGCCCGAGGCAGGATTCGAACCTGCGACCGTAGCAATGTGCGCTGAGAACTCAAAAGAGCGACATGACGCGATCGACGGGTATAGAAAAGACACTGCCCAACACATCTGTGCAAAGCTTCATCGGATTTTCACTGTGATTTAGATTTCGCACCACATCGGACTTTACATTCGGAATAGCCCTCACAACTTCCATCGCAGAGGTGACAAAAAAAGGTGTGAAATGAGGGAAAGAGGTGCTATGAAGACCTTCCCATCGCGTGACGCGTCCACGGTAGCGTTGGGCAGGGTTGTGGTAAAGCTTGGTGCCATCATTGACCCACATTACACGTCACATGAATTTTTGAGCTATGGCCTTTTTTCCCATGTGTCGACTGTTGCTGTTTGAAGTGTCGTCGAACCCGAGGGTGACGTCACAGGCCACCATGCTTTTGCACCATTAGAGAGTGAGGCGTGGCGCCTCATACCACTTCTGTCTAGAACCTGTGTATCGGGAGAATGACTGGTGCATGCAGTGACAGATGGTCTAAGGCGGGTTCAGTCGAGTACGTAGTTCTAATTTTCATCTGCTAGAGGACACTAGCGGACAAGACTAAACAGAAAGAACTAGAATGTAGTTAACAATTTAGACCACCAGAATCCAGTAGCGCACAGAGACATTCGAGAAACAGGTCAAGAGAATGTTTTTGTGAATTGTTCTGCTTATTTCTTGAAGGCTTTTTTGTTTATTTATGTTTGTACAGTTTTGTATATGCTTTGAGTAGTGTGAATGTGGTCTAAAGTAAATACGTAGATCACTGTTCCACTGATGAACGCAGTACGAACTAGTGTGAGAAAATTTTAAGACAGTGATTTCAGACGACGGGGAATTTTGTATCACAATATGTTAATCAAGTTTGTGGTAAAAGGAAAGCTGATTCGAGTGTAAATGAAAATAGTTAATACCGTGAAGTATGAACAAAATATCAGAATGTTAACTATTTCTTTCGGGAAAAAGTACAGTTCGAAAGTGTGTTATTTTCTGATTGGTTAGTCATGAAAAGCGCGAACTAACGCGGGAGAATAATGTTTTTCTATTGGCCGTAAATAAAACTGACCGATCAGAGCGGGGTATTCTTCGCGAGTCTTTTCTCGTGGAGATAGAGAATGCTTACAGCAGTTACAGAGTCGGAGCTCAGCCTTTCAATGGTACGGTCGTGTGTAGTATGAGCTCCGAAGGAAATTATAATTTGCCGGTTTTAGTTGTGCTACACGTTTCAAAAGTGTTCTTAAGTGAAGGAATATTTATTCCGGTGCGTTTTTTAGAAAGTACGGATTTTTTAAGTAATTTTGTGTATGAGAAAAGACAGTAATTCCGCGTAGCATATTGAGCAGATTGGTGACTAAAAACTTGAGTGCATTGGACAACGATAAACTTAATAGTATGGCGAGCATTTTCATTTAAGAATAATCCGTGCTTAGTAGCTGTTCAGGTTTCGGGAAATACGTTACTATAAACTTGCTGACGTGAATGAAAGGGTTTGTGCATGACTGTGTTAAGATTAGCACAGGCTTGGCAGTGAACGTGTAGGCCTACACCTCAAGGTTCAGAATATACCGAAGTTTTGCCATTATTTCCACCTTTGATTCAAAATTAAGACCTTTTCCCGATTCTTAGAATAGGTACGTTATATGTAGCTTGGTGCGAGTTGCAGTACGGTAGGTTTCTGCTCGGCTTTCCTACGAGCGGTCTGCTGCAACGAGTTCGAAGGTAGGTCCAGGTAATGGACGATCGGAACCGCGCCGCCGCAAGAACAAGTTTGTAAACATTTTTGAGCCAAACTTCAAACTTATACGTCACCATAGGATGCAGTTATTAAGGGGTTTCGGAAAAGTGATCATTCACTTCTATTGCGCAGTGTACATCATTCCAAAGCGACCAACGTGCATATTTAAGAGGTTACTTATATGTTGTCCGCTAAGTTTACCGAACACGGCAGCAGCAATGTGCTTAGGGCTGGCGCTTGGATACAACTGAAAGTGAAATGAAATGAAATGTCGGGTGGCTAGGGTAGAACGGTCGCCTGGTGCAAGTCTTTTTAGTTGACGCCACTTCGCCGACTTGTACGTCGAAACTGGAAGTCATAAGCATGTAAGAGGTAGTTACGTATTTTCATACATTTTTAGAGACGTTTAAAACAGGAGTCTTGCACAGATGATGCGCGAAATCTCGTAAATGCATAGAGGAAGTCAAATTTGTGGACCACCAATAGCTACCGATAAAATAAACCTTTATTTGATACTAGTTCCTATCGAAAAGATCGTCTGCAGTCAATACAAATTTGTTATCGCAGCTGCTGTAAAAATTTTATGACTTCTAGTGGTATAAAAATATTTTGTCCGCAGCTGTTAGCGGTAAGTAAATGTGACTTCCTTTAAAAAATGAGCATTCACATTCGAAATTCAATAATAGTCAAGAATTTACGTCCAACATTTTCACAGCCTTTACTTATGCTACTGCCAGATTAATGTTCTTATTACATTTTCACTGTGAAGAAAAAACGTTATTATTCAAACCATATTTAATAATTCAGCGTCCAAAATGTTAATTGATAGGCTGGCGCCGAGGTAACGCCGTGTATCACCTTGGCGACCAACCTTCGTCTTATTTGGGTCATTTCCGTCAGAATGTTCACAGATCGCTCTTCCACCAGCCGCTGGATGTTTCTGCCGCTCTCGATCACGTATTGTCATACGAACAATCAAAAGGGAAATTTGTGCTTGTTTTTTAAACATTCTCTTAATGTTATTTTAAACATATTTATTCTCTCTTCGCTATGTTATTTCATTTACAATGTTTCAGCATATACAGTCGTAATGTTACCATTCATAACAAAACGCACTGAAAAATTAACGCTACCTCTACAGATAAAAAAAATCCGAAATGTTGTTGAGACGAAAAGGTTTCACAGCACTCCCGTTTCCTGATTTTACTCTCCCGATCAAGGAACGCGCACAAGATAATTGCACCATATTCTGGGTGACAACACACGATCACGTAGTGAAGGAAGGGCATGAGGTGTCGCTGATAGAAAATGATAGTTTGTAACTCACGTCCCGCTCACAATCCCACAGAAGTTATGAGTTGAATTTCGGCAAACGACGTATAGCATCGATCATTAGGTTGCACCTAGGACATGCCTGTCGTCTAAACCACCCACACATAAAAAGTTAAGAACGATTTCCTGCAAGTGGTCAAATAGCCCGCGTTAGCCATAGCGTCATGCTATGCAAAATTTTTACTAGCTGGTGGTACACACAGTCTTGGGAAGTAAGGTGTCTCACTTTTTACTCCATTATGTGCCTTGTTACATGCCAACAGTAATACAATTAGTAATGTTTTGTCTCTGTTGAGGTTGAAACTGAAAGCGACAGTGTAGTTATCTACTCGAGTGAAGCAGAGTTGATTGCTGGATGCTTTTACCGGCCACACAATTCCTCTGTGACAGTTCTAGATTCATTCAAAAGAAGTCCGCGGTGAGTATCGCGTAAATACCTGGATAATGCAGTAGTAGTTAGAGGAGACTTTAACCTACTGAGTATAGATTGAGACGGCTATGGATTCATAGCAGGGGTTGCAGACAGACAGTGTTGCGAAGTATTTTTTAACAAGTTTATGAAAACTGTCTTAAGCAGCTATTTCGGCAGCCCACATGCAATGCAAATATCTTAGACCTTTTAGCTACAAACAGGCCGGACCTTATCGATGGTGTCATTATAGAGACGGGGATTAGCGATCATGATGTCACCATAGAGACTATGGTTACAAAAGTTAATAAATAAGTCAAGGGGGCTAGGAGAGTGTTTCTGCTTGAAATATCCGATAAGGAGTTGTTAGCATCTCACTTAGACAATGAATTGCAGTCAATTATTTTCAGTACGATGTACACACATGAATTATGAGCAATGTTTAAACAGACTGTTAATCGTAATCTGGAGAAGTATGTGCCTAGTAAGTGGATTAAGTTTGGAAAAGGCCCACCGTGGTGTAGCAACGAAATTCTGAAAATACTGAGGAGCCAAAGGCTGTTGCCCTCTCGGTTTAAAAGAGAACGCGCAAATGACGACAGGCAAAAGCTAGTAGAGATTCGTGCGTCTGTGAAAAGATCTATGCGTGAAGCGTACAGCAACTATCACCGTGATACCTCAGCAAAGGGTCTGGCCGAAAACATTAGAAAATTCTGGTTCTACGTAAAATCGCTACGCTGGTCTAAGGACTCCATCCAATCACTTGTTGACCAGCCTGGTGTGGCGGTTGAAGATAGCAAAACGAAAGCCGAAGTTTTAAATTCCGCGTTTAAGAAATCGTTCACGCAGGAGAATCGTACAAACATATTGTCGTTTGGCCACTGAACAGATTCCCGTGGGGACGACATAGTAGTAAGTATCCCTAGTATAGAGAAACAACTGAAAGATTTGAAAACAAATAAGTGGCCAGTTCGGTTTTTCAAAGAGTTCTCTACGACATTAGCCCCTTACTTAGCTTGCTTTTATCTCGAAAATCTCGTCCATCGCAAAGTTCCATGCGACTGAATAAAAGTACAGAAAGCTCCTGGATGTAAGAAGGGTAAAAGAACGGACCCGGAAAGTTACAGACCAATATCCTGAACATCGGTTTGCTGCAGAATTCTAGAATATAGTTCAAATGGCTCTGAGCACTATGGGACTTAACTTCTTTGGCCATTAGTCCCCTAGAACTTAGAACTACTTAAACCTAACTAACCTAAGGACATCACACACATCCATGCCCGATGCAGGATTCGAACCTGCGACCGTAGCGGTCGCGCGGCTCCAGACTGTAGCGCCTAGAACCGCTCGGGCACTCCGGCCGGCAATTTTAGAATATATTCTGAGTTCAAATATAACAAACTTCCTAGAGACTTCATCCTGTAGGTGGCGTTGCTGTCCCTCCAGCTATCGGTTGATATCGCTGCTATTGGCCATCGAATTTGGCGCCTCCACGCATGCGCACTTCCTGCCTAAGACTGGCATAAACAGGGGGCTCTGGTCCTACCTTAGCAGTGTGTTCGTCGCACCTGAAGATGTCGGCCAGTTGCGCTGATGGAATATTGTGGAGTTTTCACAATGACATCCGACGTCTTGCCCGAGAACCATATATACAACATGTCCGTTGGGAAAGCCTCAAGCAACACATGAAAAGATTCTATCCACGAATCAGCACGGTTTCAGAAAGCATCGCTCGTGCGAAACTCAGCTTTCCCTTCCCTCGCATGGTATACTGCGCTCATGGGTGATGTACAACAGGCAGATTCCATATTTCTAAATTTCTGAAAAACATTTGACACGGTACCCCACTGTAGACTGTTAACGAAGTTATGAGCATACGGAATGGGTTCCCAGATAAATTAGTGGCTCGAAGACTTGTTAAGTAATAGAACCCAGTATGTTGTTCTACACGGCGAGTGTTCGTCAGAGATAAGGATATCGTTAGGATTGCACCAGGGATGTGTGATATGATATTTGTTATGTTCTGTATACATGAATGATCTGTCGGACAGGGTGGGTAGAACCCCCTGGGATTGGTTGTTGATGATGCTGTGGTTTACGGTGAGGTGTTGAAGCTGAGTGACTGCGAGAGGATACAAGATGACTTAGATAAAATTTCTAATTGGTGAGATGAATGGCAGCTAGCTTTAAATGTAGGAAAAATGAAAATTAATGCGGATGAGTAGGAAAAACAAACCCGTAATGTTCGGATACAGAATTCATAGAGTCCTGCTTGATACATTCACGTCGTTTGAAAATTTGGGCGTAATGTTCCAAAGCGATATGAAATGGAACGAGCATGTAAGGCTTATGGTAGCGTAGGCTAATGGTCAACATCCGTTTATTCCGAGAATTTTGAGAAACTGTGTTCCATTTGTTAAGGAGACCGCTGGTGCGACCTATTCTTGAACACTGATCGGGTGTTGGGCATCCTAAACGGGTGGATTAAAGGAAGACACCGAAGCAGTTCAGAAGTGGACTGGTAGATTAATTATCGGTCGGTTCGAACAACATGCAAGTGTTACTGAGGTACTTCGGTAAACAAACGGGAATTCCTGAAGGTAAGGTGACATTCTTTTCACGGAACACTATTGAGAAAACTGAGAGAACCGGCATTTGAAGCTGAGGAGGAGGATATTAGTGTTTAACGTCCCGTCGACAACGAGGTCATTAGAGACGGAGCGCAAGCTCGGGTGAGGGAAGGATGGGGAAGGAAATCGGCCGTGCCCTTTCAAAGGAATCATCCCGGCATTTGCCTGAAGCGATTTAGGGAAATCACGGAAAACCTAAATCAGGATGGCCGGAGACGGGATTGAACCGTCGTCCTCCCGAATGCGAGTCCAGTGTGCTAACCACCGCGCCACCTCGCTCGGTTATTTGAAGCTGAATGCAGAGCGATGACACTGCCTCGAACATACATTTCGCGTAAGGACCACGAAGATAATATACGAGAATTTAGGACTCATACGGAGGCATATAGACAGTCGTTTCTCCTTCGCTTTATCTGAGAGTTGAACAGGAAAGGAATCGACCAATAGTGGTACAGAGTATCCTCCGCCATGCACCGTACCGTGGCTTGTGAAGTATGTATGTAGATATAAATATAGATGTAGAAATTTTTTAATTACTACACACATTAAAAACAGTTTTGCATCACCCGGTTCCCAGAACTCCTGAAGATAGACGTTAACTGTGGATATTGTATCACAGACACAGTCCCTTTGACTGTTCAGAGATGTCATAAACCCTCCCAAAGATGTAAACAACCATGAATGAGCAGCGCCTATCAAAAGGAAGGGGTCCGACAGCCGCTCAGTTCCAGTCATTCCACCAGTAAGAAGGTACACGGCTCGTGTTGTCTGTATGTAGTTCAATCATGCCTAGACGGTCAATACCGCGGTTCGATCGCGTCCGCATTGTTACTTTGTGCCAGGAAGGGCTCTCAGCAAGGGAAGTGTCCAGGCATCTTGGAGTGAACCAAAGCGATGTCGTTCGGACATGGAGGAGACAGTGAGACAGGAACTGTCGATGACATGCCTCGCTCAGGCCGCCCAAGTATGACCGCTACCTACGGATTATGGCTCCGAAGAACCCTGACAGCAACGCCACCATGTTGAATATTGCTTTTCGTACAGCCACAGGACGTCGTGTTACGACTCAAAGTGTGCGCAATAGGCTGCATGTTGCCCAACTTCACTTCCGACGTCCATGGAGAGGTGCATCTTTGCAACTACGACACCATGTAGCGCGCTACAGATGGGTCCAACAACTTGCCGAATGAGTGTCACATATGCCTTCAACCAGACAATCGTCGGAGACGTGTTTCGAGGCAACTCGATCAGGCTGCACGCCTTAGACACACTGTCCAGCGAGTACAGCAAGGTGGAGGATCCCTGATGTTTCGGGGTGGAATTATGCGGGGCCGACGTACGACGCTGGTGGTTATGGAAGGCGCCGTAACGGCTGTACGATATGTGAATGCCATCCTCCGACCGATAGTGCAACCATATCGGCAGCATATTGGCGAGGCGTTCTTCTTCATGGACGACAGTTCGCGCCCGCATCGTGCACATCTTGTGAATGACTTCCTTCAGGATAACGACATCGCTCGACTAGACTGGCCAGTATGTTCTCTAGACATGAAACCTATCGAACATGCTTGGGATTGACTGAAAAGGGCTGTTTATGGACGACGTGACCCACCATCCACTCTGAGGGATCTACGCCGAATCGCCGTTGATCCGCGGAGCGGATCATTCGCGCTGCTGCTGCTGCACAGGCAACTGCATTGAACGCTGCCAAGATGCCATACAGAAGATATCGTCGCCGTGCAAGACAGACAATATATAAAACAATTGAAGACGTCGAAATGACAACATCTGCCGCTGACAAGAAGAAAAATACCATAAAATCTGTCGCCGCACACTCTCTACTAGATGGACCTGCAGTCTTTTGTGGATGTAGACTTAACTTCAGTATTGATCTGAACGATCAGACAATATATAAAACAATTGAAGACGTCGAAATGACAACATTTGCCGCTGACAAGAAGAAAAATACCATAAAATCTGTCGCCGCACACTCTCTACTAGATGGACCTGCAGTCTTTTGTGGATGTAGACTTAACTTCAGTATTGATCTGAACGATACATTTTCGCATGGCAACAGTGCCTTGATGAACTTGTGGATAGTGTGCCACGAAGAATACAGGCATGCATCAATGCAAGAGGACGTGCTACTGGGTATTAGAGGTACCGGTATGTACAGCAATCTGGACCACCACCTCTGAAGGTCTCGCTGTATGATGGTACAACATGCAATGTGTGGTTTTCATGAGCAGTAAAATGGGCAGAGATGATGTTTATGTTGATCTCTATTCCAGTTTTTGTACAAGTTCCGGAACTCTCGGAACCGAAGTGATGCAAAACTTTTTTGATGTATTTATCTGAGGAAAACAACATTTAATAAATTAAATAACGATGCATCACTTTGAATGAAATGTATGGACCTAAGAATAATGTAAAATGATTGCAGATAAATTTGGCTATTTGTCATTGAGCTTGTAATAATGTGTTTTAACAGATATTTGTAACATTATAGTCAATTAATAGGAATTGTTTACTTACAGCTAACTATTAACTTTCGTATTCGATTACCCAAGTATTTTTAACAAACCTAGTTCTGTATTTTGATTGACTGAAGCCAATGAAAAAGAAATAAAGACATGGTTGAGTGGGAACTTAAATTTGAATCGTTCGAGTAAAGTTGTCCTCGCGAAACCGTATGGGATAAATTTAAAGAATGGGTGCCCATGGCAATTGCGAAATAGTTCTACTGCCACCATAATATATTTATTTATGTTTTTTTTTTCGTTACGAATCGTTTTAATGCAACAGGGGCTGGTTCGCCATCATTAATACAGGTACAAATTACCAACGTAGGGAAGCAGTTACATTTGATAGAGCGCTTATTTAAATGTGTTTCAGTAAGGACGCGAGTTGATGTTATCATTTTAATTACATAAAAGACACCGCTGATTTTATAGAAGTGTTGCCATGGACGTTTTAGTCACTTCGTGATTCTCGGCAGATTGGGGAAGGGTAAGAAGACATATCGTAACTGTAGTAGTGTGTGCAGAAAGCTTAAGTGGAATTAGGCTTCATTTTGTAAATGCGTATGTGCGGTGTTTAAGTGGAAGATGGATGAGGCTTCTGTGTGGTACAGTGTATGAGAGCGCTAGTAAGGATGGATGTCTGGGTGCATTGTGGGTTACCTGCTACATTCATGCTAGAAGTAATCGTTGTATTTAAGGGATTTAATGCAGGGATAGGCACGAAGTCTGGACTTCGAGGGTTCAAGTATTTGGAGGCGCTGGTATCTGAAGGTTTCCTGGGTGAGCAAATAATCAATTCAGCAGGTAGAAACTGAAAAAAAAAAAAAAATGCGAACAAGAAGGGGGAGGCCATATTTGTTGTGAATAGGAAGTGCTTCACAAACATATGTGTCAGAGTTAGATTTAATTTGACAATTGACTTGTTTTTGTGTTATTTCACGGTCAACGCCATTTATCGCGGCGATGAGACTCGAATGGTGGCAATATGGATATGTGTTTTAAAGACTGTAAGGACTGAGGCGAATGAGAATAAGAGAAATATGAGAATGAAATGTGTTTAGAACGAAATTTTCCGAATTAGATGGGCATTACATTAAAGATTGAAATATTTTATAAAGATAGATTCCTTACTTGCGTTCTTCTTTTTCTTGTGCCTTTGTCCCGCATTGCCGCAGGATCGGCACTGTTATTAACCGACGTGACACGGGTAATTTAAGGGGTGGCTGGAAGCTCTTCCTGTCGCCCCTGTTACTCACCGGAACGGAATATAATTACCGTTAAGGTCCTGAAAGCGTACATTCCTAGAATAGTCAACAAATATGTTTCTTCCTCCTATGTGTATCTCACGAAAAGACTATGAAAACAAAATTAGAGAGAGTCGAGTCTGCACGGAGACTTACCAGCAATCGTTTTTCTCGCAAACTATTCACGACTGGAACAGGGGAGGGGCAAGTGACAGTGGTACACAAAGTACCCTCCACCACACAATGTAAGGTGCCTTGCGGAGTATAGATGTAGATATACACCCCAACTGTCTGCGTGTAGTGTCTGTGATGATATATAGCAGATACTGCTAGAGTAGTTTCTCTTCCATACGGCATCCCATATGAGCAAACCAGTTGCGTCTATACCTGCGGTTACTCATATGATAGGCACTTGGGCTGGCACGGCTAAGTTGAAAAAGACTTGCTCGATGTAGTCATAGGGTCGAGCAGCGCACGTCTGCCCCACAGCTAATTCGCTGCAAATAATAAACTCTAGCTTTGATCCTGTTTTATAGTCTCCGCTGCAGAGTGAAAATTCATTCTGGAAACAAACAAGTCATATCTCCCCAATATCCTTTCTCCTAGAAGTGCTAGTCTTGCAAGGTTCGCAGGAGAGCTTCTACGAAGTTTGGGAGGTAGGAGATGAGGTATTTGCAGAATTGAAGCTCTGAGGGCGGGTCATGAGTCGTGCTTGGAGAGCTCAGTCGGTAGAGCAGTTGCCCGCGAAAGGCGAAGGTCCCGAATTCGTGTGTCGGTTCGGCACATAGTTTTAATGGTTCAAATGGCTCTGAGCACTATGCGACTTAACTTCTGAGGTCATCAGTCGCCTAGAACTTAGAACTAATTAAACCTAACTAACCTAAGGACATCACACACATCCATGCCCGAGGCAGGATTCGAACCTGCGACCGTAGCGGTCGCTCGGCTCCAGACTGTAGCGCCTAGAACCGCACGGCCACTCCGGCCGGCCCATAGTTTTAATCTGCCAGGAAGTTTCATAGTGGACTGTTGGCGCTAGTCTTACTTCAATCGCTAGAGAACGGTAGGTCAAGTTATTCGGATTCCTCCTCAGAAATACAACGGCTTACTGTCTCGAGTAGAGTTATCACAATAGGGGTCCATTTATTTCCTTCTTACTGCAGTAGTTCTCCGGGACTTTCGATATTATGCTGCACTGTGCAGTGATTTTAATCCCTATTTCAGATAAGACGTCTTTTCGTCTTGAGAATGTAAGAAAGAGACGCTGTTTCATCCTCTGCAATGGTCGTCGGTCGCGATCGGGCAATGGTACATTCAGTTTCTTCTCGACCAGGATTAATACGAGTAATTTATGACTCGCACCTCTTAATATTGCGGTGTGTATCGACAAAGTGGATACAACTGCTTTGGCGCTTTGGTAGGGGAAAGAAGATAAGGTCGGGTAGCTAATACTCCAAGGCATTTTAGTTAAACCATTTAATCTTGAGATCGTCAGATTTAGTAAATGTAGTCATTGTTTAATTGGTTAAATGTATTATTTCTGAAAAGTCATAGCTCCAGTATTTTTTAAATGAGAGGTTATTTTATAGAAAAAGTCAGATCACTCGGTCGGGTGCACATGCTAGCTTTATGGGACCATAGGAAAACAAGAAAAACAGCATAAATGTTTATTGAAATATAATTTAACTAACAATATTATTCACAGAATTCACGTGTAAAGTAACAATCTTCGTCATCTGCTCCACTGCTGCTTTCGTGGGCGCAGCAATGAAACTTTCCCTGAAATTTAATTTAACTAACAATATTATTCACAAAATTCACAAGTAAAGTATCAATCCTCGTCACCTGCTGCACTGCTACTTTCGTGGAACTGACAATGAAACTTCCCCCATTGGATCCGTACTTCTTCTTTTTCTGAATTTGAAAATCGTCAAGATAATAGCAAATGAAGTCTGATTTCTCTTTATTGTCTTGATCCATACAATCAGAAGGACCGAGAATTTTTGATGACACTCCTTTTTTATGTTGATTATTAATAAGCGTCTTTTTTTGGATGATTTACTTTGATGTCTTTTTCTGCTTTTATGAGTCTCCAGAGAACAGATTATTATTCATTTATAGCATTTTCTCATGTATTTGTTTCTTTCCTTTTAAGTGAGATTCCCGGTCTTCCCCCACTCGACGTACGCGGTCTTACCCCAGGTGGAGAGGTTATAAAAACAATACAAAAACGCACTATTGTTGAATCAAATCCCTATTTTTTTCCAGTATGTAAATACTTACGAATGATTTAATATTCCTGATTGAACAGAGTTTTTATAAGTGTATTGGCTATGAAATAATCGCAATTTAAAAACATATAAAATAACATTAAAAAAACCTTACTTTCACAGACTCGGTGAAATGAATTAACAATACGTCCACGCCAATATGATTGCTCTTTCTTCTTTACTAGTGGAGTGTAATTATATATGTGGACACCACAGAGCACAATTAGTGACATTAGAAACGCGTACCACGGTAATCGGTTTCACATCTCTACCCGGTTTTACCCCATTTCCCCCGTAGCTCGTGCAGGCATTGAAAGTAAAATTCCATAATTGTTTTGTGCCAAAATCATTTACGCAGGCCACATTTGATAGCAGCGGACTTTAACATAGGTTTGTCGCAATTTATCAACCACTGTGTGAGACCACCACAGCGACTTTTACAACGCACAACCTGGCCCCAGGCCTGGGCATTGTGCCTGGCCGAGCGGTTCTAGGCGCTTCAGCCCGGGACCACGCGACTGGTACTGTCGCAGGTTCGAATCCTGCCTCGGGCATGGATGTATGTGATGTCCTTAAGTTAGTTAGGTTTAAGTAGTTCTAAGTTCTAGGGGACTGATGACCTCAGAAGTTAAGTCCCATAGTGCTCAGAGCCATTAAAAAAAAAAAAAAAACAAAAAAAAAAAAAACAACTCCTACTTAAAGTAAATACCGGGCTCCAATCCTCAACACTGCCTTTTCGCCGTGCCTTTATTGTCCAGTCAGAAATCAATGAAGATGCACAAAGATGAGACGGGTGATCTACAACCGCTAACAAAATATTTAAACGATGACGACATGTCAGCGGACGTTCAGCCACCTGTCGCGCAGTTCAGCGATCCATTGTGGCTTCATTGTGGTACGGAGGGTGGCGAAGGTTCTGACAGCTAATTAGTGATAGACTTACAGATTCACTACAGTCAACGTGAACAGAATCCGCCATGTCGTCAAGCTCCGCGGATTTTTAGATTTTCTTCATAATACTAATGTAGACACTCCGCTGCTGCAGGAGATGACAGATGAGACCAGCGTGTCTGAACTTGTCTCGGTTACCAACATCAACAAAGAGATCTGAGTTGGTCCTGCTATTTTATTGGGCGAAGAAATAGATTATGCACGTGAACCGTTTCCGTAACGGAAGAGGGGTATCTTGCAGAGTGAACTGTATACAAATACACTGAGGTGGTTCAAATGGCTCTGAGCACTATGGGACTTAACATCTGAGGTCATCAGTTCAAATGGTTCAAATGGCTCTGAGCACTATGGGACTCAACTGCTGTGGTCATCAGTCCCCTAGAACTTAGAACTACTTAAACCTAACTAACCTAAGGACATCACACACATCCATGCCCGAGGCAGGATTCGAACCGGCGACCGTAGCGGTCGCGCGGTTCCAGACTGTAGCGCCTAGAACCGCTCGGCCACACCGGCCGGCCACTGAGGTGGCACAAGTCGCGAGATAGCGATATGCACATACACAGATGGCGGTAGTATCGGCTACACAAGGTATAAAACGGCATTTCATTGGTGGAGCTGTCAGCTGTACTCAGGTGGGTCATGTAAAAACGTTTCCGACGTGATTATGCCTGCACGATGGGAGTTAACAGACTTTCAACGCAGGAATGGTACTTGGAGCTAGATGCATGGGACATCTGATTTCGGAAATCGTTAGGGCATTTAATATTTCGAGATCCACAGTGTCAAGAGTGTGCCGAGAATACCACATTTCAGGCCTCACCTCTCGTCACGGACAACCCTGTGGCCGACGGCCTTCACTTAACGACCGAGAGCAGCTGTGTTTTCTTATAGATGTCATTGCTAAAATTCAAGCAATACTGCATGAAATAACCGCAAAAGTCAATGTGGAACGTACGACGAACGCATCTGTTAGGACAGTGTGCCTAAATGTGGGGCTATGGCAGCAGACGACATCGCTTGCAACGCTCTCCTGGGCTCGTGACAATATCTGTTGGACCCTAGACGACTGGAAAACCATTGCCTTGTCACATGAGTTCCAATTTTAGTTGGTAAGAGGTGCTGGTAGGGTTCGAGTGTGACGCAGACCCCACGAAGCCATAGAGCCAAGTTGTCAACAAGGCACTGTGCAAGCTGGCGGTGGCTCCATAATGGTGTGGGCTGTGTTTACATGGAATGGACTGGGACCTCTGGTCCAACTGAACCGATCATTGTCTGCAAATGGTTATTTTCGGCTACTTGGAGACCATTTCCAGCCATTAATGGACTTCATGCACCCAAACAACGATGTCTGTCACCTGGCCACAATTGTTCGCGATTGGTGTGAAGTACTGTGTAGACAGTTCGAGCGAATGATTTGGCCCACCAGGTTGCCTGACATGAATCCCATCGAACATTTATGGGGCAATCGAGGGGTCAATTCTCACAAAATATCCTGCACCGGTAATACTTTCGTTATTATGGACAGCTATAGAGGCAGCATGGCTCAATATTTCTGTAGTGGACTTCCAGCGATTTGTTGAGTCCATGCTACGTCGAGTTGCTGTACTATCCCGGGAAAAAGGAGGTCTGACACGATATTAGAAGGTATCCCATGACTTTCGTCACCTCAGTACAGTAACGTATACGCCCCTTCTGCTAGAAACTTTACGCGCGAACGTTGGTCGCACCCCAAAAATGAGATACGGAGACTGCTTGGTAATCACCATGGGAATCTAATCATTGGCAGAAACTTCAGCTGTGTGCTAAACGCCAAAGACTAGTCACCGAATTTGAACATATTTCCAAAATTACAACATCTCTTTCAATGTTTACAACTCATTGACATATGGGAGAAGCTATTCGGTGATCGCATTGCATACACCAATGCGAAAAGGCAGTCGACTAGTTGCAGAGACAGGATTTATGTTTCGGCAAACCCTTCGCTGTCGCGTAATGAACTCCGACATAGCGCCAGTTTATTTCTCTGATCACTGCAATTACCAGTGTTATGTCAGTCTCCAACACGCTGAAGTATATCGGGGTAAAGGATATTGGAAATAGAAAAGCATTTTATTAGAAGACCCTGCAATTGATGCCTGGGGCACATTCCGACAACTGGTTAATGTGCTCAGTATGGGGTGCGACCACCCCTGGCAGCAATACAGGTGTGCTTACTGAAGCGCTGCCCGCAAGTATTGGAGAGTAATTGGTGAATGCTGAAGTGATACAACCGGTCTTCCTAGTGCATCCCACACATGCTTTATGGGATTCAAAATAGGAGAGCGAGCAGGCTACGCCATGCGTGAATGTCTTCCGTTTCCAAGAAAACATCAACCGCTCTTCCTCTAGGAGGTCGATCGTTATCGACTACAAATATGAAGTCTGGGCCCGCACCATCTCGTAACAATAGCACACGAGGCCCCAAGATCTCGTCACGATACCTGACAATAGTTAAACAGTGCCGACTCACGCATACAATTCCGAGAAACAACGGAAGGATTCACATTAAGCCATCGGGCAAACAAAAAAAAACAAAAAAAAGAAAGAAAAGTTCAAATGGCTCTGAGCACTATGGGACTTAACATCTGAGGTCATCAGTCCCCTAGAACTTAGAACTACTTAAACCCAACTAACCTAAGGACATCACACACATCCATGCCCGAGGCAGGATTCGAACCTGCGACCGTAGCGGTCGCGCGGTTCCAGACTGAAGCGCCTAGAAACGCTCGGCCACACTGCCCGGTCCATCGGGCCACGTCAGTTTGCAACTGTCCTGCTTCAATTCTTCTTACGGCCCTTCACGGCAGAGAGTCTGGTAATCGTCTTCTTTGTGCCATACTGCAACGTCGGTGACTGTATACACAGCGATTATGGATGTGGGACTACCCGGCAAACACTACCTCGTTTGGTAGGTGCCCTGACGTCATCGTTGACGCGGTTGTCTATTGACCGGAACGTCGTTTTCCGTGTAGAAGACGACTGTACGGACATCTGTTGACAGTTTGTATGATTATATGGTGAATTAGACACAGGACGGGGAAATAGCGGTTCGTTGCAGTAATGTTGGACACCAGTGTACTTTGTATATCGACAGAGGCCGGCGGTGCAGCTGTTGCTCTTCCTGCTGGCGTGTTTGTCGGTGTGCTGCGCGCGCGTCTCGGCAACCATGTCTGTCCACGTGGCCGCCTCCCTATCCGGCTCCTGTATCGGGGGGCCGAGGCTGTGGCCAGCGAGTGCGAATCGGAGCGCTGCGGCAGCTGCTCGCTGCCGTGCTCGTTTATTTTACTCTTTGCTGTCACCACAGCTTTGCAGTCACCGCAGCCTGCTCTTTCTCTGTGTTCAGCTATAACTTTCGGTGTTTTGGTTGCTCGCATATACGGCCTTGCCGCTACAGGTTCCCGCTGCGCGTAGCACACGAGGGCTTAGTTTTGCTGCCACTATCTCAGACGGGTGGATTCGCCAAAGTATCGGGTTTCTGGTCTTAACCATTGCTACTTTTGTTTCTATTTTTACGCCCTTTTTTGTTTTATGACGGGAACATTTCTGATGGAGATGGTGGAGCGAAAATGATCTCCATCTATTGATGCATATCACTGGGACTATTTTCGGAAGGAACTGACGCATCTCCTTTTTCCGAGGTAATTTGCTGGGGGTAACAGAGGTGGGGTGGCCTCCATCTATTCGTGACTGTCACTTGCAACGATTTGTAGCGGAGCAGGCTCTTCCACAACTTGGACTTGAGCCTCCTGTCGGGTTTGTGACGCAGTTCCCGCGATTACCTGACTCAATAAAGACACACAAATTCCACTACCTGTGACAGCACTTTCACGAGGAAATTGTATAGGGGGTCGACGTGTGCAGTTTATCCTTAAATGTGTGGTTGCCCAATGTAGGTAAGCTGGGCGCGACAGCTGCCAACCGTAACATATGAGTGGTTGTACGTCTTTACGTCTACATGAACACTTTGCACTCTGTTGTTGAATTTATATCGCTTAGTAGTTGACCATTTCTGATTAGTGCACACCGTGCAGCGACAGGGCTCGAGCGGTTAACTTGATTGTACACATTAAAAAGGACACGGCCGAGTTCGTTCCCTATCATTCGTCCTTACTGTCTAGTGATCTGTCTGCAATGAACTAGTCGTTAAGGCGACTTTCAACTCTAATCTTTCTTCGTTTATACACTACTGGCCATTAAAATTGCCTCGTGGTGACTGGGTGTTGTGTGATGTCCTTAGGTTAGTTAGGTTTAAGTAGTTCTAAGATCTAGGGGGCTGATGACCATAGACGTTAAGTCCCATAGTGCTCAGAGCCATTTGAACCATTAAAATGACGTGCTACAGACGCGATTTTTAACTGACGGGAAGAAGATGCTGTGATATGCAAATGATTAGCTTTTCAGAGCATTCACACAAGGTTGGCGCCGGTGGCTACACCTACAACGTGCTGACATGAGGAAAGTTTCCAACCGATTTCTCATACACAAACAGCAGTTGACCGGCGTTGCCTGGTGAAACGTTGTTGTGATGCCTCGTGTAAGGAGGAGAAATGTGTACCATCACGTTTCCGACTTTGATAAAGGTCGGATTGTAGCCTATCGCGATTGCGGTTTATCGTATCGCGACATTGCTGCTCGCGTTGGTCGAGATCCAATGGCTGTTAGCAGAATGTGGAATCGGTGGGTTCAGGAGGGTAATACGGAACGCCGTGCTGGATCCCAACTGCCTCGTATCACCAGCAGTCGAAATGACAGGCATCTTATCCGCATGGCTGTAACGGATCGTGCAGCCACGTCTCGATCCCTGAGTCAACAGATGGGGACGTTTACAAGACAACAACCATCTGCACGAACAGTTCGACAACGTTTGCAGCAGCATAGACTATCAGCTCGGAGACCATGGATGCTGTTACCCTTGACGCTGCATCACAGTCAGGAGCGCCTGCGATGGTGTACTCAACGACGAAGCTGGGTGCACGAATGGCAAAACGTAATTTTTTCGGATGAATCCAGATTCTGGTTACAGCATCATGATGGTCGCATCCGTGTTTGGCAACATCACGGTGAACGCACATTGGAAGCGGGTATTCGTCATCGCCATACTGGCGTATCACTAGGCGTGATGGTATGGGGTGCCATTGGTTACACGTCTCGGTCACCTCTTGTTCGCATTGACGGCACTTTGAACAGTGGACGTTACGTTTCAGATGTGTTACGACCCGTGGCTCTACCCTTCATTCGATCCCTTCGAAACCCTACATTTCAGCAGGATAATGCACGACCGCATGTTGCAGGTCATGTACAGGCCTTTCTGGATACAGAAAATGTTCGACTGCTGTCCTGGGAAGCACATTCTCCAGATCTCTCACCAATTGAAGACGTGTGGTCAATGGTGGCCGAGCAACTGGCTCGTCACAATACGCCAGTCACTTCCCTTGATGAACTGTGGTATCGTGTTGAAGCTGCATGGGCAGCTGTACCTGTACACGCCATCCAAGCTCTGTTTGACTCAAAGCCCAGGCATATCAAGGCCGTTAATACGGCCAAAGGTGGTTGTTCTGGGTACCGATTTCTCAGGATCTATGCACCCAAATTGTGTGAAAACGCAATCAAATGTCAGTTCTAGTATAATATATTTGTCCAATGAATACCCGTGTATCATCTCCATTTCTTCTTGGTGTAGCAGTTTTAATGGCCAGTAGTGTACATGAAAGTTAAAAGCAAAGTGGAATATTATCTACAACATGTAAGGAAACCAGGCTACAGTTATAAGAATCGAAGGGCATAAAAAGGAAGAAGTAGTTGATAAGTGAGTGAGGTGTGGTTGCAGCCCACTTCCGATGATATTCAGTCTTACAGTGAACAACTAGTCTAAAACCAAGGAGAAATTTGGAAAGCTAAGCGAGGAGAAATTCAAAATTAATGGGTTGCCGCCGACATTGTAATTCTATCAGTGATCGTGAAGGACTTGGAAAACCAACAAATATAAAAGAAGGGTAACTGAAATGTAGTCGAATTAAATCAGGTGATGCTGAGGGAAATGGATTAGGAAATGAAACGCCAAAAAAAGTAAATAAAGTTTGCTATTTGGGCAGCGAAACAACTGACGATAGCAGATGACTGGAGAATAAAAAATGTAGACTAATAATAGCAAAGAAAGTGTTTCTGAATAAAGAAAAATTTGTAAACATTGAATATAAAATTAAATGTCAGTGTGACTTTCCTAAAAGTATTCGGCTGGAGAGTTGCGTTGTACGGAAGTCAAATATGAACCATGCCGGCCGGGGTGGCCGTGCGGTTCTAGGCGCTACAGTCTGGAACCGCGCTGCCGCTACGGTCGCAGGTTCGAATCCTGCCTCGGGCATGGATGTGTGTGATGTCCTTAGGTTAGTTAGATTTAATTAGTTCTAAGTTCTATGGGACTGATGACCTCAGCAGTTAAGTCCCATAGTGCTCAGAGCCATTTTTTTATGAATCATGAAAAGTTCAGAGAAGAACAGAATAGTAGCCTTTGAAATGTAGTGCTTCAGAGGAGTGCTGGAGATTAGATGGATAGATTGAATAACTAATGAGTAGGTTCTGAACTGAATAAGGGAAACAGGAAGTTATGGCACAACTTGACTAAATGAAAGGATTTGGCGATCGGACGTGTCGTAAGGCTTCAAGGAATCGTCAATTTGGTAATGGAAATAAGTGCATGGGATAAAAATTATAGAGGAATACCAAGGCTTGACTGTATTAAGAGGGTGCAAATGGATGAGGGTACTGTAATTATGTAGAGATGAAGAGGCTGGCAAGGGACAGACTAGCATGGAGAGCTGCATCACAACTGCCTTTCGACTGAAGTCTACTCGTACAGCATCAACATTTTGAATAAAGAAGGTGTTTACATAGTATTTTTGTGGCGAGGTGTATAGTAGAAGTGTCTGATGCCGTAACGCGGGTGGTGTGGCGTCTCCATGGCCGGCAGCCAACATCCGGGCTTACGAGGCCTGGCGAGCGGCCTGAAAGGTCCCCAGCTAGGCGGAAGGTCATCTGGCAGTCCGCGGGCACCCCTGGGCTTACTTCATCTCGACCGCATCTCCATACAGCTCCGTTCGCCGTGACTCGCGGCGCTCCAATAAATGTCGCTTAAGTTATTTGCCACCTTTCAGTGTTATGCGACAAGCGTCTCTTTCTGTTAAATATTTTTTCAGGCTACCGTTAACAGTATATACAGGGTGTTCTAGAAAGAGCGTGGAAAAATGTGACATGACATAGAGAATGCTCCACTGAACAATTTAAGGTAGGGAACCTGTGGTTGGAGAAGCCAGCTTAAGGAGATATGGAAGTAAACTTGTACGCCGATTTATCTAGCGTTACTGTTTTCCAGCGTATTCACAACTAACATGCGTACCAGTGTACACGTACTGTGCTGTTTATTTACATTTCTTATTTCCTGCAAGGAAACAAGGAATTGACAGAACTTTAGCTGCCTGTGATGTGATCTGCATCTACATCCATACTCCGCAAGTCACCTGACGGTGTGTGCCGGAGGCTACCTTGAGTACCTCTATCGGTTCTCCCTTCTATTCCAGTCTCGTATTGTTCGTGGAAAGAAGGATTGTCGGTATGCTTCTGTGTGGGCTCTAATCTCTCTGATTTCATCCTCATGGTCTCTTCGCGAGATATACGTAGGAGGGAGCAATATACTGCTTGACTCTTCGGTGAAGGTATGTTCTCGAAACTTCATCAAAAGCCCGTACCGAGCTACTGAGCGTCTCTCCTGCAGAGCCTTCCACTGGAGTTTATCTATCATCTCCGTAACGATTTCGCGATTACTAAATGATCCTGTAAGGAAGCGCGCTGCTCTCCGTTGGATCTTCTCTATCTCTTCTATCAACCCTATCTGGTACGGATCCCACACTGCTGAGCAGTATTCAAGCAGCTTGCGAACAAGCGTACTGTAACCTACTTCCTTTGTTTTCGGATTGCGTTTCCTTAGGATTCTTCCAGTGAATCTCAGTCTGGCATCTGCTTTACCAACGATCAACTTTATATGATCATTCCATTTTAAATCACTCCTAATGCGTACTCCCACATAATTTATGGAATTAACTGCTTCCAGTTGCTGACCTGCTATATTGTAGCTAAATGATAAGGGATCTATCTTTCTATGTATTCGCAGCATATTACACTTGTCTACATTGAGATTCAATTGCCATTCCCTGCACCATGCGTCAATTCGCTGCAGATCCTCCTGCATTTCAGTACAATTTTGCATTGTTACAACCTCTCGATATACCACAGCATCATCCGCAAAAACCCTCAGTGAACTTCCGATGTCATCCACAAGGTCATTTATGTATATTGTGAACAGCAACGGTCCTACGACACTCCCCTACGGTACACCTGAAATCACTCTTACTTCGGATGAGTTCTCTCCATTGAGAATGACATGCTGCGTTCTGTTATCTAGGAACTCTTCAATCCAATCACACAGTTGGTCTGATAGTCCATATGCTCTTACTTTGTTCATTAAACGACTGTGGGGAACTGTATCGAACGCCTTGCGGAAGTCGAGAAACACGGCATCTACCTGTGAACCCGTGTGTATGGCCCTCTGAGTCTCGTGGACGAATAGCGCGAGCTGGGTTTCACACGACCGTCTTTTCCGAAACCCATGCTGATTCCTATAGAGTAGATTTCTAGTCTCCAGAAAAGTCATTATACTCGAACATAATACGTGTTCCGAAATTCTACAACTGATCGACGTTAGAGATATAGGTCTATAGTTCTGCACATCTGTTCGACGTCCCATCTTGAAAACGGGGATGACCTGTGCCCTTTGCAAATCCTTTGGAACGCTACGCTCTTCTAGAGACCTTCGGTACACCGCTGCAAGAAGGGGGGCACGTTCCTTCGCGTACTCTGTGTAAAATCGAACTGGTATCCCATCAGGTCCAGCGGCCTTTCCTCTTTTGAGCGATTTTAATTGTTTCTCTATCCCTCTGTCGTCTATTTAGATATCTACCAATTTGCCATCTGTGCGACAATCTAGAGAAGAAACTACAGTGCAGTCTTCCTCTGTGAAACAGCTTTGGAAAAAGACATTTAGTATTTCGGCCTTAAGTCTGTCATCCTCTGTTTCAGTACTATTTGGGTCACAGAGTGTTTGGACATTTTGTTTTGACCCACCTACCGCTTTGACATAAGACCAAAATTTCTTAGGATTTTCTGCCAAGTCAGTACATAGAACTTTACTTTCGAATTCATTGAACGCCTCTCGCATAGCCCTCCTCACACTACATTTCGGTTCGCGTAATTTTTGTTTGTCTGTAGGGCTTTGGCTATGTTTATGTTTGCTGTGAAGTTCCCTTTGCTTCCGCAGCAGTTTTCTAACTCGGTTGTTGTACCACGGTGGCTCTTTCCATCTCTTACGATCTTGCTAGGCACATACTCATCTAACGCATATTGTACGATGGTTTTGAACTTTGTCCACTGATCCTCAACGAAACACATCAGGGATATTTGTCAGGGTGCGTCAGAATCTTGTTCGCCGATGTCATGCTTGCACTGAGGCTGATTGTTGTTGTGGTCTTCAGTCCTGAGACTGGTTTGATGCAGCTCTCCATGCTACCCTATCCTGTGCAAGTTTCTTCATCTCCCAGTACCTACTGCAACGTACATCCTTCTGAATCTGCTTAGTGTATTCATCTCTTGGTCTCCCTCTACGATTGTTACCCTCTACACTGCCCTCCAATGCTAAATGTGTGATCCCTTGATGCCTCAGAACATGTCCTACCAACCGGTCCCTTCTTCTCGTCAAGTTGTGCCACAACTCCTCTTCTCCCCAATTCTATTCAATACCTCCTCATTAGTTATGTGATCTACCCATCTAATCTTCAGCATTCTTCTGTAGCACCACATTTCGAAAGCTTCTATTCTCTTCCTGTCCAAACTATTTATCGTCCATGTTTCACTTCCATACATGGCTACACTCCATACAAATACTTTCAGAAATGACTTCCTGACACTTAAATCTATACTCGATGTTAACAAATTTCTCTTATTCAGAAACGCTTTCCTTGCCATTGCCAGTCTGCATTTTATATCTTCTCTACTTCAACCATCATCAGTTATTTTGCTCCCCAAATAGCAAAACTCCTTTACTACTTTAAGCGTCTCATTTCCTAATCTAATTCCCTCAGTACCACCCGACTTAATTCGACTACAGTCCATTATCCTCGTTTTGCTTTTGTTGATGTTCATCTTATATCCTCCCTTCAAGACACTGTCCATTCCTTTCAACTGCTCTTCCAAGTCCTTTGCTGTCTCTGACAGAATTACAATGTCGTCGGCGAACCTCAAAGTTTTTATTTCTTCTCCATGGATTTTAATACCTACTCCGAATTTTTCTTTTGTTTCCTTTACTGCTTGTTCAATATACAGATTGAATAACATTGGGGAGAGGCTACAACCCTGTCTCACTCCCTTCCCAACCACTGCTTCCCTTTCATGCCCCTCGACTCTTATAACTGCCATCTGGTTTCTGTACTGAGGCCGATAGCGGTCAGTTTCAGCACATTTTGTAAGATACAGTACAAATGGTACATTCATTGTGTCAGTGATGGTATTTGCAGTTAGCAGTAACTAATGTAAACAAAAATTATATAGTAATGTTATTTTTTTTCTATTATCTCCTTAAGATGGCTTCTCCGACACCAGGTTCCCTGCCTCAAATTGTTCAGTGGAGCATCCTCTATGTCCTGTTAAATTTTTGCACGCTCTCTCGGAAACACCCTGTATATACATGGAAAAATGCATAAAATCATTTGCTTACTACAGGTTTCGATCATTGGCGATCCTCAAGGTCCTGCACAAACAACAGAAGAGAAGAAAACGGATGTCACACCGAAACAGATAAATAAATCGAATAAAATTACCCAGTAAAACTTCAGATACTTAAGAAAAAAATTTTGCAATGGTAACATGACATAATATATATGTCTTCACATATGATGGATAACACAGTCATAGCCAAAATGTGAAAACATTTAACGTAACTTTCCAGTACCAGAGCAATGGCTCCATCAACGGCAAGCAAAATACCGGCAGTCCAGCATGCAGGTACGATCCAAGAGGCCACAAAGATAAGCCAAAGGTCATACAGACAAAAACAATACATGTGCCTAGTTATATAGATCCATTTCTACTGAATATTATGTCGTAAGGTAGTAGAAAAATACGACAGAAGAAGTTATGAATATAGGGATTTTTTAAATTCCTGAATCGTATGTACAAGATGCACTTATTACCTACATGTATGTTGTAACACGTGTATATTTCTATTGTCTATTGTCAAACCAAAATTTATGAAAGATGTTTATATTTTACTAATAGGATTAAGTAGGAATAGTTAATATTTGTCTTGTTGGAAATAATTGTGTTAGCAGGGAATGTCTACACCAAAGTATTGTTGGCAAGAGAGACTGAACATTGATATATTTTTAAAAAGGGCGGGAAAGACAGCGTATGGATACATTTTAAGAGAAGAGCGGCAAAGCCCGCTCATTGATACATTTGTAATGGTAGCAGGGACTGTCTGCACCAGAAAGCATTGTTGGCAGGAGAGACCGCACTTTAGCGTTCGTAGGAAGTCAGTAGTAAGCGAGATGTGAAGCGAGTCGGTAGCAGGTCTGAAGCGAGAGGTTGAGAGGAGCGGTGCGCCTGCCAGCCACTAGATATGATTTACAAGAGATTATAAACGGATGTACAGAGACATCAGCTAACTATTATCATAAGAGGAACTAATATTATTGAATTAATTTTTTTAAAAACTCAAGACTACTGAAGGTATGTTTGCGTATTGCTAGTTGTAAGATTATTGTAAAAAGTAAGTCCCATTGGAACGTTTGTAAAATCATTTCATTCAGAATATAATTAATTTTTGCCAGCAATATTGCATTACTGATTATAATCCATCTAAAAACCATCAACATAAATCTTCGCAAAATTTAATTGATGTCCAGAAAAAGTTTAGCTATGAATTACGCAACTTCAGTCAAATTAATTAAAGAATAACGTCAGATTTGGTAATAAAAACAGCCACTTATTATGACAACCCACCAGCAGCTAATAGAGTATGGTAAAACACAGTAAGTATATTCATGTGTCCTCGGAGTCTTTCGCGACGGCATACATGAATAAAACGTTCTCGGTTTTCCAGCCGCGTCAATTCGAATAAAATGCTCGAGCTTTCGATGGCCATCTCCGCCATCGTCGTCAGGAGTTCACTGACTGCCGGGGCTGTTACAGTCTCTCGCTTATGTAGGCATGATGACATCATCAGCAGCCAATCAGATCGATCCAACGTGGCGCGCGCGCGTAAGTCGACCCGGGCAGCTCGTAGCAGCACCGGTGACGTCATGTGGCCCCAGGGGGAGGTGCCACGTTTGAAACTGCCGCTCCCGCGTGGCGCATCTGTCTCTGCTATCTTTCGATGTCCAACGCCCGTCCCCATGCCCTGCTGAGTGTGTATCCCTGGTCTCTGTTGAAATTGTTGTTGTTTAAGCGAATCTCGGCCACTTCCTTTATAACGGAGTCCCAATATGTAGAAGCGTGAGCCAACACTTTTGTATTTTCGAACTGTATCTTATGTCCGTTTTCTAGGCAATGCTCCGCTATGGCCGACTTGTCAAACTCAATTTGTTATATATGGCGCTTGTGCTCAGTACAACGCTCCGCAACCGTGCGAATTGTCTGTCCAATGTACATGCTGCCACATTCACAGGGTACACCATACACACCGGACACTCTAAGAGCAATGTCGTCCTTAACAGGGCGCAACATATCTCATATCTTGGGGGCGGGCCGGAACACTGGTCTTAGCCCATGTTTCTGCAGCAGACGTCCTAAATTACTGCTAGTTGCTCCACAGTATGGCAGGAATACAGTCCGTTTGGCTTCTTCTTCTGATTCACCAACTGTCTTTCGTCGGCGGTCCTTGAAAGCGTTTGTGATGTCTCTTTTGCTGTATCCATTTCCCCCGAAAACACGTTTTAAGTTCTGCAATTCAGACTGTAGGTGGTCGTCGTCAGAGATAATCTTGGCTCTATGAACCAACGTGTTCAGGACAGCTTTCTTGTGTACAGGGTGGTGGAAACTATCGGCGTTCAAGTACTGATCAGTGTGTGTTGGTTTACAGTACACTGAGTGACCAAGCTGCCTTCCGCTCAACCAAAACATGCAAGAATGGTAGCTTGCCGTGCTTATCCATCTCGATAGTAAATTTAATGTTGGGATGGACACACACAGGGAAGTTATTGAAGGATTCTGGCTTACCAGATGAAGTGGTGAAGAAATTAACGCCTCGTGCCGCCAGACCTCCCAGGCTTCACTCCTGATGTCATCCTCTCCTCCCCTAACCTCCTTGGCCGCATTGCAGTGGATGTCCTGGACCCCATTGGTAGTGACCATCTCCCTGTCCTCCTCACCGTTTCAGACGGTCGTCGCCCCCGCCTCGACCCTCGTAATGAACCTCCCCCGAAGTACGTTCATGATTATTCCTGTGTCGACTGGAATGCCTACTGGGATACCCTATCTACCCAGGTCGATGGCCACCCCTTCACCTACCGCCACCCTGATGATATTACCCATGCCGCCTCCTTTCTACAGCAGGCCTTGTCTGAGGCTGTGGATGCCCACGTCCCTTCTGTCGCCATCTACCCCAACCGTCCTACCTTACCCCCCACTGGCCGTCCTCCTCCTCCGTGAATCCCGCCGTCTCTACCGTGCCTTCCTCCACACGCGTGACCCGGACACACTATGACGCCACCGGCAACTCCAGCGACACATCCGAAACCTGCTCACAGTTAAGAAACGCGGGAACTGGCGACAGACATGCACCAGTTTAAATGCTACACTTCCTATAAACTTGTCCAAGTTCTGGTCAGCCTTCCGCCGCCCTACCGCATCTAACCCCCGCCCCCCCCCCCATACTATCCTCTTCTTCATGATAATCAACCCTTCCCTGACAACCTTAGTAAGGCTAATCACTATGACTCCTACCTCTCCGATGTCTTTACCATCCCCGACGATCCCCAGTTCGATTACTCCCTCTTCCCGGATGTCTGCGATCGAACTGACACCTCTGTCCCACCCCTCGCACCTGGTTTCCAGTACTTGGACAACACTGCACACACGGAACTCAATGCCCCTATCACTACACAGGATCTCATCACTACACTCTGCATGAAACGCAACACCGCTCCTGGTCACAATCGTGTCACCTATCGCCACCTTCGTGAAGCGCCTGCCTCTTCCCTCTCCACCCTGGCCAGGCTCTATAATGTAGTCCTGTCCACCGGCTACTACCCCGACCTGTGGAAAACCTCCCATATCCTGATGTTCCTTAAACCCGGTAAACCGACGTCCGCTGTCTCCTCTTACCGTCCCATCAGTGTTCAGCAAGCTCCTGGAATCCATCCTAACCCGACGCATCCACCACCATCTCTGCTAGCACCGCCTCCTTCCCGTCACCCAGTGTGGCTTTCGGCCGTCCTTCTCTTCCGATGACCTTCTACTTCACCTCACTCATCTCCTCTCCGAACAGCTTAATTCCTGTCACTCTGCTATCTTCCTCTCTCTTGACCTCGAACGAGCCTATGACCGCGTGTGGCATTCCAGTCTCCTCTTCAAGCTCCAAACCCTCGCCCTTCCTATAAACTACGTCCGTCTGATCGGCTCCTTTCTTTCCCAACGTCCTTCCTACATCAACATCCATAACACGGATTCCTACACCTTTTTCCACTCCACCGGTGTGCCCCAAGGTTCTGTCCTCTCCCCTCTTCTGTATCTTTTGTATACGGCGGACGTGCCGCCGCCTTCATCCCCCATCCACCTTCTCCAGTATGCCGATGACACCGCCTTCCTTGCTCATACCCCCACCCTGCAGCGCTCCCAACACCTTCTCCAATCCCATCTTGACCAGTTCACCACTTGGTGCAACCTGTGGTTGCTTCAGGTCAATCCTTCCAAAATCCAGGCGATCATTGTAGGCAATACCACCCCTTCCTTCCGCCTCCTCGATTTCTATATCACCATCTATGGCCATCCTATCGCCCTCATCCCCGCCCTTAAGTACCTTGGCGTCATCCTCGACCGTCGCCTCTCCTGGACCCCCCACCTCCGAACAATAAAAGCCAAGGCACGCTCCCAGCCCCGTCTCCTCAAGCTCCTTTCCGGCCATACGTGGGGTCTGGACCCCTCCACCATCCTCCACACCTATAAATCTCTCGTCCACCCTATCCTCTGCTACGCCCATCCTGGCTGGATCTCCGCCCCCCCCCCCTACCTTTTACAAATCCCTTCAAATCCTTGAACGCCATGCTCTCCGCCTCGCCTATGTTATCTGTCTCCCCTCCCCCACGCGGATCCTGTATGATCTTATTACATTCCCCCAACTCCTCTTCTTTCTCGAACAGATACGGATCCTATACACCTCCCGCAAACTAGATCCCCCTCACCCACTTGTCTCTCACATCCTCTCCCACCCCCGCCCGCTGCCGCACCTGTATTTCCATGCCCCACCTGCTCTCCATCTCTCCACCCTCCTTACCCGCTCCCGAGGTGGCTTCCTCCAGCTCCCCCTCCCTGATGATGCCCTCCTCCCCTCCATATACCCCTCCTATCAACTTTGTTCCTCCCCTCCCAGTTCCTTTTTTCCTTAGGACACCGTCTCTTCCTTCTCTCCCACTTCCCTCCCTCCTCCCTTTCTCCCCACTCCTCCCCCGGACTTCCTCTACCCCCATACCTCCATTCCTCCTACCATCTCCTCTGCCATTGGCATCTTTGCTTTCCCCTCTCCCTGCCCCACCCCCTTCTTCCCCTCTTGGCAGTTCCCCGGACTCACACACGTTATGTGGACATTCGTGCGCCGGAGATCGTCGCCTAGTGTTTGTGTGTGGCGTCGTGTTCATGCTCAAGTGTTCCAGTGTTTATTAGTTTGTGCTCCAACGTTATTGTGTACCATCTATCATCTCTGTGCGTGTCCACGTGCCTGAACATTCATATCTTGGTCTCTGTGCATGTGACCTGCTCTGTGTGTTTTAATTTTGAATGTCTACGTCTGTATATCCACCCTGTCTGTTCTACGATTGTCTTCTTTTGCATCTTTAGTTTTATCTGAGGCCGAAGAGCGGCGTAATATGCCACTACTGGCCTACCTGTATCAGGTGTGAAATTAACAATAAAGGAAAAAAAAAACAGCCCCGGCAGTCAGTGAACTCCTGTCGATGATGGGGGAGATGGCCATCGAAAGCTCGAGCATTTTATTCGAACTGATGCGGCTGGAAAACCGAGAACGTTTTATTCAAGTATATTCATGTCGCAGTTCAATGTAGCAGTCAGATGGCGATCCAGTAACAGTAAAAAAGGTAAGGAACAGTTTTGGGTTATTGCAGGTAATGACTGAGGGACACGACGACGACACATTCTATGTTTCGTCGAAATAATCAGAATATAACTTTTAATAAGCAGCATTTTAGTTTGTATGCGAAGACTGAGTAAGAGAATAAATTTCAAAGGGAAGATTTCATTTGTTATTATTAAGCAAGAGGTAGAAATCCTAAGGGAAGGTTATCATTAACAAAAGAGATATAGAGGAGACGGGAAGGTTTCAATGTGACACTCACACATATTGCAAAAACTGTATACAAATGCATACAATGTTTTTGATTGAAATATATGTACAAGTCGCACATATATTTTAAATATGTATGTCATTTAAACGTAATACAAAGAAACTTTGCAGAAGTCCAAACATAACCTATCAAACAGAAACTGCAGCCAAGCAACTTAGGAACATCAGCTACTTTAAATGTATAACGATCTAAATGTATGAGTAGTACAATTAACAGATTCAAAATTCATATAAAGTCATTAAAATAATTAAATAATACACGAATTTAATGAGATTTAATGCATAGCTCCTTATTTGTTCCTGTAATGAAGTACAAGAAGTCAAAACCAAACAAGAGTACGTAGATGGTCAGTATGTAGTCCTTCTTTGCTCTTGCACTGAGATACAAGTTGTCTTAAACATGAATACACCCAGAAGAATCCATAAGATCACGTTCAATAGCAGGACAACAAAACAAACTAACACAGATATCTTCATAACGTAATCATATAACAATCAAATTACTAATCTGCTTAACAGAAAGGGGGGGGGGGTAATGTGGACAGGCAACCAGCACTCAAAATAACACAGAGAAAATGTGTAAGCGAACTGAGCAAGTATAAGAAGCACTATTTCTTTATTTATTTATTGCTTATTTTGCCTGACCAAATTAGTGCCTTAATGCCTTCTCTTAAATCTGACTAAGAGCAACCCATGCCTAAGATATTACAAAACCTTCCCAATAATAATAAGAAGAAGGAGAAGAATAACAATAAGACTAATGGTAATGTTAATAATAACTGTTTTTAATAACAACATTAATAATAATGATAGTAAAGAACATTAAAACGATACAGATTAGCTTAGCACAATTGAAGCAATGTTCAGTATTATCAGAAGCGAAATGGACAAAGGAAGACGAGGAGATCGAAATGACAGTCAGAGGGGCTGTTAGGAAAGAACGAAATATAAATAGAGAACTTTACCGACAAGGTTTGGGAATAGTTCTGGAGGGGGAGGGAGACACCGACGAAAACGAGTCACACAGAATGTGGGAGAGATGCCTATTGTGGTAGAATGTTTCTTTTATTGTGCGGAAGGAATTTAACTTCTGTGATATTTTGTGGAAGCTTGCTCCAAAGTCGGGTTCCTGATGCAGAAAATGATGTAGAGAACATGGAAGTGCTATGTGATGGTACTGAGAAAGTTTTAGTTTGTTGAGAACGAGTATTTCTGCTGTGCTGTTCTGATAGTAGAGTAAGAGTTGAAGACAAATAAGAGGAAGTGTAATGATTGAGAAGACGATGGAGTAAACATAGAATATGATAGTTTCTATGCTTAGCGGCGTGTAGATATGATAGCTGTTCGCAGGCTGGTGTAATATGGTCGAAAAAGCGTTCGTCACAAATGTATCGTACAGAGATGTGAGCTTTCATACAAAGTCCTTGGAGAATGGCATCACCATAATCAAGTATGGAGAGTATTAGTGTCTCTACGAGCTACTTTTTAAGCACGAAAGGAAATATGGTATTACAGTGCCTGTGTTATTCTGATTACGATGCAAAGTTCCTTTGGACATGCATGCAGCAGACACTGCGGCGAGCACAGCCGTTGCGAAACACAAGTCAAATGAATTCGCAGTTGTGAATAAGGACTACCATCAGCTGTAGAATGGAATGATGACAATGAAAATTTGTGCCGAAGCGGGACTCCAACCCGGATTTCCCGCTTATCGCGAGCGGTCGTCGTACAATTTGTCTATTTGCGCGAAAGGAAGTATGGGTCTGACCAGGAGTCGTGCACAGATAGCCAAATAGTAAGGCGACCGCTTGCGATAAGCGGGAAATCCAGATTCGTGTCCTCGTCCAGCTCAGATTTTCATTGTAGCCATTCCATTCGACAGCTCATGGTAGTGCTTACTCGCAACTGAGATTTCATTTGATGTTTCAAAAGGTAATACTGTTTTATATTTCTGCAGTGAGGTAAATGATACTGACACCTTCTTATAGATTACAGTTGTGTGTTCAGTCCAGTCTAAATGATGGTCCAAAAACGTCCTCAAGTTCTTTGCTGAAGAAAGAAAGGTTATTTTATTTCTCTGCCGTTTAGGATTAATGATGGAAGAGATTCTCTCAACTAAGGGTTGTTCTCTTTGGGGCGAGGAGAGCAGACAGCGAGGTCATCGGTCTCATCGGGTTAGGGAAGGACGGGGAAGGAAGTCGGCCGTGCCCTTTCAAAGGAACCATCCCGGCATTTGCCTCGAGTGATTTAGGGAAATCACGGAAAACCTAAATCAGAATGGCCGGATGACCATTGTACAGCTACTCAGCAACTAAAGAAAATTTTTGACTGGTGAGTTTAGAAAACATTGTTGAAATCCAAAAAGCACATAATAGTCCCCTTTTGTGCATCCACAGCTTGTTTCAATTCGTTATTCACTTTCATAAGACCAGTTGTGCTACCATTGTGCCAGAAACTGGACTGGTATCCATCTAGAAGTTTATTTGACGCTAGATAATTAATAATCAATGTATTTTAATGCCTTGGACAATGCTGGAAGAATGCAAATGAAACTGTAGTCGGAAGGCTGTTTGGCAGATTACTTCTTGAGTAATGGTCGTGTGAGTCTCTTGTTTCCACATTGTCGAAAAGATGCTGGAGGTCAGAGTGTGGTCAAAAAGGTCTGTTATTTTGAACAGTAGAGGACTGACGAGAAGCTTAATGATTTGCCCTGTTATTTACGATGGCCTGCTACTACAAAACGAATTAACGCAATTGACTTCCAGACCATGGTAGGGCTCACTGTCTCAAGAAAAATTTTTTCGTTTGTACCAGTCACTGATACTTTAACTGAATGGATGATTTTCGCCCTTGTGAGTTGGTCAAGTAAAGATATCGGCGTGGCAAAATACCCGTTTAGATTCTCTGTAGGATTTAGAACAGGTTTGGGCAAGAATTCGGTTCGGTGCCGTGCCCTGGCATGAATGCCGTGAAGCTCAGCCTCGCAGTACACTTCCCCCACAGCACTGTCTGAGCTTCAGGAGGGCGAAGAGGGGGAAATAGCGAATGCGTCGTATTTAGATGACAATGCAATCGTACTGCATACGACAACATTTAATATCGTTTAATAATTTCGGGTGCGCTGAAGACATAATATAGCTCGAAAGCATAATACAGGTGTTATCTAGTGCAGACTGTCAGCACGTGGACAAATACAAATAATTTGACAGATTTTCGCACTCACATTCCCACTTAATCGTGCCTTATTTACTTTCATAATCGAAAAATGATCATTCGTACACATATGTTAATCAAAACATTGTACCACTTTTGCGTTCTCATTATGGCGAAGTCCTAGTCAGTTTTAACAACCTCATTAAAGTGATGTCCTGCATAGTTTTGACGTAGAAGGATCTGTTTTTAAAACGGAAATTACCTTGCTGATGGATCAGTTACATCTGTACAAGCACAGGGTCGAATTTCGACTGAAGCGACAAACGGTCTCGAAAGCAGCTCGAAAACAGATGTGCCGGCGGGAATGGCCGAGCGGTTGTACGCGCTACAGTCTGGAGCCGCGCGACCGCTACGGTCGCAGGTTCGAATCCTGCCTCGGGCATGGATGTGTGTGATGTCCTTAGGTTAGTTGGGTTTAAGTAGGTCTAAGTTCTAGGGGACTTATGACCTCAGAAGGTAAGTCCCATAGTGCTCATAGCCATTTGAAAACAGATGTAAGATCGGCTGTGTGCTCGAAATGTTTAGGAAACAATCCTTGCAGTTCTTTCAAGGTCGCAATGAATTCTTCAAACCTCGCGTTTCCTTAACGCCAGTGAGCTTAGGGAACTTGACTGTGTTTGTCTGATTTTCGACTTAAATGTATCCCCATTAAATCAGAAACAAATTGTTTGTCACTTTGCAGTGTCTTACTGTGGGCAGTGTGCAGTCAATCCTCTTAATATGCGATATCTGCAGTCCGTGTCGGACGTTGTAAGTTCCACTCCTGCACTTCTTTTTCCTTCATAAATTCAAAAATGGCGGGTTTTAAATCGAGAAATCATTTCAGGCATGCTTTTCACCAGTATATAAAACCTCCACATCTTTCGTTCAAGTCCACCGAAAACTACTGCAGTTGACAGTGGAATAATGCGTATGACTTCAGAAATGTTACTATTCTTACCACAAGTTTCTTCACGTGCTGCATGCCTGCTGATTTAGCACCGAACAGTGAGTTGTTGTAATTTTTTACTCTTTCATTGACAGCTAAATCCTTAAATTCTTTCTGCATGGTAATGTAATATTGTTTCATAGCAAATTTGCAGTACATCTACATCTACATCTACATGACTACTCTGCAATTCACATTTAAGTGCTTGGAAGAGGGTTCATCGAACCACAATCATACTATCTCTCTACCATTCCACTCCCGAACAGCGCGCGGGAAAAACGAACACCTAAACCTTTCTGTTCGAGCTCTGATTTCTCTTATTTTATTTTGATGATCATTCCTACCTATGTAGGTTGGGCTCAACAAAATATTTTCGCATTCGGAAGAGAAAGTTGGTGACTGAAATTTCGTAAATAGATCTCGCCGCGACGAAAACCGTCTTTGCTTTAATGACTTCCATCCCAACTCGCGTATCATATCTGCCACACTCTCTCCCCTATTACGTGACAATACAAAACGAGCTGCCCTTTTTTGCACCCTTTCGATGTCCTCCGTCAGTCCCACCTGGTAAGGATCCCACACCGCGCAGCAATATTCTAACAGAGGACGAACGAGTGTAGTGTAAGCTGTCTCTTTAGTGGACTTGTTGCATGTTCTAAGTGTCCCGCCAATGAAACGCAACCTTTGGCTCGCCTTCCCCACAATATTATCTATGTGGTGTTTCCAACTGAAGTTGTTCGTAATTTTAACACCCAGGTACTTAGTTGAATTGACAGCCTTGAGAATTGTACTGTTTATCGAGTAATCGAATTCCAACGGATTTCTTTTGGAACTCATGTGGATGACCTCACACTTTTCGTTATTTAGCGTCAACTGCCACCTGCGACACCATACAGCAATCTTTTCTAAATCGTTTTGCAACTGATACTGGTCTTCGGATGACCTTACTAGACGGTAAATTACAGCAGTACCCGATACTTACGCGACTGCATAATATATACCGACCGTTTTCATCCCTCTCTGCTGTCAGTCCCATTCATTTTTAAAGTCTTGAGATAACAGACCGTTGGACTTCCTGTTTTTGTACAAGCAGCCACTGGATCTTCATACCACAGACAAATAGCGAAGGGTAAATAGCCGGGGTGGCTGGGAGGTCTTAGGGATTCCTGTCACGGTTCGCACGGCTCCCCCCGCCGCAGGTCCGAGTCCTCTCTCTGGTATTGGTGTATGTGTGTTGTCCTTAGCGTAAGTTACTTTAAGTTAGATTAAGTAGTGGGTAAGCTTAGGGATAACCTTAGCAGTTTGGTCCCTTAAGATCTTACCACAAATTTACAAATTTTTGCAATATGTAAACAACGCTGACATCACGATTCTGCCGAGCTAAAGAGAACTGATCGACAAATGTCACACTGCAATACTCAGTTAAATGTCGCACAGAACTGACTTCTTCCAGGATCAAGCAAAGGCGAGACAGGACGAGTCTTAGCCCACGTGAAGTTTGACACGCCATGGCCGCCCGTGACGTAAGAGGTTAAACTGATATTCCTAGACCTCATAGATTTTTCCACAGTACTACAGGTCTGTGAAAGTCCTGAAATGACGAATGGGAATCCTGAGCTTTGCATTCCTCACAGATTGACTAACTCGCGTGCGTAGTTCATGGTAGGTGAGATAAATATCAGAGGTTGGGTGCCGTTAGTGTCTTCTGTGTGCTGCATCTCTGACACTCATAATGCGTTAGACGTGGTCTGTAATATGGTTCTGATTTTCTCCTTACTCTTACTGCTTTTAGAGGAGCGTGTTCGTCGTATAAATTATTGTATCTCTTAGCGAAGTTGAATACTTCATTATTCATGTCGATGCTATTTCCTGCCATTGTCCGTCAAGAAATATCGAAGGCGTCAGTTGTGACCCCAGACACATTCACGTGCTTAAAATCTCTATAAGTCGCCACCAGCAGTTTGTTCTTTGCGCACTGCAACGATTAAGTCATGAATATTACATCATGAAGAGAAAAGCAGGACTGGTGAGAAATTGCTGTATTTGGAGAATTGGTTGCGAATATATCGATAAACGTATGAGTGTCTGCAGTATGGTGAGCAGGCGCCCAAGTGGAGTCAACGTATGGTTTGCGCGGTAAAGTATGTGCGTGAATTTTCAAACAGAGGGACTATTGAGTAGAAAATTTATGTAGATATCTCCAGTTACAATTATGTCTTCATTCAGAATCAACGTGTGAGGGTGCTGACTCAAAGCTAGGAAGCTGCCAACTTTTGCTGGATTGTGTGTTACACGGAGAGTCACTTTCTGTTGAGCAGTTTAATCGCAGTGAACGCGTATTCGGGCTGTTTGCTATTGTATTTGCACGTGAGCGCGACCTCTGCCACATCGCCCCCTCGTCTGTTACGTCTGTCATGTTCCAGAAAAACGTAGCCGTGAAGGCTGGCAGAAATGAAAAGGATATTCGACTTCAAACATACCTCCGACAGTAGTTTGACATGAAACCTGAGGTCCTGAAATATGCAGCGGAACTCAGTCAGGTGGACTGGTAAGGACTGCACATTTGTGCGAGCGAGCTGTAGAGTACAGCTATCAAGTGTCGTTTCTGCTGTTAGACGGCGGGTATGACGGAAAGCTGCCCGGGACTCAGTCGTATCCCATTGCCTTGCAGAATGTAACGAGCAGATCACCAGGGAGGCGCACGAAGCTGTAAAGGGCAGATAGGAAACGGGAGAAACAGGCCAGAAGTGAGAGGCTGAACGTCAGGTACACTTGTCTGAACCAGAGCTGGAGGCTGAAGTTGGGTGATAAATAGTGATCAGTGTATGATAGCATGAGACAACTGTAATATGAAAGTGGATATGCTGAAAATAATAATGATAATAATAATAATAATGAAGAATACAGTAAAAGCAACGGGTTACACTAAAATAACGTAAAAGGAAATGGTAAGAGCAGCAGAGAAACATCGTACCTAATGCTATGTCACTAATGAATAAAATGATAATTTGACAATATAGTGATCATCTGGATCAGAACCCTGTGAGGTTAGTGAAGTAATAGTGAACTAACATTTGTACTGGTATTGAAAGTGTGAAAATTGAATAAACTAACTAGTACTAAAAGCAAATCTAAAGAAGCAAGTAATGACAAAAGGAAATTGTTTCCAAAGAAAATACTACAGAAGATCACTCTGGCCTCGCACAGCTTACGCTTGTATGTTCCGTGTTGTTCACTAGGTGATTTTCTGTATCTATTTTTACGATTATCCTGCCATCCCAGGTCTGCATATTTTTCAACCTGAACTAAGAGATCGCACTGTAACCAAAAGAGTGTGTGCCAGAAATAACTTTAGAGCACAATGTATTATATGAAGCCATAAATTTGTGCAATAGACACTCACAGAAAATGGAAAAATGGGACGGGTTAAAAAGCACACACATCATAATATATCCTTGTGTACCTACACATTAAGTTCAGCCTACCTTGAAAAATTCATTAAAATTAATGATAAGACACTATTCTCAAAATAACCTGTCAGTATATGGGTACTTAAGTAAAACCTAGTATCTAATATGACAAACGACCAGGAGTCGTATAACCTCACATTATGATTGTATAAGAGGTAGAATTAAAGTTTATACGGCGTACAGTGAAATCCAGGGGATAAAGAGAAGGCTAAAAGTGACAAATACAGCGAAGTGATACTTTTACATACCTTCACATAACATGCAGAATATATCAAAGTAATCTTATAGCCTTCTGTACAAATGTGTGAATAGAATATTCATAAGTATAAATGTCGGGGGCCACATCAACTATATGTGCTAACCAGGTATGTAGTCATACGTAAATTATACTCATAGAAAATAACTTATTCAACTAAGAGTAACGTGGTACCAAAGGCTAAATGATGTTTGGGAGGAGGGAGGGAGTAACATAGCTGTAAAATAATGTATGTTACGAAGTACCATATGACCAATCTGCTTTACATACTTATTACCATGGATAAAGCTCTACAGACATCTTATACACCTTTGAAAAACCCCAATTAAAATATTTATTACTACACAATCTGTTTTATCAAACTTCACTACCACAGAACAAAATATATTCACACAACTCAAAAGTGCTTCACATAAATAAGGTATTACTAAGAAGCACATTTACAAATGAGGTGTACTGAAACTTATGCATTCGCATCATATTTCGCTGAACCATGGAAAAAAGAAAAATTGTGTAGCATACGGTAAAAGACAAGTATAATGAAGAGGCCAAAATCACAAAATCCAAATTTTTTTTTTTTGAAATTTGTGGTAAGATTTTATGGGACCAAACTGCTCGGGTCATCAGTCCCTAAACTTACACACTACTTAATCGAACTTAAACTGTCCGCAGCTCGTGGTCTGGCGGTCGCGTTGTCGCTTTCCGAGCACGGGGTCCCAGGTTCGATTCCCGGCGGGGTCAGGGATTTTCACCTGCCTCGAGATGACTGGGTGTTTGTGTTGTCCTCATCATTTCATCATCATTCATTTAAGTGGCGAGATTGGGCTAAGAACAGGTTGAGAATTTGTACGGGCGCTGATAACCGCACAGTTGAGCGCCCCACAAACCAAACATCATCATCATCATCATCGAACCTAAACTAAGCTTACACACTATTTAATCGAACTTAATCGAACTTAACTAACTTACGCTAAGGACAACTCACACACACACCCATGCCCGAGGGAGGACTCGAACCTCCGACGGGGGCTGAAATGTTATATTCCTGTATACCTCCACGGAAATAAAATAGAGCTGTAATTTGGTACTTTCTAACATTTATTAGTTTACAGCTATGTTACTTCCTTCCTTCCTGGCCACCTCTTTATCCCTTGGTACTTAAATGTTCTTCTTACCTCAATAAGTTATTTAGCTAAGGCCTCGTGCATTCACAGGGTATTTTGAGCATAGCGCTCAGTTATTAATCTTAATGAAGTTTTCAGTGTAGTCCGAACTTTATATTTATGTAAAAAAGGATATATTGTGAAGTGTGTGCTTTTTAACCCCTCTCGTTTCTCTCTCTGTATGCATTTTACAAATTTAGGAGCTTTGTGTAATATATTGTGTTTCAAATTTAATTTTTGGGAAACACTATTGTGGTTCAATTGTGAACAGTTCTTCTTACAGATGATCGTTGTACATATGTAAGTAATCACATCCACTCTCACTCATTTTTAGTACTGGTTGGCTATCCACATACCCCCACTCCCCACAATTATGTTAATTAGATTAGTAATTTGTTGTATTATTACATTATGAAAATTTTTGTAATTTTTTTTTGTTTTCTTGCAATTGAATGTGTTCTTGTGTTATGTCTGGATCAAGGAGGCAGGCAGCATTTTGGCAAAAGGGGGGAAGGGTTCAATTTCTTAAAGAGGACCTCAAAAAGTTTCGTGTTGCCCATTTTATGCTGAAAAAACACACACTTTATATATGGATGGATGAAATACTCAAATGTTCAATTAAGAGTTTCTTTATTTGGCAATATAATTTCACCTATTGGCAAACGAATTAAAATTCGAATATAATTTATTGCGTCTTTGCTAACAAAACATAGCTCAATCTTCCTCTATATAAGTTTCACTATCGCTGAGTAGAAGAATCTTAACGTTGGGCTGAATTCGAGTTACAGATTTAAAAGGTTTCAAATCTGTTTTGAGAATAGCTCTCTTTCTCCTACTACAGTCTTGTATTTCAATAAGCGACTTACCTGAAACCAGCTCATAATATTTTCAGCTTATCAAAGCTTCCCAGGTTTCACATTTCAGTCTCAAATTTTATTAAAGTGTCTTTCATTTCATAAAAACTCTTCAATTTCCTCAAGTGATCAAAACGTTTTAAAAAAATATTATTTGAACAGTCAACATGGAATTATTTTAACCAAATTTATTTATAAAACATACTATGAGCTACAATTTTGGGATCTTGACATTGATTCATCGATTAATTTTAACAAGACTTCTAATATATGTGATCTCATAAATGAGTTTGTGTTTACCCACTGATGCCAATTAAGTCCTGAACGCTGTACAATGTAGGTTGTCATTTATGCAACGTCTGTTTACGAAGACATTAGAGTCGTGATGGTTGGACTCTCCCTTTCAAGGATATTAGGAATAAGACATTTATTTTATTTACACGTCAAGTTCCATAGGACCAAATTGAGGAGCAAATCTCCAAGGTTATGGAATGTGCCAGTACATGGAATTACAACTTAGAATTATAACAGATAAAAATGAAATGTTTATGAACCCAAAAAAGTCAAACCATAAGTTTAAGTAAACGCAATCAACAAAATAACACAAGAATCAGCTTAATTCAAGGAACTCCTCAGAGGAATAGGAGGAGTGACCCACGAGAAACTCTTTAGTTTCGATTTGAAAGCGCATGAATTTCTCCTAAGATTTTTGAATGGCCGGCGGCGGAGGTCTAGCGGTTCTAGGCGCTCAGTCCGGAGCCGCGCGACTGCTACGGTCGCAGGGTCCAATCCTGCCTCGGGCATGGATGTGTGTGATGTCCTTAGGTTAGTTAGGTTTAAGTAGTTCTAAGTTCTAGGGGACTGATGACCATAGATATTAAGTCCCATAGTGCTCCGAGCCATTTGAATCATTTGATTTTTGAATTCTTGTGGTAGCTTATTGAAAATGGATGCAACAGTATACTGCACACCTTTCTGCGCAAGAGTTAAGGAAGTCCGATCCAAATGCAGGTTGAATTTCTGCAGAGTGTTAACTGAGAGAAAGCTGCTTATTCTTGGGAATAAGCTGATACTGTTAACAAGGTACGACATTAAAGAATATATATATTGAGAGGCCAATGTAAAAATACCCGGACTAGTGAACAGGCGTCGACAAGAGGTTTGCGAACTTACACCACTTATTATCCGAACCGTCCGTTTCTGAGCCAAAAAATACTCTTTTGGAATGGGAAGAGTTACCCCAAAATGTAATACCACCTGACAAGAGAATGAAAATAAGGGAAGTAGACTAATTTTTGTTGTCGAGCGATCACTTACTTCAGATACCGTTCGAATAGTAAAAATGGCAGCATTGAGTCTTTGAACAAGATCCTGAACGTGGGCTTTCCACGACAGTTTACTATCTATCTGAACACCTAGAAGTTTGAACTGTTCAGTTTCACTACTCATATGCCCATTCTGTTAAATTAAAGCTTCAGGTTTTGTTGGACTGTGTGTTAGAAACTGTAAAACCTGAGTCTCACTGTGATCTAGCGGTAGTTTATTTTCTACAAGTCATGAACTTACGTTATGAACTACATTGTTTGAAACCGAGCCAATGTTGCAGACAACATCCTTCACTACCAAGCTAGTGTCACCAGCAAACAGAATTATTTTAGAATTACCCGTAATACTACAGGACATATCATTTATATAAGTTAGATACAGGAGTGACCCCAACACGGATCCCTGGAATGTCCCCATTTGACGGTACCCCACTCAGACCTCACATCACAGCCATTCTCAGCACTGTGAATAATGACCAGGTCGACAAATCCTATGAACGTGTCTTGATTTTTCTGTAGTCTTGCTTCCGTTACCAACCGCAACGGCAGAACTGCCGCTCTTGTGGCTTTACCTTTCCTAATGCCAAACTGATCTAACACATCCTCAATTTTATTTTCAATTCTTCTGTATATTATGCTTCTCAGAAATTTGGATGCATGAGCTGTTAAGCTGACTGTGTGATAATTCTCACACTTGTCAGCTCTTGCAGTCATCGGAACTCTGTGGGTGATACCTTTCCGAATGTCAGATGGTATGTCGCCAGACTTATACATTCTACACACCAATGTGAGTAGCCCTATTGTTCTGACTTTCCCCAGTGATGTTAGAAATTCTGATCGAATGTTATCTATCCGATGTGCCTTATCTGATCTTAAATCCTCCAAAGCTCTTTTAAATTCTGATTGTAATAATGCAGCCCCTATCTATCGTAAATCGACTCCTGTTTTTTCTTCTATCACATCCGAAAAATCTTCCTCCTCACAGACGCCTTCAATACTCTTTCCACCTATCCGCTCTCTCCTCTGCATTTAACAGTGGAGTTCCCATTGCACTCTTAATTTTAGCACCCTTGCTTTTAATTTCACTGAACGTTGTTTTGACTTTCCTAATGCTGAGTCAGTCCTACAGACAATCATTTCTTTTTCGATTTTTTCACATTCATATAGCCATTTTGCCTTTGCTTCCCTGCACTTCCTATTTATTTCATTCATCAGTGAATTATATTTCTGTATACCTGAATTTCCCTGAACATTTTTGTACTTCCTCCTTTCATAGATCAACTGAAGTATTTCTTCTGTTACCCATGGTTTCTTCCCAGTTATTTTCTTTCCTGCTTCTGTGATTGCCCTCTTCAACTGTTCTGCCTACTGAGCAATTTCTTCTTGCTGTATCTACAGCCTTGCAGAACTTCAAGTGTATCTCATCATTCGTCAGTACTTCTTTATCCCACTTCGTTGCGTATTGATTCTTCCTGACTAATCTCTTCAACTTCTACTCTTCATCACTAATACATTGCGATCTGAGTATACCTGAGTATGCCTTACAATCCAATATCTGATTTCGTAATCTTTGTCTGACCATGATGTAATCTAACTGAAATCTTCCTTTTCCAAGTATAGCTCTTCCTCTTGTTGTTCTTGAACAGAATATTTGCAATTACTAATTAAAATTTGTTGCAGAACTCAATTAGTCTTTCTCCTCTCTCATTCCTTGTCCAAAGCCCATATTCTTCTGTAAAGATTTCTTCTACTCCTTCGCCTACAACTGCATTCCAGTCCCCCATGACTATTAGATTTTCATCTCCCCGTATGTACTGTATTATCTGTACCATATCCTCATGTACTTTCTCTGTTTCTTTATCTTGAGCTTGCGACGTCAGCATGTATACCTGAACTATCGTTATCGGTGTTGGTTTGCTGTCGATTCAGATAATAACAACCCTATCACTGAACTAGTCACAGTAACACGATAGCTGCCCTACCTTCCTATTCATAACGATCCTACACCCAGTACACTACTTTCTGCTGCTGTTGATATTATCCTATACTCATCTGATGAGAAATCTTTGTCTTCTTTCAGTTTCATTTCACTAACCCCTACTATATCCACAGCGTGTTTTTCCCCACTGTGTACAAACTCTGGGACTCATCTATGAGAGGATACAGAACAAAAAAGGTCTAACGAACTTATGTCCGGAAATGCATGGTACCCATGCTAGAGACCATTTACTCATACTTTGTCACTGAGACTGCGGCCTCATACGTGCTGCACAATGCAGCCATTGTTGCAGAATGTATGGTTTCCTCTTAGAGGGTGGCGCTGTTTCTCAAACGTCATGCCCTAGTGTCCTCTCCTGCCATAGTAATTGGTACTATTGTGTCCAATTCACTTCTCTTGCTGACTGATGTTGTAGTAGATGTGATACAGCGTTATACACTATGGTTCCATATTCGAATCGAGAGCTTGCTGACACAGTGTTTATATACAGAAAGGCAAATGGCAACGGGTGGTGGGCAGCATAGTTGTATCAGGAGACCTACCCGCCGACAAACAATCACAGCACTCAATGTTTGCAAGAGTGTTTCACAGTTTGCCTGAGTGAGGGTCGTTTCAGGAAGCAGGCAAACATGAAGGACGTACCCAAAATATTCGGACACCAGACTTAGAGGGAACTGTGATTAACACTGTGGAATGCGACCGCTATGTCAGTAGCAGGCAGGTGATCCGCCACTACAGGGTAAGCCAGACGACCGTGTGGAACAAAAAATGGCTCTGAGCACTATGGGACTTAACATCTGTGGTCATCAGCCCCTAGAACTTAGAACTACTTAAACCTAACTAACCTAACGATATCACACACATCCATGCCCGAGGCAGGATTCGAACCTGCAACCGTAGCGGTGACGCGGTTCCAGACTGAAGCGCCTAGAGCCGCACGGCCACATCAGCCGGCCGTGTGGAACATTCTCCATGACAATTGTTAATACCTTTATCACTTACAGCATGGGCAGGTATTACTAGCGACAGATTTTCCACATCGGGAGCAGTTTTGTTACTGGTTTCTTCATAAAACAACGATGATTCTGGGATTTGTGTGATCCATCCTATTCACAGATGAGGCCACCTTTAAGCAGAATGATATCTTCAACTTTCATAACAGTCATCTGACCGAGCGAGGTGGCGCAGTGGTTAGCACACTGGACTCGCGTTCGACCATCCTGACTTAGGTTTTCTGTGATTTCCCTCAATCGCTCTAGGCAAATGCTGGGATGGTTCCTTTGAAAGGCCATGACCAACTTCCTTCCCCAACCTTCCCTAATCCGATGAAACTGATGACCTCGCTGTTTGGTCTCCTCCCCCAAACAACCCAACAGTCATCTGTGGGATAGTATGCGGAGTCCCCATGGTACGGTGACAGTGAATCATCAGCATTGGTACAGCAGGAATGCGTGCATCGGGATAACTGGCGACCGTGTTTTGGAACCAGTCTTCCTTCTATGTAGCCTAACAGGCCGGAACTATCAGCGTTTCTCGCAGGTGACTTTGCCTCCCCTGCTGGAATAAGAGCCATTGATGATTCGAAGGGTTATGTGGCTGCTATGTGATGGTGCTCGAGTTCACTTCGCCATTAACGTCCAGAAGCATCTCAATCTTGTCATCCCTGGCCAATGGATCGGACAAGGGGGTCGAGTTGTATAGCCTGCTTGTTCACCGGATCTTAACGAATACTTGTCATAAGTCACTTACTTCACAGAAAATCTTCACAACACGAACTACAAAATTACAGCAAGCAGCAACCACAGCCAGCTAAATAAAACTAGTAGAGGCCCTAACTACTAGGAGGCATATAGTTATCAAAAGAAAGATTTTGTTGTAAAGCAAACAATGTATTTAGCAGATTTTATTTTATTCGTGTAACATTCAGTTCCAAAAATTATATAGTCGTCAAAAATTCCACTACCCGAACATTAAGAAATACATCCATCATCATTTTACAATGCATGTCGTACCAACACTGAGTTTCCAGGAAGGACACATGTTGAAGCCGTCCGCTTGCTAACTGCTAGTCTGTCTAACCACAGAGTCTCTTACCGAGGGTGCAGAGTGCTGTTAGCGACATTAATTATAGTCTATAGCACTGCCAACATATAAACAGGCTACTTACATAGGCTCCCCCCCCCCCCCTGCTCCCCTCAAAAATTTTACGAAGTGTTTTGGACAGTGGCCAAGACTAAGTTGTTAAATATTTTATATTAACAACATCAAGTAGATCAGACGTAAAAAAAGGTTAAGTAATATGCTGTTGGTCAATAAAGTAAAAATTCTCGAAGTCCCTAAAGACAGTTGTAATTCACCAGAACAGAAGTCTATGCCAGTTTTATGTACAAAGGCTGAGCAGTAAATGAAACTGCTCAACTAAGTAGTGGAAAACCATGCAGTCTTGAAGAAGTAGTAGTTTCCTTCCCACTGAAACACAGTGCTGACTCTTGACATGAAGATTTCAGTTGAGAAGCTTGTTAATGAGTCACCACATAGCAGACCCACAGTAGTCCTTGTAGGCATTATGGTAGTAATGGGCCACCAAAAGTTCAGATCCACACTAGTTCTTGTAGAGATTATGGTAGTAGTGGGCCACCAAAGGTGGAGACCCACTGTAGTCCTTGTAGAGATGGCCAGCAGCTATCTGTTGGGACTGTGTGGGTGCACAATCACAATGGAAGAGTCCTGAGGATAATGTAGTCCATGAACCACCACTTGTGCACTCACTCTTTTGTTTTGTTTCCAATATCCTTAGAACCAGCAATGCTGTTAACCAGTCCCTTGATGAATTATCAACACAGGTGCAAGCAATAAGACAGTCATATAACCTCTGAGATTTGATACATATAGTATGACCAACAGACAACTGTGTGCAGTAAAATGAATCCCTACTCTCTACCTAACTTGAAGAACTGGTGTATATACAATTACAATATAACAGCATACAGATTCAATTACAAACGTAAAGAAAACATCACTATAGTAAAATAACATGATAATACAAATAACATTTGTATTAACAGAGACATTACAAAAAGGATATATATGAGTATTACAGGAATTATGACATAAATAAATAAATGAAAAATGAGAATATCAGTAGGAGAATAACACAATAAATAACGTTTTTAAGATCTGCCTAATGTAAAGAACATGGTAGAAAAACAGAAATTAGATTTGAGGATAACAGTATTCCTCCTCATAGTGAATGCAGCTTAGTATTAGAAGGAAAACAATTCTACCAACTTCATCTTATGAGGTAAACACACAGAGGTAGGAAGAACACAGACACACAAGGGTACACATAAACATAGTGGAAAAACACAAAGGAAAGAACAGGGTCTGTTTTCAAATGTAAATGTGTCAAAGCGTAAGTGTAACATTTGGTACTGGAGTACTTGGGGTGAGCATTTTATACCTCCTTTATGCTCATACCTGCTTTACTTTCAACCAAAAGTACTTCATTTCCAACTATAACTTCATTTAATTCTCGCAGATCTCTCTTACTTCAACATTTGTTTCCACAAAAAATCCTATCAATCTGTATTTAACCAAAACTACTTCATTTCCTCTTTCAAAGTAATTATTCCTCATTATACAATACTTCTTGGCCAAACCTTTTACTTATAGCTTCACAATGCATTTCATCCCCACTCATCATAATGCATTTTCTTATATAGCATACCTCCTCTTAAGCTAACTTAAATCTACTGAGCTCAGATATATAAACTAGAGAATCAGGCAATGCAGCAGCACAAAACAATGAGCACAAACAACAAAGACAACAATGCAAAGTGGCAAAGCAAGCAGCAGCGTATCTAAATGAGCAAAGCAAATGCAGCATTACATCTAATATAAGACAATATGCAGCAAATAAGAAAAATAAATCAGTGGCAAAACTGGCTTATCACAGTAATACAAAGTAAAATTCAGTAGGACATTGCCAGACAAATAGCAGCAGCAAATGCAATAACTTATATCTAAACATGACAAAGCACAAGTAGAAAAAATATTACAGTAAAGTCAGCAATGCAGATAAGGGAAATATATGTGTAAACTTACAATAGCGTGTGTACATACGTGATCATCAAAATTACGCAAAGTGTCATCACAACAAACAAGATCTATTCCATCTCCCACGTGAAATGCAATGATTCTATGTCACATCTTAACACTAAAGTGGTGCACCACAACAACTTATTCTACCAAAAAATTACCAAGTCCTTGAAAAGAAAATTATGTATGCAGTTCCTGTTAATACTCCCTTCTCCTTTTGATTGTTCTTTCCTTTCAAAGTGCTCCTTCTTTAAGAATGTGGATCATAAAATTATTATTTAATACATCTGTTGACAGAAAGTGTTCATATTACAATATGTATTGAATTTTATTTTATAAGACCAATGATGCAGCGCAGCTAGAAACCAGATATCAAATAAAATAAACAATTATGTACCAAACAAAATATAAAAATATTATTCAACAGCCATGTGGCATTTCAGAAGTCAGTAGAAAGTTTCTCACCTCTCGTCATAATCAGGTGTGTAAACGTGTACAAACTACGAAGTAAGCGACACCATTAAAGTTGACAGGCAACACAAGAATGGGTATTTCCTGCTGGCTATCGCACAGCCCAGCGCAGCAGAGCATTACGTCAAGGTCACATACAATATACATCACTCAAAGCTTAATTTTAATTTTAAAAACCAACAGCCTCAGTTGCAAAGTTTACCTAGATTTACCTAGGTTTCAGTCGGGATAACCCAACCTTCTTCAGAACAAAAGTAACTACCGTTACATCGTCAAGCTAAAACTACAAATCCACAACTTATATTCAGACTGTAAAAACTTATCTGAAACTGCCTCGGCCCCACTTCGTGACCGCGATGCAGGAGCCACGAATGCTGTACTGGAGTTGCTGACAGGGCCACGAAATGTTGAAAATATTCACTCAACGCTCTCGCAGTATCACAATGGTTCCTTAAGTAAATGTGAACAGTTTACAAAATGCAGGCAAAGTACAATTTCCTAAATGCGAAGTAATCCAACTGTGTAATTACCTAGACATACGTCAGAGATGTAGTAAACATGTTTATTTCCCTCTGTTAAATGACCAGATAGCTATGTAATTCTGTGTTAGGAAAATATGGTACTGATGTCTACCATATTACCTAGGGCTCTTTGCGCTTGCCGCACTCATGGTACTAACTGCTAACTGCTAATCCGCCCAAACACAGAGTCTCTTACTGTAGGCGCAGAGCACTGTCAGCGATATTAATTACAGTCTATAGCGCTGCCAACATACAAACAGACTACTTCGACAAAAAAATTTCGTAAGTCACTTACCTCACAGAAAATCTTCATAACACTAACAACAGCAATTCCAGCAAGCAGCAACTACAGCCAGTTAAATAAAAAGATTCTAACTACTATAGGCTCTAACTACTAGGAGGCATATGTTTAGCAAAAGAAAGATTTTGTTGTAAAGTAAACAATGTATTTAGCAGATTTTATTTTATTCGTGTAACATCCAGTTCCAAAAATTATATAGTCGTCAAAAATTCCAGTACACAAACATTACCAACTATATCCATTACCATTTTACAATGCATGTCCTGCCAACACTGAGTCTCCATGAAGGACACATGTCTAAGCTGTACGCTCGCTAACTGCTAACCCGTCCAAAAACAGAGTCTCTTGCTGAGGACACAGAGCGCTGTCAGCGATATTAATTACAGTCTATAGCGTTGCCAACATACAAACATATAAACGGACTACTTACATAAGTTAGTGAGAGGACGGCTTGGACATGTGTCCTTCAGGGAGGCTCAGTGTTGGCAGGACCTAATAACGTTTCAAGTACAAAAGATAATCACTCAAATGCGTGTCACGTAGCGCTAAACTGTTCTTCTTGCTGTAAGAAAATTTCTGTCATTGTTTAACGGTAAAAATATGCCAAGTGTCGTGGTTATCGTCGTTCATAAGCAAAGTTCTCCAAAAAATCATTGTACTTACCTTGTCATATACAAAAGTAAAGCGCTATGCGTATAAATGTAGTAGTAATTACGTTCATCGCCGTGATCTTGAAAGTGTTGTAAGTATTGACTTGAGACTGTGCAGACATAAAACAGATACAGCGTAAAAGCAATAATTAAAATTGTATCATTCGTTTGTAGCGTCGTAATATAATCGTGTAGCTGTCGAACAAACCAAACACTGGGTCGTCTGTGAACTATCAGAAAGTTCTTTAAATAAAAAAATGTTTTCTTAAGTAAACCAAAATGTTTCAGTAAAACCTCATTAGCAGTATATGTTACAAGAATGTGAATCTTATGGCCGTGACATAATCGTGCAACTAACAAGCAAAAATGTAAGCACAATAAGACTGTGTCTTTTGTTCCCTATAAAAGTGAACTCGTATAATTACTGTCTTAATATGTTCCACAGGTTCTTGACTAGGTAGTTAACTTCAAAACATCGCTGCATGCTAAATGTGACAAAGCGTAATAGTAACTTGAAGTGAAAAATTTAATAGCAAAGACTAAGTTAGAAAGCAAATTATTTCTCAATAAATGGTTTTACATGAGAAAAGTGGTGTAATGCTTTACTTTTCTTACTACGCAGAGTTACAACTTCAACGTAATTATAATGCGGTATACGTCGGTCCCTGTAAGAAAGAATTCGTGACTCAAATGTTTCTTCTTATGTGAAAGTGTTATGTAGCTGTAAAAGGTCTCAGACTATCAGACCATCTCTGTCAAATAACAACAGTAAAATCAGGCATCGAATCACTCCCTAAACTACAAGCCTACAAACGACATCTATCAGAAATCAAAATAGAGATTTTTCAAAAGCTGGTATGAAGTGTATAAGAAAACCAATGTGAGTATGAAGTTCTCTAAATTCTCCACGTTATTTAAATTGAAAAAGTCACAATGATACAGAATTCTTAAATTTCTATCATAGATACAAAAAGATATATAGGAAGGTGCTGACTGCTGTAAAAAAGTTATTTAATGGCAAAATAATATACAGTGCAGAGACTAAAAGCAAAATAGTCTGGGATATTATAAAAAAGGAAACGGGGAGAGACAAAGAAACGCAGAATAACATACTGCTAAGCGAGGAGGATAAGGTAACAAATGACCCACAACACGTAGCAAACTATGTAAATGAGCATTTTTCAAGTATTGAAGAGAAGTTACAGCAAAAATTGCACAAAACAAATACAACACCTGTAAATAATGTTGCACTAAATACAATGATGTTACTTCCAATCACATGGAATGAAGTCGATAAAACTGTTCAAAAACTAAAAAATTAAAAGTCAGTAGGCTTAGATGAAGTACCAATGCGTGTACTGAAACAACGTATAGAGATTATAGAAGGCCCCTTAACAAATGTAATAAATGAATCCTTAGGAAGACTTCCAGAGCAGTTAAAACAGGCAAGAGTTGGACCATTGCTTAAGAAAGGTAATGCAGCAAACATAGAAAATTACCAGCCCATTTTCTAACTGTAACCATACTCAAAAATAATACAAGCAATTATGAAAGACAGATTAATGAATTACCTGAATAAATACACTCTCTTAAGCAAATCACAGTTCGGTTTCCCACGTGGACAAAATACAGTCAGCCATAGCAAAATTCACAACGATCGTGTGAGACCCAACTCGCTTTATTTGTTCATGAGACCCGGAAAATATTAGATACAGGCTCCCAGGTAGATGCTATTTTTCTTGACTTCCGGAAGGCGTTCGATACAGTTCCGCACTGTCGCCTGATAAACAAAGTAAGAGCCTACGGAATATCAGACCAGCTGTGTGACTGGATTGAAGAGTTTTTAGCAAACAGAACACAGCATGTTGTTATCAATGGAGAGACGTCTACAGACGTTAAAGTAACCTCTGGCGTGCCACAGGGGAGTGTTATGGGACCATTGCTTTTCACAATATATATAAATGACCTATTAGATAGTGTCGGAAGTTCCATGTGGCTTTTCGTGGATGATGCTGTAGTATACAGAGAAGTTGCAGCATTAGAAAATTGTAGCGAAATGCAGGAAGATCTGCAGCGGATAGGCACTTGGTGCAGGGAGTGGCAACTGTCCCTTAACATAGACAAATGTAATGTATTGCGAATACATAGAAAGAAGGATCCTTTATTGTATGATTATATGATAGCGGAACAGACACTGGTAGCAGTTACTTCTGGAAAATATCTGGGAGTATGCGTGCGGAACGATTTGAAGTGGAATGATCATATAAAATTAATTGTTGGTAAGGCGGGTACCAGGTTGAGATTCATTGGGAGAGTGCTTAGAAAATGTAGTCCATCAACAAAGGAGGTGGCTTACAAAACTCTCGTTCGACCTATACTTGAGTATTGCTCTTCAGTGTGGGATCCGTACCAGATCGGTTTGACGGAGGAGATAGAGAAGATCCAAAGAAGAGCGGCGCTTTTCGTCACAGGGTTATTTGGTAACCGTGATAGCGTTACGGAGATGTTTAATAAACTCAAGTGGCAGACTCTGCAAGAGAGGCTCTCTGCATCGCGGTGTAGATTGCTCGCCAGGTTTCGAGAGGGTGCGTTTCTGCATGAGGTATCGAATATATTGCTTCCCCCTACTTATACCTCCCGAGGAGATCACGAATGTAAAATTAGAGAGATTAGAGCGCGCACGGAGGCTTTCAGACAGTCGTTCTTCCCGCGAACCATACGCGACTGGAACAGGAAAGGGAGGTAATGACAGTGGCACGTAAAATGCCCTCCGCCACACACCTTTGGGTAGCTTGCGGAGTATAAATGTAGATGTAGATGTAGATTGTACTTGATGCTCTTGACAAAGATGAGTGTGTTCACAGGCATATATTTTGATCTTTCTAAGGCCTTTGATACAGTTGACCACAAGATTCTATTAAACAAATTAGAAGCATTAGGAATACGAAGGGTAGCTAATAACTGGTTCTGATCGTACCTAGCACACAGGGTGCAAAGAGTAGAGATAACACATACTTCAAATAGATCTAAACATTTGGAAAAACAGTTACCAGAACCAAAATACATTAATCTAGGGGTTCCCCAAGGCAGTACATAAGGACCAATACTATTCCTGATATACATGAATGACTTTCCCAGTAGCGTTCCTCATGGTGAAAATATTCTCTTTACTGATGACAGCAGTATTATAGTCACTGAGAAAACAAGAGAACTCCTTGCAGAGAAAGTAAATGAAGCTCTCAAGAAAGTTTACGATAGGTCAATAAGCAATAAAGTGACACTGAAAATAAAGAAAACTAAAGCCATTAATTTCAGTTTGAAGAGGGAAAATGACAATGTTAAATTAAATTTAGATGGCACCTCTATAGACTGTGTAACAAATGGAAAAATTCTAGGAATGAATATTGATTCTCAGCTGAAGTCGTGTGAACACACAAAGGTACTTGCAAACAGAATGTCATCAGCAGTTAAGTTAAGCCCTTAGAATCCTGTCATCAGTTTGTAACATGCAGTGTCTTTTAGTTACATACTATTCATACGTACACTCAGTTCTTAGCTATGGCATTCTGTTTTGGGGAACAAGTGCACAAAATATGAACACAATTTTCAAACTCCAGAAAAGATCCATAAGAATCATAACCAAAAACGGTAGTCGAGCTCATCGTAAAGATCTGTTCAAAATGCTGGGGATTTTAATTTCTCCATGTGAATACATCTACAAGTCAGCTGTACACATCAAAAATGAGATTGGTAATTACAGCACAAACATTTCTGTCCATGACCATGCAACGAGAGCTAGACTCAACTTACAGTTGCCAAGAAAAAATACACATAAAACTCAAAACAGTATTTTCTACCAAGGAATAAAACTGTACAATAAGTTACCAAAAGAGATAAAAGAAATTGCAAAAATACACTTATTTAAAAAGGCAGCTAAAAAGCACCTGATAGGCAATACATTTTGTAAATTGAAGGATTACTTAGATAAAACAGAGTAAGGGTTTGGTAAAGAAAAGATATACAAATAAATAATAATAATGATTATAAAACATCCAATGTTCCATGTAACACCTTTACACTATGTTTTTTCCCTTCCTTTTCTTTTTCTAGAAAAACTTACACCCCTAGCTATGCATAGCACAATACTGACACCTCTTCCTCTTTCTGAGCTCAACATCTCACTTATTATAGAAGGATGCTGACTCAGTTTTTCAGGATAGCTACATGAAGGTGTTGTACAGAAAATGGCCCAGAGATCACCGGTGTGTGTGTGTGTGTGTGTGTGTGTGTGTGTGTGTGTGTGTGTGTAGTGAGTGTAATGAGTGAAGTGAGTGAAGTGTTATGAAACAATGAGAGTACAGTGTGTGCAGTGACTGATAGTAAGATATGAGTGAACAGTGTGGCGCTACATCATTTAATAAGTTATTTGTGAAAAAGTATTGTATTCTAGGAGTAAATCTAATGACTGTCTCTAACTAGAAGTCTGTAAATGTATGTGTATACGATTTAGCTTATTTTAAATTGGTCTAAACTTGTAAATACTTTTACATGTCCTATATCCTTGTAAAAGAGATCTATGGAGGAATAAACCTGTTACTGCTACTACTACTACAATGAGTGAGCTTTAATGGAAACATTTTGACCAATGTGTAGTTTCTTTGCATTTGTCTTGCTGTGTAATTTTCTCCTTTTGCCCGCAGCAGAATTTATACTTTTAAAAGCCAAATCAATTATGTCTTTATGGCGAAATTTACATGTACTCGGAAAAGGTACAAGCTCTCTAATTCTGTTCGGTGGTTTTTTATTCTTCAGTACCAGAATAGATGGTAAAGCTAGTGGAATCATGAGGCATGTCATTCAGCACGTTTGAAATAAGTTTAAGTATCTGTCCCAATAGTGATGCTTCCTGTGATAATAAAGTCTGCAAAACTTATTAATTTATTTCATAATGCTTTCAGACCGGTTATAATGTGGAGAGTGCAATGAAATAAAACAGGTTTGATTTTACGATCCCGAAGCATGCGTGACCAAATAGCAGATCTGAATTGTGGTTCGTTATCTGAAATGACCTTGGCAACGTGTCCGACTTCACGTAAGAAATTTTTAACAATTGCATTGGAAACAGAACGTCCAGTGGTTTTGCGTAACGGTGTGAAAGAAACAAATTTTGAAATAACTTCAACAGCGACGAGAACGTACGAAAGTCCATTCAGCGTTTTAACAAGGGATTCCAGGAGATCAAAAGCAACTAATTCTTTTAATCTACTAGGAATAATAGGAAACAATGGAGCACCATGTGAGATGGTAGGTGGTTTAGCTTTTTGACAAAGTTTACAAGTAGACAAGACTCTCCTAGTTCTGTTTTCCATGTTGTTAAAATAACAAGTCGTCCGAAGAATATAACAACATTTTCGTGGACCAAAATGTGCGTAGCTGAAATGAATGTATCAGATGAGTTTATTAACAAAATCGTCAGGGATACAAACAAAGTACCCATAGCTTGTCAGCAACAGTGCAACGTTTGAAGAGTAAGTTATTTCTAACCAGATCATTATGACGAGTCTGCGTGTGTGTCTTTTCATGTCATTTACTTTTAATATATTTCCAAATCGGATCCTTGTCTTGCTCATGAGCAATGTCCTGTAAAGATGCAGTGACGAAGTTTTCAAACACTATTTTTTGAATGTAAAAAATATTTTTCTCAAGGTTACCTTCTGTGTTGCTTTTCTCAAGGCCAGCCGGTGCACGTGACAGTGCATTCGAAACAACGTTTTCCGTGCCAGGAATATAGATTATTGTGAAGCGGAATTCTTGCAGAAACAATGACCAACGTCTCAACCTGTCATGATTTAATTCTGATGACATAAGAAATGCTCGATGATCACTATAAACTTTTACATGTTTGACAGAAAGAAAGAAATGACATTTGTCAAAAGCCCAAACGATAGCTAAAGCTACCAGTTCTGTGACGGAATAAGTTTTCTCTGATTCTTTTAGCACGCGGCTAGTAAAAGCGATGGTTTTCTGAACAGTAATGTCATTTTCTACAGCTTCTTGAAATAAATGGACACCAAGACTAACTTTAGAAGAATCCGTGCTAAGGCAGAAATCTTGAGACACATCTGGGTGAGCTAAGATTGGCACGTTAAGTAGCGCTTCTTTCAAAGAATCAAATTCCAACTGTGCCTTTTCGTCCCAGTTCTAAATAGTGTTTTTGCCACTGAGAGAACAAAGTTTTAGAGTTACTAGAATTTGCATATTCAGGAAATCACGGTAGAAATTCACGAGACCTAGAAAACTGCGAACATGCCTCTTTGTGGATGGAACAGAAATGGCTCTGATTGCTTCCAACTTTTCAGGATCCGGCAGAATGCCCTCAGAAGGAATAATGTGACCCAAAAACTTCACCTTTGTCCTACCGAATTCAGACTTTTCCAAATTAACTGTAATTCAAGATCCAGCAAAAATACGGAAGAAACCGTTAAGGATACGATTATGTTGTTCCCAAGAGGCTTCTGCTATTAACATATCTTCCACATACGAGGTGATGTGTCGTTTTAAGAACTCAGGTAAAAAGGAATTTAACCCACAAATGAATGCTGCCGAAGAAATGTTGAAACCAAAAGGAAGTTTCCGAAATTGATAACAAACGCTGAAACAGAGAAAAGCCGTATATTTTCTACAATCTGGATGAAGTTCAATTTGATAAAAGCTGGGTCTGAGGTCAATAGAAGACAACAATTTTACGCTATTGGAGTTTTGAAGTTGTTCCAACGTTTGCGGCCTGTTTGTTTCAGGAATGATTATGGTATTTATCAGTCTGGAATCTAAGACAAGCCTGATCGATTCGTTTTTCTTCTCAACAACATGTATTAGCTTATTGTATGAGCTTACCGCTGGTTAATTAATGTCCTCATCATGCATAGATTGTATTTTCATTCTAACACAGTCCCTATAATGTGCCGGAATTACGTATGGTCTGATGCAAAATTTAGTATGCTCACGAATACGAAAATTGTATTGAAATCCTTTAATTGTTCCCGTTTTGTGAGTAAAAACTGTGGAATGTGCTTGTAAGATGTCAAAAAGGTCCTGGCTATTAGTGTCATAACAGTTCTCAGTTCTTTGGATTGTTTCAGATTTAAAACGTCATCAATATCATCCCTGTCAGAATTTCAGAGTGATTATTAGCATCAAATTCCGTTGAAAGTTCCAAACTCTGATCTGATAAAAGATAAAGCCGATAGATTTCCTCGTCATGGTTTGAAAGCCAATCTTCAAATTTCAAAGCTATTGACTTACCTTGTTTCTCTAAACTTCTATTGAATTACCATCTTTCTCTAAACTTATTTCAGTATAGTGAAAGTTTAAAAATTGCTTTATACTCATTCAAAAAATCTACACCTAATATAATCTCCGCAGACAATGATGGAACAACAAGAAAATTCATAATAAATCTGTGGCTTTGACAAAGGAATTGTAAGTTAGTTTGCTGGCGTACATCTATACATTTTCTAAAAATTGCGCTTTGTAATATGATCTTACGAAAAGGAAGTGTGGGGCAATCGTTCGATTTGTTGCATTTACTAAAAGCTGTTTCACTAATTACCGAAATAGGACTGCCGGAGTCAAGTACTGCCATAAATTTTATGTCATTTGTTGTGATGTGAATTACAGGATATGCAGTACTGTTTTGTTTCCTAGAGTACAATGTCCCTGTATTCTATTTTCACGTAATTGATAGTCACTGCAGCTACGTCGTCAGCTTCATAAGTACGTTTTGTGGCTGCCTGCGAAGTGAGTCATTGTCTATTATCTCTTTGTTGTCGTGCATTGTTACTGGGATTTGGAGGTCTAATTTCTACAATATCAGCTTGTCGAGAGAGTCATGCCCTATTTGAATCACGACAGTTCTGATTAAATGCAGGTCTGTTGTCATGACTATAGCGTCTGTCGTCTAATCAGTAATTTCTGTAATTTCTTTCTTGTCGTTTAAGTGTTGGAGAACTTCTCCCGGAATCGTAATTACGAGGTGAACTGTTGCCTCTGAAGTTATTTTGCCTCCCTTGATAATAATTATTCTGGTTTCCGTATTGTCTGTTTCTACGGTTGTCTCTAACATAGTCGTTACCACAGAAATGTGATCTTTCTCTATTATTATTGTTATTCTGCCAATGATTGTCATACCGGTGGTGTCTGTTTTGGTCACGATGTGTGTTATAACAGCAGCCTTGTCGTGTCCGGTTATTATTTCTGCCGTCACGAAATTGTGATGGATGTGACCTGTAATTGTTATTGGTTTCCTGTTTTTGCTTCATGCAATTGTCCGTGTCGATCTCCAATTCTTGCAAAAGTCCCTGAAAATCTTCAGTATCATCTTTACAACGTCCAACCAAAATAATGTCTTAAGTGTTGAGGCAACTTAATAAAGCAATTGCGAATAAGTTCCGAGCGGCTGTACTGGTTTGACAAATACTGATTCTTGTGTAACATCTCTACAAAATATTTTACCCAGCTGGAAAATTCAGACTGTTCAAAATGCTTCATCATTTTAATACTGTACTGTTTTACTCGATCTTGAGTAACCTGAGACCAGCATGCAGAAAGGAAGGCATGATAAATATCTCCTTCACTTTGACAGTCGTGAATAACCGATCGCATTCTTACAGCTGGTTCATTTTCTAAATAGCCACACATAAATTCTTATCTATGCTCTAATGACCAATTAGGCGGAAAACAGTGAGAAAATTGATGAAGCCAAGCTTGTGGATGTACTTCATTACTAGAATTCTTGAATGTTTTAAATTTACGCGTTATGATGAAGAGCTTATAGTCAAAGTCATCGTGACGCTGAGCCGCAAATCGGTCATTCTTACGTCGTATCGGCGATTCCATCTCAAGGCTCGGTGCACCCTACTGACTCCTTTCAAAATCTCCGAAATACCATGTGTTATTACTTTGTGACTTTTCCGTATTTATAAATCCCTCTTTCCGTGTCTAAGCGCGAGTATCCTCTGAAATATGTAATTCTTGTAGCACCTGTGGTAACTGATCTTGTACTTCCCACATTTCTCTTTTGTGTTACATATTGATTTGTTTCTGACTCTGAATTACCTAATTTCCTCGTACTCCTCTCTGTCAGTAAAAGCTACTGGTCTTGTATCATCTACCTTTGTAGATAAATTAGTTAATTGATCCGAAAGTTCGGCTTCTTTTTCCGATAAAGTGCTCACTTCCTCTGTGTGCTTTTCTGAGCCAAGTTTTAGAGTGTCCATTTGTGTCGTAATCATATCTACTGAGTCCTTTAAGTTTTCCTGATTTTTTTTCAAGTTATGGGACCGTATCGGTAGATGCGACAGAGTCAGTTTTAGTCTGAAAGATGTCGTGATTTTCGTGTACAATGGTCTGCAGTTCTTTTATGGCTGCTTCATGATAGTGTAATGTGTTTTCATGTCCTGAAAAAATGGGCTGAAAACGTTCAAAAATTGTGATTTTACATCTTCAAATTTTTTTTTATATTTATATTCGATTTTGAGTATCTCAGCGGTTAAATCTTCACGCGTTTGTTCAAGTGTTTGTTTAATTTCGTCAATTATGTCTAACTTTTGAACGTACTGCTGCGTTTGCTTCTGATTTTGTTCCATTGTGTCTAACTGTTGAAGTTGTTGCTGTGTTAGTTTCTCTGTTTGATCAAATTTTCGAATTAATTTCAATAACAGAGCATTAGTGACTGAAACATGTTCCTTTGCGTTTTTCGTCAGTGTGTTTGCACCGGCAATATCCGTATTCTGTAAAGTAGAGAGTGTGTCTGGACTTAATTGAGAAAATTGTATTCACGCATAACCTGTAGCTACGGTATTTGCAAGACTTTGTTACGTTATTTCGCATTTCTGAGGCGAACTGTTACCGACCGATGGATCGACAATAGTTCCCTGTTCACTCATTGTTTCAATTTCTGCCCCGTTATTTACTGTCTGGTCCATGTCCCTATGCAGTATTACCAAATTATTGACTTGAACGTTTGTCAATTCATTGCTAGGTGGTGCTAACAAGCTACGCTCGTCATCACTGTCATATCTCACTTTGCTATGCAACCTAGCTTTACGCTTTTCAATCGCCAAGGTTATCACACTATTTCACACAATAACACACAGAAAACAATTTGGAAAGCAAAAATAGGAAGACACACTAAAACAGCACTGAAAATAATCAATATCTAATTAGTTTCAAAAGCGACTGCGAGATATTTAGTGTAAATCCACATGCATACCATAACTACTTTGTTCATGACAATACAGTACAACAATAAGAAACTAGAACTACAAAGGAAATTCCATACATGCAACTACGTGCTAGCGGTAAACGATAACTAATTTCTAATCATGTGCTAATTATTCAAATTACAAGGAAATCAGAAGATTCTAGTAAAGCATCCTCGGCTAAGGGTCGACAGGTGAAACTTCTTTGTGTTTACTTAAACTGTTAAGTGCAACTGCTGCTACTGAGTGAAACTTCTAGTCTTTATCGCCAAATGAAACTTCTGGTGAAACTAAGTAGTGAAACTGAACCTACTGTCTCGTTACTTACTATTATCATTTCAACACTGACCTACGGAATGTTCCCTGACAAAGACAACACAAACTTATCCCATTCATTTATTACCAGCAATATGCAAGCCCAACGCAATCTGACTGCACTAAAATGACAACACTACTTCAAATAATTAACACAAAATAATGGAACCTGAATTGGAAGGAATCCTAACAATAACCCATACTTTTCATAAGTCACTTATTTCACAGAAAATCTTCATAACACGATCTACAGCAATTACAGCCAGCTACATAAAAAGATTCTAACTTCTATAGGCTCTAACTACTAGGAGGCATATGCTTAGCAAAAGAAAGATTTTGTTGAAGAGCAAACAATGAATTTAGCAGATTTTACCTTATTTATGTGACATCCAGTTACAAAAATTATGTAGTCGTCGATAATTCCACTACCCAAACATTAAAAAATATATCCATCATCATTTTATAATGCTTGTCCTACCAACACTGAGTCTCCACGAAGGACACATGTCCAAGTCGTCCGCTCGCTAAATGCTAACTGCTAGTCCGTCCAACCACAGAGTCTCTTACCGAAGACGCAGAGCGCTGTCAGCGATATTAATTACAGTCCATAGCGCTGCCAACATACAAACATATAAACAGGCTACTTACAAAATGGCGTGGTCATTTCACCTGGGAAGAGGGATGATTGTACTCCTCAACGAGAAACAAGGATTTGGTGGTAAGGTGTGTCATTGATAAAATGTCAGTACCCAGAAAACTTAATATAATATTAAATTCACGTACGTATCACAATTTAGAGTCGATCCGGCCAACATCGGTAGGCAGAGTCAGACTGGCCGGTCGAAGTCACGTAATTATGCGGGATGTAAGAGAATTAGTTGCTCGAGCACGTGTTAAAACGGTACGCCGTACAAACAATATTGAAGCCTTCACTTTGGTATTGGGAAGTCCCAACCCTCGAAGGGGACGGGGCCATGCGACCACTTCGTACCGAAGTCGAAAAATGTGACTTTTCCCAAGGAAACAGCTTGTCATTTGCATCAATTTGTTCGCCATCATAGCGGGGAGCGGGAGTATTTGCGAAACTTAGTACACTTTGCTGCACATGTAGAAATCTAAGATCTGCACTCTGTGAAACAGCCTTAGAGAACGGCATTCTTGTTCACGAAGTGCCCCTTGAATTCGTTTCTTCACCTCCCGCAAATTCAGTGGAGCCATTTTTATCGGACGGCGGTTCACGGTAATTCTCAACGATTTGCGGCGAGCATGAACCGTTGCCCGTGGAGTGACAACGTGTTGAAAACCCTGCAGAGGTAATAGGGTACATATCCGTTCATTTATGCGGGCCTCAGAGAGAGAACAAAAGGAATCCAATATGTCTTTGAGCAAGGATGTATCATCGACATGAAGCTGCAGTACCATAACATGATCCGTGTACGCTCGTACCCAGAAGGTTTCTCCTAATGTCTTCCAGCCATTTAATTGATCAGCAATACGGAGAAGCAAATATTTTGAGGATAAGACAAAAAGCGACATGGAGAGGGGGCTCCCCTGGGATAAACCTCCTCGTATGGTGATTTGGGGAGACAGTTTTCTATTCACTTCGATAGGTGCGTGAATACCAATAAAAAGATTGCATAATACCTGACACAAAGTATGGTAGACCGGGTGCTTGAGCACCTGCAGCAAGAAACCGTGACTGACCCGGTCCAGTGCCCTATTAAAATCGATAAAAAGCGAGGCTCCAGAGACACAAGTCACTGCCGCTACCGAGACAACGTCGCGGCATTTGACTACAGATGTCAAAATCGTGCACCCAAACACACAGCTTTAGTGGAAGCAAGACTTTCTCTATCAGTGTCAACAAACGACTATTAACAGCCCGGGCGACAGTTTTGCAATCGAAATTAATTTGAGTGATCGGGCGTAACTTCTCAATGTCTGGACGTGCGGTTGTCTTCGGAATTAGAACGTTTTTACCAACTTTGAAGGGGTCAGGAATCAACCCCCCCCCCCTCCCCCCAGATCACCACATTTACCAGTGACGTAATGGTATCACCTATAAGAGGACAAAAATGTACATAAAATTGGTTAGGAATACCGTCGAGTCCCGGCGATTTTTGAAGCGGTGAATCAATAATTAGGCGATGTATATCATCGCAAATCATCGTTTAACGCGGAGGTAACCACACAATCGAGGAGAGGAGTAAACCCATGAGGGATAATCGTATCATTAGTAGGGTCATCGTAAATGTCGATAGCCTAATTATAGATCGCTGTGGAAATATCACGTTGGGATGTCAGTATGTGACCATCTGTGTGAGCAAGGGACATGATACATGCTCGTTTGCGACGCAACCGGATAAGGTGATATAAGGAGGTCAGTTCATTCTGTAGGAAGGAGCGGGACTTTGATTGCACCCTGAGTCCTTCCAGTTGTAGCCTATTTAAGTGAAGTTTCGCCTTAATAATGCCGACATCCACAATCCGCAAGGGAGCTTGTCTGGCACCGTCATAAAGTTGAGGGAAGACGAAATAATAAAATTCCTGGGTCCGACAGAGATCCCTCGCCCTCTCAGTACCGTAACACATTAATGCTTTCCGGAGGAAACGTTTGGCATGCCCTGACCATCATTTCATAAGAGAACGCAAGCTACGAGCCCAAACCTCTGGAACGAAAATTTCGAGGGAAGGGGGAAGGATCTTTTAATACGGATGTGTTCAACATCCAGGAGAGCCCATACAGTCTTACTGGCTGCGGCACATGTTTTAAAGTTACAGCTACGGCACAGTGATGGGTGCAACTGACGAGAGTGGGATAATGACATATCTAGGGATCTCGTATTTTCGAAGAACGCACCAAATCGTCTAGTTCCTTAGTGAAATTAAAATTAGAGATCTGATCCACAGGACGCAAAGGACAATTAATATTTCCGCCTAAAAGACGTTCCTGCGGAGTTTTACGAAATAGGTAAACTACATCCTCTCTATAAAAATGCGCACGTTCTGTGAAACGACCAGATCCTGAAGGGGCATTAAGAAGAATCAAACAGGGCCTCAAAAAGTGCAACCTTCTCCTTGGTCGTTATCAAAAACCTCGAAATCAGACAGTGGTATTCCCTCTCTGTAAAATAGCGTGGTACCAGTAGATAGTTCAGAAGCCACATTAAAGAAAGAAGAAAAGTCGGCAGTAGAAAAATTTTCAAATAACACTTCTTGCAATAATATAAGGTCTGCACATGAACCGTAAAAAAACTTCCGCAGCGCCGCAAGTCTAAGCTCGGAACTAATTCTGTTCACATTCAAGGTAAGGAACGTGTAAGCCTGCGTCTGTCGATTACCAAAACTATGCTGTTGATTAGGTGCAAATGACTGTTAACAGTCCATGGCAGAGTCAACGGATGAATCTGAAGGTAAAGAGGTGGGTCATTCTCTTCCACCTGCTTTCTGCTTTTTTCTTTTTTCACGATGCCACGCGCTCGCGTTGAAAACGTTGTTTGTTACGGCTGGCCGGCCGCGGTGGCCGAGCGGTTCTAGGCGCTTCAAATGGTTCAAGTGGCTCTGAGCACTATGGGACTTAACATCTGTGGTCATCTGTCCCCTAGAACTTAGAACTACTTAAACCTAACTAACCTAAGGACATCACACACTTCCATGCCCGAGGCAGGATTCGAACCTGCGACCGTAGCAGTCGCGCGGTTCCGGACTGAGCGCCTAGAACCGCGAGACCATCGCGGCCGGCTCTAGGCGCTTCGCTCCGGAACCGCCTGTTGCTTCTAACGTACATCACCCACAGACGCCATTTTGAAACTGTCCTGCAGCTACGCTATCTGTCGGAAGTCATAGAAACTTGGCGCGCTCACTCAGGAGACTTCAGATAATACGTACGTAACGTTTCGTATTCGTATCATTGTTTTCGGCTGAGAAAAAAAAAAAAATGCGGTGCATTGCTTTCTGGACAACCCTCGTTGTTATGCATTTCATTGCATCTTGTAGGATCTCTTATAATATTGCTAATTCATGAGAAGAAGCTAAGCAGCAGTTTCAAAGTTCTCTCTCTTTCTTCCAAGTTTCGCTTTACTCATTCCCTCTTCTTTTTTGTTTTTCTCCATTCTCTCATCACTTTAATAAAGCGCCACGCCCCAATTAATGAAGATAATAAAGGACATTCCGAAAAAATGAAATACTACTGGGAATCTCTAGAGAATGAAATCCCTAAGATTCCAGGGAACAATATCATACCGATGTACCGATGTGACCTTAAAGAGAGGTCAGCCCACAGAGCGAGAGGCATCTCTGAGTATTTGCTTGCGGCAGCCAGGTGGCCGGCGGGGAATGCGAGCAAGGATTGCAATGCACGCAGGTGCCTGAGCGTCCGATGCAGGTTTTCCACGAGTACTGGGTTTGCACACAGTCTGAAAGGTAGAGACGACACAATGGCAGCTAAGGTGGATGAAATTTAAGGTGAAACTTCCTGGCAGATTAAAACTGTATGCCGGACCGAGACTCGAATTCGGGACCTTTGCCTTTCGCGGGAAAGTGCTGTACCAAGTTTGGAAGGTAGGAGACCAGGCACTGGCAGAGGTAAAGCTATGAGGACGGGGCGTGAGTCGAGCTTGGGCAGCTCAGATGGTAGAGCACTTGCCGGCGAAAGGCAAAGATCCCGAGTTCGAGTCTTGGTCGGGCACACAGTTTCAATCTGCCAGGAAGTTTCATATCAGCGCACACTCCGCTGCAGGGTGAAAATCTCATTCTGAAATTTAAGGCAACTACTATATACATTTTCAACAGAATTACGTTACAGATTCTTCAATGTAAGATGAATATTATGGAAGATGAATATAAACTATTTTCAACAAAATTTCCTTACAGACCCTAGAAACATGATACAGAAATACCAAGTACACCAGAAATATCACATCAATGAGATGAACTCATAGAAACATCAAGCATGATTCTAATATTGTTATCATGAAACTTGCTATTGTTTTTAATTATGATATAGACCAGAAAAGCTATAACAACCAAACCACTGGAGCAATTTGATCGGTTGATGATACATATGAAATCTGACGACGCCTTAAATGCAACAAGAAGCCGTGTAAGGGATTAGAGACAAGTTTATTAAAAGCTGAACCCCAAATGTTGCAGTACTATAATTTCTTCACAGTTACACGAAGTCTGAAGGCAGCATGAGTTTTCCAGATCCGATCCTAATATTCCTAGTGGATGGGTAACCATAATCTATCATTTCATACGTATCTGTAATTTTACATAATGTTTTCTCTCATTGCAAAACTGAATTTTGGCGTACTGCATGAAGTTTGTTAACAGTTTGTCTAACACTTGTTATTTTAATGAGAGGTTGCAAAATGACCTGAATAATTTACTCTGTAATCTTTGTAAGTTATATATATGTGTGTAACTTGCTTTGAATTTGAATGGTCGCCATTACTTAAGTGTCCATCTTGTTTTCGGTGATTGATTTTCTCAGCCTATATACATTGAGAAGAAAAAATCACAACACCAAAAAATAATTAATGTAGAGTAAAGAAATTTCTGGAATACATTTGTCTGGGTGACATACGTAAGTGATTAACAGTGCAATATCACAGGTTAATGAACCTGGGAGATAAGCCATTACAAATGTGAAATGCTATCACATTGATAACCGGTGTAACAGCCAGAATGTTGAATACAAGCATGTAAACGTGCATGCATTATGTTGCACAGGTGCCGGATGTCAGTTTGTGGGATGGGGTTCTATGCCTATTGCATTTGCTCGGTCAATACAGGAAAGGTTAATATTGTTTGTGGGTGACGCTGGATTTATCGCCTAATGGTGTACCATATGTGCTCGTTTGGAGACAGATTTGGCGATAGAGCAGGTCAAGGCAACATGTTGACACTCTGTACAGCTCGTTGGATTACAACAGTAGTACTGAACGAGCGTTTACCTGTTGGAAAACACTCCCTGGAATACTGTTCATAAATCGCAGCACAACAGGTCGAATCAGAAGGCTAACGTGCAAATTTGCAGTCAGGGTGCGTGGGATAACCACGAGAGTGCTCCTGCTGTCGCATCCCAGACCATCCGGATGTAACTGCGACTTGACTAGCATGCAGACAAGTTCGTTCAAGGCCCTCAACTGTCCTCCTAACCAACGCACGGCCATCATCGGCACCGAGGCAGAACCAGCTTCCATCAGAAAACACAACAGTCATTCAGTCTGCCCTCAAATGAGCTCTCCCTTGACACATTGCAAATGGCAATGGTTTGGAGTCAGTTGACTGCACGCTACAGGCCGTCTGGCTCGGAGCTGTTCTTGAAGTAATCGATTTGTAGCAGTTCGTAGTGTCACTGTGGTACCAACTGCTGCTGAAATTGCACCTGCAGATGCATTACGATGCGCCAGAGCCATAAGCCGAACACGATGGCTTTCCCCCTCCGTAGTGCCACGTGCAGCCATCCGGAGCCCGGACTTTGTCGTGCATTGTCGTGACCGCCGCGGCCAACAATCATAGACTCATAGACAGTGGCTGCATTCCTGCCAAGTCTATCTGCAGCATCGCATCTAATGGTTCTTTATTTACGTGACCATTACGGCACTCCAAGCCCAGTTCTCGACACCAGTAATATCGTACTACTTTTCTGCGAAGTAACAGACATATTTTTGTGACAATATTCACGTTTGGTTTTATTAATGTATAGGTACTCCGATGTATCGATATATTACAGTGATATGGTTCTTGTGTGTATTCATTTCTGTGAGACTGTCATAATCTTTGACTTACTTGTAACCGTTTTGGCGCGAATGCTCTAGAGCAGTCTTTGTTTCACTTTGCAGAAGTTAAGTTGTTATTTCGCTTTGTAAAAGAACAGTCAAGTCTTGTGTTTGGTTAAAGTGGAAATTAAATATACGAAGATGGATACAAAACTGTTTTATTTATGATGTGACAATTAAGAAGACGTATATGTGAATTTACAAGAAGTTAAATAAAAATGTGGATCGTGAACACCAAGTCAAAAATAATTTCTACCATACCATTGTTCTGATCTGGGATTGTTTGATCATTAAGAATTTCCTGAAAAACGCATTTGTTAGGTCTTCAAATATTGCTAAAATACAGATCTGGACCTTCTAGCAGTCAAAGTGGAATCACCCTCGGATCAACAAGATGAGCCATAACAACGACGAAATCTACGTGGGAATCCATTCAAGATAAGTGCCAAAATTAATGACTTTTTTACAGTGACTTCATTATTTCCATTCTGACGACACCATCCACAGTCAATAACTTTGTTGTTGCCCGATAAAGCGAACATATGCTGCGTGAGCAACATTATTAACCTGATTTCTAACCTACTTTGCAAGTGGTGGTATTGTTAGACGCAGAAGGAGCATCCAGCTTCTCGTAGTCCTATTACACGACCTCGTTCAAATTCAGTAAGGTGTTGATAATGGCGTCTTTGTCGCCCTAAAGGCATTCTTGACTACAAGTAACTCACCACTTCCAGTCTTAAATGTAAGTAACACTCACGACATTTACAGCGTGTATTTAAAGCAAATCTATTTTGCATCCTCATAGTGACGCTAGTAGCGACACTGTGCGTTTGGCGCGAAACTGGAATAGACAACACCTTCAGATGTAGAAACATGCCTACCAGATTTCATTTATACCGCGCAACAGCTTCTTGGTGTGACGACGATTTTTTTCAGTCAGTGTACTTTGTTTTACGAGTTGCGAGGCTGCTGTGAACTAAAGTTTTTTTGTTGCAGTTGAGACATATATTTGTGTGTGGTAGACTCGTCATATGTTTTTCACTGTGGTTACTAAAGATAATGACCTTTAGTTTACATTGTGACTGATGATGGAAAACTGCACTTTCGGACTTAAAATGTTTGCTTTTGACTATCAAAAATTACTCTGCAGTTAAATAACTTCGCTCATATGTGATCCAGTATTCCGTGCTCTGCTCACGCTACTACATATGCTAATTATTGGTTAATTGTTTCTTCTTAATTTTTGAATCCACGATTTATGTGAGCCCACCAATTACATAGGTGTGAAACTTTTTTAATGAAGATGGATTTCGTTTAAAATGTTATTATCGGGTTGCCTCAACATGATAAATGTTACGGTATTTACACTCCTGGAAATTGAAATTAGAACACCGTGAATTCATTGTCCCAGGAAGGGGAAACTTTATTGACACATTCCTGGGGTCAGATACATCACATGATCACACTGACAGAACCACAGGCACATCGACACAGGCAACAGAGCATGCACAATGTCGGCACTAGTACAGTGTATATCCACCTTTCGCAGGAATGCAGGCTGCTATTCTCCCATGGAGACGATCGTAGAGATGCTGGATGTAGTCCTGTGGAACGGCTTGCTATGCCATTTCCACCTGGCGCCTCAGTTGGACCAGCGTTCGTGCTGGACGTGCAGACCGCGTGAGACGATGCTTCATCCAGTCCCAAACATGCTCAATGGGGGACAGATCCGGAGATCTTGCTGGCCAGGGTAGTTGACTTACACCTTCTAGAGCACGTTGGGTGGCACGGGATACATGCCGACATGCATTGTCCTGTTGGAACAGCAAGTTCCCTTGCCGGTCTAGGAATGGTAGAACGATGGGTTCGATGACGGTTTGGACGTACCGTGCACTATTCAGTGTCCCCTCGACGATCACCCGTGGTGTACGGCCAGTGTAGGAGATCGCTCCCCACACCATGATGCCGGGTGTTGGCCCTGTGTGCCTCGGTCGTATGCAGTCCTGATTGTGGCGCTCACCTGCACGGCGCCAAACACGCATACGACCATCATTGGCACCAAGGCAGAAGCGACTCTCATCGCTGAAGACGACACGTCTCCATTCGTCCCTACATTCACGCCTGTCGCGACACCACTGGAGGCGGGCTGCACGATGTTGGGGCGTGAGCGGAAGACGGCCTAACGGTGTGCGGGACCGTGGCCCAGCTTCATGGAGACGGTTGCGAATGGTCCTCGCCGATACCCCAGGAGCAACAGTGTCCCTAATTTGCTGGGAAGTGGCGGTGCGGTCCCCTACGGCACTGCGTAGGATCCTACGGTCTTGGCGTGCATCCGTGCGTCGCTGCGGTCCGGTCCCAGGTCGACGGGCACGTGCACCTTCTGCCGACCACTGGCGACAACATCGGTGTACTGTGGAGACCTCACGCCCCACGTGTTGAGCAATTCGGCGGTACGTCCACCCGGCCTCCCGCATGCCCACTATACGCCCTCGCTCAAAGTCCGTCAACTGCACATACGGTTCACGCCCACGCTGTCGCGGCATGCTACCAGTGTTAAAGACTGCGATGGAGCTCCGTATGCCACGGCAAACTGGCTGACACTGACGGCGGCGGTGCACAAATGCTGCGCAGCTAGCGCCATTCGACGGCCAACACCGCGGTTCCTGGTGTGTCCGCTGTGCCGTGCGTGTGATCATTGCTTGTACAGCCCTCTCGCAGTGTCCGGAGCAAGTATGGTGGGTCTGACACACCGGTGTCAATGTGTTCTTTTTTCCATTTCCAGGAGTGTATCTACACTACTGGCCACTAAAATTGATATTCCACGAAGATGGCGTGCTACAGACGCGAAATTTAACCGACAGGAAGAAGATGCTGTGATAAGCAAACGGTTAGCTTTTCTGAACATTCACATAAGGTTGGCGTTGGTGGCGACACCTACAACGTGCTGTCATGAGAAAACTTTCCAACCGATTTCTCATGCACAAACAGCAGTTGACCAGCTTTGCCTGGTGAAACGTTGTTGTGATGCCTCGTGTAAGGAGGAGAAATGCGTACCATCACGTTTCCGACTTTGATAAAGGTAGGATTGTAGCCTATCGCGATTGGATTTTATCGTATCGCGACATTGTTGCTCGCGTTGGTCGATTTCCAATGACTGTTAGCAGAATATGGAATCGGTGGGTTCAGGAGGGTAATACGGAACGCCGTGCCGGATCCCAACGGCCTCGTACCACTAGCAGTCGAGATGACAGGCATCTTATCCGCATGGCTGCAACGGATAGTGCAGCCACGTCTCGATCCCTGAGTCAACAGATGGGGACGTTTGCAAGACAACAACCATCTGCACGAACAGTTCGACGACGTTTGCAGCAGCATAGACTATCAGCTCGGAGACCATGGCTGCGGTTACCCTTGACGCTGCATCACAGAGAGGAGCACCTGCGATGGTGTACTCAACGACGAACCTGGGTGCACGAATGGCAAAACGTCATTTTTCCGGATGAAACCAGGTTCTGTTTACAGCATCATGATGGTCGCATCCGTGTTTGGCGACATCGCGGTGAACGCACGTTGGAAGCGTGTATTCGTCAGCGCCATACTGGCGTATCACCCGGCGTGATGTTATGGGGTGACATTGGTCACACGTCTCGCTCACCTCTAGTTCGCATTGACGCCACTTTGAACAGTGGACGTTACATTTAAAATGTGTTACGACCCGTGGCTCTACCCTTCATTCGATCCCTGCGAATCCCAACATTTCAGCAGGATAATACACGACCGCATGTTGCAGGTCCTGTACAGGCCTTTCTGGATACAGAAAATGTTCGCCTGCTGCCCTGGCTAGCACATTCTCCAGATCTCTCACCAAATGAAAACGTTAGGTCAATGGTGACCGAGCAACTGGCTCGTCACAATACGCCAGTCACTACTCTTGATGAACTGTGGTATCGTGTTGAAGCTGCATGGGCAGCTGTACCTGTACACGCCATCCAAGCTCTGTTTGACTCAATGCCCAGGCGTATCAAGGCCGTTATTACGGCCAGAGGTGGTTGTTCTGGGTACTGATATCTCAGGATCTATGCTTTCAAATTGCGTGAAAATGTAATCAAGTGTCAGTTCTAGTATAATATATTTGTCCAATGACTACCCGTTTATAATCTGCATTTCTTCTTGGTGCAGCAGTTTTAATGGCCAGTAGTAGTTATAGCAGCCTTTTTATGCATGTTTGTTTTAGTCTTCTCCGGAAAAGGCTGTTACAGTTTCATGTTTATTCTTTCTTTGTAAATTCAAGATCAGTATAGATCTTTTTCCTTGTTAGTAGACTGAGCTGTTTATTCAATAATGATCAAAGTGTTTTTATTGAATTATTGATAGCTAAATGTCCTACACGTTTTAATTACCATCTCTAGTATTTTGAATAGATATTTCAAATGAGGCAAATTACTATTGTTTTTCATTATTATTGTGGCTCAATTTCTCAGTCTAAAATCTGTGTTCACTGGGCTCAATTCTGTAGTTTGAAATCAGTGTTCATATTCTGTGCTGTTGTCGTCTGGGTTACTGAGCGCAACGTAGTGTCCCAGGAATGGTCGGATGGCAGCCTTGGTGTCAGGGTGTTGAGTATGGATTACCGTAGGCAATTTGTAATGTCGGATTTGTGGCGACAGCGAAACCAGTGAATGTTCTCAGCATATAAACTGCTTCTATAGGCAGCGTAGCCGCGCGGGGTTAGCCGAGCGGTCTAAGGCGCTGCTGTCATGGACTGTGCGGCTGGTCCCGGCGGAGGTTCGAGTCCTCCCTCGGGCATGGGTGTGTGTGTTCGTCCTTAGGATACTTTAGGTTAAGTAGTGTGTAAGCTTAGGGACTGAAGACCTTAGCAGTTAAGTCCCATAAGATTTCACACACATTTGAACATTTAGGCAGCGTATTCTACGCTGCAAAGTCGGTCAGTGCCTGAGGCTGGGAACAGCTGACGTGGTGGTATGCATCGACTGAAATTCTTGGAGCAACGAGCTGTGTGGCCTTGCTGAGGTAGGCGGTGTCAACACAACCCTGCGGCAAAGATGATGATGATATTTGGTTTGTGGGGCGCTCAACTGCGCTGTTATCAGCGCGCTTACAATTTCCCTATCTTCACAAAGTTCAGACTCGCCACTTTCATGAATGATGAGTAAGTGATGCGGACAATAGAAACACCCAATCCCTGAACGGAGAAAATCCCTGACTCGGCCGGGAATCGAACCCGGGAGCCCGTGATCCAGAGGCAGTAACGCTAGCCACTAGACCACGAGCTGCAGACCTGCAGCATAGAGGCGCTCAGCAGCGAATGGTGTCAGCAACCCAGGAGGTGTCTCGGCAGGCTCGGGCGTGGCCAGCATCGAACCCAGAGTCTTCAATCTCAGTGGAGACCTAGGCACTGGCGTGCTGTGAATGGCCCCGTCAGTTCGATGTCGGAGAGCATCTGGCTATCCAGAGCTAGTGGAACAGTGATACACACTATAGAGACCGCCAGCTGGCGTGGAGACTACATCGCTGACGAGGCCGGAGTCAATGTTAGGACCGGAGTTGAAGCACAGCTTGGCGCGAGCGGTATAATAGATACGTCAGACGCACAGTTTGCAGTCAGGACGAGAGAAGTCTAACATGGGGTGACGAGACACAAGTCTCAAGAGGAAGTGATCTTCCACTTGGCTGGAGGCCCATATACAGGGTGGTCCATTGATAGTCTGGCTGGCTGGCTCTGAGCACTATGGGACTTAACATCTATGGTCATCAGTCCCCTAGGACTTAGAACTACTTAAACCTAAGTAACCTAAGGACATCACACAACACCCAGTCATGACGAGGCAGAGAAAATCCCTGACCCCGCCGGGAATCGAACCCGGGAACCCGGGCGCGAGAAGCGAGAATGCTACCGCACGACCACGAGCTGGGGACTCCATTGATAGTGACCGGGCCAAATATCTCACGTAATAAGCATCAAACGATATATCTACAAAGAATGAAATTCGTCTAGCTTGAAGGGGGAAACCAGATGGCGCTATGTTTGGCCCGCTAGATGGCGCTGCCATAGGTCAAACGGATATCAACTGCGTGATAGACGTCGCTGTAATAATCACAAACACACGGCTCACAATTTTAGACGAACAGTTGGTTACAGGAAGGTTTTTTAAATTAAAATACAGAACGTAGGTACGTTTGAACATTTTATTTCGGTTGTTCCAATGTGATACATGTACCTTTGTGAACTTATCATTTCTGAGAACGCATGCTGTTTCAGCGCGACAAGTTTCGTTCTTTGTAGTTTTTTCGTTTGACGCTTATTTGGCCCGGTCACGATCAATGGACCACCATGTATATTCATGTGGTCAGCGTTGTTGTGATTAAAAGCCCAATTTGTCACGTATGTCTGAATACCGCTGCCCCAGGCATTGGCGTGGAGCAACGCGGCCAGTTGTAGGGCAGTTGGCAGATTGCAGGATGTTCAGGTATGTATGATGTATTGCACTGCCTGCCACTGGAATTTCGTTACTGGCAGCCCGCCTGTCCGGCTGGCGTGAACTTCATGAGCCGATACTACAACACTGCATTTATTTCATCACTGTGATCGACGAACGCTTAAAGAGGAGAGGATCGAAGTGCGGACAACAATAGAATGGCTCTGGTGACTCGAGTTATGGTGTAACATCAATTAGCTGCAGTTACACCATGTTCATTACAAACGCAGTGTGTGCAGGTGACAAGATAATATAATGTTACCACAGATATTAAGATAGTGGATTCCGAATATTTTTCTTATTTAAATATTTTGTGATGTGTTGGTAAATGTGCCAGCACTTTGTAGATAGAGGCGCCCTAAATGCACGCTATCTAACGCAGACGGGCGTGAATTCTGGAACAGGATAAGTAGTGAATTCTAATAAGAAAAGTATGCAGCTCCTCGAATACTTAACTTTATTCTATCCTTGTGATACATCGCTCTTGATAATACAAATAAGACTATCTTCAGATACGGTTAATGGCGCCTTGCTAGGTCGTAGCCATGGACTTAGCTGAAGGCTATTCTAACTGTCTCTCGGCAAATGAGAGAAAGGCTTCTTCAGTGTAGTCGCTAGCAATGTCGTCCGTACAACTGGGGCGAGTGCTATTCCGTATCTCGAGACCTGCCTTGTGGTGGCGCTCGGTCTGCGATCACACAGTGGCGACACGCGGGTCCGACATGTACTAACTGGACCGCGGCCGTTTTAAGCTACCACCTAGCAAGTGTGGTGCCTGGCGATGACACCACAGTCCTCCCCCGCAAATCGGCGAACGGTCGTGAGATAAGGCTTCCGCCCGCCGTGGGGAGGACCCCATGTTGACGTATGCGATGAGGTGGGGAGCCTAACAGGCGAGGCTGTGCCACCCGCACCCGGCCATTCAGTCCGAGGGGAGCTAGGAAACGCCTGAAAACCTACTCCAGGGTGCACGTCAACATGCGGTGTATGCGCCCGTAAAGAGACAGGAGGGGCTGAAGGGTCGACCTCCATTGCGTCGGGGTAGCCGACGCGCGATGACGTCATGTGGTCCGGAGCGGGCAAGAGTTCCATGGCGGAGGACAGCTGGTCCCGGGAAGCGATCGGCGGCGCGTGACCCAGGGAGGCGCTTGGCGGCTGCAGCGAAGCGCCGAATGCGGGCGGCGCCGGCGGGAGAACAGGCGGCGGCTGCGGCGGCTGCGGTGGCTGCGGCGGCGCGTCGCCATGGGGCAAAATGGAAGGCAGCGTCGGTAACACCTGGGGATGAGGCGAGCCGGTAGATGGGTCCCCAGGGCGCTGACCGGACGGCACCGTCGCTGAAAGCAGACGGGGAGCGGCAGAACCCGTGCGACGACAGAGGCGCAGCTGATTGAGATGCCGACGCACCTCACCAGAGGCCCCCAATACCAAATACATCGCGCGGCCGAGGCAGCGAAGAATGCGCCCTGCGAGCCAACGCCGTGAACCTCGATAGTTGCGATAGAATACAACGTCGCCTGGAGCAAAAGCAGAAGTCTGCCGCTGCACAGGAACCTGATGCGGCGGATGCAGCAAAGACATCAAGGTTCGATGAGGACGACCGTGGAGCAACTCAGCCGGCGAGCGACCATCTCGGGGCTGAGAGCGATACGAAGACAAAAAGAGCAACAATGCGTCCTCCCGAGAATGCGACTCTTTCAACTTCAACATCTGTGACTTGAAAGTCCGGACCAACCGTTCAGCGGCACCGTTTGACTGAAGCGACAACGGCGCGGATGTCAGATGTTGAATACCATTGGCCTGGCAGAATGACTGAAATTCTGCGGACATGAATTGTGGGCCATTGTCGGAAACAATAGTCTGCGGAAGACCTTCAATGCAAAAAATAGCAGACAACGCTTGGATGGTGGCAGAGAACGTCGTGGAAGACATCCGGACAACAAAAGGAAAATTACTGAAGGCATCTACCAGAACCAACCATCGAGCATTCCAAAATGGACCAGCAAAATCGATGTGCAAGCGTTGCCAAGGGGAAGTGGCTTTTGGCCATGCAAAGACTTTCCGCGGCGGTGCGGATTGTTGTTCGGCACACGCCACGCAAGAAGAGCACATATTCATAATCGCAGCATCGATTCCCAACCAAGTACAGTGCTGACGAGCAAGTTGTTTCGTTCGCACTATACCCCAATGTCCTTGGTGAAGAAGCCGTAAGACAGAGGACTGTAACGGACGTGGGACCACGACTCTGGACTGATCATTATCAGAACGCAACAACAAAACACCACGTCGTACAAAAAGTCTCTCCCTATGAGCAAAAAATCTGCGAACCAACGGATCCTCGATCCGAGACTTTGACAAAGGCCATTGCGTAGCAACAAAACGCAAAACGGTAGCAAGGACAGGGTCAGCAGCTGTGGCTGTAGCTACACGACGAAAATCAATCGGAAACGATTCGACCACTGCATCGGTTTCCGAATCAATGAACATGCAAGCAAGTTCGGAAGAATCGAATGCTCTATCCTCAGCAACAGGCAAACGGGACAACGCATCGGCGTTTCCGTGCTTAGCAGTGGACCGATACAAGATATCGTAGCGGTACTGCGAGAGGAAAATAGACCAGCGAATGAATTTCTGCGCTGTACGCGGAGATACAGGCTTGTTCGGATGAAAAATCGATGTCAAAGGTTTGTGGTCTGTGATGATGGTAAAGTAACGACCATACAAGAAATCATGGAACTTAGTAACACCAAACACGAGAGCCAAAGCTTCTTTCTCTATCTGGGAATAATTTCTTTGCGCAGTTGAGAGCAATTTGGACGCAAAGGCAATAGGGCGATCATGCGAGCCAACTTTGTGCGCAAGCAATCCGATGCATCTACCATCAACAAAAGGGGTTTCCGGGGATCGAATGGCGTAAGGCAAGTATTTGAAAGCAACGCCGATTTCAACTGGCGAACAGCGCGTTAGCATTCCGTCGTCCAGAGAAACGGAACACCTGTACGGCGTAAGCGATGAAGCGAAGCTGAAAGGTAAGAGGCATTGCGCACATTCACTCACACCTTGTGATTCGAAATCGTTTAATGTTCTGGCGACCTCATCACGCAATGCGTGGGGAACATTGCGCGCTCTGAAAAATTTCGGTTGCGCGTTTACTTTCAGTTCCAAATGTGCTTCATAGTTCTTAGCGCAACCAAGGCCCGGTGCAAAAATGTCTGCAAATTCTTCACATAGCCGAGAAACACTGTCTGAAGGCACAGTCTTATTCACTGATAGGACCTGATTTACGATAGACATGTTAAACAACTGAAATAAATCTAAACCAAACAAGTTCACTGCAGTAGAAGAACGAAGAACGTAAAATGACACAAGTTTTGTTTGTCCCTTGTATGTTGCAAGAAGAGTGCACTGTCCTGACACAGGGATCTGCTGTCCTGAATAACTTTTTAACTGAACATTTGCGGCACGCAACGGAGGTTTGCCCAGTTGTTTGTACGTGTCGTGAGTGAGCAGTGAAACTGCAGCTCCGGTATCGAGCTGGAATGGTATGACCTTGCCATTAAAGTCCAAATCTACTAAAAGTTTATTGTCCTGCTGACGACAAGAGTGACTGTCTCGTGCAATTTTAACTGATGCAGGCACAGCATCACTTGCTAATTGACGTGATTTCCGGCGACGTCGACGCACAGTATTTGTGGGACGAACACAGTCACTGTTAGAGTGTCACTGGACGAAGTGGAATTAACAACATGAATGTCCATGGGGGAAGGTCCACGAGCCTGAGTGTCCTTGGTTCGATTCCGGCGCGAAGCAAAGGGCCTGGAATGATTAAGAGTGTCTGATCTGAGCTTTTTCTGGCAAACACTTTGAACATGTCCTTTCTTATTACAGAAAAGGCAAATAGCTTGGCGTGACGGGCAATGTGCACGCGAATATCTAGTAGCACACCGCGGGCATGATTTCACTGCATTTGTGCCGGCCGAAGTGGCCGTGCGGTTAAAGGCGCTGCAGTCTGGAACCGCAAGACCGCTACGGTCGCAGGTTCGAATCCTGCCTCGGGCATGGATGTTTGTGATGTCCTTAGGTTAGTTAGGTTTAACTAGTTCTAAGTTCTAGGGGACTAATGACCTCAGCAGTTGAGTCCCATAGTGCTCAGAGCCATTTGAACCATGACCTCACTGCATTTGTGTGCTGGCGCGGCACACCTGGTTGTGCGGACGTGCGCGAAGGCTGTTTACAGTTCCTTGCAGCGCGCCCGGCGGGCCGGTCAATGCGACACACAGCTGGCGAAGTGTCAAATTATTCCTGAGCAAAGTCAAGCGTGTCTTGTCTATCCAATATGTCTATCACTTGTTGAAGGGAGGGATTAACTAGTTTCAAAATTTTCTCCCGTATACGAACATCAGAATCGTTCTGTGCTATTGCATCACGCACCATTGTATCTGAATAAGGAAGGCCACAGTCACATTCAAACGCACAATCCCTAGTAAGGCCATGCAAAGTTGCAACCCACTCCCTATTAGTTTGACCGGCCGTACGTTTCGTACGAAAGAACGTATACCTTTTTGCAACTACATTAACTGTTTCTTTGAAATAGGCGTCCAATGCCGACAAAATTTCTTCGTAGGACAGAGTTGCTACGTCGCGTCGGGGAAACAATTTCACTATCACACGGTACGTTTGCACGCCGACACAAAACAATAAGTGAGGCTGCCGCTCGTTACCTTGAATTCTGTAGGCGGCGAGATGAAATCCAAACTGGCGTGACCATTCAGTCCATGTCTCGTGCTGTGCATCAAAATTGCGAAACGGCGGTGCAACTGCATGTGGTGGCTGCGGTAGCGGTAAAGCGGCGGCTGCCGCATCGTGTTGCAGTGCACGTTGACCCTGGACGAGCTGTCCAAGGGCATCCAATAACGCCTGCGTCTGCTGAGTCTGCAAACGATAAAATTCGGACAGTACATCTGGAGAATGTGGCGAAGCCATGACAAGTAAATGTAAGCAATTAGAAAGAACAAGACCCTTTCCGTTGTCTCGTCGCCAATGTTGTGTTGGTAAATGTGCCAACACCTTGTAGATAGAGGCGCCCTAAATGCACGCTATCTAACGCAGACGGGCGTGAATTCTGGAACAGGGTAAGTAGCGAATTCTAATAAGAAAAGTATGCAGCTCCTCGAATACTTAACTTTATTCTATCCTTGTGGTACATCGCTCTTGATAATACAAATAAGACTATCTTCAGATACGGTTAATGGCGCCTTGCTAGGTCGTAGCCATGGACTTAGCTGAAGGCTATTCTAACTGTCTCTCGGCAAATGAGAGAAAGGCTTCTTCAGTGTAGTCGCTAGCAATGTCGTCCGTACAACTGGGGCGAGTGCTATTCCGTATCTCGAGACCTGCCTTGTGGTGGCGCTCGGTCTGCGATCACACAGTGGCGACACGCGGGTCCGACATGTACTAAATGGACCGCGGCCGATTTAAGCTACCACCTAGCAAGTGTGGTGTCTGGCGGTGACACCACATTTTGTGTTGATAATTTTTGTACGTAAATGTTTGTCTCTGTTTGTTTCATATCGTGAGGAAGAATCCCACTATGCGCTGACGGCAGCATCTTCGTCATTGCCGCCACAAATAATAAGCTGACCACAGTCACACACCAACCGACAGCCAGCACGTGGAAGAAGATCCTGCGACGACTATTTCCGTTCTCTGCCCTCACTTGAACTACTTACGAGAAATACTGTAATTAAAAAAATAAGTGAATAACGTTAACTGACTAACATCTAATGAGATTATGTATCAGGTCCCTGATTTACGCCTTACTGTCAAGAACTGTACCTACTGTGTGTAGTAAAGCCCACAAGAAATGAAAAATTAGTTGTTCGTGTTATAATTCAAGAAGCATACAGTTGCCGATTATTTATAATATCAAACAGAAAGTTATTTTGTGTTAATTGAAAAGTTCTGAAAATAGCTTGAGACGGATGATTTGCGCGAATTTGACTGCTGAACCAGAGATTAGTTACGGCGCTGCCCATTCCTGAGACGGGTTTTACCACTGACAATTTTTTAGGGGACAATTGTAAGTGTATTTTCTCAAGATAGAGTCTTCCGATGTTCGAATTCGCTAATTGCTTATCAGAAAATTTCAATAAAATGGGTTGTGGTTTGCACCCGGGGCAACAGAAATCCGGATACGGCCAAGAAAGGTTGAATCAAATACTTAGTAGAGTGCAAGACTTAGTAACTGAATACTGAACTTCTGTTATACGTCGGAACCAGGGGCAGTAGCGCCCACTTGTTCTCTCTGACGGGACCTGTAATTGGATGGACGATGGAGAGATTACCTCGAATACATCTGTGTATCAGTAGATCTGTGACGCCGTACTTGGCGATCGAGTACAGCGAACTGTGAGGATAAAACTGAACGAACGATGGTCACAGAACGTCAGAGAGAGGAAGACATAGTAGGACAGCCATTGACTGATGTTCAACAGAGCTGATTGAGAAAGGGTGCGGGGAAGTGTCCCGCATCGGTCAGCGACTTCATAGATGACGACTATGAGATGGTGGGTTCTGGTGATGGCAGCCAGGCGCGATCTACGACGAGACTTCGCTTCCTGGTGATGGTTCAAATGGCTCTGAGCACTATGGGACTTAACTTCTGAGGTCATCAGTCCCCTAGAACTTAGAACTACTTAAACGTAACTAACATAAGGGCATCATACACATCCATGCCCGAGGCAGGATTTGAACCTGCGACCGTAGCGGTAGCGCGGTTCCAGACGGTAGCGCCTAGAACCGCTCGGCCACTTCGGCCGGCCCTGGTAATGGCAGCAGGGCTCTGTCGACGACGGGTATCCGCTCCCCTTTGCACTAAACCTCCAGAAGAGTCTGAGTTTAGTTAGGGAGTCCGTAGATGATAGCGTACGAGGCGTACAGTATGAATGAAATTACAATGAAATGAACACCCTTAGCTGCTTACAGGCGTTGACATACGTCAACGGGGACAGATGAAAATGTGTGCCCCGACAGGAACTCGAACCCGCGATCTCCTGCTTGCATGGCAGACACTCTATCCATCTGAGCAACCGAGGACACAGAGGATAGCGCGATTGCAGGGATTTATCTCAGGCACGCCTCCCGCGAAACCCACATTCTCAACGTATTGTCCCGCACTACATTCGTATGAATGGCTGCGCTTTTCAATCCGATACTCATAGAGATGAAGACAATCCGTTCTTGAACTATCCTAGTCAGTTCGCCGAGTGGGATTTCCTCCTACCTGTTTTCCCGTAAAGCTGTCGTATTTGATGTTCTCGCAGACTCAGTATCATCGCCATCGGATTCTCTGGAAAGTGCAGTTCTATATCCCGTAACTTTTAAGTGGTGAAGCGGGAAGCTATATTACTTGAAATGTTCGTGGATACTTTTAAGATGTTTCTGTTTACAAAAATACAGTAATCTGATGGTGAATGAAATAATATCTTAATTATTAACTCAAAACTGGATGCGCAGTCTAGATCTTGTGCTTACAATCGTGGAACATCGTAGCTGTTCGTATTACTTCGATATTTTAAACATTAATCATCTGTTTACTGAAATGACTGCTTCCTCGCGTCGTAATATTTTTGTAAGAAAGTGTTTATGACCTGTAGGCTTCTCCTAACATTTGTATTGGAAAAAATGGCTTTTGTTAGTAAATATTTATTAAACGAAATTACTTACTTCGCATCAGAATACCTGTGGTTTCCCTACATATTGTGTGCTGCAGTAACTGTCTTTCTCTATGGTAGCCACAGCACCTCACCCCACGCCTACAGGCAACGACAGATGTTCAGCGGCTACCTGGGCCAGCGTTGGAATGGAAATCTTACTCCCTGCTATGTGTTCTGCAGTATTGCATGACTTTATTGAATGCTACTGGTATCTGCTGATGCAATATAAAATGAACCCTCTGCCAGCCACTTAATTGTGAACTGCAGAGTAATCATGTAGATGTAGATATCTGGAAAATAAGGAAATAAAATGTAATCTGAAAATAAAGAGTTCCTTACACACTCCACTCGATAATTTCTTTCCAAAATTATGGTTCTTTGGAAACAAAAATCACAAATTTGGAAGCACTAGATTCGCGTTCTTGCAGTTCTTAGGAGCAGCCTGTACAATTTAGGTCATTTTATATCTCTTGCCGATCGGGGTGGCCGAGCGGTTCTAGGCACTACAGTCTGGAACCGCGCGACCGCTACGGTCGCAGGTTCGAATCCTGCCTCGGGCATGGATGTGTGTGATGTTCTTAGGTTAGTTGGGTTTTAAGTACCATAGTTCTAAGTTCTAGGGGACTGATGACCTCAGAAGTTAAGTCCCATAGTGCTCACAGCCACTTTTAACCATTTTTTTATATCTCTTTTTTTTCTCCTTTAAATTATTTGTAGTATTTTAACAAGAAAAATTTTAAACACAAAACCTAATTGCTCAAGGGATGGGGCCATTTTTTAAATTTGCTGCTGATAAACAGATTTCCTGAAATTTTCGAATAACTGAATTCAGCCCCAGACCTACGATATTTCCGAAGCGGGGAGCTGGGCAAAAACTTGATAGTGGCGCCCTCTCCCCGTCCCATTCTAGCGTTTGATATAAGACGTCAAAAACTTTATAAAAATCGATTTTTCAAAATATGTTCAGTTTGTAGCGCATATCTCTATGAAGTGATTGACATATAAAACGCGTATGTTTGAGGAAATGTAAGACATGTTATTTGCTCTTAAGTGTGCCAAAGCGCAGTGCCACTCCTCTTCACACAGCATTCTTCAACCGCACGTCACTGTATTTCGCTCTGTGTAATTCAAGAACATTTTGTAATGGAAGCCATCAAACTTATATTCAGGAAAGCGGAAATTAGAATATCCTGTGGTGTGTCTACTGTTCCCAGTCGACCGGTTTGACATCATACCTCCGTCTCTCCCCCCTAAAAAAAAAACTTGCAGTTAATGCTGGGTGGGATTATTGGTGACCGGGAGAATAAGTAATCTTGAGAAAATTTGCACTCTTTATTGCCTGTTAGCTAATAGCTTTCTCTTTTGTCTGACATAAAATTAAATACAGGAAATACAAAATCAATAACGGCAAGAGACAAGCAAGACAGTACACATTTCTTCAGTCCTTAGGTCCCAACATTTTTTCCTCTCTAATCTTGTTACAGCTTTACATGCTCGTGCTTTCTCATCAAAGTTCGTCAAATGTTTTGCTGCATAAAAAATCAAAATGTCGTTGTCTAATACTGAAAAAGCTTTTAATACATTTTGTCACTCTATGCTAGATAAAACGAAACAGGACATTGTAATATTGCAGCAATAGTAGCACATGCCAAATACACGAGACTGTTTTGGCAGAAATGATCATTTTATTTACCCCGTTTACATAAATAAAACGACAGAATATAATTACTAAGTACCAACATCAAATGCCTATCACGGCTTGTACAAGAAAAAAGTTTCAAGTTGGGAAATAGTTTCACATTTCGTTCATACGTTCCAGTTGGTCATCCATGAGATCGAAAATTAGTAGTAGTACGAAATTTTTATATAAATTTGGAATCGTCACATTCTTCCACGTCATTTGTGTGATGACCCCGTTCCTTTTCCTTGCTCATTTTAATAAACAATCTTGTCATCATTAATCTTTAACTGTTCGTGCCACTGCCAAAACTTATGCGTCAGTTATCTTCACTAACCCTGCCAGAATCATCGGTCCAGTTACCCCGCATTTATTCTTCGGTTAGGAGTTATTACGTGTGCATAAAATGCGTTTTCCGCGCTATTTTGAGAACAGAACTTAAGTGGCTGCTAACAGGGGACTGTACACACTGGCCCGTAGTAGTATAGCGATCTGGTAAAAAATTTCTGTCAAAGTTTTAACTGCTACCCCTGAAGAAACATTATTACCGGCCAGTGTTCAACAGAAGATCCCAAAGAGGATGGCAATAGATAATCACTTTAGAGTACAACATCAATTCTGAGGAAAACAGCATACCACTTCTGAGCTGTGGTTGCCTGACTGACGTATCTGAAGATTCCGGTGAAGATATCAAGAGAAGATGCTGTCACGGTATAACACCAGAAATTGACGACACTACCCGAGTAGCGTATCAAACAGATTTTCAAAGAATAATGTTAATCACAACATAATACAATCTACCTTCTTAGTTGTGGAATCAGTAGAAACGATTAGCTGTGTTAAAATATATTGATGTACAGTTGTGATCTCTCAAGATCAATTTCGCAAATCAATCCACAATATATAAGAAAACTTCTGAGTACACTACAGAGAATCTTTATAGAGATGGACTCTCTAAACTAATGTATGTTCGTTGGGCCTATACTTTGGTAACAACAACTTCCTTCAGTAATGTAACACCACAGTTTTATTTAGGCCATTAGTGTTGAGAAGAGTAGGCAACCTGTACGCGTACGTTGTATGCAACAAAATTAATCTGACACCGACACATTGGATAAATAGGTTTTTTTCTTTTCAGAAGATGTACATCTCCGCCTCAATTCAACACCCAAATAAAAACTCACAACGTTGTAATTCCAAGTCGGCAAATCACAAATTCACAAATTACTGCCATACTTATAACTTCCGCTCAAATAAATGCCAATATAGATACTAGTGGGACTCTCAGTGCATAGACGCACAAAATATTACGTACCCGAGTTTTGCAATCTGTAAGTCATGTTTGCTTATGATAAAACAATCCTATGTCTGTGCCCTGTATTTGAAGAGGATTAATATAAAAAGGTATTTCTTTAGATAATAAATGAAATCGTTGTTTCCATTAGATTGTTAAATCAACGTTAAAGAAAATTAATGACCAAAAACGCCTATTTGCGATCAGCTGATCTGATAGACAAATGACTACTGTTTGCGTATTGTTTCAATGTGATAAAATATACCTTTTCTACCAGAGGCAGTTAACCTCTCTGACAGCTTAAACTTTATACTGTAACTGTCAAAATTCAATCTTATGCTTTTCTTTTCACTTTAGAGAGAAACGTTACTAAATATTTCTCTTCAGAAGTATTTGTATTATTATTTCTGCATTTAAAATGCCCAGAGACATTGACACAAGAATATAAGTAGTATTAACTAACTACACAATAAGATCGGACACCAGTGGAACTTTGATTTTAATTTAACGATGAACGTTAATTTATTGTCCTTGAGGAACGTTACACAATATTTCAGTCTTTTATGTTTCAACAATTTCAGTTGTTATATAATGCTTTGCTGGAAAAGATTTAAAAAAATCCCTATCTTCGGTATTGAATAATAAATAAAAAATAAAGAAAAACAAATCACTAAGCTCCATCGCCACTTTTGTCCCTGTATGAAATAATGTACAGGACTCAACCTCTTCAGGCGTTGGACATTCGCGGTTACTAGCTTTTTAAAATATCTTTTTCCAGCAATGTAGAATAAAAACTTTTTTCTTAGTATGTCCGGCAATTGTTCACTTTACTTACTATCCAATAGTAATGTCATCACCGTATGTGCTCACAGTTATTGAACTCGCAATTGCTTATTTCAGTATGAAATGGGAAGAACAACTATTACAATAGTATAAATTCTTTAGGTGAAATGACGAGGATTTAATCATACAATCGTTTACACTCTCCACAGGGGTTAGTAGTCACAACCACCAACAAATATACCATACATATACCGACACCTATCATCAAAATAAATCAATATACGACAGAGGCTGCACTTACGCTTGTCGTCACTTTCTCATCAATTGATAGGTTCGCGTGTTTTACAATATAGAACTACTACCCCAAAGACAACGAAAATTCAACCAAAATCACCTGCGTCACTTTTCAACCCAAACAAAATTTATTCTGAAATTAACTTCAGATACTACACTGAACCTCTGTTCAACTTTCTAGGACAGCTCAGTCCTTACTTTATAAACCATTTGGAAGCATCTAGCTTCAAAACTTCCCATTTCAATCAACATAAGAACAATCTCCGATCGAAAATTATTCCCTTTTTTACAACGAACTTTATATGGTTGTTCACTCACCTTAAGTGAAAACAGACTTATCTTCTTCAGAATTAAACGAAAACATGAGCCTTACGTAAGTGATGACAAATTTCAAACTTTCCAATCAGGATAGAGTCCAATATTATCTTGCTAATTTTCCTTTCTTTACGTATCGATGTAAACGTAAGTCAGATCATAAGTTCTCCTTTTGCAAGATGTAATATTAATTAACCGTCAAACACCGAACTAGTGTCCTAACCATGAACCAACGACGAACTCTGTGTCTACTTCAGACCTACTTCGGACATACTACTAAAAATCTTATTCTTTTACATCATTGTTGTTTTAAATCATTAACTCTTCTTTGGCCTTCTGTGTTCTTTTTTTCTTTAGACGTCAGGTCACTGCTGTACCGCGATCGGCAGCCAAGCCCACCACTTTGTCGTGCGCTCTATAACATATAATAGAAATCCTTTTAAAAAATAAAATTTATGTGTTTATTATCCAACCACTTTGCGTATTTTGAGGCTACGTACATCTTGTGCTGATAAAATATGAGCGAATTTTTACTCAGGGACAGCAGAAGTTTCATTTCCTTGGATACATCGAGAAGATAATATGTAATCTTTCTTACCTGTTATTCTTGTTAGTCGTTTATTTCCACTCTGCTCGTCTGAATCTATGGATTTCGCTAATGATTATAACAACGCTGATCATTCGCACACCCAACCAACCACGTAACGAACAGCGATTGTCATTCACCTGTTTGGGTTTATTCGGCTCAGCTCGTATAACCCCATCTCCTTTTGTCTGCGGGAAAGTTTTTTCTTTCTTGATGTGACGGGATTGCTCTGGCAGAGACACCACGTATACTTATGATCCGTTCAGAAATCAACTTAGAACGTGTTCAAAAATGTTCAAAAATCAGCAGGAACACGTTTCAAAATCGTATGAATAATCGATACACCAACGTGCGCTGGACGTTAGGGGCTTCGTGAAACAAGGTTTTTTTTTCAAGAATATGAATCTGGCGCCCCCGGAAAAAGCCGCCCGCGGTAGATATCCCGTTGTGACCCCCGCCCCCGCCCCCTCCCCCGTCAACCCCTCCCTAGAGCCAGGCCTGATTGAATTAACAGACTGTTCGGGTTTTATCCCCAGTGCTCTCATAACAGTAAAGATCATTACTTTTCTCAAGTTGAGAACTTGGCGTGTTGTGACGCCGGCAAGGCATTATACGGCCAGGACGGCTGGAAAGGTGGTAACAACCTATGAGCTGTGCGACCGGCAGCTGACGCAGCTGGAGTGCGAGAACGAATGAACGCGGACGTGACATAATTAAGGACGCATTTCAACATGTCTGTTAGTAAACAGACTAGGTGAAAGATATTGACCTCAAGGAACATGGATAAATAAACTTGATATGCAAATTGCCTTCATGTAGGGGCTTATTATTTATGGTTACGTGATCAATTAAAAAATAACATTAGTTAATGGAATTAGAATCTGAAAAAAATCATTTCAGCAAGACCGTGAAAGCAATAGTTATCATACACGTATGAGGACTTAGTTGCTCATTATGGAATAAATAATGAAGGAAATGAATATAATAAACATATATTCATTAGTTAATGAAGTTGTCACTTACAGAGTTTTCTGCATTTGCTGATTGGGAGGAATAAGAAAAGACTATCAAAATAATCAGTTTCGGAAGTACAAACAATAGTCAGTATCTTGTTTCAAAAATATTTGTTTTTGTTGCACTTACTCGTACAAAACTTAATGGTGTATGGAAACACTGGAAATTTGGGAACCTGCATTAACAGCCAAACTGAATGAGCAGTCAGCAAAAAGAGACGCAGTTGACATATGTGCACATAATGACTGTCATCGGGGAAACGCAAGGGAAACACATCGCCTAGGACCAGCAACTTCGCCTGGTGAGTAACAGTGTTTCTAGCAAAGTTAATGTGTCAGTGTCACGAGTTCTCAACCTCGAGTTGTAAGTTCTCCTAAAGAAATAAGACCGCGCGGGGTAGCCGAGCGGTCGAAGGCGCTTTGTCACTGTCTACACAGCTCCCCCCCCCCACCTCGCTCCCCGTCGGAGGTTAGAGTCCTCCGTCGGGCATGGGTGTGTGTGTGTGTTGTCCATAGAAAAAGTTAGTTTAAGTTAGATTAAGTAGTGCGTACGCTTAGGGACCGATGACCTCAGTAGTTTGGTCCCATAGGACATTATCAAAAATTTCAAAATTTTTCCTACAGAAACGTTAATGTGAACGTCAATGCACCATTCTAAAAAGAAATAAACTTCTCGTGTGTATTGTGTATAATGTGTTTACGTATTCTCTCCATTTTGCATTTGTATAGCGCAAATTGTCGAAAAAGGCTCCGATGGATTTCTTTGGGTCGGCAAACCAGCCGCTGGAAAATGTGAGCGAAATATTCTGTTGTTTTTCATAAAATTTTGTAACATCAAAAAATATTTTGCTGGTGAGAAACTGACACTGAGCTCAGGTCCCGCAAGACAAAATCTTTACCGAAATTAAAAAAAACAGCTAGCATTGGTTAATCTAAATAATGTAGATGTGGGGGTAAGAAATATGGCAGCCCTTACACAGGTCCACTCTTGTTGGTTGGCTCGCAAACTTAGACAGAGAGAGAAAGAGAGCAGGGCGCAGTTTTGGATTGCCAGATATAACGACTTTTTTAACTGGTTAACCACCTGAAACGAGACTAAGCGAAGGAGACAGGCGTCTTTTAGGATAACTTCTTACTTATTGGCACTCACAACATCTATCATTCAGCCAACCGAAATTACATGACGTCAGAGAAACGCAGAGAACTGAGTATTCTTTGTCGGAAGCAGATTGCAGAAGGTTATCTTCAGCAACGCACTACCTCGGGCACACTTCATTTAGGCAGGAAGAGGTTCCCATCCAACGGAGCTGAACTTAGATGTGAGAACAATCTTCAAAACATATAACGCTGCCATTTGCATTAAAATGCTTACATTTTAAAAACGTACTGATAGCCTCTGAAAGTACATTAATAACCAATGTGACATATCTGCTGCTGGTTTGGGAGTGTTCTGCATCACCACTATACGTAGAAGAGCTGGACAACAGGTTCCTCCTAGGACCTATGAGTAGAGGTGCTACCATTTTGCCGGCCGCGGTGGTCTCGTGGTTCTAGGCGCTCAGCCCGGAACTGCGCGACTGCTACGGTCCCAGGTTCGAATCCTGCCTCGCGCATGGACGTGTGTGATGTCCTTAGGTTAGTTAGGTTTAAGTAGTTCTAAGTTCTAGAGGACTGATGACCACAGATGTTAAGCCTCATAGTGCTCAGAGCCATTTGCTACCATTTGATATTGTACACAGAAAAGGAGATACCAATTCGATTCTACACAGAGTACGCGAAAGAACTTGCCCCCCTTCTAACAGCCGTGTACCGCAAGTCTCTAGAGGAACGGAAGGTTCCAAATGATTGGAAAAGAGCACAGGTAGTCCCAGTTTTCAAGAAGAGTCGTCGAGCAGATGCGCAAAACTATAGACCTATATCTCTGACATAAATCTGTTGTTGAATTTTAGAACATGTCTTTTGCTCGCGTATCATGTCATTTCTGGAAACCCAGAATCTAATCTCTAGGAATCAACATCGATTCCGGAAACAGCGATCGTGTGGGACCCAACTCGCTTTATTTGTTCATGAGACCCAGAAAATATTAGATATAGGCTCCCAGGTAGATGGCATTTTCCTTGACTTCCGGAAGGCGTTCGATACAGTTCCGCACTGTCGCAGAACAGAGCATGTTGTTCTCAATGGAGAGACGTCTACAGACGTTAAAGTAACCTCTGGCGTGTCACAGGGGAGTGTTATGGGACCATTGCTTTTCACAATATATATAAATGACCTAGTAGATAGTGTCGGAAGTTCTATGCGGTTTTCGTGGATGATGCTGTAGTATACAGAGAAGTTCCAGCATTAGAAAATTGCAGCGAAATGGAGGAAGATCTGCAGCGGATAGGCACTTGGTGCAGGGAGTGGCAACTGACCCATAACATAGACAAATGTAATGTATTGCGAATACATAGAAAGAAGAATCCTTAAGTGTATTATTATATGATAGCGGAACAAACACTAGTAGGAGTTACAGTGTGGCATCCGTACCAGGTCGGGTTGACAGAGGAGATAGAGAAGATCCAAAGAAGAGCGGCGCGTTTCGTCACAGAGTTATTTGGTAAGCGCGATAGCGTTACGGCGATGTTTAGCAAACTCAAGTGGCAGACTCTGCAAGAGAGGCGCCCTGCATCGCGGTGTAGCTTGCTGTCCAGCTTTCGAGAGGGTGCGTTTCTGGATGAGGTATCGAATATATTGCTTCCCCCTACTTGTACCTCCCGAGGAGCTCACGAATGTAAAATTAGAGAGATTCAAGCGAGCACGGAGGCTTTCCGGCAGTCGTTCTTCCCGCGAACCATCCGCGACTGGAACAGGAAAGGGAGCTAATGACAGTGGTACCTAAGGTGCCCTCCATCACACACCGTTGGGTGGCTTGCGGAGTATAAATGTAGATGTAGATGTAGTATCATATAAACTAAAATTCACTCTACTATCACAAGTAATTGATTTCAGCTCGTCGTTCATTTGTAATGTTTATATTCACTATATTCTTTCTTCCAGATCCTCCAGACTTTTCTTGAAAACTTTGGATGTTGATCTCGGCACTTCTTTGCTCAGAAATAAAAATAAACGTGTAGCTTTACTGTTAAGCGAAATAACTGAATTAAAGTAAAAAAAACCCAGTGAAGCCTGTACCTGGATGCTCAAAGCAACGAAAAAAATATCCCTGGCCTTTTGAATTCAAATATATAGCAAGAGAATTTACAGAGCAAAAATTGGGCATGTCCCTTTCTGCAAGTTAAATTGGGGGCGTCCCATCTAAATTGACATTTAGGATACTTAAAAAGGATTTGAAACTATTTTCATATTCGCACAAAGCATACTTCAACCCATTATAATAACTGTAAGTGAATGTTGTGCTGTCGGGAGTGCTTTTTTCTCACAAGAAGCATTCACCCCCTACAACGCCACACTCCTCTAAAAAAATTCTCTGTGAAAAAAACTTTGTGGTAACGTTTATTATTGCAGGAAACAATGCCTTTTGCGTTCTACTCTACACTAAGTACCACATTTTAACCAGTATAACTGCTGCACATAAGGATGTAACGGAAAAATACGACTCAACATTCAGGACACATTCGCTACCCGTAGAAGAAGGAAATATATTTCCATGGGTCCAGAAAAGATTTATTTCCATGTTGGAATTGATTTTTTTACAGCTTTACGTAGTATAATAATCATGGGAAATACAAAATTACACAACTAAGAAGCATACCACATGAAACACTTCCTTATGTGAAGTGCTGAAAACGTCCTCCGTTAGCATTGATACTAGAAAACAAACTGTAGCCGAGCGGTTCTAGGCGCTTCAGTCCTATGGTCACAAGGTTGAATCCTGCCTCGGGCATGGGTGCGTGTAATGTCCTTAGGTTAGTTAGGTTTAAGTAGTTCTAAGTCTAGAGGACTTATGACCTCAGATGTTAAGTCCCACAGTGCTTAGAGCCAACGTTAGAAAACGAAAAACAGGATAATACAGGGGCCGAGGCAAAAATTAATATCACAAAAAAGAAACATCTCCTGTGCAAGATGGGCCATTGTCGTGCAGCATATACGTTCGTTGGACGTTTCATATTTATATCTTAAGCAGGAGATTACACGAGTATGCTCCTTGACGGTTCTCCGATACGATAAATTGTAAGCACCGGACTATGACAGTTCCAGAGAACAGTGTCACCTTGCCGGGTGATGGCTGGATCTTTACCTTCTTCGTCACTGGTGAATTCCACGAATTACCACTGCTTAATTCGCTCCTTAGTTTTGGGGTCATACGAGCTGTGATACACGCAGCACTCTTCCACGGCGATTAGGTGTTTGATACACAAACATAGCGTGCTTGTGATTACTGGAAAACTGACAACAAGATTTAATGCTCCGAAAGTAATACACTATCACATCAAAAGTATCTGGACACCGCTATGTAATGCGTAATCAACCACGAAACGTCACGATTAGCGGGTCCGCCATTATAAAGGAGGTGTAGAGTATTGTGTAGCCAATAGAAAAGCAGTGACAGTAGAACTGAACCGGTGAGGAGAGCTCAGTGACATCAATTGTGTACGAATCAAAGGACGTCACCTGAGTAACAAATCCATCAAGGTATTTCAGCCCTTGTAAAGCTGCCAAATTCATTTGTTGGTTATGTGATAGTGAAGTAAAACTAAATCAAACAATGACAATAATTGGTGACACTACTAAATCAATTTCCGCGGCTGCCTGTATTACGTAATATTTCAGCAATAAAAATTAGATGGGAATCAGCAGCTATTAGAGTGTGACAAAAATGTACCACTCGACTGTACTCACTCTCACTTCTGTACAATCAGCTACAGAATATACCTGCCAGCGTCAAATGGAAGCTGTCTTTTGTATACAATTTGTGTGAAGAATGTTTGGCAGAAGTTTCCTCCAGCAAAGTCTAGCATTATTACCGCTGTGGCCGAGCGGTTATAGGCGCTTCAGTCCGAAACTGCGGCGCTGCTACGGTCGCAGGTTCGAATCCTGCCTCGAGCATGGATGTGTGTGATGTCCTTAAGTTTGTTAGGTTTAAGTAGTTCTGAGTCTATGGGACTGATGACCTCAGATGGTAAGTCCCATAGTGCTTAGAGCTATTTGAACCATTGGAAATAACGATCGAATGGATTGCTCATCCCAGATAGCTATGGACAGCTGCGAATTGATTCCATACAGGGCATGGAATGTGTGAAGCTTGCTCGTATGATTGGGGGGGGGGGGGGGATGGGGGATTGGGGGGGGGAGGGGGAGGGTGTTCAAAGATACCACGGTGCGCGTACTGTGGAGTTACCGTGCAAACTACGTAGCATCTGACTTAAGAGTTATAGAAATAAGTAGTTTCTGTTCTGTCGGATATGTCCGATATAGCTATCACACATATCTACGATTCAATGGGCGTGATGTCTGGTGGGAAAGTTTCAGAGCGGATGCACACCAAACCTCCTAACACCTGCGGGAATCAGAAATCTGTGACTAGGACGTTAATGGGCAGCCGTCGTTGTGGTGCAGCGAGTGCGAAGTTAGGAATTTGGGTCTACCAGGAAGCGTGTCCGGATGGCCGAGGCAGTTAAGGCAACCGTTGTAGAGTAACTGAGCATCCGGGTTCGAGTCCTGGTCGGATGTAAATTTTCAACTTGCACCATTGTGTTGCCGCGGCAGACAATGTGGGTACGTGGTAGAACGCTCGCCTGCCACATACGGGTTTTAGGTTCGATTCACAGCTAATGCAATTTTTCGGTTTTTCGTTTTTTTTTTTCATTACAGATTCTGTTTTCTACGTAGGTGATGTATCTTCCCCATAATTTCATTATAGTATAAAAGAAAAAAAAGAAAAAGGCTTACACTTAAGTTGACTCCCGTGTATCCCACTTTCCTATACCACACTGGATCGGTGGCGGTGATGGCGACAGGCTGGCCAGTTCTGGGAATTCGACCCCCACCCGCTCTGCGCCCCGAGCACCCACCGTTCCATTTCTCTTCATAAATGTATAACATTATGGAGAAAAGCGGTTAAGTCAACCGTTCTAGGGAAGCGGAGCATCAGGGTTCGAGTTCCAGTACGCACAAATGATTCAGATCACGCCGTTGCATTCCCGCAATGCCCTGTGTCACCAGAAGTCTTTATTTCCTTCCTATCTCTCTCCCAACTCGTTTCCTTTCCATGACTTTCTCCCTAAATTATTCATGACTTAAGAGTGTTCAATATGGAAATATCCTGGTACACTTTGAGAGTCGATTTTGGTGATTTAGACATCCGTGGACTAGTTGAGAGACCAAGATATTCAGCAGAAAATTTTTGTGCGTTTATTTGTTTATACTACATATCGTTTCATGTATCATTAAAGAAGTTATTTATAAATTCGTTTTATAGTAATGTATGACGACCGTGTAAGGCATACGAAAAAAGTAATTAAGTGGTTAAAAAGTAATATCGATTGACTTGGCGACACTGTCGCTGCTGCCTCAGTTCGGCGTGCTTTTTGGATGGATGTAAATCAGCGGGTGGCGAACTTTGACCTGTTCAGAATGTCGTTCAAGATGTTGAAAACGGAACTATGACCGATTCTCACTTTTTCCACTATCGCCTCGATTATAACACATCGGTCTTGGAGCACCAGCGCGACCACCCGTCTTATGATTCCGGCCCTTTGCAATGAGATAGTTTGCCATGTCTTTCTTCGTCATTCAGACTTGTTTGACAACACCGTAAGCATCTGTGCCACCTAACCTTTGCATTGTTGCGACGCACTTCCGCCAACGGAGCATGCGTTGTTCCAGTGTTGCTCTACATAAAACGCATTACCGCACAATGCTTCTCTTCGTTTCTGCTCCACTAGCGGCGTGCTACAGCACTATGACACGGCGATTCCAATGTGTGCTAGCACTGCAGACATATGCTTGCAGACAAACAAAAATTAATTACTCAAGTGATGTTTAAAACTTTCTGGCTAATCCTCGTATATGCATCAATGCACAGTCACCTTGCTTCCCTGATGCTCTAATGTAACCCTGAGGCGTTACAAATGATTTCGCAGTCCCCCCATAGTATAGTCGCGAAGACACTATGTATCTCGTAGCAGATATCGTTACCCATACACTTTCAAATGGCCCCAACAAATTAAACCTTTGTGGCTCTATATCCAGAGAAAACGAACGCGAGGGAACTGGTACTGGCCCGCCGTTGTGGCCGAGCGGTTCTAGGCGCTTCAGTCTGGAACCGCGCTGCTGCTACGCTCGCAGGTTCGAATCCTGCCTCGGGCGTGGATGTGTGTGATGTGCTTAGGTCAGTTAGGTTTAAGCAGATCTAAGTTCTAGGGTACTGATGACATCAGATGTTAAGTCCCATAGTCCTCAGAGCCATTTGAACCATTTTTGAACTGTTACTCCTCTTCCTGCTCATCTGTCAGGGAATCTGTTATTTAGAAACCGACAGGCGTTAACACTGAAGTGAAGACAATCTTCGTCGAATAGCATTCCAGTCAACCGCGGTTCAGATACCTGTCAAGCCACGAAGATTTAGATTTTGCTCTGTTACGTAGTTTCCATAAATCGTTTAAGGTGGATACAGGTATGATTCCTACGAAAAAGGACACATAACATTTCCTTCCGTAATCTTCCATCAGTCCGAAATTGTGCTCCGTCTCTAATGATATCGTCGTCGACAACGGAATTTAAACCCAATTCTTCCTTTATTTATCTTGCATGAAGTACATGTCTCATCGAACTGAGAAAGGCACATGGTTTATTACATCAGGTAGTGTATTCTCTAAGAAAAGTTTGTAAGTTCATTCACTGTAGGTACGCAGAGTCGTAGAAAATGACATGTAATATGGACAAAAGTTACGACGCTGTAAGGCAAACACTGATGCGTCTAAGCAATTTAAATAATGGATGAGAAAATTGAATTCTTTTCAGGTTTTACCCAAAATGCAGCCACACTTCTAACTATTCGTTGTCCAGTGTGATGGCTGCATCCGTCGCTGTTCGTTGAAGTCGCATACATGAGTTAACGTACTGTAAGTGCACAACGTAACGCTTGGATAGCAGTGGGCAAGATACTACAAATCACTGAAGCCGAGACCAGATCCTTTGTGTTAAAATGACTGAATTTTATTTGAATAAAAATGTTCAGACGTTAATATACACTCCTGGAAATGGAAAAAAGAACACATTGACACCGGTGTGTCAGACCCACCATACTTGCTCCGGACACTGCGAGAGGGCTGTACAAGCAATGATCACACGCACGGCACAGCGGACACACCAGGAACCGCGGTGTGGGCCGTCGAATGGCGCTAGCTGCGCAGCATTTGTGCACCGCCGCCGTCAGTGTCAGCCAGTTTGCCGTGGCATACGGAGCTCCATCGCAGTCTTTAACACTGGTAGCATGCCGCGACAGCGTGGACGTGAACCGTATGTGCAGTTGACGGACTTTGAGCGAGGGCGTATAGTGGGCATGCGGGAGGCCGGGTGGAGGTACCGCCGAATTGCTCAACACGTGGGGCGTGAGGTCTCCACAGTACATGGATGTTGTCGCCAGTGGTCGGCGGAAGGTGCACGTGCCCGTCGACCTGGGACCGGACCGCAGCGACGCACGGATGCACGCCAAGACCGTGGGATCCTACGCAGTGCCGTAGGGGACCGCACCGCCACTTCCCAGCAAATTAGGGACACTGTTGCTCCTGGGGTATCGGCGAGGACCATTCGCAACCGTCTCCATGAAGCTGGGCTACGGTCCCGCACACCGTTAGGCCGTCTTCCGCTCACGCCCCAACATCGTGCAGCCCGCCTCCAGTGGTGTCGCGGCAGGCGTGAATGGAGGGACGAATGGAGACGTGTCGTCTTCAGCGATGAGAGTCGCTTCTGCCTTGGTGCCAATGATGGTCGTATGCGTGTTTGGCGCCGTGCAGGTGAGCGCCACAATCAGGACTGCATACGACTGAGGCACACAGGGCCAACACCCGGCATCATGGTGTGGGGAGCGATCTCCTACACTGGCCGTACACCACTGGTGATCGTCGAGGGGACACTGAATAGTGCACGGTACATCCAAACCGTCATCGAACCCATCGTTCTACCATTCCTAGACCGGCAAGGGAACTTGCTGTTCCAACAGGACAATGCACGTCCGCATGTATCCCGTGCCACCCAACGTGCTCTAGAAGGTGTAAGTCAACTACCCTGGCCAGCAAGATCTCCGGATCTGTCTCCCATTGAGCATGTTTGGGACTGGATGAAGCGTCGTCTCACGCGGTCTGCACGTCCAGCACGAACGCTGGTCCAACTGAGGCGCCAGGTGGAAATGGCATGGCAAGCCGTTCCACAGGACTACATCCAGCATCTCTACGATCGTCTCCATGGGAGAATAGCAGCCTGCATTGCTGCGAAAGGTGGATATACACTGTACTAGTGCCGACATTGTGCATGCTCTGTTGCCTGTGTCTATGTGCCTGTGGTTCTGTCAGTGTGATCATGTGATGTATCTGACCCCAGGAATGTGTCAATAAAGTTTCCCCTTCCTGGGACAATGAATTCACGGTGTTCTTATTTCAATTTCCAGGAGTGTACATTGATAGACCAAAAAACATGACCATCTGCTTAATAGTGCGTTGGTACACATTTGGAACGTAATACAGCAGCGATTCGGAGTGAGATGGATTCTTGGTAGGTTCCCAGATATATGTGCCACGACACAGCTACGCAAAGGTCATGCAGTTCCCGTAAATTATGGACTGATGGTTTGTAGGTTTGTGGACGCGGAGCAGGGTTCACGATAGCGTCCCATGGGGTTCGCATCAAGCGAATTTGGTGGCCAAGACATCAACACGAGTTTACCGTCGTGCTAATTATACCACTGTAGCACGATTCTGGTCTTGTGTCACGGACAATTATACTGCTGGAAGATGGCATGAACCGGCCGCTGTGGCTGAGCGGTTCTAGGCGCTTCAGTCCGGAACCGTGCTGCTGCTACGGTCGCAGGTTCGAATCCTGCCTCGGGCACGGATATGTGTGATGTCCTTGGTTAGTTAGGTTTAAGTAGTTCTAAGTCTAGGGGACTGATGACCTCAGATGTTAAGTCCCATAGTGCTTAGAGCCATTTGAACCATTTTGATGGCATGAAAGGGTATTTGTCACTCACAGTAAAGTTCACACAGACCACAGCTGTCATGATACCTTTGATTACTACCGCAGGCCCCCTGGGGCGGCACATTATTAAACAAGATTGTTATAATTTTTTGGCTCATCCTGGTGCGTAAACTGAGCCTAAACTATCTCTGTTTCGCCACTCTTATAAAAGATCAGCATCCAGTGTACAGCCCATATATTGTGTATTCACCACTGTAATACTGGACGTCCTCAGCTCTGCAGCTCAAAATAGATCAAAAACAATTGAACAACAAAATAAATACACGAAAGAAAAGAAATCGCAACACCAAGAAAGAGCTGTGCGACATAACCGAAAGTTGGTAGGCTTGCGTCCACATCTGAAAGATGATGTCTATTCTAATTTCGCACCAGTCGCGTATAAGTAGCGCCACTATAAGGAGGCAAATCAGGTTTGCTTTAAATACACACTATAACGGTCGTGAGCGTTAGTTACCTTTGAGATTGGACGTGGCGAGTTGATGTTAGTCAAGAATGCATTTAAGGTGACTGAAACGTCATTATCAACACATGACTGAGTTTGAACGAGGTCCTGTAATAGGGCTACCGGAAGTTGCATGTTCCTTCTACGATACTGCAGAAATATCTGGCAGGGATGTAGCTACTGCACATGATTGAGGGTAGCGGTAATCACGAAACTGTAATATCGCAAGAAAAAAATGGTTCAAATGGGACTTAACATCTGAGGTCATCAGTTCCTAGAACTTAGAACTACTTAAACCTAACTAACCGAAGGACATCACACACATCCATGCCCGAGGCAGGATTCGAACCTGCGACCGTTGCAGTAGCGCAGTTCCGGACGGAAGCGCCTAGAACCGCTCGGCCACCTCGGCCGGAAATATCGCAAGAAGACTGGGTGGGCTACGGATGGCTAAGTGGCACTACCAAGAGGGAAGGCCACCGTGTTCGGCGTATGGCTCTGGTCCATCGCACTGCACCTGTAGCAGCAATCTGAGCAGCAGCTGACACCACACTGACACAACAAATTATTACAAATCGATTACTTCATGGACGACTCCGATAAGGACGCCCTGTAGCGTGCGTTCCAATGACCCCAAACAACCGCCATTTGCAACTTCAGTGGTATCAAGCGAGAGCTCATTGGTAGACAGGGTGGAGGTCTGTTGTGTTTTCTGATGAAAGCTGGTTCTGCCCCAGTGTCGGTGAAGGCCGTGTATTATTCAGAAAGAGCCCAGTTGAGGGCCTGGAACCAATCTGTCTGCGTGCTAGACACATTGGACCTCCACCTGGAGCTGTGGTCTAGGGTGCGATTTCGTATGACAGCAGGAGCATTCTCTTGGCTATCCTACGCGCCCTGATTGCAAATTTGTACGTCGGTCTGGTGATTCTAGCTGTTGTTTTGCCACTCATGAACAGCATTCCAAGGGGTGCTTTCCAACAGGATAACTCTCATCGACATACCGCTGTTGCAGCCCAACATGCTCCACAGTGTCGACATTTTTTTGGCCTGCTCGATCATCAGATCTGTCTCCAATCGAGCACATACGGGACATCATTGTACGACAACTTCGTCATCCACAAACAGCATTAACCGTACGTGTATTGACCAATCAAGTGCACCATTCGTGGAACACTATCTCACAAACTGATATCCGACACCTATGCAACACAGGGAATGCACGTTTTCATCCTTGCATTCAGTATTCTGGATTATACACCGGTTACTAATGTACCAGTATTTCAAATTTACAGTGGCATATATCACTCTTACATTAAGATGTGGGTTTACAACGTTAATCAATTAAATATGGTACCTAGAGAAATGAATTCCCAGAATTTAGTTACTCGAAATTAATCATATTTTGGTGTTGCGATTTTTTTCCGTCGGTTTAGAAGTCCGGAATGTGACCAATTCACTGAAAGTTACAAAGTTGTAGCCAGCATTCATTACTGAACAGTAGTACATGTATTCATAACTGTACTCGAGAAATTAACTAAATTCGAAAACCTGCGAAAAGTTTTCATATTCTGCGCCTCAACACCTAAAAATTTGCAAGAGCAGAACAAAACACAGTGTGCAGACATACCCAGGAGGTGTCTATTTTTCACAAAGCGCGTTAACACTACACGGAATGCATATATGAATTAATATCAATAAATGCAAGAAACGCATGTGGAGAGAACCCACGTAAATCTGTGCTGACGTTCAGCTGTAGCGTCATTCCGGGAAAGAGGACTTCCTCCATCACGAACGCTGCTCGCTTTTCAGTTTTACAGACTTGCTATAGCTCCCCAGAATTTCCTCTCCAGTTCTCTTACGTGAACAGACGAAGTAACTTCGCTGATCACGTATTTGTTGTTTATTAACTGAGTACCTATTTGCAGTTGTTAAGTGAGTTGTTATGTAAAATACTTCCCTATAAAAATGGCTGAGATGTGTTTAATTTGTAGGTGTAATGTTGTTAGCTACCTTGGTAATGTTGTTGGGGAAAGCGATTTGCTTGGTTACTGTGACCTCTTGCTACTGTCTACTGTTGACGTAGATGACAGAAGCTATGGGATACCTCCTAATATCGTGTCGTACTTCCTTTTGCATGGCGTAGTGCAGCAGCTCGACGTGGCATGGACTTCACAAGTCGTTGGAAGTCCCCTGCAGAAATATTGAGTCATGTTGCCTCTATAACCATCCATAATTGCGAAAGTGTTGTCGGTGCAGGATCTTGTGCACCAACTGACCTCTCGATTATGTCCCACAAATGTTCAATGGGATCCATGTCGGGCGATTTGGCTGGCCAAATCATTCGCTCGAATTGTCCACAATGTTCTTCAAACCAACTGTGGCCGGGTGACATGGCGCATTGTCATCCATAAAAACGAAGTCCACGAATGGCTACAAATGGTCTCCAAGTAGCCGAAATCACCGTATCCCGTCAATGATCGATTCTGTTGGGCCAGAGAACCCTGTCCATTCCATGTAATTACAGAACACACCACTACATAGTCACCACCAGCTTGTACAGAACCTTGTTGACACCTTGGATGCACTGCTTCGTGGGGTCTGCGCCACACTACAACCTTACCATCAGCATTAGCTGAAATCGGGACTCATCTGACCAGATCACGGTTTTCCAGTGGGTTAGGGTCCAAACGATATGGTCACGACCCCAAGAGAGGCGCTGCAGGCGACTACGTCTACATCTACACCTACATAGATAATCCGCAGTCCACCGTACGTAGCGTGTTGGAGGGTACACAGTACCGCTACTAGTTATTTCCTTTCCCGTTCCACTCACAAGCAGAGAGAGAGGAAAACAAGTGTCTATTGGTCCCCTAATAACTCGCATCTAATCTTCGTGGTCCTTACGGACAACGTATGTCTGAGGCAGAAGAATCTAAATTCTCGTATATTACCTTCTTGGTCCTTACGCGAAATGTATGTTCGAGGCAGTGTCATCGCTCTGCAGTCAGCTTCAAATGCCGGTTCTCTAAATTTTCTCAATAGTGTTCCTCGAAAAGAACGTCGCATTCCCCCCAGGAATTCCCATTTAATCAAGGGGACGTAACAAGTACACACATAGATGAAATAGAAGCCACCCTAAAGATTATAACAGAACAGAACTACTTAACTCTCAAGAAGGAGCTCTATCTACAAAAAGATGGCCTATCAATGGACTCACCCATCATATTTCTAAACCACACTGAAAAAATATTAAGTGAAATCATACATCCAAAACAGTACAAGATTATATACTGGTACCAGTATGTGGATTACATAGTTTGCTTGATTGATGAAACAGAAACCCGAATAAAACAATTACATAGTGAAATAAATACAATTCACCCAAAAATAAAATTCACCACTGAGACAGAAGAGGATATGAAACTTAATTTCTTAGACATCACAATACACAGAATCAACAACAAACATAATTTCGGAATTTTCAGGAAACCTACAGCCACAAGTACAACCATTTATATCAACTCCAACCACCCCCAAGCACACAAACTCTGCTGAGCGGTTCTAGGCGCTTCAGTCTGGAACCACGCGACCGCTACGGTCGCAGGTTCGAATCCTGCCTCGGGCATGGATGTGTGTGATGTCTTTAGGTTAGTTAGGTTTAAGTAGTTCTAGGTTGTTTATTAACTGAGTACCACGCGACCGCTACGGTCGCAGGTTCGAATCCTGCCTCGGGCATGGATGTGTGTGATGTCCTTAGGTTAGTTAGGTTTAAGTAGTTCTAGGTTCTAGGAGACTGATGACCTTAGAAGTTAAGTCCCATAGTGCTCAGAGCCATTTGAGCCCTAAGAAGTGATAGTACACACTCCACTTCTGCAGGTCATCTAATCCAAGAAAACCATCGCCCACAAAGCATGGAGACTTATCTTAGGATCCTCAGAGAAAGCAACGGTCTCTGTCAAAAACTCACAACAGAGGAGAACTACCCCATGCAAAAAGCTATAATACAAGGAAAGAGCGTCCTGAACGGAAATACAACAATGTGCAACAAAACACTGTTTGTAACACTCAAAGAACTATACAAAGGCATGTCTCCACATAAACACAACAATCAAACAGTAAATAAAAGAATCCTTCTGTTTTCTCTGCTCCCTCCCCACACCTCTTTCCCTCTCTCTCTTTTATTCCTCGCACACATACGTGTATAGACATTACATACATTTTGCCCTCTCCAAGCAGCCAAACCACACCAGTTTTGACGGAAAATCCAAAATTAGCGCCACAAACAACGATGAACATGTGAACAGCGACAATAACATAACGCCTCTCACTGAGTATGGAGTCAGAAATGCCTGCTTAGATCACGTTTCGCCATATTTTGTGAAAGTGCAAAGGAGATGAACTAGTGAGCGAAAATTTTGTGAAAAGCTGTGTGGAAACAGTGCAGTAAACAGTAGTTGAACGAGACACCAACCAGAGACACGAAACAGGACGCAAAATGTAAGTACAGAAACGCACATAACCTCTACACACGAAATAGTTGTTCACAAATACGCAATCATTTTCTTCATGGCTAGTTTGCAGATGATATGCTGTCAATAAAACGAGGAAAAAGAGCACAGAAAACAGGTGTATCATAATGCAGTTCATTTAGCGAAGTAATTTTAAGGTGAGAGTCTAAACAAAACAAAGCAAGTTGCATATATTGTAATTCTTACGCCTACAACAGTTAAATTATTATAAATTTTATATTAGATTTTACAGAAATAAAAATTTGACCCACAGAAGATGACACTCAGGTGGCGAAACATATCTGGGTAAATATATATAAAAAAATAAACTAATTGTGTTTGTGCTAGGCGGGTTTTCAAAACAACCCAATTCCCATTTAAGATCCCGAAGCATGTCTGTAACACTTGCATTTTTTTCGAACCCACCAGTAAAAAAATCTAGCAGCCCCCCTCCCCACCCACTGAATCGCTTCGATGCCTTCCTTTAATTAGATCTGGTACCTATCTCAAATAATGCAGCAGTACTCAAGAATAGGTCGCATTAGAGCTCTATATGAGGTATCCTTTACAGATGAACCACACTTTTGTAGAATTCACCCAATAAACCGAAGTCGACCATCCACCTTCCCTACCACAAACCTCACGAGCCTGTTCCACTTCATATCGCTTTATAACGTTGCACCCAGATATTTAAACGACGTGACTATGTCAAGCAGGACACTACTAATGATGTATCCGAACATTATGGGTTTGTTTTTCCTACTCATCTGCGTATCATGTAACTAATGAGGAGGTACTGAATAGACTGGGAAGAAGATCTCATCTGCCTATCATGTAACTAATGAGGAGGTACTGAATAGACTGGGAAGAAGAGGAATTCGTGGCACAACTTGACTAGAAGAAGAGATCGGTTCGTAGGCACGTTCGGAGGCATCAGTTTAGTACTGGAGGGAAGCGTGGAGGGTAAAAATCGTAGAGGGAGACCAAGAGATGAATATAGCAATCAAATTCAGAAGGATGCAGTTTGCAGTAGTTATTCGGAGATGGAGAGGCTTCCACAGGATAGAGCAGCATGAAGAGCTGCATCAAACCAGTCTCTGGACTGAATACCACAACAAAAACCACATGTCGTGCTGTTAGCAAAAGCATTCGCGTCGTTCGGAGTGTAGACGACAACAATAACAAACACTGAGGCGCATGAAAAAGTGCCGCATCATTGATGACGTTTTAATTCATTACTTATTTACTATTAACTCTGGACACAAAAAGTGTCAAAGACGATACCCACATATACCACTGAATGTTCCTGAAAAAATATGTCGTTGTACGACTGTTGGTTCAGGAGATACGGCGTCATAAACATTGAGCTGCGTGAAAATGGAACTGCAGGGCAAAACTAGTTAGAGATACGGGTGAAATATGTGTACAAACACGAGTGAAATACGCTAAATATATGTGAATTGTATTTGATATGTACGCAAGCGGGCAAAGCCACGGGTAAAACGTTCATCCTAAACAGCTCGATCGATTTCAACCATATCTGCTACACATGCTACACTGACGTGACGTAATTCATAGGGGTAGCGATAGGCACATGTTCAGATGGCGGTAGTATCACGTAAACAAGGTAGAAAAGGGCAGTGCATTGGCGGAGCTGTCATTTGTACTCAGGTAATTCACGTGACAAGGTTTCCGACGTGGTTATGGCCGCACGACGGAATTAACAGACTTTGAACGCATAATGGTAGTTGGTGCTAGACACATGGGATATTCCATATCGGAACTCTTTAATGAATGCAATATTCCGTGATCTACAGTGTCAAGAGTGTGCCGGGAACACCATATTTCAGGCATTACCTCTCACCATGGACAACGCAGTGGCCGACAGTCTTCACTTAACCACCGAAAGCAGAACCGTTTGCGTAGAGTTGTCAGTGCTAACAGACAAACAACGTGGAAATCATTGTGGAACGTACAACGAACGCATCCGTTAAGACAGTGCGGTGAAATTTGGCGTTAATGGGCCATGACAGCAGACGACAGAAGCGAGTGCTTCTGTTCTGCTAACAGCACGAATCGCCTGGGGTCGTGACCATATCAATTGGACCCTAGACGACTGGAAAATCGTGGTCTGGTCAGATGAGTCAAGATTTCAATTGATAAGACCTGATGGTAGGATTCGAGAGTGGCACAGACCCACGAAGCCATGGACCCAAGCTGTGAACAAGACACTGCACAAGCTGGTGGTGGCTCCAGAATGGTATGGGCAGTGTTTACATGGAATAAACTAAGTTCTCTGGTCAAACTGAACCCAGCATTGACTGAAAATGGATATGTTTGGCTACTTGGAAACCATTTGCAGCCATTCATGGATTTCGTTTTCCCAAACAACGATGGAATTTTTAAGGACGACAATGCGCCAGGTCATCCGGTCTCAGTTCTTCGCGATTGGTTCGAAGAACATTCTGGACAGCTCGAGAGAATGATTTGGCCACCCAGATTGCCCGACATGAATCCCATCGAACGCTTATAGGACATAATCTAGAGGTTAGTTCGTGCACAGAATGCTGCACCGGCAACACTTTCATAATTATGGACGCCTATAGAGGCAGCACGGCTCAATAATTCTGCAGAGGACTTCCAACGACTTGTTGAGTCAATGCGATGTCGAATTGTTGCACTATTCCGGGCAAAAGGAGATAAGACACAATATTAGAAGGTATCGCATGACTTTTGTCACCTCTGTGTAGTTACAATCTGGAAATAAATGCTGTGAGAGTAAGAACCACCAGCCTCCTGTTGGGGTGAGGGTTGCAACGTGAAGAGAGAAAGGGGCAGGAGGAGAAGGTGAATAGGCTGAGAGGGAGAAGCAGGAGGTGGGCTGAGATAGTGAGAGGAGGTGATGGACAGAGGCATGGGGAGGAAGTTGTAGGCAGAGAGAGGGGGAAGGAAGAGATGAATAGAGAGTGGGGCTGGATGAAATTGACAGAAAACGCAAAGAGTAGAAGGACAGACAGTGGGGACAAGAGGAAATGGACAGAGGTGGGAAAGAAGAGGAGCTGTACTGGGAGAGGGGGAGCAGGAGATGGATGGAGGTAGGGGTAGAAGGAGATGGACAGAAGGAGGAGCAGGAGGAAATGGAAAGAGAATGGGGGGATGGAGGAGTTGCGAAGAGAGGGGTGAAGAAGGAGATGGACTAATAGAAGATTGGAATATATACATACCTAGACAACATTGGGTACTCAGATACTTTTCAATAAATGTGGCACATCTTGCATTATGTAAAATTATTTGCGGTTTCCCCTGGTGCAACCTACGGGGGGCGTTTGAAAATTCCGCTCAAAGTCCGAGAGGTGCCACCACCGGCGCGTATCTAGGTCATGTTTAGTTAGTAGCATCTTTGGAAAGAACGCAAACCACGTTTCAGCCATATTGGTCTATTTCTTTGTGTTTGGCATTCGTGTGAATCAAGGAAGTCGAGTGATTGTCAAAAAATGGACGAAAAAGAATTTTGTGTGGTGATTAAACATTACTTTATGAAGGCAAAAGCCTCAGGAGACTAAAGAGAAACTGGATAAACATTACGGTGACTCTGCTCCCTCGATTAGAACAGTTTATGAGTGGTTTCAAAATTTTCGGAGTGGCCATATGGGCACAAGTGATGCTTAACGTTTTGGACGCCTTGTGGAGGTTACGACTCCAGAAATCATTGATAAAATCTATGATATGGTGATGGATGACAGAAGAGTTAAGGTGCGTGAGATTGCTAGTGCTGTGGGCATCTCGCAGGTACATGATATTTTGCATAAACATTTGGACATGAGAAAACTATCCGCAAGATGGGTTCCGCGATTGCTCACGCTTGACCAAAAACGAAATCGTGTGAAGTGTTGCAAGGATGGTTTTCAGCTGTTCAGGAAGAATCCGCAGGACTTAAAGCGTCGTTTCGTCACTGTGGCGAAACATGGATACATTACTATACTCCCGAAATCAAACAACAATCTAAACAATGGGTTACCAAGGAAGAATCTGCACCAACAAAGGCGAAGACGATTCCTTCGGCCGGAAAGATTATGGCGACTGTCTTTTGGGATTCGCAAGGGACAATCCTCATCGACTATCTGGAAAACGGTAAAACTATTACAGGTGAATAATATTCATCGTTATTGGTCCGTTTGAAAACCGAGCCGCAAAAAAGTCCTTTTCCATCACGACAATCCACCAGCACACACCTCAGCAGTAGTGGTTACAAAATTAATGGAAATAGGATTCTAACTCGTTTCACATCCCCCCTATTCTCCAGACTTGGCGCCCTCGGACTACTATTTGTTCCCCAATTTGAAGAAATGGCTGGCGGGACAAAGATTTTTTTTAAACGAGGAGGTGATTGCAGCAACAAATAGCTATTTTGCAGACTTGTACAATTGGTTCAAATGGCTCTGAGCACTATGGGACTTAATGTAGTGTCGGCAGACTTGCCAACACTACGTACACTAATAGAAAGAGGCGGCCAAGATGCACGCGCTAACTCACGGAGGGTGGCGTGAGGTCTGAAACAGGATGCGTAATGAATGCTATAAAGAAAAGTACGTAGCTGCTGGAATATTAAACTTTAATCCATCATTTGTATACAGCGTTCTTGATGATACAAGTGAGACTCTCTCTAGATAAATGCAATGTAACGCTAATGGCTCCTTGTTAGGTCGTAGCCATTGACTTAGCTGAAGGCTATGCTAACTAGCTGCTCGGCTAATGAGCGATGCTTCGTCCGTGTAGTCGCTAGCAAAGTCGTCCGTACAACTGGGGCGAGTGCTAGTGCGTATCTCGAGACCTGCCTTGTGGTGGCGCTCGGTCTGCGATCACTGACAGTGGCGACACGCGGGTCCGACATGTACTAATGGACCGCGGCCGATTTAAAACCACCACCTAGCAAGTGTGGTGTCTGGCGGTGACACCACATTCCTCCCCCGCAATTCGGCGAACGGTCGTGTTACAAGGCTTCCGCCCGCCGTGGGGAGGACCCCATGTTGACGTATGCGATGAGGTGGGGAGCCTAACAACAGGCGAGGCTGTGCCACCCGCACCCGGCCATTCGGTCCGAGGGGAGCTAGGAAACGCCTGAAAACCTAGTCCAGGATGCACGTCAACATGCGGTGTATGCGCCCGTAAAGAGACAGGAGGGGCCGAAGGGTCGACCTCCATTGCGTCGGGGTACCCGACGCGCGAAGACGCCATGTGGTCCGGAGCGGGCAAGAGTTCCATGGCGGAGGACTGCTGGTCACGGGAAGCGATCGGCGGCGCGTGACCCAAGGAGGCGCTTGGCGGCTGCAGTGACGCGTCCACTGCGGGAGGCGTCGGCGGGAGAACAGGCGGCGGCGGCGGCGGCGGCGGCGGCGGCGGCGCATCGCCATGGGGCCAAATGGAAGGCAGCGTCGGTAACACCTGGGGATGAGGCGAGCCAGTAGATGGGTCCCCAGGGCGCTGACCGGACGGCACCGTCGCTGAAAGCTGACGGGGAGCGGCAGAACCCAGGCGACGACAGAGGCGCAGCTGATTGAGATGCCGACGCACCTCACCAGAGGCCCCCAAAACCAAATACATCGCGCGGCCGAGGCAGCGAAGAATGCGCCCTGCGAGCCAACGCCGTGAACCTCGATAGTGGCGATAGAATACAACGTCGCCTGGAGCAAAAGCAGGAGTCTGCCGCTGCACAGGAACCTGATGCGGCGGATGCAGCAAAGACATCAAGGTTCGATGAGGACCGCCGAGGAGCAACTCAGCCGGCGAGCGACCATCTCGGGGCTGAGAGCGATACGAAGACAAAAAGAGCAACAACGCGTCCTCCCGAGAATGCGACTCTTTTAACTTCAACATCTGTGACTTGAAAGTCCGGACCAATCGTTCAGCGGCACCGTTTGACTGAGGCGAAAACGGCGCGGATGTTCAAAAATGGTTTAAATGGCTCTGAGCACTATGGGACTCAACTGCTGTGGTCATAAGTCCCCTAGAACTTAGAACTACTTAAACCTAACTAACCTAAGGACATCACACACATTCATGCCCGAGGCAGGATTCGAACCTGCGACCGTAGCGGTCGTGCGGTTCCAGACTGTAGCGCCTTTAACCGCTCGGCCACTCTGGCCGGCTGCGCGGATGTCAGATGTTGAATACCATTGGCCTTGCAGAAAGACTGAAATTCTGCAGACATGAATTGTGGGCCATTGTCAGAAACAATAGTCTGCGGAAGACCTTCAATGCAAAAGATAGCAGACAACGCTTGGATGGTGGCAGATGACGTCGTGGAAGACATCCGGACAACAAAAGGAAAATTACTGAAAGAATCGACCACAACCAACCATCGAACATTCCAGAATGGACCAGCAAAATCGATGTGCAAGCATTGCCAAGGGGAAGTGGCTTTCGGCCATGCAAAGAATTTCCGTGGCGGTGCGGATTGTTGTTCGGCACACGCCATGCAAGAAGAGCACATATTCGTAATCGCAGCATCGATTCCGAACCAAGTACAGTGCTGACGAGCAAGTTGTTTCGTTCGCACTATACCCCAATGTCCTTGGTGAAGAAGCCATAAGACAGAGGACTGTAACGAACGAGGGACCACGACTCTGGACTGATCATTATCAGAACGCAACAACAAAACACCACGTCGAACAAAAAGTCTCTCCTTGTGAGCAAAAAATCGGTGAACCAACGGATCCTCGATCCGAGACTTTGACAAAGGCCATTGCGTAGCAACAAAACGCAAAACGGTAGCAAGGACAGGGTCAGGAGCTGTGGCTGTAGCTACATGACGAAAATCAATCGGAAACGATTCGACCACGTCATCGGTTTCCGAATCAATGAACATGCAAGCAAGTTCGGAAGAATCGAATGCTCTATCCACAGCAACAGGCAAACGGGACAACGCATCGGCGTTTCCATGCTTAGCAGTGGACCGATACAAGATATCGTAGCAGTACTGCGAGAGGAAAATAGACCAGCGAATGAACTTCTGCGCTGTACGTGGAGATACAGGCTTGTTCGGATGAAAAAGCGATGTCAAAGGTTTGTGGTCTGTGATGATGGTAAAGTGACGACCATACAAGAAATCATGAAACTTAGTAACACCAAATACGAGAGCCAAAGCTTCTTTCTCTATCTGTGAATAATTTCTTTGCACAGATGAGAGCAATTTGGACGCAAAGGCAATAGGGCGATCATGCGATCCATCTTTGTGCGCAAGCACAGCACCGATCCCGAAATCCGATGCATCTACCATCAACAAAAGGAGTTTCTGGGGATCGAATGGCGTAAGGCAAGTATTTGAAAGCAACGCCGATTTCAACTGGCGAAAAGCGCGTTCGCATTCCGTCGTCCAGACGAACGGAACACCTTTACGGCGTAAGCGATGAAGCGGAGCTGAAATGGAAGAGGCATGCGGGAGAAAGTTATGATAATAGTTAATTTTTCCCAACACACTCTGTAGCTGCTTCAAATTCTGCGGCGAAGGCAAGTCTTGTATGGAACGGAGGTGCTCTGGACTGGGATGTATGCCTTGGGCATTGATTACATGTCCCAGATATGGCAAGTCACGAGCAAAGAACACACATTTGTCCTTCCGCAACCGAAGACCATTTTGTTGCAATACCTGAAATAATGTTCGAAGATTTGCTAAATGTACATCTGCTGTCTTTCCGGAGATCACAATATCGTCCAGATAGTTCGCTGCAGTAGGAACCAACGCACAAACAGTTTGTAAATATTGCTGAAACAATGCAGGGGCGGATGCACACTCGAATGGCAGTCTTTTGAAACGGTACAAACCAAGATGCGTGTTAACCACCAAGACGCGCTGGGATTCTTCGTCCACCGGTATTTGCCAGTACGCATCTGCTAGGTCCAACTTAGAAAAATATGTACCCGGGCACAGTTTGTCAAAAAGATCTTACGGGCGGGGTAAAGGAAAAGTGGCAATCACTAGTTGTGGATTCACTGTGCCTTGAAGTCCACACAAAGTCGCAGTTTTGCAGAAGGTTTTGGCAAAATCACTAAGGGTGATGCCCAGAGAGAAGCAGCTTGCACACGTTCAATCACACCTTGTGATTCTAAATCGGGTAATGTTGTTGCGACCTCATCACGCAATGCGTGGGGAACATTGCGCGCTCTGAAAAATTTCGGTTGCGCGTTTACTTTCAGTTCCAAATGTGCTTTATAGTTCTTAGCGCAACCAAGGCCCGGTGCAAAAATGTATGGAAATTCTTCACGTAGACGAGAAACACTGGCGGAAGGCACAGTCTGGTTCACTTATAGGGCCTGATTGACTATTGACAAGTTAAACAACTGAAATAAATCTAAACCAAATAAGTTCACTGCAGAAGAAGAACGAAGGACGTAAAAAGACACAAGTTTTGTTTGTCCCTTGTAAGTTGCAAGAAGGCTGCACTGTCCTAACACGGGGATAGTCTGACCGGAATAGCTAGTTAACTGAACATTTGCGGCACGCAACGGAGGTTTGCCCAGCTGTTTGTACGTGTCGTGATTGATCAATGAAACTGCAGCACCGGTATTGAGCTGGAATGGTATCACGTGGCCATGAATGTCCAAATCTACAAAAAGTTTATTGTCCTGCTGACGACAAGAGCGACTGTCTCGTGCAATAGGAACTGATACTGGTACAGAAGCACTCGCGACTTGACGGGATTTCCGGCGACGTCGACGCACACTAGTTGTGGGACGAACACAGGCACTGTTAGAGAAAGTGGCACTGGACGGAGTGGAAGTAACTACATGAATGTCCATGGGCGAAGGTTCACGAGCCTGAGTATTCTTGGTTCGATTCCGGCACGAAGCAAAGGGCCTGGAATGGTTGTGAGTGTCTGATCTGAGCTTTTTCTGGCAAACACTTTGAACATGTCCTTTCTTATTACAGAAAAAGCAAATAGCTTGGCGTGACGGGCAATTCTCACGCGAATGTCTAGTAGCACACCGCGGGCATGATTTCACTGCATTTGCATGCTTGCGCGGGACACGTAGCTGTGCGGACGTGCGCGAGGGCTGTTTACAGTTCCGTGCACCTCGCCCGGCGGGCCGGTTAATGTGACACACGGCTGGCGAAGTTACAAATGATTCCTGAGCGAAGTCAAGTGTGTCTTGCCTATCCAATACGTCTATCACTTGTTGAAGGGAGGGATTGACGAGTTTCAAAATTTGCTCCCGTATACGAACATCAGAAACGTTCTGTGCAATTGCATCACGGACCATAGTATCTGAATAAGGCAGTCCACATTCACACTCAAAAGCACAATCCCTTGTAAGGCCTTGCAAAGTTGCAACCCACTCCCGATTAGTTTGACCGGCCGTACGTTTTGTACGAAAGAACGTATACCTTTTTGCAACTACATTAACTGTTTCCTTGAAATAGGCATCTAAAGCAGACAAAATTTCTTCGTAGGACAGAGTTGCTACGGCGCGTCGGGGAAATAATTTCACTATCACACGGTACGTTTGCACCCCTACACACGACAATAAGTGAGGCTGCCGCTCGTTACCTTGAATTCTGTAGGCGGCGAGATGAAATCCAAATTGGCGTGACCACTCCGTCCATGTTTCCATCGCCGCATCATACGGTCGAAATGGGGGTGCAACTGCATGTTGTGGCAGCCGCATCGTTTTGCAGTGCACGTTGACCCTGAACGAGCTGTCCACGGGCATCCAATAACGCCTGCGTCTGCTGATTCTGCAAGCGATAAAATTCGGACAGTACATCTGGAGATTGGGGCGAAGCCATGATACAAGCAAATTAGGGCAATACGAACGCTAATTCCTCTTTTAAGCCTCGTCTACAAATATGTGTAGTGTCGGCAGACTTGCCAACACTACGTACACTAATAGAAAGAGGCGGCCAAGATGCACGCGCTAACTCACGGAGGGTGGCGTGAGGTCTGAAACAGGATACGTAATGAATGCTATAAAGAAAAGTACGTAGCTGCTGGAATATTTAACTTTAATCCATCATTTGTATACAGCGTTCTTGATGATACAAGTGAGACTCTCTCTAGATAAATGCAATGTAATGCTAATGGCGCCTTGTTAGGTCGTAGCCATTGACTTAGCTGACGGCTATGCTAACTAGCTGCTCGGCTAATGAGTATGTCTTCGTGTAGTTGCTAGCAAAGTCGTCCGTACAACTGGGGCGAGTGCTAGTGCGTATCTCGAGACCTGCCTTGTGGTGGCGCTCGGTCTGCGATCACTGACAGTGGCGACACGCGGGTCCGACATGTACTAATGGACCGCGGCCGATTTAAAACTACCACCTAGCAAGTGTGGTGTCTGGCGGTGACACCACACTTAACATCTGAAGTCATCAGTCCCCTAGAACTTAGAACTACTTAAACCTAACTAACCTAAGGACATCACACACATCCATGCCCGAGGCAGTATTCGAACCTGCGACCGTAGCGGTCGCACGGTTCCAGACTGTAGCGCCTAGAAACGCTCGGCCACTCCAGCCGGTACTTGGACAATTCCTATTATTCGGAAGGGATCAACAAATTAGAACAGCGTTGGACGAAGTGTGTAAGTCTAAAAGGAGACTATGTCGAAAAATAAAAAAGGTTTACCCCAAACACATAAGTAGTTTTTATTTTTGCACGGACTTTTCAAACGCCCCTCGTATTTTATGGTACATTAAATAAAATTTGAATTACTGGTATTACTGGGATTAACCTAAGAAAAGAGAAAGATCTTACATTACAAACACTGTGATTGATGTGTCCGAAGTTCATCTTGTGCTGTCTTCTCGTTTGAATTTATTAGATTTAAAACTTAATTGTATGCTGAGAAGGGCATGTATATCTCGAGATGTGTGCCAAAATGACACTTTGATCAAGAATGTGCCATTTTTTTACTAAACTGTTATTAACTTATAATATTTTGTCTAGTATGTCTTCCTTCAACCTAATCTATCTTAAGTGATTTGTGTGTGACCAAGATAAACATGGCTTTTTGTGGTGTATAATACGAGATGTCGTACATTTCTGTAACTTGTGTGGTGGCCACAGTGCGTGGACAGAAAAGCCGGGCTGCCGTCTTCCTTAGCGGGAGCTCCCCCAGTGCGTGACCCCCGACTTGCGGCGGTAAGCCAACTTGATAGCCCACGTGCGCCGCCCCCGCCCGCCTCAAGCTCGCTGTCTGACAGACGAGGGACCACGCCCACCTCACGCACGAGCCTTCCCTGTGTGATGTCACAAATATTTTCTCCTCCTACGTGAGAGGAATGCAGCGTCACAGTTGGCTGTATTTTTTGTTACATCTTGGCCTTGCAAAAGAAATCGCAGACACAGCAAACAACGACGTAATTTTCATTTTCGTGATAAATGTTTGCCGGTACTATTTACTTGAGTTACGTAGTTCTTTTCACTATGTAGCGTAACTGTATTCATATCTGCAGGGCAGAATTCTGGCTAGGGAGGACGCAGTATGTTATCTTAGATGGACAAAAACAACTTCTCTAGTGACCTCAGACACTGCACGAATGTAATGAAGTACTATCTGTGAGAAAATAGGGCAATAAAAAATAAAAAGAACTGCAGGAGTATCCATCAGTTCGATGCAACATTTCAAAGTGATCCCGAGATTTGAAACTTACTTAGAGTTCTCAGAAACATATAACTGTACACTTCAGAGGGTGTTCATCGTTAAAAGAAGTTCAGTGGTATCAAACATTGGCCTTAATTTGAGGAGGAATTATCGTCAGAGGCATTACACTGTGTAAAAGTGAAATGTGGACAGTGGGAAAACCAGAAGGGAAAGCAACACGAATGGTCTAGAATCTGGTATTACGGAAGTGTCGAGAAAAGTATGTGGGCTGGTAAAAGAAAAGCTGAAGAGGAAAGGAATATTTTGGAAACAGTGACTAGATGGAGATACAGTATGATAGACACGTTTTACTTCGTATAGTGCACGAGCTATAGGGAAAGATAGAGAGATTGGAATACATCCAACAAATGATTTGAGGTGTTGGGTGTAGGTGTTAGACGGAGATGAAAAGGTAGGCACAGTGTGATGCCACACTCTTCAGGAGTGGCAAAGTAATACCACCATTTCTGAATTAGGTTAATTAGAGACTAACAAACCTTTGAGGCTAATAGTGATATTAATTCATCTTGGCTACGATTTTGTTCGTGATATATGTATTTCGAAAGCGAACGAGAGATACCATGTAGACAATATTGATACCTCGTTAAATTTTGCTGGTTGCAATTGGAATTAATTCAGAAGGTAGGGATTTTCGCCAATATGCTATTTTCCGCTGTAAGTGATCCTTTGTGCTACGTTTGAACGGTCCTTCTTGGTGGAATACAACAGAGAGGCAGGAGAGAAGCGGTTATGACCGTTAAAAGAAGTCAGTGTCTGACAACCTACGCAACTAAGACTGTGCAAATGAGCACATTTAGGTTGGCTATGAAATGTAGTACCCTCTGTGCAGGTGGCCGTTTTCTCGGAAAGCGAGGTTTTGAATAACCCCTACCATAAGAGCTTAGACTAACTAGGCCTCGAGTTCTTATGCCATAAAACGCGATTCCGTAGCTGCAAAAGTTAGACACCAGGCCACATAGTCCTACCATTTAGACGTCATGTTGAGACAGTTTAGCTGAGTGCTACAGGGGGCCAATAAATTGCCGGTTATTCGGAGAATCTTAATGATCTTGTCACCCGCTGGTTACGACAGTCAGATCTCGCAATTACGACAGCATCCGGATCAATGACGTCTCAATATCACCGATAAAGTAATCTGCCACGTTCTACTGCCATGTGTCTTCGGCAGGCTGTATCTCTCTCGTTCACCGCAATTGCGTGGTTCACTTCTTCATTTTGTGCCCTCTGATTACTTGTTTGTGGAATATTTCTTGATGGACCGAGCGTTGTCCCGCGGTCCAGTAATAAATATCTCGTATTCAGGCATTTTTACACCTATTTCAGTGCACTTTTACCTTGTTCAGTGATGTGAACTACATTTTTAATACATTTGCGAGTCTTTATCCAAATATACACACATCAAAAAAAAGTTCTGCATCACCCCGGTTTCCAGAACTCCTGAAGATAGACTTTGACTGTCGATATTGTATCACAGACACAGTCCCTTTGACTGTTCAGAGTCCGCAGCTCGCGGTCGTGCGGTAGCGTTCTCGCTTCCTACGCCCGGGTTCCCGGGTTCGATTCCCGGCGGGGTCAGGGATTTTCTCTGCCTCGTGATGACTGGGTGTTGTGTGATGTCCTTAGGTTAGTTAGGTTTAAGTAGTTCTAAGTTCTAGGGGACTGATGACCATAGATGTTAAGTCCCATAGTGCTCAGAGCCATTTGAACCATTTGAACTGTTCAGAGATGTCACTATACCCGCCCAAAGATGTCACCAACCATACATGAGCAGCGCCTGTTACACTACTGGCCATTAAAATTGCTACACCACGAAGATGGCGTGCTACAGACGCGGAATTTAACCGACAGGAAGAAGATGCTGTGATATGTAACTGATTAGCTTTTCAGGGCATTCACTCAAGATTGGCGTCGGTGACGACGCCAACAACGTGCTTACATGAGGAAAGTTTCCAACCGATTTCTCATACACAAACAGCATTTGACCGGCGTTGCCTGGTGAAACGTTGTGATGCCTCGTGTAAGGAGGAGATATGCGTACCATCACGTATCTGACTTTGATAAAGGTCAGATTGTAGCCTATCGGTATTGCGGTTTATCGTATCGCGACATTGCTGTTCGCGTTGGTCGAGATCCAATGACTGTTAGCAGAATATGGAATCGGTGGGTTCAGGAGGGTAATACGGAACGCCGTACTGGATCCCAACGACCTCGTATCACTAGCAGTCGAGATGACAGGCATCTTATCCGCATGGCTGTCAACGGATCGTGCAGCCACGTCTCGATCCATGAGTCAACAGACGGGGATGTTTGCAAGACAACAACGAACAGTTCAACGACGTTTGCAGCAGCATGGACTATCAGCTCGGGAGACCATGGCTGCGGTTACCCTTGACGCTGTATCACAGAGAGGAGCGCCTTCGATGGTGTACTCAACGAGGAACCTGGGTGAACGAATGGCAAAACGTCGTTTTTTCGGGTGAATCCAGGTTCTGTTTACAGCATTATGATGGTTGCATACGTGTTTGGTGACATTGCGGTGAACGCACATTGGAAGCGTGTATTCGTCATCGCCATACTGGCGTATCACCCGGTGTGATGGTATGGGGTGCCATTGGTTACACGTCTCGGTCACCTCTTGTTCGCATTGACGGCACTTTGAACAGTGGACGTTACATTTCAGATGTGTTACGACCCGTAGCTCTACCCTTCATTCGATCCCTGCGAAACTCTACACTTCAGCAGGATAATGCACGACCGCATGTTGTAGGTCCTGTACGGGCCTTTCTGTATACAGAAAATGTTCGACTGCTGTCCTGGTCCGCGCATTCTTCAGATCTCTCACCAACTGAAAATGTCTGGTCAATGGTGGCCGAGCAACTGGCTCGTCTCAATACGCCAGTCACTACTCTTGATGAACTGTGGTATCGCGTTGAAGCTGCTTGGGCAGCTGCACCTGTACACGGCATCCAAGCTCTGTTTGACTCCAAAGGTGGTTGTTCTGAGTATTAATTTCTCAGGATCTATGCACCCAAATTGCGTGAAAAAGTAATCACATGTCAATTCTAGTATAATATATTTGTCCAATGAATACCCGTCTATCATCTGCATTTCTTCTTGGTGTAGCAATTTTAATGGCCAGTAGTGTAGACGGTGGGGGTTCAGCAGTCAATCCACCAGGAAGAAGGTGCACGCCTCGTGTTGTCTGTAGTTAAACCATACCTAGATTGTCAATACCGCGGTTCGATCGCGTCCGCATTGTTACTTCGTGCCAGGAAGGAATCTTAAAAACGGAAGTGTCCAGGCGTCTCGGAGTGAACCAAGGCTATGCTGTTCGCACATGGAGGCGATACAGAGACACAGGAACCCTGACAGCAACGCCACCATGCTCAATAATGCTTTTTGTGCAGTCACAGGACTTCGTGTTACCACCCAAACTGTGCGCAACAGGCTGCATGATGCGCAACTTCACTCCCGAGCACTATGGCGAAGTCTATCTTTGCAACCACGATATCATGCAGCTAGCTACAGATGGGCCCAACAACATGCCGAATGGACCGCTCAGGATTGGCATCTCGTTCTCTTCACCGATGAGTGTCGCGTATGTCTTCAACCAGACAATCGTCGGAGACGTGTTTGGAGGCAACCCGGTCAGGCTGAACGCCTTAGACACACTGTCCAGCGAGTGCAGCAAGGTGAAAGTTCCCAACTGTTTTGGGGTGGTATTATATGGGGCCGACGTACGCCGCTGGTGGTCATGGAAGGCGCCGTAACGGTTGTACGATACGTGAATGCCATCCTCCGACCGATAGTGCAACCATTTCGGCAGCATATCGGCGAGGCATTCGATTTCATGGACGACAGTTCGCGCCCCCATCGTGCACATCTTGTGAATGACGCTGAATCACCGTTGAGGAGTGGGAAAATCTCGACCAACAGTGCGTAGATGGACTTGTGGATAGTATGCCGCGACGAATACAGGCATGCATCATTGCAAGAGGACGTGCTATTGGGTATCAGAGGTACCGATGTGTACAGCAATCTGCACCACCATCTCTGAAGGTCTCCCTGTATTTTGGTACAACATGCAATGTGTGGTTTTCATGAGCAATAAAAAGGGCGTAAATGATGTTTATGTTGATCTCTACTCCAATTTTCTGTACAGGTTCCGGAACTCTCGGAACCGAGGTGATGCAAAACTTTTTTTGATGTGTGTACATACTTACTGAATCAATTCTTATTTAAGTGGAGCTGTACTACCTCTTTCATTCATAATATGGCATCATGCCTGATCTGCTCAATTGTCATTGTGAAGGCAGGTTCGAATCACACCTGTACTTCTATAGTAGGAGTTGGTTCAGTCAGGGTGGGGAGTGGGCTAGTGTTCGCCACGCAGCTGGGAACGTGATTTTAACTTTCCAAAACAGGGATGGAATATATGCCAGGCCACAACAAACCTTATAAAATAAATGGAATGACCACATACGTGCAATCGTAGTTAAAGCAGATGCCAGACTTCACTTCATTCGTAGAATATTGGGAAAATCCTGTCTAATTGCTTATGAAATACTCCTGCGATCCATCCTACAACATTGCTTAAGCGTTCAGGGCGCTTACCTAACAGGAAAAGCAGGAATATGAAATGTATACTAATAAGGCAACATGACAGGGCACATGTTTGTTAGATTCAAGATAGTCACGAAAATTCTGAGAAACCTGAACTAAGAGGCGCTTGAAGGTACACGTCAACTAATTCGCCAAAACCATGTTTCCACGTTTCAAGAGCCAACATAAAATGAATCTAATAATAAGCTGAACGTCTCTACCTATCGCTCCCCTAGGGACCGCGGGGCAGAACTGTACTAATTACAGTGCGCGCAGAGCTGCTTAGGCAGTCGTTTTTCCCTCACTCCAAATTCGAATGGAACTGGAAGAAACCCTAATATGTGGTCAATGCGGAGTACTCTGTGCCATGTATGATTTGAACAACATGGGTGCGAATATAGCGATTAGAAATTGACTCGATCACTGCTTCACACCAAAGCATGTAGGCACAAGACCAGATGGAACTTTATCTTCCAAACAATGCTTTCAAGATGCTAAATAAAAATTGAGTGAAAGGAACAGCATTATACGAAAACTAACTGGAAGTAGTTGGGTACGCAGCCTTAGGTCCTTTGCATAACGGCCATTACACTCTGCAATGAAAAATTCCATGCCGAACAGTGAATGTTGCTGTTAATGATACTGGCTGTACTGTATAGGAGTAGTTGAGAAAATCTGTTCCTTCGTTGATCACTCGATTTCATATAAGAGTAAGAAGGATTGCCGCAATAGAAGTGGAGCGGAAGCCCTTGATCTGAGCCATCCGCTGCATTATAACACTATACAATCATTCATCTATATTTATAAATTTTTTTGCATTTAAAATTTTTTGTAATACAACCATGATATGCAAAGACTGTTTGAAAAGTATGATATATGTGATGTTTGCGTGCTTTGCTAATGTACGGGGTGTTCAAAAAGTCTCTCCGCAGTGTCATATGATTGTTACCCGCGCGTGCCCTATGATTGTTCGCCTGGCTGGGTTACTTCCCTTCAGGTGGACTCTCCCAACATTCTACTGTTGCGTTTATCTCAGCCAGCATCGGAACGGCTCACACAGCTGTATGGAAAAAATTAGAACTTTTCCCATACAAAGTGACAGTCGTGCAAGAACTGAAAAATACTGATCATGGCAAGAGACTGCATTATTGTCAATGGTTCCAAAATTACGTTCAACAAAATGGAAGGGATATTCTTAATGAAACTTTTTTCACTGATGAGTCGTGCTTTCATTTATCGGGGTACATGAACTCGCAAAATTCTCGTGTGTGGAGTACTGTAAATCCATTGTGCATTCATGAGGAACCACTTCATTCTGTGAAAACAGGAGTTTGGATTGCAATTTCTAGACGTCGGATTGTGGGTCCCATATTTTTCAACGAAACAATAAACGCACAACGATACTGCAGTGATATTCTGTACCCATTCATAGGAGAACTTGTGTTAACTGAAATACTGAACGGTTATTTTCAACAAGATGGTGCAACCGCGCATACAGCTCTCGTTTCAATGTCACTGCTTGCTGATGTTTTTGGTGATCGCGTAATTTCACAGGGACTTTGGCCTCCACGATCGCCTGACCTAACACCACCTGACTTTTTCTTCTGAGGTGCAGCGAAAGCAACTGTCGATAAAAACCGTCCAAAATCCATCGATGAACTGAAAAGTGCAATATCCACTTTCACTGCTTCTGTTACAGAAGAAATGTTGCAGCTTGTGTTTGGAAACATGATTAGACGAATTGAATTGTGTATTCAACAACAGGGGGGGGGGGGGGGACACTTTCAATATTTAATGTGGAAATTTGTTAGTAAAAATGAATATTCAATAAATTAATAACTTGTATTTCACTGAGTTTCATTTCAGTATATTCACTGTGGCATACGGCACGCGCGGCTAATAATCCTACGACACTGCGGAGAGACTTTTTGAACACCCCGCATATTTGTAACTTATGTAAGGAAATATGTGAAATGTATAGTTTACTAAATAACATTTTTTCATGGATTAATAAAATTAAAATGTTTGCGTGTGTAATTTTATATATTTCTGCAAGTTGTCATTTGTATAAAATAGTTCGCGCTTAGGGATAATATGTAGGATGTGTTATGTGAAGGATGGAGTGCTTTTGTACTGTACGGAAGTTACTGTGTCAAGCATAAAAGGTGGCATGGGCTTTTGGGGCTCTACCTGTAGAGCGAGTGGGAACGATAAGAGAGAGTCGGTAGGTAGCAGTGAAAGAGGCAACAGTCGGACGAACCAGGCAATGCCTTGGCTGGAAATGGTTGCACAAGAGCCTTAGATGCTGAATTATTTCGGCTTTGGTACAAGTTGTTGTGCTATGTAATGGACGTCAAAACTAACGCCAAGAAGAATTAATTAGCCCGTACTTCAAGAAACTTGTACGTCCTATTATGTGTAGTGTAGCCGCCATCAGTCTCCGCCACATCCAACAGCCGACAGGTTATGAACAGTATAATTAGAATTGTAGAAGCGTGAACCATTAACTCAAAATTATTTTTTTGAATAATTTTTGCGTTAAAATATAAAATTTGGCTCCCCCTGTTATTTATTCCTGATCATTCACCTATATAGGATACTTTCCTGGTGTTTGATCACTGTGAGTAAAGCTGTTATAGAAACAGCTGAAGTACTTTGTTCAGTATCTGCAAGCACTAATTTTCATTTTTGAATAAATGTTGTGAACTAATTTTTAAAGTGAAAGTGAGTAAATAAGTTTTGAGCAAAGTACAGATAAAATTCTTTCGTTTCAAATGAAATTCAGTGAAGTACAAAGAGTTATGAAAAGAAAATTTCTTATGTAGCTCAGCAACATTGACGCAGGGTTGCATATATATAATGAATGACAATATAGAGTGACCACTCCCTACATGCCTTTGGCTTTTGATAGACCATTTGTTAAGAGAAACATATAAACGAAGTGTCTCAATAAATTTAAATGTGTGCATTGTTCTCTTAGAATATTTAACTATTTAATTTGTTAGTTGTACAAAATGCAAACTTGGGAGACCCCCTGGCCAATTTCTCTTTCCTTTTTTTTTTTGCATATAATAATGATTAAAAATTCGTGGTCTTTCTAGATCAAAACAATATATCTAGGTGAATGTAGTAGCTAAAAGAGTCTCGTGTCTTTCTCAGGATCATATCCTCAAAGTCATATTTAGTTGTGAAATTATATTAGGGAACAGCAGGGAAGTAGGCAAAATTTACTTCTTCTGATTTTCTGAAGCCTAACCATTTCTTTGCATAAATAGGCTTGCGACCGTAAATTCATCAAACAAGCCACTTAATGAACTTGGTACAGAAAGGACCTAGATAAGTATTAATCCATTTTACCGCTTTTCTTACTAACAGCTAGAAAACTCTTAGGGAAAGGAACTAATAGTCTGATTTTCATTTCCATAAGTCATACATCACGCTCAAAACCTGTAAAAAGGGTAACATTATACTATATGTAGAATTTCCCGTATAGTAGTGATCTACGTGGCTTTTCCGTTAGCAGGACTATTTGTTCTGTTGAAGTATAGTGGTACACGTGGCTCCGCGTGACAGGACATTCGTTAGCTTCTTACACAGTAAAAATCCTTTTACAAGTGTAACATTATTGGAATAGTGCTAATATAATAGCAGCCGGTAGTACTATAGCATGACTATCAGATGCCACAATCCAAGCTTTGTTCAAGGAAGAACTGCTTAACAACAAGTGACCCATATTTACTGGTATTGCAGAAACTGACAAAGAGGAGATCCGTCGACAGCAAGTACTAGAACCATTACTGCAACTGAAGGAGGCCCCCTCTGCAGGCTTTCACCACTTGGAAGTCCCTTAATCGACTGATGACCGGAGTTTCTAGATGTAGAACCTCCTCCTGCTTGTTGCTGACCTTATCCCGTACCTTCACGGGGTCGACACGTTCATCTGTGGATTCGTAAATGTTGGTAGTAGAGGGTTGGCGGATGCTCTCCCTGCTACCAAACCCTACCCCCTCCATTGCCCCCCTCCCCCTCCTTTGTCTGCGTCTAGTGCCACTCATGTTTAAATGTGGAAAAGTTTAATAAATGTTTATGAATCGTGTCACTGAGGCAATACCTAGTCGGGTATGGAAAACCGCCTAAAAATCACATCCACGCAGGTTGGCACAATGGCCCTCGTTATTAGCCCGCCGGGACGATTTTATCTGTCGTCAGTAAGCCTCCCCAAATCCCGGAAGTGACGTGCTAACAAGCGCGGCTATGCGGGCGGGTTTTCAGGTTGTAAGACCACTCTTGTTAAATGAGGGTGTGGCTATGGACATCACAAATTGACAGAATATCTATTACTAACTTATTATTATCCATAACTTGAAGTATTATCGCCGTGCGGTTAAAGGCGCTGCAGTCTGGAACCGCAAGACCGCTACGGTCGCAGGTTCGAATCCTGCCTCGGGCATGGATGTTTGTGATGTCCTTAGGTTAGTTAGGTTTAACTAGTTCTAAGTTCTAGGGGACTAATGACCTCAGCAGTTGAGTCCCATAGTGCTCAGAGCCATTTGAACCAAGTATTATCATTTGTAGGTGTAAACAGCCACGGAAAATAAATAAACGGCACGTTCCACGTGATAATAGGTACAAATTGGAAATGAGGCCAGGATGCTAGCTAGATGACGGAAATGAAAAATTATGAGGAGGGTGCGTGTGCAGCATGACGGCGCGTCACGCAGCAGTGTCACGCGCCGAGTGCGTAAATCCGGTGCGTCGCAGGCAGGCAGAGCGCGCCCAGGCCGGCACGTACATGCATCTTATCATCTTATCCTCGGCCTCTGATCCTTACGGATGGGGAACTCTACCTCGTGGCCAGGAGTAGCATCCGGGAAAACGTGGCCTCCCCAAGCAGCGCCTCGGGGACACGTGCCGGCCGGCGAAGGAGAAGCGTAATCAGGGACCGCCCTGCCCCAGCCACAGCCCCAAGTTTTCTCCTCTGCATCTGCTGAACACACTGGCAAGCCTAACCTCTCCTTCGTCAAAACCATATGTATACTGAAGTTTTCCCGCCCTACGGAATACCAAACGAAGTTTCAGGACTGCATCCAGTCGTCGTTGACTTAAGAGCACAATATTTCAGCTGGGCACCTGACAGACATCCGCAGGTGAGTCGGCGAACACTGACATAGGTTTTTATAGTTTGCTTCCCTTTATTCCCTCGTCCCTGACGAACTGGCGTAGACAGTCAGAGGGACAGCAGGCTGCTCTTCACACTCGAGCATTCACGCTGATGAGCCTAAACCTACGGACCACTTGCCATCGCGAAATTAGATGCCTACTGTTGGCGTTGTGGGTGGAAAGGAACGGGTATAAGCGTAGCAGAGACGAATGGGGAACCATTATAGGGACAATATGGGACGAAAATAACGAAATCCACTGCCATAAACGACTTTGACGACGGGCAGATTACACTGCTGGCCATTAAAATTGCTACACCAAGAAGAAATGCAGATGACGAACATGTGATTACATTTTCACGCAGTTTGGGTGCGTAGACCCTGAGAAAGCAGTACCCAGAACAACCACCTCTGGCCGTAATAACGGCCTTGATACGCCTGGGCATTGAGTCAAACAGAGCTTGGATGGAGTGTACAGGTACAGCTGCCCATGCAGCTTCAACACGATACCACAGTTCATCAAGAGTAGTGACATGTATTGTGACGAGCCAGTTGGTCGGCCACCATTGACCAGACGTTTTCAGTTGGTGAGAGATATGGAGAATGTGCTGGCCAGGACAGCAGTCGAACATTTTCTGTATACAGAAAGGCCCGTACAGGACCTGCAACATGCGGTCGTTCATTATCCTGCTGAAATGTAGGGTTTCTCAGGGATCGAATGAAGGGTAGAGCCACTGGTCGTAACACATCTGAAATGTAACGTCCACTATTCAACGTTCCGTCAATGCGAACAAGAGGTGACCGAGACGTGTAACCAATGACACCTCATACCCTCACGCTGGGTGATACGCCAGTATGGCGATGACGAATACACGCTTCCAATATGCGTTCACCGCGATGTCGCCAAAAACGGATGCGACCATCATGATGCTGTAAACAGAACCTGGATTCATCCGAAAAAAAACGACGTTTTGCCATACGCGCACCCAGGTTCGTCGCTGAGTACACCATCGCAGGCGCTCTTGACTGTGATGCAGCGTCAGGGGTAACCGCAGCCACGGTCTCCGAGCTGATACTCCATGCTGCTGCAAACGTCGTCGAACTGTTCGTGCAGATGGTTGTTGTCTTGCAACCGTCCCCATCTGTTGACTCAGGGATCGAGACGTGGCTGCACGATCCGTTACAGTCATGCGGATAAGATGCCTGTCATCTCGACTGCTAGTGATACGAAGACGTTGGGATCCAGCACGGCGTTCCGTATTACCCTCCTGAACCCACCGATTCCATATTCTGCCAACACTCATTGGATCTCGGCCACCGCGAACAGCAATGTCGCGATACGATAAACCGCAATCGCGATAGGCTACAATCTGACGTTTATCAAAGTCGGAAACGTGATGGTACGCATTTCTCCTCCTTACACGAGGCATCGCAACAACGTTTCACCAGGCAACGCCGGTCAACTGCTGTTTATGTATGAGAAATCGGTTGGAAACTTTCCTCATGTCAGCACGTTGTAGGTGATTCCGCCGGCGCCAACCTTGTGTGAATGCTCTGAAAAGCTAATCATTTGCTTATCACAGCATCTTCTTCCTGTCGGTTAAATTTCGCGTCTGTAGCACGTCATCTTCGTGGTGTAGCAATTTTAATGGCCAGTAGTGTATTATCGCCTGGTTCCCGGGAGCCAGCATTTCGGAAACGGCGAACCTGGTCAGCTGTTCGCGTGCTATTGGCATGAGCGTCAATGGAAACTGAATGAAAGACGGTGAAAGCACGAGAAGATGATGATGATTGGTTTGTGGGGTGCTCAACTGCGCGGTTATCAGTGCCCGTACAAAGATCCAAACTTTTACACAGTCCAATCCCGCCACGTTCACGGATGATGATGAAATGATGAGGACAACACAAACACCCAGTCCCTGGGCAGAGAAAATCCCTAACCCGGCCGGGAATCGAACCCGGGACCCGTGATCCTGAGGCAGCAACGCTAGCCACTAGGTCACGTGCTGCGGACGAGCACTAGAAGGGGACAAGGTGTAGCACGTCTACGCCTTATCAGAGATCGTGGAGGTCGGAGGCTTACCTGCTCTGTAAAGTAGGATAGGTGGCGATCTGTGGCAGATACGACGGTATTGTACAGTGGTAGAGCAGGCGGAAGTGTTTCAGAGCACAGCGTTCAATGCACACGGAAATTTGTGGTAAGGTCTTATGGGACCAAACTGCTAAGGTCATCGGTCCCTAAGCTTACGCACTACTTAATCCAGCTTAGACTAACTTACGCTAAGCACGATACACACGCCCATGCCCGAGGTAGGACTCGCCAGGGCACACGACTGAACACGGCGTTCTCCAGCAGAAGACGCCTATGTATTTTCATGTTCAACAACTAAAGCTTCAATACGACTGCAGGGAGCACTGAATCATCGAGATGAACCGAGGGTCAATAGGAACTTGTTACCTGGACGGATAAATCGCGTTTCTTGTACACCAGGTCGTTGGTCGTGTCTGGATACGTCGTTGTCCTTGCAAAGGGCTGCTGTAAACATATTCACTATCAAACTGTTGGGGGCCGTATTATGCTGTGGGGTAACATTAACACTGTCTTCCAAGGAACCTGAGGTATTAATAGAAGGCATCTGTGGACTACGTTATGTTATTGCACACCGCGTGCACCCCTTCATGCTTGTTATCTTCGCCAACGGCGATGGTATCTTGCAGAAAGATAAATGCCAGTGTCGCAAGTCCAGAATCGTGCTACAGTGGTTCGAGGAGCATCGCAAACTCACGTAGATGTTTTCGCTGTCCAGCTCGTCTGATCTGAACCAAATAGAGTATATCAGGGACACTGTCGTGAGACAATTTCGCGTCTACATACCACTGGCCCGTGATGTACGGGTAATGCGAGAACATTGCGCAGCCATCTGATGCTATTTATGTCGGGAAACCTACCAAGGACTTGTGGAATCCACACCACACAGAATCGCTGCTGATCTGCATTCCAAAGGCATCCATGTTGAAAAAGGGGTCGAGGTACAGGAGTTGATCATCGTATGAGAAATTTGGCAGACGTAAGCGTCCTACGACGCAGTGTTTAGTAGTGTGCTGCATACATTTTGTGGATGCTTTATGATCGTTGTAGCGACACTAACCACATTACCTGGTTACATCGGAGCGCAGTCGACGGTGGAACTGCAAAACTCAACTGTCCGGTAGGTAGCAGTTCGCGCTAGCCTTTGGCGTATTCTGACACTTATGCTCAAAGAGGATACTGGAAATGACGGGGTTCCGTGCAATATCCAACTATATCCACTATGATCATTAACACTCGTAAACTTTTCCACGATGAGTATAGCTGCTGCATCTTTAATAACTTAATCCAACAGTGTTGCCGTAGCGAAAATTACTGTTTTCCGATGCTACATTTAATTGGAAAGAGTAGTCTGCAGTAGAAGACTTCATGAGTTGCGAAAGACAAGTGGAGCATTCATATTCACTGCAACACTCTTCCACGGTGTGTGTAGTCTGCCCATACCACACCAGTAAGATATTTAGCAAACTCTAACTCGGCACAGCAGTAATTCATACACAATGTTTCCGATATTAGATAGTGGGCGGAAGATCACTTTAAGTAGGAAATTCAAAAAATTCTCGCTACCTTAGACGAAACGGTGGCAATAAACAGAACGGAAGCTATGGATTTGGCATCATATTGGGTGACAATTATCGAACTATATGAAATAAAATATTCGTAACTTCTGAACGGTCTGCGTTAGGACGTCCAAATTGCTTGCTTCGTTTAGCGACGAAAACCAGTTTCATTTGGATGGATTCGCCAAAAAGCAAAGTTGGCGCATTTGGTGGACTGAGAATCAGCATTTCGCAATCGGGAAGTCTCTTCACCCTCAATAGGTGAAGGTGTGGTGTGCAATGTCCAGTCACGGAATAATCGGTGCGATATACCTTGATGCCACGGTGACTACTGAACGGTACGTGAAGGTTTTGGAAGATAATTTCATCACCATTATCCGAAGTGATCCTCATTTCAACACGATGTGGTTCCTTCAATACGGAGCTCGACCACAGTAAAGCAGCAGAGTGTTTGATGTCCTGGAGGAGCAGATTGGGGACCGCATTCTGGCTCTGGGGACCCCAGAGGCCACTGGCATGGGCCTCGATTAGCCGCCATATTCTCCGGATCTTAACACATGCGGCTCCTTTTTGTGGGGCCACATTAAAGAGAAGATGTACAGCAATAATTCCAAAACCATGGCTGAGCTGCAAACAGCCATTCAGGAGGTCATCGACAGCATCGATGTACCGACACTCCGGCGGGATTTCTCTATTCGTCTGCGCCACATCATCGCCAATGATGGCAGGCATATCGAACATGTCGTAATCTAAATCGGAATATCTGTAGCGATGTTTACATGTTGAATAAAGTGTGTGCACGCCGTAATTTGTAACTAATTTACGTTTTTTTCATATAGTTCTTTATCCCCTGGTTGATTATTGATTGTATGATTATATGATAGCGGAACAAACACTGGTAGCAGTTACTTCTGTAAAATATCTGGGAGTATGCGTACGGAACGATTTGAAGTGGAATGATCATATAAAACTAATTGTTGGTAAGGTGGGTACCAGGTTGAGATTCATTGGGAGAGTGCTTAGAAAATGTAGTCCATCAACAAAGGAGGTGGCTTACAAAACACTCGTTCGACCTATACTCGAGTATTGCTCATCAGTGTGGGATCCGTACCAGGTCGGGTTGACGGAGGAGATAGAGAAGATCCAAAGAAGAGCGGCGCGTTTCGTCACTGGGTTATTTGGTAACCGTGATAGCGTTACGGAGATGTTTAATAAACTCAAGTGGCAGACTCTGCAAGAGAGGCGCTCTGCATCGCGGTGTAGCTTGCTCGCCAGGTTTCGAGAGGGTGCGTTTCTGGATGAGGTATCGAATATATTGCTTCCCCCTACTTATACTTCCCGAGGACATCACGAATGTAAAATTAGAGAGATTAGAGCGCGCACGGAGGCTTTCAGACAGTCGTTCTTCCCGCGAACCATACGCGACTGGAACAGGAAAGGGAGGTAATGACAGTGGCACGTAAAGTGCCCTCCGCCACACACTGTTGGGTGGCTTGCGGAGTATCAATGTAGATGTAGATGTAGATGTAGACTTTTGGCTTTTACTAACACTGTCCTGTAATCTTCTGGATGGAACATCTGTTATCCCTACATACTGTCTCTAAGTGTACGAGCTCCTTGGGTGAAATGCTTTGATGCCAATTGAAACTGCAGCACCAATAAGTGTAGCAAACTAAAAAAATTCACTTATTGTGCGCATAGAGTATAGTAAGAAGAATACATGAGATTAAATTTGTAAGTGGTTTGGGCATATACAGATCGCGAAATTTAGTACATCTACGGCAGCCGCGATGGCTTTAACCTGAGTGGACATCGACTCTGACTGACATTCGATGACAGATATGGGGACATAAATCAGTAATATGGCTGTACCGAGCATACACATGGTGATATAAGCCCCTCCACTCTTGACAGTAACCTCATCACCCTTATCAATGTAGTCATCATAATCACCGTTACCACCATAATCATTGTCCTCATGACCAGTGCTTCAGATAATCGGCACTGCACTACAAATATGGTTGTTGCGTATTTTGTGCTCAATATTGGATTTCGCTCTCCATTCTCCAAAGCCGATGGTCCTTCAGTACATACTGAACTCGCATCTTCACCCAGATGCTTCAGGTTCTGCAAGATTCAAGCAGGAAATTCCCCCATTTCTTGAATTACAGCAATTAGTTGATTAGCAGTGTATAAATTTCATTAGTAGAAGTAGTATGTAGTGCATGTCAGACTTCAATTTTAAGTCCAAAAGGGAGAAGAAAGCATTGAACGATGATGAAGACAATGACGACTACAACGACAGCACCTACGACGGTCAACTAACAATAACATGTACCTCACAGTTAGTCCTCTGTTTTTATAGCTCACCATCGTGTTGTGTCTATAGGTTCACATTAGTTCCAACTTATCACGTATATAAGCAGATTGAAGCGATGAATGAAATTTTGTACGATGGTGGGGATTCAGTCTGCATATACCGGGTGATCAAAAAGTTAGTCACAGTTAGTCCTCTGTTTTTATGGCTCACCACCGTGTTGTGTCAATAGGTTCACATTAGTTTCAACTTATCACGTATATAAGCAGATTGAAGCGATGAATGAAATTTTGTACGAAGGTGGGGATTCAGTCTGCATATATCGGGTGATCAAAAAGTCAGTATAAATTTGAAAATTGAATAAATCACAGAATAATGTAGATAGAGAGGTACAAATTGACACACATGCTTGGAATGACATGGAGTTTTATTACAACAACAACAAAAAAATACAAAAGTTCAAAAAATGTACGACAGATGGCGTTTTATCTGATCAGAATAGCAATAATTAGCATAACAAAGTAAGACAAAGCAGGAAATGCTCAATATGTCCACCATCATTCCTCAACAATAGCTGTAGTCGAGGAATAATGTTGTGAACAGCACTGTAAAGCATGTCCGGAGTTATGGTGAGGCATTGGCGTCGGATGTTGTCTTTCAGCATCAGTAGAGATGTCGGTCGATCACGATACACTTGCGACTTCAGGTAACCCCAAAGCCAATAATGGCACGGACTGAGGTCTGGGGACCTGAGAGGTCAAGCATGACGAAAGTGGCGGCTGAGCACACGATCATCACCAAACGACGCGCGCAAGAGATCTGTCGGATATTTTGTGAACTTTGTTTTTTCTTTTTGTTCTAATAAAACCCCATGTCATTCCAAGCATGTGTGTCAATTTTTAACTCTCTATCTACGTTATTCCGTGGTTTATTCAGTTTTCAAATTTGTACTGACTTTTTGATCACCCGGTACATCTTCGATGTTTGAGGCTTCAAAAGGTCTCTGCAAACCTATAGTTTCGTTTGATTAAAGCACCTATGCCTGGGTTTCAGGCAGGGTCCCCGAATTCGTTTGATACTGAGATGCTATTCCAATATAATTGGTGAGTCTCTGCAATGCCGTTCGAGTGCCGCGGAAATACGAAGTGCACTAAGGCGTCAGTGGGAATTCGGATTGAGGAGGGATGCGTGCTAGGATACAGTACATGCCCTTCCAGTACAGCACTCGTGGCTGCCGCATGGCGGTCGCGAAGTGGGGCCGAGGCAGTGCCAGATACGTTTTACAGTCAGACGATATTTCATGGATTTGTAGTTTTAGCTTGACAATGTCCACTATGGACAAACGATAATACTGTTATTCTGAAGAAAGTTGGGTTATCCTGACTGAAACCTAGGTAAATTCTACCGAGCGAGGTGGCGCAGTGGTTAGACACTGGACTCGCATTCGGGAGGACGACGGTTCAATCCCGCGTCCGGCCATCCTGATTTAGGTTTTCCGTGATTTCCCTCAATCGCTCCAGGCAAATGCCGGGATGGTTCCTCCGAAAGGGCACGGCCGACTTCCTTCCCCATCCTCCCCTAATTCGATGAGACCGATGACCACGCTGTCTGGTCTCTTTCCCCAGCCAACCAACCAACCTAGGTAAATTCTAGGTAAACGGTGCAACTGAGGCTGTTCATTATTACAATTAAAAACAAATTTTTATTCTTGCTCTGACAGACAAAAAATTCGGCTAGTCAGCAGGTTGTAACATCAGTCATCAAGTCATCATTTGTTGAGATAAGGATCATACTTTGCTTGCGCTTCTCAGTTAACATGAAACAGAATCTCAGAGATATGCAGATTCAAGGACCTCAAACTCAAGTGTTGTGTCTCTGCACTTCAATGGTGTATGGTTACGTTGGTTAGCAATAATCACAATTTTGCGGTAAAAAAATTAAGTACCGCTGTTTAATTCATAGGTGGGAGGGCATTACAAGCCAGGTCATCAGTTCTCATATGTCAAAAACCGCGCAAGGTGGGGCAGTGGTTAGCACGCTGGACTTATATTCGGAAGGACGACGGTTCAAATCCGCGTCAGGCTATCCAGATTTAGATTTTCCGTGATTTCCCCAAATCATTCCAGGCAAATGCTGGGGTGGTTCCTTTGAAGGGACACTGCCGATTTCCTTCCTCCTCCTTAACCCCATCCGAGCTTGTCCTCCTTCTTTAATGCACAGCTGGCCACTGTGGCCAAGCGGTTCTAGGCGCTTCAGTCTGTAACCGAGCGACCGCTACGGTCGTAGGTTCGAATCCTGCCTCGGGCATGGATGTGAGTGATGTCATTAGATTGGTTAGGTTTAAGTAGTTCTAAGTTCTAGGGGACTGATGACCTCAGATGTTAAATCCCATAGGGCCCAGGGCCATTTGAACCATTTGAACCTCTCTAATGACCTCGATGTCGACAGGATATTCAACCCAATCTTCCTTCTTCCTCAGGCGTCAAAACAGTTGCGAGCAGGTGCCAGCCTCGTCCCGGGAGGCGAGATCAGATGTGCGCTCATCAGAGTGTCAATTACATGCCCACTCTGTCAAGAATCAGTGTTCTGTCACGGCGAGCTCGTAATATTGCACTACAGTTCGGCCTTCGTTTTCATTTCTCCTCTGAAATCGAATGAGATCCCTCGCCACCTATCCCCATGATCGAATGCATGATGTTCTATGAGCTGAAATCCCATGCAATAATTATGTGAACTGTTTCCAGATCTGTTATATGCACGTCTTGTGGCCATCATTCAGCTGATGGAATGTTCTCATACAAAACTTCTCGTTACACAATTACAAACTTCGTTAAGCTCTTCTTCAGTAAATATGGTTTCATTGTCATGTGAAATAGTGCATACCACTTTAGAAGCTACCAAGGAAACTAATCGCTCCACTAATTCATTTGTTCATCTGTGCTGGCGGTTCGGTTCAGACTCTCTTCGAATTGAGAAAGTCAAGTGTATTTTTTTTCTCTCCCAGAGTGATATGTATGCCATTATTATCAAAAATGATTATTTACAACACTTTTCTAAAGCAGGGTAACTATTTTGATGTATTTATGGACTCTGAAAGAGAAGTTTTATTAATTTATCTTTCTTACAAGCACTAGTAACCCTTAGAATTTTACCATAATTTTGAAGACCTCATGCTGAATTCCTTTTAGGTGGTTTAATATTAAACAATAGATTATACACTGCCTGCCAGAAAGTGAAGCACCCTGAAGAGGAGGAGAAAACGAAGTGAAACCTTTTGAGCTGAGACCATATGAGTTGTTATTTGAGTGATTACAAAGTCTAGTAAAATTTACAAAGAGCTTAGCACTATGAGACCACTTATCAACATGACACTGCACCCCTCTGGCTGGATGCATGGACTGATTTGGCTGGGAAGGCTGTCTTAAAGCCCTTGCATTCTCTCCTGAGGCAAGCTGGCCCACAGCTGTTCAATCTGGTTCTTGATAAACTGGGTACTGACACTGGGAAGGAGTCGACATTCTACACACGTTGTGTCAGGGAGAGATCTAGGGATTTTGGTGGCCACATGAGTACTTCAACATCACGCAGGCAGTTGATAGAAATACATACCGTTGTAACACCACAATTCTGTGGGTGATCAGACATTTTCTAATTGTTTTGCAAAGTTTGCTTTATTAGTTGTGCTGAATATTATCCTTAGAAACATGTTGTGAAGTTACAAATGGTATTTGTTATTTAAGAAAGAGAATACGCATGGAATGTTAATATTTTGTAAGTAGACACGCTGGTCCAGTCGCAGAAAAGAGTGTAATAAATTGTCGATGTATTATCGCTGGGCGTGCGAGCGCACCAAAATTAGTAGCAGTTGGGAGTCGCGAGGAGACGATTGGTGTCGTTGGTTGTGTGTATTCGCCGGTGTGGCTATGCAAAGCTGCAGAGACAAATAGTCTGTTTCCGAAGTGCGGAGCAGGGAAAACTGAATGGTTGTTTTGGCGGATATGTAATATGGGCAAGCTATGGCATTTATTGGGCACAGTACAAACGAAGCAAGAGTAATTCACATAACATCAAGAGTACTGTGGTCCCTTCTTATTGGCTATGGTGCGGCAAGAAGATCAACCTGTGCCCTATTTACCGCTAAATGAAGCCACTCGGCAAACCAACGGCATCATGAAGTGAAGTAAGATCTGGACTTTTTATAACTAGAAGTGTAATAGACTGACCAGCGTAGTTGCAATTTTATCGCTTGAATAACATTGTTGTCGTGGATATTGTCATATAAATAATGTTCCTAATTCATTGTAAAGTAGTATCCATCCTATATCTTTGTGTGAACCAAGATAATCAGAAAATGAACTGAAAACGAAGTGAACATTGATTTATTAGAATATCAGAACATAAACTTTACAACTTTTGGACAATTACGTAATAATGAAATTTTTGGCTGTAGTATGAATAATGTCAGAAAAAAGAATGATACAAAAGCCAGTATTAATTAATTTGCTAAAAATCGACTAACTTTTATAATAAAAAATTGGTAGTAAAACTTTATGTAACTTGGACACTGAATTTCATTGTCAAAGCACAGTTCTAATTTGTAGCCTGTGGCATAATTTGTAACTTTCATTACAAAGAAATATCAAAGTAACTGCTAAATTCGAACAATGTTTCTGCTTGCTAAAATTACGACACTCAGTATTACGATGACTAACGTAACAAAAAGTTTCTGTTCTCAGACAGTAAACAATCTTACTGTAATTCATCTTTGAAAATTAATGTGATATGTTGTACTCGTTTGCTATTTGATTATTATCTGATTACTGTGACATGTGTGGTGTGAAGTACTTGAAAGTGCGCGTTAGGTACTGTTCCTACGTCATGACGCCAATACCTGTTCTTACGTAAGATTGTTTTCGAGTATAAAGATCAGTTTCAATTTCATTATTCTTGTTCCGATAAGGAACTGGCGACCGTTGGTTATTTCATTGATGATTTGAAAACCTTTCTTCCAAATTTTCCACTAACTATTGTTAGTTAAAAAACTAGTCTACGTAATAAAAATATATAAAGCTAACCGAACTTTGTCTCTAATCGTCATTGCTAAAGTACTGACGATTCGGTTATAACTTCATCTACTTCTCTCGGTTTTGCATTACTCTTCGGAGTAAATGCCTTTTCTCCACAGTTTAGGGACTTCACGTAAACGGCCATATAGAAAAGCCTAATTAGCCGCAGAGGTAGGAGGGTTATACCGTGTGTGGGTGAGCATTGTCCTGCTGAAAAATGTCACCACAATTCTGTCACATGAGATGTAACAAATGAGGCTGTAGGACGTCAGGATGTCCGTCAGGCACCGTTGTGCTGTCAGAATCCTCATAATCACTACCATCTGTAACTTGAAGTCATACCCGATGTCTTTCCAACTACGATACCAGCAGAAACGCCTCTGTGACTCTCCAAAATACGGGAAGAAGTGGACCTCTCCTCAGGTCGTCGCTATACGCGCCAACAATGGTAATCTGGGGTAGTGAACAACCGCGGTTCAGCAATGAACACAATGTGACGTCATTCATCGGTAGCCCATGCTTTCCAGTTATGGCAACATTTCAAATCAGCCATTTGTGCTATGGTGTTAACGGCAGCCTACGCATTGGATGATAGTTCCCTAGTGCGTCTGCTACTAGTCTGCAACAAACGGTGCTGGACGACATAGAATATTGTTGGGGTATTACTCGTTTCCAGAAGGCACGCTCAAATGTGTAGGGGCTCTGCTGCTCTTGGTGCACAATATGGCAATACTCCCCTCTGGCGGTCAGATGTGATCGACCGTAAACTTGACGACGAGTATGAGAGCCTTCATGTTCCTATGCAAACGAACATCTGGCCCCTGTCACTTCCTAGTACACCCATGAGGTTACAGCACGATTCAACCAACCGGCCAATGGACAAGTCACAGTGAGGCACCTTTCAAACTCTGTCAGCTCCAGATAACGCTGTCTCAAATGAGTATGCAGCATCTCTTCACCCTTCACAGCGATCACGCAACATCTGACGGTGTTCACTCCCTCATATGAGCTAGCAGGCCTGATAAAAGAACTAAACACAACATTAGTAATGCCACCTATAGGGCATTCTACATCTCACAGATAATTACAACTGTAATAATTTAGATAGTCGCCAGTGGTGTGTGTGTGTGTGTGTGTGTGTGTGTGTGTGTGTGTGTGTGTGTGTGTGTACGAAGTTACATTTATATTCTACCATGTCATTTGGATGCTTCACTTTTTTTGCCAGGCAGTGTATATCCCTCTCTTCCCAGTGCCTTACATTGTGAATTATCGTATCACCTCCTCTGTCGTCTACCTGTGGATCCGTAATCACCTACATTTTTTCTGTCTTATCAAATATGATGATGTATAAATATCAGGTGTTTTGGCTGTCGGGCTACTAAAAATGACGTTGTCGTGTTGTAACGTAACAACGTAAGTTTGACTAAAACTTTATTAAAATTTTTCGATTAAACTGTAACCTTAAAAGCGCTAATTATATATCGATGTTTGCAAACTATTTTAAATGCCTTTGATTACCTGTTAAAAGAAAATGAAGCAATAAATATTGCTTAAAAAACTAACAATATAGTAATGAATGTTTGCAACAGTTATGATGACTATGATATTCAGAGGTTGTCTGAAAATGTAGATTACTTTTGATAAAGGTAATAAGAAAGTTGGGGGTCCCCTGTGGGTTTTCAACCCGTGTTGTGTGGATGACCCTGGCGCAGAGTGGAGCTGAAAGAAACTTTGAGGAGACAGCCGCAGGCAGGGCTGAGCTTTGTGTGCATACGCAGCTGTGTCATGTTAAAATAGTGCATATTCGAGTGAAACATGGAGTGACTGCGAAAGCAAAGAGAGCTTCACAGCAAGTTTAAACGCAGCCAAAACCTCTCAGACAAACAGAAGCTAAACGATGTCAAAGTTAGCGTAAGGAGGGCTATGCGTGAAGCGTTCAGTGAATTCGAAAGTAAAATTCTATGTACCGACTTGACAGAAAATCCTAGGAAGTTCTGGTATTACGTTAAATCAGTAAGTGGCTCGAAACAGCATATCCAGACACTCCGGGATGATGATGGCATTGAAACAGAGGATGACACGCGTAAAGCTGAAATACTAAACGCCTTTTTCCAAAGCTGTTTCACAGAGGAAGACCGCACTGCAGTTCCTTCTCTAAATCCCCGCACAAACGAAATAGTGGCTGACATCGAAATAAGTGTCCAAGGAATAGAAAACAACTGGAATCACTCAACAGAGGAAAGTCCACTGGATCTGACGGGATACCAATTCGATTCTACACCGAGTACGCGAAAGAACTTGCCCCCCTTCTAACAGCCGTGTACCGCAAGTCTCTAGAGGAACGGAAGGTACCAAATGATTGGAAAAGAGCACAGGTAGTCCCAGTCTTCAATAAGGGTTGGCGTGCAGATGCGCAAAACTGTAGACCTATATCTCTGACGTCGATCTGTTGTAGAATTTTAGAACATGTTTTTTGCTCGAGTATCATGTCGTTTCTGGAAACGCAGAATCTACTCTGTAGGAATCAACATGGATTCCGGAAACAGCGATCGTGTGAGACCCAACTCGCTTTATTTGTTCATGAGAACCAGAAAATATTAGATACAGGCTCCCAGGTAGATGCCATTTTCCTTGACTTCCGGAAGGCGTTCGATACAGTTCCGCACTGTCGCCTTATAAACAAAGTAAGAGCCTACATAGACTAGCTGTGTGGCTCGATTGAAGAGTTTTTAGCAAACAGAACACAGCATGTTGTTCTCAATGGAGAGACGTCTACAGACGTTAAAGTAACCTCTGGAGAGTGTTATGGGACCATTGCTTTTCACAATATATATAAATGACCTAGTAGATAGTGTCGGAAGTTCCATGCGGCTTTTCGCGGATGTTGCTGCAGTGTACAGAGAAGTTCCAGCATTAGAAAATTGTATCAAAATGCAGGAAGATCTGCAGCGGATAGGCACTTGGTGCAGGGAGTGGCAACTGACTCTTAACATAGACAAATGTAATGTACTGCGAATACATAGAAAGAAGGATCATTTATTGTATGATTATATGATAGCGGAACAAACACTGGTAGCAGTTACTTCTGTAAAATATCTGGGAGTATGGGTGCGGAACTATTTGAAGCGGAATGATCATATAAAATTAATTGTTGGTAAGGCGGGTACCAGGTTGAGATTCATTGGGAGAGTCCTTAGAAAATGTAGTCCATCAACAAAGGAGGTGGCTTACAAAACACTCGTTCGACCTATACTTGAGTATTGCTCATCAGTGTGGGATCCGTACCAGGTCGGGTTGACGGAGGAGATAGAGATGATCCAAAGAAGAGCGGCGCGTTTCGTCACAGGGTTATTTGGTAAGCGTGATAGCGTTACGGAGATGTTTAACAAACTCAAATGGCAGACTCTGCAAGAGAAGCGCTCTGCATCGCGGTGTAGCTTACTGTCGAGGTTTCGAGAGGGTGCGTTTCTGGATGAGGTATTGAATATATTGCTTCCCCCTACTTATACCTCCCGAGGAGCTCACGAATGTAAAATTAGAGAGATTCGAGCGAGCACGGAGGCTTTCCGGCAGTCGTTCTTCCCGCGAACCATACGCGACTGGAACAGGAAAGGGAGGTAATGACAGTGGCACGTAAAGTGCCCTCCGCCACACACCGTTGGGTGGCTTGCGCAGTATAAATGTAGATGTAGATGCAGATATGTATCGTAAAGTCGTCTCCAGAAATAGCGGACTTTTGGAAGACAAGATTGTCGAATATTATGCTATGATGGAATTTGCAGGCAGTCCAATATCAAGAAAAATTACTAACGCAAGCAACATGGTAGCAATAAATTAATTCGATCTCAAAGCAGACTTGAAGAGCTTAGCCAGATATCATTCCGCAGTCTTCAACTACAGTACCACAACAACTACAACAAAAAGAGTGAGAACTTAAATTGAATATAAGTTGGTAGAACTGTAGTGTATTTGTAGTCCAAACTTCATAAACCATTACTGAATAGAGTCAGATATTTAAAAATTCTATCTTAAATTCATTATCCTATAGTGCTTCTAGTTTTTTCAACTAATTTTGTGTTAATCTAAATGGTCAAAAGATCGTACAAAAATTTCGAGAATCACGATAATGGAAAATTGTCGTAAGCACTGTCGTAATTAATTTTGGTAGAAAAGATAGTTTCAAATCTGTTTACGATGGTCTCAGATTTACTGAATACATTGCTAAAGTAGTTGCTGATACTGATTTTGAGATTAATTTCACTTTTCTTCCAGTTGTTTAATTTTCATTAATTCCAAACTGCAAAATTTAAGGACAACAGCCATAGAGGTACGTCATGATATCACTGCTTGCATCCATCTTGATTCCAAGTAGAGATCGGCCGGCGTGGCCGAGAGGTTCTAGGCGCTACAGTCTGGAACCGCGGGATCGCTACGGTCGCAGGTTCGAATGCTGCCTCGGGCATGGATGTGTGTGATGTCCTTAGGTTAGTTAGGTTTAAGTAGTTCTAAGTTCTGGTGGACTGATGACCTCAGCAGTTAAGTCCCATAGTGCTCAGAGCCATTTGAACCATTTGAAACAAGTAGAGTACAAAAATAAATTGCTCTAAAGTACATTTATTTCTGTAACTATTAAACAGCTTTTGAAAAAAAAGTTAACTTGCTCCTTCAGAGCTGGCGACCGCAAATCTTTGCAGAATTACTATCGTTTAATGAGGGACAGATTATACAAGTCTACAATCCCTTTGCTACTGTGGTGAAGAAAAACTACAACGTAAGCACTAAAGCGCTTATGCAGTGAAAAATCCTCTGTTGTGTACGGAATTTTTGCAAATCTAGCCCCGTTATCTTCATCGCGCTTTGGAGAGAGATCAAAGATAAAATGAACTGCCCAAGAATTAAAAAAATATCTTCCATTTGGTTACAGGTGGATATCTTTAGTCATCAGAGTAGTAACAGTTATAAAGTGCATAATAAATGGCAATGCTTATCCGAGCGACAAAAGGCTTTCGTTTTCAAGGAATAATCTGAGTGACGTGTTAGACAGTTTTTTATGACCACTTGAAACAGCGTTGTGTCAAGCACCGCGCTGTAGCCAAAAAGAAAGAGACAGCGGCCTTTATTACGAAACACTGTAGTCATCGAAACATTGGCTTTCCGGCAACTTCAAATAGTATTCTGTACCATATTACATATCTTTAAAGGCGTTGGCTAACAACTGTTATTTTCGTAGTTAAAAAGAAGCTCACTCCCTGCTACAAAAACATAAAAAAATTCGATTACAAGCTATTAGTGCACTTTAAAATTTTAAATGAATCGGTCATAAGTGGAAATGGCAGGTTCGGTTACGAGGTTACCCAATGAATCTGCCATACTTTTCTTTTGTGATTCATTTTCACTTCCTTCACCATCTTCCTCACTGAAATGATCATCATACTCGTCATCTTCCTCTTCTTTTCTTCTTCTTCTTCTTCATCTTCTGCTTTCATAAACTCATTGTTTTCTTTGGTCTCATCTCCTTCATCTTGGTCTGTCTTCTCCTGCTTTTGGAAAAGTTGTCTTTCATGAATCATTTTCTATAGCGGTTGAGAATCGGGACTAAATGCTCTTTCCACTATACTCTCAGCTCCAGTTTTCTATTTTTGCTGTAATAACATTTTCCTGTGGGTAGTTCATCGAGATTTCAACTCTTTACATTTAAGAGCAATTTTTCGCCCTAAGGAATTGAATGCATGGTGAGAACTACAATGCACAGGCAACATCTGAACTAATTATAATCAAATGTTTCAGTTTACATTATAATACGTGTCAAGTGTAGCAGATAATGTCAAATACAAATACAGTTATCAACATTAATACGATAACATCTATTATTTAATCACCATCTTTGTTTATAACTAAAAAATTATATGCATAATCACTCCATGCTCATTTCCACATGTCGAGTAATCCATTAAAAGAGGTATCTGCGTCAACATTATCGCTGAATACACGCCTCAAATTACGTTCGTCTTGTTTGGAAAGTATAATTACGTTAGCCTTGTCTCTAATTAAATACTTCGAAATTTTGTACATATTTGACGTAAATGAAAATTTTCTACATGTGAGGTGTTCGTAGAACTGTTTAGCATGCCTCTAAGATGCTATAAGTCCAGTCCCCAGTGTCCTACAGAGACGGGAAGCTCCCCATAAGATCATGCAAAATCAAGAAAAAAAGAATTTTCGCAACGGAAACGTCTTATTGGAAGAAAACTATTAGGGGTGGTCCCATTAAGAATGAAAGCACGGGTACCACACCGTAGATGGGTATATTAATGAAGGGGCTTATCTCTCTACGAAAGAAACTGCCGGTCACTGTAACAATTTGGTTTGTTAAAAATAAAACATGAAGAAAATGAATTATTCACTGAAAAACGGGTAAATATTTAATAAATGGACAAGAAGATCGTAATTATGAATTCCAGCCTTGGAAAAGGTGGGTGGACACTGTGGTGTCACCGCCAGACACCACACTTGCTAGGTGGTAGCTTAAATCGGCCGCGGTCCATTTAGTACATGTCGGATCCGCGTGTCGGCACTGTGTGATCGCAGACCGAGCGCCACCACAAGGCAGGTCTCGAGATACGATAGAGCACTCGCCCCAGTTGTACGACGACTTTGCTAGCGACTACACTGACGAAGCCTTTCTCTCATTTGCCGAGAGACAGTTAGAATAGCCTTCAGCTAAGTCCATGGCTACGACCTAGCAAGGCGCCATTAACCATTTTAAGATAGAGTCTCACTTGTATCATCATGGAATGCTGTACACAAATAATGGATTAAAAGTTAAGTATATAGCAGCTACGTACTTTTCTTGTTACCATTTATTACGTATCCTGTTTCAGACCTCTATCTAGCCTAAGTGAGATTACGCGTGCCTTTCGGCTACTTCAGTGTGGCGTAGCTGTCTTGTTACGCCACAACAGACACATGAAAGCATGATGTCCAACAATAACATTGATGCGAGAATGCTTATTAGTTAAAGAAAGATCACTGAAAATAATTATGAACTCAAATGAATCGCCTAAATTCATGATGGAAGCAACTGATTGGTTTTGAACGTGAAAACTGTTCGATTCAACCACTAGCCTCGTGTCCCTATCGATCCGGTGATTGCCACACCGGCTCATTCTTACCACCCTTATACGGTTAGTTAGTTAGTTAGTTTCATGTCCCATGGATCATTTTCACGATAAATCGTAATGGTGAAAAACTAGTGATTTTAAATTCACACCAGGGACTACTTTGTAAATACGCCTACATCCGGATCATTGACATTTTCTTCCTATTTTCATTTCTTCTTTTTTAAATAAAAAGGAAGACATGCAAATGTGAGTTAATAATTCCTACCAACCACCTTCTGCACATTGCAATGACTACATTCTTTTAAGGAACAGATGAATCTGTCAAGGAGAAACTTTATCAGTGTATTTTCAAAATTTACTTTTCTGTTTGTCAGAAATTTGATATAACTGCATAAGTAATCGAAAATTTTGGTTGCAGCATTTTCCACCCTTTTTACGGTAAAGGCAACCTTAATGTGGTGTAATGAATGCCATTTGTTTCTTCTGGTTCCGTAATTATGTACATCGTTGTTCCTTTTGAACTGCTGTGGATTATTTGAAAGAATATCCTCAAACAGACGTCTACAAGATGATCGTCGGGGAGCACCGCATATTACTCTTACAGCGCGTTCTTGAGCAACGAAGACTTTCTTTCTCAGAGATGAGTCACCTCAGAAGATTATTCCATGTGACATTATCGAATGAAAATATACAAAATATGACAACTAACCGTTTGTCTCTCCCCAAAGGATTCCAACTGCAAACGCGACTGAACTAAGTTGCTTTAGGTGCTTTTCCCAGTTCAAATTCTCGTCAGGATGGACATCTCGAAATTTTGAAGATTCCACTCTGTTTATTATTTCCTCATCACGTGTACCACTTATCACTGGCGTAGTATCCTTAGATTGCATAACTGGGTATTTTGCGAATTTTGAAAATTGAGAGTGAGACCATTTACAGAAAAGTAGTGAATGATTCTTTTAAGAAAATGGTTTATCATATCTTCTGTTGCTGTATCTATGCCTGGATTAATTACAATACTAGTGTCATCTGCAAAAAGAACTAGTTCTGCTTGTTGTATATTGGATGGAAAATAGGTTACATAGATGAGGAAGAATAGTGTACCTAAGACTGTGCCTTGGATAACCGCATATGTGATACCTCCCTAGTCAAATAATGTCCCCAGACTACAATGATTGAATTACTAAGTACAACTTTCTGCATAATTTTAGTTAGATATGACATTATCCATTGTCTGGCTATGCCGTCAACCCCATGAAACCTCAGTTTCTCTAGGAGAATATTGGGCTTCACATAGGTCGCAGAAGATACCAACCGGCGCTATTGTGTAATTTAATGGTTGCAAAATTTGGTGAGTGAACGTGTAAATGGCTTTCTCAGAAGGACAATTCTTCTGATATCCAAATTGTTATTTACGGAGGAGATTATTGTAGCTCAGGTGCGATGCTGTTCTAGAATACATCACCTTCTCAAAAATTTTAAATCTCTGTATTAATAGTGAATCATATTGGTAGTTATTGGCATCTCTCTTATCGCCTTTCTGAAAGAGGAGTTTACCAACAACATAGTTCAGTCTCTCTGGAAAAATACCTTATATTAGTGACGCTTTACATGTTTCAGATGAGCTGGTCTTATTACCTGAAAACAAATCTACTAGAATCTTCATCAAATCCACATGAACTTTTCTTTTTGAGAGAATATATAATTTTCTTAATTACATACATTCATATGACTGAATTTATAGTTAAATATATTTGCTACCTGTGACTCATCCTTCCACTCAGTTCGGTCGTGATATTCTCCTGTTCTGTGGCTGGTTGTACTGTCTCGCGTTTCACTACATTCCATGTAGCCTTAAGTCTGTTGTCTGAATTGAGTTGTTACGTAATGTGCACGTTCCTTGACTTTTCATAACTTTTATTAATGACTTGAATAGTTTTTGTAGTGTGCAACTAATGCAGGATTTCTACATGCTCTTGCCAACTGATACATTTCCCTTTTCCTTTTTACAAGATACTTTAATCCCTCTAGTTAATCATAATTTTTTACATGGCTGTTCAATTTCTTTTCTGATCAGCTTATGCAGAAAGCTGTTTTCAAGTAACGATATGAATTTATCGTGGAATATATTAAATTTTATGTCAGCACATCATTAATTATCAGTTTCATCCCATTTCCACTATTGTAGACTATTCTTAAAAACGTTTATTCTGGAGTCATTAATTATTCTAACTGATTTCCATTGAGAAGTATAATATCATAAGGCACTATCTTATTTATCCTAACTAACCACACATCATGATCAGATAGAGTGTGTGTTATTGAGTATACGGTTAATTTCATGCCTTGAGCTTCACATAAGAAAACATTATCAACTAGGGTCCTACTGTCTTTATCCACCCATGTTGGAAAGTTTATTTCTGAGATCGATTTGTAGGATCCAAATAAAGTGTCAAGATCATTTTTCTTATCAGAATTCTTTAGAAAATCTACACATAGGTCACCACAGACTGTAAACTATTTCCTGCTGACTGACAGGTAGCTTGGTAAGGAATCCAAATTCCTCATAAGCAGTTCAAAATTTTCAGATGAGGATCCATGTACAGTTACAGTTAAAATTGAACTATTTCTCAGTATTAATTCATTAGCACACTTCTATGTGCCGATCACTACAAAATCTACTCTTCTCAACATTTTTGAACCTCTGTTCTTAATATTTGTAACAACTCCTCCTTTTCCATATTAGTTCTGCATGAATAAGATGCTGCAGTGTAATTCTTTATACGTAACCTATCTGATCATGTGGATATCTGATGCTCAGATAGCCATAGGAAGTCTGTCTTTTTAGAGCTCTCTATATTCTCCAAACAGAGAAGACGCTCTTCTACGCTATTACTCGATCCTGTAACATTCTGATTAAGTAAGCTAACCTTATATTTCTATGCGTTCTAAAGATAGCTATTACTTAGCAACAAAACACTTTTCTTCCAAATCTCTTTTGGTACCGATTTACACTATGTTTCTTTCCCAGAATTCTGTTGCACGCTACTGCGTTATATAGATGTGTGAGGCTCTTCCCGTTCCACTCCAGGTAATAACACAAACTTATTCGATGCTGTAGGCTCAAATGTAAATGAAGAAGTTCCCACGATCTTTTTCCTCCTTCAATCCATTTGATTCAAATTTCGCATGCTCTAACGCGGCCTGAAGGCCAACAATGTTTTCCTCCTGTTCAGCAATTCTCCTTTCTTTTTTTCAGAAATTACAGTTCCGTGAGACAGCCTCACTGAGTTCCCAAATTCAGTTTCCCTCTGCATTAATCCCAGCGAAGTCCAACCCATAACGTACACATACCGCTTGCTCCCTCTCTACCCTATGCCAGCATCCACACTTACCACGCATTGTAACACAGATTAAACGCTAAAAAATATAATTAAATCACTTATCACGGTTTAAATTACACAAATTTTTGTTATTTACCAGCCGCAAAAATTAGGCCTGCCAGTAAGCGCTGTAGGTGTATGATACAACATAAAAAGTTAATTATTTCAGCTTAAAACAAAAACTCGGCATTCGCTTAACTGCAGTATTTGTTAATTAACTTTTTCACAATATAAAGCAATTTTTAATGTCAGTGGCTGTGGAAGTCGGTGGAAATAATGCTGAAAATTTGGAGCCCAGTTTGCCCTGTGTACTCAGTGTAATGTCAGACATTTCTCCATGTGGTGCTATGGCAGCAAGTGTATCTCTGGGGAACAAGTGTTTTCTGATTGGTCGTTTGGTAGCAAGCCTTGTCTAGTTAGTTGCCTGACAGCAAGTCTGGCGTTTTTTTACCGAGCCTCTGGGAGCAAGTGGTGACTGACTTAACTCTTCGAAACAGAGCTGTTTCTGTCAGTGTATGAATATCGCCAGTCATCTATAGCAGACCTAGCGAGTTCCAACCAATAATAACTTTATAAATAAGTTTGACTAACTCTTGCTCTCACGGATTTTGTCATAGCTAAACAGGTGTGGCCTGGAATGGGGAGGGCGGCAGAAAACCTCACCCACTCTATGACAGGGTTCTAATCCTTGCCAACCAAAGGGCTCACATGTGCGTATTGATCCCTGTTACTAGGATTTTAAAGCAGCATTCTTTTGTGTCATGACTACAGAGAAACGGCCAGTCTCACAGTTCCCTGCAACTGGTGGCTAAACCTGGCTCCACATGTAATCTTTCCTAAAGGATTCTTTCAAGTATCTCACAGAACAGAGTTTTATGGCAGATGGAACACACCATGTTTCGCATTCCGCTTCTCTATCTGCTTGTGTGAACAGCCCTCAGCTCCTAGTATGTCCATGACCTTTTTGATCCGTTTGACTAAACTTCTGTGTTGCAAGAGCCCGCTAGGAAGAGCTCATCACACCTGCAGAAAGTACCATGTCCGAAAGAACAGACACCATTCGTAATACGCAACTGTGATACATATTATGTAAACTGAAGGTGGAAAGCGGAGAAAGGAAAGCAAAGGGAAGGAACTGGTGATATCAGCTGTATTGGGACTTTATGCAGAATCAGCAGCGATGAGTGAAAATGTGTGATGGACCAGGACTCGATTCTAGCATCTCCTACTTACTTGGCAGTTGCGTTAACCACTGTGCCATGCCAACATAGTGTTTATTGCAAATGCGTGGACTATCTTCGCGCGCTCCTTGTCTGACTCGCACTCCCACGTAATGACATTTACCCGCAGTCCCTGACAATGTCATGCGTGGTAGACAATTTTAGATTACCACTGGAGGTCGGACTTAAATGTCCACCTGCACTGACCGTCGTGGATTCATTACCAATTGAGGTTAATCAGTTATATGAATACGTGGTGTCTGTTCTTCCAAACGTGTCCAAAAGAACAGACACCATGCCTAAGCTGTAGCTGTGAGACATATTATGTAAACTGAAGGTAAAGGGGCAAAGAAAAAATCCAACTGTGAAGATCGTAAACAATTAAACAGTATTGAATTACAATGATTACTCACGAGTTTTCAAAAAATGGCTCTGAGCACTACGGGACTTAACTTCTGAGATCATCAGTCCACTAGAACTTAGAACTACTTAAACCTAACTAACCTAAGGACATCACACACGGCCACCCCGGCCGGCTACGTGTTTTCACTTCCTACTGCATTCTTAGTGTTCTTCCACAAATACATGCACAACTTTTAGAACATTGCACATCACTGACAGTGTATGTACACACATCAAAAATACCGTGCGGTTAAAGGCGCTGCAGTCTGGAACCGCAAGACCGCTACGGTCGCAGGTTCAAATCCTGCCTCGGGCATGGATGTTTGTGATGTCCTTAGGTTAGTTAGGTTTAACTAGTTCTAAGTTCTAGGGGACTAACGACCTCAGCAGTTGTGTCCCATAGTGCTCAGAGCCATTTGAACCATTTTGAATATCAAAAATAGTTTTGCGTCACCCCGGTTCCCAGAACTAAAGATAGACGTTGACTGTGGATATTGTATCACAGACACAGTACTTTGACTGTTCAGAGACGTCACTATACCTGCCCAAAGACGTAAACAACCATGCATGAGCAGCGCCTAATAGACGGAGGCGGTCCGACAGTCGATCAGTTCCAGTCATTCCAGCAGGAAGGAGGTACCCGGCTCTTGTTGTCTGTAGTTCAACCATGCTTAGACGGTCAACACCGCTGTTCGATCGAATCCGCATTGTTACTTTGTGCCAGGAAGGGCTCTCAACTATGGAAGTCTCCAGGCGTCTTGGAGTGAACCAAAGTGATGTTGTTCGGACATGGAGGAAATAGAGAGAGACTGGAACTGTCTATGACATGCCTTGCTCAGGCCGCCCAAGGGCTACTACTGCAGTGGATGACCGCTACCTACGGATTATGGCTCGAAGGAACCCTGACAGCAACGCCAACATGTTGAATAATGGTTTCGTGAAGCCTCAGGACGTCGTGTTACCGCATAAACTGTGCGCAATAGGTTGCATGATGCACAACTTTATTCCCGACGTCCGTGGCGAGGTCCACCTTCGCAACCACGACACGATGCAGCGCGCTACAGATGGGCCCAACAACATGCCGAATGGACCGCTCAGGATTGGCATCACGTTCTCTTCACCAGTGAGTGTCGAATATGCCTTCAGCCAGACAATCCGCGGAGACGAGTTTGGAGGCAACCCGGCCAGGCTGAACGCCTTATACACACTGTCCAGCGAATGCAGCAAGGTGGAGGTTTCCGGTTGTTTTGGGGTGGTATTATGTGGGGCCGATATACGCCGCTGGCGGTCATGGGAGGCGCCGTAACGACTCTACAATACGTGAATGCCATCCTCCGACCGACAATGCAACCATATCGGCAGCATATTGGCGAGGCATTCGATTTCATGGACGACAATTCGCAGCCCCATCGTGCACATCTTGTGAATGACTTCCTTTAGGATATCGACGTCGCTCGACTAGAATGGCCAGCATGTTCTCCAGACACGAACCCTACTGAACATGCCTGGGATAGACTGAAAAGGGCTGTTTATGGACTATGTGACCCACCAACCACTCTGAGGGATCGAAGCCGAATTGCCGTTGAGGAGTGGGACAATCTGGCCCAACAGTGCCTTGATGAACTTGTGGATAGTTATGCATCAGTGCAAGAGGGCGTGCTACTGGGTATTAGAAGTACCGGCGTGTACAGCAATCTGGACCATCACCTCTGAAGGTCTCGCTGTATGGTGGTACAACATGCAATGTGTGGTTTTCATGGAACCGAGGTGATGCAAAACTTTTTTTGATGTGTGTATATATGTCATCATGTGTGGAGGAACAAATACCTCAAGCAACTTGTTTTTGTGTTGCGAAATGAGACGTCATTTGTTATCTGCGGCTGTGGAAGCGACAGCTATTCTTGTTTCTTTCTCTCTCTCTCTCTCTCCCTGTCTCTCTCTCTCTCTCTCTCTCTCTCTCTCTCTCTCTCTCTGTGTGTGTGAGTGTGTGTGTGTGTGTGTGTGTGTGTTAGTGTATGGCCATTTGTTTCTTAGCAGGGGATGATACGTCATCGTCGGTGTGTGTGTGTGTGTGTGTGTGTGTGTGTGTGTGTGTGTGTGTGTGTGGAGGGGAAGGCTGCAAATGTTGCATGGCTGGTAACATACTTCGCTGATGTTTCATGTTCTTCATATTTTGCTTCAATATACTGTTTGTTCTAAGTGCACAGCATAACAGTTGCTACAGTGGAGATGGTAAATGCCAGATTTTTACGTATTTTCATCTTCTTCCTTCAAATATATTTTTTTGCAATTATTACGTTTCTTAGCTAATTTTATTTCTTTTTTAAAAATATTACCAATTCTGTGTGTCACCTTTTGTTCCATATAGAAATGTGTTACCACCTTGGCTGGTAAGCTTTAATGCTGTATCTTTTTTGAGTAATAGTGGTTTTATTAGTTTGTGTTTATTGTGAGTGTGGTGCGTCCCTGGATTTGTGCCATGTTTCGTTTTACTTTTGTTGAGCTTGTTTTATTTGCATCTCTTTCTGGATTTTCCCATTTAATTTTGTAACTAGAGATTTTTTGTATCCGTTGTTTTCTTCTGTATGAGTTATTATGCCAAGCTCATTACTGCAGCTCTTTTTGTCTAGTGGTACTGTGTTTGGTCTATGGAGCACACATTTGATAGCAGTTTGCCTTTGGGACCGTAGATGGTTTGATGAATAGAAAGTCAAATCAAACACCTTTCAGCCGCCTAATTTCCAAACTATTATTTTATTTGGCCACCAGTTTCAGCGATTTACTACGCCATCTTCAGGCCTCTGTGCACAGGCAACAATAGGTAACGAAAAAGGGGTTCGTGTAAATCTTATATACAGTGGTAATCTGTAACCAAATAACAATACCAAACAGTACAGGAAGTTACATAAAGCTACAGATAAATTAAGGAATAAATAGGAGAACGGTTGCACACTCTGTTAACTTAAGCTAGGGCGCAAAGTATATACGTCATAGAATCGTAACTAAACGGAGGTCAATATTGCATGTTATGCATAGATACACATTGTATAATCCTAATGCAATGTCCGTGAAACAATTGGAGTAAAACAATATAGTCATATACTGACGAGTACAGACTGAAGGTAAAACATTTGATTACATATTGTCATATACTAGTAACACATGTACCATTTAATGGAGGTCAACCCCATAACTATCTGCATAGTCATGTTCCATGTCCTAATAATAACTAATAAAACGAGAATGTAAAGATACATCAATGCAATTTAATGAGTCTGCTGGTAAGCAGGCGTGTGGCTAGCTGATATACCAAACCATAAACTATGAAGTAAGTCTAAAGAAAAGTACTGCGATACATACGCAATATATTAGAAAGACATTCATTACAATGAGAACAACTCTAGGCTGTATGTATATATGTCATGTAGCCCTAAAGCAAGGTAAGACAAGGGATAGTATGACCTACGACAAGAAAACCGCCAGAACACAGGTGTACGGGTACGCCATAAAATGTGTAATATGTCATTTGGAACCTTTATGCTTAGATGGTTAATTGAGAATGTTGATACCAAGTTATGTACCAGAACACTGCGCCGCGTAGTATCAAGGCATTAGAGGTTCAGGAGTGCAATCTGAAAAAACACCCACTTCAACTAATGAAAGTAGTAGTCGTGTGAAAACGAACTCTCGTCGTGTAGCATGAAAACAATATAAAGAGGGAGAACTCACAACACTAACACCGAAATTCCCACTAATGTAGTTCAGCGACCATCGTTGTTACACGTCGAAGAATGAAGGTAAGCACGTAAGTAGGTCAAGGAAACGTTAACATACGTCACACAGGACTTGTGAAAACAACTAGGAAGCTGCAAAAAACTAACATCTGTACTATTTCAAGAATAGTACCTGCACGATTGTAGGACAACCTAGAAAAGTGATGTTACAAACGAAGTAAGGAATATGTGTAAGGAAATATTCCTGTACATATTGAAGACCAGTATATACAATATCGTGTTTTGTTACCCGTTCATTGTACGAAATTGTTAGCGAGAAGTACGACAGTGACAAACTGCAATTACGTATTCCTTATAAAGTGGTGTCTCATGAAAGCGAGTCATAACCAGGAAACTACGTCGATGTGTTCTAATATAAAGGCAAACACGTTCGTTGCGGTATATTACATAGTCTGTGTCATTAGAAATGTTTCATTGAATAAGTTGCATCTTATGAGTCTGTGATAGATAAATTGCATTCTCATTTTATTAGTTATTATTATTGTATGGAACAAGATGGTACAGATAGTTACGAGGTTAACTTCAAGTAAGTGGTTTATGTTTTACTAGTGTATGACAACATGTAATCAAATGTTTTACCTTCAGTCTGTACTCGTCAGTATATGACTATATTGTTTTACTCTGTTTGTTTCGCGGGCATTGCACTAGCATTATATCGTGATTATCTGTGCATAACATGCAATATTGACCTTCGTTTTGTAGGTTCTTTTTTACGATTATATGACTATATACTGTGCTCATTAGTATAAGTTAATACAGTGTGCAACAGTTCTCTTATTTTATTCCTTAATTTATATGTAACTTATATAACTTCCTGTAATGTTTGGTATTGTTATGTTATTACAGATTACCACTGTATATAAGACTTGTACCATCCCCATTTTTGGTTATCTATTTCATTCTGTTACCATTGCTGTCTGCACTCAGGCGCCTGAAGATGGTGTAGTAAATTGCCGAAACTGGTAGCCAAATAAAATAACAGTTTGGAAATTAGGTGGCCGAAAGATGTTTGATTTGACAATCTGTTCTGAACAGCTGAGTCCCGCAACCATCTCTGAAAAGATGGACATAAGGAGGTTTGATGAATGGTGTACACTACAACAAACACAACATTGTATTATCTTAAGTGTATTTAAGTGTGTTTTCAGATAAAATTCGACACTTATATATATGGTGATTCCAGATGTGGAAAAACGAATGGTTGCTAACCATCAACAAGTGTGGTCTCAAATTTAAGTATATGTGTATATGTTCCAAATCGTTTCAGCAACGTAAGTATCAGTTTATTGGACAAGTGTCTGAAAATTTTAGTGATGTTGAACATTTCATGTTTTCGAGTAAGGAGAGTATAATATCGATCCATGAAGCACTATTGTTTTCGGTTTTTTTATTTTCAATAATACTGCTTGTGATGAGGAAGATCATTTGAAGGAATACTTTTCTGCATGTCTCCGTTACGGCATATTTTACATGGCAGTTTATCCACAAAGTTCACAAAACATATTTTATAATATACTGTATACATCCCCAACAGTCAGTGTTGTTGATTCTATAAGGCTACGTCATAACTGCAGACAGTATTCTACACTGCCAATGATTGTACAGGTATTTTCTGCAACTGTAATGAGCACTTTCTAGTTGGCTCTTGCAACGTAGACGTTTAGTTAAAATGATGAGGAGAGATCATAAACGTGCTCAGACCTGAGAGCTGTTCGCCAGAGCAGGTAGGAGAAGTAGAATTCACCCCATCTCATCTTAGCACAGCAGGCTATATCGGGTGGCCTATCTGTCATAAAACTCATTTGTGCGAGATGCCTGAAAGGAATCCTTTTGGAAAGATAGCATGTCGAGCCAGGCTTAGCCAGCAGAATTACAGCGAACCATGGGACTGTCTGATTCTCTGCAGTCATGCCACACAAAAATATTCGTTTAATGTCATAGTAATAGGCACTCTCATTTGCTCACAGTAATTATTTCTGTAGGTGTGCTTTCCCATGGGTATGTAGATGTAAGCCCTTTGGTTGGCTAGGTTAGAAACATGGTATGTACTGGGAGAATTTTCTGCCGGCCGTCCCGATACCAAAGCATCTCTGACCATGATAAAATCCGTGAGCGCAGGAATTTGTTAAACTTATGTATGGAATTATTATTGGATGGAAATCGCAAGTTTTGTTACAATTGGCCAGCGAGATTCCTGTATTGGGAGAAACAGCCTAGTTTGGAACAGTTAAGTCAGACAATACTCGCTGTCAGTCGTCTGATGAGAGAACAGTTGCTGCCAGCCCATTGATGGTAACACTTTCTGTCGTGCAACTGATGGAACAAGACTTGGTGCCAAGCGACCGATGAGAGACCACTTGTTGTCGGTACACTAAGGTGCTGCTGTAGCGTCACGTAGAGAGATTTCTACATATTAGAACTGAGTACAGACTCAGAATTCCCAGCCGTTATTGCAGCCATCTTCCACAGTCACACTACCGACACCACCCACATTAAAAATTATTTTTTGTTGTGAGTAAGTTAACGAACAGACACTACAGCTAACTGCATGCTGAATTCTCGTTTTAAGCTGAAATAAACTTCTCACGTCGTATCATACACATGAAGGGCTAAGTGACAGGTCCAGTTTTTGCGGCTAGTAAATAACGAAAATTCGTGCAGTTTAAAGTGTATTAAGTGTTTTAATTCTATTTTTAAGCTTTTACTCTGTGTTACAATCCATGACGAACGTTGATGTTGGCGTAGGATAGTTGAACAATGAGTGGTATGTGTTGATTTTGGGTTGGAGTTTGTCAGTGTTATGCCGTTGTAATATTTTACATTGTGGGCTAAGAAACACGCTAGAAGTCATGCAGCTAATTACACTCTAAGAGAGAAAAAAAGATGCACCACGAAGGAATTAGATGAATGAGATCAGTAGATGTGACGTACATGTACAGAAAAGTAATTGATTATAATTTCAGAGAAATGGCTTCACTAATTGAGCAAATCAAGAACGTGTTGGTTCACCTCTGGCCCTAGTTACTTGGCTTGGTATTGCTAGGCAGAGTTGCTGGATGTCCTCCTGATGGATACTGTGCCAAATTATGTCCAACTGTCGCGTTACATCATCAAATCATCAAAATAACAAGCTGGTGCGAAAGCCCTGCCTAAAATGCTCCAAATGTTCTCAATTGGAGAGACATCCGACCAACTTGCTGTCCACTGTACGGTTTGGCGAGCATGAAGACAAGCAGTGGAAACTCTTGCCATGTGTGGGCGGGAATTATCTTGCTATGAAAGGAAACAGAATGGGGCACCCCAGACCATCACTACTGCGTGTCGAGCCGTATGGCGGATAACAGTCAGGTTGGTATCCCACTGCTGTCCAACATGTCTCCAAACAAGTTTTGGCTGCTTTCGCTATCTAGGGGGCGCATTAAAAGCCAAATACTGCTGAGTCGACAGTATACAATATGAATATACACATGAATCGAATGGTCGAAGGTTCCAATCACTCGGCAATTGCGAATTTTGAACGTAACATAGACATTTATAAATGAAAGATTGCAATTAAATAAATTCTGCAGGTACTATTTTAACGACTTTAAATGATGAGTACGATAGCAGAAGTGCCTTTAAGAATGCCCTTTATTACTGTAAACACTTATTAGTGTCGATGGTCAAGGAATTAAATAAAGTATAAGTTGAATAACAGGGAAACAATAGATACCTACTTAACGTAATCAGTTATGAGCAACAACATGGCTCGCAAGATATTCAGTTCTAGACGCATACTAAGTCTTCACTGCAGAAGCCATGGAAATCTCACAAGTGCACAAGTCGACACTGCGAAATATTTCTATCTCCCGCGACCACGCGCAAACTGGTCCACTCTCCAAATCCTTCTCGCGACTGTCCGTCCGACGCGCCGTACTTTCCAGGACTCTCTGTGTGTCCCGTGCGACTGTCCCTCGCGCCGCACTGTCCAGGACTCCCTCGTGTCCTCTCCCGCACTCCTCTCCCACTTCTATCAAGTCTCCCCATTCACGAGCGTTGTGATTGGCTAGAGTACTCCTGCCATGTCTTCAAGCCAACGAACACTCACAAACGTAATGAAACACATATGAAATACTGGATTTACATTTAACTAGCTTCAAATTAAATAAATATTCCTATGGCTGGAACACAAACACACTCTAACACACATCATTAAATACACAAACAAATTAAATAATCATATATCAAAGGAATAAAACAGAAGTAAGCCAGTAGCCTAATGTCTCTGTGCTTTCTAAGACACAGTAAATAACTGACCAATTTCTTCATGAATAGTATATATCGAATATAAACAAAGATGTAGATGAATAAATATATTTATAAACATGCTGCTACCGTTTTTTCGTGTACCTGTGGAGTACTTACGGCCTGACGCGATCGATAGTAATCGGCCACTTTGATCTATAATAACTCAGGTACTATTCAAGTTACATACCTGTAATTTATACCAATTTAGGTTTACACTAATAGCTTATAAAGACATGTCGATCGACAAAATCGGATGAACCGTTTGGATTTTGGAAATTCGGTGCTGGGTGTTACTTGTATAATTTACAGTCAGATACTAAACTTTAAACTAATAAAGGTATTGATAATCTGATTACACCATCAGAATCGTCGTGCAAATAATGGTAATTTACATGTTTCTTTTTGAGGTATCATGATTCATCTGGCTCTATTAATTTCCATACGAAATGTGAAATGTCTGCCATTAAGTTTTCACAAAGTCCGGCATCTTTGGCACTCCCGGCATGTCTCCTTCATCGACACAGTGTCATCATGGAATTCCCAGCCACACGACTGGCTGGACCATGTGGTCCAGTCGTTGTGCCGCATCACGCGATTGCTAACGAGCCGCGGCTTGCCGAACGGCCTGAGCGGTGACCGCCAACTCTGAACTTAAAATATTTACAGGGCGCCACAACTCGCTCGTTACCTCACAAGCCCGACAACTCACACTGATGGAGTGACATTTATTTTCATAGCAGACCCCCCTTTGGTTGTCATCTGCATCATCTTTACACCACAGCGCTACGTTGACGATATTCTACGTCCCATTCTGTTGCGCTTCATGGCAAGCCATCCTGGGTTCAAATTTCAGCAAAATAACGCGCGCCCACATATGGCGAGGGTTTATATTGTTTGTGTTCATACTTGTCAAACACAACTTTCGCCAGTTGGGGAGGCGGTCCTCCCCAGTTGAGAACGTTCGGAGCATTTTGGGCAAGACCCTCCAACCAGCTCAGGATTTTGATGATCGAACACCCCCATGAGACAGAATTTGGCTCGATATTCGTCAGGAGGTCATTCAGCAAGTCTACCAATAAATGTCAAGCCGTATAACTGCATACGTAATGGCCAGAGGTGGACGAATGCATTATTGGCGCCGAGCGGGGTAGCCGCGTGGTTTCAGGCGCCTTGCCACGGACCTCGCGGCTTCCCCCGTCGGAGGTTCGGGTCCTCCCTTGGGCTTGGGTGTGTGTGTTGTCCTCAGCATAAGTTAGTTTAAGTTAGATGAAGTAGTGTGTAAGCATAGGGACCGATGACCTCAGCAATTTTGTCCCATAGGAACTTACCACCATCACCGGCATTATTGACTTGCTCAGTTTGTAAAGCTCTTTGTGCTGAATATATCATCTAATATTTCTGAAAGTGTAATCATTTGTTTGCCTGTACCTGTACATGACATTTACCTATTTGTGTCCCAATCGGATAATTACTCTGTGATGCATCGTCTTCTTTCCCAGAATGTATTTACGTCACATTGTGTTAATGTCTTTACACAGAAATCAGATACACACACATCTGCATAAGGTGCTCTGATTTTTGGCTGGTAAATCTGTAGTTTGGTATAGCAGTATTACCAATTTTACCAATTTCCAGATTTTATGTCTTAACAATTTGTCTACTGTACAGCCAATACTACCAATTTATGCCACTACTTAACACTTTCCAGACTATTCTATGATGTTATTATTTTATACTGTGAAAGTATCATACCTCACTATTTTTTAACTTTGTTTCTCAATACAGCACCTGATCCAAAAACTACAGAGCAGAGGCTTCAAATGGAGAAGAACAGCACATGACAAATAACAAATGTGGTTTTGAGGACTAAATTATTTAAAGATGTTGACACGATGTTACTGAGGTGTGTGCCACATGTGAGACCCTGATGTGACATATGTGTGATGCATGTTTGATGCCGTCATGACGCCATACATATGACGCTGTCAGATCATTCGGCTAAATATGGCATACAAAAAATTAATTTGTATAACAAATACCCGAGAACTGAGCTAGAATGGAGAGCGTATTCCTCGAAAGTATGTCTTCCTTGGAGTGCAGCTGAGAAGATATGATAGCATGCACGCTATCGAACTTCAAAAATTAAAACTGCCCGCAGACTGGGGTGCCAAGACTGGACGCCGTTGGTGGCCTGGGGCCCCTCCGCGTTTTCGCAAAAACGCGTAACGCCTTTTGACACAGTGGGAAAAGGGAGGGGCGAATTCTGCGAATAAAATCATTGCACTAGATTCCAGGAAAAGACCTGATGATGATGTCATCAATTCCCGGAATGCTGATGCTGATGTCAGCGACTTGTGCCAGAACATTCACTACTCTTTTGCTAACGCAGTTTATGGTTTCCTTTGCCCGCAGCATTATCTGTGTGATCGCTCCAGTGTATGTTGCTCGTAATTTTAATTCCTAGGTATTTAGTTGAACTGTCAGCCTTTACATTTTTGTGATTTATCGTGTAACCGAAATTAAACAATGGCGAGAAATGCGTTTCTGGTGGGGGGAAATTTGTTAACATGGGATAAATACACTGGTCAGCAAAAATATGATGACCAACTCCTTAATAGTTTTTTTCTCCATCTCTGGAAAGACATACATCATAGATTCAGCGTAGCAGGGATCCGACTGTTGTTAGTAGGTTTGTGGAGATATGTGGCAGTAGATATCTACGCACAAGTCATGTAATTCTTGTAAATAACGGGGCGCTGATTAGCGTACGTGGTGATGGCACCCGATAGAAACCCAGATGGGTTTTTATAGGATTTTCATCAGGCGAATTGGTCGCCGAACCATCAAAGTGAGTTCACTACAATACTCCTTAAACCCACTGCAGCACGGTTCTGTCTCCAAGACACGGACAGTTATACTACTGAAAGATGACATCGTTGTCGGGGAAAACACCAAGTATGGAGGGATGCAAGTGGTTTGCAGCTGTCAGCGTGTCTTCCATTACTACCGCAGATCGCATGCAAGTGCCGGACAATGTGCTCTATACCATAATACTGCTCCCAGCAGCCTGCGTCTGTGGCGCCGTGCACGTTTCTATCCGCCGTTCACCCCGGCGACGGAATTTGTGGAGACGAAGTGTAGCAAAAATGTGATTCACCCGAAGAACCGACACATCTCCATTGACCGTTGTTTGAATCCTGATAGTTCGTACCCATTGCAATCGTAATTGACGAAGTCGTTGTGTCAACACTTAACACATAGGGGTACTCTGCAGCGGAGCTCCATTTTCGACGATGTATGATGAACATTACGCTCCAAAAAACTTGTGCGTGCACCAGCATTGTGTTCTTTCGACAGAGTTGCCACAGATCACGATCTATCCTACTTTACAGAGCAGACAAGCGGAGGAGGAGGAGGAGGAGAAGGTTAATGTTTAACGTCCCGTCCACAACGAGGTCATTAGAGATGGAGAACAAGCGATTTAGGAAAATCACGAAAACCTAAATCAGGATGGTCGGAAGCAGGTTTGAACCGTCGTCCTTTTGAATGCGAGTCCAGTGTCCTAACCACTGAATTTTATTTGAATAAAAATGTTCAGACGTTAATATACATTGATAGACCAAAATACATGACCATCTGCTTAATAGTGCGTTGGTCCACATTTGGAACGTAACACAGCAGCGATTCGGAGTGAGATGGATTCTTGGTAGGTTCCCAGATATATGTGCCACGACACAGCGACGCAAAGGTCATGCAGTTCCCGTAAATTATGGACTGATTGTTTGTTGGTTTGTGGACGCTGAGTTGGTTCACGAAAGTGTCCCATGGGGTTCGCATCAGGCGAATTTGGTGGCCAAGACATCAACACGAGTTCACCGTCATGCTAATCATACCACTGTAGCACGATTCTGGTCTTGTGTCACTGACAGTTATACTTCTGGAAGATGGCATGAACCGGCCGCTGTGGTCGAGCGGTTCTAGGCGCTTCAGTCCGGAACCGTGCTGCTGCTACGGTCGCAGGTTCGAATCCTGCCTCGGGCACGGATGTGTGTGATGTCCTTAGGCTAGTTAGGTTTAAGTAGTTCTAAGTCTAGAGGACTGATGACCTCAGATGTTAAAGTTCCACAGTGCTTGGAGCCATTTGAACCATTTCAACTTAACCACCTCGCTCGGTAGCAGATAAACCTCCGAATACCACGCTCTGTGAAGAGTCGTGGGCTTCCAACAATTATGTTCCTAGTGGAAGTTTCACTGTCCTTGTACCTCTTTCTATAGATGCCCAAGACAGTAACACGTAAACATTAGAGCAGCTTCGCCGAGATAATCGTGCACAGACCCTACGTAATAACAATCAGCCTTTTTTCAAAGTCGTTTATCTCAATGAATTTTCCCACTTGTAGCCCATGTTTTGGCTAGGGTGATCCCCCGTCCGTGTCTGCTCAGCTAACATACTTTAGTTACCGAGTCAAGCGTCCGCCACACCCCTGGGCGGCATCCTACGTCGCGGTGGGCAGTGATCGTAAGTTTTGGCTTGTGTAAGGGTTAGCGAGTCTTTCTGATGGTAGTTGTTTGGAGTTTAGCCTTATACGGAAGTAAAACGTGAGCGATGAGCAGTTCACACAGGAAGAGAATAGAAACGTTGAAATGTTGTGCTACAGAAGAATGATGAAGGATAAATGGGTAGATAGCGTAACTAATGAGCTTTGAAGAGAAGTGAGGAAAAATGAAATTTCTGGCACAAGATGACTGAAAGAAGAATTAGTTGATAGGACACACTTTGAGACATCAAAGAATCGTCAATTTAGATTTGGAGGGAAGTGTGGTGTGTAGGGGTCAAAACTGTAGAGGAAGGCCGAGAGATGAATACAACAAGCAGGTTCAGGCTGACTTATGTTGGTGCAGTTATTCGGATATGGAGAGACTTGCTCACGGTGGAGTAGCACGGAGGGCTGCATCAAACCAGTCTTCGCACTGAAGACCACAGCAACAATAAATAATTTATAACAAGATTTTCCTTATTGGTACAATAAGTGTAAATATGTCAGGTTGCGCAAAAACCTAAAAAAAGAATTGTTCCAAAACTTTCATTGTAAGGCTGAGACATAGCCGTACTTCGTGTGGTATGATCTACATACCACTATATATTACAGTGAAGACGTTTCAGTATATCGCACTATGACAACTTAGGTTGTGGCTTCCTCGACTTTCGCCGTAGAGTTAAAACCTGTAAGTTCCTCGTAAACGACTATCTGGAATGCGTGAAATTTTGTTATTGCTTTCCTTTCTATTACGACTGTGTCTACTTGTAGTCAAGATAAGCTTTGCCGCCAGGGCCGGCCGGTGTGGCCGAGCGGTTCTAGGCGCTTCAGTCTGGAACCGCGCGACCGCTACGGTCGCAGGCTCGAATCCTGCTTGGGGCATGGCTGTGTGTGATGTCCGTAGGTTAGTTAGATTTAAGTAGTTCTAAGCTCTAGGGGACTGATGACCTCAGATGTTAAGTCCCACAGTGCTCAGAGCCATTTGAACAATTTTTTGCCGCCAGGGGATGAAAATACTCATACCAGACACCAAGAATTGCTCAGAAAAGCGATAACATTACCATATTAGTGATCAGCTGCGAAAGCATGCGTAAATAGTGGCAGAGTCTTAACTATTGAGAAGGTCTGGTACTCGCATATTAATCGATACAGAGAGTTGGCTAAAACCAGAAATTGATAGTAGTGAAATTTGGCCAAACGCATGTCAGACTCCATGAGATGAGTGCAGGCGCACTGGTAACAGTACACTAGCATCTTAAATAAACAGAAATAGATATTAAGTTTTCATACGAAGGATAAAGGGTTTAGCTGGATCTTACTGACTGTTATCAACCGTATCTTTAGAAGTGGCTCAAAACGCCAAAAAATTCTCAATTAACCAGACAAATGTATTACACTTGAAGCTAACAGTCGATGAAGATGTACAATAATATGTTTCTAGTAGAATAACAAAGAACGTTACCGAGTTCAAAATGGCTCTGAGTACTATGCGACTTAACTTCTGAGGTCATCAGTCGCCTAGAACTTAGAACTAATTAAACCTAACTAGCCTAGGGACATCACACACATCCATGCCCGAGGCAGGATTCGAACCTGCGACCGTAGCGGTCGCTCGGCTCCAGACTGTAGCGCCTAGAACCGCAAGGCCACTCCGGTCGGCTACCGAGTTCCCCAAGAATGTATCCACTTGATATACAAACAACGTTAGAAGCTTTTTCTTAAAAACAAACAGCGCCCACTGGACATAGCCACGAAGCGAAGCATAAATCTGCAGATAGACAGGTGTAGATAACGCAGTACCAGGCCACCCAAAGAGCAGTGCGGTAAGTCTTCAAGAACGGATGGATAAAGCTTTTACCTCAAAACCTCTTCTAAATACATAAGAAATTTTGGTCAAATGTTAACCTTTCTGCGCCATGAAAATTAGTATCCCGCACCTGTTAAGGAAATCGAAATAGAGAATAGTAAGACGAAATAAAATGAGTTGAATAATTTCTTCAGAACCCCTTTCAGGAGGGAAAAAGAAAATTGCCATCATTCAATTTACGTTACGATGCAGATAAAACTGACAAATTAAGAATTACTAGGCGTGCTAATAAGCAGCTGAAATTCCCAAAACCTGACAAGGCCTCAGGGTTTCGACGGAATATCTGTCAGGATATACAGAGGATTTAGCAGTGGATTACTTTCAATATTTACCATTTACCGCAAAATAATTGTGCAGACAGCTGTTTCCAGATATTGGAAAAGAGCACAGGCCACAGAATCCCACGTAATACTTAGCAGATCTGATCCATGGAATTGCCGTCCTCGCCGTAACATGCTCAACATCAACTGACAGAGCCATACTTAACTTCATAGCTGTCGATGATTGTTGAAGATAATACTGGAACGCAGTTTATAACTTTTGTTATGTAGCACAGTGTGTTTCTGTAACCCTATTTTGATTATTAACAGCACTTTTTAATTCTTAAATGTCAGGAACGACACATAGAAAGTATCTGCTTTACTTTATGGCGGTATTTGAAGCCTATTATGATAGAGAGTAGTTCCCAATATTTCTTATCCCATTTTTCAGCTTGGAGAAGCCGGTTCTATCTGGAAATAATCACATGGCTCGTAGTGCAACGTGTAATGTGACTTCTTCGTCTCGTCCAAATTTAAAACCGTTTCTAAACTTTGCTGACGTTATGAAGGAAGCCGTTGTAAAAACAAAATAACAGTACGCAGTTACGTTCTAAAATTAATAGATGGAAAAATGTTGGGGAGAATCGACTGTTGTTGATTATGATAATGTAGCAGTAATAATACCGCAGGTGAACATGGATCGCAGGGAATCTCTAGGACATGACACTTACCTAGTGAACCACAAAGCCAGGCAATAAGATCTCATGACAAAAATATTATGCAGGGAGAGAGAGAACTCCACCGACAAACTTTCAGACCTTGTTCAGGGTAACTTCTGAGTATTTTGTTATAAGGAAACCACGATTTCTGGTGGCTCATTACAGAGTTCCACATTTCATTCAGTTTCTTGCTCCAACTAGCTTTGCATGGCTATTAAACTGAAAATAGTGTACAACAGTGAAAATTTCGACAATATGTCCTCCTAAAGTTCCTAGAAGAAGGACCGCTGATAATTGTCACCTTATTTGATTTTCACTCGATGCTTGGAGCCACACTGTAGTGCAGTTTAAACGAAAATTGATTGGTCGTAATGGTCCTGTTTCATGACCAGCACGGTCACGAGACATGACACCAGTGTACTTCTTCTTCTGGAGGCGCAAGAAGAGCCTAGTTTACGAGACTGCGGTCGATACTCGCACGGGCCCGGAAGCAGCCGTGGAAGTAGTACTCCAAACTCCAGGAATTCTTCAGCGTGTAAGACAGTCAGTGGTGCGTCGCTGTGCACTCTATGTGAACATGGTGGTCGAAATTTTGAACAATACCTGTAAGGGAACAGCTCTGCATTTGTTACGTGTTGTACTGTGTGCTGGCAGAATACACTGAACGCAATGTGATAGAAGAACACGGGTTGTTACATTACACCGTGTTATTTGTTTTACGGCTTAGTTACTGCATATTATTGGCTTCTTCACTGTTGTAAAGGTATTTTAGCAGAAACAGGGTTGGCTGTGGAGGCACACCAAGTAAATCAAAATTATTTTATTATTCTCTGACCATCAGCCAGAGACCGTGGGGCTCTTGTACCAAAATACTTAGAAGGTATCCCTGAACAATCACTGAAAGTTTGACGGGGAAGTTGTGGTTTACCCTGCTTAGCGCGGCTCACACAGTAAATTACAAATGAACTGGTACTGCTCTAACTCATTTGGTTTTACAAAGGATACTCTCCGGCATTGGCTCCTTAGCTAGCTTGCATTTACAGTGAATCACTCATCCATCACAAGGCTCCAACCGACTGGAAAAAAGTTCAGGTGACTCCTGTATGTTGTTTGTTGTTGTGGTCTTCAGTCCAGAGAGTGGTCTGATGCAGCTCTCCATGCTGCTCTATCCTGTGCAAGCTTCTTCATCTCCCAGTACCTACTGCAACCTACATCCTTCTGAATCTGCTTATTGTGTTCATCTCTGGGTCTTCCTCTACGATTTTTACCCTCCACGCTGCCCTCCAATGCTAAACTGGTGATCCCTTGATGCCTCAGAGCATGTCCTACCAACCGACCCTTCTCCTAGTCAAGTTGTACCACAAATTTCTCTTCTCCCCAATTCTATTCAACACCTCCTCACTAGTTATGTGATCTACCCATCTAATCTTCAGCATTCTTCTGTAGCACCACATTTCAAAAGCTTCTATTCTCTTCTTGTCCAAAATATTTATCGTCCATGTTTCACTTCCATACATGGCTACACTCCATACAAATACTTTCAGAAACGACTTCCTGACACTTAAATCTATACTCGATGTTAACAAATTTCTCTTCTTCAGAAACGATTTCCTTGCCATTGCCAGTCTACATTTTATATCCTCTCTACTTCGACCATCATCAGTTATTTTGCTTCCCAAATAGCAAAACTCATTTACTACTTTAAGCGTCTCATTTCCTAATCTAATTCCCTCAGCATCGCCCGACTTAATTCGACTACATTCCATTATCCTCGTTTTGCTTTTGTTGATGTTCATCTTATATCCTCCTTTCAAGACTCTCTCCATTCCGTTCAACTGCTCTTCCAAGTCTTTTGCTCTCTTTGACAGAATTACAATGTCATCGGCGAACCTCAAAGTTTTTATTTCTGCTCCATGGATTTTCATACCTACTCCGAATTTTTCTTTTGTTTCCTTTACTGATTGCTCAATATACAGATTGAATAACATCGGGGATAGGCTACGACCCTGTCTCACTCCCTTCCCAACCACTGCTTCCCTTTCATGCCCCTCGACTCTTATAACTGCCTTCTGGCTTCTGTACAAATTGTAAATAGCCTTTCACTCCCTGTATTTTACCCCTACCACCTTCAGAATTTGAAAGAGAGTATTCCAGTTAACATTATCAAAAGCTTTCTCTAAGTCTACAAATGCTAGAAACGTAGGTTTGCCTTTCCTTAATCTATTTTCTAAGATAAGTCGTAGGGTCAGTATTGCCTCACGTGTTCCAATATTTCTACGGAATCCAAACTGATGTTCCTCGAGGTCAACTTCTACCAGTTTTTCCATTCGTCTGTAAAGAATTTGCGGTTTGCAGCTGTGACTTATTTAACCGATAATTCGGTAATTTTCACATCTGTCAACATCTGCTGTCTTTGGGATTGGAATTATTGTATTCCTCCTGTATGTAAGAAAGGTAAAAGATAGAACCCACAAAATTAGAGACCAATATATCTATGTTCTGTCTGCTGCAGAATCCTTGAACGTATTCTTTCATGAGACTGGAAAGCTTATGTCCACGAATTAGCGTTGTTTTAGAAAGCATCGCTCGTGCGAAACTGAGCTTGCCCTTTTCTCGTATGATATACTGCGAACTGTGGATGAAGGGCAACATGCTGTTTAATGAAGGTCCGAGCATGTGGAGTAAGTTCGTATATATGTGAGTGGCTCGAAGATTTCTTAAGTAAGAGTTCCCAGTGTGTTCTTGGCGGGGAGACACAAGGGTATTAGTCGGGAGTGACCCAGGGAAGTGTGACAGGACTGCTATTCTTCTCTATATATACAAACGATTTGGTGGACAGCGTGGGTAGCAATCTGCGGTTGTTTGCTGATGATGCTGTGGTGCACGGTAAGGTGCCGAAATTGAGTGACTGTAGGAAGAGACAAGACGACTTATACAATATCTCCAGTTGGTGTGATAAATGGCAGCTAGCTGTAAATGTGGAAAAATGTAAGTTACTGCAGGTGGGTAGGAAGAATATACCTTTAATGTTCGGATACAGTATTAATAGTTTGCTGCTTTACACAATGAAGTTGTTAAAATATATAGGCGTAACGTTGCAGATCGATATGAAATGGGATGAACATGAGAGAACTGTGGTGGGGAAGGCGAATGGACGGCTTCTGTTTATTGGGAGAATTTTAGGAAAGTGTGGTTCACATGTAAAGGAGACAGCGTATAGGCCTCTGGTGCGACCTATTCTTGAGTACTGTTCGAGTGTTTGGGATCCGTACCATGTCGGATTGAAGGAAGATATTGACACCATTCAGAGGCGGGCTGCTAGATTTTTTACCGGTAGGTTCGAACGACACGCAACTATTACGGAGATGTTTCGGGAACTCAAATGGGAATCCCTGGAGGAAAGGCGACGTCTTATAAAGGAACACTACTAAGAAAATTTTGAGAACCGGCGTTTGAAGTTGACTGCGAACAATTCTACTGCCGCCATTGTACACTACTGGCCTTTAAAATTGCTACATCAAGAAGAAATGCAGATGATAAATGGCTGTTCATTGGACAAATATATTATACTAGAACTGACATGTGATTACATTTTCACGCAATTTGGGTGCATAGATCCTGAGAAATCAGTACACAGAACAACCACTTATGGCCGTAATAACGGCTTGGATACGCCTGGGCATTGAGTCAAACAGAGCTTGGATGGGGTGTACAGGTACAGCTGCACATGTAGCTTCAACACGATACCACAGTTCATCAAGAGTAGTGACTGGCGTATTGTGACGAGCCCATTGTTCGGCCACCATTGACCAGATGTTTCCAATTGGTGAGAGATCTGGAGAATGTGCTGGCCAGGGCAGCAGTCGAACATTTTCTGTATCCAGAGAGGCCTGTACAGGACCTGCAACATGAGGTCGTGCATTATCCTGCTGAAATGTAGGGTTTCGTAGGGATCGAATGAAAGGTAGAGCCACGGGTCGTAACACATCTGAAATGTAACGTCCACTGTTCAAAGTGGCGTCAATGCGAACAAGAGGTGACCGAGACGTGTAACCAATGGCACTCCAAATTATCACGCCGGGTGATACGCCAGTATGGCGATGACGAATACACGCTTCCAATGTGCGTTCACCGCGGTGTCGCCAAACACGGATGCGACCATCATGATGCTGTAAACAGAACCTGGATTCATCCGAAAAAATTACGTTTTGCCATTCGTGCACCCAGGTTCGTCGTTGAGTACACCATCACAGGCGCTCCTGTCTGTGATGCAGCGTCAAGGGTAAGCGCAGCCATGGTTTCTGAGCTGCAAACGTCGTCGTACTGTTCGTGCAGATGGTTGTTGTCTTGCAAACGTCCCCATCTGTCGACTCAGGGATCGAGACGTGGCTGCACGATCCGTTATAGCCATGCGGATAAGATGCCTGTCATCTCGACTGCTCGTGGTACGAGGTCGTTGGGATCCGGCACTGCGTTCCGTATTACCCTCCTGAACCCATGGATTCCATATTCTGCTAACAGTCATTGGATCTTGACCAACGCGAGCAGCAATGTCGCGATACGGTAAACCGCAATCGCTATAGGCTACAATCCGACCTTTATCAAAGTCGGAAACGTGATGGTACACATTTCTCCTCCTTGCACGAGCATCACAACAACGTTTCACCGGGCAACGCCGGTAAACTGCTGTTTGTGTATGATAAATCGGTTGCGAAATTTCCTCATGTCAGCACGTTGTAGGTGTCGCCACCGGCGCCAACGTTGCTTCCTGTCGGTTTAATTTCGCGTCGGTAGCACGTCATCTTCATGGTTTAGCAATTTTAATGGCGAGTAGTGTTCATTGGGCGTAATGACGGCGAAGATACGAGAAATTAGGATTTATACGTAGACTTATAGACAATCGTTTTCCCCTCGCTCTATTTGCGAGCAGAAGAGCAAGGGAATGATTAGTTGTGGTACATGGTACTCACCGCCACGCACCGTACGGTGGCTTGCGAAGTATCTTTGTAGATGTAGATGTAGGTGTAGCTGGACCATAACTTTTATACTTCTCAGCACACAGTCACCTCTCGGAATGTGTTAAATGTAGCTTAGATGCGTGAATAACAACAAGTGTTTCAGCTTCTCGCACGTGTTGTATTACTGACAGATTTTCTTTTCCGGACGCTGGCAGCACTGCTTAACGCGCCATGTAACAGCCGGCGGCCGAGTGACGGGGATTTGCAGCGGCTGTTAACTCCCACGCAGCACGTGAGCCGCGCTCCCACGCGGCGCGTCGCCGCATGCCGACATTCTGCATACCAGTCGGCGCGACAGCGGCGCATCGCGGCGCGCCGCACCCCCACCCCTCGCTACATACCCCTCCCGCTGGCAGACATTTTAGCGCTATTTGCCCGAATTCTGGCAAGTCTCTGAAGCACGACTGCTTAAAAATCGTGAGGTTCGTTAACCATTTCTACGTGAAGCAGATGAAGCGGCACAGTGATATACCTTCATGACTGCCACAGCATTTTCTTCCTGATGTGTTAGCACGTAATGTTTCCAGTATCACAAGAAGCAAAGGAATTACCCCCGAAGGCCGTGTCAACCACTCACATACTGTTGCTTCGATCTGTAGTTAGCTGTGTAAACAGGGAAGATAGAACAGTGTACTCGCGAGTATTCTTACAAGTGGGGTGCTGGAGCACGCTAAACGACTATACATGAGAATTAGGCGTTGATCGGCACTTTTACTTAACCATAATCCTGGAACACTATAGCTGTGACAACATTAATTGCAGTATGGACGGAGTGTTTGTTGACCGCACGCGGCATATCACGAGCAAATCATCTCTACGCAGAATCGTAAATATTATTTCTCAATGGTGTTTTTTGGTCGCTACAACATATCTCCCGTACTACTTAATAAAATGAATAACAGGGACATCTATTTCAATATTTCGTTCTCCACTGATGACGAAAAATACCAGAAGAGTTGAAAGTTACGTATTGACAAGTGCGAATAATTCGCACTTTGTCTTGACCAGTCACCAGTAAGTGATACATTAGTGGAGAAGTAAGTAAATACAAACATTTATTAGTAAAAAGTATTATATTATACATAGTAATAACAAATATTAGTCTCATCACAAAAAACCGATATCATAGTGTACAATATGGTTAACTGTAAAACAAGAAAAGCAGAAATTTCCATTATCAGATTACTTTTATTTTTTAAAATTTCTTTGTTACACAAAACTTGCTTGAAGACAACGTTAGCAGTTATAACGTGATCACCGTTTACTTTTTGGCAGTATGTGTCCTTAGCAAAAACGTAAGTATTGTGATCAAGAAACCACGTATAGCTATCCATACGAAAAAAACAGGTTTTGGTAAATATAATACTGCCCTGTGGACTGGAAGAATTTGACCTCTATTAAAGATCGCAGCGAAGATTATTTTTATTGGCAATTGTTGACTTATCATTTGGAAGGACATGGTTCAAATGGCTCTGAGCACTATGGGACTCAAATCTGAGGTCATCAGTCCCCTAGAACTTAGATCTACTTAAACCTAACTAACCTAAGGACACCACACACATTCATGCCTGAGGCAGGATTCGAACCTGCGACCGTAGGGGCCCGCGCGGTTCTAGACTGTAGCGCCTAGAACCGCTCGGCCACTCCGGCAGGCGGAAGGACATGGTTGGACCAGAAGGTGTGAGGTTAATGCGGAGTATGAACACAGTTTTATCGGAGTCAGTGAATTTAGGAGTGACGATGTACTCACCCAAGTGAGGCAGAAATCAATTTTGCCTAGTTCCTTATAATAAGTTTACAAGGTAAAAATTTTATACAAATAAATTTACTAATTCTATCATTATTACAAAAATTTTAAAATTAAATTAATAATCTTAATAAAAAACCTAAAATATTTATAAAATCAAAATAAAAAATAATGAACTAAAACATATACTTAAAGATAGCTGGTTTAAAGCTTACTATTACATATATAAAACAAATTATAGGTTATTAACTTCAAAGCTTGTCCCTTAAAGAATAAATAAGTTAATATTTATACTTAAAAAATTAAATAAAAACAATTAACTTCAAAAAATTAAATTTATTCTTAAGAAACTAGATATCTTAGGAAACGATTAACATCTCATTTCTATAAATAATTTAATAATAATTATGATACATTAACTATAAATTATTTATAAATCAACCCAAATTGAGACAAGTAAAATAAATACTAAAATTTTGATAAACCCTGATACAAAAGGTACAATAAATAGATCCTACTTTAAAAAATTTAAAATAATATTTCATAAAACACATTACCAATAAACTATAATTTAAAAAAATCAATTCTATAAAATATACAAAGACAAAATTCAACAAAATTATTTATATTAAATAATTAAATAAACAAAAATAAATATAATAAAATAAATAATCAAGATATCCTGATTTGCACAGAAAAAGTTTCAGTGTAAGTGAAACACTTTACTAATAAGTTATATCTTTAACCTCTTCCTAGATACACTTTCCAGTACATCTGCTATGTTTCGACTTATCTAAATTGAAGCTAATTTAGTATAATAAAATAGAATAATCAATAATGAGAGCGACAGGCGATGTGTACACACCTCAGAGCCAATATCAGTTAAATTAAATAAATTAAATTACTATCAAATCCACCTTCATTAACAGTATTTCACCATCAAATCTGTTGTAAACAAAAATCTATTGTAACCCACCTCCTCTTAACTATAAGCTGCACCTTGACCTGAAATATTTTATAATTATAAATCTTGAGAATTATAACCCTAAAAAGATTCTCTGATAACAGAGATATACAAACAAATAAATTAAGTAGAGTAAATCATGTATTATCAAAAAAATGGTTCAAATGGCTCTGAGCACTATGGGACTCAACTGCTGAGGTCATTAGTCCCCTAGAACTTAGAACTAGTTAAACCTAACTGACCTAAGGACATCACAAACATCCATGCCCGAGGCAGGATTCGAACCTGCGACCGTAGCGGTCTTGCGGTTCCAGACTGCAGCGCCTTTAACCGCACGGCCACTTCGGCCGGCTTCATGTATTATCAATCATGGGGTAGGTTCCTCTGAATGGAATGAGGTACTGCCAAATTCTTTGGGTTTAAAGACCTTAACTAATAGTACCCTGGTAAATATAATTAACATTTAAAATAATAGGGTATCTAATCCTAGTTTATAATTTAAATTTCACAGATTCATAAAAAGAGCTACAAATAAATTTTAACATTTCACCTTACAAATTTATATTTTAACCCTACTAATATAAACAACTGTTTTAACCAATAACATTCACTTGTATCAATCGTATAACTGCGGCTGCTGGCACGAATTATGCCGATAATAAATCAATTGCTAACTCCAAAATCACTTGATAATTAAATCAAATTACTGCAAAAAGAAAATTTAGTTTAACAAAACTTACATATAATGCAAAGAAAAAGTAAATAAACAAGCAATAATAAAACTTTTAAGAACAAAAAATAAGTAATGTGAAAATTTATCAAATTAAGAAAAAATAAAGGATTCAAAAATTTAAAGAAAACAAAAAGAAAAAAAAATCACAAACAATAACAAAAAAAAAAGAAATGCACCTCTGTATGACCACAACAACTTCTCTATTGTATATAAATAAAGATTAATATGGAACATGTATACCGATAAATGTATTATATTCTTTCTTATTTAATCTTTCTTTTCACATAATAAATAAGGATTAAATAGTATAATAAATATATTTTATACAATTATGTAAATTAATGTAATATGTTATTAATATAAAATTAAGTTTATATTAAGCTAACTTAGATATTTAATAGTTAAATAATCTAATTATAGATAATATTAAAATTGTATTATTATAATTAATATAATTATTTATATTAATATAATATTTTATATTTAAAGTTATTAATTTTATTTATTATATCCAAGTATAATAATATTTAATATTAATTTACATATTATCATATATATTATAATATAATAACCTATTTTAAGCTAAAAACGTAAGTAGCTATAATCCTCAGTAAATAAATGTATTAAAATAATCACTTAATAATTATAAAATAAACTTATAGGTATTTAAATTTAATTTAATGTAATATATTAATATACATTATTTTATATATATATATATATATATATATATATATATATAAACCGAATCGAGATAAATTAATTAAAAATATCCAAAAATATACATAACCAAATTTCAAAAAAAAACTTTTAATTTATATATTAAATAAATGAAGTGCCTGATTAAAGGGTTACCTTGATAGGGTAAATCAAGTAAATACAAATTACCTTCATTAGAAAATTACATAAGATAGAATTAAACTACCTCCTTTAGTATCAAAAACTAACGTGCATCATACACCTTAATGTAAAAAGGTAAGCTAAACAAGCTAATGGGTTCATACCCCATTTATAGAGGTATCAATCCTCTCCTTTTTAATGACCAACAACTCTACAAAACTTCTCTTCCTATCAACATTAATGATAGGAACGATCCTGTCCATTTCATCAAATTCCTGATTTGGAGTTTGAATAGTACTTGAGATCAACTTACTTTCATTTATTCCACTCCTAGCAAGAAATAAAAATATAATAATAAATGAGTCATCAATTAAATATTTTATTGTCCAAGCAATAGCATCGACAATACTATTATTTTCAATTTTGTTGATTCAAATAAAGTATCCAATAGGATGAGAAACAGAATTTATTCCATCAATAATAATAGATTATTATTAAAGATTGGAGCTGCACCTTTTCATTTCTGATTTCCAGAAGTAATAGGAGCTTCGAGATGAAATAATTGTCAAACATTAATAACATGACAAAAAATTACCCCAATAAAGGTATTATCCTATTGTAGTCAACTAAGAACTTTCATTTGAACAATTATCATTTTAAGAGTCATTATTGGAGCAATAGGAGGCTTAAATCAAAAATCACTACCCCAACTTCTAGCATATTCTTCAATTAGACATTTAGGGTGAATAATTAGATCCCTAACAGTTATAGAAAACATCTGAGAAGTATATTTTATTATTTACTCACTACTAAGATTAATCATGGTTTTATTATTTAAACAAATAAACCTATTTTTGATAAACCAAATTTATTCGGCCAGAAATATAAAAACTGAAATAAAATTCGTAATATTTCATCTCTCCTATCTCTAGGTGGTTTACCACCATTTCTTGGATTCCTACCAAAATGAATTGTAATACAATCAGTAATAGAAAACAACATAACAACTATTATAACTATTATAGTTGTATTAACTACAATTACACTTTATTATTACATACGTCTTAGGTTCTCAGCCTTAATTATGTTATACACAGAAAATTCATGATCTCTAAAGTCTCAAAAATCAAGAATTATTCTTCCTATAACAGTAATAATTTCAACAATAGGATTGATTTCAACATCAACCTTAATTTCATTATACTAAGGACTTAAGTTAATTAAACTAATAACCTTCAAAGTTATAATTAAAAGAATAATCTTTTAGGCCTTAGTAAAATTTTACACCTCTAGAAGTGCAGTCTAGAATCATAATTGAATATAAGACCAAAATATGGTAAGAGAGAAAACATCTCATAAGTAGATTTACAGTCTACCACCTAAAATTCAGCCATCTTACCAGATTATTTTAAACTAAAAATTTTAACAACTCACAAACACATAAACTATGCAACATGTAAGAGTGATGGAAATGGTACAAAACACTCACATTAAAAATTATTTGCCATAGAAACTGCAACTTGTTTTTAAAAGAACTCTTACGGAGGAAGGGTGGCAACTTTATATACTAAAATGACAATTTAAATAAAAACCCATGAAATGCAGTCTTACATAAAATGTACAAACATGCTCTACATTACACATATACCACCTCTCAAGATGATAGGCAAGATAAAAACATATTTCAGGAATTCGGCCTTTACACCTTAAGCAATAAAATCGTTGACACCGAATCCGACAAACATGACAGAGGCAGCTATTAACGTATGGCAGACTGACAGGGGGATTACTGAACAACCCGAACCGCAGATTGCTCTAACCCAACGCTACTCCACAAGGGAAAAACGGACTACCCAATACATAAATAATCACCTTCCCATTGGTGGGCAAACGGAGAGGAATGGTGGGACGACCCGAAAACAAAGCGGCTGGTGACCTCACCAAGAAAACAAGTAGAATTTAACAAGTAAGTGAAACAACATATCTCCAATCACTTAACTTCTAATAAACAGCGATTTCTGGCGAAGACATGGCGCAGCACCCCCAACACGCTCTCCCGAACCGTCCGCTGCCAGCCGCTTCAACGGACGCAGGAAGACGCGCCGATCTCCCGTCTCACGGCGTCACAGCTCGCACCGGCCAGACCAATGTCGTGGGTTGACTCCTGTTGCTCTCGTGTCGGCCGCGAAGCCACTACCCCTTTCTATTCGGCGCGGCCCACTGGACTCACGTGGGGACCTCACATGCGCCGACGCTCAAGGCGAACAAGTCATCTTGTGTCTCAGTGCGCGACCAACAGATCGATCCATCCAACCGCCAATGACCGTCGCCCGATCAACTCGAGCAGACTTGCGGCCTAACGCGCATACTCAGGTGCAGGAACTCAGCCCCGACCGGACGACCACTAGCTGAGTTCTGTTACTGCCGGAGTGGCAAGACTCTCATTTTCAGGCTTTAAAATGTGATCCAAACGACAGACATACTAGCACTCCGACGACAGACACACACTAACTGCCGCACAGATGCGAACGAGAGACAGACCGGCAACTGGTGACGCGAGACTGACTCAGCCTCACTCCGACTGACCAACTGCCGAGCTCATAGCGCCCCCTTAAATGCACGTGAACAGGCAACCTTTCCCCTTTCCCACCAGAGGGAGACACCAAAGCTGCGACTGCCACAGCGGTGCCACCGCCAAAAACGGAGGACTACTACTTCACACAACGCGCTGCGGCGCGCTCTTCAAAACAGCAGTTTTTATCACGGCTCATATATCTTACACTTAATGTAAATGAACTGAGTGCAGCCGAATGTTTATGACATTTCTTTATTTAAATATTGTCGTAACATATTAGTTTAGTGCAGGAAAGAGGTCGAGATGACTCAGATAGGAGCTTAAGAACGGTGTATTTATGGTGGGAGTGGTCTTCAACCAATGGAAAAGCAGACAGAGGCTAAACACTACGGGAGTCACGTGGAGACTGGGACTTTTTGAGTGAAGAGTTCAAGGGACCGATTATAGAGTTGCTTAATGACAAGTGCTGGAAGAAGCCAGACCTGCTCATGGTGATTTAGTCATATAGTCATATATTATTGATTCTGGGTGGTGAATGGCTGTTACAATATCCTAAATTATGAATGGACTTTATATTTCGGGAAGTCCAGTGTATGACTTTAATTCTTTCCACCTGTATTACGGAAGCGAGGATAAACAGAGTATGAGTTAGGATTCTTTGTATTGCGTGTATCAGTTTGTGAATCATCATGTTCAACTTTGAATTGTTTTGAGCTTGTGAATGTTTCGTGTATTGTGATTACGAAAAGGACTTAGTTTTCGCGTATCTTTGATCGCTATTTAGTTTGGGGATTTTGCTACTATTATCCTAACGTTCTCAACGTAACTTTACTGCATTTGATATGGGTGTTTTCTGTCTTTTTTTCAACTGAATATCATAGAACCACTTCCCTTTTATTTGAGATGTCAGTTTTTGAATGAACATTATTCAACATAATTCTCTGTCGTTTACATCAACTAGAGACGTTAGAATAGAGCCTTTGTTATTAAATAATTCATTCCACTTCTACATTGTATTTTTGTGTATTATGCTTACTTACAATCCCAGCTAATGCATAGACTATTTGACTGTAGAATCACAGTTACAGCTTATTTGCTGCTAATTAGCTGCAGGGCATGAAAGCAAACATATGCGACTCGACGCTATGACTACATCAAGCTATTCTGTTTAAACAGCCATGCATAGCCCAAGTACCTAAAGCATGAGCAACTGCAGGTAAAGACACAGCTGGTTCGCTCATATGGGATGCTGTTAGAAAGGGCAAAAACTCAGCACTAACCGTTAGGTGTAGACGAAATCGGTCCCTCGCTATATGCTCTTATGAAAGAGATAGAGTTTCTTGAAACATGCTTTAGGAGCTATCAAATATGCTTGTCTCGCTTCCTTTGGATTTCTGCCGCAGTCTTTTTTCTGCTGAATGCGTATCCTTACTCGGCAGTCAGTGTCATGGACCTGACCCACTTGCGACGTACTGGCTTGCTTCCTCTTTCCGTCTCCGTCTCTGGAATGACTTGAATTTGCCTGTGGCAAAGTGAGTGAGTTTTAATAACTTTTTTTCTAATTTATACCCCTTACTATTCTGTGTCGTAACAGAGGCTCGCCATACGCCATCACTTGGCGCAACACACGCTACCAGAGGATGCCGAATGTCCTTGGATTTGTTCGCGCGTCTTTTTAAGCCTCTGCAGTCAGTGTTCCGTCTCAGATTATCCTCAGCCTACTCTCAGATCACGCCGAGTGTACGGACGACAGTGCAGTGAGACCTAACGAACCGAGGACACCAGTGAGAACTTAATGAACCTAGCACGACGCTATTGCTGCTCCGATTGCTAATAACTATTCTAAAACAGTATTAACGGAAAAGAGAGAGGGACTACAGAGAGTCTCCAGCATACTTTTTACCGAATGTATTGTACATAATTACATCTATGTTTTAATAATTCTGCAATATTTGATGTCTTCTAGAGCGTTCGTCCACCTCGTCTCGCCGACTGACTCAGCATTTAGTGACTGTGTAATGCGTATGAATCCACGTTTCGTCTGATTACGCCACTGGAAGCTTTAAATAGGAAACTCTTTTACTCGCAATAATTTGATGTATGCCTTTTTCGAAACTATGTTATTTCGCTCACGCATGACGACTCATTTATTGTGGTACCTTTCATAACCAACTACCGTAGACGCAGAAAATTTTCCGAGATTAGAAAGGTGGTACTTATGTGAATTGTTTAAAACACCGTATAAATCTTTGCGTAATAACACATACTCGTATATCCTTACATTAACTGGGATATTTATTTTATACAATCTGCTTGTTCTCTTCTGGGGTAGATAACGCTCGGTATCGGTTGTCGTCGGTGGCACGTTAAACCCTAGTCTCCCTCCTTTCCTTCCATCCTTCTTTCAGTCTTTCAGAGAGCTATTTGCTTGAACAGCCAATGAAGAAAGAAATTTTCCAGGAAACGACGTGTTGATGAGAGTAGAACAACGTCAATCATCCTACAGAGGCTATTGGTCCAGGGCCTCCCTTATTCATGGGAACTGCATAGGGTTTTTAATACAAGTGACTAGTTTTGTGAGGTTGTTTATTAATTTGCACGTCAGTCACAGTTCCTTACAAACCTATGAGAGAGACCAATACTCAAAATCCTTTCTGTGTATAATATTCATGGAACAGAAACTATTGCAATGCAATTATAAGTGCCCTATGTAAGCTTAACCAAATGTTTAACAACAGTGTATTCACAAGACTTATTTTTTCCAACACTACAATACACAGATAAACTTTGTTGTGTACTTTTAAATATTGCACTTATACTATTCCCAATGTCAACTTTTAACTGGAAGATCAGTGCTTTTCACTTTTTTCACTTGCACGTCGTCAGTCTTAAAACACACAACCTTCCAACCTAACCTAGACCTTGGGCTACGCTACGGGTCTATCTGTCGTCACAACCAAGACTTCAGGGCGGGTGGAAGGGGATGGGTGAAGACGGAGCAATATCATAATCTGGCAAGTCTTTATCAATAACTGCACGGCAGAAAATTTTGGGGTACGGGGCGGCTTAAACAATGGGAGAATGGAACTGTCATTATTCACTCATAGTATATTTCACATTTACTTATCATCCATTTCATATTACGTAATAACTTAAATGGCCGTCTATTTCAACAACCAAATGAAGAAATGAGAACTTTCCCAGGAAATAACGTGTTTACGGGAGTAAAACAACGTCAGCCATCGTACAGAGACTATTGGCCCAACGCACCGCAAGCTTCGTGGCAACTACATAAATTTCTTAGTATCAGTTAATCGTTTTGTAAGGTTGCTTATTAATCTGCACGTCAGTCACAACTCCTTACACCTATGAGAGAGCCAATGCTCAAATTCCTTTCTATCATGTGCGTAAAATGTTATCAACCTAATCAGCACCTGGCAATCGACCAGTCTGTGATAAAAGGAAAGGGCGAACTGGGAAACAATACTTGAGAGTCAAGCTCATAAAGCGTGCCTTAAAAAGTTGGATGCCCTGTAATTAAAAAGCCGGCAACTCGAAATTTAAATTGGAAAAATAAATGACACAGCTCAGAAGGATTTTTGTGACTCCTTAGTCCTCAGTCTTCTTCTGAACTTGTAGACAGTGATCTTTATCTGTACATTAACAAATACCTCTGCAATGTGATTGCGCTCTTGCATGGAACGCGTACCAGTTCATGTGCGACAGTTCATCTGAACAGGAGATAAGCTCACCAGACTAATTAGTTACCCCAGAGTGCACGCACAGATGAATCGTTAAATCTTTACAGATGGCGAAGCGATCGAGTCACGTCCTCAACCGCTCGTGTACTGCCTCTACTTGAAAAGGAAGAAACGATCAGTGATAAATTTATGTTTGAAGTGGACATTGTATGTAAACATGGGCAAATGTAACGACGTGACAGAGTGGCAAAAAGGGGTACTCGTGAAACTTGAGTGCAAGAGCACTGGCCCGCGAAAGGCAAAGGTCCCGAGTTCGAGTCTCGGTCCGGCACACAATTTTAATCTGCCAGGAAGTTTCATATCAGTGCACACTCCGCTGCAGAGTGAAAATCTCATTCTGGACTCAGGGGCACTCTCGTGTTTGGCTGTGCCCATGGCCATACGGTGTGTGAAGTTACTGGATTTGTTGGTGTTTGCCGGCCGGTGTGGCCGAGCGGTTCTAGGCGCTTCAGTCTGGAACCGCGCGACCGCTACGGTCGCAGGTTACAATCCTGCCTCGGGCATGGATGTGCGTGATATCCTTAGATTAGTTGGGTTTAAGTAGTTCGAAGTTCTAGGGGACTGATGACCTCAGATGTTAAGTCCCATAGTGCTCAGAGCCATTTGAACAATTTTTTTGTTGGTGTTTCGAGGCGGACTTTTGAACATGTCTACCATCTGTGGTATAAGACATTTGGTCACGAAACATGCCGTCAGAGAATTTTGGTCGGAAAAAGATCCTGACTGAGAGGAGTGGGTACGCGTTTCGAGGCTTGTGATTTAAAATCGCTTTCAAACTTTGCAGGAACCCCACCTGTCAGCGAGAGAACACTGCGACGGGAACTGCATGCAGTGAACATTTGGAATCCGTCACTTCGCAAAAGGCGATTTCTCATACAGCCACATAAAACTGATCATCTTCAGTGGGCTAGAAATCGTCGAATGTGGACAGTAGCTGATCGGTGGAACATAATGTGGTTTGGCGAATCACGTTTTTGCCTATATTCAAGTTCACCGAAGGCCATACTAAGAATTTAGACCTGAATGTTTACAAGGTCAGGTTCAGACCGGAGGTGGGTCTGTGGAGTTTTTTGGGAGAGAGAAAGGGGAGGGGTGTTCTTATCACGAATTGGGCCCGCTCCTGAGGTGACTATTAACATGAGCTAGCACGTTTATTTAAAAATTCTGAAAGATCAAGTGTTGCTTTTCAGTCAACATGTGCATGATGAGTATGCTACTGATATCCCTACTTTTCAAGACAGCAATAGAGGTCACCGGGTTGGAAGAATATGTAAGTGATTTTCTGAACATTTCGCCACCTCGTTTCATCTCGACTAGCCTGCAAAATCACCTGATGCGAACTCCATAGAAGATCCGTGGGACATGTTGGAACAGCGGATAAAACGCAGGCGTCAGCATTCCCGCAGTTTGGTGGAACTGCGCGGGGGGGGGGGGGGGGGGGGGGAGTGGCTTAACCTAGGTGCGATGTACCTGCACAACCTTGTGGGCCCACTTCCTCACAGAATCCAGGCGGTTATCAAGTCCAGTGACAGAATTACACGGAAATTATTTCTCTAGGGGTGACTGATCTTTTGTTCGGTGAGCTTATTTGGCAGCATTGAAAGCTGACAATGAACTGAACCGACGTGATGTTTATTGGCAAGCCAGTGACAGTGGCATACACACTGAGGTGACAAAAGTCATGGGCTACTTCCTAATATCGTGTCGGACCTCCTTCTTTGCGGCGTAATGCAGCAACGCGATGTGGCATGGAGTTAACAAGTCACTGGCAGTCCCCTTCAGACATGTTGAGCCATGCTGCCCCTATAGCACCCATAACTGCGAAAGTGTTGTCGCAAGAAGACTTTGTGCACGAACTAACGTCTCGATTATCTTGTTTCTTTTATTTTACACGTCTAGTACCTTAGGACCAAATTGAGGAGTAGATTTCCATGGTCATGGAACGTGTCAGTACATGAAAATATTACAGAAAAACGATAATACACTCATGCTCATAAACTAAGGATAATGCTGATTCATGGTGAAACAACGTTCTGGTGGGCGGTTTGCGGGTTTAAATCACCTCGGGGTGTGGCCATGCGGTGCATTTCACCTGTGGTCGTCTCACGGTGCCACTGGCAGCAGTCCATGTATGCAGAGGTGTGTTGGTGCATGGTGCAGTGAGTAAGTATGCAGATGTTTTCACACGTGATAATGGTGACTGGGTGTTGAAAATGGCTGAAAGAACACATATTGATGACGTTATGAGGGGTAGAATACTAGGGCGATTGGAGGCTGGTCAAACACGGCAGGTCGTAGCGCGGGCCCTCCGTGTGCCACAAAGTGTGAACTCAAGATTATGGCAACGATTCCAGTAGACAGGAAACGTGTCCAGGCGCTATAGTACTGTACGTTCACAGTGTACAACACCACAAGAAGACCGATATCTCACCATCAGTGCCCGCAGATGGCCACGGAGTACTGCAGGTAGCCTTGCTCGGGACGTTACCGCAGCCACTGGAACAGTTGTCTTCAGACACACAGTCTACACACGACTGAACAGGCATGGTTTAGTCGCCCGGAAAGCTGCAAGGTGCATTCCACTGACCCCTGGTCACAGGAGAGCCCGTAAAGCCTGGTGTCAAGAACACAGTACACGGTTATTGAAACAGTTGTCCCAGGTTATGTCCACGGACGAGTCCAGGTATACAAGAATGAAATTTTCACTCTACAGCGGAGTGTGCGCTGATGTGAAACTTCCTGCCAGATTAAAACTGTGTGCCGGACCGAGATTCGAACTCGGGACCTTTCCTTTCGCGGGCAAGTGCTCTACCGACTGAGCTACCCAAGCACGACTCACGCCCCTTCCTCACAGCCTTAATTCCGCCAGTACCTCGTCTCCTACCTTCCAAACTTTACAGAAGCTCTCCTGTGAACCTTGCAGAACTAGCACTCCTGAAAGAAAGGATATTGCGGAGACATGGCTTAGCCACAGCCTGGGGGTTTTTTCTAGAATGAAATTTTCACTCTACAGCGGAGTGTGCGCTGATATGAAACTTCCTGGCAGATTAAAACTGTGTGCCGGACCGAGACTCGAACTCGGGACCTTTGCCTTTCGCGGGCAAGTGCTCTACCGACGGAGTACCCAAGCACGACTCACGCCCCTTTCTCACAGCCTTAATTCCGCCAGTACCTCGTCTCCTACCTTCCAAACTTTACAAAAGCTCTCCTGCGAACCTTGCAGAATTAGCACTCCTGAAAGAAAGGATATTGCGGAGACATGGCTTAGCCACAGCCTGGGGGTTGTTTCTTGAATTAAATTTTCACTCTACAGCGGAGTGTGCACTGATATGAAACTTCCAGGCAGATTAACAATGTGTGCCGGACCTAGACTCGAACTCGGGACCTTTGCCTTTCGCGGGCAAGTGCTCTACCGACTTTTTGTTTTGTTTTAAATGCCTTTCGCGGGCAAGTGCTCTACCGACTTTTTTTATTTTTTATTTTTTTCCTTTTTTTAGGAGGTTTTATTTTTTTTTATATTATGGAAGGTAGGAGAAACAGAAACCTTTATTATTTACAAAATAAACAAAGTGCGTCCTGACACATGATAACTGTCCTGGAAGTAGCCTCGCTGCCGTCCCACCATGCAGCATGAAATAACATCAAAGTCAAAGTTGGGCCACCTCCGGCACCCTAAAGAAAAGTATTTATAGATATGAAAACAAAATTTGAAGTACATCCATTTGCTAACTCTGCAAGCGTGAGTTTTTCGTAGGTCGCATACTCGCATAGTGTTCTTAGTCGATCACTTTACTTAGGCGGTTTCACAACGAAAGCACCGCCGCTCATCTTTGCGCACCCGGCACACCCCAAGTACATGGCGGGTCCGCAGAAACCGTTACTAGGAAATTGGCATACCATTCCTTGTACTTTTGTAGCCGTAATAGTTTTGTGTGTCCATCTTTCAAGTATTGCCAGTAATCCAGGACGTTCAGTAAGTTCGTACGTGTGTCTCTATAGATGTAATGGACTGTCATACCTGAGATCCACGCCACTGCGTTCGTCTTATGACGCGGAAAATACGTTTCCTCTGGAAAAAATACTATGTCAGAACAGACCGCTGTATAGACAGTGCGCCGCATGAACGCTATTATCTTTCTTGCGAGAGTCCAGACAGCCAATGCCTCGCCGCAAACCAGCCGATGGTCGTCCGTATCCAGCACGCCGCATTGCTGACACAAGGGCGAATCCGCCAAATGTATTGCGTACTTTTTATCATTTGTAGGGTATTTTCGGTTGACGACAATGTACCATGTTGATCTGTCTGTTGTAGGTAGGTGGGGGTGATGGACCGTGCACCACACCACGTGCCAATTAATAGCTGGATGTTTCCGGTCCACCCTATTCCGGGCGATCTGTCGAAGAAGCAGATGGTACACGTCCTTCGCTGTCGACTGTCGGGTCGTCGGTAAACGCTCTCGAACGTAACTGAGTTCCACGATGAACGTGCGCACATACGATAAAGGGGGCGATATATGGCCGACACTGACTGGAGGAAATTGTGATGTTGGTACGAGTTCTTCGATGATCGTCCCGTAAGCGAGTGATTCCTGTTGCGCCACCGTTTGAGCATAGTATTAATATACATGGCACGCGCCTTCTCGTGCATGTTCACTAAACCAACGCCCCCCTCTCGCGCTGGGAGGGTAAGCGTGTTGTACTGTACCTTAAAGAGTTGTCCCAGGCACACATAGTACCCAAAAGCCGCCTGAATACTCTTAGCCATCGTGCGCGTCAAGGGGAGAAGGTGTGCCAGGGGGCACATCATGGGCGCGAGATAAAGATTGACGAGTAACACTCGCTGCAGCATATCCATCGACCGTAGGGCGTTTAGTCGTACTGCCGTGCGGACTCTGAGTAACAGTCTTCGGTAGATGTCCGCAGCCGTTCTCGTTGTCTCTTTATGAAAGGTGATACCCAAACAGCGGAGGGTTTCCATCGCAGGTAAGGGTCCTTCCGTTCCTGGTTCTAGTCCACGCCTCACATGCATGAATTGTGATTTTTGGTAGTTGACCACACTTCCAGCTGCCATCCCATACGTCTGTAGCCAATCCAGTGCGGTTTGAGTCTCCCTCTCATTCCGTACGAGGCACACAATATCACCCGCATATGCTCTGCATTAGAATGATAAATGCCGTAGGGAGATCCCTGTAAGACGGCGGCGAAGGCCTGCGAGGCACGGTTCTAAGCCGATCGCATAAAGGAGGATCGACGAGGGGCAACCCTGTCTCACTGATCTTAAGATCTTAAAATACTCAGTTCTCCCTCCGTTGACCACCATCGCGGACCTGGCGCCGTCCAACAGCCGCATCACAGCATTAGTCAATAATGGCGAGACACCCATCCTGTTCATCACCGCCGCGAGGTACACATGATCCACGCGATCAAAAGCATGATCGAAATCTACAGCAACCATCGCCCCCCGGAGGCGGCATGCAGCCACGAGGGCGATGACGTCACGATAGTCTCCCAAGGCTGTGTGGATATTACTGATGCCGCCAAGACAAGTCTGATCGGCATGTATTGGATTCTCCAGCGACTTTTTGATACGACTTCCCAGGACGCGCATGAAGATCTTGTAGTCACTATTAAGGAGGGTCAAGGGGCGATAATCACAAGGCCGGTTGCCACCACGGGGCGTCGGGATCGGTATCATGAGCCCTTGTGTGAACTGAATGTGAACCGGTACTTCTTGCCGCAGAATCTCATTAAACATACATAGCCACATAGGTGTCATAATGGTCACTAAGGCATGGTAAAATTCCAACGGGAATCCGTCTGGACCTGGGGACTTGTTGCAGGCACCTCGTGTAATCGCTTCCTCCAGCTCTTCACATTTAGTTTCAGATAACCCGTCCGCTTCCCCGTTCACACTCGTCGCGTCTGGGATCTCTTCCAGGACGTTCCCCAGCTCCCTCTGACCCTCCCCGTTGCTCGCATAGAATCTGCTAAAATGATCCGTGAACGCCTGTGCTATGCCCCTTTGTGTTGTAAAACGACGGCCATCGCCGAGATCGATCTCATGTATTAAATTCCTGTGTCTTCTTCGTCTTTCCTTTATCACACAATGCATCGAGGGAACCTCGTTGGGCAGGAAATCCTGCGACCTCGCGCGTATCATCGTACCTGCCATCCTCTGCGTCGCAAATTGTACCATCTTCGCCTTAACTCGGTGGACGGCCGTCTGGCGTTCTGGTGTCGGTGGTTGGGCAAACAGTTCCCGGAGAGCCGTAAAGTAAAACTCAGAGGTCGTGCGCTGCCATTGAGAAACCTCCTTCCCGTAACCTATGAACGTCCTCCGTAAAGCTGGCTTCGCGCACTCGATCCACCACTGCAGGACAGAACCGAAAGAATTTTGTCGACTGAGGCAGCCATGCCACGCGTCCTCCACCATGCGTCGGCATTCTATATCTCGCAGGTGGGAGACGTTCATCTTCCAAGTACCCCGCCGTCTCCATACCTGCTGTCTATCAAGGTTAACCGTGCAAATATATGCCTCGTGGTCTGTAAATGCTGTCGGCCATATTTCTGCGTCCACCGACGACATTGCTAACGCCCTTGAAACGTAGATCCGATCCAAACGGCCCGCGGAGTGGCTAGTAAAAAATGTATATCCTGGTTGGTTGCGATACTTCAGGTCCCATGTATCGACTAATTCCATCCCGTTGACCAGCTCTCTAAGTTCTTGGCTAGTAGTATAGTTAGGTTGTTGGTCCTTTCTGTCGAGCACACAATTAAAATCTCCGCCGAGTATGCAACCATCGTATCGTCCCTGGAACAACGGTGTAACCTCATGGGCGTAAAAATCTGCTCTGTCCCTTCTCTTATCCGAGCCTGACGGTGCGTATATGTTGATCAAACGTATTCCACCTATGGTCACGGCCGTACCACGGGCAGAAGGCAAATACTCTACTTCGTCTGCGCGTATCCATTCCCTTAATACACTCCTGGAAATGGAAAAAAGAACACATTGACACCGGTGTGTCAGACCCACCATACTTGCTCCGGACACTGCGAGAGGGCTGTACAAGCAATGATCACACGCACGGCACAGCGGACACACCAGGAACCGCGGTGTTGGCCGTCGAATGGCGCTAGCTGCGCAGCATTTGTGCACCGCCGCCGTCAGTGTCAGCCAGTTTGCCGTGGCATACGGAGCTCCATCGCAGTCTTTAACACTGGTAGCATGCCGCGACAGCGTGGACGTGAACCGTATGTGCAGTTGACGGACTTTGAGCGAGGGCGTATAGTGGGCATGCGGGAGGCCGGGTGGACGTACCGCCGAATTGCTCAACACGTGGGGCGTGAGGTCTCCACAGTACATCGATGTTGTCGCCAGTGGTCGGCGGAAGGTGCACGTGCCCGTCGACCTGGGACCGGACCGCAGCGACGCACGGATGCACGCCAAGACCGTAGGATCCTACGCAGTGCCGTAAGGGACCGCACCGCCACTTCCCAGCAAATTAGGGACACTGTTGCTCCTGGGGTATCGGCGAGGACCACTCGCAACCGTCTCCATGAAGCTGGGCTACGGTCCCGCACACCGTTAGGCCGTCTTCCGCTCACGCCCCAACATCGTGCAGCCCGCCTCCAGTGGTGTCGCGACAGGCGTGAATGGAGGGACGAATGGAGACGTGTCGTCTTCAGCGAAGAGAGTCGCTTCTGCCTTGGTGCCAATGATGGTCGTATGCGTGTTTGGCGCCGTGCAGGTGAGCGCCACAATCAGGACTGCATACGGCCGAGGCACACAGGGCCAACACCCGGCATCATGGTGTGGGGACCGATCTCCTACACTGGCCGTACACCACTGGTGATCGTCGAGGGGACACTGAATAGTGTACGGTACACCCAAACCGTCATCGAACCCATCGTTCTACCATTCCTAGACCGGCAAGGGAACTTGCTGTTCCAACAGGACAATGCACGTCCGCATGTATCCCGTGCCACCCAACGTGCTCTAGAAGGTGTAAGTCAACTACCCTGGCCAGCAAGATCTCCGGATCTGTCCCCCATTGAGCATGTTTGGGACTGGATGAAGCGTCGTCTCACGCGGTCTGCACGTCCAGCACGAACGCTGGTCCAACTGAGGCGCCAGGTGGAAATGGCATGGCAAGCCGTTCCACAGGACTACATCCAGCATCTCTACGATCGTCTCCATGGGAGAATAGCAGCCTGCATTGCTGCGAAAGGTGGATATACGCTGTACTAGTGCCGACATTGTGCATGCTCTGTTGCCTGTGTCTATGTGCCTGTGGTTCTGTCAGTGTGATCATGTGATGTATCTGACCCCAGGAATGTGTCAATAAAGTTTCCCCTTCCTGGGACAATGAATTCACGGTGTTCTTATTTCAATTTCCAGGAGTGTAGTATAGCTGTGCCAACGCCTCTCTCGTCACACGAGGAACAGTAAATGTCGTAACCGTAAAAGTCTGAGGGGGGAAGTACCCGATCTTATTGTAATAGTGCTATGTCTAAATCCTCAGCCTTCATCATGTCACTGACCATCTTGATTTTTACCGGCGTCCCAATGCTATTGATGTTAACAGACCCTATCCTATAAGCTTGTTGCATGGCGGTCAACGTAGATAGGGTACCATACGGTCGCTAATTTTGCCGTACATAGGCTGCTGTCGTACTAACGTCCCCCGCCGTCCCCTCATATGGTCTTCCGTTATTCCGTGCACTCTTCCGGTCTTACACCGGGAGGGTGCGTGGGAGCAGTTCCTCCGGCATCATCTGTTGCCCACGGGAGTGGGTCTTCTGACCAGTCCCCTAGTGTCCCATCGTTGTCGTGCGGTGCAGGCGCCGTAGCCTCCTCAGTAGCCTGTTGCCGCCTATCGAGCTCCTTCGCTGTGTCTGGAGCATCGGCAGCGGTAGGTCGTGCCGCCGTCCCGCTGGCCACCGTTGCATCCACGCTAGGCAGTTCTTCTGTATCCATGGTCTACTGTTCTGTACCCGTAAACGTCTCAGAATTGTCTGCTAGATCAGAGTGGTCGTCCTCCACCGTGAGGTGGCGCTTGTTCCGGCGTTTTGGTGATCGCTGTTTACGTTGCCGGGCCTCGGAATCAGAGGTCTCCAGTTGTTCGTGGGGGACGCCGGAATCGTGCGCCGTCGTATTATCGACGTCTCCAAGTGCCTTATCTGAAGGGGCCTCAAGCGGAACCGAAGAGAGGGCGTCCTGTGACTGCTGCAGGCGGTCCAGCGCAACGTCGTCTTTCTGTGGCTCGCCACGATCCGCCGCTGTCTGTGTGTTCTGGTACGCGTCTGTCTCGCGGCCCACGTCATCGCGTAATGCGGCGACGTAAGTCATGGGGAGCACAGTCGGATGCGGCGTGAGGGGTGGATCATCCCGTGGCAGCTGTAATAACCGTCGTTGAGCACACTCAGAACGTATGTGTCCCTCCTTCCCACACCCAGAGCACGTCCTTGGTTGTCCGTCGTAAATGACAATCGCCCTACAACCGACGATGTACAAGTATGACGGGAAGTGTTTTCGGAGTTCTGTCTGACGCCATTGAGGACAGGATACGTCTTGAAACTCGCCCATTTTTCAGCCACGTGGGATAGGACCGTTCCGTAAGGACGCAGGGCGTCTGCACCAATTCTTCTGGCACTTCGAATGGAAGCTCAAAGACGCGGATCGTTCGGAGTCCCATGCCGGCGTGTTCTACAGTTACCGCTCCAACATTCCCGTCCGAGTGACAGAAACGAAGTCCTTGCCGGTGTCGAAGTAGTAGTTCGTCACATGCCGCTTCATTTATGAGCTTGACATAGACCACGCTGCTGACTATAGATAAGTGTATTCCAACTAGACCGTCAGATTTGATTTTCACCTCGTCCCGTAAATAACGTACGATATCATAAGCCTTCGGTCGAGCATATTCGTTAACAAAACTAAATTTCAGTGTCGATTTGTAGAACGACAAGGCCAGCCGGCCGAAGTGGCGGCGCGGTTCTGGCGCTGCAGTCTGGAACCGCGAGACCGCTACGGTCGCAGGTTCGAATCCTGCCTCGGGCATGGATGTGTGTGATGTCCTTAGGTTAGTTAAGTTTAACTAGTTCTAAGTTCTAGGGGACTAATGACCTCAGCAGTTGAGTCCCATAGTGCTCAGAGCCATTTGAACCATTTTTTGACAAGGCCATGATTCGTTCTATGTATACCGCGGCACACCGCTACACACGTAACGTAAACACCTCTCGCGCAGACGTGCGGCAGGGACGTAAACACCGTCCGAACCGCTACGCCGTCGAAGGCTGACTGACTGAGTTACCCAAGCACGACTCACGCCCCGTCCTCACAGCCTTAATTCCGCCAGTACCTCGTCTCCTACCTTCCAAACTTTACAGAAGCTCTCCTGCGAACCTTGCAGAACTAGCACTCCTGAAAGAAAGGATATTGCGGAGACATGGCTTAGCCACAGCCTGTTTCGTGACCAAATGTCTTACACCAAAGATGGTAGACATGTTCAAAAGTCCGCCTCGAAACACCAACAAAAAAATGGTTGAAACGGCTCTGAGCACTATGGGACTTAACATCTGAGGTCATCAGCCCCCTAGAACTTCGAACTACTTAAACCCAACTAACCTAAGGATATCACACACATCCATTCCCGAGGCAGGATTCTAACCTGCGACCGTAGCGGTCGCGCAGTTCCAGACTGAAGCGACTAGAACCGCTCGGCCACACCGGCGGGCAAACACCAACAAATGCAGTAACTTCACACACCGTATGGCCGTGGGCACAGCCAAACACGAGAGTGTTCATTCTAGAAACAACCCCCAGGCTGTGGCTAAGCCATGTCTCCGAAATACAATTGTAGCCCGGTGACATGTCGTATTGTCATCCATAAAAATTCCATCGTTGCTTGGGAACATGAAGTCCATGAATGGTTGCAAATCATCTCCATTTCCAGTCAATAATCGTTTCAGTTGGACCACAGGACCAAGTCCATTCCATGTAAATGCAGACCACACCATTGTGGATCCACCACCAGCTTGTACAGTGCCTTGTTCACAACTTGGGTCCATCGCTTGGTGGGATCGGTGCCACACTCGAACCCTTCCATCAGCTCTTACCAATTGAAATCGGGACTTATCTGACCACGCCACGGTTTTCCAGTCGTCTAGAGTCCAACCGATATGGTCACGAGCCCAGGAGAGCCGCTGCAAGCGATTTCGTGTCGTTAGCAAAGGCACTCACGTCGGTCGTCTGCTGCCATAGCCCATTAGCGCCAAATTTCTCCGCACTGTCCTAACAGATGCATTCGTTGTACGTTCCACATTCATTTGTGCGGTTATTTCAGACAGGGTTGCTTGTCTGTTAACACTTACAACACTACGCAAGCGCTGCTGCTCTCGGTAGTTAAGTGAAAGCCTCCCTCCGCCGCGTTGTCCTGGTAAGAGGTAAATTTGGAATTTGGTATTGTCGGCACATTTTTGGCACTGTGGATCTCGGAATATTGAATTTCCTTACGATTTTCGTAATGGAATGTCCCATGCGTCTAGCTCCAAGTACCATTCCGCGCTCACAGTCTGCTAGTTCCCGTCTTGCCGCCATAATCACTTCGGACACCGTTTCACATGAATCACCTAAGTATAAACGACAGCTCCCCCAATGCACTGCCCTTCTATATCTTGTGTGAGCGATACTGTAGCCATCTGTGCACGGGCCTATCTCTATTCCATTACTTTTATCACCTCAGTATATTTTCAAAACGAATGGATATGAGGTCAGTTAACCTTTTCTCAAATTTTCGTGACTCTCGTCATTTTCCTGCTGTCTGATGGCGTATAAGGGATGATATATAAATAGTTTCACTCCATCCGAAATTGCTAAAGTCTACAAAACCATCAAGCACAAAGTAGACGAAATTGGTCAATTAAAGTAATGAGACAGAACTGAGAAGGAAATAATGGTATCACAAAATATTTTTTCATGTTATTGATTGTAGCACAATCAACAGTTACATAAATGGAAACAAACTTAAGTGCTCCGGGAAGCTAGTCCCCAAGACTCTTACAAGGAGCCTTCTGCCTAACAGCACACCACTGAGACCCACAAAACCACCCAGGAAAACGATGAGAGTAAGGAGACGTAAATCGCATGTACCACCACAGACATGTCTGCGGGGTTCAAAACATCTGTCAGAGAGCACTATAGGGTTCGTCGTCATGCAATGCGTGGTTAGGACTCAGTGGATGTGTCAAGAACGCACTGTGTCTCTCAGCGTTAACAAAAGAAAAATTACTGTCGAGATTTCCACAAAACCGTACAGAATGTAAATAGCTGTAATTGATTTTCTTCTCGATTAATGTTAATTATCCAAGTAAGGCGACTGAATTTTGTACTTATTTCATTACTCCTGTAGTAATTTTTGTAATAGAAAGCCAGTTCCTTCAATTGTATCCGATCCCTCCTCTCTTACTTGCGTGGTGGTAACTTATGTATAAGGTAATCCACAATTCTACCAACAAACTTTCAGAGGTGGCAGTATGGAAGAGACAAAAAATAAAGTAGCCAGTAAACATGGTCTCTAAAGTGCTCTTAACAGCTATGAGGACTTGTACATCTCCGCTACGTCAAACACCTCTCTTCTACTGAAAAAGTGCTCATAGCTCTTACGGTATGCATTTTAGGGTCCATGTTTACTATTTTTTCTTGTTTTGGTCCATACTACGACCTCTGAAAGTTTTTCGGTGTAGTTCCGTTTCACTCTGTATACTTCCTCGTATTTCAAACCTACAAATTAAAAATTGCGAATCAAGAGTTAATACACTTTTTACCGTTTCTTTGTCGGAAGTAAGAAACGATTTTCGTGAGGTGTAGATCTGTGATTCAAAGATTTAAGGTAGATATCGAGGATGGTCAAAGCACAGAGGATATAAAATGTAAACTAGCGATGCAAGAAAAGCGTTTCTGAAGAAGAGAAATTTGTTAACATCGAGTATCAATTTAAGTGTCAGGAAGTCTTTTATGAAGGTTCAAAAATGGTTCAAATGGCTCTGAGCACTACGGGACTTAACATCTGAGGTCATCAGTCCCCTTGAACTTACAATTACTTAAACCTAACTAACCTAAGGACATCACACACATCCATGCCCGGGGCAGGATTCGAACCTGCGACCGTAGCGGTCGCGCGGTTCCAGACTGTAACGCCTAGAGCCGCTCGGCCACTCCGGCCGGCTTTTATGAAGGTATTTGTATGGCGTGTAGCCATGTATGTATGTAAAACAAGACAAGAAGAGAATAGAAGGTTTCGAAGTGTGGTGCTACAGAAGAATGCTGAAGATTAGATGGGTAGATCACGTAACTAATGAGGAGGTACTGAACAGAATTGGGGAGCAGAGGAATTTGTGGCGTAATTTGACTAGAAGGAGGGATCGCTTGGAAAGACACGTTCTGAGGTATCAAGGGATCACCAGTTTAATACTGGAAGGAAGCACGCGGGGTAAATGTCGTAGAGGGTGACGAAGAGATGAATACACTAAGCAGATTCAGAAGTTACTCGAAGATGAAGAGGCTTACAGAGGATAGAGTAGCATGGAGAGCTGCGTCAGATCAGTTTTGGGACTGAAGACAACAACACACACCGAGATGTTTCCTTCGATAGAACCAGGGGTATTTTCTTTTTGTGTCGGTCTTCAAACGAAAAAATACTTTGCTCTTTATGACCTCGACGTGAAACGTATGTTAAACTGCACTCTGCGTTCTTCTATTTCCTCTTCCACACTAATATTTATTTATTTTACCATATTATGTGCTGCCATTTGAGTCAACTAAATAGTTATAGATCGACTCAGGACATACATAGTTCATAAACTGCCGGTTAAAAGGCAAGATGAAAAATGTTTCTTTTTTTTACATTTTGTGTGAGTCGTTCAGAAAGCCACACGCAGTCCCTTCCTCCTAGGCGACTGCATATATGACAGTTAGTTTCCATCCTGCTTCCGTCTGAGCTGAATCTTTTTAATATGCAGTCACGTTTCTTTCAATAGTAGTTTTTCCAATGGTACCCACAATAATAAAAAAAAACTTGTCAGGCAGCGTTATTGATTTCGAATGTGCCTTCAGGAAAATGTATAGGTGTATAGCTAAAATTCAATGACTAAGGACAACAATTTTCTGAGCTCTTATTGTAGTAAGATCAAGACAGGAAAAACAAATACTAACGTATATGTAGCAACTATTCTAACAACCATACTATTCCTGAGAGAAAATTATGTAATATTAAACTAAGGAAGAACGAAAAGCAATTGTATTGGATTGGCGTTTCACACGAACCACTTTAACACTAGGAAGACAATGGAAAATGTGGTTTGGGACCTCAAAGCTCTACTCCTACGGAAGACGGGAGACAATGACGTCAGCAGCCTACTGTGAAATTGTTCGAGAACATGGACGTGGAATGTAAGACTTGGAATGCGTGGTATGTTGTCCGCAGGTATTTTATTGATTCATGGCAACGCTTGGCTACGTGTAGCTACAGCAGCACAAAATGACTATACTTCGGATGTCACGACTTGGTTCCTATCTTTCCACATACATTTTTTCGCAGGGGATTAGAAAATGAAGAGTCTACTCAAAGCTACTTCATCGTTACATTCACTGGCAGCAGATGAGACCAAAACTGGCATTGAGGAACTTGTACATTGTTATGACAAGTGTTTCAAAAACACTGACGATCAAGTAGAAAGCCACACACACAACTCGTTTCAGATAAAGTTTTCTTTTAGTATTCTCATATTTTGCAATTTACCCAACTTCGTTTATTTTCGGGAGAAAAATTACACTTACATATGAATAATAAAGAATAGAGTACGGATATGATCTACTAGGAATATAAAAAAGTACACCACAAAACTCTATTTAAGTTTTATTTTAAAATCTGAGGTTCGTCATCCATATATTCCAGCTCTGCTGGATGCCTATTGGAAGTGGAACCTACAGAACAGTGCAAACATTTTCGTATAATTATTGACAGAGTGTCACGCAAGTGCAAATAGTTTTTCTGTCACGCATTCATTGCGTAGGTACTGCAGTTCGTTTTCAATGAGGACGGGTTATTTACAAATATTCCCATAAGTGAGTATATGGACGGGGATCGTGGATGTAGAATTCCGAGATAAGTAACCAGCGACCTGCACAACTTTGCGAACTGCCTGTACATAATTCTGTTTAAAGAATGTTCTTTGTGATCACACAGAGCACACACTAAAACAAAACTGAGGTTGTTAATACATGCGAAAGTCGTATGAACTTAATGCCTTCTTCGATTTTCTCTCTTTTGGACTGGGAAAACTGCGTTTGTCCTAGCAGTATACCGTGTGACGGAATTCTTAAAAGTGCTTTAGAAATATTTTATTTCATTTATTTATTTCACCTGACAAAACTACTTTTAACCAGACAGTCTTAGTGAGGTAGCATTGCAATGTGCGTACTAAATGAACATGACAAGATATAATAACTTAGTAATGAATATGATATTTTAGAAATGTCAGTCTTCTTAACATCGTGTTAAGTAATTTTCTCATAAAATTCTTGTCGAATACAAGCAATGGCATTTAACGGAAATGTATGGCAGCACTACAGAAGTATTAAAATGTGGAGAAAAATTTGACTTGTATGAGTGAGAGCTAGAAGTAGTAGGATAAGGTTGCCAAATGATATGGAGGAAAGAAAACAGATAGATAGGTACGAGGAAAGTATGATTAGTGTTGACGTTGTAACCATAATACTGGTTCCCTCTTGGACAGAAGGAAGACAGCGGGGGTTTTCCGACAGGGAAACTCCGCTAATGATAGAGGGGAAAAGCTTTAATTTCCTGTTAAATATAGAGTGGTTTTGGATGAGACGCAGGTTATTGGGTAGTTTGTTCGAATCGTATGACTGAAATGGAGAATGGAATGGAGAACGATACGTACAGCCAAGACGCTGGACCTATCGGATCATGTGTTGCAGTTTCGGAATAATAATAGCTATTCAGGACACCACTACTCAACCCACAGATGAAGAAAACAGATCGTGTGGAAATCACTTCGTCTATCCATTTGCGTCCACACTATCTGAGCATAGGACGGACTGACGTGATCAAACAACCGAATGGGACACACATATCTTACGCAAGTATTCATGAACAACTCATGTTGTTTGAAACTTCCACTATATATACCGTGTTGAACTACATCAAGGTAGTAAATGGGGGGACCACATCGAGTACGTTGCCAACAGAGCGCACGCAAGGCTCAAACAGCTCTACCCAACGCTCAACAGGGAAAGCACACTGAATAGGAGGGTGTCGAGGTCCATATACATGACACTGATTAGACCTCTGATGACGTACGCAGCTCCCGTCTGGGGATATGCAGCTCCTACACGACTGCGCCGCCTGCAGATCATACAGAACAAAGTGCTACGAATCATTAGCAACGCTCCACGCTACACACGCACCGTGGATCTTCACCATGGATACCGCTTTGATACCCTGAAGGAAGTATTCAAAAAACACGCCACACGACTATACAGGAACTCGAGACACTCGAACAATCCTTTCATCCTCACTCTGGGAAACTACGATCACAACCATAGGTGGAAGCACAAGCGGCCAAAGACACTACTAGCTAGGGCATAGCCACCTATGGTAAACTAACATACACTAACAAGCGACAAACGTCGTCAAGCCCATGCATATCGTCAACACTGACTGGTAATTACCAGCTGCTATTAGAGCCGACCAACAGGCCACAGCAGGGACACCGACGAGCTCGCCCACTGACGCACAAACAAACCACCAACATTACCTTACACTGTGCATCCGATATATGACCTATCGGACAGAAAAACGATAATAAACCTAACTGTTGCAGGTTGCTGACGCTGAACGAGAGCTCTACACCGGCACCCAGGGCCAGCTTCCGAGCAACACAACCGCACAACGTCAAAGGTATCGACATGCATGATACCCACTACTAACAAAGCCTACCCTTGCACGACCTATCGCAGGCAGCAAGACATCCGCTACTGCTCTTACCACCCGACATAACTATCACAGAGGTTTTTTTTCCCTTGGCTCGTTCGACTTCGACCCAATCTATCTCCAGATGAGCGCGTATTAATGGTTAACCTTAACCAGACGTACGCAAACATCGCAGTACCCACATCCTGCGACACCTCACATTAGTGAAAACTAACCCTTATGCAGAGATGGCAGTAGACCTATTGAATTGGCCATCATGCCGGTGTGGGCGTGGAGGGGCTCCACCTCTATAAATAAAAAAAAAAAAATCAGGGTAGTGAAGATTCGGTAGCGCTAAAGTCTGCTCCAGCAGTTGTTACATTTTTGCCGAAAATCGTGTTCCCAATTTGCAATATGTTTCCATTCGTCATCACTGTGAATGCAAATATAAAATGTGCTCAAATGTGAAACACAAAGAATAAATGAGAATGTGGGGAGATATATGACGTGGAAATGTTAGATGGGACGTCCTGTATACAGCACTCCGTTTTCAGGCCACAAGTGGCCCATCGGGACCATCCGACCACCGTGTTATCCTCAGCTGAGGATGCAGATAGGAGGGGCGTGTGGTCAGCACACCGTTCTCCCGGTCGTTATGATAATTTTCTTTGACCGGAGCCGCTACTACTCGGTCGAGTAGCTCCTCAATTGGCATCACGAGGCTGAGTGCACCGCAAAAAATGGCAACAGCGCGTAGCGGCCCGGACAGTGCTTAACTTCGGTGATCTGACGGGAACCGGTGTACCCACTGCGTCAAGGCCATTACCTTTCTGTATACAAGGTGAACATTAATAAAATCGACGGCCGGCCGGAGTGGCCGTTCGGTTCTGGGCGCTACAGTCTGGAGCCGAGCGACCGCTACGGCCGCAGGTTCGAATCCTGCTTCGGGTATGGATGTGTGTGATGTCCTTAGGTTAGTTAGGTTTAATTAGTTCTAAGTTCTAGGCGACTGATGACCTCAGAAGTTAAGTCGCATAGTGCTCAGAGCCATTTGAACCAATAAAATCGACAAACTGCAGGGACAGATTCCTGACTGGAAATGGAGGAAAAAAGGACCCCTAAACATATGTCCGGAAATACATCGCAGCCAGGCTAGATGGTGCTGATGAATGACAGTTCCTCTGACTACGTGTCAGCCCGCCTGGGTGGCCGAGCGGTTCTAGGCGCTTCAGTCTGGAACCGCGCGATCGCTACGGTCGCAGGTTCGAATCCTGCCTCGGGCATGGATGTATGTATGTGATGTCCTTAGGTTAGTTAGGTTTACGTAGTTCTGAGTTCTAGGGGACTGATGACATCAGATGTTAAGTCCCATAGCGCTCAGAGCCATTTTGACTAAGTGTCGTATGTTCCTTGCGTGTTGCAGACCGTGTGATTGGCGCAGCGTACTGTAAGCAGCAGAATGACCCGGTATTCATGTGGGGAACGAGCCAAGATGGTGTTTGTGTACGGCCAAGCAGGTGGAAACGGTCGAGAGGCAGCACGCCTATACGAAAACAAATCTTACCCTCACAGACACCAACCACATCACACAACATTTCAAGCTCTTTTTAGGCTTTTGCGTGATAATGGGTCATTTCATGGAGACGGACGTGCAGCGAGGGTCGGACTGTGTCTACACCACATTTAGAGGTGCGAGTTCCACAGGATATTGCGGCGAACCGTTGTACAACCTCCAGGGAAGTGGCCCACCAACATGTTGTAAGCCAAAGTACGATTATGTGTATCCTGCATGACAACCGCTACTATTCCAATCACCTGCAGTCCCATGGAGACCACTTTGAACATGTGTGGTGACGTGGACACGATGCAGCACTGTACTATGTTCTAGGACGATGTGTTGTCGTTTCACGTACACCGTCCATTTCCGCACATACGGTCAAAGGACCTTTTTTCCTCCATTTCTAGTTGGGAATCCGTCGCTGCAGGTTGTCGGATTTATTAAAGTTCATCTTGTATTTAAATGACAGACTACGTAAAACTGCGAGTTTATGAGTGAGCACTTGAGAATGGCACATTGCTGAAATCAGCTGATCATGTGAAATAAATGACTGTGATAGTAATGCAGCCAAGGTAAAAAAATGGAACTGTCTTTTTACCGCAAACTAATGCTTAATAGCAAGACGTGTACCAGAGCAGCTTGTGGTGTATCCTCGTAGCAAAGAACAGCACACAGTGTGCTCCAAATGTGATGCGCCACCAAGTTCTATCCTTCAGTCTTGGCCTATAAATCACCGTGGTTGGTGATCGGGCTCGTAATTAAAATGGGCAGACACTCACGTGAAGTAAGGCCTCAGTGTTGATTTCACTAATCGTTGTAAGCACTCTAGAGCTAATCTCTTGCCACATAATCTTTAATTTTGAATAACTGGAACCGATATAGTAAGTTGACAAGCAAATAATGGGAAGGAGAGCACACAATATAAGTCATAACCACGTTGAAGTGGTGACATACGGACAATATGGATCCTGCACGGATCCTATTACTTTCGTTACCGCAGCAAAAGACACTTTCATCAATACAGAATAATTCTCTTTTAAACTTTAGACACTGAAATGTTGATTGAAAAGCTCCTGCTAAGCACTGAAGATGCATAGCTACTGTGGTGGTGTTGTTTACAGTTTTTTAAACTAATAAACATCTTTCTTTAACAGTCCATGGGTGTACTGCCGGTCCATAGTGTCCAATGGGCTCAATATTTCGGCGATCATACATGTCGCCATCGTCAGGTGCGCTGACGAACTGAGCTCCTGACTTGCTTGCTGCTTGCTTGCTTGCTTTGTGTCATCTCGAAGTTGCAGCTTCGTTGGGTTGAAGGGTTAACAGGTCTAGCTGCTTTTCCTTCTTCTTCCTCTTGTTTGATTTTCGGTTCATCGCATCTTGGTTTGTTTCTTCTGGTTTGACACTCTTCTTTTTCCTTCCTCTTGCTGCCTGAGCAGCGTCGCTACTCTCGTAGCAAGTCCGACCACCTTGTTGTCTATCGCCAGTGAATCTGGTTTCCCAGATTCCTGATGAGAGGATTCGTGGATCTTCTCGTGTCGGCATAGAAGTGTCTCGCCGACTGCTTGAAGCGGTCCTTTAGCATCGGCACGCCCGTTAGCCGATGTAGTTTGGCCGTGCTGAAATCACGCGGAAGATGTAGTGCCAGTCTCAGGCACCTGTTCTGTATCTTCTAGAGACTGCTCATGTGTGTCTCGGGGGCATTCCCCCACACCACGGCGGCGTATTCCAGCACGGGCCTGATAAGTGCCAGATACAGCGTCTTTCCGCAGTGTGGAGACAGTGTGGTTGTGGGATTGCGGAAGGGGTATAGGAGGCGCATTCTGCCGCGCGCCTTACCCCGTATTTCGGCAATGCGCGTCTTCCACGTAAGGCGTCGAGCCAGTGTGACGCCCAGGTAGCAGCCGGTGTTCGTCCATGGGATGGGGCCTCCCATGATGCGAATTGTTGGCAGAGCTTCAGGTATACGTTTCTTCGTGAAGATCACAGCCTGGCTCTTCGCCGCATTGAACTTCAGCCACCACTTGGTGGCCCAAGCTCCCAGCTCGTTGCAGGCTATTTGTAATCTTCCTCGCATCAGATGTGGGTTGATGCTCTTGGTGTACAGCACTGTATTGTCGGTATACAGCCCCGTCTGCACCCGTTGCGTTCGCGGCACGTCTGCCGTGAATAGGGTATACAAGAGGGGCCCCAATACTGAGCCCTGTGGGACTCCGGCGGCTGTTTCCCGTGCTGTTGAGGTCCCGTCTTCTGTCTTCACGTGGGAGGTACGTACCACCAGGTAGGAGTGGATCAGGTGGGCGTGTGACACCGGAACTCTCCAAACTAGTAACTTGTAGACTAGTCCGTCGTGCGACACTCTGTCGAAGGCGCGGAAGATGTCTAGGAGTACCGCCCTAAGGTACTCCCTCCTCTCCAGCGTCCCCATCGCCTGCTCCACTAGTCACAGCAATTGGTGTGTTGTCGCGTGCCCCTCCGGAAGCCGTATTGCTCGTCGGGAAGCAGGCCTTCCTCTCCGACGTGACGGTGCAGTCTCTTTACATATATTCGCTCAAGTACCTTTGAGACTGTAGGTAGCAGGCTGATAGGCCGGTAATTATGCGCCAGCCTGTTGTCTTTGCCAGCCTTAGGGGTCGCCACCACATCCGCATGTTTTCAGGTAGTGGCCGGTGCTAAGGATGGCGTTGAATATCTTCGTGAGCAGTTTCCTCCTCCAGGATTGCGCCGCCGGCGTTATCGCACCCACCCGCTTTGCGCGGGTCGAGGTGCCGTAGCTGCAGTTGAACCTCTTCTTCCGTCGTGGGTTCGATGGAGTCCTCAGGGTCTTCTGCCGCGAGGTATACACGGAGCCTATCTTTCACCATTCGGATGTGGTCGTTATCTACATCTTCTTCAACTAGCGTGAAGTTGGCCTCGAAGGTATCGGCCAGTACCCCAGCTTTGGCGTCAGGCTCAGCCACAGCATGCTGTCCGACGTGTAGCGGCGGGACACATTGCCTCCTGCGAAGGAACTGCTTGGTTGCTTGCCATGCAGTGCCGTCTGCGATGTTCAGGGTCGCTATCCGCCAGCCCAGTCCCTGTTACTGTGTTCCGCGACCGCGTGTTGTATGGCGCGGCGCATTCGGTTGATCCGTCGCCGCCTGGCGGGTGATGTGCCACTCTCGAACCAGCTGGTTCTTCTCCTGGATCATCTGCAGGTTGTCCGGCGGTAGCTGGCGGGAGAAATCCCGTGGCTTCTGACGTCTGTGCTGCGTTGCTGCATCAGCCGCTCTGATCGCGAAAGTCGAGAACGCTGCGAATGTGGCGTCCACACCATCAACACCAGGATCCGGTACCGCGGCGAGCATCTCTGCCAGGTGCACCCGAAAGTGTTCCCAGTCGGTGTTGAAGTAGGTCTTGCGTCCTTCAGGTGGTGCGGCCCCGTCCGTGCTCAGATCGAAGATCACTGGCAGGTGATCTGTGTCGTTGCGACTGCGTCGTGGGTCACCCCTTTGATGATCGCGATGTCCAGGACATCCGGGCGGCCTCTCTTGGGATAGTGTGTAGGGTCGTAAGGCCCCAGTACTATCGCGTCATTATCTGTGGCCGCCTTAAGAAGCCTCCTGCCGCTGGTTGTGGTAACCCCGTAGTTCCACACCGGGTGCTTGGCGTTGAAGTCGCCGCCGATAAAGATGTTGCCACGCATTGACAACAGCGTCTCGAAGTCTTCTTGTCGTAGGAGTCCTCTATGTTTCCGGTACGCGGCGATGAAGGTCACTTGACACACTGAGGTGCTGACTGCGACGCCTGTTGCTTCTAGTTGCGTCAGCTCTGGTAGCTGGAGTTGGTGGTGTCACAGCATCCTTCTTAAATAGACCGCACTTCCATCGCCTGCTGTTGGTCTATCGTCGCGATAGCACCTATAGTTAGGTGCCCCCGCGTTTACGCCGGGCTTTAGCAATGTCTCACACACGAGACACACATCCACGGCCTCGTCGCATAAAAACTGCCTAAATTCGCCCTCCTGCTGCCTTACGCTGTTTGCGTTCCGTAGGCAGACAGTAAGACCTATGATGTGGTTGGTCATCATGGGTGTTGTGTTGGCCTGGTTGGCCGCAATCAGTGCAGACACGATCATCTACGGTAGTTGGAGTAGCAGCTGTTTGCACTCCCGCGGCATCTCTCGGTGGTTACAGTGGTCGGAGGTGGTGGGACGGGCGTAGGTGGCGGCCTCCCTTCCAGGCGCCCGCGCGTCCGGCCGGCCCTGCTCGGCGGGTCGTACTCCTCTCGAGGCGGTCGGGGAACGCCTTCCGCTGCGTGGGTAGGCCGCTCCGCCTGCCGCGCCTGCTCGGCGTGTTGCTTTGCGTATCTTGTAGGCGTTTCTCTTGCGGCCACTGCCACGGTCGCCGCTGCTGCGGCAGTAGCGTAGTTTCTTCCCGGCTGAATTCTCTTGGCTGGCCCTGTTGCAACTTTTTTGAAGGCTTTACAGCCGCGGAAGCTGGCGACTTGTTCTTCGTTGCAGTTACAGCACGTGGGTGTCTTCTCGATTGGGAACGGGCATTTCCGGCTCAGGTGCTCCCTAGCACACTATATGCAGCGTGGGGCCATTTTGCAGCATTTTGCCAGGTGGTCGATTCCCTGGCAGTTGAAGCATTGAAGCGGGCCTCTCTGCCTCCTCCGTTTTTCAACTGTGACGGCGCTGACACTTCCCACTCTCGTTTCTTGGAAGATCCTCCTATGCTCCGGTGTGTCTGTCCAATATAGGTCTCCCCACATTGACACTGAATCTGGTATATCCGGCCTTCCGGAAATCAAGATCGTCTTTGAAACTTCCCAATAATGCTCACGTTTTACACTACTGGCCATTAAAATTGCTACACCAAGAAGAAATGCAGATATTAAACGGGTATTCATTGGAAAAATATATTATACTAGAACTGGCATGTGATTACATTTTCACGCAATTTGGGTGCATAGATCCTGAGAAATCAATACCCAGAACAACCACCTCTGCCCGTAATAACGGCCTTGATACGCCTGGGCATTGAGTCAAACAGAGCTTGGATGGCGTGTACCGGTACAGTTGCCCATGCAGCTTCAACACGACACCACAGTTCATCAAGAGTAGTGACTGGTGTATTGCGACGAGCCAGTTGCTCGGCCACCATTGACTAGACGTTTTCAGTTGGTGAGAGATCTGGAGAATGTGCTGGCCAGGGCAGCAGTCGAACATTTCCTGTATCCAGAAAGGCCCGTACAGGACCTGCAACAAGCGGTCGTGCATAATCCTGCTGAAATGTGGGGTTTCGTAGGGATCGAATGAAGGGTAGAGCCACGGGTCGTAACACATCTGAAATGTAACGTTCACTGTTCAATGGCGTCAGCGCGAACAAGGGGTGACCGAGACGTGTAACCAATGGCACTCTATACTATCACGCCAGGTGATACGCCAGTATGGCGATGACGAATACACGCTTCCAATGTGCGTTCACCGCGATGTCGCCAAACACGGATGCGAGCATCATGATGCTGTACACAGAACCTGGATTCAACCGAAAAAATGACATGCCATTCGTGCACCCAGGTTCGTCGTTGAGCACACCATCGCAGGCGCTCCTGTCTGTGATGGGGCGTCGAGGGTAATCGCAGCCATGGTCTCCGACCTCCCGACTCAGCAGCATTAGTGGCAGAACAACTGAGAGAAAATTTGGAATACATTTCACATAAATTTTCTCAGCATGTTATAGTCCTAGGTGGAGATTTCAATTTACCAGATATAGACTGGGACACTCAGATGTTTAGGACGGGTGGTAGGGACAGAGCATCGAGAGACATTATACTGAGTGCACTATCCGAAAATTACCTCGAGCAATTACACAGAGAACCGACTCGTGGAGATAACATCTTGGGCCTACTGATAACAAACAGACCCGAACTTTCCGACTCTCTAAGTGCAGAACAGGGAATCAGTATTCATAAGGCCGTTGCAGCATCCCTGAATATGAAAGTTAATAGGAATATAAAAAAAGGGAGGAAGGTTTATCTGTTTAGCAAGAGCAATAGAAGGCAGATTTCAGACTACCTAAAAGATCAAAACGAAAATTTCTGTTCCGACACTGACAATGTTGAGTGTTTATAGAAAAAGTTCAAGGCAATCATAAAATGCGTTTTAGGCAGGTACGTGCCGAGTAAAACTGTGAGGGACGGGAAAAACCCACCGTGGTTCAACAACAAAGTTAGGAAACTACTGCGAAAGCAAGTTTTTCGGTTGAATCCAGGTTCTGTGTACAGCATCATGATGCTCGCATCCGTGTTTGGCGACATCGCGGTGAACGCACATTGGAAGCGTGTATTCGTCATCGCCATACTGGCGTATCACCTGGCGTGATAGTATAGAGTGCCATTGGTTACACGTCTCGGTCACCCCAAGCACTCCAAGTTTAAACGCAGCCTAAACCTCTCAGACAAACTGAAACTAAACGATGTCAAAGTTAGCGTAAGGAGGGCTATGCGTGAAGCGTTCAGTGAATTCGAAAGTAGAATTCTATGTACTGACTTGACAGAAAATCCTAGGAGGTTCTGGTCTTATGTTAAATCAGTAAGTGGCTCGAAACAGCATATCCAGACACTCCGGGATGATGATGGCATTGAAACAGAGGATGACACGCGTAAAGCTGAAATACTAAACACCTTTTTCCAAAGCTGTTTCACAGAGGAAGACCGCACTGCAGTTCCTTCTCTAAATCCTCGCACAAACGAAAAAATGGCTGACGTCGAAATAAGTGTCCAAGGAATAGAAAAGCAACTGTAATCACTCAACAGAGGAAAGTCCACTGGACCTGACGGGATACCAATTCGATTCTACACAGAGTACGCGAAAGAACTTGGCCTCCTTCTAACAGCCGTGTACCGCAAGTCTCTAGAGGAACGGAAGGTTCCAAATGATTGGAAAAGAGCACAGGTAGTCCCAGTCTTCAAGAAGGGTCGTCGAGCAGATGCGCAAAACCATAGAACTTTAGAACATGTTTTTTGCTCGCGTTTCATGTCGTTTTTGGAAACCCAGAATCTACTCTGTAGGAATCAACATGGATTCCGGAAACAGCGATCGTGTGAGACCCAACTCGCTTTATTTGTTCATGGGACCCAGAAAATATTAGACACAGGCTCCCAGGTAGATGCTATTTCCCTTGACTTCCGGAAGGCGTTCGATACAGTTCCGCCTTGTCACCTGATAAACAAAGTAAGAACCTACGGAATATCAGACCAGCTGTGTGGCTGGATTGAAGAGTTTTTAGCAAACAGAACACAGCATGTTGTTATCAATGGAGAGACGTCTACAGACGTTATGGTAACCTCTGGCGTACCACACGGGAGTGTTATGGGACCATTGCTTTTCACAATATATATAAATGACCTAGTAGATAGTGTCGGAAGTTCCATGCGGCTTTTCGTGGATGATGCTGTAGTATAAAGAGAAGTTGCAGCATTAGAAAATTGTAGCGAAATGCAGGAAGATCTGCAGCGGATAGGCACTTGGTGCAGGGAGTGGCAACTGACCCTTGACATAGACAAATGTAATGTATTGCGAATACATAGAAAGAAGGATCCTTTATTGTATGATTATATGATAGCGGAACAAACACTGGTAGCAGTTACTTCTGTAAAATATCTGGGAGTATGCGTACGGAAGGATTTGAAGTGGAATGATCACATAAAATTAATTGTTGGTAAGGCGGGTACTAGGTTGAGATTCATTGGGAGAGTCCTTAGAAAATGTAGTCCATCAACAAAGGAGGTGGCTTACAAAACACTCGTTCGACCTATACTTGAGTATTGCTTATCAGTGTGGGATCCGTACCAGATCGGGTTGACGGAGGAGATAGAGAAGATCCAAAGAAGAGCGGCGCGTTTCGTCACAGGGTTATTTGGTAAGCGTGATAGCGTTACGGAGATGTTTAGCAAACTCAAGTGGCAGACTCTGCAAGAGAGGCGCTCTGCATCGCGGTGTAGCTTGCTGTCCAGGTCTCGAGAGGGTGCGTTTCTGGGTGAGGTACCGAATATATTGCTTCCCCCTACTTATACCTCCCGAGGAGATCACGAATGTAAAATTAGAGGGATTAGAGCGCGCACGGAGGCTTTCAGACAGCCGTTCTTCCCGCGAACCATACGTTGGGTGGCTTGCGGAGTATAAATGTAGATGTAGATGTAGATTATCCTCCTGAACCCACCGATTCCATAGTCTGCTAACAGTCATTGGATCTCGACCAACGCGAGCAGCAGTGTCGCGATAGGCTACAATCCGACCTTTATCAAAGTCGGAAACATGATGGTACGCATTAATCCTCCTTACACGAGGCATCACAATAACACTTCACCAAGCAACGCCGGTCAACTGCTGTTTGTGTATGAGAAATCGGTTCGAAACTTTCCTCATGTCAGCACGTTGTAGGTGCCGCCACCGGCGCCAACCTTGTATGAATGCTCTGAAAGATAATCATTTGCATATCACAGCATCTTCTTCGTATCGGTTAAATTGCGCATCTGTAGCACGTCATCTTCGTGGTGTAGCAGTTTTAATGGTCAGTAGTGTATTTGTTGGGCAAAAGACAGTTTCTACTCTTTGTTTCCTCAACAGTGCGCACCATCGAAGATCGTTGCCGAGAACATCAGAGCCATACTTGACTTCGGTAGCCCAACAAATCGGCGATCGCAGAGCACCGTTTGTCCGAAAATCTCGAAATGGACTACCAACATACCAGGGTCTTGGCACAGACATCTAATTTTAGGACACCGGCTATCGAAATTCGTACCAGGGACGGACTCATCAACCGAGACTGCGGCTACAACCTCAGAAAGAGATGGAAACCAGTATTGAGTCTAATTAAAAAGACGCTCAGCAAAGGAAACGATCGGGCGACTAGGGCGGACGAGGCAATTACACTGACACCACCACAGACGACGCCATCATCTCGTTGACCTCTGACGCGCGGGCGCGGACCGCGGAGAGAACGCCTCGCGAGGGGAGGGGATTTAAGTTGGCCGCCCACCCCCAGGAGCTCAGATCGTCAGCGCACCTGATGATGGCGACATGTCTGATCACCAAAATATTGTGCCCGTTGGACACTATGGACCGGCAGTACACCCGTGGACTGTTCGAGCAAGAAATACGCCAGGAGAAACTGAAGAATCACATCTTTCTTTAACATTATATTTGCACAGAATTAACCACTGACTGAAAATGATTTTTACACTGATGTTTCCTGATAATTTTCAAAGTGAAGAATTTTTGAACTGATAGTACTTCTACGCAACATAACAAAAACACTTTCCTGCACTTTTGTTGAAACCTAAATTTAGTTTGTCACATGTCATGGATCAATAAAATCGTATGTCCTGAACACCACAGTAATAATCTTTTTTGTAATAATGAAAATGTGCGCAATGCTTTTTGTTGTCTTCTTCCTTAACTGCTTTTATTATGCTTGTCAATGTAATAAAATAGCTGGAACTTTGAACACTATCTGATGCTTTGCTTAATATGGCAGTAATAATTTTAAGCACTTTGTATAGGCTCACATATAACCAGCGTATGACCTGAAAATGTTGCCGATTAAATATCACAATATGTGGACACACTACTGAAATAACAACACTACGATAAAGCTTGTTGTTTTTAAAAACTCAACTTGTATTAATTTGTACAAGAGGACGATGAATCATGACTTTTACAATATGTCCGTCACTATGAGAAATAGGATATACTGAACTCCACCACAGAAGTAAATACTTCAGTCCTTTTGTGGTGCTGAGCAACTTATTGTAGCCTCTGGGCCGGCCGGAGTGGCCGTGCGATTCTAGGCGCTACAGTCTGGTACCGAGCGACCGTTATGGTCGTAGGTTCGAATCCTGCCTCGGGCATGGATGTGTGTGATGTCCTTAGGTTAGTTAGGTTTAATTGGTTCTAAGTTCTAGGCGACTAATGACCTGAGAAGTTAAGTCGCATAGTGCTCAGAGCCATTTGAACCATTTATTGTAGCCTCTGACGAGATTTTGCTACCGACGGATGGTTTAGCAGCTTTTAAACTGTTACTTCCAAGTCGTAATTCCCATCGTAATATTAGGCCAGAAAATGTGATATCCTGCAACATAATATCTGACTCCTTCACAGAAATGACGACTTCCCACTGGCCCTCGTAATAACATTGCCACTTCTCCTAGGCTGACGAATAGCTGCTTAATACTGTAGAATTATTTGCAGCAATAATTTCCCATCCATTCGAGGCCGTTTAACAATGATTGTGCTTACTTTAAACACCACACAATACAGTACGTGGGCATCGCACCACACGCTGCTTCACAACCTTTCCGACTCACAAAGAAGACTATTCTGGAACTTTTTGTCTCAACGTTTCTCCCTTCTTAGCCTTCCGCTGCGAAATCCCTTTAGATTTTAACTTAAGCCTAAAGCCATGACTCGTTACAGCTTTAATTACAAAGGTTCATAATACGTTTTAAACTAAGATCTACTTAACAATATATAGAGATTAATACAAACCACTATTTACAGTTATACATTTGAAACACACTTACATATTATTGGTTGTGTGCTTCGCAGGCTGATGGCAGCACCTTAGCGGCAATCTGCCTTACTTTATGCAGCTGCCGTTAGATGGCATATGCGCCCTAAGTGCTATATCATCTCACTGCTTAGTCTATACAGGATTTACAACTGCCCTATTACTAATCATATTTTTTGAAGTTATGACAGAGAATAAAGAAATAACTTCTATGAAATGAAGTGGAACAGTTCCTATACTGTGTGACGTGACGTAACAAGGAACACTATTACAATGGCTGGAGGGACCAGATAGGTATCATTGCTTGTTTTTCCTGTAACTAAAGAAAATAATACATAGTGTGGGAGCCAGACCAAGGACCAGAAAAAGTGAACAGGGCATGGAGGATTTACTCGAAGCGGAAATTATTTTAGAAAAGAACATATTGGCAAATGTATGTTTCCTTTGGGGTAATAAAGAAGGGGGTGATGCAAGTCCAGTGAATGTTGATAAAAAACAGTTAGATTACTGAGACAAATAACTTGAGACGGCCAGTCAGTTGTGAGGAGATATTCAGGGTGAATTTAGCGGAGCTGTCTTGGAGAGAGGAAAGTGAAATGGGCTGGTAGCAGTCTCATCGTCCTTTCTAGTGAGTGGTTGCATCGGCAATCCTTTGGTAGTGGAACTATAAGTGCAGATGCCAGAAGCACTGACAATGGGTCAGCTACAACGCGCACCATTATGTGGGTTGCAAACCCGAGACCACCTGGGGATGTCCAAGAGCCATGTATCATCACAGAGGCGATGGGATGTCTTGGTGGCTGCAACTTGAGGCCAGGGACTAGCAGCATCTCGTTGACTGGCAGCCAGGGGGTGATGCAGCTAGATGAAAACGAAGCTGTGTGGCCCACATGGCATCAACAACAGGTGTCGGGTAGGTCTTAGGGTAGGCAGCAGCTGGAGACAGAGTAGTGTTAGGCCCAGGCGACCAGTCACTTGGCCCGATTTATTATGACAAGGTGCCACTACTGATCACGTAGGAGACGAATTATGAGTTACCACAGTTTGCCACTACTAGGGACTGGTGTCTTGCACCATTCTGCCTCAGCACGATTCGTACCCTGACATTTGGTTGCCACGGGCAGCTAGCTTGTTCGTCTCGTCTTGGGTTGTGAAGTCTGTTCAGAGGTGTCTTGACACAACAAATGCATGTCTGTCGATGAGCCTCCATATGATGTCTAAATTCTCCGATTATATCACCGTGGTCATTTCGTTAGATGTATGCGGAAGGCAGTAGTATGCCGACTGACTCTTTTTGGAGGGTTCAAAAATGGTTCAAATGGCTCTGATCACTATGGGACTTAACATCTTAGGTCATCAGTCCCCTAGAACTTAGAACTACTTGGAGGGTTCGCTGTCGGACTTTCAGCATTAAACCTCTCCATGATTCACAACGCCTCATTTGTACGAGGGCAGTTCAATAAGTAATGCAACACATTTTTTTTCTCGGCCAGTTTTGGTTGAAAAAACCGGAAATTTCTTGTGGAATATTTTCAAACATTCCCGCTTCGTCTCGTATAGTTTCATTGACTTCCGACAGGTGGCAGCGCTGTACGGAGCTGTTAAAATGGCGTCTGTAACGGATGTGCGTTGCAAACAACAGGCAGTGATCGAGTTTCTTTTGGCGGAAAACCAGGGCATCTCAGATATTCATAGGCGCTTGCAGAATGCCTACGGTGATCTGGCAGTGGACTAAAGCACGGTGAGTCGTTGGGCAAAGCGTGTGTCATCATCGCCGCAAGGTCAAGCAAGACTGTCTGATCTCCCGCGTGCGGGCCGGCTGTGCACAGCTGTGACTCCTGCAATGGCGGAGCGTGCGAACGCACTCGTTCGAGATGATCGACGGATCACCATCAAACAACTCAGTGCTCAACTTGACATCTCTGTTGGTAGTGCTGTCACAATTGTTCACCAGTTGGGATATTCAAAGGTTTGTTCCCGCTGGGTCCCTCGTTGTCTAACCGAACACCATAGAGAGCAAAGGAGAATCATCTGTGCGGAATTGCTTGCTCGTCATGTGGCTGAGGGTGACAATTTCCTGTCAAAGATTGTTACAGGCGATGAAACATGGGTTCATCACTTCGAACCTGAAACAAAACGGCAATCAATGGAGTGGCGCCACACCCACTCCCCTACCAAGAAAAAGTTTAAAGCCATACCCTCAGCCGGTAAAGTCATGGTTACAGTCTTCTGGGACGCTGAAGGGGTTATTCTGTTCAATGGTCAAACGATCAACTCTGAAGTGTATTGTGCTACTCTTCAGAAATTGAAGAAACGACTTCAGCGTGTTCGTAGGCACAAAAATCTGAACGAACTTCTCCTTCTTCATGACAACGCAAGACCTCACACAAGTCTTCGCACCCGAGAGGAGCTCACAAAACTTCAGTGGACTGTTCTTCCTCATGCACCCTACAGCCCCGATCTCGCACCGTCGGATTTCCATATGTTTGGCCCAATGAAGGACGCAATCCGTGGGAGGCACTACGCGGATGATGAAGAAGTTATTGATGCAGTACGACGTTGGCTCCGACATCGACCAGTGGAATGGTACCGTGCAGGCATACAGGCCCTCATTTCAAGGTGACGTAAGGCCGTAGCATTGAATGGAGATTACGTTGAAAAATAGTGTTGTGTAGCTAAAAGATTGGGGAATAACCTGGTGTATTTCAATGCTGAATAAAACAACCCCTGTTTCAGAAAAAAAAATGTGTTGCATTACTTATTGAACTGCCCTCGTAGCACTTGCCGCTGGAGTGTTTTGAGCATCTCCAAACGCTGTCGTCCTTCCTAAATGATCCCGTTACGAGACGCGTTACTCTTTGCCGAATCTTGCCCATTTCTTCTGTTCTGAATAGGGCCACAGACTGATGAGCAATACTCAAGAACCAGGCCAAACTAGTGTTTTCGAAGCCATATCGTTCGTGGGACGAATACTAATTACTTAAGGCGACCTGGACGTCATGAGTCCTCAAAAAATGTATATTTTTCTATTTAATAAATTCTGTGATTCTTCAAGATTCTAAAAATATGTAGTTAACATATAGTACCTCATCATTTTGATGTTTAAATGCCTTATTTAAAGCAGATGCGGTGTGTGAATGCCCAGCTGTCACATTACTATCAAACACAAAACCTCGCCTATAATGTTCCATTATTTAACTTTGCCCCATGCGAGAAACTGTTATGGTAGAGCTTAATCCAATATGCAGAGATCCTCCAGATTCTAAAGTCGTGGAAAACGTTTACATGACAAAACAATGAATCTGAATGAAAGTATCAATGTTGAATTTGGGAACGCTTGCCAAAAACCGTTTCTGTTGGCATGTCAGCTTTCCAGATTGGTTTGATGGACACCATAATATGTTTTAATGACGGAGTACCAAGCAGAAAAAAACCATGAGCAGACTAGGCATCAAAACTGGGGACAATACGAAAAATAGGCTGTTACGAGTGGACAGGCAACATGTCGCTGAAGCTAAAGGAGCTACTGAAAGCATGGCAAAGGAAGCGAGAATAACAAAGAAAAGAAAGAAAGCTAAATAAGATGAAAAAGACACTCACAATCAACAAGATAATGGAGCTGGAATGTTTTGAAATATTACATTGAGAAGAAAAAACATGTCAATATTTAGTTTCAATTTCCCGTAATCAACGTTTTGCATATTTAGGTATCATCATCTCATCCAATATTGAAGCTACAAAAACAAATTTAGCGTGAATAATAACATAGTGCTTGCCTACATAATGAACCACGTTATTCAACAACGCACTAAACATTTTAAGCTGGAGCATGACATATGTTCTTAAATTATTAGGAGGAAAAGTTGGCTTCAAAAAACCATTTTTTTAAAAAATAATCAAGCCAAAAAATTGGTAAACGTTCCTGGTTTACTGTTTCAACAAGTTAATAACTAAAAGAACAAAATTTCTTTTGACCTTTTTGTAAATAGTGTGGAAGTAGAGTGCATCTAAAATAAAAAAAATGACACGTTGTATTCTACAGTTGTATCCTACAGTTTTCAAATTTTTTCACATGTAGGTAGCAATATACTAATTATTTGGTTAAAGTTTCTATCCAATATTTATTAAAGCTTTTTAGTTATTAAATTTCGCAATCTTAGTAAAAACTAAAGGTCATGGCGTCCGGTCCCCTCAAGTATCTCTCAAAGTAGTAACGGTAAGTTAAGAAAGCGACTCTGGGATAATTATTAACAAAAAAAAGTTCAAATGTGTGTGAGGTCTTATGGGACTTAACTGCTAAGGTCATCAGTCCCTAAGCTTACACACTACTTAACCTAAATTATCCTACGGACAAACCCACACACCCATGCCCGAGGAAGGACTCGAACCTCCGCCGGGACCAGCCGCACAGTCCATGACTGCAGCGCTCTAGACTGCTCGGCTAATCCCGCGCGGCGATTATTAACACAATATGGCAATTAGCAGTTTCTTTTTAAACTTAGTGTATGAGAGAAATATGTGAATTGCTTTAGGATACGTTTTGGAAAGGATAAATTCAATCCAGTAATATTTTATGATACATTTTATGAAAATATAAGCTAATATATTGTACTTTAAGTACGTTTCTTTAGAGGGAGCAAGTAATCCATTTATTAATTATTGATTACTAATGCTACTGCCTAGTGCACATTTTTATATGTAATGAATGTAATTTGTGCCCAGCCCCGTAGCTGTGTCGTCAGTGCGACTAGCTGCCATGAAAAACACACGGGTTCTATTCCCGGTACTGTCAAGTATTTTCCCTTGGTGAGAAGACTGGAAGGGGGTGCATTCAGCATCATGAAACCAACTGAGGAGCCACGTGACCGAGTAGTGGCGGCTCCAGGTCACGAGAACTGACAATGACAGAGAGAGAGGCGTGGTTTCCCCGAGTCCCTCCGTATCGCATGCAATGACACCGTTGGCGTAGGATGAAAAGGTGCTCGGTCGATACCGACATGCCAGCCAGGGCCGGTGGACGGAGTTCACGTTTACTAATATAATTTTTATAAATGTTGCTAATGACATGATCAATATATAAAATAACGCCCAGTGTGGGGTTTAACTAATCTATAGCTAAAAAAATGGCGCCCATAGTTGGGCTAACAAGTAATTGCATCGCTACATAAAATTGCACTGAACGTGTGGCTAACATCTAAATTGACCACTGCATACAAATGTACCCAATGTAAGACAAAAAACTGATTGTATCACAGCAAGCCTGATGTGGACAGCCATCGTTGTCCATAAAATGACACTCGAAAAAACTACACCTCAGACACCAAAGGTGATTCACAGTTCCACATAACAGTGTAACAAAAGATTCAGATCATCAGCACCCTGTTGCACGACGTTCCTATGGTTATACTGTACAATATCGGAGCCGTACCGAGGTGGTCCTACCAAAATACTACTCCTCTATAATTCTTTCCACACAAATTTAGCAAATTTTCTTACTTTCTAAGTGTGTTTAGTAAAAATGACGCAGTAATGAAACATATTGTCAGGAAGAAATTAAATGTGTCATTCAAGTGATTAAATTACAAATTGCGTAAACTTTTTAAAAAATTGTGAGTAATAAATCTGTCTTCTTATTTATGGCAGCTACTGTACTTTGATTTCAGTGTGATGTGTAACAGAGAACAAATATTATTTGTTCCTAATAAATTATTAATTATAAAAGTGAGTATAATTAAGAGTTGAGAAAATATCCATTTCCATTCGTGTTTTTATTATACTTGTAGTAGTTTCAATGTATATGGCTTACACTACAGAAACCGTCACCTGCCAGTTTGCGCGAGAGGGTTCACGCTAGCAATAGCTGGCTTAAAAAACAAGAAAGCTCCAGGACCAGACCATATCCACTAGGAAACATAAAGCCCGATCTCACCGCAGATAACCCGATATTTAACAAATCTAGTAAATGATGCCCTGAGGTTGAGACGGGTGTCCTGAAGTCTGGAAACCATCCAACGCAGTTATTATTAAGGAAGCCGCAAACAGGGATCCATCAGAACCAAAATCGTACCAACCAATTTGCTTGTCAAATACATTGGCTGATGTCCATGAGAGGCTTCTATGTAATCGCCTCCTAGCTCACAGGGAACTCCATGGCCTTAGTCAGCACCAATTAGACCGCAAAAATCTATTGATGACATGATTAATCGGACTTTCCAAATTGTAGAACAGCCATTAAAGAAGTACACAGTTGCGATTCTCATTGACATTGCTGGCGTCTTTAGTAATCTTTGGTGGCCAGCAATGTCTGCGCGATTTCGAGAACTACAGGTACCCAGATCCCTGTACAACAGTCTTCGAGACTACTGCAGGAACAGAGTAGCTGAGCGGCAAGAGGACAAACGCAAGGTTGTAAAAAGGATTACCAAAGGATGTACACAACGCTCTGTCTGCGGACTCATCTTCTGGGATGTCACAACTAAATCGCGCTTGAATTTAATCGAGAGAGATGAACATTCAGACGGGATCGTTGCGTATACTGATGATCTGTTAGTTGTGATATCACCCAACACAACAGCAATGCTGGAAAACAAGGCCACTGTTAAGCTACACTCAGTACAACAGTGGTCCAACCAAAACAAATTATCCATAGGAGGAAAAAAAAAGAACAGTGCTCAAAGGTTCACTGCAAACACCAGGCAGTTAAAATAAACAACACAAACATAAAATGCGAATTAGTAACTTGATATCTTCGGGTACACATTGACGAACGACAAAGCTTCAACGAACACATACGACTAACCACAAACAAAGCTGAAAGTATACGACACGATACAGAGTATCACTCAGAAACATAAGAATGTATCACTGTGCACTATGAGCTTTGCAGCTAGTACATGGGCACATAGACTCGCTTTCCTCATGAACAGGATCATTGTTACGCTAAGGAGTGTGCTACTTAGACTATCTGGGTAGCTCGCCACCATATCAGTCGACTCGCTGTCGATATAACCATCAGTTATCGGGCTTCGACGTACTAGCTGTAGATGCTAGAGAGAGATGCTGAGAGAGTGTTGCAGATCACTGGACAGCACTTAGAAGGTAGGAGCCAACTACAAAATTGGCGTGTGAACACTTGGAAAAAAGAGTGGGACGAGAGTGATAAGGTCCGTCGAGTCTGCTAATTTTTCCCCAGTATAAGGGAGCAGTTACGCTTGCGCCATGTCAACCCCAGCCGAAGCATGGCTCATTTTGTCACTGGGCATGGTCCTTATCCCACGCACTTGCAGCGCATGTCGCTTTCAGAAAGCAATTGTTGCACATGCGGGGAAACTGGTTCGCCAGAGCATTTCCCTTTGAAATGCATTAGATACAGGCACTTACGTAATAACATAGAACACATAACGAAACAACACTGTATGACGCACTGAGAAACCCAGATACATGGGCACAGTTGAGCGAAATCTCCAACAACATCTCAAAAGCAGAACATGACAAATAGAAAGAGACTCATCAATACAGAAAGCGCAGAAGACGACATAGATAGCTCGAGTAGCTCCAGCACTGACGATGATACGAATGACAGTAACAACACTGACATAACACCGACACACAAAATACACACAACATAAAACACGTAAAACATGTACGACTATTCACGTGAACATTAATCAAAAACTGCAATTTATATCTTATTATGGTTCAAATGGCTCTGAGCACTATGGGACTCAACTGCTGAGGTCATTAGTCCCCTAGAACTTAGAACTAGTTAAACCTAACTAACCTAAGGACATCACAAACATCCATGCCCGAGGCAGGATTCGAACCTGCGACCGTAGCGGTCTTGCGGTTCCAGACTGCAGCGCCTTTAACCGCACGGCCACTACGGCCGGCTATCTTATTATGAATGAATCTAATTAAAAGTAGGAGTAATTAGAATAGTCTGTGGGTAGACATTGTTCTAGAATCCACTTTAAACCTGTACCCAACATTGTTGTGTTGTTACATAAATGAGCGCATGTAATAATATGAATGTAATATAAAATTTTTATACAGTAAGCAAGCAAAATCAAACAGTGCAAAAACACAAAAAGAGGTCATGCATATTACGTAATTATACCAAATTAATCCACTAATTAAAAAAGTTCTAGATTTATTCTACAAGAATGTTTTTACAAGATTAATAATAGGTTAGTGGTGGCTTGTTATTTCTCCTACAGCTATGAAGGAACGGTGCATAACTTAATTAGATTACACTGAGGCAGGATATTGTTCCAAAGCTATGCAGAATTTGTTTGCTAAATAACCTAGTAGCAGTAGCTGTTATGAAACCTAACAAACATCAACTCACACAGTACTCTAATAAACAACACCGCCACGGATTAGATCCGCATGGACTGAACAAATCGAGTTTTCCCGAAGAGTGATGTTCATGTGGATACTTACTACAATGGGTAGCATCACATGGGGACGCTAGACTTGAAGTTCAATACCAAGTCCTCTTCCTTAGGTGGTGTCGGTGAAGGTGTGTCTACATATACTCTTTATGACTTCTTTTAGTTTCTTCTTTAATTGTAGCATAAATTTATAATTTCCTACTTCCAAATTCCTGTATTTTTCTTTAAAAAATAAGTGTAATTGCTGTAAGTAAATAAAACATAACACCGAAGTGCAGACAAAAGAACTCCACGCAGCCCCACCCCCACGTGGTGCTGCATGGACTACAGTGCCCGTGGCCTTAACTGCGTAACGTAAGTTTGCTGTGCGGTGGTGGCCATGGGTGCTTGCTAAGATGTCTGTGTGGAGTACTACGGCCTGCATAAGATAATAAGATTGTTTGCAAAAAAAAAGAAGGTTCCTGAATGATGCTACTTGGACGAAACGACATTCCGACAGCACCGAGCGTTTACATTCCCGGGAGTAGCGAAAGGCTTCTTCTCGTAGACAGAAGATAGGGACACGAAAAGCAAGAGAATTCACGTACCTCTCCCGCATAATTTGTTGTGTCTGCAGTTGTAGACGACATATGAAGAACACATTCTGACAACAAGCAAAGGACATACCGATGCATGGATAAAATTCCCATTTTCATCTACATGACTACTCTGCAATTTACGCTTAAGTGCCTGGCAGAGGGTTCGTCGAACCACTTTCAGACTACTCCTCTATCGTTCCACTCTCTAACAACGGGTGGGAAAAATGTACAATTAAATATTTCTGTATGAGTTCTGATTTCTCTTATTCTATTATAATGATCATTTCTCCCTTGTACGTTGGTGACAGTAAAATATTTTCATATTCTGAGGAGAAATTTTATGACTTACATTTTGTGAAAAGATCTCACCGCAACGAAAAACGTCTTTGTGTTAATGACTGCTATACCAACTCGCTTTTCATATCCGTGATACTTTCTCCCCTATTTCACTATAATACAAAACGAGCTGTCTTTCTTTGAACTTTTTCGATGCCTTCCGTCAGTCCTGTCTGGTAAGAATCCCATACAGCACAGTAACAGCAGCGTAGGCAGTCTCTTTAGCAGACTTGTTGCATCTTCTAAGCATCCTGACAATAAAACGAAGTCTCTGGTTTGCCTTCCCCACAACATTATCTATATGATCATTTCAATTTAAGTTGTTCGCAGTTGTAATTCCTAGATATTTAGTCGAACAGATAGCCTTTAGATTTATGTACTTTATCGTGTAACCGAAATTTAACGTATTTATTTTCAAATTGCTGAGGATGACCTCACACTTTTCCTTTTTCAGAGACAGGTGCCACTTTTCGCACCATGCAGATATCTTGTCTATAGCATTTTGCAGTTGGTTTTGGTCTTCTGATGACTTTACTGGACTGTAAATGACGGCATCATCTCTGAACAACCTAAGGGTTGTCTCCGAAATCGTTTCTGTAGATTAGGATCAGCAGAGGACCTATAACGCTTACTTGGGGAACGTCGGATATCATTTCGGTTTTACTCCATGATATTCTGTCGATTATTACGTACTGTGACATTTTTGACAGGAAATCACGAGCCGGCCGCGGTGGTGTCGCGGTTCTAGGCGCTCAGTCCGAAACCGCGCGACTGCAACGGTCGCAGGTTCGAATCCTGCCTCGGGCATGGGTGTGTGTGATGTCCTTAGGTTAGTTAGGTTTAAGTAGTTTTGAGTTCTAGGGGACTGATGACCACAGATGTTAAGTCCCGTAGTGCTCAGAGCCATTTGAACCATTTGAAATCACGAATCTAGTCTCACAAATAAAGTTATGCTCGATAGGCATGCAATTAGATTAGAAGTCTCTTATGATGTACGGCGCCTACATCGACATCTATACTTCATTATAGATAACTGCATCATCTGCAGAAAGCCTCATTTTACTATTAATATTGTTTGTAATGTCATTAATATACAACATGAATAGCAAGGGTTCCAATATACTTCTCTGGGGCTCACCCGAAATTAATTCTAGATCTGATCATGACACTCCATTCAAGGTAACATGTTGCGTCCACCCTACCAAAAAGTCCTCATTCCAGACACAAATTTCACTTGATACCCCACATGATCGTACTTTTGACAATTAGCGCAGGCGTGGTACTGATTCAAATGCTTTTCGGAAATTAAGAAACACAACATCTACCTGGTTGCCTTGATACAAAGCTTTCAGTATGTCATGTGAGAAAAGTGCGAGTTAGGTTTCACATGCTCGATGTTTTCGAAATTCATGGTGGCTGGAATTGAGGAGGTCATTTTGTTCAAGATACCTCATTATGTTAGAGCTCAGAATATGTTCTAAGATTCTACTACAAACTGTTGTCAAAGATACTGAGCAGTACTTTTATAGATCACTTCTACCACCTTTTTCTAGACAGGTGTGACCTGTGCTTTTTTTTCCAGGAACTGGGCACCGGTTTTTGTTCGATTGTCCTACGATGGATTATAGTTGGAAGAGGGGATAACTCAGCCGCAAATTCAGTATAGAATCTGACAGGGACTGCATCGGCTCCTGGATCTTTGTTCAGTTTTAACGAGTTCAGCTGTTTTGTAACGCCACTGACACCAATACGTACTTCATTTATCTTCTAAGTGGTACGAGGATTTAACTGGGGCAATTCTCCTGGGTTTTCCTTTGTGAAGGAACGTTTGAAAACAGAGCTAAGCTTGTCAGGTTTTGCTCTGCTACCCTCAATTTCAGTTGCTGTGTCATTCGCTAGGGACTGGACACTTGACTGCGGTGCCACTAACAGCCTTTACGTATGATCAGAATTTCTTTGGGTTCTGTGAAAGATCGCATGACAGTATTCTGCTACGGTAGTCACTGAATGCATCACGCATTGCTCTCTTGACAGCCAAACGCGTTTCATTCAGAATCCCTCTATCTACAGCCCTATGCTTTGTTTTATACCTGTTATGTAGCAATCTCTGTTTACTTAGCCCTACGCTTTGTTTTACACTTATTATGCAATAACCTCTGTTCCCTTAGCCCTGCGCTTTGTTTTAGACTTATTATGCAGTAATCTCTATTTGTTTAGCCTCCTGCAAATACGGAATCTGTTTCAGATGCCCTGTCGATAACACTCATTACTTTGTGCGAATAAAGAGCTAGTTATGTTTGATAGGAACGATATTTCCTGAATGCGTGGTCTCTGTGTGTCAATAGACCGTTACCTTCGAGGTAATGCATGACGTTCTAGTCAGTATATGTGCTACAATCCTACTGCAGATCGACGTTAATAATATAGGTCTGTAATTCAGCGGATTACTACTGTTTCCTTTCTTGAGTATTGGTGTGACCTGTGCAACTTTACATTCTTTTGGTATGGATTTTTCGTCGAGCGAGCGTTTGTATATGGTTGCTAAATATGGGGGTATTGTATCAGCATACACGAAAGGGACATTATTGATATGCTATCTGGACCGGAAGACTTGCCTTTATCAAATGCTTTAAACTGCTTCGCTACACCGAGAATATACATTTCTAAGTTACTCATGCCGGCATTTGTTTTCGATTATAATTCTGTAATATTTACTTCGTCTTCTTTTGTTAAAGAATTTCGGAAAACTGTGTTTAGGAACTCATACACTTTTATTTACAACATACACACATAGCAAAGTTGACAGTCCTTACCTTTTTGTTTGGGATTGACAATGAATTACCAGAATACTGCTCTTGATTCTGAGTAGTTGCTTGTAATATGTCATGTCTGTGGGGCAGAAGTCGACGGCAGGCTTCCAGTGTTGCGCGTGTCTTCTGCCGGGCTGTGCGTGCACCGACGTATAAAGAAGCGCGGAAGGGTGCTATCTAGTCCGTTATGGGCGTGGCCCTAGCAGCGACCTCTATCTTCATATGAAGCTCCACGGTGAGTGAAGGGGAATAGGGAGAGAGCACGGCGGTCGCTGTCGGCCAGCGACGAATTATACTATGTTGCCTTTGGGACGACGCTCTTGCAGTGACGTGTGCGGTCTGTGTAAATACTGCCGATCCCGCATGATTCTTAAATCATATCTATTTCTTCTTCTATTTCAGTCAGTTTTTGCATAACCTCTGTGCTTGCGCCTTTGGTGGAAACCTACCTCCCACACCCTCGGCTCTGCCCTCTATACTACACTGAAGCGCCAAAGAAACTGGTATAGGCATGCGTATTCAAATACAGAGGTGTGTAAACAGGCAGAAGACAGCATTGCTGTCGGTAACGCCTGTATAAGACAACAAGTGACTGGCGCAGTTGTCAGATAAGTCACTGCAGCTACAATGGCAGGTTATCAAGATTTAAGTGAGTTTGAACGTGGTGTTATAGTCGGTGCACGAGCGATAGGACACAGCATCTCCGAGGCAGCGACGAAGTGAGGATTTCCCGTACGATTATTTCACGGGTGTACCATGAATATCAGGGATCCAACAAAACATCAAGTCTTCAACTTCGCTGCGGCCGGAAAAATATCCTGCAAGAACGGGACCAAACGACTGAAGAGAATCGTTCAACGAGGCAGAAGTGCAAACCTTCCACAAATTGCCGCAGATTTCAGTGCTGGGCCATCAGCAAGTGTCAGCGTGCAAACCATTCTACGAAACTTCATCGATATGGGCTTTCAGAACCGAAGGCCCACTTGTGTACCCTTGATGTCTGCACGACACAAAGCTTTACGTCTCGCCTGGGCCCGTCAAGAGCGACATTGGACTGTTGATGACTGAAAACATGTTGCCTGGTCGGAGGAGTCTCGTTTCAAATTGAATCGAGTGGATGGACGCGTACTAGTATGGAGACAACTTCATGAATCCATAGACCCTGCATGTCAGCAGGGGACTGTTCAAGATGGTGGAGGCTTTTTAATGGTGTGGGTCGTGTGCAGTTGGAGTGATATGGGACCCATGATAAATCTAAATACAACTATGGTAGGTGACACGTACGTAAGCATCCTGTCTGATCACCTGGATCCTTTCATGTCCATTGTGAATTCCGACGGGCGAGGGCAATTCCAGCAGGACAACACGACACCACACACCTCCAGAATTGCCACAGAGTGGCTCCAGAAACACTCCTCTGAGTTTTATCACTACCGCTGGCCACCAAAATCTCCAGACATGAACATTATTGAGCATATCTGGGATGTCTTGCAACTTGCTGTTTAGAAGAATTTCCCACCCCTCGTACTCTTGCGAATTTATGGACTGCCCTGCAGGATTCATTCAGTTCCCTCCAGCACTTTTTCAGATATTAGTCCATGCCACTTCGTGTTGCTAAGCTCCTGCGTGCTCGCGGGGGCCCTACACAATATTAGGCAGGTGTACCAGTTTCTTCGGCTCTTCAGTGTAATTTCCCTCCAGACGAAGATGCGACAATGAGACGGGATGCATCTGTGATGAACGCATCACTCCATTCACTGATGATTCACACAAAATGCTGTTGACATCTTAATAAATGGATCTGTCTTTAGATTCTGTGGTACGGGCACACGTTACTGTACGTCTTGCACACAGACTTAACTGCTATGAGCCTCCAACACACAGCTTGCAGTGTACTTGTTACTTCTGAAGTAGCTGTAAGCTTCACATCTAACTGCCTTATCGACAATTTTGAATTTAGTAGTACAGTCAAGGCCAGATGTCTGTGCTGTGGTTGAGTTTTTACTCTTTTCGGATTTTTGACAGCTAGTGCCAGCCGTCTCCTGTTTCTCGAACATGTTGCCAATGCCGTAGACTTAAATCGATACTTCATCACTCGTCCCTGCCTAACTGGTTTCAGTTCGACAGATGTTACTACCCTGCAAAATAATGTCCAAATGGCGTCTTCGTGGCGTTACATTTTAAGCTCCTCCGAGAGGCTTCATATTGGTTTCAACAAAGGTGCTAAGACGGCTATGACATGATACGTCTAATACACTGTTTTTAGTTATCATTGAATCAGACACCCATTGCAAACAGGGAACTGTATTTACTTTATAGATATCGAACAGTACCGGTATGTATCAAAATATTGATGGACATGTAAGGTAATTAGTCAGTTTTCTCACTCAGTTTCGTTCTTTTCCGGAATATGCGTAATCCAGACACAGGTGTAGATAAAGGTAACCAACATGCTGTGATTTACAGTAACAAAGAAAATTCTGGTATTCCTAATTTCTGACAGGTTTGATTAATTGATTGAGACGACACACAGGCTATTTTTTGTACTTGTATTTATACGCACATGAAGAGAGCTCAGTAAGAATTTGTTAATCCAGTTCTCGCTGGTAGGAAGTCGGGTGTTACCTGTGAAATCACTTGAAGTAGCAGAAGCAGGTCGCTGACAGCAGCTTAATTCATAAAAACATGCTAATCTCTATTAGAAGGCAGTCGTGTTCAATCCCTAAAATTTAGTGTGGAATTAAAATCAGTGGAGCCATGCGTACATTTATTAGTAAATACAATAAACGTTATGGGGGACTGAATTTAGGTACAAGGGTTCAGTGTACACAGGAGAGTCCTTTTATGTCTTTTGGAATAGGTAAATTAATGATTACAAGCATACTGGAATCTAGTGAGCTATATTATAAAATACATGTTAGGGGCAATCACATGTAAACGTGACAGATGTAGAAAAGTAAGTAAACTATATTTTTTCAATAGTAATTCCCATAACTATTATACAGGGTATTATAATTAAAGTTAAACTTTCAAAACGCTGTATAACTAACAACACTGGTCATAATGACGTAAAGTTGTGACGGAATATCATCGGAGTAGGGGGAAAATGCATGGTAGAAGAAAAAAAATACTGTGAAAGTTGATCAATAGATGGCACTGTATGTGTCAGAATACGTAAATGAAGACAACTGTCATGCGCACGAACAATTGAAGTTTGTATAAATACGCCGGGTACACAGATTTTCCTCCTTTCGCGTCTGCAACGTTCGCCACGACTAAACAGTGCAGGATCGCGCTCTGTTTGTAAAGCTGCATTCCAAGAATGATGACTCTCCACACGTTGCTCTGAGAAGTACCGGACACTGAAGGGTTTCAAAAAAAGGCGTTGGTCCGATGACTGACGTGGGGGTGGAGAAAATGATTATGAAATTCGAAAAGACGGATTCTTTTGGAGTGTAACCTGGTAGAGGGAGGAAACGAATTGATTTGACGTCAGTGGAAGCAGTGGCCACAGCAGTGCAGGTGGAGACGAGTAGTGGTGTGCAAACGTGTAGTGCACTGAGAATTGCCTGAAAATTGGACATACCCCTGAGCTCGTTGCGTAAAATCCTACGAAACGTCCTTGTCTGCTACCCATTCAAAATTACTCATCTGCATCAGTTGCTTCCTGTTGATCTGACAGCTAGAGAGACCTTTGCTTTAGAATTTCTTGCTCGCAAAGAAGTGGACAATGATTAGCCGTGGAAGATTTTGTGGACAGACGATGCCCACTTCCATCTGACAGGATATGTCAATACACAGAATTGTCGAATATGGGAAACAGAAAATCCACAAGCAAATCAACCTGTACCACTTGCGGCGGGTCGGGTTTAAATTTCCTGTGTCTATTCGTCGTTGTCACTGTGCAGGCTGCAAATTAAAATTCACCTACCTCAGAATGGCGTCTGCTCAATGTCATTTCGCTCGGCAATGTAGATACTTACAAGATGATGTAAAAGCAGATTGATAAAAAACACCACCTAATATCTACAATTACTGAGGCCGCACAAATCTAGTTCTGAAAGAAAGTTCTATAGAAATACTGTCATCCAATTTTATCGGACAGTACGGAAATGGATTGGCTTCTGGAAAATAATGTCCGAAATTTTCACACAATAATGATTCTTTTGTCCATGATAACCAAAGAAAAGGTACTATTCAGTCCACATTTCAACTATTGGCTATTTCCTTCCAGTTCACGATTCATACACACATTTCACATGCACAGCAGACAGAGATCTGTCCAAACCCGACCCAAATTAAACAACGTTTCCACAGTCATTAGTTTCACCACTAACAAGAGTTATTACATTCGGTGCCGGCCGGAGTGGCTGAGCGGTTCTAGGCGCTTCAGTCTGGAACCGCGCGACCGCTACGCTCGCAGGTTCGAATCCTGCCTTGGGCATGGATGTGTGTGATGTCCTTAGGTTAGTTAGGTTTAAGTAGTTCTAAGTTCTAGGGGCTCAAAAATGGCTCTGAGCATTATGGGACTCAACTGTTGTGGTCATAAGTCCCCTAGAACTTAGAACTACTTAAACCTAACTAACCTAAGGACATCACACACATCCATGCCCGAGGCAGGATTCGAACCTGCGACCGTAGCGTAAGTTCTAGGGGACTGATGACCTCAGAAGTTAAGGCCCATAGTGCTCAGAGCCATTTGAACCATTTATTACATTCGGTCCTTCTTGTGGATTTCTAAAAAAGAAACTGCTCGCCAAAAATGCTCAGTAGTTGAATAGTGAAACATAACATGCGGATTCTATGAAGGCCAATATTTCACAAGCGAATATCTGTCCAACATATTTATTCAAAATCTCTGAAACTTCGCCAAGCAGTCCTCAACAACAACTGCTATCGACTTAGCTCACCAATAACTCAAACACTAAGTAATTCTTCATCTTACACATTATTTTTACTGGCACTAGTAACATGACCGTCCGCGTTCAAAGCTAGCGAGCGACTTCCTTCTTCCAGCATCGCTTCCAGTATAACCATCAGGTAACGACCGGGAACCGCCTCAGTTCTGATTGGCTGACCGTACTGACTGCCAATCAGAATACTCGCTTGTTATCATAATCGCGCAAAAACTAGTCTGCACCAGTCCTCATACACAGATGCATTTGCGTCAATCTGACATACAAATATTATAGTAATGTTTAATAAACGAAAAAGAAAAGACAATAATTCTGGAAATATTCTTTAGATACAGATTTCACTCCAGCCGACTTTCTGGCTGCTCTGTTACAACAGCAATCACACCTAGACATTCGTCATCAGCAAAGTGGGTAAATCCCCTAGGATCATTTTCCCACGACAGGCTTGTGTAACTGTTGCAGGTTACTTGAGATGGTATATAACACAATATTGAAATTTGACGAATGTCCCACATACACACTCTCATTTACTCTCAGGCTCACATAACACATAATAAAATAAATACTGATTTTATTAGTTCTTTCTGAAGTTATTCTAGATTTCATACTACGAAAATTGTAAGGTATTTGAAATTTTTTAAATTAAATTTCAGTTAAATAATTCTATGCCCTGATACTTCAGGTGAGTATTTCAATTGACAAACAAAAACAAGTCATAAATGTTCTCAGGTGAATTTCCTTTCTTAAGTGTAGTTTTTCTGACTTTACAGTAAATTTTTCTATCTCCGAAAATATGCCCACTAGAAAGCTGAGATTTTCACACTACTTTCTATTAATAACAAGGTGCAGTATACAAATTTTGAATGCGATTACACAAAAACTACTGTCCTTCATATATTCTTACAGGTGGTGAATTTACGGGTTCAGTAAGAGACACTGAATAGCTTTCCCAAGGCAGGCAGTGACAGATGCACGTGTGTCTCCCGGGTAGGCCGCTAGATGTCAGCCCCCGAAGTTACATGCAGCAAGCTATCATAAAACAAACATTCGCTCGGAACAACTTGCGACGCTACACACCCCCTAAGAACCTAAAATTTCTTTTAATTACATTTTATGGATCTTACTGCGTCCAAAAGTTGAATCTTCAACTACCACAACACTGTCAATCAAACTTTGTATTCCTTAATTAACCAAATATCTAAGCTACATGACAGTAATATATACAAATACATCGATTATCAAAAGCTCCGACTGAATAGCATACAGAATTATTATACAAAATCAATTTACAAAAAAATTCTATCTTTTCCAAAATCACCTTTTTCTCACAAAATTGTACTTTTTAATATTTTTCAATTATTTACATTGAACTTTTACTTTCAAAATTGAAATCAAGTATTTAATGATTTTACAAATTTGTTAAATTTTTTATTTTATTTAATAAAATTGCAGCCAAGTAGCCATATACAGTTACTTTGCTTAACGTTTTACATTTACCTTTACATTTTACATTTTTGCATATTCATTTATCGATTTCACTCTTTTACTGCACAGTTCTATGTGATATCGTTCACAGGCTTCGTTACACAGTTCACATACACATGTTGTGGTTGGGTCGTGATAAGTTTTGTTTTCGCAAATTAGATTACGAAAGCCATGAATAGAAAGTCTAGTTACGACATGTCGCAGCTCGTAGTTTGGTGCTGTCCATGAGCGTCATTGCTTCGGTGCCATAGAATTCCAGCCATACTTTTTCTCGTTTGTCCTCCATGATCTTCAGTTGATTTCTGGAAGCCCTGGTGTGGGGCATCATATATTGAAGTTTGATGTCTTCAATTAGGAATGTCTCTCTCGCTAGCAGGTACACTAGTCTAGATCTTGTTGTCTTTGAGAGACCTAGTGCTCATTTTAGATAAGTCGATTTTACCTTTTCTAGTCTTTCTAGATTTTTTTCTGTCACGTGGTTCCATATAACCTCCATCCCATAGGCCAGGATTGGCAAAATTTTTGCGTTGAATAATTTCATGGCTGTTTCTAGACTGAGTAGGCGGATGTTTTTGATGTCCTGTATTGCTATGATTGCTTCGACTGCACGTTCTGTTGCATGATTTGTGAAGCATTTGGCTGTTGGTTGCAATGTCACCCCTAGGTATTTAAAGTCTGATGAGATTTTTATTTTTTGTCCTCTGATGTTGATTTCCGCATTCTTGGGTGTTTTGCCTCCTTTTCTGAAAATCACCATTTCTGTCTTTGTTATGTTTATGTGTAGTTTGTGTTCACTGCACCACTTCTCTATTTTCTCAATGATTTTCTGCAGCTTCTGTGTATCTGTTGGACCTACGTCTATTTCGTCAGTGTATGCATATACACATACATCTTCTTTATTTTCTCCAATTAGGAGTACTTCTTCAGTGGCAAGAATGTACAGCAAAGGGCTCATTGAGTCACCCTGTAAGACTCCGTTCGATTGCAGAATGAGGTTCGAAAAAGAGAGGTTGTCTGATATTGTGATTAAGTTGTATTCGAGGATTGACTTGATTATTCTTGCCCATACGCTATCTTCTCCCATTGCGTTTTCCACTTTTCGGACTATGAGATCTCTTTCCCGTAGGTCAAAGGCTTTGGTAAAGTCTATGAACACTGTGTAGAACATTTGTTTCTTTGGTAGCGCTTCGTCGATGTTGTTTAGAAGAAGCCTGACTGCCATAAGTGTTGATCTTCCAGATCTGAAACCCATTTGTCGTTCTGGGAGATGACTATCCACAGAGGCTTTGATTTTTTGTGTAATTATCTTTGAAAACATCTTGAACTGAGTATTTTCCAGGGCTATGCCTCTGCATTTGTTTAGGTCTGTTGGGTTTCCTCTACCTCTGTAGAGAACTTTTATTGTCGAGTGTCTCCATTGTGTCTGAATTATTCCAAGTTCCAGGCATTTGTTAAATAGTTTGATCCATACGTGTTGGAGGGCCTCTTTCGCATCTTTTATATGTTCATTGTATATATTATCGGATCCTGCTGCTTTCTTGTTCTTCGGTGCCTTTATTACTTCTTTTACATCTTCTTCATTTAGAGGTTCCCATACACTGTTTTTTTTCCTTAGATTGATGTTGTTTCTCTTTCTTTGGGGGTGTTTTGATTCCTCGTTTGTTCAGTATCTTACTGAAGTGGTCTTCCCATTCCTTCATGTCTTTATTTTGTGTATGAAGCAGTTTTCTTGGTCTTGCTGCTATGTATGGGTCTTTCTCCGCTTCATCCGCTTCTCTGTTTGCCTCTCTTTCTATGTAGGCTTTTTTCTTCTCTTCAATTAGTTTTTTGTAGATTCTCCTCTCTTCTGCATACAGTTTGTATGTTTCCTCGTCGTGCTGGTGTCTTACAAGTGTGGAGCGTTCTTAGATCAGTGTTCCTTTTGCTGTAGCGTTCAGCATCGAACCATCTTTTTGCCGTCCTTGTTTTTGGGTTTGTTTGTATCACTGAATTCAGGTCTTCTATTTGGTCTGTGGCTATTTCAAGGTCTCCTTCCTCTATTAAAGGTTCAATTTGTATTATTTGTTCTTGCTAGTTTGTTAATTTTTCTATATCTATTTTTCTTTGTGATTTGATGGGTCTTTCTTGCTGGCGGTGACGTGATGTTATTTATTTTTGTCTTCATTGGAATGTGCTTTCGTATAGGAGTAATGGAGTCATGCCATATTGGTTGAATACTTCCTTTTATTTCTCCTCTTGTTAATGTGATATCAATGGTGCTTTTCCTATTGTGGCATATGTATGTAGGTATCTGTTAATCGTTCAGTAGGGTGAAACCATCTTCTTCCACGGTTTCAATGACTAGTTTTGTTTTGTAGTTCTCCGTGTCTATTCTGCAGTTGAGATCGCCTGCAATAATGGTGAGTTTGCTGTCGCATTGTTTGATGTGTGCGACTGTTTCGTCAATTATTTCTACAGCATTTGTGTGCGGTTTAAAATAGGCTACAATTATATTTATGTTTGCTGCTTCTACTAGCATACTATTTTCTTGTTTTATGCTTTTTTTTGTGGGCGTCAACCAAGGTTTCAGTACGATAGATATTCCTCCCATGGGTCGTCCTCTTTCTCCCTTCTTTGCCATTAGGTGATAATTGTAGAAATCTTTATGTGGCCAGTTGTCTATCAGAAAGGTTTCTGTTAGAATTGCAAGATCCGAGTTCTGCAGAATGTCTGTTGCTGTTAGGTTAAGAGCACTTTTTTCCCTCTGTATTCCACAAGACTGCTTGTATTTCTTGCTCTTCTGATTTTCTTCTTAGTTTAGTTGAGCTCTGCTCCCTCTTCCATTGATCGTCTTGGGAAACGAAATCGACGTACTTTTATGTTTTCTGGACAGAATTCTGGTTCTTGTGTAATTTGTAGCTTTTCAGACGGAATGCCTGCTTTGAAGGCTTTTTTGTCGCCCAGTGTGCGCAGTTCTTCACATTCTTGTTGTCCCAATATTCCGTTCTTGTTAAGGTATTTCACTACTGTATCGGTTGTGGTGGTTCTCTTTAAGTTACCGATATATAGCCACGCTGTTGTTTCTGCTGCTTGCATTTCTTCATCTTTTTTTGTAACCATTTTGGTCTTATTTTTACTCTGGTTTCTTCTGTACCAGCTCCTCCATACCACAGTACTCCAAGTTGGTTCTTCTAGTTCATTAACCTGATTTTGAGTTTTATTATGTTGCTCATGTGCATTGATTTGGACTTGTAGCTGATTTTGTTGCTGGAACAGAGGATTTTTGTATATTGTCGTTTCCCCTGGTTTAACATTATTGTTGTATTTAGTTTGTATGTTGTTTCCATCAGTTTTGGTTTTCTCTGGGTCTAGGTGACTTTCCTTTTCTAGAGTTTTCTTTATTTGCTACTGCATTAATATCCGTAGTTGGTTTTTTAGGAAAACAGTTATCTCCGCCACTTTATGCCTCAGTTCTCCCATTTCTGTCTTATTTTCGTCTTTTTTTGCTTTTTCCAGAGAGCTAAACACTCCGATTTCTCCGTTGAAGTTCTTTTCAGATCCTGTAGGTGTCTGTTCCGTCTACCTCTGTCCGCTTTGTGCTGTTTCCTGCGTTTCGCCAATAGATGTCGCTACGTGCCGGGCAGTTCACTATCCGCTATGTGCTGTTTCCTGCGTTTGTCCGATGGATGTCGCTAGTTGTCCGGCAGTGCCTCTTCTCCCTCGCTCGTCTCCTCTTGTTGGATGTTCCTAACCTCTCTCGTAGTATTCCTATTCTCCTCCTTCTTTGCTTTTGTTTCGTTTTTTGAAGATTCTAAGCATTTTCTTATTTCACTCACCGCCTCTAATAATTCGTTCTTCATTTCCTTCTTCATATACACTCCTTCTTCTGCCCTTCTGCCATTTTCCCGTTCTTCATAGGAGCATTCAACTGCGCTGTTCGCCATCTTCATTTATCCTTTTTTTTTTTTTTTTTTGTTGAACTTACAATTGGTGTACTGTTGGAAGTGTCCATGAAATTTCACTACACTGTGGCTTCGACAATGTGGAGGGTGTTCAAACATATAATACTCGCTATGAATAACGTTTATAAACTCCAACACTTTTTTCACAAAACTTTTGGGTTCACTTCAGTTCAACACTTACATAAGGGTAGCGTTATGTTCTCGTCACTCGGGTACATAATCCAGCTCTCAGTCACAGACTGGGGTTCTCTCTGTCTTGTATCGGGTTCTGAACAGTTTTTTCGTACCTCCAAAATACAGTACGTCTAAGTGTTCATGCTTAATATCTACATCCTAACGTAACACACATATTGATGTGTTGGTAAATGTGCCAACACCTTGTAGATAGAGGCGGCCTAAATGCACGCTATCTAACGCAGACGGGCGTGAATTCTGGAATAGGATAAGGAGTGAATGGTAGCAAGAAAAGTACGTAGCTGCTATACTTAACTTTTATATCTTCATTGGTTTACAACGTTCTTGTAGAGACATGCTTTATACGGTAAGTATCAAACTATGTAAGGCTAATGGCGCCTTGCTAGGTCGTAGCCATGGACTTAGCTGAAGGCTATTCTAACTGTCTCTCGGCAAATGAGAGAAAGGCTCGTCAGTGTAGTCGCTAGCAAAGTCGTCGTACAACTGGGCGAGTGCTATATCGTATCTCGAGACCTGCCTTGTGGTGGCGCTCGGTCTGCGATCACACAGTGGCGACACGCGGTTCCGACATGTACTAAATGGACCGCGGCCGATTTAAGCTACCACCTAGCAAGTGTGGTGTCTGGCGGTGACACCACACATATATACTTTAGTCAGCAATTACTTCTCTCAATTCAAAAGCAAAGAACTCCAGGAAAATTTTTTCTTAAACTTCACTATTCTTTTTAAATTTACTTCGCTCATTTACTAAAATCTTTTTTTCTCAAACAAATTCACTTTCTGATAAAATCCATCATCTTATATACAGCAGTTAAATTTAATACTAATCCTCTCAGTAAAAAGTGAATTAACTGTTTCCCTAAAAAAATATCAACAGTACCAAAAATTGGCACCACTACTGAATTCTTTTTCCAAAATCTGTTTTCATCACTAAGCAATTTGCTGTTACAAATATTGCTGATTCAAAAAACCACAAATTTTTTTTCTAGGAATTTTTCCTTTAGCAAAAAAAATTTTTACAGTTACTAATTAAGCTTCATAACTTTATATAAAACGAACTATTATACCTCAAGAAAAACACAACATCATTAAATATGCTGAGAATTATTTTTGCCACCATCTGTGTCTCTGTATATGTTACATACAGAATAAAAAATTACTGAATATACTGAACATCATTCAGGCCACCTTCTTCAGTTCTGCAACACTTCCTACACACATTATGTAAAAGAAGAAAGCAATTTTATAAAATTACTGAAAATTATTATGTCTGCTTTAATAGTTCCGAAAGAACATCTCACCCACATATTACACATAGAGAATACCAAGCTAATTAATAGTCCTTATAAAATAACTGAAAACTATTCTCGCCAGCTTCTGTGGCTTTATCAAAGTCCTCTCATTAGACACATATTACATAAGGAATACATTATTATTGCAAAGAATACCGAAAATCCATGGAGAAAATTTGAACATAACTCATACCACCTCTGTGGCTCTGTACCTCCCATATACAATATTCCAGAAAAATACAAAAACTCCTTATGTAAAGTGCTGAAACCACTAGCCAATTACTGTGGCTCTTCATTACACATTACTGAAACCTAACTCCAGCCAACTTCTGTGGCTCTCAAAACACCTCTAACACCAGTCACTTACTGTGGTTGTTCATCTCATGATCAAATTATTATATCTACACAGGGTGGTCCATTGATCGTGACTGGGCCAAATATCTCACAAAATAAGCGTCAAACGAAAAAACTACAAAGAACGAAACTTGTCTAGCTTGAAGGGGGAAACCAGATGGCGCTATGATTGGCCCGCTAGATGGCGCTGCCATAGCTCAACCGGATATCAACTGCGTTTTTAAAAAATAGGAACCCCCATTTTTTATTACATATTCGTGTAGTACGTAAAGACATACGAATGTTTTAGTTGGACCACTTTTGTCGCTGTGTGATAGATGGCGCTGTAATAGTCACAAACATATGGCTCACAATTTTAGAGGAACAGTTGGTAACATGTAGATTTTATAAATTAAAATGCAGAACATAGGTACGTTTGAACATTTTATTTCGGTTGTTCCAATGTGATACATGTACCTTTGTGAACTCATCATTTCTAAGAACGCATATTGTTACAGCGTGATTATCTGTAAGTACCACATTAATACAATAAATGCTCAAAATGATGTCCGTCAACCTCACTGCATTTGGCAATACGTGTAACGACATTCCTCTCAACAGCTAGTAGTTCGCCTTCTGTAATATTCGGAAATGAATTGACAATGCGCTGACGTACGTTGTCAAGCGTTGTCGGTGGATCACGATAGAAAATATCCTTCAACTTTCCCCGCAGAAAGAAATCCGAGGACGTGAACGTGCGGGCCATGGTATGGTGCTTCGACGACCAATCCACCTTTCATGAAATATGCTATTCAATACCGCTTCAACCGCACGCGAGCTATGTGCTGGACATCCATCATGTTGGAAGTACATCGACATTCTGTCATGCAGTGGAACATCTTGTAGTAACATCGGTAGTACATTACGTAGGAAATCAGCATACATTGCACCATTTAGGTTGCCATCGATAAAATGGGGGCCAATCATCCTTCCTCACATAATGCCGCACCATACATTAACCCGCCAAGATCGCTGATGTTCCACTTGTCGCAGTCATCGTGGATTTTCCGTTGCCCAGTAGTGCATATTATGCCGGTTTACGTTACCGCTGTTGGTGAATGGCGCTTCGTCGCTAAATAGAACGCGTGCAAAAAATCTCTCATCGTCCCGTAATTTCTCTTGTGCCCAGTGGCAAAACTATACAACACGACGTTCAAAGTCGTCGCCATGGTGCATAGAAATATGGTACGAGTGCAGTCGATGTTGATGTAGCATTCTCAACACCGACGTTCTTGAGATTCACGATTCTCGCGCAATTTGTCTGCTACTGATCTGCGGATAAGCCGCCACAGCAGCTAAAACACCTACTTGGGCATCATCATTTATTGCAGGTTGTGGTTGAAGTTTCACATGTGGCTGAACACGTCCTGTTTCCTTAAATAACGTAACTGTCCGGCGAACGGTCCGGACACTTGGATGATGTCGTCCAGGATATGGAGCAGCATACATAGCACACGCCCGTTGGGCATTTTGATCACAATAGCCGTACGTCAACACGATATCGACCTTTTCCGCAATTGGTAAACGGTCCATTTTAACACGGGTGATATATCACGAAGCAAATACCGTCCGCACTGGTGGAATGTGATAACACGTACTTATACGTTTGTGACTATTACCGCGCAATCTATCACAAAACGAAATAAGTAGTCCAACTAAAACATTCATATTTATTTACGTACTACACTAATATGTAATAAAAAATGGGGGTTCCTATTTTAGAAAAACGCAGTTGATATCCGTTTGACCTATGGCAGAGCCATCTAGCGGGCCAACCATAACGCCATCAGGTATCCCCCTTCAAGTCAGCCGAGTTTCGTTCTTTGTAGTTTTTCGTTCGATGCTTATTTCGTGAGATATTTGGCCCGGTCACTATCAGTGGACCACCCTGTATATATACAGTACATAGAAAAAAAGTCCTTATAGATAAACATCAAGCACGATTCATGCCAACTTGTGTGGCTCTCCAACACATCTCATTCACTATATTCAGGTAAACATACATTACTGTCAATATTAAATGCATCTCCGGCAGTATCTCGTAACGAGTACTGCCCTTCGATTCGTGATTTCTGTCATTAATCGAAGTGTTAGGCTTGCAGGTGCCAGCCAGCCAGCCAGCCAGCCAGCCAGCCAGCCAACCAGCCAGCCAGCCAGTAGTGGCAGCAGCAGTGGTCCAGCCAGCCAGCAGCAGTCCAGCCAGCCAGCAGCAGCGGTCCAGCCAGCCAGCAGCAGTGGTCCAGCCAGACAGCTGCAGCGGTCCAGCCAGCCAGCAGCAGCGGTCCAGCCAGCCAGCAGCAGCAGTCCAACTGGCCAGCTGCAGCGGTCCAGCCAGCCAGCGGCAGCGGTCCAGCCAGCCAGCAGCAGCGGTCCAGCCAGCCAGCGGCAGCGGTCCAGCCAGCCAGCAGCAGCGGTCCAGCCAGCAGCAGCAGTGGTCCAACCTGCAGCAGCAGCGGTCCAGCCAGCCTGCAGCAGCGGTCTAGCCTGCAGCAGCAGCGGTCCAACCCTCAGCGGCAGCAGCAGTGGCGGCGGACCTGCCCGTGGCAGCAGCAGCTGCGGCGTTCCTGCCAGCAGTCACCAGCAGCGTGGGATTTTGGCCCCAGTTGTCGTCCGTCTTTGTTCGTCTTCGTCCGTCTTCGTCCATCCCCGGTTTTTCTCTCTCGTTTTCGTGCTGTACTGTCTTAGTTCCTACTTGTCATCATGTCAGCCCCCACCGCCACTACCACTGCCACCACCACCACCGCAATAGTTTATACTTCCTCCTCCGCCGCCACATCCACCATTACATTGTGTGCCTAGTCGCCCCCCTCTTTCCATCCCTTGTCTTCTCACTCTCCCTTCGCCCGTGCTGTTCATCTCTCCCTCCCCAGCTTCTTCCTCTCGCACCTCCCCCTCTGATCCTTTCCCCGCACTCCCCCAGCCTGTCACTGCAGCTCCCGGTAGGGTGGTGGCCTGATGGGCCACTGCCCATGCCCAGCTCTCCCCCTCGCCTTCGGCATCACCATCATCTCCATCATCGCCGTCGCCATCGTCTTCACCATCGCCATCTCCGGCGCCGGCTCCTGCGTCTACGCCGGGACCTGCCACTTCCCACCACCTCCCTGTTGCTCCCGTCCTGCATGTCACCACTCACCCTTCTGCTGCCCTCAAACGCCCTAGTGGCACCACCACCTCCTCCGCTCCCAAAAACGCCCCGCCCTGTCCTCCTTCCCCCCAGGATGGCATGGATGTCTCCCCGCCTGGCCCTGCTCCCTCAGCCTCCTCCTTCTCCTCCCCCCTCTTCCTACAAATACCTCCTCTCTCATCCCGATCCTTCCCTCCTTGAGGCCCGGAACCTCTCCCTCCCCCTCCGCCAACACTTCCCTGGAGCCCCCATCTCCCTCCTCACTTCTGAAGAAACTTTGTTCTCATCTCCTCCCCAAGCCCCACCCTTCATACTGACATCCTTTCCCACATCCCCATCACAAGGTTTGGCCCCAACACCTCCCTCACCCCTGCTCCTTCCCTGTCTCCTACCCGCCAACTCCAACCCTGCGTCGCCCGCCGACCCTCACCGCTGTGATCACTTGGCTTAGTCCAACGATCACGGAGGAGGAGGTGTTGGCGGAGCTCAAGGCGCATCCCTCGTTGGAGGTCCGGGCGGTCTGCCGCATTTTTAACTCTGCCGGCCCCACCCACCTTATGCAGGTTTTTTCGGAAGACGCCCCCTCCATTGACCGCCTCCTGAAGGAGGGTGCCCTCCTCTTCAACCAAAGATACAAGGTCGACACCTCCCGTTGCCCTCCTCAATCTCTCCGCTGCCAGAGGTGTCTGCACTACAATGCACACACAACATCTAAGTGCCGTGAGGCCCCCACCTGCCCGCACTATAAGCAAGCACATTTCCTCCAGCAGTGCCCTAACCTTCAGTCCCCTCCCTCCTGTAACACCTATAATCTCCCACATCCCATATACTCCCAAAAATGTAAAGCCCGACCTCCTCCGACCACTCCTGAACTCACCGTCCCTGTCCACCCTCTGGACGCCCCCACCCCCCTGGCAATTTCCTTCATCCCCCCACCCCACCGCTGAGGACATCATCAGGTTCCTCACCATCGTTCTACAGAATGTCCACCCTTTCCAGCACCCTCACACCCTCCAGCAGATATCCCTTGCCGCCAGTTCCATCTTCCACCTGAAAATGTATGCCACCTACTCCCACAACCAGGCCCATTTCACCTTCTTCCGTCTCGACACCCTCGTCTAAATTCCTGTCACGGCACGACAGCACCATATCCTGTTGAACAACATCTGTTCCCTTCCCGCCAACAAGAACCTCTTCATGCACACCCTCGCCACCCACAGCATGGATGCCTTCCTCGTCAATGAAACCTTTCTTCAACCTCACCACACCATTCACACCTCGCCCTACCTCCTTCACCGCTCCGGCAATCCCTTCCTGAAAGCGCATGGCGGAGTTGCCATTGCTCACCACCGCCAGATCCCAGTTTGGCTCCAACCTCTCCTTCCCGACCCCACAGAACACCTGATCCTTAGTCTCTTCTTCCCTGGCCTTACCATCACCTGCACCACCATCTATGTCCACCCTAACACCCCTATTCTTTTTGACTTCCTCTCCCACATTGACCGTATTTTCTCCTCCTACGTGATCGCCACTGACCTCAACATCCATAGTCATTCCGCCACCCAGTTACAGAGGTGGCATCAGTTCCTCTCCTCGCTTCAAGGCGACCTCATCCCAGTTCCCCAGCGCACCCGCCCCGAATCCAACTCCACTCCTGGTGTCGTCCTCTCCTCCCCTAACCTCCTTGGCCGCATAACGGTGGATGTCCTGGACCCCATTGGTAGTGACCATCTCCCTGTCCTCCTCACCATTTCATACGGTCGTCACCCCCACCCCGACCCCCGTCATGACCCTCCCCGAAGTACGTCCATGATTATTCCCGTGCTGACTGGAATGCCTACCAGGATACCCTATCCACCCACGTTGATGGCTACCCCTTCACCTACTGCCACCCTGATGATATTACCCACGCTGCCTCCTTTCTCCAGCAGACCTTGTCTGAGGCCATGGAGGCCCACGTCCCTTCTGTTCCCATCCACCCCCACTGTCCTACCTTACCCCCACAGGCCGTCCTCCTCCTCCGTGAATCCCGCTGTCTCTACCATGCATTCCTCCACACGCGTGACCCGGGCAAACTACGACGCCACCAGCAACTCCAGAGACACATCCGTAACTTGCTTGTGGCTAAGAAACGCCGGGACTGGCGACAGACGTGCACCCGTTTAAACGCTACCCTTCCTATCAACTTGTCTAAGTACTGGTCAACCCTCCACTGCCTTACCGGATCTAACCCCCTTCCCCCCCTACTATCCTCTCCTTCATGACAACCAACTCTTCCCTGACAACATTAGTAAGGCCAATCACTGTGCCTCCTACCTCTCCAATGTCTTTACCATCCCTGATGATCCCCAGATGTCCACGATCGAACTGACACCTATGTCCCTCCCCTCGCACCTGGTTTCCAGTACTTGGATAACATTGCACACACAGAACTCAGTGCCCCTATCACTACACAGGATCTCATCATTACACTCATCATGAAATGCAACACTGCTCCTTGTCACGATCGTGTCACCTATCACCACCTTCGTGAAGCTCCTGCCTCTTTCCTCTCCACCCTGGCCAGGTTTTACAATGTAGTCCTGTCCACTGGCTATTACCCCGACCTGTGGAAAACCTCCCGTATCCTGATGTTCCTGAAACCTGGTAAACCGCCATCTGCTGTCTCCTCCTACTGTCCCATCAGCCTTACCTCTGTATGCAGCAAGGTCCTGGAATCTATTCTCACCCGACGCATCAACCAGCATCTCCGCCAGCACTGCCTCCTTCCCATTACCCAGTGTGGCTTTTGGCCATCCTTCTCTTCGGATGACCTTCTCCTTCACCTCACTCATCTCCTCTCTGAACAGCTTAGTTCCCGTCGTTCTGCTATCTTCCTCTCCCTTGACCTTGAACGAGCCTATGACAGCATGTGGCATTCCGGTCTCCTCTTCAAGCTCCAAACCTTCACCCTTCCTATTAACTACGTCCGTCTGATCGGCTCCTTTCTTTCCCAACATACTTCCTATGTCGCCATCCACAACACGGATTCCTACACCTTTTTCCCCTCTGCTGGTGTGCCCCAGGGGTCCGTCCTCTCCCCTCTTCTGTACCTCTTGTATATGGCGGACATGCTGCTGGCTTCACCCCCTATCCACCTTCTCCAGTACGCCGATGACACCACCTTCCTTGCCCTTGCCCTCACCCTGCAGTGCTCCCAACACCTTCTCCAATCCCATCTTGACAGGTTCACCACTTGGTGCAACGAGTGGTTGCTTAAGGTCAATCCTTCCGAAACCCAGGCGATCACTGTAGGCAAAACCACCCCTTCCTTCCACCTCCTCGATTTCTGCATCACCATCTATGGCCGTCCTATCGCCCTCACCCCCACCCTTAAGTACCTTGGTGCCACCCTCGACTGTCGCCTCTCCTGGACCCCCCACCTCCGGACAATCCAAGCCAAGGCACACTCCCGACTCTGTCTCCTCAAGCTCCTTTCCGGCCGTACTTGGGGTCTGGACCCCTCCACCATCCTCCACACCTACAAATCCCTCATTTGCCCTATCCTTTGCTACGCCCACCCTGCCTGGATCTCCGCTCCCCCTACCTTTTACAAATCCCTTCAGATCCTAGAACACCATGCTCTTTGCCTCACCTATTGCATCCGTCTCCCCTCCCCCATGTAGATTCTGTACGACCTTATTCCCTACCCCCACCTCCTGCTTTTCCTCGAATGGATACGGATCCTCTACACCTCCCGTAAACTCGATTCTCCTCACCCACTGGTCTCTCCCATCCTCTCCTGCCCCAGTCCACTGCCGCGCCTGTACTTCCACGTTCCACCTGCTCTCCATCTCTCCACTCTCCACACCCTCTCCCAAGGTGGCTTCCGCCAGCTCCCTGTCCCTGATGATACCCTCCTCCCCTCCATCTACCCCTCCTACCAACTTTGATCCTCCCTCCTTCTTCCTGTGTTTGTTCCTATGGGCATTCTCTCTCCCTTCTCTCCCCCTTCCCCTCCTTCCTCCCTTTCCCACACTCCTCCACCAGGCTTCCCCGTACCCCTCCTCCTCCCATATCATCTGCCATTGGCATCTTTACTCTCCCCTCTCCCTCCCCCTTCCCCCCTTTTCCCCTCTTGGCAGGTCCCAGGACTCGCGCACCCTACGTAGACATTCACGCGCCGGAGACCATCGCCATCGGTTTCTCGTGTGTGTGCCATAATATTTGTGTTTGGTGTTCGCCGTCTCTCTCCTACGTTCACCGTGCCGTCGAAGTCGTCAGTGTTTGTGCGCCGTGCAAACGTGTTTCAGTGTATTTTTCGTCGAGTATGAACGGCTTTGTGTTTTTGGATTCTGTGTCTACTGTTTTTTTGCCTGTCAATATGTCTATTATGTGTCTTCTTTACGTTTTCTCATTGTCCACTCTAAGGCTGAAGAGTAGCGTAGGATGCTGCTGCCAGCCTACCTGATGTACAGGTATTAAAATTACAATAGAGGAAGAAAAAGAAAAACAATATTAAATGCACTTAAGTCCACCTCTAATTTATCTTTATGTTAGGTTTAGTCAGTACCTTAGTTCACTATTAGAACTAATGTGTCAATATACGTTTGTGCTGTTTGGTTGAATAGCCGCTCTGCTGATCGCCTACGCCAAGGATAGGAGGGAGGATCATTGTTGCCTCCGTCGTCTCATCACTCAACAAGTCTGTAACGAGTTGGTATCGTTATAAGTCGATACAAGGGCCTGCACAAGGATGGGAAGGCCATCTAAGGACACTGTCAATGGTTTAACCAAGAAACAGTGCTGGAAAGCGATTCTGCTTCTTCCTCACGCCAGGGTAAAAAGAAGGGAAGCATTGTTGCCGCAATGGTTGTGCTGAGTGGCAATTTAAGGAATTGTAATGGGTAGATAGAAAAGTGTTCCTTTCCCACTCCCAAAGGGGGGGGGGGGAAACAAGGACACATAGATTAAAGAGACAGGTAGGCGACCGGTTTACGAAAACGAAGATTGAAGGAATAAACCGATCAGCTTGGCGCTAACCGCAACGTTCAAGACACACGGCCCTGGAGGAAAAAAGACAGGATGGAGAATAGGGTAGTAATCCAATGTAGTTACTACGGTTGTAGACTTCTTTCTGAATGTCTCTCTTTAAATCAATAATGTTTCTTAATCCAAATAGTTTATGTGACTTCACGTACTCCAGTCATACTCCAGTCTATAGGCATTTGCATGTGGTTTCTCTATAACTCTAAAGGGTCCTACATACTCGTTTGTAAATTTCTTAATTTCAGCTGTAAGTAAGTTTCTTGGATTTTTCCTTAGTCTTTACTAGCACTAGATCACCAATCTGAAAGCTCGTTGGACTAGCTCAGGTATCATATCTCCTTTTTCTTTCCAACGCCTTTTTTCTAATATTGGCACGAGCTACCTTCTTCTTTTCTTCCATAGCCAATTCTTTAATTTTAGGGAATTCTACTAAATCAAATGCTGACAAAGGCAATGCCATTGTTGTTCTCTCCCGTAACGACTACACTGAGAAGATGCAGCGCCTGCTAGATGACGACTCCTATAGGAAGATCAACGCTGATCCCACGAAGAAGGTGGAGAACAAGACCAGGGCTCTACGCAAGAACGCGGATCTACCAGAGAGGGCCGCCAAGAAATTGTCACCTCAAGAACCTGTACCATCAAGACTTTATGGGCTCCCCAAGGTCCACAAAGAGGGGGTACCTATGCGCCCGATTCTCAGCAACATTAGGGCACCTACTTACTTGCTGGCAAAATATCTGGCTGAATTACTTACCCCCTATGTAGGTAAATGCCCTCACCATGTCCGTGGCTTTCGTGAAACGTCTCGACAACTTCAGACTGAAAGACACTGATATCCTAGTGAGCTTCAACGTGGTTTCACCATTCACCAGGGTGCCTCTGAGAGAGTCAGTCGAGCTTATTGGGCAGAAATTTGACGTGAAGACCACCGAACTCTTTAGGCATGTCTTGACCTCAAAGTATTTTCTGTTTAATTGGGAATACTGTGAGCAAACGGATAGAGTCGCAATGGGCAGCCCACTCTCGCCGGTGGCCGCGAATTTGTACATGGAGTACTTCGAGGAGGAAGTCTTGGCATCATCCAATTGGAAACCTACTTGTTTCTTCCGTTATGCCGATGACACGTTCGTCATCTGTCCCCATGATAGAGACAAGCTCCTGGATTTCCTTACACACCTAAACTCCATACGTCCAAACATCAAATTCACTACGGAGACCGAAGCAGAAAGAAGATGACCAATCCTGGACGTCACAGTCAAGAGAAGAGCTGATGGTACCCTGAGCCATGGTGTGAACAGGAAGAAAACGCACACTGACCTGTACCTGCATGCAGACAGCTGCCACCACCCTTCTCAGAGGAATGGAGTACTTAAAACACTAGCACACAGGGCGTGCAGCATCACAGACGCAGAGAATCTGCCCCAGGAATTGGAACACCTCAAAACCGCGTTCCGAAAAAAACGGGTACTCGGAATGGCAGATTAGACGCACTCTCCGTCCCTCCACCGCAGCACAACCTGTGGAGATGGATGAAGTCACGGAAGAAGGGGTAGCCACTGCCTTTATTCCGTACAATGCCCGTGTATTAAAGAAACACCGAGTTAAAACCGTCTTTTGCCCGCCCAATAAAACACGGGCATTACTGGGAAGTGAGTGTGGGAAGACTTATATCGGACAAACAGTACGCATCATCGAAGATCGTTGTCGAGAACATCAAAGGCACACTCGACTGAAATATCCAAATAAGTCGGCGGTAGCAGAGCACTGTGTGTCCGAGAAACACGAGATGGATTATGAGCGAACCGAGATCCTGGATCAGACCTCTAAATATTGGCAATAAGGGAGGTCGTCGAAATTCGCACCAGGGAAGATCTTATCAACCGAGATTGCGGGCAAGGCTTGGGACCCGGCATTGAATGTAATTAAGAAGACTTTCAGCAAGAAGTACGAACTAGCGACCAGGGCGGACATAGCAAGCACATTGACGCAACGACAGATTCCGACGCCCACGTCTTCGCGACCGCCGGCGCGCGGGCGCGGACGGCGATGAGAGCGGCCCGCGGGGGGAGGGGATTTAAATCAGCCGCCCGCCCTCAGGAGCTCAGTTCATCAGCGCACCTGACGATGGCGACATGTCTGATCGCCGAAATATTGTGCCCGTTGGACACTATGAACCGGCAGTATACCCGTGGACTGTTCAAGCAACAAATACGCAGGGAGAAACTGAAGAATCACATACCTCACAACGTTGATTCAAAATTTGTCTTAAATCGTCCTTTCGTATATCACTTAATTCAGTAAGTTCCTCTAGTTTTTTTATCTATCCTGATTCTGATATATTCTAGTTCAGAAGGATCCACTTCCTCCCTTTCACCATATTCGTTATAGATTTCGATCAATGTAACCTCCCAGCAGTATCGTATTGGAATGTCACTTTGTTCTTCGTTTACATTCTGTCTTTTTCCAATGAATGGAATAACAACACGTTTTTCATTTATTCTTATAATTACATCATTGGCCCCAAATTTACCCATCCTTCATATTTATGCAAGAAGTCGGCACCTACCAACATTTCCACACTGAGTACATTTATAAGTTACCCCCCTTACAGTTATGGGTAATAGGGCTTCTTAATCTTACAGTGTAGGCCTTCACGGCCGGTGTTGTCTTCAGTTGAAACTTCCGGGCAGAGAGGCTGTAGTCGATGTATAAAATTTCCACCTAACGTTTCGTCTCCATCTGCGGGTGACATCTTCTGAGGTCGTACGGCTACTGCCACAGAGGCTCCAGGTAGAGCGCATAGAGGGCACCACCATTCGTCAGGTGATGCCGACGGTATGCCTATCTTTGGAAGGCATTAACATTCTCGATAAAGAGTAATCAATTTCTAACATTCTGCGTGGTTTCTGTTTGTTCTAAGTCGTGTCTCCCTACCACTTTCGCGCAGCGACGCTCTGAGCGCGTTTTTTAGGGAATGACTAGTTTGAACCTGGGACCTGTTGCTGGTAAGGAGACGCCAGACCACACATGACATGTAGAGTTCAGAAGAGTTCAGTGAGACTAGCGATGATATAACCAAATACTTAATGATTTCAGCGTCAGATCCACTGCACTCCCTGTAAAAGAATCTTAATACTAACTAAATTTAGTGGAAGGGGTTCAAGGCTTTCCTATTTTTAGTTAGCTGGTAAAATAACGTCGAAAAAGCAGTTAAGTTTACCATTGGAAATTTTATTCTACTCACAAAACATTGTTTATAAATTGCACTATTGATAAAAGGAAATTACAGTGGCTGATGTGGCTTCTCAATAATTATATAACAGAAAAATCATCGCGTTTCAGATTTTAACTTACGTAGCAAATGTGAATACCATGAGCTTTAATTGACGATCGACACTAGTATTACGTAAAAAGGGGATGTAACAGATGAGACTTCTGCAGTTCTGAGTGAAGCCTTATGCACTCAAAAATGCGGCATCGCGTGCGTTCATTACCTCGTCGGTGTTCGTCAGGGGGCGGCGTCCGGCGCATCTCCATACAGCTCGCCGTCTCCCAAGCAACTCCTTTCTAACTTCTCCTTACTACAATTTACCGAAGTTGGTTTAAAAAAAAACTATCTGGCTGTGTTTTCATCTGACCAATCGGGGTCTCAATGTTAACCTTAAGCTCTGCCTACAAAAATTCTGTCTATCCAATGAGAAACGTTATACTTTTTGTGGTGGGGCAATGTTTTTAACGTTTTCAACGTAACAGAGACGCGAAAAAGTCTCACGCTAAAACTTGCGGCTGGTGTGGCCCTTTTAGTGTTATCGTAAGATCTATATTGTTCTTCTGGAGGGCTGTAGCTTTTAACATGGGCTGGGGGTGGTCCTGGTGGTTGTCTGGCGACGTGGGTGTCCGTCCCTCATCGTAGGGCCTTCTAGCTTAACACGGTTCTGCTCTCGGCTTCTGTTCTCGTTTCTCTCCTCGGAACTGCGTCTGTCTCACGGTGGGAAGGTATGACATGCATTTAGGCATTCTTGTGTTAGTCTGTGGTATTCCATTTGCTCACTCGTTACTCGTATTACTTTAGTTAATTCAATGTCACGATTTATTCGGAGCTATGTGACATACTACTGGATTTGCTTATCATGTCAGGGTTTTCATGGAAGGTGTTGGATTTGCCTGACACCTTACATATCACCACCCTTCGAACTTAATTTTTGCACTGAAGTTAGGGAATGATTGAATCGTTGTCTAAGTCAGTCAAAAATTATTCCTTTATCTAAATTTGTTTGCCTACTGTTCAGCCACGTTATTCTGGTACTATGCTAGTTTGTATTGGTTCAAATGGCTCTGAGCACTATGGGACTCAACTGCTGTGGTCATAAGTCCCCTAGAACTTAGAACTACTTAAACCTAACTGACCTAAGGACAGCACACAACACCCAGCCATCACGAGGTAGAGAAAATCCCTGACCCCGCCGGGAATCGAACCCGGGAACCCGGGCGTGGGAAGCGAGAACGCTACCGCACGACCACGAGATGCGGGCTAAGTTTGTATTAATAATTTATATTTTTATATTCTTCCACATTATTCTCAAAAATATGTTTATATTGACAAGAGAAGAATATTTTTATTCTATTATAATTATTATTTTTTAATTATTTTCTTTCTTTATTTCAGTGTGAAATTTGTTTTTTAAGAAGTTTGTTATCGAAAGTGAGGAGTCTTTCACATCGACTTTCTTAGAAATATTTTTTTTCTTCATAAATGTAGTAATTAAGTAAAATCTATTCCTAACACATTTTCTAAATATCATGTACAAGTAAAATGTTTTTGTTTCTAGACACTCATTTCAACATTGTTACACTAACAAATAAGAATTATTTCCAAGAATTGGTTGACAAAGAAATATACATACACAAGGATTGAGATATTATCCTAACAAATGGTACAAATGTTAAAAAAAGGGAAAACATCCAACAAGATAAATTTTTATTCTTTGTTTTTATAAGGAGAAAATAAGTAAAATATAGTTATTCTTTTATTTTTATGAGGAGAAAATAAGTGGCATATAGTTTTAGTGTTTTTATGTCTTACTTTTGTTTTTTATATACTGTCCATTTCAGAACTAATGACTTATTTTTATCGATAGTCTATTTTTTATTTGAGTCCATAGTCAATGACTGTTATTTTGTAGTTTATTAGCTGTCTGGTGTGCTTAACTTATTTAGTTTTTCACACGTTTTTTTTCACAATTCCTACATCACATAATTTGACTTCACACATTCACACAATTCATTGAATGTTTAAGCATTAGGTTGGCGAATATTTCTGCACGAAGGTGATGGACTTGAGTGAGATGGATGTGGGCAAGTATTTGATGTACACCTTCGTTCGTCGTTCCTTGTTGGCTTTGCAAGTGTGTGTTGCTGTTGTGGAGGTCCCATAATGGAATGGAGCTGTGAGTGCAGAATCTCGTGGTTTACTGGCTTTGTATGTGTGAAAGTCATCGTTATGTGTCGCTGAAAGCGGTCGTTTTTCGTTGTAATACTTCGCAGACGACTAGTTTACAATAGGATAGGGATTTGGGAAGGTATGTGGTCTATTCTTCACCCATCTTCTTTCTTGGTCTCAATCTTGCGAATCTTCAACTTCTCTTCTTCCTGCTTTTTCTCTGCTTCTTACTTGCTTCTTGGTTCTTCTCTGGGCAGGATATGGAAATATTTATTGATAACTAGTCGCTTTGAAGTTCTCCTCTTAGTAAGAGTTTGATAAATTGTTTGGGCGTGTCATTTTTACTTTGTGGAAGTTTTCTTCAGTTTCGTGCATCAGCATGCTTTTTAATAGCATTAGTGTGACTTTTACACATATTTTTTTGATTTTGCCAGTAGTGGCTTGCCCAAGCGGTCTTCTCGTCGGGCCGTTTTTTGCTCACTCCGCTGAGTCAGGGCGTCCCAAGACCCTCTTGACCTTCCGTGTTCTGTCACAGCAGGGTTCCGCTTAGCAGGCAGATGTACTGCCCACTTTCGATACAAGGGCCCTCTGTTGGTCTCGCTGTCCTTTCCCTTCTCTTGACGCTTCTGCCTTGTAGGAATCGTGTCTTGCTAATTACGTCCTTTTCTTTCTTGATACTTCTCTCGTTGCAACTTGTGGGTCATTGCATCTTGTCCTTGCTGGAGTTTTTACAATGGTTCTTACAAAAAGTTTTACTTATAATCATCTAACATATGTCTGGTACCTACATTGTTTTACGCCTTCTTAAAAAGCTTTACAAATTTTGGCGCCCTTTCCATGTTACAATTCAAAGATATTTTGAGTCTTAACTTCTACAAGAATCTTCAAATTCGTTTTTTATTTTTGTGTAGTGTCGTGGTGTATAGCATTTTAGTATTTCATGCTGTTAGACTATCTACGTTTTATCCCTTCACCTTAATCTATGGTACTATTGGTGTTATTTTTGTTTTTGTTTTTATTGAAACTACTTTCTTTTTCGCACCTTCCTCTCTCTTCATTCTTCTTTCTCCTGACGATCTTGTCTGCAACATAATCTTGAAATATTGTGCTGATTACTAACCAGTAATAAAATTAATCTTCAAACTTGTACTGAAAGTGTTTAATACTGCCAGTCTTAGGTAAAAATATCTCTGCTTTATCTCGTAAAATACCCTCTAATTCTCTTTTACTGTGTTCTGAAATACCTTGAACTTCTTGCAATTTTTCGTCGATTTCTTTATGGACTTCTAACATGAGTTGAGGCGATTCACCCTTTTGTGCATACCATTCTAATTCTTCATCCTCTTTATCTTGCATCATTCTTAATTGTTTGTTTATAACTGGTATTTCTTCTAATTTTAGCTTTTGCTGAAAGAGAAGTGAGATATTCCCGAATGTTACGCTACCTTTCCCCATATCTATTATTGCTCGTCTCTCATTTAAAAAATCTGCGCCTATAAACAAATCTACAGTTAGTTTAGGTATAATCACGAAGTTGGCTTCGATCTTTTGACCTTGACACGAAAGAGTTAACCTTGTTTGTCTCGTAACTTCCGCAGCATTGTTTCAAATAAGACCTCTTACTTTAATCTTACGTGTTTTCAGAACTGGCAATTCCTCATTGGCATTACTGAATGAATAAATTTTCTGAGATCGCAGTCAGTTCACTTCCGCTATCAATTACAATATTGACTGGGATATGCTTTACCATGGCCTTCACAATTGGTTGAATTTTAAAGGGTTGGTTCTGTTCTTCTTGCATCAACGAATCCTCCACTGAATCATACATGAGTCTTTTCAGGAATTTCCCTTGTGAATTCAAACTTTCTGTAGGATAAGCTTCGACTGCTACTTCTCTCTCTTTTATTTCCTCTTCTCTATTTCTTCCTTCATTTACGCTTTCTTCAACATCCTCTACTTTTTCCTCATCCTCGTCTATCTTCTCCTTCTTTGTCGCTATTTTCACATAATCGCATCTAAATGCTCTAATTATCGCTTCATAACTTCCTTCATTATATACGTTGGGTTGTGTACCCACTAGTAACTTATTTTCAACTTCTTTCGACTGCGCATTATCCTCATTGAATTCGCTTTCCCTGCTTTCCATCTCAAATAGCTCTGCAATACTCATTACTTCGTCCTTTCCTCCTGCATTCGTTGTGCATGCCTCTGGTAATTCATCTTCCTCGTCAGTATTCTCCAAATTAATTTCGTCCCAACACGATATTGTTATTTTCCTGCCTTCGTTTTCATCTGGTCCCTGCGGATTTGTTTCTTCCTTCTTCTCTTCTCGTGATAAGGTATTTACCTCTCTGCTCAAGGTGCTGCAATTGTCCTGGGTCGGTGCGTCATTCCCTTTGGCATGGGCCCTTAGCTGCCAATTCGAACGTTTTTCGGGGTTTGGTGGTCTTACCTTCACCTCTTCTATCTCTATTCTCTTTTCTTGTTCAGCTTGTTGATAGTGGTTTCTTTGTTGATCATTTGTCGGTCTATTGGCGCTCCAATACCCGTTCCGGTTGTCGTTATTCCCTCTGTAATAGTTGTTGCCATTCCTGGGTGAATTATAGTTATTGCCATATTCTCTTCTAAATCCATAACCGGTTCTTTGTTGAAATCTATTGTCGTTTCTTGGAGCGAAGTTATCACGTGGTTCGTAATTATTGTTTCTTCGTACTGTGTCTTGCAGATTCCACTGCTTTTTGCTTTCGTTTTCACGTGCGCTTCGTCTTTTTCTTGCGTCATCTTCCGTAAATATGAACTCTAGTTCCCTTAGAATACCTTTAAATGCTTCGACGTCATTGCCTCCGCGGCCGACTAATGATTGCTGGTATTTGAATGGAAACTTCATCGCGCATAATTTAATCAACTCTCCGTCACTGTATGGTACATCTAAGCATTGATTTTTCTTTGCCATTAATTCCAAAAATTTCACGGGACTCTTCTCTCCTGAATTTTCAAAATATGGGTTCTGTAATAATTCGTACTTCACTCTGTTCTGTGCTTCGCTGGACCAATATATCGCGAGAGAAACTTCTCTCTGAAATCTTCGTACGATCGGCATGTCGCTGCAACATTCTGCATGGTTTCTGCGACTGTTTCTGACATATGTGCACATATAAAGTCTAATTTGTGTGCTAGCGTCCAGTGTTCTGGTAATCCTACTCGGAATTGATCACTGAAAGTTCGTGGATGTAATGAGTTTCCTTCTCGAAAGTGTTGAAATTTTCTGACTGTGAGGAAATGATCGTTGTCGTACTTCGTCATAGTTCCATATGAAATTCGCGATTCTTCGCCACTTTTGTTTCTGATTATTTCTCCCGTCGTTCTTTCCGGTTGTGGTAGATCCATTGGATATTGTCCACTGTAACTTTCGCCTACCCTTGCGTAGTATCGTTGGAGTGGTACGCAATAATTTTCTTCCATCGGTTGTGAACGTGTAGCTGAATGCATTGCACTGTACTCTTCGCGACCTGGCTTTCCATTGTCACGTATTGGTTGGGTATCTTGTGTGGCTAACCTTGCTGCTCCATTGCACGATCCAAACTGTCTTGAAACATACATTTGTGGTTCCGCATGTGTTTGTGATGACGTTTGTTCATCAAGAATTTCGAAACATGTTTGTTGCTGTGCAGGCTGTCTGATTTCACGTATGTTATTTTCCGCCTGTGATTGGAATCTAAAATGCTTGATATCTTCGTTAGTTGCTTGTTTTTCCGGTGCTGTTACAGATACGGATGTGGTTGCAGACTCAGTGCTTGTTCGATCTTGTTAACTACGCTCTTCAATGGTTTGCAACAACTCTGTTCGCAGTTTCTGAAATTGTTGCTTCGTTTGCGCTTCTATTTTGACTATGCGGTTATCATATCTTTTCAGCGCTGCTTTTGTGATACGTTTGTGTATCACACTATTTTCAACAATTTCACGCGCTGTACCTGCTGCTTGTCTAGTAATTACGTTTATCTGTTTCTCTAGTTTCTCGAATTCTCCCTGGGTGTTGTTACGCAACGTTTGATCGCGTCCTGAGTGTCATTACGCAATGTTTGTACGTCCACTCGTACCTTGTCAATGTCTGTTCTCAATTGATTGTGACCTGTTACTAAGTTTCCTATCACTTCTCGAGATTCTATTGCCTCGTCTTCAATATGACTTAGGTGTAACTGAATTTTTTTGTTTTGTTCTTTAATCTCACACATTTGTCTTGTGGTTTCTGCGATTTGTTTCGCCGTTCCTGCATTCTGAATTTTAATTTGGTTTGCAATTTCTTTATTTTGTCTTGTCATGGTTTCCGTCATTAATTGTAATAATTCTGCCAGATTGGTGGGTCCTATTGCGTTTTCTTCCGGCGTCCTACGCTCTGTGTTTTCGCCCAAGTGTTGGTTTACAACCGATTGCATTGAACTGTGCGGTGACACGTTTCTGCTCGAATTCCTTGTACTCTGTGGTGAGGGAGCTCTGATTACTTGTACTATCCACACACGACTTGACAATCAATTCACTTACTTGTTGGGTCAGAACCAACTTGTCAACGATGTATCCGCCACCTGTGAGCTTGCATTGGGGAGAAAACTTAATTCTAACAATATTAAAATTGATAACTTAATTATGCTATTGTCTCTGCTAGAATGTCTCACTTTCTATTGAATACTTTCTTACTACCTATCACTGCAGCTACTATTTTCGACTATGTATAACTTTAAGAAAAAAAAATGTTGTTACAAAAATTTTTCAACAAGATATTTGTCTGACCTAGTTAGGCATGTGGTCGACCTTCAATCATGGTATTTTACCATCCTGGCAGGGTCACCATTCTATAACATTCTGCATGGTTTCTGTTTGTTCTAAGTCGTGTCTCCCTACCCCTCTCGTGCAACGACGCTCTGAGCGTGGTTTTTAGGCAATTGACTAGTTTGAACCTGGGACCTGTTGCTGGTAAGGAGACGCCAGACCACACATGACATGTAGAGTTCAGAAGAGTTCAGTGAGACTAGCGATGATATAACCAAATACTTAATTATTTCAGCGTCAGCTCCAGTGCACTCCATGTAAAAGAATCTTAATATTAACTAAATTTAGTGGAAGAGGGTGAAGGCTTTCCTATTTTTAGTTAGCTGGTAAAATAACGTCGAAAACGCAGTTAAGTTTACCATTGGAAATTTTATTCTACTCACAAAACATTGTTTATAAATTGCACTATTGATAATTGAAATATTTTAATACAGGATGATAAAAACCAACTGCGTTCAACAAAAATGTGAACGAATATTCCCTGAATGGGTTTCCAAGTTGTACAATGGATCGAAGGATGACCTATGCCATTTCACGTCTATAATCTGGGTTTAAATTAAGTTTCCCAAAAGAGAAAACTATCAAAATGGTCTACAGTAACCCTCAATTATGTTTAATTACTTATCTAACTTGTCGTAAATTGCAATGGCTGATGTGGCTTCTCAATAATTATATAACAGAAAAATCATCGCGTTTCAGATTTTAACTTACGTAGCAAATGTGAATACCATGAGCTTTAATTGACGATCGACACTAGTATTACGTAAAAAGGGGATGTAACAGATGAGACTTCTGCAGTTCTGAGTGAAGCCTTATTCACTCAAAAATGCGGCATCGCGTGCGTTCATTACCTTGTCGGTGTTCGTCAGGGGGCGGCGTCCGGCGCAGCTCCACACAGCTTGCCGTCTCCCAAGCAACTCCTTTCTAACTTCTCCCTACTACAATTTACCTAAGTTGGTTTAAAAAAAACTATCTGGCTGTGTTTTCATCTGACCAATCGGGGTCTCAATGTTAACCTTAAGTTCTGCCTACAAAACTTCTGTCTATCCAATGAGAAACGTTATACTTTTTGTGGTGGGGTAATGTTTATAACGTTTGCAACGTAACAGAGACGCGAAAAAGTCTCACGCTAAAACTTGCGGCTGGTGTGGCCCTTTTAGTGTTATCGTAAGATCTATATTGTTCTTCTGGAGGGCTCTAGCTTTTAACATGGGCTGGGGGTGGTCCTGGTGGTTGTCTGGCGACGTGGGTGTCCGTCCCTTATCGTAGGGCCTTCTAGCTTAACACGGTTCCGCTCTCGGCTTCTGTTTTAGTTTCTCCCCTCGGAACTGCGTCTGTCTCACGTTGGGAAGGTATGACATGCATTTAGGCATTCTTGTGTTAGTCTGTGGTATTCCATTTGCTCACTCGTTACTCGTACTACTTTAGTTAATGTAATGTCACGATTTATTCGGAGCTATGTGACATACTACTGGATTTGCTTATCATGTTAGGGTTTTCATGGAAGGTGTTGGATTTGCCTGATACCTTACAGATTATCATTCTGCTGGCGCAACGTCGACATCCATATTTTCTCTAACTTTAAAACTTCCCCTTCTCTATTAAAATTGTTATAGTGTGTGTAATGTCTTTATGTTAGTTAGGTGTAAGTAGTTCTAAGTTCTAGGGGATTGATGACCTCAGCAGTTAATTCCCATAGTGCTCAGAGCCATTTGAACCATATTGGAACAACGAAAAGAAGTGTACACCGAACATAAAAGAAACTGTCGCTTAGGACACATTGAAAAATCGGCCGTACCTGTGCATATTTTTCGAGATGGGAACCAAGAAATTAAATTTAATAAGACGAGCGTTCTAGCACTAACATCCCATTATCATGCGTGCATGTATAGAGAAGCAATAGAGATTCACAACCACGCACACTCTCCAAGTATTACGTGCGACTGTACGTCACGCCTCTTCCCGTCCAGCACTCCCTCGTGTCCTGTGTTCTCCCCCACTTCGATGCAATCCCTCCAATGACTTCGGTAGTCGCATACCGTATTAACGAACGCTGTGATTGGCTAGAGCGCTCCTGCCATGTCTCCAAGCCAACGCACACTCACAAACATATTGAAACACATATGAAATGCTGGATTTACACTTAAATAAGTTGAAATTATATAAATATCCCCAAGGCTGCTCCATAAACAAGCTCTAACACACATTATTAAATATATACACAAATTAAATAAACATATATCAAAGGAATAGAAACAAAAGCAAGTCAGTAGCCTACTGTTCCTGTGCTTTCTAAAACACAATAAATTTTAGATACGTTTCTTCATGAATAGTATATATCGGACGTAAACAAAGACATAGACGAATAAGCATATTTATAAGCATGCTGCTACCGTTTTTTCGTGTAACTGTGGAGTACTTATGGCCTGACGCGATCTATAGTAATCGGCCAGTTTGACCTCCAATAACTCATGTACTATTCAAGTTACATGCCTGTAATTCATACCAATTTAGGTTTACACTAATAGCTTTCTAAAGACACGTCGATCGACAAAATCGGATGAACTGTTTAGATTTTGAAAATTCGTTGCTGGGTGTTACTTGTATAATTTACAGTCAGATACTAAACTTTAAACTAATAAAGATATCGATTATCTGATTACACCATCAGAATTGTCGTGCATATAATGGTAATGTACATGTTTCTTTTTAAAGTATCCTGACTCCTCTGGCTATTATTAATTTCTTCATGAACTGTGAAATGTCTGCCATTATGGTTTCACGAAGTCCGCCATATTTGGCACTCCTGGCGTACAAATCTCCTTCATCGCCACAAAGCCCTTTCCTCAACACAGCGTCAACATGGAATTCCCATCCATGTGGTCGCATGGACCACGCGCTGGTGCTACCCCTCTTACTCCGGCTAATGTTCAGCACCACGCCATTGCCGACGAGCCCCGGCTTGTCGACCTGCCCGTGCGGCCACGCCAACTCCGAGCTTAGAATATTTTCAGGGCGCCACAACTCGACCGTTACCTCACACACCTCCACTTATTAACATTCTGGCTTGTCAGAATGGTCAGAAGCACCCTTCAGTTCATACAAGTACTTTTAAAATCAATTACAAAGAATAAAATAAAATGATTAATACGCCAGACCAGTAGTTCTTTAAAAATTTTTGTAGTGGAGTGGGAGCAGCATGAATTTCGAAATAAACTAACACGGATTATGAACGAAACGGCATGTTAAGTAAGTGCCTGCATTTCAGTTATGCATAAACAATTTTTTTTGGACAAGCAATAACATTTTTTTCAATGCACTTTCACTTACGTGCGATTTTGTAAGCACTTTCTGTGCCACTCTCACAGTTCTAAGGCGCCTCCATGCCCTAATTTTTCCATCGCACTACACACGTTCACAGGGATTTTAGCATGAAGTATTGAGCAACTCACATCAGTCTTTTGACGAAGTGCCTCGCAGAAATCGTGTCTGCCTCTGAATTCCAAGCTCCACCGCTTATCGTGACACATTTGTCTACAACGAAAACCAAAAGTAGAAACCCGTCAACAAACCATTTTTCACACCCAACCAGGATCCTCGCTAAGGATTCCCTCCAGCGGAAAACGATACTTCAGGAACAAAGTCTCAAGGTAAACGACTGAATCACAGAATGCTCAAATTCCCATAAGTTCTATTTAATTAACTTTAATACATCCTTCCTACCTCCACCAAGAAATACGTGCACATACAATTACAATTTTAATACCCTTCAAATTGACCACTAAATTCTTTGCCACACTCCTATAAAAAGCATAAATCAATACATATTTTACTTAACTCCACGAGGGCACTGAACTCATCGCACCCTCAGTGCCTAAACTTCCCCCTCTTGCACACGTACAGTGCCGCAGTAAACTAAAAAATTGCTAATGAATCCCCAAGTAAAACATACAGCAACCGATTGAGCTTTTCGCGGCGGGAATGCTACCGTTTCTGTGAGTAGGAACTTTGGTTTCACCCCCGGTCGTGACTTCCAAAGGTGAGTACCCCGTAGCCTTACTTTTTACGCTGTCGAGTATGTCTTCAAAAGCACTCACGTACTCCACCCAATTGGAATGACGATTGCTGGCATACATCCTACATAAACGTGCTACTTCCTGCATATACCGTTCACACAGGTTCCTCACTGGGCGGTAGATGGATATACGGATATGTTGCACACCGTGGTCGTTCATGAACGTGTTCCAATCGTTCGAAGAAAAATGGTTCCAATCGTTCGAAGAAAAATGTGATTCATTGTCAGACAATAGCCTTACTGGTTTTACAATATTCTTGAAGAAATCCTTCTCCAGTTTGGCGATCAGACTTTTAGTATTCGCTTTCCGTATCAGATACAGTTTAAAGAACTTAGAGAACGCATCCATCACAACAAAGTCCCGAGCGACTGGAAAAAAGCGCAGGTGACGCCTGTGTATAAGAAGGGTAGAAGGACGGATCTTCAAAATTACAGACCAATATCCTTAAAATCGGTTTGTTGCAGGATTCTCGAACATATTCTCAGTTCGAATATAATGAATTTCCTTGAGACAGAGAAGTTTCTGTCCATGCATCATCACGGCTTTAGAAAGCATCGCTCCTGCGAAACGCAACTCGCCCTTTTTTCGCATGATATCTTGCGAACCATGGATGAACGGTATCAGACGGATGCCATATTCCTTGACTTCCGGAAAGCGTTTGACTCGGTGCCCCACTGCAGACTCCTAACTAAGCTATGAGCATATGGGATTGGTTCCCAAGTATGTGAGTGGCTCGAAGACTAAGAACCCAGTACGTTGTCCTCGATGGTGACTGTTCATCGGAGGTGAGGGTATCATCTGGAGTGCTCCAGGGAAGTGTGGTAGGTCCGGTGTTGTTTTCTATCTACATAAATGATCTTTTGGATAGGGTGGATAGCAATGTGCGGCTGTTTGCTGATGATGCTGTGGTGTACGGGAAGGTGCCGTCGTTGAGTGACTATAGGAGGATAAAAGATGATTTGGACAGGATTTGCGATTGGTGCAAAGAATGGCAGCCAGCTCTAAATATAGATAAATGTAAATTAATGCAGATGAATAGGAAAAATAATCCTGTAATGTTTGAATACTACATTAGTAGTGTAGCGCTTGATACAGTCACGTCGATTAAATACTTGGGCGTAACACTGCAGACCGATATGAAGTGGGACAAGCATGTAATGGCAGTTGTGGGGAAGGCGGATGGTCGTCTTCGGTTCATTGGTAGAATTTTGGGAAGATGTGGTTCATCTGTAAAGGAGACCGCTTATAGAACGCTGGTGCGACCTATTCTTGAGTAGTGCTCGAGCGTTTGGGATCCCTATCAGGTCGGATTGACGGAGGACATAGAAACAATTCAGAGGCGGGCTGCTAGATTTTTTACTGGTAGGTTTGATCATCACGCGAGTGTTACGGAAATGCTTCAGGAACTAGGGTGGGAGTCTCTAGAGGAAAGGAGGCGTTCTTTTCGTGAACCGCTACTGAGGAAATTTAGAGAACCAGCATTTGAGGCTGACTGCAGTACAATTTTACTGCCGCCAACTTACATTTCGCGGAAAGACCACAAAGATAAGATAAGAGAGATTAGGGCTCGTACAGAGGCATATAGGCAGTCATTTTTCCCTCGTTCTGTTTGGGAGTGGAACAGGGAGAGAAGATGCTAGTTGTGGTCCGAGGTACCCTCCGCCACGCACCGTATGGTGGATTGCGGATTATGTATGTAGATGTAGATGTAGATGAAAGACGTATTTCATACCGCCGCGTCCTCTGGGAAGTGGGCCAAAATTGTCCACAGCCTACTTTAATAGGTATAATGCTATCCCCCTGTTGCGCGGTCGAGCAGTATTTGACCAATTGGCACTGGTCGCACTCCGCCAGCTGCGTGCGGACCCGTCTGGCTAGGTTATTTACGTGGGCGTATTCCTCGACGATTTCAGTGCACTTTTCGGCCCCGTAATGTCCGTGACTTAAATGGACATAGTCTATTAACTGTTCCACATACCTATTGGGACAAAACAGTCTCCATTTGTCCGTCTCTTCATCTTTCCACCGGAAAAACACTCCCTTGTGCATCTTAAAATATTTGGATACTTTCTCCTATCCATTGCTGTCGAAATTCACCTTAATGTGTTTCAGTTCAGGAACGTCGTTTTGTACTCGCCACATATCTTTGCACACTGCACGAATTTATTTCTCCCCCGCTACCCGCTTCATATACAATAGCTTAAATTCGTTCGGCTCCTCCCTTCCATCGTCTTCCGCCCCCTCTGGTGATCTGGACAGAGCATCTGCAACACAATTTTCTGTACCCTTGATGTAGCGGATTTCCTATTCGAAGTGCTGCATGAACATTGCCCAACGCATTAAGCGGTCGTTCAGTATCCGGTAGTCCCGCAGATAACTCAGCGCCTTGTGGTCCGACAACGCTGTCACTTTTCTGCCCTCTAAATACATGCAGAATTTCTTAAATCCGTGCACAATCGCGAGTATCTCCTTCTCTTGTATGCTGTAACCCCGTTCGTGCTTATTTAGCATGCTGGTGGAGAATGCCACACTACGGTGTTCAATTTTTCCATCGACTAGCTTTTCCTGAAATAGCTCACAACCTTTTCCACAATCCGAACTGTCCGACGCTAAACAGAAAGGGAGATTCATATGTGGGTAGTAAAACATATTACTATTGCACAATTTATCCTCTATATCCTGGAATTCCGATTCACATTCCTCGGTCCACCTCCAAGCTGCATTTTTCTTCAACAATTTTCCTAAATTCCGAATATTCATTCCTCCCTCCCCCAAGAATTTTCTGTAGAAACCGCACAAGCCCAAGTATGACTTCAGTTGTTTCCTACTTTTGGGTCTATTACATTCGGCAATGGACTTTAATTTTCGGAACTAGGTAAAATTCCTTCCGAAGTAAGGATATGCTCCAGGAATTGGATTTCTCCTCGAACAAACTCACATTTAGGGAACTTTAAAATCATTTCACCTCTTTTCAGAGCCATGAGTACCTCCTCCAAAACTCGACAATGCTCATTCCACGTTTCTGTAGCGATTAATATATCATTTACGTATATCATTAGTTTGCTCATTAGACTCTCCCCCAGGACATGACTCAGCGCTCTTACAAAAATCGCCACAGAAATTGTAAGCCCGAATGCTACTACCCAAAACCGGTAGCTTCGCCCTTCAGAAAGGAAAGAAGTGTACCGTCTGCTTTCCTCTGCTAACGGGATCTGCCAAAATCGAATGTCATATCAACACTGGACATTAAATTGATATTATTAAAATTCTGCAGCAGTTCCTCCATATTGCCAGGCTGGTCTAATTCCCTAACAGTTACTTTGTTTATTTTTCTCGCATATAATACAATTCTGACCGAGTTATCACTTCTTTTAACAATAACGATAGGATTGCAGTAATCGCTCCTTAATTATTCGACTATACCCCAATGCAACATTTGTTTAAATCGAATTCTAACGGCATCCCGATCAGCTAAGGGTATTACCTACGGTTTGCACTTCATTGGTTCGTGAGGTTTCGCTTTCATAGAGTACTCGAAATCGGTAACTTTACCAGGTCGATCCGAGAATACGTCCTCGTAGCGATACAACAACCCACACAACTCTCTTTTCCCCTTCTGATATACCCTTGACTGCATCAAATGGTTCTGAGCACTATGCGACTCAACTTCTGAGGTCATCAGTCGCCTAGAACTTAGAACTAATTAAAGCCGGCCGAAGTGGCCGCGCGGTTCTGGCGCTGCAGTCTGGAACCGCGAGACCGCTACGGTCGCAGGTTCGAATCCTGCCTCGGGCATGGATGTGTGTGACGTCCTTAGGTTAGTTAGGTTTAACTAGTTCTAAGTTCTAGGGGACTAATGACCTCAGCAGTTGAGTCCCATAGTGCTCAGAGCCATTTGAACCATTTTGAACTAATTAAACCTAACTAACCTAAGAACATCACACACATCCATGCCCGAGGCTGGATTCGAACCTGCGACCGTAGTGGTGACGCGGTTCCAGACTGAAGCGCCTTTAACCGCACGGCCACACCGGCCGGCTTGACTGCATCAATCACTTCCTTAAGCGTATTGACTTCCTCACTCCAACCATCAGTAACTGTGGCATGAGCAATCTGATTTTCACGTGTTAAAAGTCTTTTAAATTTTACTTGACCTTTTTCATTCTGAAATTCAAATTCTACGCATTTCCCTACACAATTAAGCGAAGTATTGTATTTGCACAGGCAGTCAGTTCCTAAAATTACCTTCTTTTCTAGACCACTCACTACAAAACATTCTATCTCGAATTTATTTTCTCCACATTTAATTAAGTATTTGTTGTGTTATTGGCTTCCTCATACCACCAACTGCCGTTTTAATCTGAACGTTAGTGACTGGGAAGATTAATAGTTTCCTATTTTTTATCGTGTTCATAAAACTTTCCGACACCGCTAACACATTACTACGTGAATCTAGAAATGGATCTTTGCCAACTATAATTTCAATAATTTGCTGTACATTTACATTTCCTTTCGTTCTAAATATTTCTCCGTGAATGAATCATTTTCTACGTCTCGTCCCTTCTCTTCCAATTCTAGCCTACACACATCCTGGCCGGCCGCTGTGGCCGAGTGGTTCTAGGCGCTTCAGTCTGGAAGCGCGCTGCTCCTACGGCCGCAGGTTCGAACCCTGCCTCGGGCATGGATGTGTGTGATGTCCTTAGGTTAGTTAAGTTTAAGTAGTTCTAAGTCTGGGGGGCTGATGACCTCAGGTGTTACGTCCCATAGTGCTTAGAGCCATTTGAACCATTTGAACACACATCCTGTTCTATCCATCCCTCAATCTCATGTTCACCCCAAAATAATTCATTAAATATTTCCTTCGTCCCAAATTCATTCCTTCCCTTTTGCAAACGTCTAGAAATTTTAAACTTCTCTCGTTTCCACATATGCAGCAGTAACGACCGTAACCTTCCACCATACCAACGCCAATCGGTCACACTAAAATCACACTCCTCCCTCACATGCCAATTCGTAAGAACTTCATTACACAAACTATCCCCATCCACACTATTTGCTTCAGCCCTCTATAAATTTCATGTTAGTACTTCCAAACCTTTCACCGATTCACTACCCACAGCATGCGCAACTTTACTGTTCTTCCCCTCCAAAATATCGATACTTGCAGCTTCAACAAAATCACACATCAATTCACTGTTAAACACTTTATCTCCCTGAAATAATACATCGCCCCATAAGCCATCATCACCATAAATATTCATCTCAGGAACCTTATCTGCTGATACACCATTTAAATCACTACATAAATTCACATCAGAAATCTTACTTTCCTCTGTTGACAAATAAACTTTTCGGGAATCGTACACAACTTTATCCTCAGCCTCTACATTACACAAATTGCTGCTACCTTGTCGTACAATTTTGGGACTTTCAGACTTGCTACATTCCGCTGTGATCGGATAAAAATCAACACACGCTGCCATTTCTACACATTTTTTATCCAGATTTCACCCAGATCCTACTTTACAAGCATTCTCACATTCATACTCCGCCAAACGTTTTAGATCAACAAATTCATCAATAAATTTTGTATCGCCTTCATTTGTGACTAGAAACGCGTAAATTCCTTCCTCCGAAGTATCAATACCAGTAGCTTTTACATTATTACTTAAATTACCATTATTCCGTTCCTTTAAACAGAAATCATCTACCACCGCAGATACATTTTTAACTTGAACTGCTGGCGAGACCAATGCTAAGCCTCCCTTAGTAACATGGACGCTTTCCGCCGAAACACAATGACCCTCACTTGCAGCTAGCGAGACCAAAGCTACGCCGCCTTCACTAACATTGACGCGTCTTGCCGACTCACAAATACTTGCTACTACAACACCTTCCTTACTGCGATTACTACTATTTGCTAATAGCTCTTCAGAACTCTCCACACAGTTTGATTCCACAAAATTCATCTCCTCTTTAACTTCTTTTTGAAGCACTGAAGCCTCGTGATGACTGGGTGTGTGTGATGTCCTTAGGTTAGTTAGGTTTAAGTAGTTCTAAGTTCTAGGAGACTGATGACCATAGGTGTTAAGTCCCATAGTGCTCAGAGCCATTTATTTGAAGCACTGAATCTTTCCATTCATCACCATTCACACACTCATTCTTTACACATCTATAACTTACATCATCCCTCACAAATTTATTCCCATTACTTTTACTTAAATCTCTCGCAAATCTGTGCATCTGCCGTTCGCTCCTGTTTTTATTGAAGGAGCCAACTATATAGCCGACCTCTTTAACATACTCCATATTACATATTTGTTGCCTTTCTACAAACATATCACCATTTGTACCATTACCATTATCTCCAGTGCTTTTCATCGCCTGTCCAGATCGCCATACCCGGAACTGGGATGTGGCGAACATCCGTTTCCCGACCGGTTGTTACGCGATTGCACTTCGCGCGAATTTTCCCCATCAAATCTGCGTTCTGTACTCGGATCCCGTTCACGAAAGTTATCACTCCCGTTCGTTCTCTGACCATTCTGCTCATTCCAGCTACTATCTCCCTGAGAATTCCTTTGATTTCCCTCACGATTATTATTTTGGTGATGATTATTTGAATTCCCATTTTGGTAACTACCACCCAGTTTGCTCTGAGGTTTGAACTTCAAAGCCCTCTCCAATTTTTCCACAAATTCTAGAAATTCGTCCAGGGAATCACATGGACTATAGACAAGATCCCACAGCAAGTTTTCTGCTAGTCGCCTTCTTAACATTTTGATTTCCATTAAAACCCCCAACGGATGTTTCACATGCATTAGCTTGCCAAATTCGCTCTTGCAAAAATCTCTCATCGTCCCATTACCGTACCTGTAACTCGACCCGTTTAACTTCATTTTGGAACAGCATCTGTGTTGCCTCGCTCCAAAATTTATTCAAAAAACACTTTTCGAACTCCTCGTACGATTCGCACAAACTACATTTAACATTTGCCCAAGACTGTGGGTCTCCCTCCCAATGCCGTTTAATGTATTTTATTTTCGCTTCGTCCGACATGCCGTGAACTAAAGCGTCCCTACACGCAGGCAAGAAATTTCCTGGGTGATATCTTCCGTCATCTATGTAACATTTCACAAAATGGCTCTGAGCACTACGGGACTTAATATCTGAGGTCACCAGTCCCCTAGAACTTAGAACTACTTAAACCTAACTAACCTAAGGACATCATACACATCCATGCCCGAGGCAGGATTCGAACCTGCGACCGTAGCAGTCGCGCGGTTCCGGACTGAAGCGCCTAGAACCGCACGGCCACCGCGGCCGGCAACATTTCACAGATTCGGTATTTGCCCATGGGATATTTATAACCGGCATGGCCTGTTGGGAGGCTAACGAATTTAAATCGCTTTTTATATGTTGCATTTGTTTTTCAAATTCATTTTCTCTAGTAATACTGGACTCTATTTTATCTTTAATTTTGCACACTTCTTTCTCCACCTCATCTACACGATTGGCAATGTCACTAATTTATATCACTTTTATGAGCATCTTGCGCTTTTATACAGTCGCTTACCTTGCCTCCAAGTTCGGTCTGCATCTTATTCATTTTTTCTCCAAGATCTTTTTCCACTGATTCGAATATAGATTTTACTATTACAACTTCGTCTGTAATTTTCCCCATATCCACTCGGACACATTTTAATTTATCATGAATTGCTTTTTCAAGGTTACCCATAATTTTTTCAAGTTCCTCTTTCATAGCGGAACCTATTTCAGCTCGCATTGTACCCATATCAGTACGAATAGAATCCTAACTCTTTGCAATGTGCCCATATCTGTTCGCAATGTACCCATATCTGTTCGAATGGTACTGATATTATTTTCCATTGTATTCATATTATTTCCCAGTCCATGAATCATTTGCATTAGCTGAGACATCATGTCTCCCCCTCATTCATTCCCCTTGCCTTAATTCCTACTAGTTACACTTTCCCGCTCTGATTTCGGACTAACCGACTCACTCCCGTTTTCAGAGTTACAAATACTTTGTGACTCTTTTATATTCGCGAGATCTATAAGTGGAGCTTGAACTTCAGAGTTAAGCACTATCTCACTATTTGCGCAGCCACTTATATGATTTGATATGGTTCTTTCTGCCGTGGTGATGCCGTCGGTTGTAGTGGAAGTTGACATTGAAGACTGCCCTGGAGTACTCGAAGACGCTGCCGTCGTACTGCTCTTGAACTGTGTCTGCCACTGTAGAAGTCACCTGATGTAACTATAATTGCTGCCGGTTGCCACGTGTTCGAACCATCTTCGATACCGCTGTCCGTTGAACGTGCTAATCGCTATCGTTCCCTGCACTCAACTAATTTATACTCTGAGCCCCCACGCAAATTGCCTTTAACATGAGAGATTAGATCGACAGCATGAGTTAGTTGTGAAAATTACTGCGTAATTTCACTATTTCCAGAAACCTACTTGCGGAACAAAAACCGATCTCACACTGTGTTCTGTGAGAGGTTCACTCTACAGAAATCTCTACTGGTTTTACAACGGTTTTTACACTTCGCATAGTACGCTGAATAACAGAGAGCAAAGGAATTACCACTTTGCAGGACACAAATCCTGGACGAGCCCCAAATTGCGGGCTTTCTAATAAAAGAATGGTGGCCCTCAACTACGTACCCTCAGACTCAGAGTTGAAATATTAAAAGTTTTGGCTGGTTTCGTTGTCTATGGGCTAGGATACATACACTCCTGGAAATTGAAATAAGAACACCGTGAATTCATTGTCCCAGGAAGGGGAAACTTTATTGACACATTCCTGGGGTCAGATACATCACATGATCACACTGACAGAACCACAGGCACATAGACACAGGCAACAGAGCATGCACAATGTCGGCACTAGTACAGTGTATATCCACCTTTCGCAGGAATGCAGGCTGCTATTCTCCCATGGAGACGATCGTAGAGATGCTGGATGTAGTCCTGTGGAACGGCTTGCCATGCCATTTCCACCTGGCGCCTCAGTTGGACCAGCGTTCGTGCTGGACGTGCAGACCGTGTGAGACGACGCTTCATCCAGTCCCAAACATGCTCAATGGGGGACAGATCCGGAGATCTTGCTGGCCAGGGTAGTTGACTTACACCTTCTAGAGCACGTTGGGTGGCACGGGATACATGCGGACGTGCATTGTCCTGTTGGAACAGCAGGTTCCCTTGCCGGTCTAGGAATGGTAGAACGATGGGTTCGATGACGGTTTGGATGTACCGTGCACTATTCAGTGTCCCCTCGACGATCACCAGTGGTGTACGGCCAGTGTAGGAGATCGCTCCCCACACCATGATGCCGGGTGTTGGCCCTGTGTGCCTCGGTCGTATGCAGTCCTGATTGTCGCGCTCACCTGCACGGCGCCAAACACGCATACGACCATCATTGGCACCAAGGCAGAAGCGACTCTCATCGCTGAAGACGACACGTCTCCATTCGTCCCTCCATTCACGCCTGTCGCGACACCACTGGAGGCGGGCTGCACGATGTTGGGGCGTGAGCGGAAGACGGCCTAACGCTGTGCGGAACCGTAGCCCAGCTTCATGGAGACGGTTGCGAATGGTCCTCGCCGATACCCCAGGAGCAACAGTGTCCCTAATTTGCTGGGAAGTGGCGGTGCGGTCCCCTACGGCACTGCGTAGGATCCTACGGTCTTGGCGTGCATCCGTGCGTCGCTGCGATCCGGTCCCAGGTCGACGGGCACGTGCACCTTCCGCCGACCACTGGCGACAACATCGATGTACTGTGGAGACCTCACGCCCCACGTGTTGAGCAATTCGGCGGTACGTCCACCCGGCCTCCCGCATGCCCACTATACGCCCTCGCTCAAAGTCCGTCAACTGCACATACGGTTCACGTCCACGCTGTCGCGGCATGCTACCAGTGTTAAAGACTGCGATGGAGCTCCGTATGCCAGGGAAAACTGGCTGACACTGACGGCGGCGGTGCACAAATGCTGCGCAGCTAGCGCCATTCGACGGCCAACACCGCGGTTCCTGGTGTGTCCGCTGTGCCGTGCGTGTGATCATTGCTTGTACAGCCCTCTCGCAGTGTCCGGAGCAAGTATGGTGGGTCTGACACACCGGTGTCAATGTGTTCTTTTTTCCATTTCCAGGAGTGTAGTTGACGCATTACAAGCAAATGCTGCTGAGTCTACAGTATACCATATGAATATACACATGAATCGAATGGTCGAAGGTTCCTATCACTCGGCAACTGCGAATTTTGAATGCAACATAGAAATTTATAAATGAAAGAAATCTGCAGGCACTATTTTAACGACTTAAAATGATGGGTACAATAGCAGAAGTACCTTTAAGGATGCCATTTATTACAGTAAAGCCGCGCTGGATTAGCCGAGCGGTCTGGGGCGCTGCAGTCATGGACTGTGCGGCTGGTCCTGGCGGAGGTTCGAGTCCTCCCTCGGGCATGGGTGTGTGTGTTTGCCCTTAGGATAATTTAGGTTAAATAGTGTGTAAGCTTAGGGACTGATGACCTTAGCAGTTAAGTTGCATAAGATTTCACACACACATTTATTACAGTAAAACACTTACTGGTGTCGATGGTCGAGCAATTAAATAAAATATAAGTTGAATAACAAGGAAACAATAGATTCCTACTTCAAATAATTAGTTATGATGAACCGTTTAGATTTTGGAAATTCGTTGCTGGGTGTTACTTGTATAATTTACAGTCAGATACTAAACTTTAATCTAATGAAGATATTGATAATCTGATTACACCATCAGAATCGTCGTGTATATAATGGTAATGTACATGTTTCTTTTTAAGGTATCATAATTACTCCGGCTATTATTAATTTCTGCGTGGCCTGTGAAATGTCTGCCATTATGGTTTCACGAAGTCCGCCATATTTGGCACTCCCTGCATACAAATCTCCTTCATCGACACAAAGCCCTTGATGTAAGATGTATGTAGGAGGAAGCAATGCGTTGTCAGACTATTCTTCGAATGCACGCCTCTGGAATTTTAGCAGGAAGCCACACTGTGATGCACAACGCCTGTTTTGTGTCGCCTGCCGCTGAAGCTGAATGAGTATCTCAATGACGCTTGCACGCTTACTAAACGAATCCGTGATGACACACTGAGCTGTTCTTTATATCTGCTCTGCACTATTTGATAAAAAGTGTAAGGACACACCTTTGTAATGCAAAAGTGCAGAGATGTGTCGAGAGGTGGACCAGCCAGTATAAAAGAGGCCGGAAGTACTGTGTTGTCAGTAAAGAAGCAATTACTACAAAACAGATCGTTCAGGTGAGCTCATTCACCTGAGTAACAAAGCCATCAGGGACATTTCAACACATGTAAACCTTCTGAAGTCAACTGTTGATATTGTGAATGTGAAATGCGAAAGCGAAGGCACGACCACAGCTATATCTAAACCACACAGGTCTCATGTACGGATGGACACAGAGCGTTGAGCTTCATAGAAGTTGGTTGTCAGAAAACCACATGAAACCATTGGAAGAAGTCACTCGTGAGTTCCAAACTACTACCAGCAGTCCAGCCAGCACAGTGACTGTGCGTAGAGAGTTAAAAAGAATGGGGTAGTATGGTCGAGTAGCTCGTCACAGTACACACGTTTCTGTGGTTAACGTTAAGCGACGCTTGAGGTGGTACAAAGAGCAACGTCACTGGTCAGTAGATCACTGAATACGGGTGATTTGGAGTGATGAATCACGCTATAGTCTTTGGAAGTCCGATGGAAGGCATAGAGTTTCCTGGAGAATGTTATCTGAAACCATGCATGGTGCCAGCAGTAAAGTATTGAGTAGGCGGTGATAGCGCATGTTGGTCTTTTTCGTGGCCACGGTGTGGTCCCCTTACTGCGCTTACGAAAACGGTACATGCGGAAGGATATGCACACATTCTGTAGCATTTACTGCGTACAGCAGAGGAACAGACGAGAATTTTATCAGGATGACAAAGCACCCTGTCATAAAGCAGCATCTGTGGGGCAAAAGTTTGTGGAAAATAACGTTTCTGAAATGGAATGACTTGTCTAAAGACCTGAACCAAATGGAACACCACTGAGTAAGTTATAAGGTCGACTTGACTCCAAACCCCAACATCACAAAATACCAACGCGAATTCTTTACAGACGAATGGAAAAACTAGTAGAAGCTGACCTCGGGGAAGATCAGTTTGGATTCCGTAGGAATATTGGAACACGTGAGGCAATACTGACCCTACGACTTACCTTGGAAGCTAGATTAAGGAAAGGCAAACCTACGTTTCTAGCATTTGTAGACTTAGAGAAAGCTTTTGACAATGTTGACTGGAATACTCTCTTTCAGATTCTGAAGCTGGCAGGGGTAAAATACAGGGAGCGAAAGGCTATTTACAATTTGTACAGAAACCAAATGGCAGTTATAAGAGTTGATGGGCACGAAAGGGAAGCAGTGTTGGGAAGGGAATGAGACAGGGTTGTAGCCTCTCTCAGATGTTATTCAATCTGTATATTGAGCAAGCAGTGAAGGAAAAATTCGGAATAGGTATTAAAATCCTTGGAGAGGAAATAAAAACCTTGAGGTTCGCCGATGACATTGTAATTCTGTCAGAGATAGTAAAGGACTTGGAAGAGCAGTTGAACGGAAAGGATATCATCTTGAAAGGAGGATATAAGATGAACATCAACAAAAGCAAAACGAGGATAATGGAATGTAGTCGAATTAAGTCGGGAGATGCTGGGGGAATTAGATCAGGAAATGAGACACTTAAAGTAGTAAAGGAGTTTTGCTATTTGGGGAGCAAAATAACTGATGATGGTCGAAGCTGAGAGGATATAAAATGCAGACTGGCAATGGCATGGAAAGCGTTTCTGAAGAAGAGAATTTTGTTAACATCGAGTATAGATTTAAGTGTCAGGAAGTTGTTTCTGAAAGTATTTGTATGGAGTGTAACCATGTATGCAAGTGAAACATGGACGATAAATAGTTTAGACAAGAAGAGAATAGAAGCTTTCGAAATGTGGTGCTACAGAAGAATGCTGAAGACTAGATGGGTAGATCACATAACTAATGAGAAGGTATTGAATAGGATTGGGGAAAAGAGAAGTTTGTGGCACAACTTGACTAGAAGAAGGGATCGATTGGTAGGACATGTTCTGAAGCAGCAAAGGATCACCAATTTAGCATTGGAGGGCAGCGTGGAGGGTAAAAACCGTAGAGGGAGACCAAGAGATGAATACACCAAGCAGATTCAGAAGGATGTAGGTTGCAGTAGGTACTGGGAGATGAAGAAGCTTGCACAGGATAGAGTAGCATGGAAAGCTGGATCAAACCAGTCTCAGGACTGGACCACTACAAAAACAACATCATCCAAGTGTCCGGACCGTTCGCCGGATAGTGAGGTTATTTAAGGAAACAGGAAGTGTTCAGCCACATGTGAAACGTCAAGCACGACCTGCAACAGATGATGATGCCCAAGTAGGTGTTTTAGCTGCTGTGGCGGCTAATCCGCACATCAGTAGCAGACAGATTGCGCGAGAATCGGGAATCTCAAAAACGTCGATGTTGAGAATGCTACATCAACATCGATTGCACCCGTACCATACTTCTATGCACCAGGAATTGCATGGCGACGACTTTGAAGGTCGTGTACAGTTCTGCCATTGGGCACAAGAGAAATTACGGGACGATGAGAGATTTTTTGCACGCGTTCTATTTAGCGACGAAGCGTCATTCACCAACAGCGGTAACGTAAACCGGCATAATATGCACTATTGTGCAACGGAAAATCCACGATGGCTGCGACAAGTGGAACATCAGCGACCTTGGCTGGTTAATGTATGGTGCGGCATTATGGGAGGAAGGGTAACTGGCCCCCATTTTATCGATGGCAATCTAAATGGCGCAATGTATGCTGATTTCCTACGTAATGTTCTACCGATGTTACAACAAGACGTTCCATTGCATGACAGAATGGCTATGTACTTCCAACATGATGGATGTCCGGCACATAGCTCAGGTGCGGTTGAAGCGGTATTGAATAGCATATTTCATGACAGGTTGTAACGCCGGAAATGCGTATCCTCTTATTTCCATCTATTGTACTATAATTTTTTTCCTTATTTTGTTACCTGAAGATATGACATTTCTGTGTCTTCATATATTGTAATTGTTTTACTATTTGTATATATATATTTATGCATTTATGTCGATGTATAATTGGTTTGTTTTGTAAATATTATTTGTATTTTTACGCTGGGTCTGGCTTAGGGAAAATTATGCTATCGAACTATTACATCGATAGGTCGTGTGGAGAACCAAAGTGTTTAGGATCTTTGGTAGTGTTAACTCTACAGCATGGAGCGCGGGCAGAGAGAGTCTGGCTGGAGTAATGCGGTTGAGCAGGTGTGTTGTGTGACGCTCCCGCGAGTTGCCGCGCTTTCGGGATATGGCAGCATGTAATTGCGCTCGACTTGCTATGATAGTTTCTGACACGGTGTCGTGGACGGGAAGCATTAGCTGGCGCACATCAAGAGCCCGTTTCGCCTGGTGACAGTGTCGAGAAGAAGGCGCACCAACATCTAGCTTCTGCAACAGCGACGGCCGATAATGAGTGACTGTCGCCACCCCCTCGACCGACGATAAGTGAGGGGGAGGTTACACGTTGCGACCTGGTGACAGGACAATCCTCGGATCTGAGGTTGTTCTGGATACGAATTTTGCACTGTGCTAATCTCGTAACAAAGTACTGGTTACGAACAGGTCGTTATGTCAGCGAGAATAAGTAGTGGGAGGAATCCTAATTAGATTTGACATTTGGCATTTATATTGAAAACTATTAAAATGAGTGAAGGCAACAACTACCAATATTTGGTAGACTTGGACACGGAAGAATCGGTCGAAAAGTGGGAAACGCGCACCGCGGAACCCATTGTTCTTGGGCAGGCGGCTAGCATGAAAGACGCGACTGCCGAAACGCAACAAAGAGCAGAAATGGCATTACAAACTCTAGAAAATGTTTCGGAATCGGAAGTGATAATCAAATCTGAACCCCTTGATGACGAATACGGAGAGACAATTAAAGAGGCACCCGCTACGGAAGTAAAACCGCTGGTTTCCGGGAATTTAGCTGATTTATTGAATGTTTTGATTAACGAAATCAAGGCTCAGTCTAGCAAGATAGAAACTCAATCGGCAGAAATTAAAGCTCAGGCTGACAAGCAAGAAGCTCAGTCTGCCAAGCAAGAAGCTCAGTCTGAAAAAATTGACAGGAAGCTAGACAATCAGAACAAAGCTATTAATGTTGTTAACAACAATGTTGGAGTTGTTAATACAAAAGTTGATAAAATCAAAGACGATATTGTTGTGATTAATACCGAAATCGGTAATCTTAAACAGGAAATGATAGGCGTTCAGGCGGAAATTGCGAGCATAAATACTCGTTTTTATTCCGAAATTCGAGAAAAGTGTAGGAGAAGCAGCTGCTCCGATCATCGAGAATAAGGTGACGGAACAAATTCAATTAGTGAAGAAAGAGGATCAACAGAAGGTGGAAACTTTAAAGGCTTTAGTATCCGAAGTAGATACCAAAGTGAGGAAGCAGGCTAATACCTGCGAAGAGAAAAAGAGGGAAGTGGAAACGCTTGCGACAACCACTTGCCAAGTAATTACGAGAGTTTCGGAATTAGAAAAGAAACTTGACGAAAAACAGAGCTATGTGCCAATCAATCTGTGCAACATAGTTCGGAATTGTTGATGAAAGAGGAGCGGTTTGACCCCTTGAAAAAAGGCGGTATACACGCGACGGATTTCATTAAAAATTGTGTAAGAGTTGTACCCAGATCATGGACTAATGAGAGAAAAATTAATGCGGTTATTGACGTGTTGGCTGGTGATGCCAAGCGTTGAGGCTTAAACCTCAACATTACGAACCTGACTTTTGACAAGTTTAAAAATTTGTTTCTGGCTGAATATTGGTCAGAGCAAAAACAACAAAGTGTCTGGCGTGAATTTGTCGTATCGAGGCCTTTCTATGCGAATTCGCGTGGCTCGATGAAGGAATTTTGTGAGGGCTGGATCCGCAAGTTAGAATATTTGCGTGATCGCCGCACGGAATCCGAAATAGTCTGGGAACTCTACAAGAAGCTTCCAGATGATACAAAACGCTACGTAGGAAACAATTAAAAGACAATCAATGATTTCCTGGAAAGAGTTGAGGACGAGGACAATTGGCGCAATAATCGCGACAGTGGTAGAGGCCGTGGTAACAACAACGGGAACCACAACAACGATAACCATGGGAGTAATGCATACTGCAACCATGGCAGCAATAACAATAGTTGTTCGGACCGTAATAACAATCGGTACAGTGCACATAATAACAGGAATGACGGAAACCATTATCATACTAACGCGATACGGGCTTCGCAGAATAGTAATAACGCCAGGGGGTGTGATCAGCCGCCTCAGCAGCATCCGGGGAGCGGATCTGGTGGGACGAGACAGGGAAACTGTTAGCCGCGCCGGTGAGGGGCCGACCAGGCGTGGAGAAATTTTGACGGACAGTTAAACAGGAGAAAACCGAGGTGTCGTCGTTATGAAAATTCCGTATGGAATATTCAACGGCGGGAGAGTGTGCCAGTGTTAAGAGAAAGGAGTGCGCCCACAAGTAGTAGATCAGCTATAGACACGGCAGTAGAAAATACATTCACTGTCAGTGAGAACAATTTAAGTAGTGTTCCGGAAATCGATTATAAAGTGGCAGCTGTAACACCCACAGCGGAAATGGAGATTGAGTTTAAGAATGATTCACAATTGTTGAGAGAAGATCAGATGTCGGATAACACGTCCGTCATCGAGCGAGGGGATGTAGAGAGGGATGAGGTCTGGTTAAGGCAGTTCGGTCGCTTATACGACGAACTAAGAGATTATAGGGGCCTCTACAGGAGAAGTGTTTATGGGGAGCGCGGGCAGGATTTGCCGCGTCTCGTCCCGCAGGAAGGTAGTGTTTGTGAAGTGATAGAAAGTTCTGGCCCTAACCGGCAGACTTTACCAGAAATAGTTGATGTTAATGGGGAGCACGAGTAAGATTCGTCGTGTTTCGCCCCGCAGGAGTTGGATGTTGAAGTAGTAACGGAAAGTTCTGGCCCTAACCGGGAGACCTTACCGAAAGTTATAGTGGTAGAAGTAGCCGACCCATCCGACGCAAAACTCCAGTTTAAACATTGCGAGAGTATTAAGGAGAAAGATTACGAGAATTGTAGTGATAGCCGGACACGATTGGTAGAAAAGCACGTAGATTACAGCGTGTATGAGGTTGGAGCTGACGTTATACGGTCGGACGGTAGCAGTGTGGGTTGCGCAGATCCAGAGGAAGTAATTGCAGGTACTACTGGGCACATTCCTCCAGGTAGACTGGCAGATGAGATCAATCTGACCAAAGAGGAATCAACGAAGGTGACAATTAGTGAACTGATAGCAAAGCAACACTCACTAGTTGATGAGTTACAGGAAAAGCTTTCGGTATTGGAGGCGAAGCTACAGACTAAGCCTCAGAACAAAACGTGTTGAAATTAAAACTGTATGTGAACAGAGGCTGAAAAAGCCGCCAGATAAGCCGGATTTAGGGTCAAAGCCGAATGGTTTTTTTCTGGAATGACCTGGATATAGACGAGGATTTACTGTGGGAAAATAAAGAAACAGTCGAGGGTAAGTGTAGACAGATAGTAGTGTCTGTTAATATGCACGGCCTACAACTAAACGTGTTGATTGACACCGGTGCAAAATTGAGTGCTTTATCTGGGAAAATATTTCAGTTACTGAAAGACAGACCTGGTATCGTAATTATGCCAGTAACCGGAGTGAAAATTATCGGTGCTACTGGGAAGGCCAGTAAACCGGTCACAAAACAGATTTTTGTCAACTTCGAGATATGTGGGACACGATTTGAACAAGAGTTTGTCGTCGTGCCAGACTTAACTACGGAAGTAATTATCGGGTTAGATTGGTTATTAAAGTACCGTGCAGTGATTAATTGCGAAACCAAAACTTTGACATATACGTCACAAGGTAAAACAATAGTAGTTAGTTTTGACGAGGCAGGAGACGGTGTGCATAGGCAATAACAGCCTATACACATTGTTAACTGGTCGGATGCCATTGACGTAGGTATGAATTTGAACTACTGTAACGTGCGGAATCTCAGCATTGACAATAGTGTAGAAAGTGAATTGGAAAGTATTGTGGACGGTTTGTCAAATATAACACACGAACAAAGACGAGGCCGACTTTCCCGTACCTATTGCCATCACAACCATAGGGCATGGGGCAAATATGTAGCAGAATTTGAGAGAATTATGAACACCTTGAGACATGAGTCTACGGGATTTTTTCTAGAGGAAATCCTGTTAGATGACAGAAGTAAAAGTTTAGTGGAAGAGATAATCAAATTCCCTCCACGGATTGACATTAGTATTGGTGTGAAAAAAGATCGTTTGCGAGAAATAATGAAGCTAAAAGCCGATGCTCGCATACGTCATCATGACGCTAAAGCGCGTTTTGCTAAGTTTACAATCGGAGACTTAGTACTTGTAAAAGCTCATGAGAAATGGAGCGAGATAGACAATGAAATCTCTAAATTTAAGTTTGTTTATAATGGACCATATAAAGTCATTGGTATACCTCACACAAATGCTTATTGCTTAGAGTATCCAACCTCTGGAAAACAATTAGGTATACGGAACATTGTAGACTTGAAATTGTACCAACCTAGGATTGATTAATACCACAGAATGGGTAATTTGTACAGCATGTAAATATAGAGTGTAATATTTAACGATTTGCTAGATTGCCATGCTTTTACCTGACCAAGAGGACATTAAAGAAGTTGTAATTAATAAGCAATTAATTTTGATTAAATGATTTAAGAGTAACTGATTATCAATCAATTGAAAAATCCAAGCTGCTAGTTTAAGTTTTCAGATGAGTCACAGTAGATTAAGGAATGTAAATATGATTTTGTAACTAGCTGTAAGATTTCATGAATATGTGATTTACTAGTCATTGCCGATGTACTTAGACGCTGTTTTAAGTTTCAGGCTAGTACATGCGTGTGATGATGGACAGTGTTGAGTTATCCACTGTGATAGCGTTAATGGACTCCTTGAGATTCCTCGGGAGTGAGTTTTTCCGAAAGAATTCGGTGAAACGGACGTTCTGGAAATGCCGTTATATAGGAGAGAGAGATCAAGCGTGCCGCACAGGCGGGCGCAACAGTACTGGCGAGGCGGAGCTGCTGTCGGTTCTTGTGCCGGTTGGCATTCTTTGTACAAGCGGGTACGGAAGGCTGAGTTGTTTTTCTTCCCGGACAGCTGATGTGAAAGAATTCTGCTCTTAATATTTATGTTTTTTTCGATCTGCTGTATATTATTTTCTTATTTGGCGTTAAGTGGAATCTCATGACGAGAATATTAATTATGAAAAGGTTATATGAAAATTTGTATTCTATGTAATTAATTATTAATTTGCGTAATTTGATCTACCTGTTTTTATGACCATGCACTCTGATTAATTTTGTAAATAGCATTCCATTTCTTGATACTGTTAGGAATTATGATGATTTTAGAATAGCTAAACCATTTTCTATATTTTCTATGAATTTTAATATGTTGTCAACCTGTTTTCTTTTGTGTAAGATGACAGAGTGGAATAAGGTTAGGAGTTGTCTCCACTCAATTATTATGGTCTAAAAATTGGTTTATGGTTAATTAGCCTAATGATAAATTTTCTTGATATTTTGAGCATATGCATTTCCGTAGCTTCTTTACCTTTTTGGGACATTTTCTGAGTCTGTTTAGGTTACACGAAAATCCTCAGACAATGTGGGGCACGTGTAACGCCGGAAATGCATATCCTCTTATTTCCATCTATTGTACTATAATTTTTTTCCTTATTTTGTTACCTGAAGATATGACATTCCTGTGTCTTTATACATTGTAATTGTTTTACTATTTGTATGCATTTTTGGCGATGTATAATTGGTTTGTTTTGTAAATATTATTTGTATTTTTACGCTGAGTTTGGCTTAGGGAAAAGTATGCTATCGAAATATTACATCGATAGGTCGTATGGAGAACCAAAGTGTTTAGGATCTTTGGTAGTGTTAACTCTACCGCATGGAGCGCGGGCAGAGAGAGTCTGGCTGGAGTAGTGCGGTTGAGCAGGTGTGTTGTGTGACGCTCCCGCGAGTTGCCGCGCTTTCGGGGTATGGCAGCATGTAATTGCGCTCGACTTGCTATAATAGTTTCTGACGCGGTGTCGCGGACGGGAAGCATTAGCTGGCGCACATCAAGAGCCCGTTTCGCCTGGTGACAGTGTCGAGAAGAAGGCGCACCAACATCTAGATTCTGCAACAGCGACGGCCGATAATGAGTGACTGTCGCCACCTCCTCGACCGACGACTTCAAACCTTCAATCAACCAACAAAGAACACTGGAAGCACGTAAAGTTTTAGAACTGTATGGCAGACCTCAGCTTTTAAAATTGTTGCATCACAAAATTACAGCAACTTAGCATGAACCTTTGTTGCTCATTGTCCCAATTGCATTACCAAGCAGGGTCCCTTCCTTTTCCAAAAACAACCCGAGTGTCGTTGAAATTCAACCGCCAGCATTAAAATAAGATTATTCGATTTCACTGCTTTAATTTCAAAGTTCAGTTAAGGTATTCATAGCTGGCTACAATATTTAGATTACACAAGCACAAATTAAGAGTGCGAATTTTGTTATAATATTTTAGCTTACCTGTGATTGCAGCTCAGCTTGGTACGTACTAAATTTTACTATTGTTACTTGTTCAGAATCATGTAATTCAAGTTCAAAGTTAAATCTCTTATTTCTAAATTGCGTTGATTCAAGTAGCTTTTGAAATGATTGTTGAGGTAGCCCAAGACTAACCTTATTTTACTGAATTTCGTAGTGCTTCAGAAACGAAGTCCACTATTAATTTCAGTCACTAAATTAATTTTCAATTTTCCGGTTTTATTAATTCTTTTGCTAAATTAAGTCAGAGTGTAGCGAAATTAAATACTTCTGACAAACATTCAGTTTTCACACAACACGTGTCAACCTTTCAGTTGCCACGCTTTTAGTGCTAAATATATGTGCATTAATCTTTCATTTTCAGTTATTATAGTAGTTGTCCATGGGACTGGCGACCATAATTTTCCCCAAATCTCAAATATCTAATTAACGCCAATTAATTGTTAACGTAACGACCGCACATTTACTTCTTTATTAACTTTACCCCTTTTCAAAATTAATTTCCACCAATTTCATTTGCATTTTTCCTTTCATTTAGATGTAACCCTTTCCTCCCTCTTTACCGACAGATTAACTTCGGTGACGATTGCTTTTCCCAAATTTCCATTAGGTGCACGCGGTTTAATTTTTCACAGTCATTAAGGTCGATAAGTGAGGGGGAGGTTACAAGGTGGATTGGTCGTCGAAGCACCATACCATGGCCCGCACGTTCACGGGATCTGACGTCCCCGAGTTTCTTTCTGTGGGGAAAGTTGAAGGATATTTGCTATCGTGATCCACCGACAACGCCTGACGACATGCGTCAGCGCATTGTCAATGCATGTACGAACATTACGGAAGGCGAACTACTCGCTGTTGAGAGGGAATGTCGTTACACGTATTGCCAAATACATTGAGGTTGACGGACATCATTTTGAGCATTTATTGCATTAATGTGGTATTTACAGGTAATCACGTTGTAACAGCATGCGTTCTCAGAAATTATAAGTTCATAAAGGTACATGTATCACATTGGAACAACCGAAATAAAATGTACAAACGTACCTACGTTCTGTATTTTAATTTAAAAAACCTACCTGTTATAAACTGTTCGTCTAAAAGTGTGAGCCATATGTTTGTGACTATTGCGGCGCCATTTATCACAAAGCGAAAAAGTGGTCGAACCTAAACATTCATATTTGTTTACATACTACACGAATATGTAATAAAAATGGGGTTCCTATTTTAAAAAACGCAGTTGATATTCGTTTGACCTATGGCAGTGCCACCTAGCGGGTCAACCATAGCGCCATCTGGTTTCCCCCTTCAAGCTAGACACGTTTCGTTCTTTGTAGTTTTTTCGTTTGACGCTTATTTCGTGAGATATTTGGCCCGGTCACGATCAATGGACCACCCTGTATACCATGGAATCACGTACTGATACCACCCTATCGGCGTCTTTAGGTTGGCAAGGGAACTGAAGGTTCTGTCAGATATTGGTAGTGGTCGCCTGAGATCTGGTGGACACAATGCTGCACATCCGCTGGGCCACGCTTGCAGTGGCTCTGGACTACGAGCGCTCTCTGCCGCCACGATATTCGACACCCAGCGGCAACCACTCAAAGCACTTGCACTTGGAGCTTCTTCACTATATACATCTACATAGATACTCCGCAAGCCACCATAAAATGCGTGGCGGTGGAAGAGTGGAAGTCATCTTAATGACATATTTCTTCATCTCCAAATAAAGTATTCGAAACACTTCCACGCTGTTTCCTATTAAACAAACCACATACGTACAAAATATCCACACACACTGGACTTACAGCGACGTAGTACATTGCAGTGTTCCACTCACCTCGTGGGGAATCGCTTCTCACACGTACGGCTCATTGCAGTCACCAATATGCAGTTTTTAGCCGCAAAAAGCTATAAAAAGGAACAACTGTACGCATTGAAACCAGAAGTTGCACTAAAATTGTTTTGGCGGTGGAAGGAATAGTTAAATGAAAGTATTTGTCTGCGTAATATTTCATTTTATTACGATAAGCTTGCATACACTAGTTACTACCAAACCTTCCTCTAAGCTGTACGAAGTCTGAAAATTTCACACGCACACCTCATTCATAACTGTAGCCCGTATGGTAATTATGAACTATCATTTACAGAAGGTTTTCAAACGGATTGTTTCTGTTAGAACTGCTCGCTCAAATGTTTTTAATATCAGCCTCACGAAACAAAATCTTCAAGTTCGCGAGGAAGCAACACGCCACGCAGAATTTAGTTATTTTAAACGTCACCAAAATTCTGAATTTCACACTGTGCTTTATATCGAACTCCCTTCCGCACTTCACGGCACTTCTCACACATTTTGGTACCGAAATATCACAATATTAATAATCTTCATAGATGCACATATCACTATGAGATCCTAGCCCCAACTCTGCTCTCTCTAGACAATTTTGAAAACTCACAAATATAAAATTACTTCCCTTAAAGAAAAACTATTTTAACCAAGCCACAATCTCATTTCCCCAGTACCATGAATTGCAGAACGAGTTTATACCAAATTTCTCTGTACGAATGACTTATACATACGTCGTTGTCGAACATTCCTCACGTGACCAATTGCTTCACTGTATACTGCAATAACTTTACATAAGACAGTATTACACATTCATACCTTTATTCGCTCTCATAACGAAACACAATAAGAATAGTAGTTAATAAACAATTAGAAAATTTAACAACCAAAACCAGAAGTGAAATTGCAAGGATTTTGACTGCAGCTCAAACAGTGCCCAACATGTAGTGGCCTTTATCAAACTGCATAGAAACTACATACATTCGAGCCATCTGACGCCATCTGTCTTGCGCATGACTCTGATGCACGTCTGTTCACAGACCTCCCATCTCAATAGGGGCGATGTAGAGGCGCTAGACCTCAGACTGAATGGCTCTTAACAACTTAACAAACAGAACACAGTGCGTTGTTTTTAATGTGGAGGTATTGGCAGTAACGAAGCATTCAACGTCCCTCAAGGCAGTGGAACAGGACCGCTACCTATCATTATATACAGGGTTGCTCATAAGAACCTGTGGGGTTTCGAAATTCACAGAGAAAGTGACACATATCAGTGAATAGAGCATCTTTCCAAGTTTCAGATTATAATACATACTGTGGTGTAGTTGCAGAGCACTAGTAGACATTCATTTCAGAACAGGGCTTAAAACAGAGCAATGCATGCCTTTTGTGTCCTTGAATTTGCTAATGTGAGTCAACTATGCCGGTTCAGTGATTGTGTTGAGACTGAAGAAATCATATTTGAAATCGAAACTTTGAGAGATACACTACACACTGGCATGAGTCAGTAGTATAACTATGGGCATTATGGACCACTTTGACTGGTCTTGAAGACTTAAGACGTCATACTTGACCATTGAGTTTGACCAAATAACGTTATGTGCAGGTCATTGACCTACGACAGACACTATCTTGCAGCTGAAGATGGAATCCAGGATGTTACTGACAAGAAATTCGAAAGTATCTCATGTTTACGTATCGCATTTGGTGCATTTCGTGGATTTCCAAGTCACACTTGCGCGGTACATAGATATTAAGTTCTATTGATAGAACACATTAAAGCTACCATCAAAAGATACCATTCCTAAAATGTTTTTATGCAAAAGTGTTGCAAAATGTGATGCTGGTGCATAAACATGATAGTGGAACATAACCATAGTTCCAAGATCAAAAGGAATCGAAAAGCTATATGAATGAGTGAATAATGTTATTTATATTGGTCTTGATTCATTACCTTCTTCCTTCCTCTAAAATGGTGATTGTCAATTCGTTTTTGTACTAAAAGTAACATGGCCTCATTTAGGCCGAAGAGGAAACGTCTATTGTCACTGTATTTCCTGCTTAGTATGTTACTTTAGCTGCATGGGTGTTGTACTGTTACAGAACAATACTACAGATGTGGAAACAGCGGTTAAAACTTAATCTGATATTCCACAAGCATGTCTAACTGGCGAGTGTATCTTAATCTGTAAGTTACACAATAATTGCACTATTGCAGTATCTAGCACATTATTTTGGCTAACCTGTGTTTGTAGAACAATATTACAAACAATTTAGATGTGGAAATATCTAATTTGGTGCTCCATTGTGTCTAGTACCAAGTGTGGTACAAAGCACATATATCGATGTTCTGTAAGTTACACTCATTACGTATTTCTGACATACATTTTAAATGTGGAAATACTGTAAGTCACACCAGTATCGTCAACATCTTTATGTATTTTTGATTAATGATTCAGGTTCTTCTGATATTTCTGGGCATGTCATCAGTTTATGCAAGATTCATATACTTTTGAACATAGCGCCATCTTAGATTGCAATGTCTGCAAAGCAAAACTAGACCAGTTCCCTCGTGTTGGAGGTTTTAAATTTACCACTATTTTAAAGTTAACGAGATTGAGCCATATCCGCCCTTTTCGGATACTTTTAATTTCCCGCCACCGCGTCTTGAATTTCACCATATTGATTGTGACATCATGCATTCGAACTCAATGACCCGTGTGTGACGTCATGCAGACAGTGTCAAAGACTGTACATAACGTCATTAGCTTTTAGCTTTGTGACAGTGGCTCACAGTGGCATTAGGTGTACGTCTTGTGTCTATCTACCGTTATGTCTTCTAGTTTTCGTGCATTCGTCTTCTGAAACCCCAGAGATACTTATGAACAACCCTGTATAAGACATGATCTGGCAGACAATGTCTGTGGTTCGTTGTGTGCTGTTCGCAGTTGAGTTGTTACTTACTACAGAGAGGCATAAAGATAACGAATATCACGCGCAATTATTGGAAACTGATTAGCAATGAAAATAAATGTAATATAATCCGTGAAAATAGACGAAAAGATGTTATACCGTTTGACTACGCGATTCACTGTCAAAAAACCGGGATATCAACAACAGCCAAATATCTAGAAATATCTCTCTGGAGCTATTAAAGGTGGAGCAAATACACAAACCTAACAGCGAGGAAGGCAGACGTCAGATTCAAGTTACTGGAAGAATCCTAAGATAGAGTAATTAACAACCACAAAAATACGTATTTTACAGAATCCTAATTCTAGCAGTTATTGAGTGGTGTTACTTGCCAGCGTGGGAATTCATACAAAATACATTATTTAGTGAAGACACACACACAGAGAGAGAGAGAGAGAGAGAGAGAGAGAGAGAGGGAGAGAGTAGATTAAAATAAGTGCTGTGCACTTTGTTACAGGTTCGTCTGGTCAGAATATGAGTGTCACGAAAATGCTCAACAACTTGAACAAACTTGCACACAGAAGTCTGAGAGCCCACGTTCCAAAACACACTATTTCCTTCAACATATATCTCGCCTAATGACCATGACGGTAAAGTTAGGGAAACTGTCTCTTATGAACGTTTATACTCCGCAAGCCACCGTTTCATGTGTGGCGGAGGGTACTTCTAGCTTCACTATTATTCCCAAATCGTGCGCGAGGAGAACGACTGATTGTAAACCCACGCAGCAGCTTTAATTTGTCAGACTTCATGGATCCTTCTTGGAATGTTTCCTCTCGGAAATCTAGCTATGAACTTGTCCACAACGCCCCTCGTGTAGTGTTTGCCACTGGAGTTTGTTGAGCATGTCCATGAACTACCACGTTTGGTGAAAGATCCCATAACGAAATTCACCGCTCTTCGTTGGACCTCGTCGCTACTGCTGTGGCGGTCGAGTTGCCACTGTGTTACGGTAGACCGAGTTTGTGAGTTCGTGAAACGGCTCATGATGCAGTACAACGCTAAGACAATTTCTCCCTGCCACCATTACACAGCTATTCCCCTGTGTCAGGTATTTCTTTCAAATAGTCTTTGTACGTTACTGACAGTACAGTTAGCCTTCTGCCGCCGAGCAGTGTGTTAGCAGTGCGCAAGTAGCAGCAAGTGACTTATTTAGCGTTCATGTAAGTGTAGTAGTCAAGTTGAAAATTTTTTGAGTGTTCTTAGCGCACTTGTTTAGTTAAATCCGTAAAATCATTGTGTGGTTTCGTAATTAGCAGGGGCAGATTTGCATTTTAATATCTGTGACGTTTAAAGTCGTGTAGTCGTCTGTCATTTGTTTATTTCTTCCAAATAGTCTTTGTATGTTACTGACAGTACAGTTAGCCTTCTGCCGCCGAGCAGTGTGTCAGCAGTGCGCAAGTAGCAGCATTACTGCATTTACAAGGCAGTCTTGTATTTTAATATCCGTTTAAATTTTATGTCGAATTGTTTGTGCTCTCTGTAGGTTAGTTCAGACGTTCTTTACACAACAGTATTTAGCGTGGATAGGGACTGCGACTGCTGTGTTCGGATGTGGGCTGAGTTGGCATCCCTTCACTCCCAGCTTCAGGCAGTGTTGGCTTCGGTCACACAGATTGAGGCTGTTGCCAATGGGGGTCCGGACGGGGGTTTGTCGGGGACGGCCAGCTGATCCCACGCATCTCCCGATCAGACTACGGCTGTGGCTGCCCGGGATACTGCCTACATTGAGGCTGACCCCTCACCTGTGGTAGAGTGGGAGGTCGTCTCGAGGTGTGGCAGGGGGCGAAAGACATTCCGGAAGACTGAATGGAAGGCCTCTCCAGTCTGTCTGACGAACTGGTTTCAGCCTCTGTCTCCGACTGATACCGATCTTCAGCCAGACATGGCTGCTTGTTTGTTCCAGAGATTGCCCCTCAGTCTGCAAGATCCGGGCAGTCGCAGAGGGTGGGCTTACTGGTAGTTGAGAGCTCCAACGTCAGGCACGTAATGGGGCCCCTTAGTGATATGGCTGCAAGGGAGGGGAAGAAAACCAATGTGCACTCCGTGTGCATAGCGGGGGGAGTCATTTCAGATGTGGAAAGGGTCCTTCCGGATGCCAGAAAGGGTACAGGGTGCACCCATCTGCAGGTGGTCGCTCATGTCGGCACCAATGGTGTGTGTCGCTATGGATCGGAGGATATCCTCTCTGGCTTCCGGCGGCTATCTGATTTGGTGAAGACTGCCAGTCTCGCTAGCAGGATGAAAGCAGAGCTCACCATCTGCAGCATTGTCGACAGGACTGACTGCGGACCTTTGGTACAGAGCCGAGTGGAGTGTCTGAATCAGAGGCTGAGACGGTTCTGTGACCGTGTGGGCTGCAGATTCCTCGACTTGCGCTATAGGGTGGTGGGGTTTCGGGTTCCGCTGGATAGGTCAGGAGTCCACTACACACAGCAGGCGGCTACACGGGTAGCAGAGGTTGTGTGACGTGGACTGGGCGGTTTTTTAAGGTTAGATGGCCTTGGGCAAGTACAGAAAGGGCAACAGCCTCAAAGGGTGTGGGGCAAGCAGCAATCGGTATTGTAATTGTTAAATGTCGACGGTGTGTTGGTAAAGTACCGGAACTTCAAGCGCTGATAGAAAGCACTGAAGGTGAAATCGTTATAGGTACGGAAAGCTGCCGAAATATATACAAAGCCACAGACGGTGTTTAGAAAGGATAGATTGCATGCAACCGGCCTCCCGACTCAGCAGCATTAGTGGCAGAACGACTGAGAGAAAATCTGGAATACATTTCACATAAATTTCCTCAGCATGTTATAGTCTTAGGTGGAGATTTCAATTTACCAGATATAGACTGGGACACTCAGATGTTTAGGACGGGTGGTAGGGACAGAGAATCGAGTGACATTATACTGTGTGCACTATCCGAAAATTACCTCCAGCAATTAAACAGAGAACCGACTCGTAGAGCTAACATCTTGGACCTACTGATAACAAACAGACCAACTCTTTTCGACTCTGTAAGCGCAGAACAGGGAATCAGTGATCATAAGGCCGTTGCAGCATCCCTGTATGGAAGTAAATAGGAATATAAAAAAAGGGAGGAAGGTTTATCTGTTTAGCAAGAGTAATAGGAGGCAGATTTCAGACTACCTAACAGATCAAAACAAAAATTTCTGTTCCGACACTGACAATGTTGAGTGTTTATGGAAGAAGTTCAAGGCAATCGTAAAATGCGTTTTAGACAGGTACGTGCCGAGTAAAACTGTGAGGGACGGGAAAAACCCACCGTGGTTCAACAACAAAGTTAGGAAAATACTGCAAAAGCAAAGAGAGCTTCACTGCAAATTTAAACGCAGCCAAAACCTCTCAGGCAAACAGAAGCTAAACGATGTCAAAGTTAGCGCAAGGAGGGCTACCAGTGAAGCGTTCAGTGAATTTGAAAGTAAAATTCTATGTACCGACTTGACAGAAACTCCTAGGAGGTTCTGGTCTTACGTTAAATCAGAAAGTGGATCCAAACAGCATATCCCGGAACTCTGGGATGATAATGGCATTGAAACAGAGTGTCCAAGGAATAGAAAACAACTGAAATCACTCAACAGAAGAAAGTCCACTGGACCTGACGGGATACCAATGCGATTCTACACAGAGTACGCGAAAGAACTTGCCCCCCTTCTAACAGCCGTGTACCGCAAGTCTCTAGAGGAACGGAAGGTTCCAAATTATTTGAAAACAGCACAGGTAGTCCCAGTTTTCAAGAAGGGTCGTCGAGAAGATGCGCAAAACTATAGGCCTATATCTCTGACGTCGATCTGTTGTAGAACTTTAGAACATGTTTTTTGCTCGCGTATCATGTCGTTTTTGGAAACCCAGAATCTACTCTGTAGGAATCAACATGGATTCCGGAAACAGCGATCGTGTGAGACCCAACTCACTTTATTTGTTCACGAGACCCAGAAAATACACTCCTGGAAATGGAAAAAAGAACACATTGACACCGGTGTGTCAGACCCACCATACTTGCTCCGGACACTGCGAGAGGGCTGTACAAGCAATGATCACACGCACGGCACAGCGGACACACCAGGAACCGCGGTGTTGGCCGTCGAATGGCGCTAGCTGCGCAGCATTTGTGCACCGCCGCCGTCAGTGTCAGCCAGTTTGCCGTGGCATACGGAGCTCCATCGCAGTCTTTAACACTGGTAGCATGCCGCGACAGCGTGGACGTGAACCGTATGTGCAGTTGACGGACTTTGAGCGAGGGCATATAGTGGGCATGCGGGAGGCCGGGTGGACGTACCGCCGAATTGCTCAACACGTGGGGCGTGAGGTCTCCACAGTACATCGATGTTGTCGCCAGTGGTCGGCGGAAGGTGCACGTGCCCGTCGACCTGGGACCGGACCGCAGCGACGCACGGATGCACGCCAAGACCGTAGGATCCTACGCAGTGCCGTAGGGGACCGCACCGCCACTTCCCAGCAAATTAGGGACACTGTTGCTCCTGGGGTATCGGCGAGGACCATTCGCAACCGTCTCCATGAAGCTGGGCTACGGTCCCGCACACCGTTAGGCCGTCTTCCGCTCACGCCCCAACATCGTGCAGCCCGCCTCCAGTGGTGTCGCGACAGGCGTGAATGGAGGGACGAATGGAGACGCGTCGTCTTCAGCGATGAGAGTCGCTTCTGCCTTGGTGCCAATGATGGTCGTATGCGTGTTTGGCGCCGTGTAGGTGAGCGCCACAATCAGGACTGCATACGACCGAGGCACACAGGGCCAACACCCGGCATCATGGTGTGGGGAGCGATCTCCTACACTGGCCGTACACCACTGGTGATCGTCGAGGGGACACTGAATAGTGCACGGTACATCCAAGCCGTCATCGAACCCATCGTTCTACCATTCCTAGACCGGCAAGGGAACTTGCTGTTCCAACAGGACAATGCACGTCCGCATGTATCCCATGCCACCCAACGTGCTCTAGAAGGTGTAAGTCAACTACCCTGGCCAGCAAGATCTCCGGATCTGTCCCCCATTGAGCATGTTTGGGACTGGATGAAGCGTCGTCTCACGCGGTCTGCACGTCCAGCACGAACGCTGGTCCAACTGAGGCGCCAGGTGGAAATGGCATGGCAAGCCGTTCCACAGGACTACATCCAGCATCTCTACGATCGTCTCCATGGGAGAATAGCAGCCTGCATTGCTGCGAAAGGTGGATATACACTGTACTAGTGCCGACATTGTGCATGCTCTGTTGCCTGTGTCTATGTGCCTGTGGTTCTGTCAGTGTGATCATGTGATGTATCTGACCCCAGGAATGTGTCAATAAAGTTTCCCCTTCCTGGGACAATGAATTCACGGTGTTCTTATTTCAATTTCCAGGAGTGTATTAGATACAGGCTCCCAGGTAGATGCCATTTTCCTTGACTTCCGGAAGGCGTTCGATACAGTTCCGCACTGTCGCCTGATAAACAAAGTAAGAGCCTATGGAATATCAGACCAGCTGTGTGGCTGGATTGAAGAGTTTTTAGCAAACAGAACACAGCATGTTGTTCTCAATGGAGAGACGTCTACAGACGTTAAAGTAACTTCTGGCGTGCTACAGTGGAGTGTTATGGGACTATTGCTTTTCACAATATATATAAATGACCTAGTAGATAGTGTCGGAAGTTCCACGCGGTTTTTCGCGGATGATGCTGTAGTATACAGAGAAGTTGCAGCATTAGAAAATTGCAGCGAAATGCAGGAAGATCTGCAGCGGGTAGGCACTTGGTGCAGGGAGTGGCAACTGACCCTTAACAGAGACAAATGTATTGTATTGCGAATACATAGAAAGAAGGATCCTTTATTGTATGATTATACGATAGCGGAACAAACACTGGTAGCAGTTACTTCTGTAAAATATCTGGGAGTATGCGTACGGAACGATATGAGGTGGAATGATCATATAAAATTAATTGTTGGTAAGGCGGGTGCCAGGTTGAGATTCATTAGGAGAGTCCTTAGAAAATGTAGTCCATCAACAAAGGAGGTGGCTTACAAAACACTCGTTTTACCTATACTTGAGTATTGCTCATCAGTGTGGGATCTGTACCAGGTCGGGTTGACAGAGGAGATAGAGAGGATCCAAAGAAGAGCGGCACGTTTCGTCACAGTGTTATTTGGTAAGCGTGATAGCGTTACTTAGATGTTTAGCAAACTCAAGTGGCAGACTCTGCAAGAGAGGCGCTCTGCATCGCGGTGTAGCTTGTTGTCCAGGTTTCGAGCGGGTGCGTTTCTGGATGAGGTATCGAATATATTGCTTCCCCCTACTTATACCTCCCGAGGAGATCATGAATGTAAAATTAGAGAGATTCGAGCGCGCACGGAGGCTTTCCGGAAGTCGTTTTTCCCGCGAACAATACGCGACTGGAACAGGAAAGGCAGGTAATGACAGTGGCACCTAAACTGCCCTCCGCCACACACCGTTGGGTGGCTTGCGGAGTATAAGTGTAGATGTGGATGTAGATAGGTTCTACAACACTCCAACAAATTAGTAACAAAGTCAAACAAATGAGTTAAAAAGGTTTTCTTGTCTTTGTGACTTGTTGAACGATTAATTCTTCAACACTGCTTGTAATACAACTCAACATAGGCCCTCAATGGCTAAGTGCAAATAGTCGGAGGTAAACTTCACAGAACATACCAAATGCAATTTACAACAACTGTCTGTTCAGTTCTAAGAGTTCACTAAAGGACGTTCCCTGTTTAAGTCAGTCCTGGGCGATGATCTATAACCAAGTGGGCGAGAGCTTGTCTTCTATCTTCCGAGTAGGATTCTTGTGTGTTGTCGTCCGGTCATTGGCGGACTGTACTCGGCCGTTAATTGGCCGAGTCGAAGCCGATATCGTCATCCTCAGCGCCGCCCGTGGCGCTAGGGGAACTCTCGCCAAAGTCGAGTCTCTATGGCACTGTCATCAGCTCGCATCTTTGCGCCTGTGGTGCATTTTCCCTAGATGTGTCTTGTTCGGATGACACAGCATTTTATATCTCTTCTCATGATACAATCTGGCAAGAACTGCAGACTGGTGAGCAACACTCAAGATTAGGTCAAATGAGTGTTTTGTGAGTCACTTAATTCGAGGATGGATTACATTTTGGCGTATCCCTCAGCTTCGCCTTCGACTCTGTCATCTATACGTAGCTGGTTATGGTTAACTCAACTCCTGCGTTAAGGCTGGTCCCCGTAGTATGGGTCCAGCCTCCAGAGGGCATCCCGGTGGCCAACGAGAGGGCGCTGAAGAGGGAGATAGAGGTCGCTCCAGACATGCATCTCTGGCTGCACCCCCCGAAACTTCGATAGCGAATAGGAAAATCTAACCTGTCATACAAGTGTGTCTGCCAGCACGGAGCCGGCTAGAGCCAGTTCCGTCTTCTCCAGCCGGCGACTCGTGTACCATCACCGTTTCGACACCATCTCGGAACAGACTACTTCTTCGCCACTTGGACAGCTGCCCCACCGTGACACGTGCTCCGAGCCTTGGTACTCTGCGCCGTTCCAAGTCGTGCTGATCGTGAGGTAGACCTATGAGGACGTACTTTGTTATGGAGACAGACTTTTCATTGGTTAGGAGAACGTAATATGTACTCTCAAGAATCTATTTTCCTTTCGTTGAAGAACAATTGTTTGTGTCAAACTTCTCCTTCACGTAACTAACAAGAATTTTCTGGAGAACATTTATTTTCTTTTGTTGTACTGCATCAGAAACAGCAGACTGTATTCGAAGTTTACTTGTTCAAATAAACAAAGTTTAATTACACTTACTTGTGATCTTGTGGAAGTATTCCGAATGAGGAATACTTCACACTTCCAGAAGATTCTTCCGATGAATCTCAGCCTGGCATCTCTTTGCCTATAGCTGGTTTTATGCGATCATTCCAATTTAGATCCCTCTAGACGACAACCCCCACATATTTTGTAGTTGTCATTGTCTCCACTGATTTATCGCCAATACTGTAATGGGAAACATACGTTCTTCTTAGCCTATTTATACGCAATAAATTACATTTGATTACGTCGAGGGTAAACTGCAAATCCCTGCACCATTCGCTGATCGTCTTCAGGTCTTCATACAATTCGCTACAGTCTTCCAACGTTGCGTGCTTCCTATGCACAACGGCCTCGTCAACGGACAGAATGAAGGAGTTTTCGATGTTGTCTGCAATATCATTACATCACCTAGAATCTCACAGGGTAAAATACTAATCACTCCTTAAATGAGCACACTGGAGATCTGTAAGGGGTGTAGAACTGGTATAAGGCGGCTATGTTACCCTCCGCTGCTCAAGCGAGTAGTGGCCGCGAAATGGCGTGTATGTGTCAGTCACATGTGTCAAGTCGGCACAGTAAGACACAATGGCAGAAAGAACATTATCGTGTTTTGACGCATCCACGAATTCACCGTGAGCGAAGTGGCCGATTTGTTGGTATATCAATGCGGACTGTCCGTTTTGTCTACAAGGAATGATGTACCACTCGCAGCCATGTAATGCAGTGGTCGTAAAAGTATCCCAACCAACAAGGATCATAGACGATTGTCACGGGATTTGCTGCAGTCAGTGAATATACGTTCATATCAACCATTTTCCGAATGAACATTGTGAAGGTAACTGCATCTAGTGGATATTTGGAGTCGACTACCTCGCTAAAAGTCACCGCTCAGAACGGCTCATATAGCTGCACGTTCTTAGTGGGACAAAAAACACAGAAACTCTACAGTAGCACACTGGGAAAATATAGTGTGATGTGATGCGTCGCGATTTCCATCCTTTTCAAATGATGCAAGGCACTGAGGCAAACACGACCTGGTGAGGTGTGAAACCAGCAGTGTTTGGGAGGTGTAATTCAGGCTACATGTAGGTCTGTGATGCTTTCCTAGTTGAAAACAGCCGTGTTCACAGGAATCCACGCATGTGTTACCGGTTTGACAAACTCTCAGGCAGCCTATCGTACCACGATTGGCCCGCTAAATCACTCGATCTTAATCCGACAGAAAATGTTTTGGGCTATTTGAACAGCGAGTGAGACGTAACAAGCAATGTCCCCGAATTAGGAGATCATCAATGATTAATTTCAGCCGCATATGCCACACCTGACACACTCGTGGGACTGTCTTTTTCGCCGAATTGAGGCAATTATCAAGGCTAGAGGAGTTAGGATGATGTCCCCTATGAGTGATTAATTAGCTGTGCTTATATATTGTAAGCAGTAACAGCCTCCAACGCTCCATTCGGGTACCCCCGAGAGCTATTACGTTTACGTCTGTCGTTTTTGTCCCGTTAATGACGGCGTGATGATCTGATCTCAAAACTGGTTCTGCACTTAGTAAGCTCGTATTATGTTCACTAAATGACATCGGGGTTTATCGAATGTCCTCCAAAAGTAAAGGAATATGGCATCCATCTGGGCGCCATTTTACAAGTCGCACTGGGTCCCATGGGCGATAACAGCGAGCTGAGTTTCGCAAGATCTCTACTTTGCAAAATACATGTTGATTTTACAGACATGAAATATATATATATATATATATATATATATATATATATATATATATATATACTCCTGGAAATGGAAAAAAGAACACATTGACACCGGTGTGTCAGACCCACCATACTTGCTCCGGACACTGCGAGAGGGCTGTACAAGCAATGATCACACGCACGGCACAGCGGACACACCAGGAACCGCGGTGTTGGCCGTCGAATGGCGCTAGCTGCGCAGCATTTGTGCACCGCCGCCGTCAGTGTCAGCCAGTTTGCCGTGGCATACGGAGCTCCATCGCAGTCTTTAACACTGGTAGCATGCCACGACAGCGTGGACGTGAACCGTATGTGCAGTTGACGGACTTTGAGCGAGGGCGTATAGTGGGCATGCGGGAGGCCGGGTGGACGTACCGCCGAAATGCTCAACACGTGGGGCGTGAGGTCTCCACAGTACATCGATGTTGTCGCCAGTGGTCGGCGGAAGGTGCACGTGCCCGTCGACCTGGGACCGGACCGCAGCGACGCACGGATGCACGCCAAGACCGTAGGATCCTACGCAGTGCCGTAGGAGACCGCACCGCCACTTCCCAGCAAATTAGGGACACTGTTGCTCCTGGGGTATCGGCGAGGACCATTCGCAACCGTCTCCATGAAGCTGGGCTACGGTCCCGCACACCGTTAGGCCGTCTTCCGCTCACGCCCCAACATCGTGCAGCCCGCCTCCAGTGGTGTCGCGACAGGCGTGAATGGAGGGACGAATGGAGACGTGTCGTCTTCAGCGATGAGAGTCGCTTCTGCCTTGGTGCCAATGATGGTCGTATGCGTGTTTGGCGCCGTGCAGGTGAGCGCCACAATCAGGACTGCATACGACCGAGGCACACAGGGCCAACACCCGGCATCATGGTGTGGGGAGCGATCTCCTACACTGGCCATACACCACTGGTGATCGTCGAGGGGACGCTGAATAGTGAACGGTACATCCAAACCGTCATCGAACCCATCGTTCTACCATTCCTAGACCGGCAAGGGAACTTGCTGTTCCAACAGGACAATGCACGTCCGCATGTATCCCGTGCCACCCAACGTGCTCTAGAAGGTGTAAGTCAACTACCCTGGCCAGCAAGATCTCCGGATCTGTCCCCCATTGAGCATGTTTGGGACTGGATGAAGCGTCGTCTCACGCGGTCTGCACGTCCAGCACGAACGCTGGTCCAACTGAGGCGCCAGGTGGAAATGGCATGGCAAGCCGTTCCACAGGACTGCATCCAGCATCTCTACGATCGTCTCCATGGGAGAATAGCAGCCTGCATTGCTGCGAAAGGTGGATATACACTGTACTAGTGCCGACATTGTGCATGCTCTGTTGCCTGTGTCTATGTGCCTGTGGTTCTGTCAGTGTGATCATGTGATGTATCTGACCCCAGGAATGTGTCAATAAAGTTTCCCCTTCCTGGGACAATGAATTCACGGTGTTCTTATTTCAATTGCCAGGAGTATATATATATATATATATATATATATATATATATATATATATAGCCGCACTTACATTATCCTGGTACCTACACTTCAATTTGAAAGGATAATATTCTAAAGTAATATTCTGATATGATCCTTTATAAATGGATCTGAAAGGCTGCGCCTGTGAAAACAATACGTTTGTTTATAAATAATTCTTCTGCTACCAGTCACGATTTTCTCTATTTACTTCTCACACGACGCGTTTCGGGAAACGATTCAGATTTTCAAGTGCGTTTCTTGTGTGTATTATGCCACTTCTGTGTGATGTTGTCGATGTATCAAAGTCTGCTTCATTTCGTTGACTTTACTGCAATATATAAGAACACGCGATTCTTAGCTGGTTATCGATCTTTTTGAGAAGTTAGTGGCGAAATTTATAAGAATTTGTACTTGCATTTTTCTTGCGGTCCATTTGTGCTGAGTCTCACACACACTAAACATCACACACAACTTGCTGTACACTTTAAACATCGAACATACCGTACATAAACTACAAAGATGTTACTACAAGTAGACAACAGAGATGACATTATATTCTTCCAGAGTATGATATGCTTTGGTACAGAGGTTATTTATCTTAACAAGTTGGATCATAATTTACTTATATCGATTTTACAATTGTGCTTATTTCTATGGGTTACTATTTTTATTTCAGTATACTGCCGAAATATCTGAAGAAATTCACTGATTCACTTTCAAGTTTTTCGTCCAAAATTTTATCTTCATTTTTTCTTTAATGTCAATATACGTCCAGTTCTTCTAGGAAATCCATTTTATGTCCTTTATTTAGTCGGTGGAGTACTTTGACTTTTGCTCTACTTTTCCAAATGGGTGTCCTGTATTATGTATGTGTGTTGCTACGGCTGATGTAGTGTCTGTTGCGTGTGTGTGCGCTTTAATGTGTTTTGTGTTCCTGATGCTGAAATTTCGGCCTGTTTGTCCTAGACAGAACATGGAGCATTCGTGGCATGTTACCTTGTATATTCCAGAGTCTGAGTATGGGTTATGATTATATATTATATTATGTATTAGTTTTTGTTGTAGTTTATTAACTGCTGAAAGCCCAATTTCTACTTTGTGATTTTTGAAAATATTTGCAATCTTGTGCGATACATTGCCAATGTGTGGGTTACTAGATATATATTTGTTTCTCTCACTCTCGTATATATGTCACACAAGAACGGATCACAGTAACAGCCATGAGTACTTCCGCTTGCCGGCCGAAGTGGCCGTGCGGTTAAAGGCGCTGCAGTCTGGAACCGCAAGACCGCTACGGTCGCAGGTTCGAATCCTGCCTCGGGCATGGATGTTTGTGATGTCTTTAGGTTAGTTAGGTTTAACTAGTTCTAAGTTCTAGAGGACTAATGACCTCAGCAGTTGAGTCCCATAGTGCTCAGGGCCAGTACTTCCGCTTCAAAATAAAATCGGATTCTAGTGGCCTCAAATAGGAATAACAAGGAAGGTGTAAAGAATCATGGAAAGCTAAGAGAAGCGTACTGAGAGATATGAAGCATTTTGCAGTCATACCTGTAAGCGAACTTTGATTTAACCTGTATTTTAGATGAAATTTTCGTGAGCGGTGTATTATACTATCAGTATATAAATTTCATACTAGTATTCATTCTCAGACTCACAAATGCACTGCCTGACAAAAAGTGAAGCACGCAGAACATATGGTCGCATGTCAGTGTGCACGTAATCACCACTGGGATGTACACTGTGTGATTAAAAGTATCCAGCCTTCCTTCGTGATTCTTAAAACAAGTGTCAGCGATGATTAAATTATGCTAATTCTACCAGGCGGCTTCCTCTTTCATTACTGTCCTCCACTTCATACCCACCTTTCATTTTTCCTTCTCTTACTTTTCCCACTATCGAATTCCAGTCCCCCATTACTAATGAATTTGCGGGTGTGAGCTTTTTGTCTATCATGGCTACAATATTGCGTTCACAATGTTGTTCATAGTAGATTACCCGCACTCCTATTTTCTTATTCATTGTTAAATCTACATCTGCGTTAGTCCTATTTGATTTTGTATTCAAAACCCTGTATTCACCTGGCCGGAAGTCCCGTTCCTACTATCTCAGAACTACACGAATACCCACTGTATCTAACTTTAACCTATCCATTTCCCTTTTTAAGTTCTGTAACCTACCTGCCCGTTTAAGGGATCTGGCATTCCACGCTCCGATCCGTAAAACGCCAGTTTTGTTTTTCCTGATAACGACATTCTCCTGAGTAGTCCCCAACCGGAGATCCGAATGGGAAACTATCTTACTTCCGGAATATTTTACCCAAGAGGATGCTATCATCATTGAACTATATAGCAGAGTTGCATGCCCTAGGGAAAAATTACTTCTGTAGTTTCCCCTTGCTTTCATCCGTTCGCAGTACAAACACAGCAAGGCCGTTTTGGTTGATGTTACAAGGGCAGATCAGTCCATCATCCAGACTGTTGCCCCTGCAACTACTGAAAAGGCTGCTGCCCCTCTTCAGGGCCGGCCGCGGTGGCCAAGCGGTTCTAGGCGCTTCAGTCCGGAACCGCGTGACTGCTACGGTCGCAGGTTCGAATCGTGCCTCGAGCATGGATGTGTGTGATGTCCTTAGGATAGTTAGGTTTAAGTAGTTCTAAGTTCTAGGGGACTGATGACGTCAGATGTTAAGTCCCATAGTGCTCATAGCCATTTGAGCCAACCCTCTTCAGGAACAACATATTTGTCTGGTTTCTCGACAGATACCCCTCCGGTGTGGTTGCACCTAAGGTACGGCTGTATATATCGCTGAGGCACGCAAACCTCCCCACCAACGGCAAGGTCCATGGTTGATGTGAACGCTCTTTTCCTTTTTATTTTTTTTGCAAAATTAACTTTCTTGATCTGAAATTTTATAATATTTTAAAGATTATCAATTTTTGTGGGTGCACGTGTTTTCAGTTTAGTGTCATATTATTGTCCTGTCAGTTTTTCCCCCCTGTGTTGCGATTATAGTTTCAATGGCGGCATTCTTAAGAAAAACTGTTTATAATCAAACGACCAAAAAGTATTACCTACTTTTAATGTTGATAGTGTGAACTTCGAGGATAGTTTGTGACTAAAAACGATAAACGTCTGGTGAATGAACTTTTCTATTTATAGTACTAATAAGACGAATAGGTTGGTTGGTTGGTTGGTTTGGGGAAGGAGACCAGACAGCGTGGGCATCGGTCTCATCGGATTAGGGAAGGATGGGGAAGGAAGTCGGCCGTGCCCTTTCAGAGGAACCATCCCGGCATTTGCCTGGAGTTATTTAGGGAAATCACGGAAAACCTAAATCAGGATGGCCGGACGCGGGATTGAACCGTCGTCCTCCCGAATGCGAGTCCAGTGCCTAACCACTGCGCCACCTCGCTCGGTAAGACAAATAGGAACCAAAATAATAATGCAAGCAGGTGGTTTCGTGAGTTTACCTAGGGACGGTCTTTCTACGCAGCTTCTTGTAGTTTGTGCACTATTACCTTGTGTTAACCCCAAATAGCTTGAAACACATTAATAGTTTGAAGATATCAGGCAACTTATATCGGAATTATAGCGGTGTAACTCCAAGAACACATTACTACGTTAAACAGCAACCCGTTTTCGGCTGAACATAACTCAGACAGCAGCACTAATTTTCATTTGAGACCATGTTTTGAAGACATACTTATCGGTCCATTCTCGTAAGTCAGCCTATGAAATAAGCGACTTCTACAATTTGTTTTGGAAAAACTAATGGAGCACTCATTTTTTACACATTTTTTATTGATTCTTGGATAACATTTTCTCACTTTTTAAAAGAAATTCTGTCATTATTAAGCCCCCCATCCGAGGGGCTAAAGTAGGTCTGTCCAAAACGAGGTGTGTCCATGACGGAAGCCCTACAGTCTGGAGAGCTTATATCTATATAAAAAACGAACAGTTTTCGTAATCTATGGGGTATTGCGGAATAATAACACAATTTTTGAAAAAATAATAAAATGGCGAGCGTTTGAAAAAAGTGCGTCTTTTTGCAATAATTAATGAATAAATAAAAATAAAAACGTTAGCGTATTACTCCTTGCTGGCATGTCCAAGTAGTAATTTAGCCAAATTTCAGAAAGATATCTTTATTAGTGCTTCCGCAATCCGTTCTGTCAACTTGAAATTCACTGTATCTCAAGCTGACGGAATGGATTGCGGGCACCCTAATAAACAGGCCTGTAATGGACCACCCCCCATCATGGACAGAGCAACTTTAAATTCTCGTATGATGACTGAATTCCTAAAAAAATCGACAAATGTTGTCCAAGAATCAATAAATAATGTGAAAAAAATTTGCGTTGAGTGCTTCATTAGTTTTTCTAAAAAAAATCTCAAAACTCGCTTATTTTGTAGGAGGACTGAGGAGAATGGGCCCTTCATAAATTTCGGACTCCTCTGTCTGTTGCCTGATTCGTGAACTACGGTTAGTGTTATGCCGGCTGACAGTCGCAAATGATTGCTGTGATGCGCAAAGTTCTCACGTCAGTATTTTAGTCAAGAGAATGCACTCGTCTTCATTTATGGTTCCAGGAATGTGCTGAATGTTGACAAGGTCCACTTTACATAGCTTCCCGGAATTCTTCACAGACTATTTATTTATCTGCAACCCAATTAAAGGCATTTAATGGATAACATCCACAAACAGAACAACATTGTCGTTTGATTCAAAGTAAGTGACAGCAGTCAGTTTCAACAACCGTAGTAGAAGGCATTTCTCTAAATTTTGAAGTGACGAATGAGTACACACCTAGTCGAATATATATTGGAAATATAGACATAATAGTATTCGAAATAGCGTCATTAATTGGTATAGATGGAACAGGTAACAGAATGTATTAATGAGAAGAATTCAAACGTGACTTCGAGAGAATGTGTGAAGGTAGAATGTAATTTTAGTAAGAGAAGCAACCGAAAATAGAGTATGAAGCGAAACTATATTTTACCAATGAATACAGTAGATGACAAATTACCTAAAAATAAGTAGAAAATAGTGGAAATATTTGAGGGTTACTTTAATTGTTTGTATAGTTCATAGAGAATTAGAAACACAGGTAATTAATAATGAAAATGAACACATTTCGGCTGAAATGCAGATTGAAGTCTGTAACAATATCGAGTTATGGTGTAAGTAAAGCGTTTGGTGGCTGATACTGTTTCAATAGAAATAATAAAGCTGGAGGAAAACTAATATAAAGATTAATGTTCTTGTCAAAGTTCCTCACAGATTATCTGTGAAGAAAGGCAATTTAAAAAACTGTAAGGCTACTAGAGTTTTTTATTTCACAGTAATCGATAGAGAAGACACAAAAGAGCGTTAGATCAATCTGGTTCATCTCTGTAAAATACAAGATATTCACTAAAATTATGACAAAGTTAATAGGGAACAAATTGGGTTTTAATCAAGAAATGAACAGAAGTGGAAACAGCACAATGGGCCATTTGCAAGTAATGAACGAAGTTATGGAATACAGACACAGGAATGAATTACTGTTTTCACTGTGATTCATGAATTTTGAGAAAGATTTGGCTCAGTGTCAACAAAAGATTTATCAACAACTCTTGGGAACCTGTATTTGAAGGATTTAGTTAGGAAACCATTTTATCGAGGAATATTCTACACCTTTTGTCAAGAAACGAGCCCCAAATGGTCGACTCCATGGTAAAGGAGTCTAAGCGATCACAAAACTGTTATATCACCTATTTTTACTTCTGTTGAAAGAAAGATCAGTTTGAAAAAAATTCTGCAACCGATGTGACACGCAAATGATTCTGAGTGCTTGCCTAGCAAACACTGTCCTACACAGACGAAAAGAGTGGAGGAGCTATGGATCATCTTGAGACATATCATAGGACACAAGCTACGTAAATATGTGCCAGGTAATGTAGTACAGAATGGAGAAGACCCACCATGGTTCAACAACGCTCTTACAAAGTTACGAAAACAAAGGGAGTAGTATCTTGGCGCCAAAAACAGTCGTAGCCTTACAGAAACAAACAAACGACACAAAATGAAATTTAGTGTGAAAAAAGAGGCTATGGGAGATAAGCTCAATTTTTTCTGAAGCGGATTTTTGTATACTGCATTTTAAAAATCACAAATTTAATAAATAATTCAAAAGCCAAGATCGCTTAAACACTGTTTACTAGATGACCGGTTTCAACACACTGAAGGTGCCATCATCGGATCTGAATGTAGCTTAACATGCATAAATCGTTTGGATATAACGATACATGAGGCAGACCAGCTGATATAAAAAAAATGTTCAAATGTCTGTGCAATCTTATGGAACTTAACTGCTAAGGTCATCAGCCCCTAAGCTTACACACTACTTAACCTAAATTATCCTAAGGACAAACACACACACCCATGCCCGAGGGAGGACTCGAACCTCCGCCGGAACCAGCCGCACAGTCCATGACTGCAGCACCTAAGACCGCTCGGCTAATCCCGCACGGCCAGCTGATATAAAATCATTGTCGTAAAAATAAAAATTAAAAAATGTTGGTGAAATAGTTTTATCTGGTGAGTCCGGTTTTTTATATACCTGATGGAATAGAATGACATGAGAGCAGTTGTTTTTTAAATTTAAAAAAAAAATTAAAATTTTTTAAAAAAATTTTTATTTTTATTTCTGCGACAATGATTTTATATCAGCTGGTCTGCCTCATGTATCGTTATGTCCAAATGATTTATGCATGTTAAGCTACATTCAGATCCGATGATGACACCTTTAGTGCGTTGAAACCGGTCATCTAGTAAACAGTGTTTAAGCGATCTTGGCTTTTGAATTATTTATATAAAGAGTGATCGCCCCACAACACACTATGCGTTCACTGCACAAATTTAATATTGTGTTAAACCTTTTAACGATTCACACAGCCAAGTAATGGCCTTGAAGTTTCTAAATAGGAAGATCGTAAAATGAAGGCTGAAGATTTTGTTTCCTAACTGTTTCAAGTCAGAAGATTGTACCATAGTCCCTGGTTTTGATAGTCACAGAAACGCAAATATTTTATGAGTTGAGACAAGTGACTCCACTGCTCAAAAGCAAACTAAGTGACTCGTAAGCTCGACGCCACTGAACAGGCTCTGGTCTGACACTGCGTGGAAAGAAATGTTAAGACCTGTGAGCTAGTATCGAAAGCAAGGGTCGGCGCAGAGGCAATATCGTGGAGCCGCGTAGCAGCAGAAGGAGTCGTAAGCCAGCTGGGAGAGAGTGCGGGCGGACTGCCCGGAAGTGGACGACGCGATCGCGAAACACGGCGTATGCGAGCGCTGGGAGATTCCGTCTGATCCCATTCCATCCCGATGCCGATGCCGATGCCGACGCCTCGGGGGTTTCTGGCGGAAAACCTCTCGCGCTAGGGACGTGTTTGAGTAGCCTTCGACACATCTGCGAGCCGTCGGAAAACGCCGCCACCTACCTCGTTCCAGCGCTCTGTTGTCGAAGTGCTACACGTTCCTCCAGGTGTACACGAGTATTTATTGTTTTTGTATACGAGGTGTGGCTAGAAAAAAACCGGACTAGTACTGGTGAAACAATAAAACGAATGCAATAAGGCTGAAAGTCGCGTGGCCTGTCACGTGACTCTCGCTCCGCCTACTGCTCGAGTTTCATCTGCCTCCGGCACTCAGTCTGCCCGTGGCGCCTGTTTTAAGTAGTTGACGTTTTGTCTGTGCGTCGGCAAATGTTGAGTGTACAGAAAGAACAGCATGTTAACATCAGATTTTGTTTCAAACTAGGAAAATCTGCAAGTGAAACGTTTGTAATATTACAACAAGTGTACGGCGATGATTGTTTATCGCGAACACAAGTGTTTGAGTGGTATAAACGGTTTAAAGATGGCCGCGAAGACACCAGTGATGACACTCGCACTGGCAGACCATTGTCAGCAAAAACTTATGCAAACATTGAAAAAATCGGTAAACTTGTTCGACAAGATCGCCGTTTAACAATCAGAGCAGTGTCTGAGTTAACAGGAGTTGACAAGGAAAGTGTTAGGCAGATTCTTCATGAAAGTTTCAACATGAACAAAGTGTGTTCAAAAATGGTTCCAAAGTGTCTCACAATTGAACAGAAGGAACGCCGAAGAATGATTTGTTCTGACATCCTGGAAAACATTGAAAGTGATCCCATCTTATTACAAAATCGATGCATTGGAAAACTCCTGGTTCTCCACGACAAAAAAAAAAAAAAAGCACGAATGTCAAAATCGAAATTCAAGGCAATGATGATTGGTTTTTTTTTGGCATCAAAGGGATTGTGCACATTGATTGGGTACCAGAGGGACAAACAGTGAATCAGCATTACTACATTAGCGTCCTGGCTACCCTACGTGAGCGAGTACGGAGAAAACGGAACGATTTGTGGAGAAAAAAGTCATGGATCCTTCACCAAGACAATGCCCCAGCTCACAGTGCGTTGTCAGTGAAGACGTTTTTGGCAAAACACAACATTCCCATCTTAGATCAGCCACCCTACTAACCTGATTTGGCCCCCTGTGACTTTTTTCTTTTCCTAAAGTCAAGTCAGCTTTGAAAGGAACTAGATTTGAGACTGTTGAAGCAATAAAAGAAAAAGCGACTGAAGTAATGTATGGACTTACCGAAAATGATCTGCAGCATTGCTATGAACAGTGGAAAATTCGTATGGAGCGGTGTAGAGACCGAGGAGGAGAGTACATTGAAGGAGATAACATGAAATTGTAACTAATTGTAAATAAATGTTTTTTCCAGCATCAGTCCGGTTTTTTTCTAGCCGCACCTCGTACCAGTGTTCCCGAGCACGTGTCACGAACAATGCAATAAAATTGCTGGAATGTGATAAAAAGTGTTCCTTTCTAGGGAGAGCTCTCATTGTTGCCAATGAATATCAAAAGTTTAGAGCGCAGTTTTCCTCATGGCAACACCTTTCGGATATATACCATTTCAAGTGATAGCCTTTCACTGATAGAGATAAAGGAGGTTTCACTGTAACACGTGATATCTTAAAGAAATATTGCTATTTATGTTTCATTTCTAAACACAGTGTAGTTGTACATCAAACACCTTTTCAATACTGTTATGAATTCTATGATTCGCGTGGACTTGATGAGCATTACAGATCTGTCACCTTATCAAGTAGGACAAATTCACACGTCTTTCCTCATCTAATTTTCTCAAATTTCCACTTTTAACTGTTTTCGTATTAGTCGTAATACAAAATACGCTTTCACACGAATATGTTGTGGAATACTGCAGCGATACGATGAGTAATATTGGTTAAAACAGTCTTGGTTGCAATTTTAGTTTTTTTATTTTTCAACGACGCGTTTCGCCTTATTTTGGCATCTTCAGGTTATCTTAATAAAAAACTTTAATTGCAACCGAGACAGTTTTTAACCAATACTGTTAAGCAGTGGTTTGCTGAATGCCACAAATGGATTGGACGATGAGTAATCTTGCTGAATATAAATTCAGAAGTCAGGTAAATCTGATTCTTGGTGCTTAAGTTTTAAAATGCGGTTGTTCATCAGGTCGGCCAGTTCCTTCCCTTCAACGGGTTGACGTTCTCGATTACTGGAAAGAGCGAAAGCACTTCTTACCCACTCATACTGGTTTATATATAATGATGGGAAATATCCACCAAATCTCTCTTCCAACTGCACTAAATGATCATGAATCAGTGGTTGTACTTTGTTACTAACTGCACATTTAGATGTCAATGGAAACATTCCAGAAATGCTTTCTTTTGTTTTTCTCAACTATTATTTAACTTTATCTCTTAAGGCTGCAATTTTGTCTGTTGTTGTAAGGAAATTTGTAATCTTAGTTTGTAGAATAGCATTTGTATTGTTGAATATTTCAAATAAATCATGAACGGAAGCTAACTTTGTGCTCCAGATCTCGTCTTTTAACTTTTTCATGCGCAAGGATATGAGAAAAATTGACAAGACTTTTATTTGTTGAGCAATTTTATAAAAAAATAGGTGGCACCTTGTACAATTACAATAGAATGAGGACATTAATAGAAAGTATAATCTTTTTCATAGCAGTTTTTCGAAATTAGTGATGGTACAGTCGAGCTCAAAAGTATTCGAACGACCTGAATTGCATTTCGCCCGATTCGCATGGAACCCACATAACGCAGCTGTCTAGCAGGTCCTCTAATCGCTCCTTGGTACAGTCGTTTGACTATTGAAAATGGTTCCAACAAGTCACCACTAGAAAACACTACTCTGTGTCGCAATAACTCAAGATGTAAAGTAATACAAGTATACTACAAATATCAGGGAACACCTTATCACAGATAAGACTGTCCTTAAGGCTTGTAAACTCACATTTTTTACAATAAATGACATACCTGAAATGTTACCACTCTTATTATTACGTCAGATAGGTAATGCACGTAGTAAGTTTGTCGTATTCATGATATCCTCTTCAAAGCAACATACCGTACTTATTATTTAACACAAAGTGACATGAAAATTTTAAGTTATTCACGAGCAGCTAGTTCGGAATATGCATGAACTGCAAATGACACGACGAGCCGTCGGTTTGCATATGGATACAAACCCAGGTCATGCAGACTAACCAAAGATTTCGTGACTGACGGAAACTGTCATTCCTGATTAGGCATACAGAGAGTGCTATACCTCGATTTTAGACAGTATCAGTTAGCAAATATCAACTTTAAATTACATAACGCAAACATTTTTAACGGACGCGAATTCCTACCCAGCACCTGTTGTCCCTGTTAACGAACTACGAGAGATGTTAAATATTGCTTCTTACAAGTAACTTATTTGAAATGCCGTGAGGTAAAGCTTTGTGTTCGACAGGGATTCGAACCCAGAACCTAATAAGATAGACATCGAAGCACAATCAACTGTGCCATATCGCATTTTCTCGGCAGTAGCTAGATGTTTTAAATGAAATGACGAGAAGAAACATTAATTTTTTCCTTCCCAGGACTCCAACCCGGCACCTCTCGCTGTTTTATTCTAGAGAAAACGAACGTTAAATATGGGTTTGTTGCACCAGCAGCGACATGTGAGCATGTTTCAACAAGAAATAATATGAGGAAGAGTTCAGTGCCGACTGGGAATAGAGCTCCACGCATATCGTTGTTGACTACACACAAAGAGACGTCAGCTACCGAATTTTTCTCCACCAGCAGCTCGGAATAATATCTTGAACTTACAGTGATCTCGCAAATAGTTCTGTGTCTTACTGGGAGTCAAAAACATGAAATATCGTTAGCGTTGACAACGAATGAAAATACATTAAACATCGAAATTATTATCCACCAGCAGATAGGTGTTCTCATGGTAGAGCTTGATAATACATAATGAAATCTTTAGTGTCGGGCCAGGATTCCAACCCATTCAAGCGCAATATGTGGAGATGTTGAGGCGTCTGCAGTTTTGAACAAACAACAAATTGTAGCCGAGCTGTATCGTTACGAAGAGATCAAATTCCGCGTTAAGGGCGGTCTGAGTTGCATTCCCAGTTCAGAACCAATTTTATCGACATACAGAAGCTCAGACAAAAGATGGAATAAGTGTCCTGTGAACCTACATAGCGTTTGTTTCGTCACTAGAAATAAATAACTAGTTTAAGAAAGGTTACTGGTGATAGAGTTTCTACATGTCGCCACTCCAGACTTTATTGTGGCTCAACCTAATGTCTACTTGGTTGAGAAGTAATATCATTTTTAATGTGAATTTCAGACCACAATGCCATTATATCTTCTTCACTCGGTGTAGCCAGAAGAGAATGGAATATGTCTCTCCCTATCTAAAATCATTAACCGAAGTTGGAATCGAACCCAGACCATAGACATATGAACCTATCATCACCACAACCTCTTCTCAGTGTCTCAATTTTCTATCATAACGCCGTTGTGCCACACTGGTGAGAATTCTGACATACATGCTCCCTGTACCAATTTGCAGCATGTTCAGTAAATTCATTTACTTGGTTGACTGAATCACCATAAACTAGCTGCCTCGCCTACCAAGTGCATACATTCAACTTAATTTGGAATAACCACAATAAAATCACGTAACTGCCACCAACACAGAACTGGTATTAGCAAAAATTTCGGTAATTCATGACTCTTCATGGCTAGTCATCAATATGATATGATTAGAATAGATTACATTAGATTAATTCTTGTTTCATATATCATGAATACGATATTTCGTAATGATGTGGAACGTGTCATTTTAATGAAAGATTTATTTACATACCATGATTCAATTTCTTTACAATTTTTTACTCTCTCTCTCTCTCTCATTCTTTTTGATTTTTATCTCTCGCTCTTGCTCTCTCTCTCTGTCACACACACACACACACACACACACACACACACACACACACATTCTTTTTTTTATTTTTATTTGTTTGTTGTGCTCGACTATCGGCGAGGCACGAAAACGTCTGTGAATGAATTTCTTAGTTTTGAGTACACTTACGAAAGAAATATAAAAACAACTATGAGAATTACTGATTTATGATGCTTCGTTAGCAGTCAGTTCTGAGTATTATTAGTAACTACGCTTCAGTCCCTAAACCTAGTTACAGAAATGCGAATCAGACGCATTACATATTCCAAGCCGTTGGAGCCGCGACTTGGAGACACCAGCTATGGTCACTTCCCAGCCTGCTGTAAGATCACATCGGTTCGTCTTCTTCCTGCTGTTATTATAACTGAGGTTTAGCAACAAAGCAATGTATGTTTGGCAACTCTGTGATCGACGAGTTACTTCCTGGTTTGCACGGAATTAAGCCTCAAAGTTCACTTGATTTTACCTGTCATTTCCATTGAATAATCTGAGTTATTATCGCTTGAGGTGTAACAAAAGATTGTAAATTTACGGTTTTCAGCCCAGGAAAGTCGTTGCACGTGGAAATCGCAACTAATCTCTTCTTTTAAATAGCGGTTTACGATTTCTAGCCACTATTGGTCTCGTAAGAGGAAGCTAAGACACATACTTCTTCGCAAACTCTGTGGTAAAGTGCTGATCTGGGAAAAAGCGTCTCTTATAGTTCGCAGTTCCAGTCTCACTGAGTGTAACGTTTTTATCCCTTCTGTGAAAGAGCTACAAACAGTCAGATAAAACATAGATAAGGAAATCGCAATAAAATACTTTCGGCTCATAGTGCAATGGTGAAAAACTGACAACGCAGCACAACAGGTAACGCCTCTTTCAGCAGCTGACAAGCAAATTTTGGGTTTCTAGGAATACATAACTTTATATATGAAATGCCACATTTGCATACCTCTTGAGTATGACATAGTATACCAATTAAACACAGACCCAATCAAAATCTAAGTGAGCAGTATTTTACCAATTCGTGTCGATAGACTTTCGTCGTAGGGTTATCGTGGGTAGTTTTATTTCATTTTTTATAATACAGTTCACGATTTTCGTAAGGTTTCCTTTAATGTTGTTAAAACAATAATAAACATGAGAGAGAAATTAATCATCAACGATATATGCGAATTCTCTGATGTTATCTATAACAGTCTGAAAATGCACATGCAGTTTATTGATTACATGCATGTAGAAAACTTGTTCTGAGTTAAAGCTGTCAAACAAGGTTTGAAGAAGAATCAAATGCCACTACCAGACGACAGCTAATGTAGAAAATACTTTTCCGACGTATTTTGGTACGATGCGCTCTACCTATACATAATACAAAAGTTTCGAGATGCATCTACTGTCTGGCTGTCTATTAAACCTGAAATGAACAAAATGTCGCAGAAGTTAGCCCTTTTTCCACATACGACTATTTTGGGTTGAGAAGTGAAGGGAATTATTAAGTTCCATTAGATTGATAACTTTAGCAGACAGCATAACTGCGCTTTAAAAAATATTGCAGTGAATGTACTCGAATTCGCGACATCTTATGTATCATGCGCGATACTTACCATTACACTACTAGCTGACACATATCTATAACACCTCCAGAAATCAAGAACAATTCCTCCAGAAATTCTGCATTCCACAGCGCTGTGGGATAATGCATATGGCCAGGTCAATACTTATGAGAGACAAACAGTTATACCTTATCTTTTCCACTGCACGACGTTTTCAACAAACAGATAGGGCAATAGAGTAGCTCACACTTCCTATTTAAATTTCTGCATCCTACAATGTTGGCAGTTCTTTGTTCGTGGCAGTTACGTGATTATATTGTGGTGATTCCAAATTAAGTTGAATGTATGCACTTGATAGGCGAGGCAGCTAGTTTATGGTGATTCAGTCTACCAAGTAAATGAATTTACTGAACATGCTGCAAATTGATACAGGGGGCCTGTGTGTCAGAATTCTCAGCCCGTGTGGCACAACGGCGTTATGATAGAAAATTGAGACACTGAGAAGAGGATTTGGTGGTCTGTTGTGGTGATGATAGGTTCATATGTCTATGGTCTGGGTTCGATTCCAACTTCGGTTAATGATTTTAGATAGGGAGAGACACATTCCATTATCTTCTGGCTACACAAAGTGAAGAAGATATAATGGCACTGTGGTCTGAAATTCACATTAAAAATGATATTACTTCTCTACCAAGTAGGCATTAGGTTGAGCCACAATATAGTCAGGACTGGCGACTTGTAGAAACTCTATCACCAGTAACCTTTCTTACATTAGTTGTTTATTTCTAGTGAGGTAACAAACGCTATGTAGGTTCACAGGACACTTATTCCATCTTTTGTTTGAGCTTCTGTATGTCGATAAAATTGGTTCTGAACTGGGAATGCAACTCAGACCGCCCTTAACGCGGAATTTGATCTCTTCGTAACGATACAGCTCGGCTACAATTTGTTATTTGTTCAAAACTGCAGACGCCTCAACATCTCCACATATTGCGCTTGAATGGTTTCGAATCCTGGCCCGGCACTAAAGATTTCATTATGTATTATCAAGCTCTACCATGAGAACACCTATCTGCTGGTGGATAATAATTTCGATGTTTAATGTATTTTCATTCGTTGTCAACACTAACGATATTTGACGTTTTTGACTCCCAGTAAGACACAGAACTATTTGCGAGATCACTGTAAGTTCAAGATATTATTCCGAGCTGCTGGTGGAGAAAAATTCGGTAGCTGACGTCTCTTTGTGTGTAGTCAACAACGATATGTGTGGAGCTCTATTCCCAGTCGGCACTGAACTCTTCCTCATATTATTTCTTGTTGAAACATGCTCACATGTCGCTGCTGGTGCAACAAACCCATATTTAACGTTCGTTTTCTCTAGAATAAAACAGCGAGAGGTGCCGGGTTGGAGTCCTGGGAAGGAAAAAATTAATGTTTCTTCTCGTCATTTCATTTAAAACATCTAGCTACTGCCGAGAAAATGCGATATGGCACAGTTGATTGTACTTCGATATCTATCTTATTAGGTTCTGGGTTCGAATCCCTGTCGAACACAAAGCTTTGCCTCACGGCATTTCAAATAAGTTACTTGTAAGAAGCAATATTTAACATCTCTCGTAGTTCGTTAACAGGGACAACAGGTGCTGGGTAGGAATTCGCGTCGGTTAAAAATGTTTGCGTTATGTAATTTAAAGTTGATATTTGCTAACTGATACTGTCTAAAATCGAGGTATAGCACACTCTGTATGTCTAATCAGGAATGACAGTTTCCGTCAGTCATGAAATCTTTGGTTAGTCTCCATGACCTGGGTTTGAATCCATATGCAGAACGAGACGGTTCGTCGTGTCATTTGCAGTTCATGCATATTCTGAACTAGCTGCTCGTGAATAACTTAAATTTTTAATGTCATTTTGTGTTAAATAATAAGTACGGTATGTTGCTTTGAAGAGGAAATCATGAATACGACAAACTTACTACGTGCATTACCTATCTGACGTAATAATAAGAGTGGTAACATTTCAGGTATGTCATTTATTGTAGTAAATGTGAGCTTACAAGCCTTAAGGACAGTCTTATCTGTGATAAGGTGTTCCCTGATATTTGTAGTATACTAGTATTACTTTACATCTTGAGTTATTGCGATACAGAGTAGTGTTTTCTAGTGGTGACTTTATTTATTTATTTAGTTATTTATTGTTCCGTGGGACCAAATTAAGGAGAAGTCTCCATGGTCATGGAACGAGTCAATACATGAAATTATAACACGATATTAGAAACAGATAAAATGGAATATAAAAAAACATATTTAGGTGACAAGTGGTAAGTTTAAATGAAGAAAATCAACAATGTAACACTGGAATTTGCTTAATTTTTTAGCTCTTCCAGGAGCTCCTCGACAGAATAGAAGGAGTGAGCCATGAGGCAGATTGTGACGCTGAAACAGTTCCACGAAATGCACATTCGTGTTGCCAGTCTGAGTGGCTATCTTTTCCAGGTCACCATCTATGTTATACTCCCCACCCACAATCACTACCTGATCCTCTTTAGTAAAATCCCTACATAACCCCCCCTATGTTAACAGTCACCTGAGCCAACCCTGCATTAGGCTTCACAATGCTGGTGACCTGGTACTCACTCCCCAGCACTTCCTGCAACTGTTGGCCTACACCTCTGCCACGAGAACTACCTAACAGCAGAACTTTCTTCTTCCTCTTCGACTTTGCAACTGTTGTAGGCACAGTAACTACTGAGGTCTGCTGCATACTTCCTACATCTACAGCTACTAGAGATTCCTCTCCACTAGACTCTGACAGTTGGTCATATCTATTGTTAACACCAATAGTAAAACTATCTGAAAATCTTCTTCTCCTAGCAGATCTCTTGCCAACAGCCAGCTCCCATTCCCCAACCCCCTTCTCCCTCCTCATCCTATCTAGCTCCTCCTGTGCGTTTTTCAGCTGCACCTGAAGGGCACAGATCTTACGCTCCTGCTCCTCTATCAACTTACTCTTGCTACATAACCTGCAGTTCCAGGAGAGGATCTCACCAAAATGCCCACTGGCTTCCCCACTGCATTCCCCCCCCCCCCCCCCCCCCCCAGTGAAAATACTTCGAACAAGTCTCACACCGCAATCCACTAGTCACGAACCTACGGCAAAGCCCACACTTCTCACTCATGGTAAAATTTTACTTTTTCTAAGTTCCGCTACTACAATAAGAAGATGTTAAAAACCTGACTACAATTATCACAAACTTACTCTACAAGGGAAGTAACGACTATTATTAACAGTATTAATAAACAACAAATGTGAATATAACAAAAGACTAATACAGAAAGAGAATCAAACGTTTAATGACACAGTAATGAAGCTGAAAACAGTTCCCAAAAGGTTCTTCTGAAATTATTTCACCAGAAAACACCAAGAACACCGGTTGAAGACTACTAAAGTTCCTAAATAAACCACTATACACAAACAATTAATTAGTACTTAGCTTTCGATGTGCCGCTACAGCTGCAACTGGTCAGCGCGGAATGTAAACACAGGCAAGAGGTTAAGTTGCTCGATACGAAACACTCACAAATATCAGGTCACAACACAAGAAAGGCAGAGGTGAATGAAGAAACCACTAATACGTCACTTATATAGTAAATATTATCACAAAAACCGTTAAAATATGTATCTGAAACCTAAAAATATATGAAAACTTAGAGAGCGATCTCACACGCAGTCACTCGCTTGTTGGAACCATTTTCAATAGTCAAACGACTGTACCAAGGAGCGATTAGAGGACCTGCTAGACAGCTGCGTTATGTGGGTTCCATGAGAATCAGGCGAAATTCAATTCAGTTCGTTCGGATACTTTTGAGCATGACTGTACATTACGTGTACTCTTCAAGTTACGTGGCAGTGTTGGATGCAAGATTTTATTTCCTAAGCAGACGTAACACATCCTTTTGGTTCTTAGCTGGTGTTCCTTGGTTCTTGAATTTGCACATCCTCGTCTTGTAGTTCTCTGTGGTTTTTAGATGCTTCTCATTGGTTCTTGAATTTACACATCGGCGTCGTGTATTATTATATGGCTGGTGTTTTCACACTCTTAGGCACTCAAGGTTTCTTTTTGATAATCTACACTGGATTGCTCAGACGCCTTCATTTCTTCCTTGAAGCAACCAGCGCATGGTCACAAGACTTCTGGACACGTCCCTGCAAAAGTTCTCCGTCGTCTTTGTTTCAAGCTTCAGATCCATGTGAAGCTCAAAGGCATTCATGGTGCTTGCATCACTGAAGTACGATAAGATACGAGGACACCAGTTCGACTCCTGTCAATTCTATTTGATCAGTACCTGAAGGTATTTCAGCATGGAGTGTTGCCATTCTCTCATCATCTTTCAGTACCTCCCTACAGTGATTCCCTGTAAACCGAAATTCGAATTACATATAAGAAGTTCATTTACCTGAAATTTGTCCGCAGCTCGTGGTCTATCACCTAGCGTTGCTGCCTCTGGATCACGGAGTCCCGGGTTTGATTCCCGACTGAACTGTTCACTTTCACTAAATATATACCCGTTCTGTGAGATTAAAACGTCAGGTTTAGTTGTATTGTGTGTTAGAAACTGTAAAAACTAGGTCTTACTGTGATTGAGCTTTAGTTTATTTTCTACAAGCCATGACCTAAGTTATGTACTACATTATTTGAAACCGTGCCAATGTTGCACACAACATCCTTTACTACCAAGCTAGTGTCATCAGCAAAGAGAAATATTTTAGAGTTATTCATAATACTAGAGGGCATATCATTTATATAAATGAGTGCAAGAGGACGTGCTACTAGGTGTTAGAGGTATCGGTGTGTACAGCAATCTGGACCACCACCTCTGAAGGTCTTGCAGTATGGTGGTACAACAAATGTCAATGTGTGTTTTTTATGAGGAATAAAAAGTGCGGAAATGATGTTTATGTTGATCTCTATTCCAATTTTCTGTTCTGTTTAAGGGTTTTCAGTCTCCTTTCGAATAAATGCAACTGTTTATACGCCTTCTTGGACCGTTTAGGCGAGAGGTGATGCCTAAGCTTATAACACTATCATCGATATTAACTATAATTGTTTCATCAAAATTCTTGTCTGTTTTTATTAACGTAACTTCTGAATCACCATGTTCTTCGATGTAACACCTGTATAAAGATTTTATTTATTATTTACCACCATATATACAATTTTAATACATCTATGGATGTATTTTTAAAAATAATATGCTGTGAGAGAATGTACTTGTAATACTGGTTCATGCATAGGGAACGTACGTTTGTAATCAGGTAAAACATGGAGGGAAGCCTCTCTGCAACGAAACTGGCTTGGCGGGAATAGAAAAGGTAGATTTAATGGTCGAACTGCAAAGCGCCTTTGTGGCATGAGCCATTTGGTGGCTAGCAGCAAAGAGTGCACATCGTGAACTGAAACAGACGAGAAGAACTACAAGATTGCATAATATAGCGTCTGATGTGGAAGTAATTGGGTTTATTATTCATGGCATACTTTGTCTGGCTCTGTATTACGAAAATCCGATGCTAAGAAGAGAATTGTCGGAGCTTGTTACAGAGCAAGAGCCATGGATACTTTTTCTGCCTCTTCTGAATAGCACGGGAAATCGACACTACCACCACCTTCACCTCAAATTATCAGTCGAGTACTGTATAACTGCGTGGACCAGTTATGTGGTTTCTTTTCCATTAATAAGTCTGTGTTCTGTAAACTTTGTGTTTTCTTAGACAGGGTCCTATCCTAAGCGCTACGATGATTCCGAGTATGCTATTTTACTGAACTGAAAAGCAATTATGTTCCTTAACTAAGTTAATAAACTTTGTGGAGTTGTAAAGTACATAATTATTTAATGAGTACAGATTTTGAAATATCACTGTTCTACAAAAAAAAAAAAACTTTTACTACTTCTGATAAAAAATATTGTGATCCTAGTTGTATTTTGGGTGCCGAATTGAAAACTGTTTTTGGTTTTTTTCTGTCAGGGATAGTTTATGAGTAATCGCAATTTTATTTCTCTTTTCAGTTTCTGATATAGTGCAGCAAACGTGAGGTGAAATTCAACAAACAAATGCACATCTTTATGATGTTATAAATTCATCACATTAATGGAGGGTGGGATCTAACATATAACACAGTGACCTTTGTGTATACACTTTGAAGCATTTATTTGACATGAGAAATTACAGAAAATTAACAAACAATGAGCCACTGCCTTGTAATGCACATCACTTTTTTCTCTTGTATTGTGATTCTTTCTTCTCTCGAATGATATTCCAGCAATAATCTGCTAACATAGAAGGTACCCACTTCCCTTCATAGCGCCTTTCTATGGTAGAAATGTCTTTATGGAATCTTTCCCCATGTTCATCCGATACGTCACTACAACTCTCTGTGAAGTAGTCCAGATGAGAGTCCATCATATGTACCTTAAAAGACATATTGCACCCCAAATCCTGATATGCTTTGATTATATTCTTCACCATTGCTTTGTAGTAAGTAGTTCTTCTTCTTCCGAGGAAGTTTTCTGACACCATCTTGAAACAGTCCCATGCAGTTTTTTCTTTATCAGTTAAACATGCTTCAAAATTTGCACCTTTCTGCAGCTCCCTGATTTGTGGGCCCACAAATACACCTTCCTTTATTTTTGCAGCTGAAAGACGGGGGAATTTGGTAGCTAGATATGCAAACCCACAGCCTGTTGGATCCATGGCCTTCGCGAATTGTTTCATCAGGCCAAGTTTGATGTGAAGCGGTGGAAGTAGTATATATTCCGGAGCTACCAGACTTTCACGTTGTACATTCTTTTCGCCAACTTTCCATCTTCACCTAGGCCATTTCTTTTTCACGTAGTGAGAATTTCGGTCTCAAATATCCCACTCGCAAAGAAAACAGGCAAACTTTGTGTAGCCTTGTTGAGTTCCCAGTACCATAGCAATTACCTTGGAATCTGCACATATTTTCCATTTGTGTTCATTGTCTTTTAATGAATTTAGCATCCTTTGTACGAATTCGTAATTAAAGCTACTGGAACACAGGGTATTTTATTTCCGTTATGGAGCGAAACACCCTTCAGACTTGTTTTCGATGCATCTATGAAAAGTCTCCTGAGAAGTATAAGTGAAGTTCAGCGTTTTCATCAGGCCAGCAACGTCATTGCAAAATGTCAGTGCTTTGTCAGTTGAAAAATAAGAAATAAAGGCATGTTCTCTGTGCCTGAACACACTGATTTTAGTACGTTGGTGCAGCAGATTACACTCTTGTAATCTTGAACCAAGCAGATGCACCTTTTGTTTACTTAGTCCTAGATCACGTACTAAATCATTTAAATCTGCCTGTGTTAACAAATGTGGTGATGACTCACTTGTGCAGTAATATAAAGAATCATCATCTGTGATTTCTTCAGTACTACTTATTTCACTGTCACTTGGAATTTAACCTCGAGCTCTTGAAGGCACTGGAAGGTTGTCGGAATGCTGCACTGGCATTCTCACTGAAGGCAGGTCTGGGTAAACAATGTGCCTCTTTGACTTTTTGTTTGTAAAACCCTGAATTTTTGTTAGACAGAAATAACAATCAGTAACATGGTCCTTAGGCTCCCTCCACACCATGGGAACAGCAAACAACGCCACATTCTCTTTACCTTTCCATCACTGAATTAGTTAGCAGTAACGTGTAGCACAACAGAAATGTGGTGCCCATTCTTTATCTTGGTCTCCTACCTCTACTCCAAAGTAATGTTTGTATGCTTTCTTTATGACTGAAGAAATGCTCTTCCTATTTCTGGCAAAAGTGAACTTCCCACAGATGTAGCAGAAGTTGTCTGGCTTATATCGTCCTTCACGATGACATGGCATTTCTGCAAATTTAAAAATACCACTTTGGTAATACACCTGTATTAAATTAATAGAGGGGAACTAGAGGAACGCTGATGTGTAAAAACAAGCAGTCATTTTACCTTCAGCACCAGGCTCAATCAGTTTACACACAGGAACTAAAAAATTCAACCGTGCTCGGAAATATGACAGACAGTTACTTGTCAGCCAAAACACCCACTCGTTAAGACTGACACAAATTGCGGCTAACACCACTGTTGTAAACTCGATGCACCTGCCCCTAGGAGGCGTGAAGCTTTACTGCCGAGGCAGCGACTGGCTGTCGCCGTTCGAGTTAATGAGATGTTTCAGGTGGTCTTAATGACATAGGTGTGGCGGGGGAGAACCTAATAATGTCTGATTCTTCCCACCTGCTGTTGCACAAGAAATTATCACGTTCTATCACTATTGGATGCGGCACCATACCCGTATTTCTCTATAACATCTCTGTGTTTGCCATGAATTGTGAATATACATATATATGCATATTACATAAAAAGTATCCCTGACAACGATATTTTGTTTACATATTTGAATTTCCCACGGTAAAATGGTCTAGAAGCACATACTTTAATATCAGAAATAGAACCCATGTCGAACAGTGTAAGTTTCTTAAAAGGATAGTTAATGTTTCATCAAAGTACAATTACTAAGCGAAGATTTATAGCATTTAGTTTAAAGACTCTTCTTATTGAGATAACAAGGATTATTATTTTATGTGTTATGTAGTTAACAGTATTTTTAATATTGCGTTGTGACTGAAATATTCAGCCTAGATCCGAGTCTAATGATAGATTAATTCCTTGGTCCCCATGCTAACAGCTGAGCCACATTTAAATTACATATATCAGTGAAATTACTTAAGAAGTACAACTTCCATCCTTGCAACTTTTGTATACTATATAAGCAAATAGCTACGTCTATTCAGACTATAACAGATTCAGGTATCACATGTCCCATCCCATCTGAGTTAAACAGTATAAGGAAGTCAATGTTCCTTGAGAATACAAATAATAGTCAGTACAGAAAATACAATTACTTGATAACTGTTTCAATGGAAGTAATTTCCAATAATTAAACTGATTATAGAGCCCCTTGTCCAAGTTTGTAGTGCTCCACCATTAGTAACCATTTACCTATAATAATCATTAGCTTCCTGCTGTAATGTACAGATAGTAAGTGTTATTGACAACCAGTTGTTGCCTAAACGTATTAACACTTCTCCATTGTAGTTCATATCAAATCAGTGGTATATTACCTGTCTTGTATCTTATCTGTAAAACAGAATCTCAGTATCAAATAAAGTCAGTCCCTATCGTTAACTTTCCTTATGAATTATGTTAGTACTTGTAACTTTGCCTAATTAGGATGGCGACCGCTTCCTTTTACGTAATTACAATTTAGATGAAGATTAATAGAACCTTGTTTCGATTCCCGTTTGTTCTGCTACTGCTTCCTTTCTATAGAAATTTTTGGAGAAACAAAAATAGTCCGACATATTTCAATATGGTTCAAATGGCTCTGAGCACTATGGGACTTAACTTCTGAGGTCATCAGTCCCCTAGAACTTAGAACTACTTAAACCTAACTAACCTAAGGACATCACACACATCCATGCCCGAGGCAGGATTCGAACCTGCGGTTCCAAACTGAAGCGCCTAGAACCGCACGGCCACACCGACCGGCCGACACATTTCCATTACGCACGATCACCGTAAAGAAGTTTCCTCTCACAAGAGTAAACATTATCGGTGTGTTCCTAATGTAATAGTAGCCGACAGTGTTACAGGCCTTGATGGTTTCCTCCTCTCGCATTTCAAAACTTCGGCGCAAATTACACATTGAAGTTTATGGTACATGACAGTAAAAACATACTTCAAATATCTGTAGTCGTTAGTGTATTATTTTTAGAATTTTATTCGTTTCTCTCACTGCCTCTTGTACCAGACGTGGAGGGCTATGTAGATCTTTCGAGAACCTTCTCTATTTTACGCTCGTTCAGACTGAAGTGCAAAGACACTATAATCACGCCTGCACTCATTGTCGTACTCGGAAAACTAGTTGAAGCGAACGAAAATGGACGCCAATGCGACCCTTTCTCACCCTCACGACTACACAGCGATAAAGAATATACACTGAAGCGGCAAAGAAACTGGTATAGGCATGCATATTCAAATACAGAGATATGTAAACAAGCAAGAGTACGGCGCTGCTGTCGGCAACCCCAATATAAGACAACAAGTGTCTGGCGTACTTGTTAGATCGGTTACTGCTGCTACAGTGACAGGTTATCAAGATTTCAGTGAGTTTGAACGTGGTGTTATAGTTGGCGCGGGAGCAATAGGACGCGGCATCTGCGAGGCAGCGATGAAGTAGGGATTTTCCATTACGACTATTTCACGAATGTACTGTGAATATTAGGAACCCGGCAAAACATCAAATCCTCGCCATTACTGCGGTCGGAAAAAGATCCTGCAAGAATGGGACCACTATCCACCTCAGCTCCTACCTCTCATCTCCATAGTTTTCCTATTTGACAGACCCCTATCTTTCTCCCCACACTCCTCAACCCCATGTAATATACTCTCTCGTTCATCAATACCTCTCACCCCAGTGCAGGTCCTTTAGATTTTAGGTGACACTGCAGTGATTCAGTGTTTTTATCCGCAAAATTTCACCTTTCTGCGATGTGTTTTTAATCACGGAAAACATATTTGAGATTTGAATCTCCGTCCTACCAAATGAAAGGCCAATATTTTATCATTGCACGGCCTCGTAGTTGTCACCAAGATGAACAGAGGTTATCAGCACATTCGTAACACTGACAATAAAGCGAAAGAGAGATTTCCTAATATGGAAAGACACGAAGTTAAATTTATTCTGTTTTGATCGAAAGACTGCAATCTGAGTACAGTAAAAACAATTGATTTTTACGCAGCATTGTGAAAAGCTCAGCCTTCAACGCACTGAATTTAAAGCACTGTTTTGTCTCATGTTTGAAGCATAATCTCAATCTGGGAACGGTATCGGTATGGCTATTAGATTCCTCGAGGCATTACTAAGAGAGCACATTTTCTGAGTATAACGTTGGTGTGATCTATGATTTCGAAGAGTAAATTGTCGTCTCTGTCTGGAGTATTACATACTTCAATAAAGATGAACAGTACACCGTAACTGTATTTTTGTGCTCTCCTTTTACGTTTCAGTTATTTCATATTCTGAGGTTAAATTAGGATTAACCTGGCATGCAATTCTCTGGCGTCTCGTTAATTGGCGTACGATAAGCTGTAGCACTGAACTGCTCGTGTGATAAGGATAACTCATTGACTCGTTGACTAACTAGGCGACCGTGTATTTAGTTCTATTCTTCTTTGCGACTTTAGTTTATGAGATTTTCATCAGTGGTAATTTTAAAATTCTGTTTGAATCTTAACTTATACAAGTCCGTCTGTTTTTCACGTTCGTTTGGGATGTAGTTGCATATTGGTGTCGACTGTTGCTTTTAAATTCGTTGATCCGATTGCCTATACATCCCACGATCTACTAATAAGCACATTCGAACGGTTGCATGCCCGCTGCTCGTGGTCTAGTCGCTAGCGTTGCTGCCTCTGGATCACTGTGTCTCGGGTTCGATTCCCTGCCTTGTTAGGGGTTTTCTCTGCCCGAGGACTTTGTGTTTGTGTTGTCCTCATCATTTGATCATCATCATCATCATCATACGTGACAGTGGCTAGGTTGGAATGTGTATAAAAATTGGACTATGTAAAAATTGGGACTTTGTACGGGCGCTGATGACCGCGCAGTTGAACACTCCACAAACCAAACATCGTCATCGAACGGTTGCATAGCAACTATGCAGCATAAAAAGTACCTGCACTTTCAGATATGTACTGTAGACCAAATATGGTGGTGTGGTCGGAATACAACTCGGAACGAATTTGGGAGCAATGTACTTCTATATCATGTTACTAATAAATATGACACACTGTTTGTGGTCTCGTACGGTACATTTCTGCAGATTGATAACGTAATTTGTTATCTTATGATAATGAAGAGATTCCTGCCCCATAAAAATTCTCAGGTATACACCGTATTTCATGACTAAGAGGATTACATGTACTACTACAATGTTGCTTGTGAAGCGAAAATCTTTATCACTAGCTAAAGTAGAGTTCACTATGTTTCGGGAAAGTGTGACAGGACCACGTCTGTGCAGGCTGTTTAATAAATAGTACGGTGTATTATTACATGTCATATTAGTACACAAAAAGAAAAAAAAAGTGTTGTAATACGTAACGGGCAACACATATTTCTAGAGACACGGACCATTTCACTTCTGTCGAGATTTAATTTGTTCATTTACTGTTGATTGCTGTTGCTGCTGTCAGTGATGGCAATTACGGCTGGCTCTACATCAGCCTTTCCGCACGAATCGTTTTCAGGTTTTGCTGGCATCAGAACAAGAATAATAATTGTATGCGGTGTGAACAGCGTTAACAGCAAAATTGACCGTTATTTGGTTTAGCCAACAGCGCTAACAGAGTCATGTCTTGTACCCCAAACGGCAGAAAAAGAGGTCACAGTTGTCATTTTTAAGTGGCCTACTGTGTTATGAACTCGTCTGGTAAGATAAGTAGTTAGACTAAGCCCTGATTTATTGATGCTATACCGTTTTATAGATATATTCAGTACAGAGTACAGAGTGTAGCCAAACACTCTTATGGGACAGTTCTCCTGGGCTGAAATCACTATATTTCAATTTGAAACTGTTTAATAATCATTAATGAGTCAGTTTCGTAATGCAATCTGTCTACGAAAATAAGAAAAGGAAATCATAACTGTAGAACACATTCATAAAAAACCGTACAACTAGAAAAAATGGTTCAAATGGCTCTGAGCACTATGGGACTTAACATCTGTGGTCATCAGTCCCCTAGAACTTAAAACTATTTATACCTAACTAACCTAAGGACATCACACACATCCATGCCCGAGGCAGGATTCGAACCTGCGACCGTAGCAGTCGCGCGGTTCCGGACTGAGCGCCTAGAACCACGAGACCACCGCGGCCGGCGTACAGCTAGAGATTGTCAGGCATAGTTGGTATAACAGAACATTAAATATCACTAAAATCATTCGTGAAATGCTAACAAAAGTACAGAGTGTAGCCAAACACTTTGCTATGGGACGGTTATCCTGGGCTGCAATCACTATATCTCAATTTCAAACTGTTTAATAATAATCGTTAATGAGTCACTAAAGCAATCGAATAATGATATGGTTCGAAAGACAAATTTTGCATGTACTAAAAAGGACTGTCGCGCTGGGTAGCCGCGTGGTCTGGGCGCCTTGCCACGGTTCGCGTGGCTCCCCCGGCGGAGGTTCGAGTCCTCCCTCGGGCACTGGTCTGTGTGTTGTCCTTAGCGTAAGTTAGTTAAAGTTAGATTAAGTAGTGTGTAAGCCTAGGAACCGATGACATCAGCAGTTAGGTCCCATAGGAACTTACCACACACTTCCAATTACAAAGGACTATTGATGCCACTGATATCATGCTTTGTGCAAGTCATTTCGCGGAGACATGAGCACATATACATTGATACACCAAAACATCATGACCACTGCCCACCATGACGTTGGATGCCGCCTTGTAGCGTTGTGGGCTCCTGACGCGGTAAAAACATTACGTAAGCTTCTCAGACAAGGGCAGGGGATCACCCTAGCAAAGATGTGGGCTGCAAATGGGGAAATTCATTGAGACAGGCGATTCACAAGGCATAGATTATTATTTCGCAGAGCCTGTGAACGAGTATCTCGAAAACGGCGAAGCTTGCCGAATGTTCACGTGCAACTGTCGTGAGCATCTCCGAAATGGCAGGAGGACAGTGAAACTACCACTAGTCGCTAAATGGTTGGACGTCCACTACTCTTCACAGAACGTGTGGTTTGGAGGCTTGTCTGCTTTGTAACGAAGGATAGGTGGTGATCTGCGGCATCAATGCCGAAAGAGCACAATGCTGGTGCACGCACGGGTGTCTCGGAGTTGTTGAACGTGGATCTCTGCAGCAGGCCATCCCTACGTGGTCACATGTTGACACAACGACATCGTCAATTACGACTGTAGTGGGCAAGGGACCATGGGGATTCGTCCGCCGGTCAATGGAAATGCGTCGGATCTTCGGGTGAAACACATTTTTGCTACACTAGGTCAATGGTGGTCTCCACTAACGCCGTCATCGAAGTGAACGGCAGCTCTAAACGTGCAGCGCGCCAAGGACGCAGGCTGGGGGGAGCAGTATTATGTTATGGGAGACATTTTCATACGCTTTCATGGAACGTGTAGTAGTAACTGAAGACACGCTGACACCTGAAAACCAGCTGCATCCCTTCGTTCTAGATGTCTTCCCCGACGGGGATGTCATCTTTCAGCAATATTATTGTCCGTGTCTCGGAGTCAGAACCGTGCTACAGTCGTCTGAGGAGCGTTCTAGTGAACTCACGTTGATGTCTAAGCGACCAGATTCGTCTTATCTAAACCCTATGGAAGCCATGTGGGTCGCTATATGGCGCTATCGACCCGCACGCAAACCGGTGACCATTTATTTACGCGAAATACATAACCTGTGCGTAGATATCTATTGCCACATTCCTCCACAAACGCCGGCCGGGGTGGCCGAGCGGTTCTAGGCGCTACAGTCTGGAACCGCACGACCGCTACGGTCGCAGGTTCGAATCCTGCCTCGGGCATGGATGTTTGTGATGTTCTTAGGTTAGTTAGGTTTAAGTACTTCTAAGTTCTAGGGGACTGATGACCTCAGATGTTAAGTCCTATAGTGCTCAGAGCCATTTGAACTATTATAAACCTGTAGTTCACAATAAATCACGTGTTGTATGTTCTTACTGATAACACCAAGTCTCGTTACCTGTGATGATTTGTTCTAGAAAAGAACTGTCTACGTTTTTCGCTTCACTCAAATCGCGGCCGGCGGCATGTCGTCGTTGTTTTTGTTCGGGAGTCTACATGTGCGCGACTGACTTTGCACATGCTTTCCCCCTCTTAAAAATATTGTGCAAAATGTTGTGAACACTTGATTTAGTGATGTTGCTATATTGAGATGTGGAATACGGTAGCGTTGACACAGTAATGTCGCACGTCCACTCGTTAATACTGCCTGCTCACAACTGACTGATAGAATGCAGATCTCTTGTTTACGTTTGTTAGTTCAAGCTGCCACCGTTGTTACTGTGCTGCCGTCGTTTGTATGGCAGGAATAAGAAGAGTCTCGGAACTTGTCCGACAAACGGTGTATATAGGGGGAGTAGTATAAGACGTAACTCTCCTACAATTTCGTCAAACGAGGGTTTAGGCGGATGATAATACTAAGAGTGGCTCGTAATTTTAGTCTGCGTTTCATTCTATTAACTGCTGTATCATTCGAGTTACTGAAATGTGATATTTTTAAATGGAACAATATACTTTTTAGCGGCATTAGAAAGCTTTCGAAAAGACTAGTACAGTGATACAACGTTTGTTAACGGTGGCGGAGGAACTTTTCGCATAAATATCCGAAAAATGAGCTAAAATTGAAAGGCAAGTCGGCCAGTGTGGCCGAGCGGTTGTAGGCGCTTCAGTCTGGAACCGCGTGACCGCTACGGTCGCAGGTTCGAATCTTGCCTTGGGCACGGATGTGTGTGATGTCCTTAGGTTAGTTAGGTTTAAGTAGTTCTAAGTTCTAGGGGACTGATGACCTCAGACGTTAAGTCCCATAGTGCTCAGAGTCATTTCATTTGAAAGGCAAGGCGGCCTGAAGTGGCTGTACGTTATAAACACCACCAAGAGGCGGAGTTTACCACTCAACTACGATATTATTGTACTTGACAGTTATCGGAAACACGCCATGACACCACCGTAAACGAGAATAGTGGCGACTAAGGAAAAGGCATCGCAGTTTCAATGCTTTCAGGTCAGTTTTGCATGTACTATCAACCACGGTGACGTGCTTATTCACGATAAGCCAAGCGAAGCGCCCACATTCCCAGGTGTATTAAAATTGTGGTTGACTAATATACCGCAATAGCCTTAACTCTTCCCTCGTACACTTCTGAGAAACGTTTCAATGCCAACGTTGAGAACTGTTATAATACTGTAGCCGTGTTTTCGAGAGATTTCAAATGCCATTAGAAAAGTCTACTATTCAATTAAAAAAACGTGGTTGCCTCAATATCTTGGTTGATGAAAAAGATGTGAGGATTAAACATGGAAAGAATGTACGTACTCCTCTACTTACTTTCTTTTACCGAAAACCTCGTTTTGACATCCTGGACAGTTCGCGAAATAAAGGAGGTGTTGGTTCTTACGTGACTCATCAAATTTGTTATCTCATGGAAGCACGGTTTCGACTGGATACTGGAAGCCTACGTGGTTACTTTAATTCACACCACGTTACGATGCGATAAACGGTTCTCCTCCGATTTCTTAGTTCTTTCATCTACTGAAACTTCCTCCCGGATTAAAATTGAGTACTGTACCGGAATTCTTCTTTTGCTATCGCAAAAGGTGCGTATTATCATAATAATTTTTAAACCTTATGTAAGTGACACTGTAAATACTAGTTGGCCACGTCGATTTTGAAGAAGTAATAGCCTCGTGAAACGTTTGTCGTTGTGTTATTGGGCTGAAGAACTGGGTAAGTATCGAGTTAGGAGTGTCCATAGATTATAGCTGAGACGTTACTACCGAAGTAGAGGACTCTATCTGATTTACGAATCACCATCAAAGGCACGAGCCACGGGCTGGATGCAAATGGCATAATTAAAGTTTGATCTTCCGGTAGATCTAGCGAGACAGGCTGTTTCACTTGTTTGCCTCATAATGTTTTTACACATCCAAGTACTGGATCATGTTTGACTACATACACTACTCGTCATTACAATTGCTACACCAAGAAGAAATGCAGATGATAAACGGGTAATCATTGGACAAATATATTATACTAGAACTAACATGTGATTACATTTTCACGCAATTTGGGTGCATAGATCCTGAGAAATCAGTACCCAGAACAAACACCTCTGGCCGTAATAACGGCCTTGATACGCCTGGGCATTGAGTCGAGCAGCTTGGATGCGTGTACAGGTACAGCTGCCTATGCAGCTTCAACACGATACCACAGTTCATCAAGAGTAGTGACTGGCGTATTGTGACGAGCTAGTTGCTCGTCCACCATTGACCAGACGTTTTCAGTTGGTGAGAGATCTGGAGAATGTGCTAGCCAGGGCAGCACTCGAACATTTTCTGTATCCAGAAAGGCCCGTACAGGACCTGCAACATGCGGTCGTGCATTATCCTGCTGAAATGTAGGGTTTCGCAGGCATCAAATGAAGGGTAGAGCCACGGGTCGTAACACATCTGAAATGTAACGTCCACTGTTCAAAGCGCCGTCAATGGGAACAAGAGGTGACCGAGACGTGTACCGCGATGTCGCCAAACACGGATGCGACCATCATGATGCTGTAAACAGAACCTGGATTCGTTCGAAAAAATGACATTTTGCCATTCGTGCACCCAGGTTCGTCGTTGGGTACACCATCGCAGGTGCTCCTGTCTGTGATGCAGCGTCAAGGGTAACCGCAGTCACGGTCTCGGAGCTGATAGTCCATGCTGCTGCAAACGTCGTCGAACTGTTCGTGCAGATGGTTGTTGTCTTGCAAACGTCCCCTGCTGTTGACTCAGGGATCGAGACGTGGCTGCACGATCCGTTAGAGCCATGCTTGTCATCTCGACTGCTAGTGATACGAGGCCCTTGGGATTTAGCACGGCGTTCCGTATTACCCTCCTGAAGCCACCGATTCCATATTCTGCTAACAGTCATTGGCTCTCGACCAACGCGAGCAGCAATGTCGCGATACGATAAACCGCAATCGCGATAGGCTACAATCCGACCTTCATCAAAGTCGGAAACGTGATGGTACGCATTTCTGCTCCTTACACGAGGCATTACAACAACGTTTCACCAGGCAACGCCGGTCAACTTCTGTTTGTGTATGAGAAATCGGTTGGAAACTGCCCTTATGTCAGGACGCTGTAGGTGTCGCCACCGGCGCCAACCTTGTGTGAATGCTCTGAAAAGCTAATCATTTGCATATCACAGCATCTTCTTCCTGTCGGTTAAATTTCGCATCCGTAGCACGTCATCGTCGTGGTGTAGCAATTTTAATGGCCAGTAGTCCCCGCATCTCGTGGTCGTGCGGTAGCGTTCTCGCTTCCCACGCCCGGGTTCCCGGGATCGATTCCCGGCGGGGTCAGGGATTTTCTCTACCTCGTGATGGCTGGGTGTTGTGTGCTGTCCTTAGGTTAGTTAGGTTTAAGTAGTTCTAAGTTCTAGGGGACTTATGACCACAGCAGTTGAGTCCCATAGTGCTCAGAGCCATTTTTTGAATGGCCAGTAGTGTAGTTTATCTACGTCATTGAGAAGAATGATACCTGACTTGAGATTGTCTGCAATCTGAAACGCAAAAGAGGGATATGCTTCCAAACCGACCATGTTATCTACAGGATGATGAAACTACGAGAAGGGCTAGAATCCGCCTCACATTTTTATGCGATATTCATATCTTTGCTAGACCTATTAAGGGAATGTTTTACTTGCTGTAATTAAAAAGGTCCCTGCTAAAGAGCTGTGTAAAACATATTGGCCGTGAACGTCGTCCCTGATTAGTGAAACCAAAGCGACAATATCTACCAAAACTTCCCACTGATGCAAAGTTCTTTGAGCACAGGTGGGCTGATAGTAGCTGCAATACAGTCTACGCTATCCTCCCGTAGAGGCTACGCTCCCGTTCGGCGAGGCTTGTATTCATGACACGAATACAACAGCTAAATAGCTCAATTTCTGGTAGCGGGGTCTGCGTACTGTTTCCTTGTATGACTACGCTCAAAAATCACATTTGCAGGATCTCACATTTTCTGGCCTAATATTACGATGGGAATTACGACTTGGAAGTAACAGTTTAAAAGCTGCTAAACCATCCGTCGGTAGCAAAATCTCGTCAGAGGCTACAATAAATGGTTCAAATGGCTCTGAGCACTATGCGACTTAACGTCTGAGGTCATCAGTCACCTAGAACTTAGAACTAATTAAACCTAACTCACCTAAGGACATCACACACATCCATGTCCGGGGCAGGATTCGAACCTGCGACCATAGAGGTCGCTCGGTTCCAGACTGTAGCGCCTAGAACCGCACGGCCACTCCGGTCGGCTGAGTACGCTCAACTTCTCTGTTTGCTTCGACTGAAGTTGCGAACTCTGTAACAGTCAGGATAACCTTCTAGAAGTGGGCAATGATGCCTGCACGGATGCCGAAACACGGACTGGCTGGTGACTTTAAAATCGATGGTGGCCAGCAGTCAAAGATTACAACGTTGGTTTCATCAAAACCCGATGGCGTGAGCAACTATTGCTTACCATTTCTGCCACCTGGAGAATGCCAAATTTGTTATTAACGGTGGGTTACTAGAGGCGTCGCTTGTGACGTCGCTAGTTACCGGATACTTCACGAACTGGTCAACTGGTGGCGCAACGTTTGAATAATTGTTCATCTCTCGTTGGCGAATAGTCAACTGAGAGAATGGTGTCCAATTAATAACAGTTTTTTCTTACACTTCCATCTCATCAGTGTGGGTTCAGAGTAGTCAGATCAACAGACGATGTAGTAAATACAGTCTTTCTCACCATAAGGCACTCTTAACGTAAGTATGCTTTTGCCATCTCAATCGACATTGCAAGCACCTTCGCCAGTCTTTGGTGGCCTGCACTGTTAGCTCGACTCCGTGATGTTCAGCTGCCCACATCGCTGTACAATAGCTTGCTCGATTACTGCAAAAATAGTATCGCAAGGTGGCAGGCAGGAAACCGGATAATAGTCAAAAATATTACAAAGGGCAGCCCTCAAGGCTCCATTTACGGACAAATCTTTTGGGACGCCGTAATCGAGCACCTCTTGCATTTCATAGGTAAGGTCTCACGCACCGGCGGAGTCATGGCATACGCCAATGACCTGTTAGTAGTGGTTTCTGTAGACAACCAGTCTACACTAGATAGAAAAGTCAGTGGCATAGTGAACATTATACAACATTTTTCCAAAATCAACAAATTAACAATCATAGCATACAGGACAGCATATATAGGGTGGTCCATTGATAGTGACCGGGCCAAATATCTCACGAAATAAGCATCAAACGAAAAAACTACAAAGAACGAAATTCGTCTAGCTTGAAGGGGGAAACCAGATGGCGCTACGGCTGGCCCGCTAGGTGGCACTGCCATAGGTCAAACGAATATCAACTGCGTTTTTAAATAGAACCGCCATTTCTTATTGCATATTAGTGTAGTACATAAAGAAATATGAATGTTTTACTTGGACCACTTTTTTCGCTTTATGATAGATGGCTCTGTAATAGTCACAAACGGGTAAGTACGTGGTATCACATAACATTCCGTCAGTGCGGACGGCATTTGCTTCGTGATACATTACCCGTGTTAAAATGGACCGTTTACCAATTGCGGAAAAGGTCGATATCGTGTTCATGTATGGCTATTGTGATGAAAATGCCCAACGAGCGTGTGCAATGTTTGCTACTCGGTATTCTGGACGACATCATCCAAGTGTCCGGACCGGTCGCCGGATAGTTACGTTATTTAAGGAAACAGGAAGTGTTCAGCCACATGTGAAACGTCAACCACGACCTGCAACAAATTATGATGACCAAGTAGGTGTTTTAGCTGCTGTCGCGGCTAATCCGCACATCAGTAGCAGACAAATTGCGCGAGAATCGGGAATCTCAAAATCGTCAGTGTTGAGAATGCTACATCAACATCGATTGCACCAGTACCATATTTATATGCACCAAGAATTGCATGGGGACGACTTTGAACGTCGTGTACAGTTCTTTCACTGGGCACAAGAGAAATTACGGGACGATGACAGATTTTTGGCATGCGTTCTATTTAGCGACGAAACGTCATTCACCAACAGCGGTAACGTAAACCGGCATAATATGCACTATTGGGCAACGGAAAATCCACGATGGCTGCGACAAGTGGAACATCAGCGACCTTGGAGGGTTAACCGGCCGCTGTGGCCGAGCGGTTCTAGGCGCTTCAGTCCGGAACCACCCGGTTGATACGGTCGCAGGTTCGAATCCTTCCTCGGGCATGGATGTGTGTGATGTCCTTAGGTCAGTTAGGATTAAGTAGTTCTAAGTCTAGGGGACTGATGACCTGAGATGTTGGTGCGGCATTATGGGAGGAAGGATAATTGGCCCCATTTTATTGATGTCAATCTAAATGGTGCAATGTATGCTGATTTCCTACGTAATGTTCTACCTATGTTACATCAAGATGTTTCACTGCAATGACAGAATGTCGATGTACTTCCAACATGATGGATGTCCGGCACATAGCTCGCGTGCGGTTGAAGCGGTATTGAATAGCATATTTCATGACAGGTGGTTTGGTTGTCGAAGCACCATACCATGGCCCGCACGTTCACCGGATCTGACGTCCCCGGATTTCTTTCTGAGGTGAAAGTTGAAAGTTATTTACTATCGTGATCCACCGACAACGCCGGACAACATGCGTCAGCTCATGGTCAATGTATGTGCGAACATTACGGGAGGCGAACTACTCGCTGTTGAGAGGAATGTTGTTACACGTACTGCCAAATGCATTGAGGTTGACGGACATCATTTTGAACATTTATGCAGTAATGTGGTATTTACAGGTAATCGCGCTGTAACATCATGCGTTCTCAGAAATGATAAGTTCACAAAGGTACATGTATCACATTGTAACAACCGAAATAAAATGTTCAAACGTACCTACGTTCTGTATTTTAATTTAAAAACCCTACCTGTTACCAACTGTTCGTCTAAAATTGTGAGCCATATGTTAGTTACTATTACAGCGCCATCTATCACAAAGCGAGACAAGTGGTCCAACTAAAACATTCATATGTCTTTACGTACTACACGAATATGTAATAAAAATGGGGGCTCCTATTTAAAACAACGCAACTGATATCCGTTTGACCTATGGCAGCGCCAACTGACGGGCCAACCATAGCGCCATCTGGTTTCCCCCTTCAAGCTAGACAAGTTTCGTTCTTTGTAGTTTTTTTATTTGACGCTTATTTCGTGAGATATTTGGCCCGGTCACGATCAATCGACCACCCTGTATACTACTGAAAAGCACATTAAAATGATAACCATCTATTAAGATACACAACATAGACTTTAAAAGATAGATATTCACACGAGACCTAGGAGTATACATTGACTAAAAGCACAGTTCCCCAAATCACATACGCTTGACTACCAGTAAAGCAGAGAAAACTCTTTAGAAACTTGCACACATAAACACTACTCTCTACGGACTACCAGTTACACACATCAGAGTATGACACTGCGCTCACTTTGAATCGGTGGTGAGCTCCGCAGCGAGTGTATGAGCACATAAGCTTGATCTGTTCACGAACTGGAGAGCAGTGAGCCCTAGAATAAGAGTGAACATCCACAACTACTTCAACAGAACCGTTGTTTGTGGTGCTGGGTTTCTGCCCGATTAACATAACGACATATTGGTCCACATACTACTGACTTAAGAGGGGAAGACTCTCAAAGATCAGGAAAATAACAGGGGAAGACATCGAATAGAAACACTTCGCAGTTGGTTGTGTGGCAATGGGGACCAAAGTGGCCTGTAGGACGTACACCATTCTACCGAATATCAGGGAACGGTTGCGGATGAATCATGGCAATCGTGATCGAGGAATGGTTCATTTCCTGACTGGTCATGGTCCATATACAGTGCCACTCACTTTCCGCGGATGGCAACTGCCAGTGCTGTGAATATGGATCCCCAGAACACACACCATGAAGCATAACAGGAATTACAACGGAAACACTTCAATACACACTCAGGGACTCTCACAAATGCTAAAAATTAATTAAACTAACAAATCACGTTTCTAAGAATTAAATGGAATGACCACATAAAACAAATAATAGGAAAAGTAGATACCAGATTGAAATTCATTGAATGAATCTTAAGGAAACTTAAATCAATCACGAGGAAGTGGAAATAAGGTGCTTGTTCCAGTGATTCTTGAATATTCTTTGACAATCTGGAAATCTGTATCAGGTAGGACTAATAAAAGAAATAGAGGAGATTCAACGAGGAGCGGCGCGTTTCATTGCGGCATCATTCGGCACGAGATCGTTACAGATATGCTCAACAAACTCCGGTGGCAGGCGTTACAAGAAAAGCGTTGAGCATCACGGAGAGGCTCACCATTGAAATTTCGAGAGAACACTTTCCGGGAAGTAACTACAAAACACACTGCTTCCTCCCATATACATCTCACAAAATAACACGGCAACAAAATTCGTGGAATTCGAGCTAATACAGAGGCTTACTGACAATAATTCTTCATAAGCGCGATTCTCGAGTGGAACAGGGAAGAGGGATTAGTTACTAGTTCCATAAGTACCCTGCGCCACGCTACGTTAGATGGCTTGCGGAGTATGAGCGAGTACAGAGGCTTACCGACAATATCTCTGCCTAAGCGCCATTCGCGAGTGGAACAGGGAAGAGGGATGAGTTACTAGTTCCATAAGTACCCTCCACCACACAGAGATAGATGGCTTACGGAGTATGATGTAGATGTAAATGTAGATGAACACACCATCTGTAAAAAATGAGACCTTACAGACATAGTGTAGGACAGTAGACGACAAAGAGATCACTAGATTCGTCAGATGAGGAATGCAGTACTACTGACTCTCCCACCACCAACACAGAGGACACAACACACGAGGAAGAACATGTAGGCACCCAAACTTAGGAACAATTAACATAGATCTAACCAGAGGGACATACATTACAGAGAGTGATTCCCTGTTGATGTTACGAAGTTTCAGGGATAAAGAGAAGGGTAAATGTGTCAGTTTGAAGTAAGGAACCATTTTCCGGAAACGACCGAGTCGACATTTACAGGAAGAAATGGTTCTGATACTTCTGAAAATGGAATATACACTGAAGAGCCAAAGAAACTGGCACACATGCCTAATATCGTGTGGGGCTACTGCGAGCACGCAGAAGTGCCTCAGCACAACGTAGAGTGGACTCAACTAATGTCTGAAGTAGTGCTGAAGGGAACTGACGCCATGAATCCTGCAGAGCTGTCCATAAATCCGTAAGAGAACGAGGGGGTCGAGATCTCTTCTGAACAGCACGTTACAAGGCATCGCAGATATGCTCAATAACGTTCATGTCTGGGGGAGTTTCGTGGCCAGCGGAAGTGTTTAAACACAGAATAGTGTTCCTGGAGCCACTCTGTAGCAATTCTGGGCATGTGGGGTGTCGCATTATCCAGCTGGAATTGCCTAAGTCCTTCGGAATGCACAATGTACATGAATGGATGTAGATGATCAAACAGGATGCTTACGCACGTGTCGCCTGTCAAAGTCGTATCTAGACGTATCAGGGGTCCCATATCACTCCAACTGCCCACTCCTCATACCATTACAGAGCCTCCACCAGCTTGAACAGTCCCCAGCTGACATGCAGGGTCCATGAATTCATGAGGTTGTCTCCATACCCGTACACGTCCATCCGCTCGATATAATTTGAAATGAGACTCGTCCGACCAGGCAACATGCTTCCAGTTCTCAACAGTCCAATGTCGGTGTTGACGGACCCAGGCGAGTCGTAAAGCTTTATGTCGTGCAGTCATCAAGGGTACACGACTGGGCCTTCGGTTCCGAAAGCCCATATCGATGATGTTTCGTTCAACGGTTCGCACGCTGACACTTGTTGATGGCCCAGCACTGAAAACTGCAGCAATTTGGGGAAGAGTTGTTGCACTTCTGTCATGTTGAACGCAGCGAAGTCGGAGAATTGATGTCTTACTGGATTCCTGATACTCACAGTACACTCGTGAAACGGTCGTACGGGAATATCCCCACTTCATCGCGATCTCGGTGCAAACTCACTTAAATCTTGATAGGCCAGCAGTGTGGCCGAGCGGTTCTAGGCGCTTCAGTCTGGAACCGGTTGACCGCAACGGTCTCAGGTTCGAATCCTGCCTCGGGCATGGATGTGTGTGATGTCCCTATGTTAGTTAGGTTTTAATAGTTCTAGGTTCTAGGGGACTGCTGATCTCAGATGTTAAGTCCCATAGTGTTCAGAGCCATTTGAACCATTTAAATCTTAATAACCTGCCATTGTAGCAGCAGCAACCTATCTAACAAATGCGCCAGACCCTTGTCTTATACAAACGTTGCCGAACGCAATGCCATTCTACCTGTTTAAATATCTCTGTATTTGAAGGCGTATGTCTGTACCAGTTTTTTTGTCGCTTCAGTGTTCATACCAGTACTGCTGTTGTTAGGACTGTAGGGTAAGCAACTTTCAGAGAAGTTAGTATGGACGAAAACAACGCCAATATCTCTAGTGAACATCGGCTCTAAGATCGATATCTTAAGAGGTATGGGCACTTGTTCAGTAGAAGAGATGAGTTTCACATTATCGAAGATGAACAAGTGGTCGTAGCTCTTAATCTATGTATCTTAGGGATCATATTTACTTGACATTTTTCTTATTTTTGTCCATTCTAACACCTCTGAAAGTTACCTACCCTACAATATTAAACAGTACCGATACATGTATTCGACAATGAGAGGTATCAGAACGATTTTCGATTACAACTTTCGACTCGGTAGTTTCTGTACCAGGGTCTTGTACTCAAATTGATACATTTACTCTTCTTCATCATCCCTGAACGTCTGTAACATCATCAGGGAATCACGCAATATAGTCGAGGCCGGTTAGCTGTCACACTAAACCTGTTACATTAATGACATAGATTTTTTAGCACATAGCGTACGTCAGAATAAGTGTAAATACGTGAAAAACACACGAAAATACAGAGTACATAGCATAGACAACACATATGAATAGTAGTCCTTTATCAGATTTTATACAGACGCTATGCAGAATGTATAATCTACTGTGGTCAGTCATTGTACCGGGCACCACGGTAAACCTGTAAAATTCTAGTCTAGAATGCAGTAGACTAGAATATTAACACACCTTAGTAAGTTACCTGGGAAGGGACTGCCCAGGAATGTAGGCTTCGTGGTCAGTTCTCGAGACCTCCTCCCTCGGCAGCACAGGTGAAGGCACATCTACTACCCAGTCTATCTTAACGTCTTTTATCGATCTCCTTAATTAAACTTTTTTCATTTATAATTCCCTATTTCGAAATTCATGTATAATAGTTTAATAATATCAAACAGTTGTCATTTACGCAAAGAAAGACGACAGAAGGTCTCCACGAAACCCAACCTCCACGTGGTGCTGCATGGGCAACAAAGTTCACGGCCTCAGCTGCGTACCATGAAAGCTGCGCGGTGGGGGTCGTTGTTTGCGGATAAGTGGGTTGAGTCGAGCACTATGGCCTGCACAAAAATTTATGGATAGCGGGCCTTAGAATTCGAAATGCGGCATGAAAAAAAATTTACTTGTATTCAAATAGGGACATTTAAGAGTTAGGAGATTGCGAAAACTACCCATACATCTACATGGTACTCGAAAGACAGACGTATTACTATTTGAGAGTCTAAGTGCGGACGACAGTAAATTTATGTTATCTTAGAATCTCAAAATCGTCAGTTTACTAGCATCTATCTCCATAAATGAAGATATAACGGGAATCGATTAGAAATACAGACATCGTTTCAGCAAAAGAAAAGTTGATCCTCAAATGAGCGAATTCAAGCGGTGATCGTTACTTTATTTCTCACAAAGTATCTCGTGTTATTATCTATAAATTTGAAAAATAGTTACTAATGACTAGTAGCAGAAGTAACTAGCAGCAAATATAATTGGTAAAACAAGCACTACTGTATTTAAACTGCAACACCATGAAGGCTACATGTAAAAAACGTCAAACTGGCATTAATTGCACCACATGCCTGGATATAAAAATGACTAGTTATTGTACGCAACAGCATAAATTAGATGTGAGCAATGCCATATATGTCTCGTATATAATAAAAAATTACGCAGTAGGCTTCTCATTGAGAAATACCACTTGAATGTTTGTTATTTCTGAGAAGATCGCGTTACGCCTCTTGTAAGAAGAAGAAACGCCTACCAGCACGTGTCGAGTATCGACAGCAGCAGGATTGTGGGCTATGATTTATCGTTCCGCGATATTGCTGCTCACATTGGTTGTGCTTCTACGACTGCCATACGAATATGGAATCGTTGGGTTCAGAAATGCCGTACTCAATACCACGAGGGATCTCAACGGTCCCACATGTATAGCGCCAGAGAGGACTGACATATTGCTCACTCGGGCGATTAGGGTCGAAAAGCAACGTCAAGCATCTTGAGGTAGTAAACTGCATTGATTGCATCAAGAAAAATAACCACATGGACGTACTGTTCTTATATTTTTGTTAATGCTCTATCACCTAAGTAGATAAACGGACCGTTTTTTCGTTACATTTTGAAATAAATTTTACAGGCAGGAAAAAAAAACACATATACAGTTTGTAGCGACTGATAAGAATAGCTAATACACACTAGTGACCTCGTTACCTGCCGGTGGACGACCATCCTGGCAGTATGTATTCCTCTGAACCTGTTTCTTTTTAAACTATCTATTACTAATTTATCCATTAGAACTATCCATTACAACTGACTTCCACCTAATAAACACACCGACATTTATTTATTTATTTACTTGATACTTTCTTTTAGTCTGTTATCTAGATACAAGATCACACCAAATGTTACATGTATGAACATAACACGCCACAGAACAACTAAGCATTTTAATTTTCAGCGAAATATCTCCATAAAATATGTATTTTAAAAATAAATACTCAGTTTCAAAAAGATACATAGAGCTTCTATCCCATATGGTGCACAGATATATGTTCATCCAGAAACCAGAGGGCGCATGCTACTGGTGTACTGTACTATTCTACATTGCTACATCACAAATTTTGTAATTTATAACTCTAGAGTACAGTATGCTGTGCAGAACTGCACTACAGAGCACTACTGTATTTGGTATCAGAACGAAACTAGATTTCTTTATTTTGTATGAATAGTTAGCACCTGGCGCGCTAAGACATAACTCGGGATTAATAGGGGCTGTGCTGCAATGCCCCCCCCCCCCTCCAAGGTGTATAGATTGAGAGATTTCTGTCAGGATCTCACGAAAGCCTATCTGATCCTCCTAGCTGCTTTCGGGAGGTTGTTGTAATTGGATTTTCTGTCGTGGTGTGTCTTCTTGGTTGTCTCTCAGTCAAGTAGGCTTGCAGTTCGTAATTTGATGTTTCTGCCGTCAGCAAGTTCAGCCAGTGCCACAGCTTCTCAATCCTTACTGTGTTGCAGACTGGTCTGCTTCTAAAGACGTTCGTGTCCCGGTCTGTAATCTCTTGTCTAATGGTGCACTAACGGACGATGTGGTCCAGGGTGCCGATTGCACTACATTTACAACTTCTGTATTTTTTGTAAGTAACTGGAACATTGACCATATCCCAACATGAAATGTATAAGTCCCCTTGGCCGGCCGTTGAGGCCGAGCGGCTCTAGGCGCTTCAGTCGGGAACCGCGCTGCTGCTGCAGTCGCAGGTTCAAATCCTGCCTCGGGCATGGATGTGAATGATGTCCTTAGGTTAGGTAGGCTTAAGTAGTTCTAAGTCTAGTAGACGGATGACCTCAGATGTTAAGTCTCATAGTGCTCAGACCCATCTGAACCATAAGCCCCTTGTTCGGAAGGGAGTATGACATTCTCGGTCTTTCTTTTATGTTAGGAAGGAACTGATAGGTCCTTGTCCCTGCTTGCACCCTGTACCAGATTTCAAGCCATTTTCTGTCAATGCATCCGCTTATTTACTTGTTTGGTGTGGCTTTTGTGACGAGTATCTCGTGCCTTAACATGCTCGTCCTTTCTGAGGCAACGTTGTGGACCTCTGTTTCTCACGGCTAGGTCCAGTGGTGTTAAATCTAGTATCACCAACAGCGCCTCAGTCGGTGTTGTTCCATACGTGACTGTCAGGCGCAGGAGTACAATTTTCTCTGCCCGGCTAAGAGCCAGTGATGTCCTTACTTTCTTGGCTCTGCGAGCTCTTACACTCTACCCGTAGCCCACAATAACGATTACGATTGCGTTGTGGTACGTTCTTACTGCACTTAGAGACAGTGTGACGTCGTGTGGACTACCACGGACTGATGGAACGGCGCTACTCTTGACGCAGCAGCAATGTGGGTCTCCCCAACAGTGGTGCACCCAATGACAACACTCCATCCAGGAGACACCACTTCGTCTTTTGAGACGTGTCCCAATTCAGTGTACAGCCTCACGATGGATGTAACCGCGTGTTAAAGCAACGAGAAGAACGAATGTTACCAGTTGGCATTCGTCATCGTCATGCGGCACACCACCTGGCGTGATGGTATGGGGTGCCATTGGGCACACAACATGATTATCTCTGGTTTACACAGCGGGTAATTTGGGCAGAAGGCCCCGCATTTCTGTCATGGTAAGGCCGGAGGCTGTGTCCTGTTTTAGAGGCTACCTTCATATTATCTTTCAACAAGATAGCGGGAGACCAGATGTCCCCCATGCTGTTGTGATATACCCCGATGCAGAGGGAGTTTGACTGTTGCCCTAGCTGTAGTCCATTGGAAACAGCCGGTCATGATTTGCCGGGATACTTGCACACCAGCATATGACAGCTACTACTACTGATGATCTGTCTCATAGAAGTGAAGCAACATGGAATGCGTAGCCATATCTAATATCTCCACTGACTTGATCTAGATGCCCATCTGGGTTACAGCCATCCTTGTTGCCGGAGGTGGCGGACCTGTGTACTGAATTTCACACTAGTTTAATGACACCCGTATCACCTGCAAAGTTAATCACGTAAACTCCTAGTATACTGTATACGCACGATAAGTAAAATTTTATTATTTTCTGTCTTTCCTTTAGATGTAATTTTAATGACCGCGTATGTATCTGACCACGTGTATTTGTAAAGTAAGAAACACTAAATTTTCATATATTAAAAGGCACATGTTATTTGCTATATGCATATTTATTAATGTAATTAATATAATCGTAAATCACTACAGCAGATACGACGAAAACCGTATTTTGGGAAACGAAGAGATCACCGCAAGGAGACGTGTGTTATGCGCAGGCGCTACAATAAGGCGAGTAGTGGTGCCACCAGTCGTCCATGGCTAATAGGTCATTTACTGCCACGCCGCGCTGCGGTTTTTAGCCAGTAGAAACTCAGTGGCGCCTCTAGCTGCTGTGATATAATGTGCTGCGAGTCAATGGAGCCACTAAGTGCGCCGTTAGTTGCTCTCGGCTAATAGGGGCCAAAGACGATCTCAACCAACACTTGCTACCTATCATGTTGGCGTGGTACCTCGCCTATATCAGCGACTTCTAGGCTACCATATAATTAATGACTTTTGAGCTTCTTGTGAAACTTAATATTCTAGCAAAATGGCAACTGCTTCGTCCAAAGGTGGATATTTCTGATTTAAATCTCGTGTGCAAACGTACTAGTGCAGGGCTAAGCGGCCTACGACGTTGCGAATAGAGATTCAGTGTATGAACGTTTGCGCTCATCATTTTCACAATGGAATTTGCAACTTAGACTCCGCAGCTATAAGAGTGCCCGTCTTGGTTTCTACGTCGTGGGAATTTTTGGCGAGTGACCACTACATTTCTTTTTAAAAGTGCTCAATCATTGACCTGTAGATTTCAGAATGGTGTCGCTAATAGAAGTAACTTAATGTGTTCAGGTTGCTTAAGGGCACGAATTTCTTTTTGGAGTATTTGAAAATGTGAAAGAACACTTCAAATATCAATCACTTTTATTACATGCTTGAGAGTGAGTTCGAGGTTGATGTTTTAAGAAAGTCTTATTCTGCTGTTTCTTTATGAGAATCCGGAAATTTGGGCTTTTCGTGAAGCGATGTTGGCTTACAGAGCTGTAACAAAAGCCGTTGCTATTCTTGAGGAAGTTTCTGACTGTGCTGTAGGTTTTTTTCTGTTGGTGGAACTGATTTCAGGACTGTTGTTGTTACTTTTAGTCACGAATCACTAAGACACAAGTTTAAGTTGGAAATCTCGTCAGACATTTAGCATCAAGTATGAAATTAACGTTATTACTGTAAGACGACTGCGTCGATCTGATGGCACCAACTAACTAGCTCGACAGCCAGTTAACGTAGAGTTATCTTCATAAGGATCAAAATCCATCCTTGTTGTGTTGTGACTCCACTCCCCCAATGGGACAGCGGCATATAATCGTCCTGAAGTATGTAGCCGTGACCATTACAGAGTCGACGGAGGCTCTGGTTTAGACTCTACTCGTGTCAGAACCAAAGGATCCCAATCGATTCTGACTATGATGCTGCAAATTGTGAACTCTGCCTTCATTCCGTGAGCGAGGCCCGGAGTCTTCATCACTTCCGTCAAGCCACACACGACTTGCAGACTATCGCATCCTCGATAGCCATAGACAGGGTCTTCTCCAAATCTCATATGATTCCTCTCGCAGGCACACGGAGTGTACATTGGAATTCTTTCCCTCCATGGACATTATATCTCTAAGCGGCTCCACAACACACCCAACATTGTAACTCTCGGTAACTAATAAACCCCTGCTCTTGTGCACCAGCTCAAATCGTGCTGGAAAAGCGGACACTCAGAGAGTGAATTTGTGAGGCCATCCAGTCAGCTTCCACATTGACCCTCTGCTTGGAGTGATGAAACTACGTAACAACCAACCACTCACTATGTAATGAGCGCGGATCCCACACATCGGGACACTGGAAGGTGATTCAGCAGCAGAGCCTGTGGGCAAAACGATGAACACCTGACGGGTGCCATGTGTCGCTTCAATTGCTTCACTGCCACAACTCCCTGAGGCAGCAGCATAGAAGCGGCTGACCGCAGCTGTAAGCATCTGAAGGTGTTGGCGAATTGGGGTCAGCTTCTCTTGCATTTGCACACAGCACACACGCACTCTGTCTATCTTACTACTACTAACTTGATAATTAAACTATGGAAACAGGAAAAGTGAAATATGTGACTTGCTAGTCTCCTGCTGCTTCACCAATTAACGTGTTACTGAGCTGTGATTAACGGTTACTGCCGTCAAAAACAAACAAACAAATGACTACTGCACTACAGGTGTAGTAGTGCGTATTAGTAACGGTAACGTTACTAATACGCAATACTACACTTCTCATATACAAAAAAAAAAAAAAAAAAAAAAAAAAAAAAAAAAAAAAAAAAAAAAAAACCGCATTGAATTTAAGAACTAAACTGTACAAGCACACGAAAAGATGCAAAGAATTTAAGAATTAAAATATGAACACAAACAGAAAAGCTAAATATGTGACTTGTTAGCTTACCGGTGCTTCATCAACGATGGCTGACGGCTCCAGCTTAGGGTGGGAACTGTTTTCTGTAATTCGGCTCTTCGGACACAACAGCAATTTGCTGCGCACGTCGTGCAAACGAAGAGGATACGTTGAACCTACCTCTAAAACATATCACATTACAGTATCTGCCAGTACATCTTTGATTTGTTGCCCAATCTGGCGATTTTCTTGTCAGACAGCTATCGAAGCCCTTCAATAGGTAGAGGTTACTGCACGGTATGCCCATGTAAGTTGTTTACATCCAAGTACATGATGTAACTTAGGCCGCCAGATGCACTGAACTATTCACGCATTCACGGGTTATTTACCTTGACGTGTCTGTTGACACCTTGGTAAAGTCCCCCGCGAATCCCTTGTTCAAAAAACAACAGCGTCCCCACATCGGTCAAGAGGTAAATGGTGACACATGTCTTTCTCAACATGGAATCCCACGAAAGCCCTGGTGTGGTGTACTAGTAGGCAGGATCCAGATCTTATGTTTCCAAGCGTACACTCTGGACTTGTTTGAAAATATCTGCAAGTAAATGGTTCAAATGGCTCTGAGCACTATGGGACTCAACTGCTGAGGTCATTAGTCCCCTAGAACTTAGAACTAGTTAAACCTAACTAACCTAAGGACATCACAAACATCCATGCCCCAGGCAGGATTCGAACCTGCGACCGTAGCGGTCTTGCGGTTCCAGACTGCAGCGCCTTTAACCGCACGGCCACTTCGGCCGGCTATCTGCAAGTAAGTACACATCTGTGTCCTTATAAGGGTTTCAGCATTCCATTAAATTAGAGATGCTAAGCTCCTGTCACACACTCACTGCGTGATCGTACATTGGATCCTATATGCCAGTGCCTCATCCTTTGTTCAAGAATGTGGTAATGTTGGGTAGTGTGGATGTGTTTGGTTTCTCCCACAAATCCTGACATTCGTATGGGAAAACCCGTTTTCTCGTTACAAGATGGAATTTAGCAACATGAGGAAATATAGCTCGATTGAAATGTAGATTATCCTGATGCTCGGTTTCAGGAAGTTTCTGAAGTGGTGCTTGCATGAGCCTCAGTGAGTCACGGTTGGTGATTCTCTTTGGAAACGACATGTATCTCTCAGTGATGTCGAGCAGGACATTAATCCAATCTTCGCTAATATCGTAATCAACCAAGAACTCAACTAGGAACTGAATATTATATCCACTTAAATTGTGGATGAAAGCGGACTTCTTTATCGTAAGGGCTGCTCACAATTATAGGAATCAACTGCATCCTTATACAGTAATTTATCCTTCCGCTTTTAGGTCATAGGACAACGATGTTATAAATATCTTTAACTTTCCTCGCAACGTTTTCAAGCTCAGAGAGCAACCATCTAGCAGAATTATTCTCAAACTACACATCAAAATGATTAAGACTACAATCATATGTGCATACAACTTGATACACCGCTGCAAAATGTATGTGTCATTCTGCGAGAGTGGTATGTGAGACATCAGAATCACCTTCACAGCTCACCAAGTAACTGAGAAGACATTCAAAGTCAGCGCACATGGCAAAAGATTCTTGCTCCATATGGTGAAAATTCCTAAATTTCAAGAATTTATTTTCCTTAGTAGGCATTTGTACATGTACCAGATCCTTCGAAGAGCAGTCTTCCAGATGCTGTGTTAATCACTCACTCATTTGAAACGAGTTCAGGTACTTCACAGAATATAGCGACACTGCATTTAATAATGGGATACCTTGGATCATTTAAGATCCTGGAAATTTCCCTTTCCAGAACACATAGGCACCCATTCATGAAAGGCATCGGGTCTCAGTGCGCCACCATTTTATCGATATGGGTAACCAAGATCAAGTCTCTAAGTGCTCCTTGTATATCAGAAAATGGTAATTATGTGTGGCATATTTGAAAATCATGGCCAATAGAATCGTATTCATATGCCTATGTCAGGGCCTGTATTTTTCTCGCATTTTTCCTGATGACGTGTAGCCAGCATCTCAATGCATGGGCTGATGATTACCCATCAGCCCTCTGATACTGTGTGCGTGAGGCGATATCATAACTGATAGATTCTGGAAGAGCAAAAACGATGCTAGCTAAGTAAAACGTGAAAAACTATAGACCCTCGTCCATGTACAGAGGCAAGTTACGTAGCAGGATACTTAGATGGTGTGGTTAAATTAATACATCATCAGACTCTTGAGATGGCATACCCAAAGATGTTGCCATTAAAGTGTAGCCAGCCATTCGCCAATGCTACAAACAGCAACAAAATGTCATTAGGTGTCGAAAATACACACACACACACACACACACACACACACACACACACGTAGAAATAACTGGCCTTTCCATTCGTAATCGTTCTTCTCTGCAACACACTCCACAAAATCCACAAATGTGTCATCATCGAAGAGGTGTGACGGTACACTGTCATGATAGACCTCCCATTCGAAATGACAGTACTTGTAGCTGCTCTGCCACTGTCGCTGCCTGACCTGTTCTTGATCATGATGATCCTTGAACAAACATTACAGCTCAATGCTAAGAGCACACTGAAGTGAAACTGAGCTTGCTGGGCTGCCTTAAATAGTCCAAGATGGCGAAGTTGTGGTAGGGTAGATTACAATCAGTACCATTCCTGCTTGCGCCAGCAGTGGATGCATGTCGCAGTGGCTCCTTAGGTAGAGTGCTACTAGCGTGTTTGTGAAATAAGAAGTCCTGAGAGATAATTTTAAAACCATTTACTTATAATCCATTTGAATAGCTGTTTTACATTTTCTAATGTACATACAAAGCAGTACTTCTCCTTTAGCCTAAGATGGTGCCGTGGAGGACATTCTTATCGTTCTAGATCTCTAACAGTGACGTTATTAAAAATATTGCGTAACCATGACGATTTCTCAGGTAAACAATCGAATCTGTAAGACCGAAATTTCGATTTAATGTCACCATATCTTCAAAAATTATTCCGTCTTCATCCCAGCTGTTGCCATGACAATATCGACTCAACTATAACCAACTTCTTCGAGTTTTCGGGCATTTTATGTCTGTGAAAGGTTAACTTGAAGCTACTGTTGTAGAAAATGTTGTGATAACTCATCCCTCATTTGTGAAGACGATAAATAAGAAATCTTTAAATACAACTCTTCATGTTCATTAAGGAAGATTTGGTCATCGACTATGATGTTAGTAGTTTGAGGTGACATTGTGAAATGATTAAGTTATTATTCTACAACTATTAATTTATAGAAGTCTCTGCACAATTCTAGTAAGTGAGCTTAGTTGTTGATCTGATGATGTAGTATTAATGTAATGCTGATGACTGTTTTGGGAAGTAGTTAGAAGCTTCAAATTCAATACGAATTTCAGTAGGACTGCTCCTTACAGATTTGTTATGTTTGGAGCAATCTATAATGACAATTGGAGCTAACTTTTTAAATTCCTTTGAACTGAGCAGAATCCCTCAATCTCTTCCCTCTCATAGTACGCAGGACAGAACCTACTATACATATCGAAAACCAGACTGTATACATTGTTAGACCACTCTTGCTGTGAGTTATCAAATGGGTAAATTCCAGAATTTAGGTATAATTCTGCGTTTGGTAAATTACGATTCTCGAATTCACTTGAACCACATTCTCAGTTCGCTTTCCTATCAGCCTGAAATGTATGAATGATAAATCGAGATGTTTCTAATTGAACTGATATTTTAGTAGACCATGATTTCATAGATGTGCTTGGACATAGAGGATTTTCCAACAGCTCCTATCATCTGAAATTTAAAGGTAGCTGAATGCCAGGTCCAAGTATTTTTATAAATTTGAAGCGTTCATCAGAGACATGAAGCATTTTCCAAATTAATTTCTGGAGCACAAAGTTGTACTCTCTTCCTTAACACCATGGATGTATGCAGTACCATACGCCCCACTTCTTACTAATGTAAGTTGTTGCTTAGGATTAACTAGAACCCTTCTCATATCCTCTAAGTACCCCACAAGCACTTCGCGATGTTCACATGCACTAAATCACTTGTACTCGTCTGCTTACGTTGATTTATCCATAAAGTATCCTGCATTTTCTGCATCACACAAGTTGCAGTTTGACCCTGTATATTTGAAGGTTTCTGTATACCTAGGTTCTTCATGTGGTCAATTTCAGCACCCTTCAGCTCATATCTTACTTCCTGCAACATAAAAGCGAATAAATTATGTGTAAGATAGGATGCTACCGTGGGACTTCCATCCTTTTTCGTGAATTTCCCCTGCCATTATATGAAACTCTTGCTTGATCATTCATCTGCATCTACATGTAGATGTAGTTGTAGATGAATGGTCAAAGTGCCCTGGTGTTGGATGACTTTGCAGACATCATCATTGTCCTCGAACATTTCTGAAGCAAAAGGTTTGAGTGAGAAGCATTCCTGACGAATGATCCGCTCATTATATTCGAGTGGAGCTGTTGTGTTGAGTTCTGACATTGTTCTTACGTTGTTTAATACCTAATCATTTAGCGAATTGCCAGTTCTTTGGTGTTAAAACGTTGTTTTTTGATTGTGAAGTGAAGTGCTCTTGGCTGTGTCTGCTGGTTTTATACTCCTGTCGCAAATGATGGAGTATCATGATATCTTCACTGGAAAAATCGATGATGATCGCTGTCGCCCACAATCCTCAACTCAAGATGATCTAATGTCTGAAATGTCACTTAGAGGTAAACGGCATTGCTGGTCGTCTCCACAATTTTATATACTGGACTGAATGTAGGGAAGAATCGGTAGGTTTAATGACTCAGTTTGTCATTGAGAAATGAATTCATCGCAACATTGCAACTGAGCTTAATTGCGTTAACTTGTAGTACATCCACTGAACGAGCTGATTCACAAAATTTATTGTAATCCTTCTGCAGAATTTCTTCCTTTGAGAAATCCAAGTGTGACCCTATTGCATTTTCCTTTTTAGTGTATTACGCGCTCGGTCGTTCTTACTTCCGTATATTAGCGTGTTGATGTTCATTCGTAGCTCAAAACCCGGTGCTGCCCATTTTAAATATTCTTTTAATTCATCAATGCCGTATGCAGCGTGAGATACTTGCACAACTTTACCATTTCCCAGATGTAGATTACAGTGTGATCCTGTGATATTAGGAATATTGTTGTACGTTTCTAAGCCTATCAGCACCCCAATTCCCTTCGCTTAGTTTGACTGTTGGTAACTAATTTGTACTTAGAACCGACGATCGGCCATTTAAAGGCAAAATGTATGGTATCACTCCGCAAGATTAGCTAATGAACTGATGTGTGTGATTGCTGTTTTTATATCTTCTCCTATGTAGCTTGCGACGGGGCGGTAAATAAAATGCGGTTGCAGAGTGTTCTCACGAATGTGCATAAACAAATGTTGGTTAAAAAATGTTATTGCAAATTTTGGCTCTCACGTAAGTCTCAGGGGATGATTTCCACACTTGGTGCATTAGTACACTTTCACACCCGCGCATTTGTTATAGTTTTTGAATCAATTATTCACTCAGACGTAAGTACAGTTTATGCTAGGGAACAAGAATTAGGCGATTATTATACTAAAATCAGTTTTTCACGACACAGTTCAATCACTATTTATTAGCGTTGTTACTTTCTTTCACACAATGAAATTAGCACTGGTGAGACGATTTACAGTTTTACTTTAATAATAATTTGACTCCGAGCACCTAATAGCAGTAATGTAATTTGCTATAAACGAAAATTACTCAATCAATTCGAACAGAACCACAAGTCCCTTTGTCCTCTTTCTTCTGACAGTTTTGGCGCGAAATCACCGTTCACCACATCTTCACTCACGACGATGTATACCTCGTAAGTCGTACTGACACAAATAATCGTAGCATTTCCAATTCACCAAATATATGCTTGCACACTTGCACTATTAAGCAATACTCTTTGTCGAAATAAATCGGCGTGAAAAAGAATTCTCAAACGACCACATGGGCCCCCACCCTCCCAAACGACTGACCAACGTCTAACCCTTGGCCAAGATGGCGTCTCGCTTATATAGGCTCGGACGTCTATCCCCCTGGTTCTGCAAGTACCAATCTCACCAGTTAAGGTTACAAATTTTGATACGTGCATCCCTCGACAGAAATAAGTTCACCATCGGAACCGCGCTAAAAAGTAAATCTTATTTACTCTGTTACATTAATTTTTAGGATTATTCTATCGCCCGTAAATCAAGTTTTAGTTTATGCAAAAATTCGCCACTTAGCGCAAATTTGTTTATTTACATATGTGCTGCAAAGTTTTAACATAGAAGTGCATATAGCACCGTTTTTAGACGTAATCTACAGCGATCTACACATTGCGCTGCTCAAAATCTTCATATCTATAATAATCAATAAATTATGGGCGATAAATGTTAATAATAATTTGCAAACAATGAAAACTATTGCAAGTTTAGTGTATAGTATAACTTAACTAGTTTAAAACACGTGTGATGCCACCCAAAATATTATATAGTGCCGTTCTTTACGTCATGAATTTTCTATTGAATTTTATTAACAATTTCCCCTCAGACTTTGTTTATTGCTCTTTACGGGCTTAATTATTTGTGAATCTTAACATATGACTATGGCACTTGATCCGCTATGACGAGACGTTTTTAATGAGTGTTCGCTCATCCGTTTGAGTTCTTATTTACTGTTTTTATTAATCTTTCAGTATTCATGATATTAACCGATTTTGAGGTTACTATAACTTTTGCGTCTCGTGACTTGAAATAAAGGTCGATCTTTCAGAAGGTGCATATTGCTGACGACATTCCACTGCCGCATCGCTTTTCACCGTAAGTTACATAGTTTTTGCGTAATGCGCGAGAAACCAAACAATGCCCCAAGCTGCAGGCCACGTGGCCGCCCGGCGGCAGAGACCATCGCACCGACCATTGCAAGTCTCGCGCGGGCGCGCCACGCGCTTCCGCGAATCGCGCACCGTGTAGCGCGCTCGCTCTCCGCAAAGCAATCCTTGCATACTAGAAATATTCATCTAGTAACGGGGTTTGTACCGCCACAAGCTCTCAGGATGAAAATGAGACATGGGTGTCTGAAGAGGTATATACTGAACTTATGGTAGCACTGAAAATTGTAGAATATGTGGTTACTGACAAAGAGGTGGTGTAATTCTTCTGGAGGCTGTAAATAATTGGATGAGACAAAGTAGTAGACCAGTGAGGTCCAGGTCTTCCTGAAACATCTAATTTTAGAATTCTGCATTCACTATATTTTCACGTAGTCTTGGGTAGAACTTTTTGAAGAATTTAAGCAAGTCTATATTTGTTAGCAGTCTGTTGGGCAGTATACTTTTTTTAATGAACAATCCAGGCCATTTACTGTGCGGTTTTAAAAATAGTCGTTCCCTAATAGCCACAGATTACAGGAATCAGCTATGTCTTTCACCTCGTCAAGCTGCTGTGGTTTTCCACAGTTTTCACTGTCCTGACGATAGTTGCCATATCGCTGCCAGAAGAATTAATTGCTGAAAACCCCGCCGAGGCTGGAATTATAAATGGAAAGATTCCTCCCGATATACCAGACACTGGTCGGACTTTAGGCATTTTGATCAGTTTCTCTTTTCAGGCTGTTTTAGCTGCCGCCAGTGGCAACTGAATTCATTTTCTTAAAAACCTTGATGTGTCATTCCTTTTCTCCTGCGTTCATAATTTGACTCAAAGTTAGCCCCATACCTAATTTAAGTTTTTGGTGCATTGATTTACCTACGAAATGTGTTGTGATATGCTGACCAGTACCGATTCCTTTCTTGAATGTATTTCCTTGGGTCAGTCGGCTAATATTCGATCAGCATCTTTACGTCCTTGGAGATCTTTATTTGCTTTGCACGCGATATTGTGACATCTACAGGCCTCGTCTGAAGTATTGATTCCCTTGTCTCCACCTCCGAATCATTTCTCAAGCTTGGTTCCAGATCAAAAAAAAAAAAAAAAATGGTTCAAATGGCTCTGAGCACTATGGGACTTAACTACTGAGGTCATCAGTCCCCTAGAACTTAGAACTACTTAAACCTAACTAACCTAAGGACATCACATACATGCATGCCCGAGGCAGGATTCGAACCTGCAACCGTAGAGGTCACGCGGTTCCAAACTGACGCGCTTAGAACCGCACGGCCACACCGGCCGACGGTTCCAGATCCACGGAAGTTATATGTAGGGCAAGAATACCACTACCCTTGCCGATATGCCTCTAATCACGCATGTTATGCAACTGCAATGTTTGAGGTTTGTGCACCTTGTTATACACCAAATCGGCAGCATCCTTCCAACCGATATGCAATGATAGGAGGCCGAGGCATTTAACTACAGCCTTCTCCACCCGTTGCCTTATGACACGTTCTACAAGGAAGACGTCTGGTTCACTGCTCTTCTGTAATTATTCTGTGTAAATACTATCAGCCATTTCATAACCACTGCTATACTCAAGATGTAAGCCAGAGAGCTTGTTCCGTGCATTTTGTAAACTGTAAATATCTGCACTGACCAGTGTGGGAGGTACAGTTTCTCAAATACTGCTTTGTGTTCAGAAAAACGTAGAAAACCACCAACATTAAATTTTTGTTTGTGTGGAACTATCATTTTAATACGACTGTAAACTACACTACTGGCCATTAAAATAGCTACGCCACGAAGATGACGTGCTACATACGCGAAATTTAACCGACAGGAGGAAGATGCTGTGATATGCAAATGATTAGTTTTTCAGAGCATTCACACAAGGTTGGCGCCGGTGGCGACACCTACAACGTGCTGACATGAGGAAAGTTTCGAACCGATTTCTCATACACAAACAGCAGGTGTCTGGCGTTGCCTGGTGAGACGTTGTTGTGATGCCTCGTATAAGGAGGATAAATGCGTACCATCACGTTTCCTACTTTGATAAAGGTCGGATTGTATCCTATCGCGATTGCGGTTTATCGTATTGCGACATTGCTGCTCGCGTTGGTCGAGATCCAATGAGTGTTAGCAGAATATGGAATCGGTGGGTTCAGGAGGCTAATACGGAACGCCGTGCTGGATCCCAACGGCCTCGTATCACTAGCAGTCGAGATGACAGGCATCTTATCCGCGTGGTTGTAACGGATCGTGCAGCCACGTCTCGATCCCTGAGTCAACATATGGGGACGTTTGCAAGACAACAACCATCTGCACGAACAGTTCGACGACGTTTCCAGCAGCGTGGACTATCAGCTCGGAGACCGTGACTGCGGTTACCCTTGACGCTGCATCACAGACAGGAGCACCTGCGATGGTGTACCCAACGACGAACCTGGATGCACGAATGGCAAACCGTCATTTTTTCGGATGAATCCAGGTTCTATTTACAGCATCATGATGGTCGCATCCGTGTTTGGCGACATCGCGGTGAACGCACATTGGAAGCGTGTATTCGTCATCGCGATACTGGCGTGTCACCCGGCGTGATGGTATGGGATGCCATTGGTTACACGTCTCGGCCACCTCTTGTTCGCATTGACGGCACTTTGAACAGTGGACGTTACATTTCAGATGTATTACGACCCGTGGCTCTACTCTTCATTCGATCCCTGCGAAACCCTATATTTCAGCAGGATAATGCACGACCGCATGTGTACAGGTCCTGTACGGGCCTTTCTGGATACAGACAATGTTCAACTGCTGCCCTGGCCATCACATTTTCCAGATCTCTCGCCAATTGAAAACGTCTGTTCATTGGTGGCCGAGCAACTGGCTCGTCACAGTACGCCAGTCATTACTGTTGATGAGCTGTGGTATCGTGTTGAAGCTGCATGGGCAGCTGTACCTGTACGCGCCATCCAAGCTGTGTTTGACTCAATTCCCAGGCGTATCAAGGCCGTTATTACGGCCAGAGGTGGTTGTTATGGGTACTGATTTCTCAGGATCTATGGACCCAAATTGCGTGAAAATGTGATCACATGTCAGTTCTAGTGTAATATATTTGTCCAATGAATACCCGTTTATCATCTGCATTTCTTCTTGGTGTAGCAATTTAAAGGCCAGTAGTGTACACCCAGTAAACCAGATATTCTCTTACAGCGATCTGTATTGTATTCTTAGTTCAAGATACAGGTTGAGCACACAGCGTATACGGTTTTTCTTTATGTGCTGTTTGAAACTTTCCCGACGTAAGACCTGCTTCATTGGTTCACGGGCGTCACATCGGATAACGTTATGGAAGTTGCACGATATTTTAACGAAACGACCGCTTGTCACCTTCAGGTGCTTACTGATGGGCTGCTGCAATGGTTCGCCAACACATACGCCGAGTCGGCAGAAAAACGCAGGAGCCAAGGGGTGGGCCTGTAACGTTATCGTAGACGAATCACACAGCACGGCGACATCCAGTGCCGCCTGACGGAGAGACGGTCCACGGTCTTCTATCGCGAGGCGGGAAAAGAGCGGCCGCAAATCGAAGCACATTGGGGCCGCGGGCAGAGAATTTGCACCCAGTTTAGGTGTGCAGACTCCGATGCCCCGTCTGTGCTGACTCGGCTTCATTCGACTGTGGCCGATTATACCTTAGAAATACTGTAAAGTTGTTGCATTAATTTGCTATGAAAGCGGTGCTGATATTCAATAAAAACGGGTTAAAAGCTGTGAGCTGTCTGGGGAAGTTAACCTTGCATTACTGAGCAACTGTTTCACCAGGTATCCAGTCTAGCTTACCAAATTCTCAACCAGACTAACATTAATTATAATCTTTTAATATTCATACGACAACCGGTGATATATATATATATATATATATATATATATATATATATATATATATATATATATATATATAAATGGTTCAAATGCCTCTGAGCACTATGGGACTCAACTGCTGAGGTCATTAGTCCCCTAGAACTTAGAACTAGTTAAACCTAACTAACCTAAGGACATCACAAACATCCATGCCCGAGGCAGGATTCGAACCTGCGACCGTAGCGGTCTTGCGGTTCCAGACTGCAGCGCCTTTAACCGCACGGCCACTTCGGCCGACATATATATATATATATATATATATATATATATATATATATATATATATAAGAGAATTTAAATAAAGGAAATAAATCAGTTTATATTTGGAAATTTATTTTAACATTGATCATTGAAATTTCAGCATATTAAACTTGAGTCATAACTAAGCTGGTGCCTTATTTAGGACTGTGAAAATGTGAATTTGTAATCTTACAGAACACATCAAATATGGAGCCAAGATTGGGAGACTGCATACAACACTGCTTTCATAAAATAACACACGAAGAACGTTGAAACATATGCAAGAGGAAATTAACCACAACCAACCGATTCAATTTTCACCCAAAGAAGTTACGTTCGTAGCACAACCCTGTCCGTCATGTAGTCACCACACACTGGTATACTAAATTCCTACTAACTCTCTGTGAAATCTTCCCGAAAAGAATAGCTGAGGGCTACTTTGATGATTTCACCACATGCTTCACGCGGTCAACTTGGTTTACACAAAGAGTGTAACTCCACAATAATTTTGATAATTAAAATAAATTAGATCGAAAAGCAATTTACAAAAGAAAAACCTCGAACTGGTTACTATCGTCTTACTATTAACCTGATGGGTCAAACAATTGTATAAGCACGTGGTACTGGTCTCACAAAGTACACCCCACGTGGGTTGAACATAAAGAAAAGTTGCTATATTGAAAAATATTGTCAAGACGAGACGTTATAATCACACGAGCATTCGCATTTAAGATTGATAATCTTAGTTAGAGTTACTGATCAACACGTGGTTCCACATTACTCACAAAGTAGTGACAAAGCAACTACCGGGAGATATTCTGAACTTCACACGCGAATTACACTGCGTTGCAATTTAAGATAACATTAGATATTTTAGAGCTAAACCTGAAATAAAGGTGATTAAATTTTCAGTTAGGCTGAACTTAAGAAATCCAAATTTTCAGTTAGGCTGAACTTAAGAAATCCATTGTCCTACGGACTTAGCAGACACGCGCTTAGCCGTAGAACTTACCACTTCAGACGCTCGCCGCGGTCGGACTGACCTGCGCTCCTACCGAGCGTGCTTCCCAAATACAAACGGAAGTGACCAGAGAGGCAGCTTCCTATACCAACATGACAAGGGACGGACAGGACCATACTAAGCATAGAAATCTCTCTGCTCTTAGAAAGCGTAGCTACCTGTTCCGACGTTGGTCCTACTGTTCTCTAGCAGACAGGCTTGTCTGCTACCATCCAGCATGCAACTACAAATACATTTGCTCATTCATCCTCTCACACAGAAGGGAAGGGGGATGACAGTATTTTATCACACGAGGTGTGGCTAGAAAAAAACCGGACTAGTACTGGTGAAACAATAAAACGAATGCAATAAGGCTGAAAGTCGCGTGGCCTGTCACGTGACTCTCGCTCCGCCTACTGCTCGAGTTTCATCTGCCTCCTGCACTCAGTCTACCCGTGGCGTCTGTTTTAAGCAGTTGACGTTTTGTCTGTGCGTCGGAAAATGTTGAGTGTACAGAAAGAACAGCGTGTTAACATCAAATTTTGTTTCAAACTAGGAAAATCTGCAAGTGAAACGTTTGTAATGTTACAACAAGCGTACGGCGATGATTGTTTATCGCGAACACAAGTGGTCGAGTGGTTTAAACGATTTAAAGATGGCCGCGAAGACACCAGTGATGACACTCGCACTGGCAGACCATTGTCAGCAAAAACTGATGCAAACATTGAAAAAATCGGTAAACTTGTTCGACAAGATCGCCGTTTAACAATCAGAGCAGTGTCTGAGTTAACAGGAGTTGACAAGGGAAGTGTTAGGCAGATTCTTCATGAAAGTTTCAACATGAACAAAGTGTGTTCAAAAATGGTTCCAAAGTGTCTCACAATTGAACAGAAGGAACGCCGAAGAATGATTTGTTCTGACATCCTGGAAAACATTGAAAGTGATTCCACCTTCTTACAAAATGTTATTACTTGCGATGAATCGTGGTTTTTTACTTACGATCCCGAAAATAAACGCCAATCGATGCATTGGAATACTCCTGGTTCTCCACGACAAAAAAAAGCACGAATGTCAAAATCGAAATTCAAGGCAATGATGATTGTTTTTTTTGACATCAAAGGGATTGTGCACATTGATTGGGTACCAGAGGGACAAACAGTGAATCAGCATTACTACATTAGCGTCCTGGCTACCCTACGTGAGCGAGTACGGAGAAAACGGAACGATTTGTGGAGAAAAAAGTCATGGATCCTTCACCAAGACAATGCCCCAGCTCCCAGTGAAGACGTTTTTGGCAAAACACAACATTCCCATCTTGGATCATCCACCCTACTCACCTGATTTGGCCCCCTGTGACTTTTTTCTTTTCCCTAAAGTCAAGTCAGCTTTGAAAGGAACTAGATTTGAGACTGTTGAAGCAGTAAAAGAAAAAGCGACGGAAGTAATGTATGGACTTACCGAAAATGATCTGCAGCATTGCTATGAACAGTGGAAAATTCGTATGGAGCGGTGTAGAGACCGAGGAGGAGAGTACATTGAAGGAGATAACATGAAATTGTAAATAATTGTAAATAAATGTTTTTTCCAGCATCAGTCCGGTTTTTTTCTAGCCGCACCTCGTATACAGTATATAAAAGAAAGCGGATGTAGGTTCCGTATGAGACTGTGTGACATGAATTACATATAAACTGTGTTTTAAAGTGTAGTAGTGTGACAGATCGTTCTTGTTTATGTGTAAAAGTAACACGTTTCACTGCTCAGTCTCCTCTCAGATAGTCAGAAACACCACAGTAAATTTAGAAGAGGAATTTATGCCGTAAATGACAACAGATTTAAGAAATTAACGTGAAAGGAATCCAACAGAAACCTTTCAACACCAATGCTGTTTCCCATGCCTTGCAACTTGAAATCCCGTGTCTTTGTTTATCAAGTTGTTACTTATATTGTTTCGACTGCTTCTTTAATGACGGTGTCCCAGTACGTTGAAGCAGACGAAAGGATCTTCCTCTCTCCGTAACTCACGCTATGTCGTGTGACAAGACAGTGTTCAGCCACAGTAGACTTTTCTGGCTGACCCAGGACTGCAGGACTCAGCGTAGCATCGCCTCCAGAAAGAGCCAGCTGATGCAGTACAACGGAAGACATCCGCGCTCCTCAAATCCAGCCAGTTTCCAGAATAGTTCAGAAAAAGGCTCTGAGCACTATGGGACTTAACATTTGAGGTCGTCAGTCCCATAGAACTTAGAGCTACTTAAACATAACTAACCTAAGGACATCACACACATCCATGTCCAAGGCAGGATTCTAACCTGTGACCATAGCAGTCGCGCGGTTCCGGACTGAAGCGCCTACAACCACTCGGCCACAATGGCCGGCAGTTTCCAGAACATCTTAAAAAGACCTTAATTATACAATCACCAATTTCACGACGATTTTATGGGCTGCCTAATATCCATAAGGAAGGGGTTCCTCTTCTCCCCATCGTGAACAATATAGGAGCCCCAACATATTACCTAACAAAACATTCGGCTTCACTTCTGAGTCATTTGATAGGGAAATGTGAACATCACATTCGAAACTCAGAAGATTTTATTCAATGACTGAAGACTTTGCGTCTCGAACCAGTCGACGTGGCCTCATTGTTCACACGCGTACCTCTGGTGGTTTCCTTACAACATACAGGAACTAAATTGGAGGAGGACATCTTACATGTATTCAAAATTGTGCTCACCTCGAGTTACTTTTTGTTTAATGAGTGATATTTTGAGCAAACTGATTCTTTGTTGCTATGGGTAGCCCTTTGTCTCCTATAGCAGCTAACCTGTTTATGGAAGACTTCCAGGAAAAAACACTTCAGTCAGCGGTGTTGAAATCTAAATGTTTCTGGAAATATGTCGACGACACATTTGTAGTTTGGCCACATGGAACAGTGACGCCTCCTGCTTATCTGGAACAACTTTACTCCCTCCATCGGAGCATTTGCTTCACCATGGAAGTGGAGGGAAATGGAGACCTCCCGTTCTTAGATGTCTTCGTCAGCAGAAAAGAAGACGGTTCATTACGTCACCGATCCATCTCAAAACAGTGGTTTATTACGGACTCTCGTTCATAGGGCTAGAGTTATCTCAGATGCAGGGAGCTTATCAGAAAAGCTTGGTCATATTCGGCCTGTGTTTGTACAAAACGTGTAGTCTGATAAACAGACCTGTAATACACTACTGGCGATTAAAATTGTTACACCACGAAGATGACGTGCTACGTACGCGAAATTTAACCGACAGGAAGAAGATGCTGTGATATGCAAATGATTAGCTTTTCAGAGCATTCACACAAGGTTGGCGCCGGTGGCGACACCTACAACGTGCTGCCATGAGGAAAGTTTCCAACCGATTTCTCATACACAAACAGCAGTTGACAGGCGTTGCCTTGTGAAACGTTGTTGTGATGCCTCGTTTAAGGAGGAGAAATGCGTACCATCACGTTTCCGACTTTGATAAGGGTCGGATTGTAGCCTTTCGCGATTGTGGTTTATCGTATCACGACATTGGTGCTCGCGTTGGTCGAGATCCAATGACTGTTAGCAGAATATGGAATCGGTGGGTTCAGGAGGGTAATACGGAACGCCGTGCTGGATCCCAACGGCCTCGTATCACTAGCAGTCGAGATGACAGGTATCTCATCCGCATGGCTGTAACGAATCGTGCAGCCAAGTCTCGATCCCTGAGTCAACAGGTGGCGACGTTTGCAAGACAACAACCATCTGCACGAACAGTTCGACGACGTTTACAGCAGCATGAACTATCAGCTCGGAGACCATGGCTGCGGTTACCCTTGACGCTGCATCGCAGACAGGAGCGCCTGCAATGGTGTACTCAACGACGAACCTGGAAGCACGAAAGGCAAAACGTCATTTTTTCGGATGAATCCAGGTTATTTTTACAGCATCATGATAGTCACATCCGTGTTTGGCGACATCGCGGTGAACGCACATTGGAAGCGTGTATTCGTCATCGCCATACTGGCGTATCACCCAGCGTGATGGTATGGGGTGCCATTGGTTACACGTCTCGGTCACCTCTTGTTCGCATTGACGTTACATTTCAGATGTGTTACGACCTGTGGTTCTACCCTACATTCGATCCCTTCGAAACCCTACATTTCAGCAGGATAATGCAAGACCACATGATGCAGGTCCTGTACGGGCCTTTCTGGGTACAGAAAATGTTCGACTTTTGCCCTGGCCAGCACATTCTCCAGATCTATCACCAACTGAAAACGTCTGGGAAATGGTGGCCGAGCAACTGGCTCGTCACAATACGCCAGTCACTACTCTTAATGAACAGTGGTGTCGTGTTGAAACTGCATGGGCAGCTGTACTTGCACACGCCATCCAAGCTGTGTTTGACTCAATACCCAGGCGTATCAAGGCCGTAATTACGGCCAGAGGTGGTTGTTATGGGTACTGATTTCTAAGGATCTATGGACCCAAATTGCGTGAAAATGTAATCACATGTCAGTTCTAGTATAATATATCTGTCCAATGAATACCTGTTTATCATCTGCATTTGTTCTTGGTGTAGCAATTTTAATGGTCAGTAGTTTACAATTCGACCGGCGCTCATTAAAGCTCAAGAACAGCTCGAAGAAACTACACCAGGAATGGTTTTCTACCCTATTTTGCTGCCGTGTCCTTTAAAATTGACAGGCTGGTCAATAAACATCGAATGAAATGTGATTTTCGGTCTCCAGCGCGATTGCAAACTATGCTGGGTTCACTTAAAGACAACCTGTGTCTAAGGAGAGCAAGGATATATAAAAACCGTGCCAGTGTTAGGAATCGTACATTGGCCAGACATATGGCGCTGTTAAGAACAGATGCGTTGAACATAGACATCACACCGGACTAAGTCTGCCAGAAAAGTCTACTGTGGCTGAACAATGCCTTGGCACGCGACACAACATGAATTACTAAGAGACAAATATCCTTTCGTTCGCTTCCACGAACTGGGACTCCGTCGTTAAGGAAGCAGTCAAAGTACGAGGGTCATTCAATAAGTAATGCCCCACATATTTTTAAAAAGCCATTAATGCAAATAGACCAATGTCCTTGTTGGTGCTTGACATTTGATGTTTGATCTGTGCGCTGGTGAAGTTTCGAACAGTTCTGGCAGATGGAAGAGACGTAGTACAGCGTCAAAATGACGTCTACATTCACCTTACAAGCAGTGTGCTGTTTTTGAATTCTTGTGTGCAGAAAAAGAAACCGTGGTGAACATCCATAAACGTTCGTGTGCAGCGTATGGCGATGCTGTAGTTGGTAGGATTACAATTGAGCGATGGGTAAAGAACGTTACAGCCTCGGGACATGCAGAAACAGAGCTCCATGAACAGCAACTCTCGGGACGTCCCGTCACAGCCACTGCTCCAGACATGCCTAATCGTGCGGATGTCATTATCCGTGCTTATCGGCGCATCACAACTTGACTATTGGCTCTATAGTTGTCGGTCAGCATTGGAAGTGCGTCTGCAAAAATCGAGACTTGGTTCAAAGTTCAAAGAGGTGTTCACGATCGGTTCCACGAATGCTCACAGCGGACGACAAGATTAAAAGAAAAGCCATTTCATCTTAATTGTTGGGGTTTAAAGATTCTCTACGGGGAACACACTTTGAGATGACGAGAGTGTCAGTCATGCAGCCAAAACATGGCTACGCCTACAGGACAAGAGCTTTTACCAGCAGAGAATACATGCTCTCCCTCAACGTTGGCGTATGGCCATAGAACGTGATGAAGACTACGTAGAAAAATAGGACATAGACAAGGCATGATGATTTTTTATCATCACCTAAACTCTTAGCAATAAATATGTTCTGAGAAAAAAAAAGTGAGGCAGTACTTATTGAACGACCTTCGTATGTATAGGTAACGACATGATTAATAGAGACACGGGATTTCAACTTAGCAAGGCATGGGAACCAGCAATGACGGTAGTAAGGCATCATCGGCTGCAGACAAACAGATCCGAGTCAACGCAGACGGAGAATCGGAGTCCGCACGCTTAAACCAGGCCACAACACTCTGCCCGTGCGCGCACTGGGCCGCGATTTGCGGGCGCGCTTTTCCCGCGTCGCACACGAGAAGTCCGTAGCCCGCTTCTCCGGCAGGGGGCACTGGAAGTCGCCGTGCTCTATGATTCGTCTAGGATGGCATTATAGCCCCACCCCTTGGGGGCCTGTGCTTTTCTAGCTAGTCAGCGTATATACTGCAGCAGCACGTGTCGGAGGGTGGTATGGGACTTCAAGTCCCACCGCCGCACCTTTAACGTGCACTTCCATGATGTTACTGGAATGACATCATTGAAGGATAGAACAATTTTACCCTTACACCAAGACAGTAAGACGCTGTACATCAACCTACAAAAAAAAAAAAAAAAAAAAAAAAAAAAAAGACAGCGCGTCAGTAAACACCCGAAGATGACAAGTAGCTGTCTCGTTGAAATATTGTGCAGCTTGCATAACAGTATCCGACGCGACACCCGTGAGCCAGTGAAAGGGTTTTTTCTTATTTACTCTACAATTTCTATTTATCCGACTATCGCTGTAATCCATAATGAAACCACCCATAGCATTTTCTCTTCTTCTTCAGTTTTTGTCAGTCATTCAAGAGATTCTGTGGCATCCCTAAATGTGTGTCTGAGCGACTGTTCACTTTCCAAATGCCCTAGACTCAGTAACCACAGTTTCTCTCTGACTGAGTTATGAGCTTCAATGACTTTATGTTTTGTCGACATGTTGTTATAAATGAAGTGATCTTGGAACAGTATACAACTTTTATACACTCATCTTTACCTTCTGTTCGATTACGTAAGCCTGTGAAGTTAATTCGCTTGTCTTCTCGTCAGTTAGACAAGTGCTTGCATTTATATCGTTGACTGACCTCAAAATATTTTGAGAAAAAATATTAAGTCTTTGATACTTTTGTTACCTTCTTCAAGTATTGCGTTTATACAACCGATGAACATCTGCTTTTTCGTGTCAACGTACAGAAAAATAATCTGTCTTGGCCTTTCATGCGAAGTTTCCCATGCTGTAACTTATAATGATGTGATTACCATTTCTTTCTTTCGCTTGTGCCTGTTTCCCACAATGACACAGGGTCGGCATGGTTAATCGGATTTGGCAAGATTAATTTAAGGCGTGGCCGGATGCCCTTCCTGCCGCTACCCCATACCCCTCCCCCCTCCTCCCAGACGGAATTAGTGTACCCCAACTGCCTGTGGCTAGTGTAATCCATGGAATAGTGTGAATGTGTTCAGATGCCTGCAAGCCGTGGAACTGAGGCGGGACGTGGAGACCTGCCCGGTATTCACCTAGTGGGATGTGGAAGACCGCCTAAAAACCACAGCCAGGCTGGCCGGCACACCGGCCTCCGTCGTTAAGCCGCCGAGCGGATTCGATCCAGGGCCAGGGCACCTACCCGAGTCCAGGAAGCAGCGCATTAGCGCTCACGGCCAACCTGGCGGTTCAATGATGTGATTACCCTGTGGTGTCTATATATACACATGCTGCCATCATCTTTTAAAAACCTCCTGAATGTTCCGCTGGTATCGACGATCATTCAGTTGCCTTGTTTTATCGGTAACTAAAAAGCTATACTGTGAAAGATTCCGGCAATCTCTAGGTAAAGTTATGAATTCAACGAATGCCATGTCGGTTCCTACAAGCGCCTCGTAAATGTATTTTGAATTCATATTATCCTGTTCGAAGGCAATAATAAGGTTCGAATTATCTCTTACTCGTTGCTTTGGGATCCTAAAATATTTCTGACGTAGGTAGAATATGTCAACACCTCTATGACGGCCAAAACAAAAGTGTTCACATATTTTATCTTCAATTTCCACTGCCGCATTGGTGAATATGAATACTGTATTAGCGTTTACTCCTTCAGGTAATGGGACATCGTCGCTTTGGATGAAAGTCTTATATGTAACACTGTCAATGTCTTAAAGTATTTCCTCGAGGGTATCTGGCCTGCAATAGTATTTTCGAATGTACGTATACATTCTTGAAGCAAAAACTCTGTGCAAGAATTAGCAGGGACATGAGTACATTCATCTTCCTGTTGTCAAATGGACCGATGATGCACACCGGTAGCAGTGAGCAATGGATTCTGTCCCTCCATCAAGTGTGGTAAATTCGTACGTACTCCCGCGGATTGACATTAATATGCTTCGAAATATTGAGCTACATCTTCCTACACGGAATTTGGAGTTTGCCGCAACAGTTCCTGTAAATTGGTTCACAATGTTTCAGAGAATCTATAATAGCGCGTCTGTCAGCTCAGTCTCTGGTCGAGTACATGGTTTATGGCGTAACTGCTATACATCAAGTTCTTGAAGGTCTGTTCCTGCACGCCAGTGGATTCAGTTATAGCATCTTCAAATGGAGTTCTAACTCTGTGGTACTTTTGTGCTTGTTAAACGAACCCGTGACGAAAGGCCCTACTCTTCTTTGGACCTTCTCTACTATCTCTAGCAATCTTAACTCGCACGGGCCCCAATCTAACAAGTAATACTCAATTAAAGATCGAACAAGGGTTTCGTAAGCTATCTCCTTTGTGGGTGGATATCTCACTCTGATACGTGTCTTTTCCTCGATTAGTTTTATATGGTCGGTCCACTTTAAATCACTCTTCATGCATAATTCTGCAGGCTTAATAAACGACAGTGCTTCCAGTTGTAGCGCCGCCACTATTTCTTGGACGTTGCTGCAGAAACTAGCAGCTCAGCCGCAGTAGTTGGTGAAGCCGTAGGAAGTTGGTTTGGCTTAAGTTGTCGGCATGCCAGTTGCAGCGACAGGGCTATTATGCATTGTGAGGGGCTCTGTGTCATACGTCACGAAACAGGTGTTATAGCATTAGTAGGATGTTGGGTTATTATGCAAACTCTCACCATAGTGACTGGGATATGTACCTTACATTTGTCGTGGTAGCTTACAACTCGCAGGTTCACACTAGTACTAGGCTATCCCCATACGAGTGGTGTATGGGAGGATGTTACCGTCGCCCTTTGATACGATAAGACCAAAAATCAGTAATGACCGACAGCTGGATTGCAATCAGGCCAAGACATTAAGAGAGGTATGGAGATGTGTGCTGAAAGCAAATACCAATGCCCTGGAATGGCCAGAGATACCGGAGAATTGCACAGGGAAATTACTGTAGTATATGGTAGGGCAATGGGTAATGTTACCAAGCCCTTATGCCCCAAAGGCGAAAACAAAAGTCTATGACAAGGACCAGAGGCCTTACAAATGATAGAGAAAACATCACCAGCCGACATCAAGCTTCAGTAACAATCTTGAACAACGGTGTTCCGGACGCTCTGGATTCACTGCTACCGGTATCAATATCCACAGCGAAGACAAAAGAGGAAAGTAGTGAGAAAAAGGGAGAACGCGAAGATGTTGCATGATCTGTGCGAAAAATACCATATGGATTAAGTCCGAGGAAACAAGGAGTAACATATTGTGTACTTTGTCTCAGGTTTTGGTGTATTTACGAAGCATTAAGGTGAGGAGGGTATAATTATCGGGAAGCAGCATGGTTTTATGAAAAATGTAATTTAAATAAGTTGTGTGACGCAATTATCGTAGTTTCCTATCTAGAGATTATGATCAGTCTATATGTAGAAGATATGTCGGGTGAGAGCAAACCTTTCTGAAGAGGGAGGGAGAGATGTTGTGGCTCACAGTTCTCAGATTTATGTGAGCCAGGAATAAGGATGAAGGGGATCCTGGCTGTGGCTGTGCTTTACCTTTTCACTGAAGATGAGATGGCCACGCTGCAAGATCAGTACCTGGAGAGCGAAGTGCTTTATACCAGACAATCATCCATGGATTCTAAGACTAGTTTTCAAGGCATGGAAGATGAATGATGAGGAGACAGGGTGATGTGGTTTCAGGTTTATGACAGAAAGCAGATAGGAAAGGTGTATTCAAAGAAGCATGGGTTGAATACGGCGGAATGCAAAAATCCTACGAACGATTATCGGGGCAAATGCAGTAACCAATAGACGTAGTGCTGCACAATTTATAATTATACAAGGGGGGTTGGTTTGATGCTGGAGGAAGGATATTGAAACTGTGTTCACATTTGCGGATGGTTATGAATTTAGAAAGCTAAACGTTGCAATGGGAAGGATGAAGGAAATGGCAAAAGTTACAAGGCAGTGTTGTAGTGGCGTAAAACGCAGTTGAGAAGTGTGGAATGGGAGGTGCTGAATAATACAGGATGGGACAATTAAAACAGGTCCGGACGAGTGGATATGATTGGACGTTAATGTATATATAACCACACCACATGTACGCCCACCACATGATCCACACCGGTTCACAGCGTAGTGCGGGCTGTGTCAGTGTGAATGGAGCAGCGCGTCGCTGACGCTGGTACTCACACTGGAGCAGCGGGTGTCTTTGTGGAAAGTCACATGACAACAGATTCGTGGAATCGGTGTGGTCAGTTGTTCGCTGAGGAGTTTAAAGGTGTCAAAGTGCCAGCTAAGAGTGCATGTAGCGATTAGTCTGAAAATGGCGTCAGGAAAAAAGCATCCGGAAACGTGTCCGCACACCAGAATATGTGAATGAAGTTCACCAATCCAACACGACGCCTGTCGCAAGACTGGCATATCACGTTGATCTTGCGGACGAATACTCCACCTGGACCTGCAGTGTGGTCGCGCCCCTAGATGCCCACCCAGGTCACTTACCTGTCAGTGTGCTATTGCTTTGTGTGGGGAACCCTTAAGTCTAAGATCTTTCGTAACAGCCCTCATAATCTTTAATAATTGCAGCAGAACATTTCGGGTGGTGTTGCAACAATTCCTGCAGTCCAGCTACGATCCGCCTTCAACAACGTGCTGACCAGGGCCCAAAAGTGCCAAGAGATGAATGGTGGTCACTTTCAACAGCTGCTATAGTCAGGTTAGTACTGTATTTCCTTTCCCCTGCTGCGTTTCTTTGTACCCTGGAACTCCGATCCCCGGGCCACTTTGTTTTGTCGTAACCTGTGCATGCTCATTACGGGACTTGAAGACTGAGACAATGCAGTAGTCATTGGCTGCCACTGTGGACTGAGATCTAGGGATAATAAAGACTCGACTAGATGTGATGAAATCGATGGTAACAGTCACAAACCTGCTACAATCATTGGCGACCAGTATTTGACATGCCTGGCTGTTACTGAAAATTTTTCTGGAAGTGAGTCACATGCATTACAGAGACAGCTAAGGGCACCGCTGTTTACACTGGAGAAATAGGAGAAATACCTGACTGGATTTCGAAAGGTACAGGAGGAGTTGGAACTCATCGCAGGGCCTAGCAAGCAAAATTTACCGCTTTGCTATCACAAAGCAAGAATGGAAGTTATGTCTGACCAAACAGGACTATATCAGTTGGTTAGGTTCACAGTGGCATGTGATCACACACAATTTAAGTGAATCATCATTCATTCTTGCACATTAAGGGGGGGGGGGGGGGAGGGCTTTAGGGAAGTTTGTACATACAAGAACAGGAAAAATCTTGCTATTGTCCGAGGATGGACAGTAGAGGAACTCCAGCACTGATAAGTGAAAGGTTTACAATCTCCCCGACTCAAGCAATCCAGACTGGCATGGGCACATGTGAAGTTCAGTTGTATATAGGCAAAGCAGACGGCTAGGGTTTTCCACGTGACATCCTAGATCCGCAACCTTACTTTCAACAATAGGACATTTTAGTGGTAGGAACAAATTGCAGCAAGCTGAATAGACTCACATGGCGAAGAGAGTGGAAGCGCATGGCAGTAGGTTATTAATTAATGGAATAGTTTGTAATGGAACAGGACCGACATTTCACCAGCCATCCGCTGTTAGAGGAATTAACAGGTTAAACACAACACAGCCACAGTTTTCCTCGATGGCAAACTTGCTAGGTATGCTCCCAACACAAAATTTGACCTATCTCAATAACATCTTGAAGCCTGATTTAATTTTCTCCCAAACTAGCTCATAGCAACCCTTGAAGGGTGTATTTCTGCGGAACAGATACTTCAGCATGTGCAGCAATATCGGGAGAAGCAACGCCGCACGGTAGTGACCTTCTTGAGTGTCACAATATCTGGCAACGTACTATATCTGATCCTGTTCTGTGCACCTGAGGTGGAAGCCGCCCGACGAGGAGATCCCCTGACGGCCGCGGTGGCCGCGCGGTTCTAGGCGCTTTAGTCTGGAACCGCGCGACTGCTACAGTCGCAAGTTCGAATCCTGCGTCGGGCATGGATGTCCTTAGGTTAGTTAGGTTTAAGTAGTTCTAAGCTCTAGGGGCTGATGACCTCAGATGTTAAGTCCCATAGTGCTCAGAGCCATTTTGAGGAGATCCCCCCCCCCCCACCCCCCCCCCCCCCCGTCCCCCACCCTCCCACTGTTTGTGCAAATCTCAGTAGACTGGATGACTAGTCGTGCATGAGATACAGAAAATGGAATTCTTGTGTGCAGCAATAGTAGTTTTAAGAAATATGTCTCCAACTACTTTACATGTACGGCAGGGCGTGGGGTGGTGGTTAGGGTTAAATGACACATGTAGAGAGATTCCATGGTGACATGTCTAGTGCAAGGTGACAATAGCGGCTGTAACTCATAGTATGTTATTGGCTTTTATGAGGACTGTTTGTTTGTTGAAAGTGAGAACAGAAGATGGAACCTACTACTTGTAAGGAAAGTCATGGGAGAATTGCAGAACATAAATGAGCTTTTAGCCAGAAGGCTAAATGCTATAAATTAAGTCCGCAGCCTCTGAATCTCGTGGTTCATGCCTCCTAGCGTTTAAGAAGAAAAACGGTAAACTTGAACAATTTGTCCATATATAATGAACTTCTTTCTTGCAAATTGGTACAGGGTGGGAAGCCGAGGGCCAGGTCTCCAAAAGGAGGAAACTATTGTAGCGGCACTACTATTTTTTGATCGTTACTCCGGAAACTAGCAACTTAGGGAGCCATAACAGCCGTAGGTAGCTGTTGTTTGCAAGCTAGTTGCAGCAGGACTGTTGTGCATAGCGAGCCAGACTAGGCCAAGTACTGCAATCCTGACAACACAACGGAAACGCAGGACTCTTGTAGGTCGAGCCAGGCAGTTTCTACTCAGCAGGGCCACGGATTTGTTGACACGAACGTGACTGGAAGCAGTACACCAGCACAAGTGGATTGCTAGCCCGTATAAATAACTATAAGTTTTAGCAGGAATATTATCAGCCTCGCATTGCCTCCCGCGACCAGAGGGCTAGGCAAGCCGACGGAGCAATTTGGGGCAAAAAGCAGCCGAATTCTGGCTTCCAGCAACACACCATCTTCGAGCAGCAACTCCTCCTTCGTAGAATGGGTCCTACTCCTCTGGCGGGAGGCCTATAAGTCCATTCCACCCGCAGCAAGATTCATCCCCTGGAGAACAGCAGATCAGATTTAGACCGATACAGTTGCTGAGCCTTCTATGGTGGTACGGCCACCTTGGTACCACGTGCCGCCGCTCGCATGGGCGCGTGATACGACACCAGAGGCTGGCATTCTGACATTCCCTGCAGTCTTCTGGCAATCTTCCCGCCGCTGGCACCGTCCGAGAGCAACCGTGCCGTTTCTGTCTGGAGGGTGTGCCGCTGGTCGAGCTCCTGGTGTCAGAATTCCTTGGTGAAGACTACACGGTCCAGTCGCCATCAGCTGGTCGCCAGCTCAACCTACACTACTGGCCATTAAAATTGCTACACCACGAAGACGACGTGCTACAGACGCGAAATTTAACCGACAGGAAGAAGATGCTGTGATATGCAAATGATTAGCTTTTCAGAGCATTCACACAACGTTGGCGCCGGTGGCGACACCTACAACGTGCTGACATGAGGAAAATTTCCAACCGATTTCTCACACGCAAGCAGCAGTTGACCGGGGTTGCCTGGTGAAACGTTGTTGTGATGCCTCGTGGAAGGAGGAGAAATGCGTACCATCACGTTTCCGACTTTGATAAAGGTCGGATTGTAGCCTATTGCGATTGCGGTTTATCGTATCGCGACATTGCTGTTCGCGTTGGTCGAGATCCAATGACTGTTAGCAGAATATGGAATCGGTGGGTTCAGGAGGGTAATACGGAACGCCGTGCTGGATCCCAACGGCCTCATATCACTAGCAGTCGAGATGATAGGCATCTATCTTATCCGCATGGCTTTAACGGATCGTGCAGCCACGTCTCGATCCCTGAGTCAACAGATGGGGATGTGCGCAAGACAACAACCATCTGCACGAACAGTTCGACAACGTTTGCAGCAGCATGAACTATCAGCTCGGAGACCGTGGCTGCGGTTACATTTGACGCTGCATCACAGACAGGAGCGCCTGCGATGGTGTACTCTACGACGAACCTGGGTGCACGAATGGCAAACCGTCATTTTTTCGGATGAATCCACGTTCTGTTTACAGTATCATGATCCGAATTTGGTGACATCGCGGTGAACGCACATTGGAAGCGTGTATTCGATATCGCCATACTGGCGTATCACCCGGCGTGATGGGGTGCCATTGGTTACACGTCTCGGTCACCTCTTGTTCGCATTGACGGCACTTTGAACACTGGACGTTACATTTCATATGTGTTACGATCCGTAGCTCTACACTTCATTCGATCCTTGTAAAACCCTGCATTTGAGCAGGATAATGCACGACCGCATGTTGCAGGTACTGTACGGGCCTTTCTGGACGCAGAAAATGTTCGACTGCTGCCCTGGCCAGCACATTCTCCAGATCTCTCACCAATTGAAAACGTCTGGTCAGTATTGGCCGAGCAACTGGCTCGTCACAATACGCCAGTCATTACTCTTGATGAACTGTGGTATCGTGTTGAAGCTGCATAGGCAGCTGTACCTGTACACGCCATCCAAGCTCTGTTTGACTCAATGCCCAGGCGTATCAAGGCTGTTATTACGGCCAGAAGTGGTTGTTCTGGGTACTGATATCTTAGGGTCTATGCACCCAAATTGCGTGAAAATGTAATGACATGCCAGTTCTAGTATAATATATTTGTCCAATGAATACCTGTTTATCATCTGCATTTCTTCTTGGTGTAGCAATTTTAATGGCCAGTAGTGTTTGTCACGTTCCCACCACACGATGACAGGGCCGCCGCACTACGACGCTGTGAATGTATTCGCATGAGGTTCAATAAAATATTTTGTTTTAGACGGTATTTATATCAGCTGGCATCGACCTGTATTCTCTCCTCGACTCACCGCTGCAACAAAGCTTAGGACAGAAGTGGCTCATCAACTCGGGTTCACTTTAAATTGACAGTTCAGCAATCGCGCAATCGTACAGTAATGAGATTTTCTCCTCTTTAAACATAGTTAGTTACATTGTTTATGTTGAGTATCAGCTGCAAAACCCTGCACCAAGTGGTGATTCACTGAAGGGCTCCATTAATTTTGCTACAGGTTTCTAGCATTGCACCTTCTCTATGTAACATCATCATCTGTGAACAGCCTTCCGACGTTATCTGCTAGACGTAGTGAGACCAGTAATGGCTTTATAATACTCTCCTGGGGTAGACACGTACTTATTTTTACGACTAAGAATGACGCTTCATACTCCACACTACTGTTTGTGAAAATTCTAACACCGAGAACGAATTATGTGCAGTATTACAAAATCAGATGTTCCGTAGAACAGTGGAAAAGTAAGAAGTGATATACAGAGATGTGTTGTGCACGTTGGCCCGACAGTGCCCTCATTTATGTGATGCAACAGCTCATTGTTATGACATGCTCAGTCAGCGCAGAGCCATCATACGAAGCGGAGACGATGAAGGGTTTAATATCAGCATGAGATTGACTTCGAACAGGGAATGATGGCTGGTCTCTGGAAAACCGGATTGTACCGTAACATTGCGGTTCGTACAGGGCACCCTGCTACGGCAGTGCATGCAACTTTGTGGAGCAGTGGACAGAAAAGGATCCTACACAGCGAGAAGTGGATGCTAGACCACACAGTATGAACACAGCGACGAATGTCTTGTCCTCATGGTCGTCACCGACAAAAATCTTGGTACACAGGGTTGGCTTACACGACGTTGGTGCTCTGCAACGGGTTTGGGCATGTCTGCGTCGATGAATCGACATCATCTGTTGAGGATGGGACTGGTGGTACGCGTTCCATAGCGTCCGCTTCCATCAGCCGGTTACCACCAACATCTCAGCCTGCTATGGGAATGTGACTGTCGTCACTGAAGCGCTGAGTGGCGAAGTTTAGCTGCTTGTCCTACAGGGATGGCTGCGTACGTGTTAATTCAAAAAATGGTGCAAATGGCTCTGAGCACTATGCGACTTAACTTCTGAGGTCATCAGTCGCCTAGAACTTAGAACTACTTAAACCTAACTAACCTAAGGACATCACACACATCCATGCCCGAGGAAGGATTCGAACCTGCGACCGTGGCGGTCACGCGGTTCCAGACTGAAGCGCCTACAACCGCACGGCCACACCGGCCGGCGTACGTGTTAGTCACTACCGTTGTACACACAGTTGAGCACACGGCATTGTTGAGTGAATCATCTGGTAAACGTGAAATGTTATGGTGTGGGGCATCATTGGCTGTAACACGCGATCTCACCTTCTAAGGGCCGGCCGGAGTGGCCGAGCGATTCTAGGCGCTACAGTCTGTAACCGCGCGACCGCTACGGTCGCAGGTTCGAATCCTATGTCGGGCATGGATGTGTGTGATGTCCTTAGGCTAGTTAGGTTTAAGTAGTTCTAAGTTCTAGGGGATTGGTGACCACTGCAGTTAAGTCCCATAGTGCTCAGAGCCATCACCTAAGTATTGAAAACAACCTGAGCAGCAGCTTTACATCAGGGAGGCTTTAGGGCCTGAAGCATTGCCTCTCCTACAGGCAGCTCCACCTGCCATGTTTTAGCAAGACAGTGCTCGGCAAAAGTGTGGCGACAAATTTGCAAGTCTTCTTCGAAGAATGATGGGTTCATCTGTTTCCTTGGCCAGCACGTTCGCTTATTGAACATGCCTGGGATATGGGCAGCCGGCAGCTTGTTCCTTCAGGTCCTCCTCCATCCCCTGTCAAAGTTTTGTGGACTCGCCTACAGTGAGTGTGATAGTGTATTTCCCAGCAGCGTATCCAGGCCCCCTTCCTTTTCATGCCACGACGTCTAGAGACTCTGACTGCTGCACGTGGTGACTTTAAACAGGACTGTATTCCCACACTCACAGTACATGTTTAGTTCTGGAATTTTAATCATTTGTCTATTGTCATGTCCCTAATCTGTGGAGTAAGTGCCATTGTAAACACATGTCTCCTTCCTGGTGTTGCAGTTTTCACAAACAATAGTGTATTTGTTAGAAATTTATCAAGCTGGTCTAATATTCCGTGCGGTTGTATTCTGTTCATTAAGCGACACAGCGGAACTGAATCCGCCTTCCAGAAGTCAAGGAACACAACATCAACGTGGGCGCCTGTATCTGCTACCTTCTGGATCTCGTGGGCGAAAGGAACAAGGTGAGGTTCACACGATAAGACGCACGTATTACATTTGAGACAGGGTTGCAGGCTGGAACTCTGTTCCTGGAGATGATTACATTTGTGAGGGAGAAAAACTGCCGTCTTGCTAACAAGTTTTTGAAAACCAAGTGCACTGCGAAGATCTGTCGCCGAGCGTAAGAACAAGCCGTTTCAAGAGTAGCGATGTAGCTACTAGTGCGACCAGAACGGTGAGGCAGGTTAGTTAACAGGTGGGAGGGTAGGAGGGGAGTGCGACATCGACACATGCGTAAATATAAAAAGGGAAAGGATCCGCCTGAGTTCCCTAAGTTCGTCAAAACGATCGATGAAACCCGAACACCTTTATTGAGAATTTTAAAAACGAACTTGTACACAGAATTTCAAAATGGACATGTACAGGAATAACCTGAAAAGTAGTTCTAGGCGCCTGCAGGCAGGCAACCCCTTGACACCCCTCCAACGCTGGTTAACTGCCTGCAGGCACCTAGAACTACTTTTCAGGTTTTCCCTGTGCAGGTTCATTTTGAAATTCTGTGTACAAGTTCATTTTTAAAATTCTCAATAAGGAAGGGGCGGGGCGAGGGGAGGGGACGGTTGCCACTGGGAGTATTGTCGAACTTAGGGGTCTTAGGCGAAAATTTGCCGTTTTATTCACGCGTATCTCTACGGCGCAGCTCCCTGTCATCACGCCGCATGGGGACGCAAAACGTAAGTGCTGAAAGACCATGAACATACTTTGCTGCTTCGAATTACGTTCAACTTTCGTCGAATGGTTTTGAACGGTCCCTAGAGGTTACAAGTTGTACACGAGGGTAAAGATTGCAGCACTCCAAAGGGATACGATCATGTTAGAAAGGGATGCAGCCACACAATTTCCTTAGAGAAAAGTTGAAACGTCCGGGGGCTTGAGCAGTGGGAAAGATTATGAAGAATGTCGCACTGTTGCTCATTGCACTGCAAACTACCGTTTTCGACAGAGTTGTGCGTGGGAATCAAGGCCACAAGAAAGGGGTCGTTTCATTGCCGCTCTTTATGCCAAGCTCTCAGGCCTCATCGCGTCAGTTCCGAGCGGAGTTGTGTCTAAAATGTTTTCCTCGGTCACTCATAAGAAAAGTGCATGATTTCAGAGCTGGGCGTCATGGTTTCGACCTCCCTCGCACAGGCATAACAAGAATGGGTAAACATGGGTAAGAGGGTCTATGATGACCTTCCCACCGTGTGACAAGTCCACGGTAGCGTTGGGCAGAATTGTGGTTAAATTTGGTGTCAATGTGATATCATATACCCACCTTTCACATCACATGAACTTCTGACCTCTGCTGTTTTCCGTACGTATCGATATTTGCTGTTTGAAGCGTCCTCGAGCTCGAAGTTCAGTCGAAGGGCGCAACGTCTTTGCACCATTATAGAGGAAGGCTGAACGCACCTTTGACCCAAATTTAAAACTTGTGCCGCTCAATGGTAGACACTCATGGGATCAATGGACTGTAAAATGACAAGTAAAATAGGCTGTGAGAAGAGCCAATGAGAGGAATAGTAAGTTGCACATGAAGTTGAGCAGTTGAATGGACATTAAAGTCAGCAAGCATGATAATTATGAAAATTCCTAACAGACTGAAACTGTGCCGGACCGTGACTCGAACTCGGGGCCTTTACCTTTCGCGCGTAAGTGCTTCACCGATTGAACTAGCCACGCACGACACGTTCGTAGTATATAATTCTCTCTTCGTCCTGTCCCCATGTGCATTTCGCCATTTACTCCGTCCCCTGTGAAGTCATGGCTGGAAAGGTCCAAGCCTGAGAAATGAATAACAAATATTTAATAAACCTCATTCCCTGGATTGCGGTGCAAGAGTTTCAGTATTAATTTTCGTTGAGCTTTACAAATAATTCATTTAGCCAGATTTAGGTAACTGGCACATGTTGGAACTGATGAATAGCAAGACTTTCTCAACTAAATTAATAAGAATCGTTTCCAAAAGTCTATGGCGTAAGGCAAAAGTGTGATCCGAAAAACAAGAAATCAATTACGAATAAGAAAGAGGAATAAAGGAAGACAAGTTTTAAACTGAATTAAGTGTTTACAATTACTTACAAATTTGTTTAACATTCAATATATCTCCCTGTCACAATTTCTGGCATCATTAACATTCTTTTGAAGCACAGTGAACGTAAATTTATATTTTTATAGACTATAATAATTATATTGGTATTAGCTGTATAAATATTGTGTGTATATTTCCAATATAATCCTCTCACCGCCCTCATTGAGAGACTGTATTTAGTTTCCTTTATCACGTTGAGGCGTAGCACCGTATAAAGGTCCTGCCTTGGAGGCGGTTAAGTGGGAGATGGGTCTCTGAGGTGGACGCGAGACTGGACGCGCACGTAGTTTATGTATCAGCCGACAGAGGACAATATTGGATAGGGGGACTGTGATTTTAGTTTCGATTATGCCCACTAGACTGAACTAAAGTAATAGAATGTTTTTCATAAACTGTTCTAGTACTTTCATAAAGTGTTATTATGTCTTTTTGTGTATGTAAAATGCTATAAATGTGTTTTAGCAGTATGAATGACGCGTAAGTGTGGTTTAAGGTTAATATGAAGATAATTGTTTAACTAGTTATGTAGTAGGATTTAATGTGGGAACATTTCGAAGAAGTATTGATATGGACAAAGGGGATTTTTGTAGAATAGATTTGTAAAGTAAGTTTATGGTAAAGGGAAGGTTAATTCAGGTATAAATAAAAATAGTCCACAGCTCGTGGTCGAGCGGTAGCGTTCTCGCGCCCGGGTTCCCGGGTTCGACTCCCGGCGGGGTCAGTGATTTTTTCTGCCTCGTGATGACTGGGTGTTGTGTGATGTCCTTAGGTTAGTTAGGTATAAGTAGTTCTAAGTTCTAGGGGACTGATGACCATAGATGTTAAGCCCCGTAGTGCTCAGAGCCATTTGAAATAACAATAGCAAATAACTTTATGCATAAGCAAAACTTCAGCATATTAGATAGTTACGTCGGTAAAAAGTGCAGTCGTTAGGTTGAATATTTTGCCATTGGTTACTGATGAAAAGCGCGGACTGACGCGGGAGAATGTTGTTTTGCTATTGGCTGTTGAGTAAACTGACCAATGGTAAACCAATATTCTTCTCGCGCCTTTCTCTGCTGGTAGAGAAGACTCAGAGTATTCTAAGGAAGAGTGGGAGCCTAGCCATGAAACAGTTCGGACGTGTGTAGTAGTAGTTCCGATGCAAACGATAACTTGCCCGATCTAGCAGTGTTTCGTACACCAAAAGTATGGTAAAGTGACGGCATAATTATTCCGATGGGCGTGTAGAAATTTCGGAATTTTTAAGCGAATTTTGTGATGAGAAAAGACATAAATACCGCGTGGCGTATTGAGCAGGTCGGTGGCTAGAAACTGTGGTTGCATTTGGTACCGACAGACTTAATATTTGGCGAGCATTATCAATAAAAACAATAAGTATTTTTGTAGCTATTACGTTTTGGGGAAATGCAACACCATAAATTTGCTAACGTGAGTATAAGGGATTGTGAGTGACTGTGTTAAGACTAGCATGGGCTTGGCAGTGATACTTGTTCACCTAAGTTTCAGAATATATTAATTGAGGACAAAATTTCCAAACTTTCATTTGTGTGAAAGCTTTCTCCAGAAACGTAGATTAGTGACTTAAATTGCAGCCTGGTTGACGTCGAAGTACAGTAGGTTTCACTCGGCTTTCCTACTGATGATCTGCTGAGACAATGTTCACAGGTCCGTCGTAAAGGGACGGAAAGAACCGCGCCGCCGCAACGTCTGTAAGGTATTTTGTGTATTTTCAGTGCATATTACAATTTTTACTCCATATTAATGAGCCGGAATGTTTGAAATCCAGGACCATCCACAAGTGATCTGGCTGCCGTAAATAATGGCTCGTTTACCAACGAGAAGGGTGAGGTCCAGGAAACCCCCATTACTCTTAAGAGAGTACTACTAGACAGAGACTTTAACATGAGAGTCTGTCAGGACTTTCTGTATGAATAGAGCAATTCCTCACGCCCTTAGTATGACATTGGTGCTCTGAGTCAGGCCGACCGGAATGGCCGAGCGGTTCTAGACGCTTCAGTCTGGAACCGCGCGACCACTACGGTTGCAGGTTCGAACCCTGCCTCGGGCATAGATGTGTGTGATGTCCTTAACTTAGTTAGGTGTAAGTAGTTCTAAGTTCTAGGGGACTGATGACCTCAGAAGTTAAGTCCCATAGTGCTCAGAGCCACTTCTGAGTCAGACAGTTGATCATATTGTGACTGGCAGTAACATCAGAACACAGCCAGGACCAAAAACAACTCTTTATGACATGAAGGATGCTGCAAGTTTCTGGCTGATGACTTGAACATTAATATACAATGATTTCACTATCCAGCGAAATTTGCACTCATATGAAACTTCCAGGCAGATTAAAACTGTGTACTGAATCGGGACTCGAATTCCAGACCTTTGCTTTTCGTAAGCAAGTGCGCCACCGACTGAGCTACCCGAGCACAACTCGCGAGGCTTCCTCATAGTTTTACTTCCGCCTGTATCCTGTCTCTACCGTCCAAACTTCACGCAACGAAGCAGAACTATAATGGGTGAACTTGTTTGTCTGGATCAAAACGTAAAAATTGACGACAACTGATGAAAGCGGTGTCAATTGAAGTCACAAGCTGTACAATAGCATTACTAGCACTACCAGAGGTTACTCTGTTTTCTATAATAGTAATACTAGCACTTAGTTCTTCTACTTGTATTTCTACTGCTTCCACATTGTCAGAACATCTTTTGTTCACATCCACACATAATTTCTCACAATTAGATTTTACTTTCTTAATATCTTTTTGACAAGCATTTACTCTACTAGTTACTTCTACAAATCTATCGGAGCAAAGTTTGGATTCGTTGCCTATTCTTTCTGACAACCTCCCTTCCAGAAGTTCATCTGCGGTTTTGAAATCTTTGCTAACTTTGTTAATTTCGCTTTTCAAAGTACTATGCAGTTTATTTAACTGTTGCCCTACCTTGATTTTCAGATCATGATGATTAGCATCAATTTTATATTTTAAACAATTCAGTTTTGAGGTCATTTCATGCCTTAATGCTTTATTACTATCCTATAACGCTTTACTATTGGCTTCATCTTACTGTTTAGTACTGTATTACTATCCTTTAACTCCTTACTGCTGGATTCAGTCGTACTGCTTAGTTCTTAAGTACTATCCTTTAACTCTTTACTACTGGATTAAATCCTACTGTTTAGTTCTTTATTGCTATCCCTCAGTTCTTTATGATTTGATTCAAGTTTAGCGAACAGTTTGGAGCCTCTACATTGCCACATGGCATGTCCACTGGTTTTAAAGGAGTTTCTCGCATTTCCTGACTTGGCTGAATTTCAGACATACTGAGCTCAGTTTCATTATCTGATAGTGTCATTAATTCTATCTTCTCCTTTTGACCTCTATTTCAATTACTTAGTCATAAGGAAATGGTTCTAACGTTGTAGAATCATTGAAATTCAAATCATATTCTACTTTTGACAAATCAAACTCCGCTTTTCGATTTATTGGTTCGACGGAACCATCCTCATTAAAGTCAGTTTCTGATTCTGAGGATTCATTGTCAGAGACTGGTTCTCCATTATTAGCAGCCTGCTAGCAGCAACTAACAAATACTTTAAATATTCTTGACTTAATTGCTTGACCTCGGCGAATGGTGGCGGCGCGGTGTACCAGCAAACGTGATGCGACGCGTCGCGACGTAATGCAGACAGCAGCAGCAGCATCTGTGGCGATGAGGATGACGGCGGGAATCGCCTACTGCAGTTGCTCCAGAGGGGGGGGGGGGGGGGGGGGGGGCACTGGTGAGCACACGCAGCAGCTTGCGGGTGTCCCGCCGATCCACGCACTCTGTGATGACGCACCATCTTCTTCTGACCTCAGCGCCGGCAGCATCCGTGATCTAGTGTTGTCTTCCTCCCGCCCGCCTACCGTCAAAATCGAGGTTACTGTGTCCGCGGTCCTGGTCTTGCGGTAGCGTTATTGTTTCCCGCGATCGGGGTCCCGGGTTCGATTCCCGACGGGGTCAGGGATTTTCTCTGCCTCGAGATGACTGGGTGTTGTGTGTCTTTCATCATCATTTCATCCTCATTCACTCGCAAGTCGCCGTAGTGGCGTTAAAGAACTCGTGCAGCGGCGGCTGAACCACCACGCGAGGGATCTCCCCGCCACTAATGCCATACGCTCATTATTATTATTAAGGTTACTGTGGCTAACATTTACAGTTTATTTTCCACACTGGCACTGTTAGTGCCTACCGAGCCCGTTGTTTTCTACCGATCACTTTCACTGTTCAAGTTTCCTGGCCGATGCGCACCATGTGTGGGGCGGTGGGTTGATAAACACATTAAAAACAGAGGCCAACGATGGAGGAACTATTTTTTCCTGAAAATACCTTATTCTTATGTTTTTTAGGGTGGGAAAGCCAAATATGATACTTAAAAAACTGTATCACCCACCATTTCTTCACATTTTACAGTTAAATTTATTATTTTTGAAGACTTTAACAGCTTTTATATAGTTAAAATGATTTAAAAAGGAGATGTAATGAATGTAGACGACGTTGGAGGCACTGCAGAAAAACATTTGCTGGCAAAAAAGGTCGATTCTACTTTTGTGTTAACAGATGGTATTTTGTTTGCTGTCAACCTAATCTCACTTTCCTTTAGATTTACTGTTCCTATGATATGGAGGGAGCCAAGAAATCATTCCAATGACTGCTACTTTTGCAGTGTTGATATTACTGGTCATAATTCGAAAAACAAGAAGGTAATAAGCTACCATAACCTTCCGTCCGACATCCGACCAGTAGGGCATGGTGTAGAACTGCCGGTTCCTGAACCACGAGATGGTTTAAATTCTATTCCAACAGAAGTATTTTCTGATGTAAAGTGTGATTTAGATGAACCAGATGATGATGAATTCCATTGTACTACAGAAAGTCTAGAGCCCAAATCTTTACTCAGACTGAGCTTAACGGTTTGGTTGGGGATCTGGGCTTAACGAAAGAAAAAGCTGAATTGCTTGCCTCAAGATTAAAAGAAAGACCTTATTGGCAGTTGGAACTACCATATACATGTACAGAAAGAGAGAGCATCAATTTTCCAAGTTTTTTCAACAAGAAGGTGATTCAGTGTACTGCCAAGACATTCCCGGTCTGATGAATGAGTTTGGTATCGAATACAAAAAGGAAGCCTGTGGCTGTTTATTGATTCAGCCAAAACTAGTTTAAAGGCTGTTTTATTACACAATGGTAACATGTACGTATCTATACCTGTTGGACATTCTGTACATATGAAAGAAAGCTAAGAAAATCTAGAAATAATGCTAAGTAAAAAAGGCTATTCTGCTCATGGTTGGATGATATGTGGCGATCTAAAAGTAAAATGCATGCTCCTTGGTTAGCAAGGTGGCTTTACCAAGTTTCCAAGTCTCTTGTGTGAATGGGACAGTAGGGCTAGGGATCAACACTGGTGCAGAAAGAACTGGCCTGTAAGTGAGTCTTTAATACCTGGTGAGAAGAACATTCTACGTAAAAAATTTGCAGATACAAAGCGTACTCCTAACACCTCTACATGTAAAGTTAGGCCTAATGAAACAGTTTGTACAGGCTTTGCCTAAAGATGGATCATGTTTTAAGTATCTCTTCCAAAATTTTCCACACCTTTCAGAAGCTAAACTAAAAGAAGGCGTCTTTATCGGACCTGACATTAGAAAATTGATGTTTGATGTTAACTTTGAATCCACAATGACCTTAAATGAGAAAGAAGCACGGGTATCATTCAACCATGTTGTGTCAAAGTTCTTAGCACATGCAAAAGACCCAGAATATGTTTCTACTATAGCTACAATGTTAAAGAAGTTTAAAAATTTAGGATTTTAATGAGTCACCTTGATTACTTCCCGGACAATATGGGCGATGTTAGTGAGGAGCAAGGTGGGCGTTTTCACCAGGACATTAAACAGATGGAAAAACGCTACCAAGGCCGCTGGAACACCAACATGATGGGGGACTACTGTTGGTCACTTCACTGAGAAGTACAGTAAGCGACTCATCGTAGAAGAAGCTACACAAGAAGCTTAAAAGAAAAAAGAGAAAGAAAATATAAACCAATTCCAGTTGACAAGTGAAATCTCTTTTAACATATATCATTGTTTTTAATAGCTTACTGTAAATGCAAACTATGCTTATGTTGTAACAAAGCGTTTCATTAATTTTACCGTTCACAGTAGCATTGGGGTTTTTATACTATATAACAAAAAGCATATTCCTCGAAAACTATGGGTGATACAAAAAACCTAAAGCTAGATTTGGATTCAGCACATAAAAATCTATAAAGATCAGCTATCAAAGTAAAAAAGTTTTTAAAAAAATTTTTTCGTGGGCCTGTGTAATCATTCAGTAGTCATAGGAGAAAATTGTAATTATTGTAAATATTGTTCACCGTCTTTTACGAGAGCCTGGCAACTACTTCTGTGGTCAGCCGGAAAGCGGCGGAGAACATACTGACCATAGTTCTCAGTCTGCAAGTCCACATCCTTGTCAAGCCTGCTGAAAGAAATGTTTCTGTTCTCTATTTGCTCAGCGGGATGAGGACTATGATTATAAATGAAGATTTTGAGTTCTAGTTGATACATTTGTTTGGTAAAGTTTCACACTCACATCATCTACATCTACATCCATACTCCGCAAGCCACCTGACGGTGTGTGGCGGAGGGAATCTTGAGTACCTCTATAGGTTCTCCCTTCTATTCCAGTCTCGTATTGTTCGTGGAAATAAGGATTGTCGGTATGCCTTTGTGTGGACTCTAATCTCTCTGATTTTATCCTCATGGTCTCTTCGCGAGATGTACGTAGGAGGGAGCAATATACTGCTTGACTTCTCGGTGAAGGTATGTTCTCGAAACTTCAACAAAAGCCCGTACCGAGCTACTGAGCGTCTCTCCTGCAGAGTCTTCCCCTGGAGTTTATCTATCATCTCCGTAACGCTTTCGCGATTATTAAATGATCCTGTAACGAAGCGCGCTGTTCTCCGTTGGATCTTCTCTATCTCTTCTATCAACCCTGTCTGGTACGAATCCCACAATGGTGAGCAGTATTCAAGCAGTGGGTGAACAAGCGTACTGTAACCTACTTCCTTTGTTTCCGGTTGCATTTCCTTAGGATTCTTCCAATGAATCTCAGTCTGGCATCTGCTTTACCGACGATCAACTTTATATGATCATTCCATTTTAAATCACTCCTAATACGTACTCCCAGATAATTTATGGAATTAACTGCTTCCAGTTGCTGACCTGCTATATTGTAGCTAAATGGTAAGGGATCTTTCTTTGTATGTATTGGCAGCCCATTACACTTGTCTACATTGAGATTCAATTGCCATTCGCTGCACCATGCGTCAATTCGCTGCAGATCCTCCTGCATTTCAGTACAATTTTTCAATGTTACAACCTCTCGATATGCCACAGCATCATCCGCAAAAAGCCTCAGTGAATTTCCGATCTCATGCACAAGGTCATTTATGTATATTGTGAACAGCAACGGTCCTACGACACTCCCCTGCGGTACACCTGAAGTCACTGTTACTTCGGAAGACTTCTCTCCATTGAGAATGACATGCTGCGTTCTGTTATCTAGGAACTCTTCAACCCAATCACACAATTGGTCTGACAGTCCATATGCTCTTACTTTGTTCATTAAACGACTATGGGGAACTGTATCGAATGCCTTGCGGAAGTCAAGAAACACAGCATCTACCTGTGAACCCGTGTCTATGCCCCTCTGACTCTCGTGGACGAATAGTGCGAGCTGGGTTTCACACGATCGTATTTTTCGAAACCCATGCTGATTCCTACAGAGTAGATTTCTAGTCTCCAGAAAAGTCGTTATACTCGAACATAATACGTGTTCCAAAATTCTACAACTGATCGACGTTAGAGATATAGGTCTATAGTTCTGCACATCTGTTCGACGTCCCTTCTTGAAAACGGGGATGACCTGTGCCCTTTGCAAATCCTTTGGAACGCTACGCTCTTCTAGAGACCTTCGGTACACCGCTGCAAGAAGGGGGGCACGTTCCTTCGCGTACTCTGTGTAAAATCGAACTGGTATCCCATCAGGTCCAGCGGCCTTTCCTCTTTTGCGCGATTTTAAATGTTTCTCTATCCCTGTCGTCTATTTCGATATCTACCATTTTGTCATCTGTGAGACAATCTAGAGAAGTCTTCCTCTGTGAAACAGCTTTGGAAAAAGACATTTAGTATTTCGGCCTTTAGTCTGTCATTCTTTGTTTCAGTACCATTTTGGTCACTGAGTGTCTGGACGTTTTGTTTTGATCCACCTACCGCTTTGACATAAGACCAAAATTTCATAGGATTTTCTGCCATGACAGTACATAGAACTTTACTTTCGAATTCATTGAACGCCTCTCGCATAGCCCTCCTCACACTACATTTCGCTTCGCGTAATTTTTGTTTATCTGCAAGGCTTTGGCTATGTTTATGTTTGCTGTGAAGTTCCCTTTGCTTCCGCAGCAGTTTTCTAACTCGGTTGTTGTACCACGGTGACTCTTTTCCATCTCTTACGATCTTATTTGGCACATACTCACCTAACGCGTATTGTACGATGGCTTTGAGCTTTGTCCACTGATCCTCAACACTATCTGTACTTGAGACAAAACCTTTGTGTTCAGCCGTCAGGTACTCGGAAATCTGCTTTTTGTCACTTTTGCTAAACAGAAAAATCTTCCTACCTTTTTTAATATTTCTATTTATGGCTGAAATCATCGATGCAGTAACCGCTTTATAATCGCTGATTCCCTCTTCTGCATTAACTGTTTCAAATAGTTCGGGTCTGTTTGTCACCAGAAGGTCTAATATGTTATCGCCACGAGTCGGTTCTCTGTTTAACTGCTCAAGGTAGTTTTCAGATAAAGCACTTAAAAAAATTTCACTGGATTCTTTGTCCCTGCCACCCGTTATGAACGTTTGAGTCTCCCAGTCTATATCCAGCAAATTAAAATCTCCACCCAGAATTATAACATGGTGGGGAAATCTACTCGAAATATTTTCCAAAGTATCCTTCAGGTGCTCAGCCACAACAGCAGCTGAGCCAGGGGGCCTATAGAGACATCCAGTCACCATGTCTGAGCCTGCTTTAACCGTGACCTTCACCCAAATTATTTCACATTTCGGATCTCCGTCAATTTCCTTCCATACTATTGCACTTCTTATCGCTATAAACACGCCTCCCCCTTCACTGTCCAGCCTGTCTCTGCAGTATACATTCCAATCTGAGTTTATAATTTCATCACTGTTTACATCTGGTTTCAGCCAACGTTTTGTCCCTAGTACTGTGTGGGAAATGTGACCGTTTATTAATGAGAGCAGTTCTGGGACCTTTCTATAGACGCTCCTGCAGTTTACTATTAGCAGATTAATATTGTTATTCCCTGTTGCAGTTTGCCTACTCCTACCTTGCCGCGTCTCAGGAGGCGTCTTGTCGGGCCTAGGGAGGGAATTCTCTAACCTATAAAACCCACATGTGCACTCCACACGTACTCCGCTACCCTTGTAGCCGCTTCCTGCGTGTAGTGCGCGCCTGACCTATTCAGGGCGGCCCTACATTTCTCCACCCGATGGCGGAGGTCGAGAAATTTGCACCCCAGATCTCCGCAGAATCGTCTGAGCCTCTGGTTTAAGCCTTCCACTCGGCTCCAAACCAGAGGACCGCGATCGGTTCTGGGAACGATGCTAAAAATAGTTAGCTCAGATTCCACCCCGCGAGCAAGGCTTTCCGCCTTCACCAACTCCGCCAACCGCTTGTAAGAACTGAGGATGATCTCTGAATCCAGATGGCAGGAGTCAGCAGGAGTCATTGGTGCCGACATGAGCAACAATTTGCAGTCGTGGGCACCCAGTGCTCTCTATCGCCGCCGGCAGGGCCTCCTCCACATCTCGGATGAGACCCCCCGGCAAGCAGATACAGTGCCCTTCTTCCCCGACCATTGTAATATTCATTATGTTCAAACTGACAGCAAATCTCTCTGTCCTAAACAGCAGTATGAGCAGTTCAGAGGCGATCCCTACGGTAAGTTCCTAATAAATTATCTTTCGCCCTGACCACTGATAAACAAAATAAATGTTCGCGACAAAAGTGGAAAATAATTGTCACTACTTGCCACTCGGATTTGTTAACATTACGGGCGGCACAATAACAGCAACTTTTGCGAAATCTAAGCGATCCTGGACGGTGTACAGTCCTCGCGAATTCACCTTCTATTATTACTGCAAATAAGCGTTTTGTAAACAGCCTGCCTCTGATGTCATCTGCGGCAGCGCGCACTCTGCCGTTTGACTGACGCGGATCTTACGGTGTGTGGGTGCGAAGTGAAACCTAGTCTTGCGTTTTGGCCTGTTTATATATATGTGGCGCAGTGGACTGCCAAGGGAACACCTGCTGCCATCCGCCCTATTCCCACAGTAGCAGTCTCTAAACGGCCGCTTTCTCGGACACACAATATTTAATAACATAGCTATGAATCAATTTAGAATCGTAATTTTTGTATGAATGTAGGTAAGTTGATTAGAACCACAGAAAAAGTTTTAGATCACCTGCATTAAAACTTTTGCCTTCTAGAATTTTTAGAACTGAGCTGACAGTAGAACATGATCTATGACCTACAACTTTAAGAGACATTGTATTGGTTGTTATTAGCACTAAGGTCCTAAAACTTGTTATAGCTGTATTATTTAATAAGTTTCATCACGTGCTGTAACCAAAAGTCTCTAGCATTAATACAACAGATACTTAATCTACCAGTGTGGAACAGCGCGACCGCTACGGTCGCCTCTGGCATGGATGTGTGTGATGTTCTTAGGTTAGTTAGGTTTAAGTAGTTCTAAGGGACTGATGACCTCAGATGTTCAATCCCATAGTGCTCAGAGCCATTTGAACCATTTGAGACATTTGAACCATTTGAACTTAATCTACTACAAATAAGGAAGTTTTTGTCCCAAATTTAGTTTTCAGTAAATTACTCGAAAACTATTAGTGGTAGCTTAATGGGGTCACGCAGTTATTATTTTTATGTTGAAATGAAGTGTCATGCAAATTTTCACGTTACTAGAGCCTTCAATTTTTCTTACAACCGTGGATTCTGACCAAAATATTGCTTTAATCACGTTGAGACTTGTACTAGTTAATTTTGGCATAAATTTGCACATTATGACCAATTTCTGGCTTCCTAGCTTTATTATTTAGCACCACTTATTTTTTCTTAAAATGATGTATTTAGGTAAAATACTGACCTAATCAATCTGATACTTGACAGTTTAAACATTATTACACCGAAGCATAACTTGACAAAGTTTGAAAAAGCAACTTTAACTTTTAATTTCATTCTTAATTATGGTGCAATACTTGTGTGCTACGCACAGACGCGTTATGGAGACGAGGCACTACCAGCAGTGAACTGGAGTAAGTCGCTGCACACTCGCTCGCCTCTGTTTCCCTCAAACGATACAGCACTTGTTTTGCCACATCGGGACATAACCCTAGCGAAGATAAGGGCTGCAAATGGGGAAATACATTGAGATAAGCGACTTTGCAAAGGGCTGATTATTATTACGCAGACCCTGTGCACGAGTATCTCGAAAACAGCGAGCTGGTCGAATGTTCACGTGCTACCCTTGCGAACACCTATGGAAAGAAATAGGAGAGTGAAACTACCACTACGCGATAAATGCTTGGGCATCCACGACTCTTCACAGAACGTGGTGTTCGGAGGCTTGTCTGTTCTGTAAAGAAGGACAGATTGTGATTAGTGGCATCTCTGCCGAAAGAGCCCTATGCTGGTACACGCACAAATGTTTGGAAGGATAGCTTTCTTCGTACATTGTTAAACGTGGAGCTTCGCATCACACCGCCCCTATGTGTTCGGATGTTGACCCAACAACATCGTCAGTTTCAATTGCAGTCGGCACGGGACCATCGGGATTCGACCGTCGATCAATGGAAAGTGTCGTCTCTTCGGATGAGTGACACGTTTGCTGCACTAAGTCAACGGTCGTCTCCACAAAGGCCGTCATCAATGTGAGCGTCGGTTCGAAACGTGCAGCGCGCCACAAATTCAGGGTGGTAGGAGCAGTATTATGCTATGGGACATATTCTCCTACGCTTGCATGGGACCTGTGTTAGTAACTGAAGATCGCGTTGTCATCTTTCAGCAGCAAAATTGTCTGTGTATCGGAGCCAGAACCATACTACAGTGGTTTGAGGAGCGTTATACTGAACTCACATTGATGTCTCGTCGACCAAACTAGCTTGATGTAAATTCTATGGAACCATCCGAGTCGCTATCGGGCGCCATCATCGCGTACGCAAATCAATGGCCCGTTATTTACGCGAATTACATGACCTGGCCTAGACATCTTTTCCCATATACCTCCAGACACGTACCAACAAACTGTCGGATCTTGATAGGCAGAATCAGTGATGTACCGGGTGATCAAAAAGTCAGTATAAATTTGGAAACTGAATAAAAAATGATTCAAATAGCTCTGAGCACTATGGGACTTAACTTCTGGGGTCATAAGTCCCCTAGAACTTTGAGCTACTTAAACCTAACTAACCTAAGGAAATCACACACATCCATGCCCGAGGCAGGATTCGAACCTGCGACCGTAGCGGTCGCACGGTTCCAGACTGAAGTGCCTAGAACCGCTCGGCCACTCTGGCCGGCTGAAAACTGAGTAGATCACGGAATAATGTAGATAGAGAGGTACAAATTTACACACATGCTTGGAATGACATGGGGTTTTATTAGAACCAAAAATATACAAATGTTCAAAAAATGTCCAACAGATGGCGCTTCATCTGATCAGAATAGCAATAATTAACACAACAAAGTAAGACAAAGCAAAGATGGTGTTCTTTACAGGAAATGCTCAATATGTCCACCATCATTCCTCAACAGTAGCTGCAGTCGAGGAATAATGTTGTGAACAGCACTGTAAAGCATGTCCGGAGTTATGGTGAGGCATTGGCGTCTGATGTTATCTTTCAGCATCCCTAGAGATGTCGGTCGATCACGATACACTTGCGACTTCAGGTAACCCCAAAACGAATAATCGCACGGACTGAGGTCTGGGGACCTGGGAGGCCAAGCATGACGAAAGTGGCGGCTGAACACACGATCATCACCAAACGGCGCGCGCAAGATATCTTTCATGCGTCTAGCAATATGGGGTGTTTTTTGTTTTGATACTAATAAAATCCCATGTCATTCCAAGCATGTGTGTCAATTTTTACCTCTCTATCTACGTTATTCCGTGGTTTATTAAGTTTTCAAATTTATACTGACTTTTTAATCACGCGGTACTTCGTAGCAAAGACGGACAAACAATCTATTAAGCAGGTGGTCATAATGTTTTGGCTCATCAGTGTACCTATTCGAACTTAGTCATTTTAATTAGTTAATAAATAATGAATATGTCATTGCAGAATAAAATGTTCCCTTAAATTAATTTTTGAGCACTCTATCACAATAAAAAAGAATGACTATATAATCAAATTATCATGGATACCACGATTCTATTTTAATTTGAAGAAGAGAAACTTTCAGAGCTGGTTTACATCATCAACCGGTTCATTTGTTTTACCGATTGTAAAACAAAAATTTATTTTATATTTTTCTGCTGGAATAGTGTGTGAACAGTCCGATAATCACATCGAAATAAAGATCTTTAATAAGGTGATAGCTCCGCCAGGGACCATCTTCGCAGATTCGTAGCACCAGCAGCCCAGAAGAAAGCCGGATCCAATGCGGCATGCGCTCGAGAAACGAACACAGGAGCCATTCAGCAGTCACACCCCGAGTAGGCGGGAAGATGCCCTCACCTCGCTTAAGAATAGATGGCGTGCAAAGAGCCTGGTGGACAATGATAAGCTTGCCAAAAACTGATGGACCCCTGCGACCTCTGGGACTGAGCGTCAAGAATACACACTCAAAGACGTGTGAACTCTTCGGGCTGAGCCGTTGCTATCTGCCTTAAAAAGCGAGAACGTGTCGAGAATTCAAGCACCGCACAAGCTCTGGAAGGGAGCGTATACACAAAGCGCCAAGAATTCGCACAAGGAAGTATGTGAGACTAAAGAACTACGTAGCAAGTCAGTCTGGTTAATAAGATGTTTTCTGGGCCGGACGATGTGGCCGAGCGGTTCTAGGCGCTACAGTCTGGAACCGCGCGACCGATACGGTCGCAGGTTCGGATCCTGCCTCGGGCATGGATGTGTGTGATGTCTTTAGGTTAGTTAGGTTTAAGTAGTTCTAAGTTCTAGAGGACTGATGACCACAGCAGTTAAGTCCCATAGTGCTCAGAGCCATTTGAACCATTTGTTTTCTGGGCAGGAGGGATATTACTTATAAATCAAGAACGCCTGGAGCTTCTTAGCCGAAGCACGAACATGAGACTGGCCTAGCCTCACGCGAAGATAGCCGTTACAACCAAATGTTGTGTGGCTGCTTTCACAGCAACTTAGGAATGCAGAAGAACGTCGACACAATTTGAAATCTACCCTGGGGACATCCTTGACAGTGAAATCGTGAGAAAGACGCTAATTCCTGAGTCACACACCAGTCCACACAAAGTAAAGAATTTCCACCCAGCACGGGGAGGTGTAGTCCTCAAACGTCGATCAGTCATGGCGTGGTTCAAATGTTCAGATCTGTGTGAAATCTTATGCGACTTAACTGCTTAGGTCATCAGTCCCTAAGCTTACACACTACTTAACCTAAATTATCCTAAGGACAAACACACACACCCATGCCCGAGGGAGGACGCGAACCTCCGCCGGGATCAGCCGCACAGTCTATGACTGCAGCGCCTGAGACCGCTCGGCTAATCCCGCGCGGCAGTCATGGTGTGGTATTGCAAATTTAGTCGGCCAATGACAACATCGAGAGGAGGAAGATGTTGAGGGGTCGTTGATCTGAGAGCAGAATGAGGAGGAAAGAGGGAATCAGTGAGATAGCAAGGAAACAAGAGGACATGAGGGCCTTTCCACATATTGGCAGCATCCGCAAGCCGACACCGCGGTAATGCTGCTCTGGCTGCGGCAACACAAGGCGATCCGTCAACGCAGACGCCTTTCCGAGCTCTCGTTGCACAGCCACGGGTCGCCTAGGGGAGCGGCCGTCTCACGCCGCACATCTTCGAGGCGTCATCACCACACGACAAAAGTCTACAAAGAACAGTAAGATGATTCATTGCCCCCTACCCCCCCTTTATAGCTAGGTCGTGTCCACCCCAGTCAAATCGGCCCTGAGATTTGAAACGTTTTTCTTTCGTTTCGTATGAAAAAGTACTGAAATAAAGGCACTCGTTTCACGTTTTATTCATCTAAACAATGTTTTCCATTCGCCTGTCGATCCCTTAATAACCTGTGTTTATTACACTTACTTGTTGATGTCCCTTAATTATTGGCTCCCAGTGAGGGGCAATATAATTAGTCATCTGCAAGTCAGTTTATGCAAGCAATCAAATAATACTCAATTCGTAACATTTTTTATTACGAACGTGGCGCGATCTCATTCGTAATTTGCATCCTTTGTGATATTATATAGAATTTCGCAATTAACGACATTTCTGGCGCCCTGCGTGGGGCCGCCTCATTAGTCGTCTACACGTGATTTCGTCTGAGAGAGGAGAACTTTTTCAGTCCACAACATTTTGGCGCAAAACACGAGGCGATTTCACTGGTAATTTGCATACTATGTCATAGCACAGAGTTTTGAAGGAGTCACTAGTTCCTTGACGCTCAGTGTGGGGAAATGTAATTACTAATCTGCGTGTCTTTTTATGCAAGACAACGAAAGAACTCTCGATTTACTACAGTTTTGGCGCCCACCGTGGGATTTCGATTTGATTTCATCGTCGCTTTCACTAGTGTGAGAATTTCAAAGTTTTCAGACACGACTCAGGAAGAATTCCCCTTCCTTTATTATAATATGCTAACCTCTTTATGTATGATGTTAGGCGCACGGATAGTGAGTTTGTGTGGGCTGAATGGATTGCAATTTTGCTGTATGAAATAGAGGTAGCGGTAGCTATTGTATTTAGTTTCGATTCCCACAGCTCGCCCCCCCCCCCCCCAGACCGTATTTTGTGAAGCAGTTTTAGAACGTGTAGCTTGTTGTTGTGAATATTTCGTTTCACGTTTTCATTGCTCCATTCGTGGATACCAGCGTTGCCATCAGCGTGGTTTTGTCTGTGTCCGTTCTGTGCAGTATTTTTTGTTAGCGGTTACCTTTCTCTACGCAACTGACGTCTGGGAGATTGATAAATAAGGAAACAGACATTAAAATGGAACAGGGTTCTGGTGTCAGTGAGAAAACGCCAGGTACGTCTATGAGGAGTACACAAACTCAGAGCTCGCAAGGAACCGATAGGCCTACTGAGCAAAGTTCGGGGGTGTGGAAGGAAACACAAGGCACGTCTATAGGGAATATCAAGAGTCCACTGGATACAATACTCGACATATTAGAAAAGTATGCAACGCAGTTATCCGCCGTGAGTGAGGAGAATAAAACACGATTTGAATGACTGGATGCCAATCTCAAACTTTGTAATAAGAAGCTTGACTGTCACACAGCTGAATTTAGGCGCGAAATGGGGTCGAGACGGCAAAGATACGGAGGGAGGTCACCAACAGCCAAGATCGGAGCAGACAAGGGAGTGAAATGAAGGCTGACAATCTAGAAACGCGGGTAAACCGCGCGCATAGATGAGGAAAGTAAATAATCCAAAGGAAATCCAAAATACAGTGTCAGTCCTCGAGTATGAAGTGTGTGCAATACGACAACGTATTGTCCTTACAACGCAGGTCACGCCAGTGAATTTGCAGGCCGCATTACCGATTCACGGGGTGGGCAGACCACTGCATAAGTACCGTCGAACGCACAGGACCCACACGAAGTATACCTAAAGAATTTGGACGTGAATCTACGTGCAAAAAGAGTGACATAATATAATGCTTTACTCGTTGCACGGCTGACCCTCGACCAGTACGAGATTACCTGGTTTGACGTAATAATTTGCGAGAAGAATAATTACAAGGATTTCTGCGCTAAGTTTCTGGCAACATACTGGAGCTTGGCTGCACAGGCAAGTGAAAAGATGAGATTATATTGGGGACAAAAAGCACCACAGTCACGCCAGTTCATGGCAACTTACGGTGCTCACTTCGTCGTTCTGGTGGGTTACTTGGACGAAAAATGGACAGTAAATTCTTCATTTGTGTGTCTATATTGTCCGTAGCTGCTTTCCAGTTTTTGATAGTATTTTAGTTCTGTCGCTGCAACTACAAAAAAATGCGATTTTTTTTTCACCAGACGCGTTTAGCTTTATTGAAGTAAAGCATCATCAGTGGTTTGTAATCAAGTTATTTACATTTTGATTTGATTTAAGATCGAAAAACAGTTCGTTAACAGAACGTTAGTTTTTGTTTATGGTGATTTCCGCTTGATTTCCCTCCTACATCGTGAAATGCCGTCTGCTACCACAACCTTGATGTTTTTTTTTTTCTTTAGAGACCGATATCTGTGGTCTAATTTTTAGCAGAGCAGCTAAAAACTAGATCACAATTATCAGTGCCTAAAGGAGAAAAAAATCAAGGTTGTATTAGCAGACGGCATTTCCCTACGTAGGCAAGAAATTAAGCGGAAAGAACCGTAAATAAAAACCAACATATTGTTAACGAACTGTTTTTCGATCTTAAAGCAAATCAAAATGTAAGTAACTTGATTACAAACCACTGATGATGCTTTACCTCAATAAAGCGAAACGCATCTAATGAAAAAGAAACGCATGTTTTGTAGTTGCAACGACAGAAGGAAAATACCCTCAAGAAGACGAAGTGACAGATGAGGAATGGTGTAGCGCGATATGCTCATATTTCCCTGCTCATGTACAAGGTGCACTCATCGTGAAACTGTCAAGATAACCGTTACCCGGTATTTTAAGGTCTTTGAACGATACTGGAGAGCAGGAGAAACAAAGAACGGCGCACCCAAGTGCAATGAGGACAGAAAATGGAGCGCCACAAGGATTTGTGCGGCACAATGACATCCAGAACTTGTACAATAAAGGACGAAGGAGAGGAGAAAGGAATAGACGAGAGAGAGATAGACACCATGGTCCACACAAGGGAGAGCCGGCCACGAACGAAGTGCCACACTACAGACGCTACGTGATCTGCGCGCAAGCGTCGCACAGTGAGGGAGAGGGAGGGTCTGCCAGCTGCTGTGGCCGAGTGGTTCTAGGCGCTTCAGTCCGGAACCATGCGGCTACTACGTTCGCAGGTTCGAATCCTGCCTCGGGCATGGATGTGTGTCATGACCTTAGGTTAGTTAGGTTTAAGTAGTTCTAAGTCTAGGGGCCTGATGACCTCAGATGCTAAGTCCTATAGTGCTTAGAGCCATTTTTTTTAGAGGGAGGGTGTAATGGGGCTTCTCCACCACTGGCCCCACCACAAGCAGAGGTGCTTCAGATCACACAAGTGAATGACTAAAGGGAACGATATATCTCATGGACATCTCTGTGGAGAAGGGATTTTACGTAACGTGCGTTTTGGCAATCGCAAGTGCAAGACGACATTGACTAGTACTGTGATGACCCAGATTTGCTGGAAAAGAGGACAATTGGTGTCCGCTCACTGAGATAACCGTGAAAGTGACAGCACTTTTGATGTGCTTTTTTGCAAAACTGGTTGAAAGTGAAGGAAAATTGATTGAGACACCTGTAAAAGCAATATCACTAATTATCACTTTTCGGGCGAAAAGGAAGAAGGTATAAAAACAGGTCTTGGTGTCACTAAGTGACGGAAGAAGTGGCTTGCAGGTGAACGCAATTGTCATCTGTGGGTTCTTTATCGATTTTACAATTGGTAATGACATACTCTCGAGTAGAGAGGTAATCACGGATTAGACCACTAAAACCATGGAAAATTTTTAAAGTTTCGGTTGCATGGGGTGCAGCGACCACTAAGGGCATAATTAATTCAGTAAAATGGAAGGAGGAAGAGGCAATTTTCAGAGGTGGGCCACGGAAGCAAGAAGGCTTTTGACACTGTACCACACAAGCTGCTTCTAGTGAAATTGCATGCTTATGGAATATCGTCTTAGTTTGTAACACCGATTTTCGACCTATTTTGTATGTGTATTGATATTTCTATGTCAGTTTGTAGTATTGATTATGTAGAATGTTGTATCTGTTCTGAAAATTCGTTGACTTTGTATACATACTTCAGTTATGTGAACGTTTGAATGATATTGTTTAAATTATGCTTGTGAATTTAAATAACTACTGAAATGATTGTTATATAATGTACTGTAAATGACAAGGTCCATAGTTAGGGAACGTAGTGTTGCATGTAAAAGACGTGGGGAAGCACCGCACCTACAGAAGTAGCCTGCGGAGTGGAAAAGGTGCGGTTGGCGCGCAAGTGGCAACTCGTCCTTTGTGACGAGTAAGGAGTATGGGCTGAGCAGTGCTATAGTTAACATCTCGCTAGCAGTAGCGGATCATTGTGGCTCATATTCCTGGATTTTTGAGGCCAGAAGAGATTAAGGGCAGCATTTATGGGCCTCGGATGCTGCTTTTGGTGATACTATTACCGTGGCATGGTTTTTGGCCTTATAAAAATATAATTCCGACGCCAAGAAGATATGTAACAGGGCGAGAGCAACAGCATCGCTATGACTGCATAGCCGCCAGGTTCACAGCCACTGCAAATTATGCCACCAGTGCCACCAGCCTTCCATTAAATTGTTTATATTTAGCACTCTGAAAATGGACCAGGTATTTGCGGAATTTGGTTGATTTTTATAGTAATTGTGGTGTCGCTAAAAACTGTATCTTACACCCGTGATTATCCCATTTCACGAACCTGGACAGGAGTCCTGTCCTAGTGAATTTAATTCCGAGTGTCCTGATTTGTTACGAAAAAGTGGTTGAGCTTGAATTTAATGTTGTGTTGACATTTGTACAGCCAATTACACTTTTGAGTAGGTCAAAAGACTTCTTACGAAAGCACTTCTGTTATTTAAAGAGTTATAGTTAGTTGTGCTTTACTTAATGATAAGAACACATTCCATTTCTCATGCAAAGCTATGTATCTTTGTTAATGAGCATGGTTCTTCAAACCATGAAAGTTAAGAGCTCTCATGTATTAGGCTAGGTAGTTAATGAAGCAATGCAAAGACTCCTTCAGAGCCAGTGTAGTTAGATTTGCATTCTGTTTAGTTGCGTCAAACTAAGTTTAAGAAAGAACTATTTACTGACTTACCTATTCTAATGCAAGATGGTTAATGCACAGGTACAGAGACCCTGTACTAAGCAATGAAGTTAAAGATTATGATCAGTAGCAGACCACTGATTTTAATTCAGAATAATTTCAAGCTTTTCCCTGTTCAGTATTGCTAATAGTTTCACGTGTGTCGGTAACTGGTTTTATAAACTATTATACCTAGGTCATTTAAGGTACCTGTTGTTGAGAGGCATGTGTTACCGCTTACTATCTCATTGGCCATTTGTTTGTTGGAAGTACATTTATCTGCAAGGTTAGGTTACTGCGTTCCAGTAGAAACAGATGTAAGGAAAAAGTTTAGTGTGTGTGTGCCAAAGAAGGTTAGGTTAACCTTAGCACTGCCTTCTGCTTTACCATTTTGCTTGACACAAGAATGCCTAATTAGGCTGACGACCAGTTTTAATACGTAACGTTACAACTCACTTTTGCCGGCAGCGGTGGTCTCGTGGTTCTAGGCGCTCAGTCCGGAACCGCGGGACTGCTACGGTCGCAGGTTCGAATCCTGCCTCGGGCATGGATGTGTGTGATGTCCTTAGGTTAGTTAGGTTTAAGTAGTTCTAAGTTCTAGGGGACTGATGACCACAGATGTTAAGTCCCACAGTGCTCAGAGCCATTTGAAAAACTTACTTTTGTGGTGGGAGAACGTCTGTTCCTGCCCCAGTGCCTACTGTCGGTTTTACTTTGCTGGAATGTTTCGGAAACGAATCTCAGTTTGATTGTTCTCTTTCCATTAGGTTATCTCACGGTCACGTCTAAAGAATTCCACGCAGAGGTTTAACGTTGGCATCGGGTGCCGTTTTAAGGTGGTCGGTGTTACCGTTACAAGTTACGTGACTGGATTCGTGATTTCCTGTCAGAGAGGTCACAGTCCGTAGTAATTGACTGGAAGTCATCGAATAAACAAAAGTGATTTCTGGCGTTCCCAAAGGTAGTGCTATAGCCCCTTTGCTGTTTATTATCTACGTAAACGATTTGGGAGACAATCTGAGCAAGTGCCTAAGGTTGTTTACAGATGACGCTGTCATTTATCGACTAGTAAAGTTATCAGAAGATCAAAACAAATAGCAAAACGATTTAGAAACGTTATCTGTATGGTTCGAAAATTGGCAATTGAACCTAAATAACGAGTGTGAGGTCGTCCACATGAGTGCTAAAGTAATCGGCTAAACTTCGGTTACTCGATAAATCAGTCAAATCTAAAGGCCTTAAATTCATCTCAATATCTAGGAATTACAATTATGAACAACTAAAATTGGAAGGAACACGCGAAAATGTCGTGGGGAAGGCTAACAAAAGACGGCAGTTGTGTTGGCAGGACACTTAGAAAATGTAACACATCCACTAAAGAGACTGCCTACACTATGATTGTCCTTCCTTTGTGGAGTACTGCTGCGCGGTCTGGGATCCTTACCATATACGATTAACGGAGTACATCGACAAAGTTCAAACAGTAGCACGTTCTGTTTTATCGCGAAATAGGGGAGAGAGTGTCACGGACATGATACAGGATTTGGGGTGGACATAATTAAAACAAAAGCGTTTTTCATTTCGGTGGAATCTTCTTACGAAATTTCCATCACCAACTTTCTCCTCCGAATGCGAAAATATTTTGTTGATGTCGACTTACATAGGGAGAAACGATCACCATAATAAAATAAGGGTAATCAGAGCTCTCACGGAAAGATGTAGGTGTTCGTTTATTCCGCGCGCTATGCGAGATTGGAATAATAGGCACTTAAATGTGATTTGCAGAGTATCCATGTAGATGTAGATGTGATAGTTGATAATGTGCAGGGAGAGACCACAGTTCGTGGCGCCCTACATCGTCAATGCTGAAATTCAATACGGTGCTGACTCACACTTAGCCTTCCACTCTCGCAGGCATACATTCAGTCAAGTTCTGGAAGGTTTCTTGGGGAATGGAAGCCCATTCTTCACGGAGAACTGCACTGAGGAGAGGTATCGATGTCAGTTGGTGACGCCTGACACGATGTCGGCGATCCAAAACATCCCAAAGGTGTTCTATAGGATTCAGGTCAGGACTCTGTGCAGGCCAGTCCATTACAGGGATGTTATTGTCGTGCAACCACTCCGCCACAGGCCGTGCATTATGAACAGGTGCTCGATCGTGTTGAAAACTGCAATCCCCATCCCCGAATTGCTCTTCAACGGTGGTGAGCAAGAAGGTACTTAAAACATCAATGTAGGCCTGTGCTGTGATAGTACCACGCCAAACAATAAGGGGTGCAAGACACCATATGAAAAACACGAGCATATCATAGCACCACCGCCTCCGAATTTTACTGTTAGCACTACACACGCTGGCTGAGGACGTTCACCAGGTATTCGCCATACCCACACCCTGCCATCGGACCGCCACATTGTGTACCGCGGTTCGTCACTCCACACAACGTTTTTCCACTGTTCAATCGTCCAATGTTTACGCTCCTTTCACCAAGCGAGGCGTCGTTTGGCATTTACTAGCGTGATGTGTCGCTTATGAGCAGCTGCTACAGCATGAAATCCAAGTTTCTCACCTATAAAACAACTGCACCATACCCTTGTTGCCTTATATAGGCGTTGGAGACCGCAACGCCGTATGCTGCCTCGTATATCTCTGTATTTGAATACGCGTGCATATACCAGTTTCTTTTGCGCTTCAGTGTATAACCAAGTCGGCGAGAGATGCTCTTCTATATTCCGGTTAGGCATCTGTCCGTGTTGTCGTCCAGTTACTGACGGACTGTATTTGGCCGGTAATTGGCCAAGGCTAAGTCGACATCTTCAGCCTCAGCGCCGTCGGTGACGGTGGTGGAAAACGCACAAGTAGCGAGCCTCTGTCGTATTGGCACCACATCGAATGTTTGTGCCTGTGGTGCTTTTGCCCTGGGTGTGTCTTTTCCGGACGACACAATATATGAGACTGCGGATGGTATATTTTTTATTTTTAAATGTCTTAATTGTTTATGTTAAAAATGGAAATGATCGTATGGCATCGTTGGCCGGGAGGCCCCATTCGGGGAAGTTCGGCCGCCAAGTGCAAGTCTTATTTCATTTGACGCCACAGTGGGCGACTTGCGCGACGTTGATGAGGTTGAAATTATGATGAGGACAACACAACACCCAGTCCACGAGCGGAGAAAATCTCCAACCCGGCCGGGAATCGTACCCAGGCCCGCTTGCATCGGAGGCAAGCACGTTTACACCGAGCTATGCAGGCGGAAATTGTATACGTTGTATTTGTTTTATGTACTATCATGCGCAGAAGCATGCAAACGACCTGAATTGTAATCCGCCTGATTTGCATGGAACCAACATAATGTAGCTGTCTAGCGGGTCCTCTAACCGCTTTGCGGTAAAGTCGTTCGACTACACAAAATGGGTACCACGAGAGACCACTAGACAACACTGTTCTTAAAGGCAATCAGTGCGATGTAACATCACACCATGATGCTGCAGAAACCAGAAAAACACGTAATTAGAAATGAGTTAGTCCCTAACGCCTGTACAGGTTCTAACAACCCTACCACAAAAAGGTCAAAAATTATGATTTAAGTGTTGCTCACGCTGCTAAATATTGCATTTTCGGGCAACAACAAAGTTATATTATGTGGCAGGTGTCATTAGAGCACAGATAATAAAGTCATTTCCTGAAATAATGGATAAACTAGGCACTCATCTTTTCCTGTTTCCCACACTGGTGTCGTTGTGAACTCATGGCTCAATCGTCGAAAATCTAGGTAGTGATGATTCCAAGCTCGGATGCAAAGAGGCCTAGGTGTTATTCTGCGATATTCAATAGTTTTATAGATGTGTTTCATAAACCATTCTTGAGGATTAAACTTTTGCAAGTTAGGACAACGGTGACGTAAAGAAAAGTAATCAGCACTCTGAATTTAAGTTACACTTCTTTTTTATTACTTTTGTTGCACCATCACTTCGCAATATAAAACATACTTGGAAATATCTTCCTCACTGTTCAAGTTCACATTTCATAAACTGACTACAATTTGCGTCTTTTCAACATGACGACCAAGACTTGACTCTCTAATAACCGCTTACGCGCTCGAAAATCAGAGTTACAAATACGTCAAAGATGATAGTGACAAAAGAAAGAATACAAATAAGAATAATATCATTGCAATATAAACATATCGATGTATCAAAGTACCTCTACATTAATGAAATCAAATCTGAATGTTGTCACAGAAATATGTTAACTATTTTATAGAAACACAATGGAATATTGTTGGAATCGAGAGGTTGAGGTGAGGTGCTGTAATGGTTACGTAATTCAAGTACCATTACAAGGTTACAATGATTTTCAAAAGCTTGACTATCTCATTACAGTCCAAAAGAACTAAGTATGGCACATAAACTTTGTAGTCTGTCTGGACTAATAAAAGTCTATCACAGTTCGAAGTATTTTTCCTCTGTATAAAGTTTTCCCGCACCTGTTAAATGTCCCAGTGACGATTAGTTTTTGCATAAACTAGTTGTTAAAGGAACTAGTTAAAGAAAACGCGATAAACAGCGGTAAACCCCTTACACAATTCCAATGACAAGCTTCATGGGATTGGGTGTCCCAAACAGCAAAATAACAAGGTAGTGAGTTACAGTAATCATTATATAAAATAATAGTATCTTTGAAACAGTACATAGAGATTATTGATCCTCATGGTATAATATTAAAGAAATGAAATGTAATAGATTAAAAGTTGCATTAACCATATCTTTTCAAACTTAAAAAATTACTAAATTTTACAACAGGTCTCCCTTCACGCTCTTTACAACAGCACACATAAATATCAAAATGTAATCTATTAATCTGTAACATGCAAAGAAAAACTCATGAAATTTTTGAATCTTAGTTACAACTATGTACATGAGCACAGAACATGTCTCCTGGCAATATAATAAGAAAAGTATTAAAATTTTTTTCAAACAAGAGTCCAATTGTTATTTTCAGTCCATCATTTATATAAAACTCACTGTCCATTTCACCACTATAGTTCCTGTTCTCCTAGTTAAGTTTTTCCTCTAATAGCAGGTTCATAGGTATTCCCTTTACATAGTTCCTTTTAGCTGGTGGGTTCTTTATCTACACAGGTAGCTGACTTGAACTTATTACATAGGCTTTACTCTTCAGTTCAGTATAAGTTGCTACACAAATATTCAGTGTTATATTGTGTCACCAAGAATGATCAAACACTCGTCGAATGACATAAAAGAAACAATATGAAGGATTATAGTAGTCTAACAATTATTATTCATATTCAATAAAAATTCTATATATTACAACACATATTAAATTTCTCATTTTCTAACATTACTTTAAAAAAATTTTGTTTGTGACATGTCATAAGCAAGCTTTTATTATCCATAGGCCTTTCACATTCTGATGTAAAAGTAATTGGAATTTTTACTCTACTATAATAAGGCATGATAGTGTACAAATAAATTTGGAAATTAACTTCAAAGTTATTCAACCAGATACAGTTTACTACATGAACTTGGAAATTTGTGACTAAGAAAAGTATAACCACACAGCATTTCAGAAAGCAATTGCTTGTTGATCAATACTGAAGAGCATGAGGACATGGCACTATTATAGACACTGCAACAAGGGAGGAGCGATATCTCAAAATATGTGGATGGAAAAGAAAGATAGAAATAGGTACTACTGGAGAGTTCAGCCTAGCCCCCTCTCATCAGCAGAAGAAGAAAAATAGAATAGAATCAGTGACAGACAGTAGGATAAGAAATAAAAGGGGAGGGCTCAAAAAATATAACTGAAAGCAGAATATCAACAGCCGCCCACCAATATAAAATACAACGCAGACATGGCAGAACGGACGACTGGGATAATCCCCCTACAGTAGCTTAAGAAACCCATCACTGATGTATATTGTCTATCTCAATATTCAACCCCCCCCCCCCCCCCCCAGTACAGATCCAATCTAACTGTAGCGTAAAAACCTAAAATATGACATGTACAAAGGAACAAAAGTGCTAAGGGCTACACTGAGCCTTACAAAAACAGAAGAAATATTATTTTAATAGGTAAGAATAATATGCAAAATATCAAAAGGTATCACACTAATCCTAAACATGTTATATACAAAGACAAAACTAAGAAAAATGAAAATTGTTAGTATCTGTGTGTTGCCTCCATAGGCAGACAGAATACGTCACCAATAATACACAAAAGAATGATTTAATTCCACAGTGTGGAAAGTTCTTATCAATTTCATACATCCCAACTGTCAAGTGGGCAAATAAGCGGGCATAGCCTGTCCATAATACACTCCTGGAAATTGAAATAAGAACACCGTGAATTCATTGTCCCAGGAAGGGGAAACTTTATTGACACATTCCTGGGGTCAGATACATCACATGATCACACTGACAGAACCACAGGCACATAGACACAGGCAACAGAGCATGCACAATGTCGGCACTAGTACAGTGTATATCCACCTTTCGCAGCAATGCAGGCTGCTGTTCTCCCATGGAGACGATCGTAGACATGCTGGATGTAGTCCTGTGGAACGGCTTGCCATGCCATTTCCACCTGGCGCATCAGTTGGACCAGCGTTCGTGCTGGACGTGCAGACCGCGTGAGACGACGCTTCATCCAGTCCCAAATTCGCTGCGGTCCGGTCCCAGGTCGACGGGCACGTGCACCTTCCGCCGACCACTGGCGACAACATCGATGTACTGTGGAGACCTCACGCCCCACGTGTTGAGCAATTCGGCGGTACGTCCACCCGGCCTCCCGCATGCCCACTATACGCCCTCGTTCAAAGTCCGTCAACTGCACATACGGTTCACGTCCACGCTGTCGCGGCATGCTACCAGTGTTAAAGACTGCGATGGAGCTCCGTATGCCACGGCAAACTGGCTGACACTGACGGCGGCGGTGCACAAATGCTGCGCAGCTAGCGCCATTCGACGGCCAACACCGCGGTTCCTGGTGTGTCCGCTGTACCGTGCGTGTGATCATTGCTTGTACAGCCCTCTCGCAGTGTCCGGAGAAAGTATGGTGGGTCTGACACACCGGTGTCAATGTGTTCTTTTTTCCATTTCCAGGAGTGTATTCCAATTTCAGTCCTTTCACAATGTGTCCAAGTACAAACTCCGATGAGTTCCAACATATAGGCTCAGAAAATATGATAACAGCAGCAAAGTGTCTTCAGCATAAATGACATCAGCACATGAAGCAAAAAGTAAAAAAATTAACCATGTATACAAAATAGGCTCTTTCATAAACATTATGTTACCAAAATGAGTAATTGTTCATAACTCCACTGCTCACCACACATAACTTCCTTAACAAGTCATACTACTAATACTTCAAGAGTATTTTTAAACAATAGTAAGCACAAAATATGAATGTCAAAATGTCCATCAAAATGTCTTATAACTAACATGAGTAAACTACAACTAAAATGGCACATGTCCTACCACACAAAGAAAATAAAATTCAGAAGCAACCATCAAAACATTTTCTTATATCTAGGCATATATTCAATGAATAGTACGTATATTACATGTGTACATGATTCATAAAGCAAAATCATTGTTTATTCAAATTCTCTCCTAACCTTTCGTCAATTTCAGCCCTCATTTCAGATTTTAAATTAATTATGTTTTCATTCTGCTTATTCAGGAGTTGCACTATTAATTCCATTCTATCAAGTTTTTAATCCCCCCCCCATTATTTCTTCCCATTCAGTAATTTTGTCCACTATTAACTGTTAACAAAAAATGAACCACTAAGAATGACAAAACCAAATTACAAAATTTGTTAGAATTTATAGCTGAAGTCTTCTCCGTCGGAATCGTAGTGTTTATTTTAAATCATTAATCGTCCCACTGTTTTTTACGTCCATTTTTCGTCCTGTGTTTGTGTCACCTTAATATTAGATTGTCAGATTTTTGTAGATATTTTTCATAACAGATTCACTATGTACTTTTCCTGAAATACATCTACAGTTAATTTTTTAATATTTGGTGCTGCCTATCCCGGACGAGCCCCCACTTTCTAACAACACTACCACAACAAAGGTCAAAAGTTAATTATGATTTAAGTGTTGCTCACGCTGCTAAATATTGCATTTTCGGGCAACAACAAAGTTATATTATGTGGCAGGTGTCATTAGAGCACAGTTAATAAAGTCATTTCATGAAATAATGGATAACCTAGGCACTCATCTTTTCGTGTTTCCCACGCTGGTCTCGTTGTGAACTCATGGCTCAATTGTCAAAAATCTAGGTAGTGATGATTCCAAGCTCGGATGTAAAGAGGCCTAGGTGTTATTCTGCGATATTCAAAAGTTTTATAGATGTGTTTCATTAGACTTTTGCAAGTTAGGACAATGGTGATGTAAAAAAAGTAATCAGCACTCCGAATTTAAGTTACACTTCTTTTTTATTACTTTTGTTACACCATCACTTCACAATATAAAACACACTTGGAAATATCTTCCTCACTGTTCAAGTTCACATTTCATAAACTGACTACAATTTGCGTCTTTTCAACATGACGACCAAGACTTGACTCTCGAATAACCGCTTACGCGCCCAAAAATCAGAGTTACAAGTACTTCAGAGATGATAGTGACAAAAGAAAGAATACAAATAAGAATAATAGCAATGCAATATAAACATATCGATGTATCAAAGTACCTCTACATTAATGAAATCAAATCTGAATGTTGTCACAGAAATATGTTAACTATTTTACAGAAACACAATAGAATATTGTTGGAATCGAGAGGTTGAGGTGAGGTGCCGTAATGGTTACGTAATTCAAGTACCAATACAAGGTTACAATGATTTTCAAAAGCTTGACTATCTCATTACAGTCCGAAAGAACTAAGTATGGCACATAAACTTTGTAGTCTGTCTGGACTAATAAAAGTCTATCACAGTTCGAAGTATTTTTCCTCTGTATAAAGTTTTCCCGCACCTGTTAAATGTCCCAGTGACGATTAGTTTTTGCATAAACTAGTTGTTAAAGGAACTAGTTAAAGAAAACGCGATAAACAGCGGTAAACGCTCTATACAAACCGCAATATCAATGGAGTATAATCAGTAACGGCACTGTACTAATTATTCATAAAGAATTATTTGCCCACATGTTTGAAAAATAAATGACATGACGAAATTTTTTGTTCTGGATCTGGACAGAAAACCAGCAGACGTAGCCACTACTAACTAAAATACAATTTCGCACTTCTCGGAACTTGATCAAGGCAACTATCATCAATGCTGATTAGCTGTAAGGAGACGTGAAATAGAAATGTTTTCACTAGTATTAGTTAACACATCTGAACTTGAAACGAAATGACGACATTATTTCTAGTGCATGAAAACCATAATCGCCCTGTTAACTAACCGCGAATGACGTTTCATATACTCTCCTTCACAAGTAACCACGTATGCTTGTGCTGAAAATTGGAATGCTATGATTTAAAATGTTGTGACGGGATTTTCTACCCAGCACGTTACTAGGTTGTTAACTAAGTAAAGTCAGATGCTAAAAATCGAATTTATTTACCAGCAGCGAGCTGTATCAATATGAGATGAGGGTACAATTTGTTTTGCTTGCCCAGGAATCGAACCTGACGCGTACTGTCGCTGTTTCCCATCCATAAATAGACGTTAATTATCAACTGCCTGCTCACCAGTTGTGAGATGCTCGCATGTTTCACTAGAAATAACAGTACCTATCGTTATTGTTGACTATTCATGAACAGACATTACTTATGTAAATTATTTTTCGGTGGTAGGTCAGTGTGCACATGTTAGGGCTTAAAATGAAATTATGGATATATTTGTACTGGACCGGGATTGAATCCCAAATACGTTCCATTCCTAGCGATCCGAATTCGAATTCCAGTCGAGGGCCAAAAATTGCAACGTCTGAAGTTCAAATTAAATATAACCATTCCTAAATTAAATGAATAAACTTTTTAGTGCTACTTTATTGGCGACGGAGTTTTGCCTTCGGCGGCTGCCGCCTTTGTTATGGTGTCATTTAAACAGGCTCTGACGCTGTTAGTACTGAAGGGATATTGCGTTTAATGTGGATTCTGAACCACTGTACGACCTAATACTCTGGACTTGGAGTTACCATAGATGAATTAGATCTTTTCTTGAATGTTAAAAATGGACGCCATGAGTGAGAATCGAACCTAAACCCCACAATTATTAGTCTGCGATCATCCCGGCAGACCTCTGCAACCCACAGTTGCCGACGTCCTGATTGTGCCGTTGTGTCCGACGATGCATCTAGAAGCCGTGAAAAAATCCGGCTCTCTCGATTAACTGGTTAATTATCTGCTAGTGTCTAATGAAGGTATTATACTAACCTCATGACTGCGTGAAATAAGGACCATTCTAGCCTTCGTGGCTCCTATTTGATGCCAATGTGAAATTTTTTCTATCACAAATAATGTTTTAGTTCGAGAAATACAACTGCAGTGTGTGAGGTTACCATATAATTCGATGATTACTGTCATGATTGCTACTATTATCTTCATTATGTTGCTACTACACATGTGATTGAAGGAAAGGCATATGCTCTTTGATAATTTTTAGAACCATCTACCCAAGTATAGTATGTAGTTCGTTCCATGTATAGGGAATACTTTTCGAATTAATGTCGGAAATTTCCAATTTTTCGTTAATCACATTAAAATTAACTTAATTGCTGAAACCTCTGTTTGAGAGCAGAAATCGCGTTGCTTTTCTTTATTTATTTGCGCTTAGGAACGATGCTTGTAAAATGAGAAATCTGGAGGTAAAACACTATTCAAAATGCAGGGATGTTAATGTCTGCCGTTACATGTCAAGCGTATGCTTTACAGATCACTTGGTCAGACTGTTGTGATTCATATGGGAGTAACACTGCTGCTGATTAATATATCCCTCATTTTTTTGTGTCGTGTTTAATAAACTACCGAAAAGACAATATGCAGTATGCAGTATAGTTATGAAAATTGATTACAACTTATCATGATAACGGTACAAAAAAGTCTGCCTTCTTAAAGTAAAATACCCCAGATCATTATGAATTAGCAAGACAAAGTTTAAAAATATCGTCCAGTGCCACACTTAAGTCAATATGGTTGACAGAAGCAGAAAAAAAGGGATTGACATGTGCTATTCTGTAAATGTTGTTTCTATACATCCACGTACTAGAGAATGGAGGTAGCGATATAATGGCGGAGAGGTTTTTATTCGATGTCTTTACTGATTGTTGATCTGCCTTCGAGATTCTATTTTACAGAGGAGGAGAAAGTATTGTCACCACCAGTATTTGCACCGACAGCAAGCGCAGTTTGCAATTTTATGTCCAAACATTTTAGCCTTACGCTAGCAGCCACCTACAAGTAACCTTTCCTCCTTGTCGCCTCAATCGAGATTCGCCAGCAAAACAGCGATGTAAATAGCGGAACCAGCTGCAGTTTCTGTTGAAATGAGCTTCCTGGAATCAAAATTATTCATTTGATACCTTCTATATCATCCTTTAAGGGAGAATCATTCAGGATATTTAATGAGAATGATAAGATATTAGTGAGTGAATTTAGAAGGAAACTTTTGCACCAGTCCAGGAAGTAATTCGAAGGCCACATTGCTGCCAAATGTATGCTGCAATGTTGCCAAATCTCCATTAGACCGTTGCAGCAGAAGACGCCCGCTAACGCCAAAAGTCTCTTCAGCTTGTAACCATAGGACACGCTAGCGCAACACAGACGTGGCAGGGCTAGCGTTGGCGCTAACGCCGGTTGCTTTGACGGGGACGTGAATTAACAAATGTAAAGGCCAATTAGCTGCCGATTGCAACTTGAACATCAGATATAAATATCGGGGGAATAATTTACGGGGCTCTCCTTTTGAGTAGCTGTCGTAGCAGTTTTTGTTTTTATGTCTTATAAGAACTGCAAATTAAAAAAAAAGTTATTGTCCAGAAGCGATTAGGTTCTCTAGTATCACCTGACGCCGTTAACAGAATGAGTAAATAATATTCTTTTTGCTATTAAATACGTGAAAATAATTTTTATTGCGTAGGATTTCTTTGGCACTACTGCTGACACATAATAAAGCAGATGAAACCACAACATGACACTGATTAAAAAACGCGAACATCAACAAAGACATTTGATAAACTGCGAATAACACATTGTTTCATCTACATCTCACAAGCCATGTTACGGTGTGTTATGGAGGGCACGTTCTACATCACTATCACTCCTCCAATTGTTTGCTCCAGACACGAATGTTTCGTGCGAAGGACGATTGCTGGTAAGCATCTATGTGCATTCTGATGCCTCTAATTTTGTTTTTATAGTCTTTCTGCGAGATATAAAAAGGAAGAAGCCATTTATTGCCCGAATATTCAAGTTACCTATGGTCTAGGTATTAAACAGTAGACCATACCGCCGTGGAGGCTGCCTCTTTTGCAGCGTCTTCAGCTGAAACTGAATGAGCATCTCTCTGACGCTTTCGTACTTACCAAATAATCCAGTAACTAAAGGATTACTTGGATCTTCTCTATTTTGGCTATCGCTCCTGGTACGGATCTCAGAATGATGCGCAGTACTTAAGTATTGGTCAAACGATTGTAAGAAATAATGGTTCAAATGGCTCTGAGCACTATGCGACTTAACATCTGAGGTCATCAGTCGCCTAGAGCTTAGAACTAATTAAACCTAACTAACCTAAGGACATCACACACATCCATGCCCGAGGCAGGATTCGAACCTTCGACCGTAGCGGTCGCTCGATTCCAGACTGCAGCGCCTAGAACCGCACGGGCACTCCAGCCGGCGATTGTAAGTAGTCAAGATTGTAAGAAGTCAAGAAACATGGCACCTACCTGGGCACCTATGTCTACTGTTTTCTTTTAGACGACCCTTCCTGAAAATGAGAATAACCTGTGCCTTTTTCCAAGCATTAGGATGGCTCATCAGGACATCTACGGTAAAATGGTGTTAGGAAAGGAGCAAGATCTTTCGCATACTTGTGTATAATCCAGTTGGTATACTTGCAGGTGCAGTACCCATTATTCTGAAAAGTGATTTCCGTAGATTTACTATCCCGTGGGCTGGCCGGGGTGGCCGAGCGGTTCTAGGGGCTACAGTCTGGAACTGCGTGACCGCTACGGTCGCAGGTTCGAATCCTGCCTCGGGCATAGATGCGTGTGATGTCCTTAGGTTAGTTAGGTTTAAGTAGTTTGAACTTCTAGGGGACTGATGACCTAAGATGTTAAGTCCCATAGTGCTCAGAGCCATTTGAACCATTTTTTTTTTGATCAATCGTTTTCGATTTAGTTATATTACACCTTCATTTCAAAAAAGTTTAAGGCAAACACATTTTCCTTTTGTTCATAGAAACGTAAATACTCAATAAGAGTAATCGAACGGTAAACAAAACATTCTTTTGTCATAAAGTTTCCTCCCTAATGACACAATGTATTCAGTATCGTGTCCAGTTTCCATCCTCCTCTACAACAGCATTTAGCCGCCGGGGAACAGAGACAAGTTTCCGGATGAATCTGTTATTCTGCGACAGCTCTTCCCACGAATCATAAACTTCTTCGGACAGCGCTGCCTTGGTTTTTGGTGTAGGTCTTCCACACCAAATAATTTTCTCCATCTCTTCCCTACATGTTCTACAGGATTGAGGTCAGCACCTTTTGGAGACCAGTCCAGCAGATCATTGTCTCCATTCATCTGAAACCATTGTTTTACACAATTCGCTGTATGGACTGAGGAACGGTCATGTTGGAATATTATACTGCCTCGCGAAAACCTCTGGCGAACAGAAGGAAGCATTATGTTCTCCAGTATTTGGCAGTAGTAATGACTAGCAAGCGGAAGGTTCAGTTCCCACAAAACGCCACAACCATCTGCTGATATCCATCCCCATACTATGACATAAGTTCGGCCACATCTTTGCCTCAGATGAACATAGCTCCTGTCAAATCTCGCTCCACGTGGACGATATACAAGGACAGAACCATTTGGCGTAGTAGAAAACACCTTCTCGTCCGTAAATATAACTTGCTCCCAGTCTGAAAGTGACTTATTCCTCTACTCCTGAGCGAAGTTTAACCTGGCAGCCCTATGTTGCTCTTTCAACATTTCCATAACCGAGGAATTTCGTCCATACCTTCCCTTCTCGTTGAGACGTCGTCGTATGGTCGACCTGCTCACGCTTAGCTCAAGGATGTTCTTTATTTCTGTGCTTGCCCTGAATGGGTCGTCATTACTGCATTGGAGTATACTATTATCTTCATACTCCGTGGTAGTCCGTCGACGCCCAAGGCGACGACTGCAGTTGACGTGGCCTTCATCCGCCATCCTCTTTACCCAGAGATAAATTGTAGATTTGCTGTATCCTAGAGCACGGGAAATGGAGCTGATATAGTATGCATCTTCATAAAGCGCAAGAATGCGACGTTTATGGAATTCCTTGAGCTGAGACATTGCAGGTTAGAACCTAGTGACAAGGCAAGAGGAAACGAAGTGCCATACAAGCGGGACAACACTTTCTTAGCCTCAGAAGTCACATTCGTTCCCGTCTACACGATACGAAAAATATTTCGTAAAAAGTTCCTCTTAAGTATTATTTTGAGTACCATGGCAATTATTTTGTCTCTAATCTTCATACATAGTAATACTGATATCGTTTTCAGAGATTTAAAGCAACATTTAGATTCACGTAGTGATTCAGGTCATGGTGCTCTCGCTAAAGCACACCATACACCTCTGTAACAACACATTCAGCTAGTGGAGGGTTAAAGTAGTGGCTAAAGCGCTAGGTTTGAAAACTTTTAGAATGAGGTACGTATCCTGCCATTAAAATTAGTTTTGAATTTGATGTAAACAAGGAGTTATTAGTTTAAATCGACAATGCTACTTTTATCGTTTACATTATTTGTAGTATTGTGTGTACGCGGCTTCGAATGCTCTGTGGAGGAAATCAAGAACATTTAATCTCCAGCAGCTTCCATATTATAAATACGTATCAGTTTCAAGATGAACTCAGCCTTCAGTATATAATACTTCTGTATTTCTAGCAGTACCATGCCTACAGGTGCTAAACTTTGCTTCAGCTAATGATTTCTACAGCTATAAGAACACAACTTGTGATGCCTCTTAGGATAAGTACTTACGTAGTACCGAGCGAGGTGGCGCAGTGGTTAGACACTGGACTCGCATTCGGGAGGACGACGGTTCAATCCCGCGTCCGGCCATCCTGATTTAGGGATTTAGGTTTTCCGTGATTTCCATAAATCGCTACAGGCAAATGCCGGGATGGTTCCTTTCAAAGGGCACGGCCGACTTCCTTCCCCGTGCTTCCCTAATCCGATGAGACCGATGACCTCGCTGTCTGGTCTTCTTCCCCAAAACAACCAACCAACTTACGTAGTGCCGTCAGACGAAGAGATATACCTGCCCCAGACTTTGGGGACTTTGATTTAAAACTCTTCCGACATCGACAATGAGCATTTCATTTTCGGGAAATCAGAGAACGTTGTTGCTTAAGAGGTTTTAAGAGGAAACTAAAGTCCTTCACCTACAACAACTTTAAAATACACTACTGGCAATTAAAATTGCTACACCACGAAGACGACGTGCTATAGACGCGAAATTTAACCGACAGGAAGAAGATGCTGTGATATGCAAATGATTAGCTTTTCAGAGCATTCACACAACGTTGGCGCCGGTGGCGACGCCTACAACGTGCTGACATGAGGAAAGTTTCCAACCGATTTCTCATACGCAAGCAGCAGTTGACCGGCGTTGCCTGGTGAAACGTTGTTGTGATGCCTCGTGTAAGGAGCAAAAATGCGTACCATCACGTTTCCGACTTTGATAAAGGTCGGATTGTAGCCTATCGCGAGTGCGGTTTATCGTATCGCGACATTGCTGCTCGCGTTGGTGGAGACCCAATGACTGTTAGCAGAATATGGAATCGGTGGGTTCATGAGGGTAATACGGAACGTCGTGCTGGATCCCAACGGCCTCGTATCACTAGCGGTCGAGATGACAGGCATCTTATCCGCATGGCTGTAACGGATCGTGCAGCCACGACTCGATCCCTGATTCAACAGATGGGGACGTTTGCGAGACAACAACCATCTGCACGAACAGTTCGACGACGTTTGCATCAGCTCGGAGGCCATGGCTGCAGTTACCCTTGACGCTGCATCACAGACAGGAGCGCCTGCGATGGTGTACTGAATGACGAACCTGGGTGCGCGAATGGCAAAACGTCATTTTTTCGGATGAATTCAGGTTCTATTTGCAGCATCATGATGGTCGCATCCGTGTTTGGTGACATCGCGGTGAACGACTTTGGAAGCGTGTATTCGTCATCGCCATACTGGCGTATCACCCGGCGTGATGGTATGGGGTGCCATTAATTACACGTCTCGGTCACCTCTTGTTCGCATTGACGGCACTTTGAACAGTGGACGTTACATTTCAGATGTGTTACGACCCGTGGCTCTACCCTTCATTCGATTCCTGCGGATCCCTACATTTCAGTAGGATAACGCACGACCGCATGTTGCAGGTCCTGTACGGGCCTTTCTGGATACAGAAAATGTAGGACTGCTGCCCTGACCAGCACATTCTCCTGATGTCTCACCAATTGAAAACGTCTGGTCAATGGTGGCCGAGCAACTGGCTCGTCACAATACGCCAGTCACTACTCTTGATGAACTGTGGTATCGTGTTGAAGCTGCATGGGTGTTCAGGGTACTGATTTCTCAGGATCTGTGCGCCTAAATTGCGTGAAAATGTAATCACATGTCAGTTCTAGTATAATATATTTGTCCAATGAATACCCGTTTATTATCTGCATTTCTTCTTGGTGTAGTAATTTTAATGGCCAGTAGTGTAACGGGCTGTGGATCTATTACAGGCCACATTTTGTCACATTTCGCTGGCAGGAAGGAGAAGAGCTGATCAATAAGAAAACAAATCTCCTAGCAGGAATGGAGGATCGAAATTAAATCTCTCGTGTTGGGAGGTTATGTGACTTTATATCAGTGACTACAGAATCAAGTGAAAAGAACAATGCAGTTGGCATCACGAGCACACTGCTGGTGTATGATGTTGGACCACCTGAACCGGAATTGATGCAGAGCCTTAAATTCTTAAATTCCGCAATCGGTATGTATCCATTGCACACGACATTACTGTTACGGTGTAGTTGTGGATCCTAGTTTGATAACTGGGTGGTGCGGGTTCGATTCTCACCTAGGTCATTCATTTTTAACACTCACTAACAGATCTACTGCATCTCTGGTAAGCCAAATGAAGAATATTATGTAACACCATAGTTCAGGCCGGCCGGGGTGGCCGAGCGGTTCTAGGCGCTACAGTCTGGAACCGCGCAACCGCTACGGTCGCAGGTTCGAATCCCGCCTCGGGCATGGATGTTTGTGATGTCCTTAGGTTAGTTAGGTTTAAGTAGTTCTAAGTTCTAGGGGACTGAAGACCTCAAAGCTAAGTCACATAGTGCTCAGAGCCATTTGAACTAGAACCATAGTTCAGAATCCGCATAAACACCATACCCCTTCACCAGAAACAGGACCAGAGCCTGTTTAAATTGCGCCACAAGAAAGGTGGTAGACGCAGAAGACAGAAATTATGTTCGGGTAAACGTGGAGTACAATTTTTTTTTTCATTTAGTGACCCAATGGGCATTACGTTCACAGGGCTCATATTTAATGTAAATTTGAGACGTAGAAAATTTTGATGATGGAGTGGAGTTCGAATTCGGTTTTCTATGAATGGAACATATCTGGGTTCGAATCCTGGTCCAGTACAAAAATATTTATAATTTCCTTGTATGCCGTAGTGTGTGCACACCGAAGTATCAACGAAAAATAATATTCATTTTTAACGTCCCTTCATGAATTCCCTTCAACAATAACGATAGCTGCCATTATTTCTAGTCAAATATGTCAGCATCTTACAATTGGTGAGCAAGCAGTTAATACTTTATAACTGTTTTTGGATGGATAAGGGCGACACTGGGTGCCGGGTTCGTTTCCTGAGCAGAAAATGAGCATATCATTATTACAAATTGATAAATCTCGTTGCTGGTGAATTCGATATTTAACATTAGATTTTACTTAGTTACCCATTCGATAACATGCCGGGTGCAAAACGCTGCCACAAAATTTTACATCACACCACTGCAATTTTCAACACGTGCTCGCGTGGTTACTTGTGAAGGAAAGTATATTAAATGTCTTTCGTGGTTAGTTAACAAGAAGATAGTGGTCCTGATTTAGCACAAAAAATTCGTCATTTAGTATCAATTTCAGGTGTGCTAACTGATAGCTTACAAATCAGCCGTTTGACAAATACTTGAAAGCTACTCATCATTCTAAAAGTCAAACAAGAGCAACACTGTTAGTTACACGGTTATTTAGTAAGCACGAAAGCTTCAGAGATGCTTAGTCACTTTTAGCTGCAGACGCTGCAACAAAAGGATCCCACATGGCGGTATGCACAGCTGTATAACACTGAGAGATTACAACACATGAATAGTTAGCTAATATCCATATATTACATCACGCTGAAAGACCATGGGGATAAAATTAGAGAGATTCTTGCGCACACAGAGGTTTACTAGCAATCGTTCTTCCTACCAAATATTCGTGTCTGGAGTAAACAAATGGGGAAATGATAGTGATATATATAGACCCTGCCATACACACCTTAATGTTGCTTGTAAAATATAGATGTAGATGAAATGACGTGTTATTCACAGTTTGTGAAATGTTTTTGTTGATGTTCGCGTGTTGTAATCAGTGTCATGTTGTGCTTTCATTTGCTTTATTATGTGTCAGTAGTAGCGCGAAAGAAATCCTACGTAATAAAAATTATTTTCACGTATTTAATAGCAAAAAGAATAATATTTACCCATTCTTTTAACGGCGTCAGGTGATACTACAGAACCTAATCGCTTCTGGAGAATAATTTTTTTTAGTTTGCAGTTATTATAAGACGTAACAACAAAAATTGCTACGACAGCTACTTAAAAGCAGGGCCCCGTAAATTATTCCCCCGATATTTATGTCTGATGCTGAAGTTGCAATCGGTAGCTAATTGGCCTTTACGTTTGTTAATTCAGGTCCCCGTCAAAGCAACCGGCGTTAGCGCCAACGCCAGCCCTGCCACGTCTGTGTTGCCCGAGCTTGTCCTATGGTTACAAGCTGAAGAGGTTTTTCGCTTTTGCAGACGTCTTCTGCCTCTCACCAGTCTAATGGAGATTTGGCAACATTGCAGCATACATTTGGCAGCAATGTGGCCTTCGAATTACCTCCTGGACTGGTGCAAAAGTTACCTTCTACATTCATTCACTAATATCTTATTACTCTCATTAAATATCCTGAAAGATTCTCCCCTGGAGGATGATATAGAAGGTATCAAATGAATAATTTTGATTCCAGGAAGCTCATTTCAACAGAAACTGCAGTTGGTTTCGCTATTTACGTCGCTGTTTAGCTGACGAATCTATGATTGAGGCGACAAGGACGCAACGAAAAATTGGAGATTTCCGACAATAAATCGAAAAGTATTCCCTATGCATGGAAGGAACTACATAATTACTATATTTGGGCAGATGGTTCTAAAAATGATCAAAGAGCATATACTTTTCCTTTAGTCACATGTGTACTAGCAGCATAATGAAGATAATAATAGCAATCAAGACAGTAACCATCGAATTATCTGGCAACCTCACACGCTGCAGTTGTATTTCTCGAACTAAAACATTAGTTGTCATAGAAAAAATTTTTTATTGGCATCAAATCATAGCTATGGAGACTAGAATGGTCCTTATATCACGCAGCCATGAGATTAGAATAATACCCGCATTAGAAACTAGTAGGTAATTAACCACTAAATCGAGAGAGCCGGTTTTTTTCACAGCTTCTAGGCCCATTGTCGTACGCAACAACACAATCAGGACGTCGGCAACTCTGAGTTGCAGTGGGCTGCGGGGTTGCTTGTAGTTTGATAATTGCGTGGTATAGGTTCTATTCTCACTCATGGTGCCCGTTTTTTTTAACATTCACGAAAATATCGAATTAACCTATGGTAACGCCAAGTCCAGAATGCTAGGTCGCACAGTGGTTAAGAAATCGCATTAAACACAATATCCCTTCAATACCAACAGCGTCAGAGCCTGTTTAAATGGCACCATAACAAAGACGGCAGCAGAAGGCACAAACGGTGTCGCCAGTAAACTAGCACTAAAAAGAGTTTATTTCATTTAATTTAGGCATGTTTATTTCGTACTAAGCGTTCATATTTAATTTGGACTTGATACGTTGCAATTTTTGGCCCTCGACTGGATTTCGAATTCGGATCGCTAGGAATGGAACTTATCTGGGTTGTAATCCTGGTCCAACACTAACATATTCATAATTTCATTTTACGCCATAGCATGTGCATTCTGACCCACAACCGAAAAATAATTTGCATATTTAATGTCTGTTCATAATTAATCAACAATAACGATAGGTACCGTTATTTCTAGTGAAACATGCGAGCATCTCACTACTCGTGATCAGGCAGTTGATAATTGACGTCTATTTATGGATGAGAAACAGCGACAGTACGCGCCGGGTTCGATTCCCGGGCAAACAAAATAATTGTACCCTGATCTCATATTGATACAGCTCGTTTGCTGGTAAATACATTCGGTTTCTAACTTCTGATTTTACTTAGTTAACAATCCGATATCGTACTGGGTACGAAACCCCGTCACAATATTTTAAATCGTAGCATTCCAAGTTTCAGCACAAGCATACTTGGTTACTTGTGAAGGAGAGTATATGAAACGTCTTTCGTGGTTAGTTAACATGTATACAATGATTTTGTGGTAGTAGAAATAATTTCGTCATTTCGTTTGAAGTTCAGATGTGTCAACTAATATTGGTGAAAACGCTTTATATTTCACGTCTCTACGGCTCGTCAGCATTGATGATCGTTACCTTGATCAAGTCCCGGGAGGTGCAGATGTGTATTTTAGTTAGTAGTGGCAACGTCTGCTGGGTTTCTGTCCAGATTCAGGACAAAAAATTTTGTCATGTCATTTACAGTTCAAACAAGTAATTCTTCATGAATAATTATTACAGTGATGTTACTGATTATACTCCATTAATATTGCGGCTTGCATAGAGCGGTTACCGCCGTTTATCGCGTTTTCTTTAACTAGTTCCTTTAACGACCAGTTTATGCAAAAACCAATCGTCGCTGGGACATTTAGCAGGTGCGGGAAGACCTTATACAGAGGAAAAATACACTCCTGGAAATTGAAATAAGAACACCGTGAATTCATTGTCCCAGGAAGGGGAAACTTTATTGACACATTCCTGGGGTCAGATACATCACATGATCACACTGACAGAACCACAGGCACATAGACACAGGCAACAGAGCATGCACAATGTCGGCACTAGTACAGACGATCGTAGAGATGCTGGATGTAGTCCTGTGGAACGGCTTGCCATGGCATTTCCACCTGGCGCCTCAGTTGGACCAGCGTTCGTGGTGGACGTGCAGACCGCGTGAGACGACGCTTCATCCAGTCCCAAACATGCTCAATGGGGGACAGATCCGGAGATCTTGCTGGCCAGGGTAGTTGACTTACACCTTCTAGAGCACGTTGGGTGGCACGGGATACATGCGGACGTGCATTGTCCTGTTGGAACAGAAAGTTCCCTTGCCGGTCTAGGAATGGTAGAACGATGGGTTCGATGATGGTTTGGATGTACCGTGCACTATTCAGTGTCCCCTCGACGATCACCAGTGGTGTACGGCCGGTGTAGGAGATCGCTCCCCACAGCATGATGCCGGGTGTTGGCCCTGTGTGCCTCGGTCGTATGCAGTCCTGATTGTGGCGCTCACCTGCACGGCGCCAAACACGCATACGACCATCATTGGCACCAAGGCAGAAGCGACTCTCATCGCTGAAGACGACACGTCTCCATTCGTCCCTCCATTCACGCCTGTCGCGACACCACTGGAGGCGGGCTGCACGATGTTGGGGCGTGAGCGGAAGACGGCCTAACGGTGTGCGGGACCGTAGCCCAGCTTCATGGAGACGGTTGCGAATGGTCCTCGCCGATACCCCAGGAGCAACAGTGTCCCTAATTTGCTGGGAAGTGGCGGTGCGGTCCCCTACGGCACTGCGTAGGATCCTACGGTCTTGGCGTGCATCCGTGCGTCGCTGCGGTCCGGTCCCAGGTCGACGGGCACGTGCACCTTCCGCCGACCACTGGCGACAACATCGATGTACTGTGGAGACCTCACGCCCCACGTGTTGAGCAATTCGGCGGTACGTCCATCCGGCCTCCCGCATGCCCACTATACGCCCTCGCTCAAAGTCCGTCAACTGCACATACGGTTCACGTCCACGCTGTCGCGGCATGCTACCAGTGTTAAAGACTGCGATGGAGCTCCGTATGCCACGGCAAACTGGCTGACACTGACGGCGGCGGTGCACAAATGCTGCGCAGCTAGCGCCATTCGACGGCCAACACCGCGGTTCCTGGTGTGTCCGCTGTGCCGTGCGTGTGATCATTGCTTGTACAGCCCTCTCGCAGTGTCCGGAGCAAGTATGGTGGGTCTGACACACCGGTGTCAATGTGTTCTTTTTTCCATTTCCAGGAGTGTACTTCGAACTGTCATAGACCTTTATTAGTCCAGACATTGTCTCAGAATATCTTGTTCATGCAAACTTTTACTTCTTTTAAGGATTGCTACATAGTTTGTGCGCCATAGTCAGTTGTTTCAGATTGTAATGAGATGGTAACGCTTTTGAAAATCATTGTAACCTGTACAAGCGTTAGGGACTAACTCATCTCTAATTACGTGTCTTTCTAATTTTTGCAGTATCTTGGTGCGATGTTACATCGCACTGATTGCCTTAAAGAACAGTGTTGTCTAGTGGTCTCTCGTGGTATCCATTTTGTATAGTCGAACGACTTTGCCGCAAAGCGATTAGAGGCCCCGCTAAATAGCTGCCTTATGTGGGTTGCATGAATAGCAGGTGGATCACATTTCAGGTTGTTCGGGTACTTTAGCGAGTTATCACCACGTCCAATGTGATTTTTATTCCTCATGTGCTGTTAACTTGTTTTAAACTTGGTTTATTTGTGCATGACTTTCATCAATCTATCAAGGGCAACCATTTGTGTAAATAGTCGACTGGGCTTGACACGCGAGCGCATACCTAAAAATGTAATATCCCCACAAAACCCAAATTAGCGAGTCAAGTTTTTGTGTCACTATTAGTGAGTGAGGTGTTTGTGTTACTATTTGCGACGGAAGGTTTTTGTTTTATTTTTGAAGTTTTTGTGCCACACAGCAAGTGAACATGAATGGACAACTTTAACATGAGTCTCAATCTTCCATAACAAAATCTTAATAGTCACGAAAAAGGACAGATTCGCCGAATCACAGCGATAGTGGCCCAAGAGCATGTCGGAACCCATGTGGCAAGCACTCGAGACATGGACACTGGAGCCATTCTACAACCACATACGGTGTTGGCAAGAGTATGCCCTCGCTTCGTTTAAGAATGGATACCTTACGAAGAGCGTGGCAGATAGTGAGTATCATGTCGAAAACTGATGGGGCCCTGCAGTCATTGGGATGGAACGTCAATATTGCACATGTGAAGGTACGCGAATTCTTACAGCTGAGAACAGCTGTTTTTACCTGTCTTAAAAAACGAAAACGTGACGAGAATTCAAGCTTTCCACATGTCCTGGGAGAGAGTGTACACACAAAGCGCCAAGAGCTCACACAAGGAGTTGTGTGAAACTAAAGAACTACGTAAGAGGTCAGCCTGCTGAACAGGAAAGAGTGCCGTGTACCTCTGGTGCCTGATATACCGGTAACCCGCTACACAGCAGTGCTCTGCGGGTTGACAACGCGCCAGGCGCCTGCACCCGACAGGGCGCCACGATCACTGGACAGTCGCATCCGGGAAGCCGGGTGACGCCAGCTACTTCCGGGTACCCCTACAAAGGGCGACCTATATAGGAGTGCCGCGTGCAGCTCCCCAGCAGAGTGTACCGCCGAGTAAACAACGGGTAACCAATGCAGCACCACCAGACGGAGACAACGCCAGTGCATCACCGATCGGGACCACAACCGATTCCGACATTGGACACTAATCGATGATGACAGACTGTGTGCTTTCTTCTGCACTTTCATAAAATTGTTTTCAAAGAGTAACAGTTATTCTTATCAGATCAGAACGCTCTCTTTTGTTGTTAGTAGAGATTCAGTTGTACATGTTTTCTTGTTGCTTCCTTAGAGAAATAAATTCCGTAAGTCAAGGCTACCTGAGACCTGTGCGTGCATCATCCCACAACCGGACACATTAAAGACAGTGGTTAGAAATCACGAACGCCAACAAGCTTAGACGAAGCGCAAACATGAGACTGTCCTGGCATCAAACATAGCAAAACCGCAACAAAAAAGTATTCTGTGGTTGCTTTTACAGCACAGTAGAAGATCGAAACAATCTGCGAACAAGGCTAGGAACATCCCTCACAGTGAAATCGTGAAAAAGCCTCTACTTTCTGTGTCACACACCAGCACACAAAAGATAAAGAATTTCCACCCTGCACTGGGAGGCGTAGTAATGAAACAGCGATCAATCATTGGGCAGCATTAGAAATTCAGTCTGCCAATGACAACGTCGAGAGGAGGAAAATTTCGAGGGGTCTTGAGCTGAGAAAGAGATGAGGAGGGTATAGGAACCCGGTAAGACAGCGCGGAAGCAGGAGGACAAGAGGGATCTGCCATCCACCACCAACATCCACTTTCCGACAGCGGGATATGGCTGCTTCGGCTATGGCAACACACGGCGACCCGTCAACGCTCTCGCTGCACAGCCGGGTGCAACAATGGAGAGCTAGCTCCGCAGAGAGCCGAGGTGATGCGCCGTATCTAACCACCGCCTCCCGCCGTCATCACATAATGACAAACGTCTGCGAAGAATGGGGAGATAATTCACCCCTCCTCTGAGTCGTGTCCACGCCCGGCCTAATCGGCCCTGAGATTTGCAGTGTTCATATTTTGTTTGATACGTAAACCTCACGGAAATAAATGCGTTTATTTCATGAATAAGGCGTCCAATCAATCTGTTTCAATCGCTTACCAATCCCTCAATCTCATAACCATTTTTATATTTCGCTTGGTTATAGTTTCATTCGCTATATTATTGGCTCCAAATGTGGTACATTATACACACATCAGAAAAAGTATTGCATTACCTCGGTTCCGAGCGTTTCGGAAGCTGTACAGAAAATTGGAATAGAGATCAACATAAACATCATTTCCGCACTTTTTATTTCTTATGAAAACCACACATTGCATGTTGCACCACCATACAGTGAGACCTTCAGAGGTAGTGGACCAGATTGCTATACACACCGGTACCTCTGATACCCAGTAGCACGTCCTCTTGCACTGATGTATCCTTGTATTCGTCGTGGCATACTATCCACAAGTTCATCAAGGCACTGTTGGTCCAGATTGTGCCACTCCTCAAAGGCGATTCGGCATAGATCCCTCAGAGTGGTTGGTGGGTGACGTCGCTCATAAACAGCCCTTTCCAATCTATCCCAGGCATGTTCGATAAGGTTCATGTCTGGAGAACATGCTGACCACTCTAGTCGAGCGATGTCGTTATCCTGAAGGAAGTCATTCACAAGATGTGTACGATGGGGGCGCGAATTGTCGTCCATGAAGACGAAAGCCTCGCCAATATGCTGCCGATATGGTCGCACTATCGGTCGTAGGATGGCCTTCACGTATCGAACAGCCGGTACGGCCCCTTAAATGACCACCAGCGGCGTACGTCAGCCCCACATAATGCCATCTCAAAACAGCAGGGAAGCTCCACCATGCTGCACTCGCTGAACAGTGTGTCTAAGGCGTTTAGCCTAACCGGGTTGCCTCCAAAAACGTATCCGACATCTCCGACGATTGGTTACACGCGACACTCATCGGTGAAGAGAACGTGATGCCAGTACTGAGCGGTTCATTCGCCATGTTCTTGGGCCCATCTGTATCGCGCTGCATGGTGTCGTGGTTGCAAAGATGGACCTCATCATGGACGTCTGGAGTGAAGTTGTGCATCATGCAGCCTATTGCGCAGAGTTTGAGTCGTAATACGACGTCCTGTGGCTGCACGAAAAGCATTATTCAACATGGTGACGTTGCTGTCAGGGTTCATCCGAGCCATAATCTGCAGGTAGCGGTCATCCACTGCAGTAGTAGCCCGTGGGCGACCTGAGCGAGGCATGTCGTCTATAGTTCTTGTCTCTCTGTATCTCCTCCAGGTCCGAACAATATTGCTTTGGTTCACTCCGAGACGTCTGGACACTTCCCTTGTTGAGATACGTTCCTGGCACAAAGTAACAATGCGGACGCGATCGAACCGCGGTATTGACCGTCTAGGCATGGTTGAAGTAGAGACAACACGAACCGTGTACCTCAAAATGTTCAAATGTGTGTGAAATCTTACGGGACTTAACTGCTAAGGCCATCAGTCCCTAAGCTTACACACTACTTAACCTAAATTATCCTAAGTACAAACACACACACCCATGCCCGAGGGAGGACTCGAACCTCCGCCGGGACCAGCCGCACGGTCTATGGCTGCGTCGTGTACCTCCATCCTGGTGGAATGACTGGAACTGATCGGCTGTCGCAACCCCCCTCCCCCCCCCCCCTCCCCAACATACAATAGGCGCTGCTCATGCATGGTTGTTAACATCTTTGGGCGGATTTAGTGAAATCTCTGAACAGTCAAAGGGCCTGTGTCTGTGATACAATATCCACAGTCTTCAGGAGTTCTGGGAACCGGGCTGACGCAAAACTTTTTTTGATGTATGTAATCATTAATCTTCCTGTCAGTTTGTGCAAGAGATCAGAGACTTCTCAATTCATAATATTTTTTACGCCCAACGTGGGGCGATCTCGTTGCCAATGTGCACACTATGTGACATCGTAAAGAATTTCCCAATTTACGATGTTTTTAGCGTCCAGCATGGTGTGTCATTAGCCATCTACGTATCATTTAATGTGAGAGAAGAGAAATTTTCATCCCGCTGAATTCTGGGTCCACCGCGCGGGATTACCCGAGCGGTCTAGGGCGCTGCAGTCATGGACTGTGCGGCTGGTACCACGGAGGTTCGAGTCCTCCCTCGGGCATGGGTGTGTGTGTTTGTCCTTAGGATAATTTAAGTTAAGTAGTGTGTAAGCTTAGGGACTGATGACCTTAGCAGTTAAGTCTCATAAGATTTCACACACATTTGAACATTTTCTTGAATTCTGGGTCCAACGTGGGGCGACCTCATTAGTTACTTGCGTACTATGTCACAGCACAGAGTTTTTAAGGACTCACTAGTTTCTTGACGCCCAGCGTGGGGCAATGTAGGGGAAGACGGGGCAAGATGGGGAAGCTAACTTTAAACCGTTACAAAAGGGACAAAAATAAACAAATTCAAGTAGGTTTGATTATCATTTGTATACTTAACCATTGAATTACAATAGCATGCAAAGAAACCTGCAGACTTGTTACATTCGGTTATAAATATCTCGATTTGAAACATAAACTACCAATTCCCCGTCTTGCCCCATATGCGCGGTAAGATGGGGAAGTATCATGAATTCATTTCTAAAGCTTAAATGAGGACTGGAATAACGAAATCATGTGTCGATAAGGTTTCGAAACATGGTTCTGCGAATTGTGGAATCAGGTATTTCGTTTTATTTAGGCCTCTTACTTTCACATAGTACGCAATTCTGGACAGCCTAGTCATCATCACTTTCTATCCCTGCACAAGTGTCGTGGGCCCAGCGTCCGCAGCTAATACACCCTATCCAGCCTCCTTCAGAGAAGTCATAGCAGTATAAACATTCTTCACTCTCTTCATCGTTGTCATTCGACCTCAGTTTATTATCACTTGCGCATGAAGGGGTGGTTAAGACGTCAGTAGCGTTCGTCATGTTTTCGTTGTCATTATGTCCTTTTTGTGGTATCCCAGGTTTATTAAACGTCTTTGAGAAGAGTTTTCGTTTACATGCAGCACGTTTGGGGACTCCTTTTCGTTTAATTTCTTCAGATAGTTCACTCCTATAAGGAGATTCGGTTAAAACAACGGGTTTTCCACGCCTGTTAGATGGTTTCCTTTTGGTTTTTTTATCCACCTTTGGAATAGCTAATACCATTTTAGTGCTGGTAACCTGAAAGTTAGACGAAACAGAGGCTTGATCGTCAGTTGTTAGTTGTTCAGGTGTTTTACGTCTTGACAACATCTCTGGTATTTGGCCTTCCGTTTCTGTAACCTCAGATGTGTGAGCTTGATGAATGTCTGTAGTTGAACAGGGAAGGTAATAACTTTCCTGAAACAAATTTCTGTTTACAGGCCGAATGCCTGTTTTCCGAAACCCGTTGACTGCTGTGGACATTGTAGCTGAATGAATGAAGGCTTTGTCGAATAAACTTACGATCTGATGCAGCGTAACAACTTTTCCAGGATGAGTGCGAAGCCACGATCTTAATTCATCTACGTAAAATTTACTGAGAGGTTTCATAAATGCCACGTCCAATGGTTGAAGACGGTGTGAGCAGTGTGGTGGCAAACACAGCAAGACAACCCCATTTTCGCGGGCCACAACTATCAATTTTAAATTCTTGGTGTGCGTTTTGTGGCCGTCCAATATAAGAAGTATTGGTCTTTCCTTTGACGGTCCAGTAAATGCAATAAACTTCTTAAACCAAGTAAAAAATAGTTCTTTCGTCATCCAACCAGTTTCTTGGACTTCTGCCCAGGCACCAGGGGGCAGGCCAGTCTCAAACGCTTGTTGCATTCGTTTTCGAGGATAAATTAATACAGGTGGTACGTAGCACCCCAATGCTGAAACACAGATTTCTGCAGTCACAGTCTGGCCTCTTTCTGCTGAAGTAACTGATCCCACCTGTCTGCGCCCTTTCAAAGCAACCACCTTTGTGTGGTGTGACCTTTTGGAATGACTGTTAAACCAGTCTCATCGCAATTGAAAATTCTGTCTCCCGTAAACCTGAATGTGTCTAATTGACTTTCTAACAGATCGAAAAACCGATCTACAGCAACTTGATTAAACCCCATTGCTCGTGCGATTGATGTGGCCTCTGGTTTTCGTATTGTTAAGGTAGGATTTCGTACAAGAAACCCATTTAAACCAATCTCTTCCAGCAGATTTGGCTGCAGTATTAAATGGATGTTTGCTGTTGTTTCGTTCAGCTAGCTGAAAAGCAAGTTCACAAAGTTCTTTAAGTGTTAGGCCAAAATACTGTCCTTCCATATGTGTTAAGTAGTCCTTAAGTTCTGTCTCTTGTTCTGGGGTAAACACACTAGTGATTGGTCCTAACCTTTTCACAACTGTATAGCCAGGATTCACACGTTTCTTTGCCACATGTCGTTCAATCGTTGTCTGTGGCACTTTGAACTGTCGAGCAGCCCTGAAAGAACCCATATCACCTTCTATAACAGCATTTACAACGCCTTCCACTGACTCCAATGACCAATCTGGCCTAGACGTTTGTCGCCGATACTTGCGAACCATCTGAAATAAAACACGTGGAACGTACTATTGAGTCAGATAATTCCTAGTAATCTATATTATACAGTAAATACCATATTTCCAATAGTCAGTCGTTAAACCATGCCAAGAATACTGACTGCACGTATTGTGTATTTTTATTCACCATATAGCCTAAGGCATACTTTGTAATTAATTAGGAAACGTTGGAATAACGAATACCATTCTATTTACAGTTGTATTCAACGTAAATGTACGTGTTCAAAACCCGCAGTGAGGTAAACACCTGAGACGATAAGAACGTAATGGTTGGACAAATAGTAGGGGAAAGACGGGGAAGCTCCCCATCTTGCCCTACCCCGTCTTGCCCCCTACCATGCTGTCAGGTTATGTTACGCCTACATGAACACTATTTAGTGAACATTGACTACTGACACAGCAGTTTACTGTTAATAAGACGTACTATTCAGTGCTATATAGACAGTCTGGACAAATGTTCACGAAACACATGTTTTAGGACCTCGAAAGGTGTAAAACATTGCAAATTAGTATAACAATTGGACGTACCTTGCAAAGCTCACAGAAACCGCCGCGAAACTAAGGTTCAGCAATGACAACACACTGGGACCTGTGTATTGATGACGTTGACGTAGCTATCCACAGATGGCAGCACTCTAACTGTAGCTTATAGCCCTTCCCCTTCTTACCCCATCTCCTCGTCTTGCCACGCCTTCCCCTAATTGGTTATCTGCGTGTCATTTTATCCAAGCGATCAACAGAGCTCTCAATTTACTACAATATCCTTCTGCTGGAATTAGCGCCTAGAACCGCACGGCCACTCCGACCGGCTTATAAAACTAATCCATGTTTTTGCTATAAACAAATTGTTTCTTTTTGTCAGTGTCATCCGCTTACCTTTATCACAAAATATTTTCGTCACTTTGATGTCCTATTTTTATCAGAACACTACACTTAAACAAATGTTAATGACTTTGCACGGGTTTCCCTAATATTCTTTTTCAGTAAACTTGTGCTCTTAATCACTTTTCTGGAACATGGAGACGAATGATTTCCTTAACTCACATAGCTACTGGGAATTGGTGGGTTATATCAGTGACAGCGGCGTGACTCCGTTATTCGCAGCGTGACGTGGCACTGATTAACGTTCGATTTCAAAGGCTGCAGTCTGAGTGATTATTCTGACTCATTTTTCTCGTCTCCAATGTCAGCACAAAGGACTCGTACATAGCTACATGAAAGATATAAAGTAGCACCAATTAATTACTGAACCACGTTAACAATGTTAAATCTGCTAATACATGTTGTTGATTAACATCTCCAATATTATCCACACGTGAAGAGCAAATTAGACAAATCGACGGTGAAGCACCGTAGTGGCACTGGAGACCATCAGCCAATAAGACAGAGAGCATACCGTGTGTCAGCAACAGAACGTCGAATAATTCGCGACGAGGTAGAGAAAATGATGAAGAAAAGTCTTTCAATTTAATTTAACATTGCAATCTGAATTTCTTTTTCTATTCTCGTGTTTGAAGCACGTATCTTTATCTGAGTGCTGACATGACATCTAGCACCTGACACTAATGGCCCGGGTCTCTTATGATTCATGAGAGTACACTGGTACACCTTCACATAGAGGATTCCTTAGATTCACCGTAAGGCCTGCTGCCAAATAGCTAGCCTCACGTATCTCTTTTCTGCTCCATTCATTTTATACGTGGAAATATAATGTTAGTTCGTGCATTCAGTTACACATTTCTTTTAGTAATAAGGTACAAGCGTCGTCTTTAGGTCTCTCCTTCCTTTTTTACATGCTGTCGCAGAAGAAACTGAGGAGTACAGTCACTCTGGTGTAGTGGTTATGTTACTGAACTGTTGCATGGAGGGTCGTGAGTTCAAAACTCCCCTGGACTGTACTATTTAAATTTCTATATTCGGTTCGAGAACATTCTAGAAGCATCCACAAATGTGAAGAATCATTGCACTGGAATGTTCTGTAACTGTATATACACTCCTGGAAATTGAAATAAGAACACCGTGAATTCATTGTCTCAGGAAGGGGAAACTTTATTGACACATTCCTGGGGTCAGATACATCACATGATCACACTGACAGAACCACAGGCACATAGACACAGGCAACAGAGCATGCACAATGTCGGCACTAGTACAGTGTATATCCACCTTTCGCAGCAATGCAGGCTGCTATTCTCCCATGGAGACGATCGTAGAGATGCTGGATGTAGTCCTGTGGAACGGCTTGCCATGCCATTTCCACCTGGCGCCTCAGTTGGACCAGCGTTCGTGCTGGACGTGCAGACCGCGTGAGACGACGCTTCATCCAGTCCCAAACATGCTCAATGGGGGACAGATCCGGAGATCTTGCTGGCCAGGGTAGTTGACTTACACCTTCTAGAGCACGTTGGGTGGCACGGGATGCATGCGGACGTGCATTGTCCTGTTGGAACAGCAAGTTCCCTTGCCGGTCTAGGAATGGTAGAACGATGGGTTCGATGACGGTTTGGATGTACCGTGAACTATTCAGTGTCCCCTCGACGATCACCAGTGGTGTACGGCCAGTGTAGGAGATCGCTCCCCACACCATGATGCCGGGTGTTGGCCCTGTGTGCCTCGGTCGTATGCAGTCCTGATTGTGGCGCTCACCTGCACGGCGCCAAACACGCATACGACCATCATTGGCACCAAGGCAGAAGCGACTCTCATCGCTGAAGACGACACGTCTCCATTCGTCCCTCCATTCACGCCTGTCGCGACACCACTGGAGGCGGGCTGCACGATGTTGGGGCGTGAGCGGAAGACGGCCTAACGGTGTGCGGGACCGTAGCCCAGCTTCATGGAGACGGTTGCGAATGGTCCTCGCCGATACCCCAGGAGCAACAGTGTCCCTAATTTGCTGGGAAGTGGCGGTGCGGTCCCCTACGGCACTGCGTAGGATCCTACGGTCTTGGCGTGCATCCGTGCGTCGCTGCGGTCCGGTCCCAGGTCGACGGGCACGTGCACCTTCCGCCGACCACTGGCGACAACATCGATGTACTGTGGAGACCTCACGCCCCACGTGTTGAGCAATTCGGCGGTACGTCCACCCGGCCCCCCGCATGCCCACTATACGCCCTCGCTCAAAGTCCGTCAACTGCACATACGGTTCACGTCCACGCTGTCGCGGCATGCTACCAGTGTTAAAGACTGCGATGGAGCTCCGTATGGCACGGCAAACTGGCTGACACTGACGGCGGCGGTGCACAAATGCTGCGCAGCTAGCGCCATTCGACGGCCAACACCGCGGTTCCTGGTGTGTCCGCTGTGCCGTGCGTGTGATCATTGCTTGTACAGCCCTCTCGCAGTGTTCGGAGCAAGTATGGTGCGTCTGACACACCGGTGTCAATGTGTTCTTTTTTCCATTTCCAGGAGTGTATGTCATGTGTATTCTGACCGGAGGCAGTTCGCCCCGCGCTCTTGTATGTGCAAGTGCTGAATAAACCTTCGTTAATTGAAGTTAGTGTTCGTCGTTCATCTGATTACACCTTCTTCTACGTGACATTATTCTGGTGGAGGCGCTGGGTATTGGAACTTGTGACAGCGCATATTATTGACAACACAATGGCTCCCATCGGGCCACGACAGAGCCACCGTTTACGTGGCGAGAAACCCGAATTCGAGCCATATTCAACATATCGCAATCTATTGGAGACTGAAGAAGAAAAGGACGTTACGATGACAGCAACAGTGTGCCACCACATGAGACATCCTTTCGGGTTCTCTGGTGACGATGGCCAAGATCCAAACAAGTGGCTGAAGGTATAAGAGCGTATAGCCAGATTTAACAAATCGGCTGACACCGTGTGTTTGGCTAACGTATTTTTCTTCTTGGAGGGCACTGCCAAGCAATGGTATGAGAACAACGAGGAGAAATTCACAAATTGGGAAGTATTCCAGGTGGAACTGCGCAAGTATTTCGGCGACACACAACGACAGAAGTACAAGGCTGAAGATAAATTAAAGTGCAGGGCACAGCGTCCTGGAGAAACTACCGTATTCTACATTCAAGACGTCTTGGAGCTGTGTAAAATAGTGGGTCCTAGAATGAAGGAGAAAGATACGGTAGCACATCTCATGAAGGGTGTTGCTGAGAACATGTATCAAGTCCTACTGCTGAAGGAGGTTTCGACAGCAGACGACTTCATAAAATAGTGCCTGTATATCGAGACAATGCATCAAACAAGAATTACACGCAAGAAGTTTGAACGGCTTCCAAATGTCTGATGGAGGAAGGAACTGATTTCACAAGTGTTCATCGTCAGATAGAGAAGAAGTTCAGAAGGCACTTGGATTGCACGGCGAGCAAAAAAGCAAGACGCTTCAAGAGGTCATAAGGGAGGAAGTGGAGCTGACAATGAATCCAATCTCTCGTCCTTAATTTCCCTTTAAAACGGTGAAGAAACCGAGACCCAGGGGAAGTTACGTTCTTACAATGACTCATGAGGACCCTGTTTGGGCATCAAGGAAGACTGACGTCTGGAGGCCCCAGGATAACCAACCAATATGTTTCCACAGCGGACGACCGGCACATGTGGTGCGCTATTGTCGACAAACGCGGCGGATATTTGATGACGCCCGCGCCAGAAGAGAGCAGACCGATCTTAGCCGAGACCAACTCCGGGACGACGAAGATGAACAAGAAGATGTGGGTGCAGGACGACGTAGGTCACCATCGTCGCAAGCTAGCCGCTGAAGAGGACGCTTCCCAACACGCCGATCAAAGTCTCCATCGCTGTTTAGAAGCTCCAGCCAATCACCTAGCTACCGCAGCATGGAAAACTAAAGGGTGCCACCTTCCTTGGAGGTGAGGCCGCCGAAGAGAAAAATCCTCCGCCGTCAATCACTACAAAAATGATAGGAAACTACGTCGATATCGTCATGGATGTCCGACCAGTCGAAGCTCTTGTGGGCTCTGGAGCATCATATTCAGTCATTTCGGAGAAGAAGATTATGCTCGACGAGATGAGATAATGTGGTCAGGAAGATGCGCATCCGAGTGTGTGGAGACTATGTGTGCTGGATGAAGTGATCATTCCTGCAGTCAGCGCTAGAAAGGTAACTGATGTGTCATGCCATGCATCAACCCATGGATCTTGTGGTGGAATGTAAGAGAAGCTTACCACTGAAGAATAACTTGGTCACCGTAGCCTCCGTCGTCTCGTTTAAGAACGGATTCGGTGAATTGTGGATAGTTAACTGTCGCCGAGAACCGCAGATCCTTCCAAGACGCATGTGCGTAGCAAACGCTGAGCCGTTAATTGCCGAACAGCTGAGCGTCGTAGAAACCTTCCATGTCGAGTCTGTTGTCGAAATTGGCGCTACTACTACGAGACAAGATCTTCTAGCTTGACTATCACCAGATCTCACTAAGGAACAACAGACGAAGCTACTTACCATTCTTTAAGAGTTCTCTGAATGCTTCAATCCACACGTGAAGAGCAAATTAGACAAATCGACGGTGAAGCACCGTAGTAGGCCTGGAGACCATCTGCCAATAAGCCAGAGAGCATACCGTGTGTCAGCAACGGAACGTCGAATAATTCGCGACGAGGTAGAGAAAATGATGAAGAATGACATTATTCAGCCTTCGCAGAGCCCATGGTCATCACCAGTGGTTCTCGTCAGGAAGAAGGATGGAAGTTTTCGCTTTTGTGTTGATTACAGGAATACCCCTTACACGAGTTCACGATACATTAGATTGTATGAAGGGGGCTAAGTTTTTCTCAGCCATGGACATGTACTCGGGATGCTGGCAGATTGAAGTAGATGAGGCTGATCGTGAGAAAACTAAATTCGTCACGCTTGAGGGCCTGTATGAGTTTAAGGTAATGCCGTTTGGTTTGTGTAATGCACCAGCAACTTTTGAACGGATAATGGATAGTCTTCTAAGTCACCTGAAGTGGGTGATGTGTCTTTGTTATTTAGATGGCATTATAATGTTCTCAGAGACATTTGATGAACACTTATGAAGACTGAGGGCCGTTCTTAAGTGTCTCCAACAAGGTGAACTGCAACCTAATCCAAGAAAGTGTCTCTTTGGAATAAAAGAAATCAGAATGCTTGTACACCTCGTGTCAAACGGAGGTGTGCGGCCAGACGCAGAAAAGGTGAGATCTATAACGGAGTTTCCTATTCCTAAAAGTATTATTGATTTCAGAAGCTTCCTCTGATTATGTTCTTATTACCGTCGTTTTATCAAAGACCTTTGTATCAAAGCAAGTCCACTCCTAGAGTTGTTAAAAGCCGATGATAAATTTATCTGGGGTGGTGGTCAACAAGATTCTTTTGATGTGCTGCGAAAAGCTCTGACGACTGACCCTGTACTTGGTCTGTATGATGAGAGAGCACCTACCGAACTACACACAGATGCCTGTGGGTATGTGATCGGTGCTGTTCTGGTGCAAATTTCGGATGGAAAACAGAAGGTTATAGCCTATGGTTCTAGCACACTTACAAAAGCCGAGAGAAACTACTCAACTACAGAAAGAGAATGTCTTGCTGAGGTCTGGGCCATGTGCATATTTCGACAGTATCTCTATGGATGGTCATTCACAGTTGATACTACCATCATTCACGTTGTTGGTTGACAGGTCTTAAGATTCCAACAGGACGACTCGCCAGGTGTGCACTACGTCTTCAAGAGTATGACATTACCATAGCGTACGAAACTGGAAGAAAACATCAAGATGCCGACAGTCTCTCAAGAAACCCTGTGCAATACCATCAAGACTTTGATAAAGATAGTGACTGTCTCGCTGCACTCCTGAATCTCTCTGCTGAGCCGAAGTAGGGCGCCAAGATATCTCAAATTATGCTTGCCTTAAATGGGTCAGAGGATGTGAAAGGATAATTTGAGGTAGTTAATGGATTACTTTGCAAGAAAAACTTTGATGCGTTTAGAAAGAGGTGGCTACCAGTGATTCCTTAACACATGCGCTTAGATGTTCCACAAAATTCCACTACACATCTGAGGCCGGACATCTAGGATTTATTTAGACATACGATAGAATCCGCAAGAGATTTTCCTGGCCAGATTTATATAGGAGTGTCCGTCACTGTGTGTCGCACTGTCGAGAGTGCCAGAGGAGAGAGGCAGTTCCTCAGAAACCATCTGGCCGAATCATATCAATTCCACCAGCCGAAACGCCTTTCCAGCGTGTTGGGATTGACCTCCTCGGATGATTTCCAACGTCTGCTAGTGGCAATAGACGGATTATTGTTGGCACTGATTATCTGACACGCTATGCCATTACAAAAGCCGTGAAAACAGCAGAAGCATTCGAGGTAGCCAAATTAATCCTGGAGGACACTATTAAAAAACGGAGCCCTAAGGTCGTTAATTACGAATCGAGGGAAAGTTCTTCAGTCAAATCTTGTGACAGAGACACGGTGCCACATTACTCATCACATGACGACTGCCTACCATCCTCAAACTAATGGGCTTACTGAACGCCTTAATGAGATCTTGGGCGACGTGCTATCAATGTTCGTCAATGTTGAGCAGAGCAACTGGGATGAGGTGCTACCTTTCGTGACGTTTGCCTACAACACCGCCAAACAAGACACCACAGGATTTACGCCATTTTTCCTGGTGCATGGGTGTGAGGCGACTACGACAATGGGCACTGTGTTTCCGTTACATCCTGATGACGTGGACGACGACTACATCGAGCAGGTGTTAACCAGAGCCGATGAAGCTCGGCAGGTAGCTTGACTCCGCAGCTGCAGGCTCACGAAAACGATCGCCGAAGGTATGACGCGAGCCACCGCCCTGTTGTCTGCCTGCCTGGTGACCTCGTCTGGATCTTCACGCCTGTTCGGAAGATTGGTCGCTCTGAGAAGCTCCTCAGGCGCTACTTTGGACCTTATAAGGTTTTAAAACAGTTGTCTGATGTTATTTATGAAATTGAATATTTCGACACCGACACAAGACGACGAAAGATCAGAGATACGGTCCACGTCCTTCGAATGAAGCCCTACAAGGATCCTGCAACCCAGGGTAAATTCTAAGCTCCAGCGACGGGCAACAAGCGGAAAGGTGACAAAGAGGGTAGCGGCAAAGGAGTTTCTAAGAAAATCACCGCCAGGGCGAACATCAGTTATCGGGAGTCGGAGTATGCAGGACCGATGACTCGTTCCCGGACTAGGACGACGTAACACCGAGGCGATGTTCACTGAAGGAGGGAGAAATGTTGCAGAAGCAGTTCAGTAGCACAGTCACCGTGGTGTAGTGGTTATGACTCTGAACTGTTGCATGGCAAGTCGTGCGTTCAAAACTCACCTGGACCGTAAATTTTTAATTTTTATATTCGGTTCGAGCACATTCTAGAAATATCCACAAATGTGAAGAATCGTTGTACTGAGGCCGCAGCTCGTGGTCTTGCGGTAGCAATCTCGCTACCCGCGCACGGGGCCCCGGGTTCGATTCCCGGCGGGGTCAGGGATTTTTCCTGCCTCGAGATGACTGGGTGTTGTTCTGTTGTCTTCATTATCATCATCATTCTTCCCCATTACGGTCGGAGGAAGGCAATGGCAAACCACCTTCACTAGGACCTTGCCTAGTACAGCGGTGCGGGTCTCCCTTATCATCCCCTACGCTCCTCGGAGTATGGGACTTCATCATCATTGTACTGGAATGTTCTGTAACCGTATACATGTCGTATGTGTTCTGGTCGGAGGCAGTTCGCTCCGCGCTCTTGTATGTGCAAGTGCTGAATAAACCTTCGTTAAGTGAAGTTAGCGTTCGGCATTCATCTAATTACACCTTCTACTATGTGACAATATTTTCTTATATCCATTGTGTACATATTGCTTTAATATTAGCAAATTGTCTTATGAATTACATAGTGGTACAAATGTGATTCATAGCTGTTTTGAAAGAACACTTTGTTCTGCATGTCGAATTTGTTTCGATGATATGCTTTCGTAAGCTGATGAAATGAGAAACCAGTTGCAAGTATAACGTGTTACTGCTTTCACTCGACAGTTCGAGGTCAATTTCTTATGTTGTGTCCTTACTTCAAAATTTGTGGAATGGTGTTTATGAATTATGCGTTTTACCGTCTGTGCGCATGGTCCAATATCTCACAACGTTTCTCCAAACCATGTTACTGTCTTAGAGCACTAAAATATTTTCGTATGAACTTGTGATACATCTCATGATGCTAAATGAATATTCCGTCACCCAGTTAATCCTTGTATGGAGTAGCTGCGACTTTTGTTAATGGCATTGATTCCGTATTTCTAGATTACCAGAATGCTTTTGACACTGTACCACACAAACGGCTTGTAGTGAATTTGGGTGCTTATGGAATATCGTCACAATTATGTGACTGGATTCGTGATTTGCTGTCAAAGAGGTCACAGTTCGTAGTAGCTGATGAAAAGTCATCGAGTGAATCAGAAATGATTTCTGGCGTTCCCCAAGGTAGTGTTACAGGCCCTCTGCTGTTCATTATCTATATAAATAATTTAGGAGACAATCTGAACAGCCGTCGTTTACCGTCCAGTAAAGTTATTAAACGATCAAAATACATTGCACAACGATTCAGAAAAGACATCTGTACGGTGCAGAAATTGGCAATTAACTCTAAATAACGAAAAGTGTGAGGTCATCCACATGAGTGCTAAAAAGAATCCGATAAACTTCGGTTACACGATAAATAAGTCAAACCTAAAGGCCGTAAAATCAACTAAATAGCTAGGAATTATAATTACGAACATCTTAAATTGGAAAGAACCCATGGAAAATGTTCTGGGGAAGGCAAACCGAAGAGTGCATTTTATTGGCAGGACCCTTAGAAAATGTAACTGATCTACTAAGGAGACTGCCTACACTACGCTTGTCTATCCTCTTAGAATACTGTTTCGCAGTGTGGGATCCTTACCAGACAGGATTAACGGAGTACATCGAGAAAGTTCAAAGGAAGGCAGCACGTTTTGTATTATCGCGAAATAGGGGAGAGAGTGTCACTGACATGATACAGAATTTGGGGTGGACATAATTAAAACAAGGGCGTTTACCTTTACATCTACATCTACATCTATACTCCGCGAGCCACCTTACGGTGTGTGGCGGAGGGTACTTATTGTACCACTATCTGATCCCCCCTTCCCTGTTCCATTCACGAATTGTGCGTGGAAAGAACGACTGCTTGTAAGTCTCCGTATTTGCTCTAATTTCTCGGATCTTTTCGTTGTGATCATTACGCGAGATATATGTGGGCGGTAGTAATATGTTGCCCATCTCTTCCCGGAATGTGCTCTCTCGTAATTTCGATAATAAACCTCTCCGTATTGCGTAACGCCTTTCTTGAAGTGTCCGCCACTGGAGCTTGTTCAGCATCTCCGTAACGCTCTCGCGCTGACTAAATGTCCCTATGACGAATCGCGCTGCTTTTCGCTGGATCATGTCTATCTCTTCTATTAATCCAACCTGGTAAGGGTCCCATACTGATGAGCAATACTCAAGAATCGGACGAACAAGCGTTTTGTAAGCTACTTCTTTCGTCGATGAGTCACATTTTCTTAGAATTCTTCCTATGAATCTCAACCTGGCGCCTGCTTTTCCCACTATTTGTTTTATGTGATCATTCCACTTCAGATCGCTCCGGATAGTAACTCCTAAGTATTTTACGGTCGTTACCGCTTCCAATGATTTACCACCTATGGCATAATCGTACTGGAATGGATTTCTGCCCCTATGTATGCGCATTATATTACATTTATCTACGTTTAGGGAAAGCTGCCAGCTGTCGCACCATGCATTAATCCTCTGCAGGTCCTCCTGGAGTACGTACGAGTCTTCTGATGTTGCTACTTTCTTGTAGACAACCGTGTCATCTGCAAATAGCCTCACGGAGCTACCGATGTTGTCAACTAAGTCATTTATGTATATTGTAAACAATAAAGGTCCTATCACGCTTCCCTGCGGTACTCCCGAAATTGCGGCGGAATCTTCTCACGTTATTTCAGTCACCAGCTTTCTCCTCCGAATGCGAAAATATTTTTTTGACGCCGACCTACATATGGAGAAACGACCATCATAATAAAATAAGGGTAATCAGGGCTCTCACGAAAAGATACAGATGTCCATTTTTTCCGTGCGCTGTTCGAGATTGGAACAATAGAGCATTAATGTGTAGGTGGTTCCATGAAACCTTTGCCAGGCACTCAAGTGTGATTTTCAGAGTATTCATATTGATGTAAATGTAGATATTACATTCCCGTGTGCATATTATGTATGGTGGCATCATAATGAATATCTCTTACGTATTATATATTATTTCATTTGTGGCTATTGTGTTGCGAAATCTGAATCTTGTATTTACCCAAATATTTGCATCTGGCTCCTACCACCTCATTAATCATTGGTTGAAACTATATAGCCTTAAATCATCTAACATATTCATCTCTTACACATAACTATTTTACTTACACATCGCCTGTAACAAAATCTCGACTAACACAACTCTCTTCGGCTGATTTAGCTGTATAAAATTCCTTAAAACCACACGAACCTCATTGGTAGGCTCATCCCTTGCCTAAATAAACTTCCAACATAATTAACTGTTGTGGAAGAGCACCTTGCCTAATTAACTCTTACTATGCGACGTACTATTGTTCATACTCAATCCAGGCTACATCCCATTATGAACATGAGACAATATGATAACCGTACCAGTTTCCGTTCCAATGTGTAAGTTATAATCGTTGTTTCATTACGATCACTTACTTTCTTTTGCCTAACCCACTTCTTCTGCGGTGTCAAACTTACACAATACTGTACAATATTGTGTTTTCTGTGTCATTCGTCCATTAAGTGCCACGACTATTGTCAACTCAGTTTCTTAAATTCTGTATTTTTACTTAGAGTAACGTTTTGTTTTATAATAAGTGTTCATTAATCATTAATAAATAACTGTATGCTTCATGTATGTGGCTATTATCAGAAGAAAGACAATAGTTTCACAGTACAAGTACAAATAATTCAGTATTGTTTCCGTTAGCTGGCGAGTGTTTTCTGCTAATGCCAAACGATAAAGTGTGTTGTTCTAATCAATACATCTACTGAGTGTTGTGTTTTAAGTTGTATATAGTTTAGTTATACAGACCTTTTTTTAAAATTTTGGTTTATTTGTTCATTGGAGATCATTGCAACATTTTGCCGTAATATTGTCATATCTCAATATTTTCATGATATGTTTACATAATGTTTACCTATTCAAGTGCAACAATGTTATACAACGTCAGCCTACTCACACATATTGCAACACCCTTTTTCGTCTTTGATAAGGAGAAACGATAAAGATTGTAGATTTAATCTTGAATGACAGATGAGGAATATTGACGATGTGAAAGGACAATTAAGTAATATAGCCAATAAGTTGAGCGCCTGGTGACAGTCAGTTACCTAGGATTGCAAAGAGTGCAATGCCTTCTGAGGATTTTATGAAACGCCAGTTGCTGCAATCCAACAACACTGTAGATACTTTTGTATCTATTGCTTTCATATGCAAAATAACGGCACTAAGAGTACCTTTGGTAACTATTGATCTCATATGAGTGATTTTGAATGTAATTGTAACCGACTGGACTGGTTTTTGTTGCGTCCACATACTCGGAATGTTAAACTCTAACTGAAGCAGGAAGGTCTGTGAACACATGTTCCGTTCTATTGCAAACTGCGACATTTGTATACAATGATGCAACATTCTGCGGCACTTCTACAACGCTACTTACTCTTTTTCTATGATCACATCTCTATTATATTTTGGATTTAACCCTTTCTGTACGTCTGTTGACATTAATTGTCATTCACTACCTCAGTAAAATTCTTCACTTTTCCTGCGGCTTCTCTCAAATTAACATGAATGAGCCTTGTACTGTCCTTTCCACATAGGAAATACTATTTCTAAATTCACTTGTTTCTTTAAGCATTCACTCAATCTGTACATGTTCAACACTACTGACTTCACAAATTTCAATCTTTGTTTTCGCAGCTTCACTAATTTTAGTGTCTAACGTTCCAGTAGTAGCTTCACTTCCATTCATTTCGTCTTTACCAACTGGTATAGTGTTATAATAGTGTTAATCTGACATTGCCCCTCACGCACTAAATCATCTCCACTGTACTGCTGTGTACAATTTATACTACTAGTTACAGTCGTCTCGCTTTGTACATCAATTGAATTACTAACATCGGTGTACAATGGCTCGATAACGTCTGAATCGTAATCTATACTACTATTGTTACTAAACTCGCTTTTCTTATTATCAACTTCACTAACATAAAATAACCAGACGTCCCCATTTGACCAGGACAGTTTCGATTTTTGGAATCCAGTACCCTTGTTCACATCGAATTTTGTTGAGACCCCTAAATGTTCCGGTTTTTCGAAATCAAATCAAATTTTCAGTCGTATGAGATTTGAATATAATTTTTTATATTTCTAGCAAGTATCTATAGTTTATTACAATATCGTATTCCTAATCTAAAATACCATGACACGCTGTATTATTAAACGCGTTCACACGGCCTAGAGGTCTTCAATAATGCTTGTGTTTATGCTGGTATTAGCTTGATTTGCTTAGTGGCAACCCTAATGTTTTCACGCGTATTTCGTTGGCATGAGTTTTATAGGACTTTTGATGTGGCAGTGTTGAAGGCAGAATCACGGAGGTCGGAGAAGCACTTCATGATTCAAGAATGACTTTGAAAGAAAAACGAAAAACGAGATTCATGCCACACGTGTTTTGAGCCAATCTCAGGGGGATATATACGTTATTAAGTTTACTGAAACCGCGTGTGAATTTTATAATAGCAGCGCACAATATATTGAACTGATTGAACTGTGCTCGTATCATTTAGTTTGTTTTGAGACTACAAATGGGTTCTTTTGTACCATGTACCTGTGTGGGATGATGTACGAAAATGCTACGAGTCTCTTAAAATGTGTTACCAAGCTGGAAAGTTATTGATAATTACTTGTTCATGATCGAGTTAATACGCAATTAGAGAAATGGAGCATAGAAATAAAAATCTCACTTATATGTGTTGGGTACAGATGTTATGAAGTCTGTATTATGTCTTCCCGGTGCGAATGCACCAGTGGAGCATTTATTTTCTTTGATGAATAAGAACGCTCATCAAAGCTCAAATGAAATTGGTGACACTGAAGCAGTAATGATGATGTAAGCTAATTTGAAATACAATCGTTTGGAATTCTGTAGCTACTTAGAGGGGATGAAAATATCTACTGAATCAAATTACTTCATCTTAGAAGTATGGTGGCATGAATAACTGAATGTGAAAAGCTGTGTGTAGTTACCTAAGCCAGTCTTGTGTCCCATTTACTAACTTTTAAGATTTAGGTGTGTTATAATTATACAGTAACTACGAAAATACCTATGTTTTATTTTATGTCTGTTACATCATCATTTGGTGCCTACTATTCATTTCGTTGCAAGTTTTAATAATTCATAACAACTACAGAGCGTTGTTGCCTTCCGAGCACTGGGCAGTTATAAGATTAATCCCATTGTCGACTCCCAGAAACAAGGTTCGTGAGAATCTAATTGATTACTGCAGCCTGCCTGAGCTTGTAATTGCTCATCATTGTTGGAACCTCCTGGCAGATTAAAACTGTCTGCCGGACCGAGACTCGGACTCAGGACCTTTGCCTTTCGGGAGCAAGTGCTCAACCATGCTTATTCTGCTCATCACTGCTGTTTATTTCAATACAACTGTCAGCTTGTTCACTTATCTTACCATTAATTTTATTCTGACATTCAGAGAAATTTTCGCCCAACTGTTTCGTTTTTGGTGACAGACTTTGGCTTTGCTTTGCTGCATAGTTAGTTTCCTCACTGCTGTTTTCCTTTGGCAAAGTGTCAGCAGGCACAATGTCATAGTTTAATCTGTGGAAGTCATCTGTCGTTTCGTTTGAAATGTCAACGTCAGACTCTGTGTCTCTAATATCTTCATTCAAATTTACCATGTTTGTTTAGTCAGACTCTACAGATTTTTCATTTTCAGTAGAGTCATTCACCAAAAATTCTACAGTTCCATACACACTATCTCTATCTTCATTATCTGTGTCTTGTAGATGCTTTGTATGATAAGTATCACTAACGTTACTGTGCTTCTGCATTGGTATCTTAGTCTCTTGCCCCGTTTTTACTTTAGGTAGCTTCTGATTAGCCTCACTTTGTTCTCCTTCAGTTTTGTTTTACATTAGCCTTACTACCTTCGTAAATGCCATGCTCGTAGGATTAGTACCATAAGTTCCTGATTAAATGTACGCCACTCAACGGTTATTACCCCTTGAATGGCCATGAAATCACTGCTATAATCTACTTCAGAAGCTTTTCGATTGTTACAGAATTCACCTTGCTTCCTGTTGTTTTTCTCACACGGAGCAGCACGGATTTCAATATGGTGGATGATTCTGGTGACATATTTCGATTTATATTTTGTTTTCCTACAACAATGTTATTCTCAGGTATTTCTTGATTCCACACTTCTAATATTTCTTTCGTTACTAGTCTCATTGCAAGTTTTTAAATTCGTCATAGAATTTACCGAACTCATCTTTAACTTCACTTCGAACTTTCATGATGTATTGATACATATTGACAGTGAACTATAGTCTGATTTTATCTTAGATAACCTTCATGTGTTAACAGATGTGAAAATTACTGAACTATCAGTTTAATAAGCCACGGCTGCAAAATACTAACACAAATTCTTTACAGACGAATGGAAAAACTGGTAGAAGCTGACCTCGGGGAAGATCGGTATGGATTCCGTAGAAATATTGGAACACGTGAGGCAATACTGACCCTACGACTTATCTTAGAAAATAGATTAAGGAAAGACAAAGCTACGTTTCTAGCATTTGTAGACTTAGAGAAAGCTTTTGACAATTTTGACTGGAATGCTCTCTTTCAAATTCTGAGGGTGGCAGGGGTAAAATACAGGGGGCGAAAGGCTATTTACAATTTGTACAGAAACCAGATGACAGTTGTAAGAGTCAAGGGGAATGAAATGGAAGCAGTGGTTTGGAAGGGAGTGAGACAAGGTTGTAGCCTATCACCGATGTTATTGAATCTGTATATTGAGCAAGCAGTAAAGGAAACAAAAGAAAAATTCGGAGTAGGAATTAATCCATGGAGAAGAAGTAACAACTTTGACGTTCGCCGACGACATTTAAATTCTATCAGAGACAGCAAAGGACAGTGTCTTGAAAGGAGGATATAAGATGAACATCAACAAAAGCAAAACGAGGATCGTGGAATGTAGTCCAATTAAATCGGGTAATGCTGCCGGAATTAGATTAGGAAATGTGACACTTAAAGTAGTAAAGGAGTTTTGCTATTTGGGGAGCAAAATAACTGATGATGGTCTAAGTAGATAGGATGTAAAATGTAGACTGGCAATGACAAGGAAAGCGTTTCTGAAGAAGAGAAATTAGTTAACATCGAGTATAGATTTAAGTGTCAGGAAGTCGTTTCTGAAAGTATTTGTATGGAGTTTAGCCATGTATGGAAGTGAAACGTGGACGATAAATAGTTTGGACAAGAAGAGAATAGAAGCTTTCGAAATGTGGTGCTACAGAAGAATGCTGAAGATTAGATGGGCACATAACTAATAAGGAGGTATTGAATAGAATTGGAGAGAAGAGAAATTTGTGTCAACTTGACTAGAGGAAGAGATCGGCTGGTAGGGCATATTCTGAGGCATCAAGGGATCACCACTTTAGCATTGGAGGGCAGCGTGGAGGGTAAAAATCGTAGAGGGAGACCAAGAGATGAATACACTAAACAGATTCAGAAGGATGTTGGTTGCAGTCGGTACTGGGAGATGAAGTAGCTCGCACAGGATAGAGTAGCATGGGGAGCTGCATCAAACCAGTCTCTGGACCGAAGACCTTAACAACAACAACCTTCATGTTTTTTATCTTTGATCTACTTTTGTCATACGCAGCACCATAGACGTCAATCTTGACTTCATCTCTTGCGATAAGTCTTCGTTTTGTTCTACTACTATACCCGTGTTACCTGCCATTATTTGCAATTTTTCGGACATTTTGCCATATTTCCCTGACATAATATTCACTACAAATAACTCCTGTCAGCTCAACCCTATATAACTTCCTCTGTCTGCCACTATATACGTCAAACAACACTTTGCAGGCGTCAGACTTGCTCATCTCTGCCTTATTCCACGTACTGGTGCTGAGTTGCGCCTCTGGTGCCGTTTACGGCAGCTGGCGTGACGTACAGCTTTCAGGTCTGCCCACGCACCTGGTCCGGCGTAGCTGCTAATGTATCTCGTTCACTGCCCCCAGTCACTGAATCTTTCATATGGCACGATCAGCTGCACCTCGCTGATCCCCGCTGCACTGCCTTCCACGCTGCGTTGTCTCGTAGCACAATGATATCTTCTTGCCATTAGCACTGCAAGGACAGCGCACACGAATATTGTTTGAACATATTTTGCTGTATCTGCCGGTATAAACTGAGTTCTTAGTATCCATTCGTACACTGGAAGCAAGATAACGTAATAATAACCACTATGTAACACAAGTTCCCACAGTCCATACACAGTTAAAATACACCTGAAACACCGTTCTAACATGATTCTACACAGTGCTAGTACAGTTCTCTTATACCATTTCTACTATTCACTGCCCTAAGTATTGATTTTAAGCCTTCCTTCCTCAAAAACCTTTCTTCAAAGAAGATAATCTTCAAAGATATTCTCACCAGGGATGGGCAATATGGCAGGAAGAAGAGTGATTGAATAACTGTTACTGAGGGGTTGTGGAATTCCCGGCAGATCAAGCATTATCCAAGCTAACCATCGAACGTGACTAGTTATTATCCAGTGCCACACGCACTCTCCATATTAATACATTCTTCCTTTCCCTTCTCTGTACTACAACAAATGACTTGTATCTGTTCCCATTTGTACTGGAGACGCAGGACATGTTAGGGGTTTAGGTGAGTTCTGCCAAATCAAGGTGGAACACTGAGATTCTGTAATCATCTACTAACCTGATATCTTCTACGGATATCCTAGTCTCTGTGCAGATATGTTGCTAAGGTCGCAAATTCATTGGTTTCGAGATGAGGCTGTAAAATAACTTTTGGGATGGCTAATGCACTCAATTATAGTAAATTATCCGTAAAGTTCCAAATTTGGGATGCCATATGCTTTCATTTACTTAGTTACAACATGAATCACTTTGAAACTGAGTGTAACACTACACACAGTATTCACTGAAGAGCCTAAGAAACAGATAAACTTGCCTAATTTTGTGTAGGGCCCCGTCAGAACGCAGAAGTGCCGCAACACGACATGGCATGGACTCCACTAATGCCTGAAGTAGTGCTGCAGGGAACTGACACAGTGAATCCTGCAGGGCTGCCCATAAATCCGTAGGAGTACGACGGGGTGGAGCTCTCTTCCGTACAGCACGTTGCAAGGCATACCAGATATGATCAATTATGCTCAATTCTGGGGAGGTTGGTGGCCAGCGGAAGTGTTTAAACGCAGAACAGTCTTCCAAGAGCTACTCGTAGCAATTCTGGACGTGTGGGGCGTCTCATTGTCCTGATGGAATTGCCAAACTCCGTCGAAATGCACGTTGGATATGACTGGACGCAGGTGATCATACAGGATGCTTACGCGTCACCTGTCAAAATCGTAGCTAGACGTATCAGGGATCCCATATCACTCCAACTGCACACTCCACACACCATTACAAGCCTCCATCAGCTTGAGCAGTTCCCTGCTGACATGCAGGGTCCATGAATTCATGAGGTTGTCTCCATACCTGTACACGTTCATCCACTCGATACAATTTGAAACGATACTCGTCCGACCAGGAAACATGTTTCCAATCATCAACAGTCCATTTTCGGTGTTGACGGGCCCAGGCGAGGCGTAAAGCTTTGTGTCGTGCAGTCATCAAGTGTGTGAGTGCGGCTTCGAAAGCCCATTTCGATGATGTTTCGTTGAATGTTTCGCACGCGACACTTGTTGATGGACCAGCAATTTGCGGAAGTGTTGCACTTCTGCCACGTTGAACGATTCTCTTCAGTCATCGTTGATCCCGTTCTTGCAGGATCGTTTTCCGGCCACAGCGATATCGGAGATTTGATGTTTTACCGGATTCCTGATATTAATGGTACACTTGTGAAATGGTCGTACGAGAAATTTCCCACTTCATCGCTAACTCGGGGATGCTGCGTCCCATCGCCCGTGCGCCGACTGTAACACCGCTTTCGAACTCGTTTAAATCTTGATAACCTGCCATTGTAGCAGCAGTACCTGATCTAACATCTGCGCCAGACATTTGTTGGTGGGTGATAGCTTGCCGTTGAGAGTGTAATCAGCATAATAGTCAGTTACATCAGAATTATACTTTATCAAATACTAGTAAATGAACTTTAGAGATTAAGCAGTCTAGCTCTTGTGGCAGCAACCATTCAGATTATCCACCTGCTAAACTGGCTCAATTTCTCACAGAATCGGTACCCGTTGTATCGTCTAATGTCTGCCTCTCACGCCACTTCTTACATCATGTCCCGGGCACTACCATCTGAAGCAAACTATGGAGTGAATCTTGAGATGTAATCTTATAGCTCCAAAGTCACAAATGCCGAAAGGAGATTTATTCTGAAATGAAGAGTGTGTAAGAGGGAATGGTTGCAAATTTGAAAACTTCATTAAATTACTTAGTTCAGGATGGATAACGCTGAATGTTCTAGTAAGTGTTCTGTAGTGATTTTATTTTTATTTTACGGCTTTTGACTACGTCCTTTTTAAGGAAATCTCATTTTCTCACAACTCGACATTATTTAGGTCTGGAGATGAATTGTGATCAAAACTGGTTATCAAGTGTGATAAATTACAGCTGAGACTTTTACAATAAATATTTTCAAAATTTCTGCAGTTGGGCATCTCTCAGGACTCTTTAAGACAAATGCAAGGATGGTTCTTTCGAAATAGGATAGCAGGGTACGTTCCCCATACGTCCCAAATCCGAGCTTGGGCTCCGTCTGTAACGAACTCCTTGTTCACGGAAATCTGACCCTGATCCTCTTTCCTTGCCTCCTTCTCACGACAGTATGTCATCCATTATTATACGGATTTTTTTGTTAGCTAGATTCTCGCCTGCTATTTACCAACGCCTACATCTGCGTCTGCATTTTTTACTGTGAATTGGACAGGTAGTTTGTGTAAACTGTTCTCGTTGCTTACGTTCGATAAACATGACGTCCACCACTAAGTTCCTAATCAGTTTTTTGCCCAAGATCTGTTTATTTCTTTCTTTTATGGCCAAGCGCTGTTTAGCTCATTCTTTTCTCATTACTCTATTGTCATTTTCACCTATCTTACCTGTTTTTTTTAACTCTGCAGAAGGAAGGTGAGTCTTCTCTGTCCCATCTGCTGTATTCTTTTCTATTTTACTGGACAGCTTATTATATCTTAAATTAGGAATTTTATTTTTTTCCCATTTTGTGTCCAGTTTATTCACCTCCATCTATGATTTGCGGTTGTTCCCCATTATAATGAACCTAAGTGATCCAGTTACCGCAGAATGTTTTCTACTGCTTTTCTATGCATTCCAAGAAACTTTTTCGTATTTGTGCCACAAATGTAATGCAAGGTATTGCATTAAGTCCTCTTCATTAAGCCAGTTATCAGTCATTTCGACTCAGATATTTCTGCCACCAATTTTTGAAAACTCAGACTTCTGTCATTAGCGATTTCTCTCTTCAGGTTCAGCCTAATAATACTTACTTCTCCACTTACTGCCTATGAAGCACATATTAAATCTGATATTAGATCACAGAACATAAAGCATTTTAGTTATTTTAGTTTCATTGTTGACTCAGTAACTTTCTTTTGCCATGCAGTACCTGTAGTTGATATACCACCATGCAGGGATGCCACGTGATAATTGCTTGTGCACGCAGGCATTCCGTACCTTAATTCTGATTAAGTGATACAGGCCTTTTAATATGTCACTGTATTACACTTAGTACAAAATTTCTCCTTTCTTTGCTATGCATTTTCTAAGTAAAGGATTTGTAGTGCTGGCTCCGTGCACGTCGCTATTAGTTAAAACGACCACACGTATCTACATTCCATTCTTACACTATTTAATTATTATCTTCTTGCTCTTATTAGGAATGCAGATATTAAAAAGGCATCACTGGCTCCATGATTATTCTCTTCTTCTTTTATTCCTTTATGTGGCTTCACTAATCGAAGTTTAACAAGTGGTTGTCTTCTGACGTACAGCAATTATCGGTAACTAATAAATTATTGCATTAGGGCACAATATTACTAGGTTTAGTTAGAACAACTAATTCTGATAGACTTCATGAAAAATTCACAAAAAAATCGTCCATGCTATGCAGTGTTGTTGCTTGTAAAAAGCAGACGTAAGAAGTGAGACAGATTTTGTACGCAAAAGGGCCCGTGTGTGTGGCAGACAGAAATTAAACAGGGTATCAGGAGAAGATAAAGCGTCTCAAACCAACAGGAATCTGTTTCCTTCTTCGTGGCTTGTCAAACACGGCTGCAAGATGTACACTTGACACCCCGGCAGCAGCGCCGAGGGTCGAGGTCAAAGGAATGATAGAGAACTTTCCAATGTACCTAATGTAAGAATTCCAAGTACAATTTACAACGATAGTCAAGCATTAAGACGATCACACGTTCCAATATTCCCGACAGATATCACAGAGGGTCGTGTGCAGCCAGTATCTATGTAGGACGAAATAAAATCTCAGAGAAGGACAGATTGAATAAGTAACAGCAGGAGTAACAGTACTAGTAGAGAGAGATTCGGCGAGTAATCGGAGCAGCGGGACTGCTGTGACGCTCCAAACAGCACCTGATGGGGCAATAGACACTTCGGCTGTGAGAAAAAGGTCATAGACTCTGGTGGACACACAGGAACTGCGGGCTAAGTAGCAGTCATCAGTATTCATTTGAATAGCATTGAACAGAGACTGCCTCTCTCTTCTATAAGAACTACGTAAGTGGAGTTTCAAGGAATATCAGGAACAAGTTACTGATTAGTACTGTCTCTTGTACTATACGGCATGCGGCCCGTGATTTACAGTGAATTATTTCAAAATGTATATGATTTATGACTTAGTCCAAGTAGCCAGTAGTTATCAGACCAACTGGCAGTGAAAGCACTTGTCTCTGATAAAGGACTTCCCTAATAAGTGCTGAAAGCACCTGAAATTCTGTTAAGAGGTTTAAGTCTGACCCGCCAATAAACCGATGTGTTGGTAGACAATAAATGAACTGACTAAATGTAATAACTTGCAATGGAGAAAACATAAGAAGCAGGATAGTAATACATAGCAATTGTGTCACCGAGTCTCACTGCAAAAAGAAGAAGCCCTTACAAGTAGCAGCTTCCAGCATTCTGGTGAGCCCGGCAGACTATACTGGTAGCAGCACCCAATATTCTGGAAAGCCCAGCAGACTCCTCCAGTAGCAGTGCCCAAGATTTCTGAGAGCCCAGCAGAATACTAGAGTAACAGCGCCTAATATACCTGAGAGCCCAGGAGACTACACGAGTAGCAGCGCCCAAGATTCCTGAGAGGCCGGGAGACCACATTAGTAGCAGAGCCCAAGACTCAGTGGACCAGCAGAGCCCAGCAGACCAGAAGAAGAATGTGAACAGCAAAGCAACAAGGCAGGAAAGCCAGTGCGACGAATTAAGAATAAGGTCCTTTGGGGTGTAACAAAATGACGTCCTCCAGTTGCAATAACGTTAACATAAGTGCTAAGAATGAGTTAGTTTTGGTTCAGAAGACATTTGATGGTAAACAAAGACCATTACAAGAATTCATTGAAAATGTTAATGGGGCTTTTGAAGTCATTAAAATCGAGTATACAAAGTTATTATTTCAATATGTGAAGTCTAAAATAATGGGAAATGATAGAGAGAAATTGATAGGAGTGGACAACACGAATAATTGAACGGAAGTGAGAAATATTTTAGAGGAGTACTACTCTGATAAAAGAAATATAGATTTCTATACTTGCCATATGTTTAAAGTCAGTCAATTCCCATGTGGATAAATTGGCTCTTGGGGAAACAGGATAGATATTCAAGTCGTTCAGAGATGCCGTCACTTGAGTATAGGGTAGGGAACAGCTGAAAGGTGCTCTATAACTGATTTATGCTCTAGGATGTGCGTGTTTTATTCAAGCGTTAGCCAGTGAGAGAATACAAACGATTGTGTGCAGTCGAGGCGAAAATGTGAATTTAGGCGAGGTCGTGGAAATAACGCAACAAGAAGAGAGTGCAATTATATCAGTGAGAGGAAAGAATCAGGCTTCAAGGGGAATGAGCTGGCATGATAGTAATAAGAAACAGCCAAGACAGGTAAAATGTTATACATGTGGTAAGACGGGGCACATAGCTAAACACTGCCATCACAAATCCCGAGTAAGATGGGTACAGACGCTCAACAGAATAGAAGAAGCATCAAAGTTCCAAAATCATAGTTATCAATGTGATGAGTCAGGACATACGGTTGCGAAATGTGTCATGATTATGATATGTGAAAAATGACAAAGTTGGTGGCTCAGGGAGAAAGACTATCGAAATCCCAAATGTTATAGATGTGCTAAATATGGCCACACAGTGCTACGTTGTAGAGACAAAAACCTGAAAGATTCCTGAGAAAATGATATGAAACAAAACAGGTGGCGTGGACAAGAGTCACGAGTAACTGCCGTTAAATGGCCCAAGGTGGGGATGGTAGGCTGCGAGGCAGAGAACGATGTAATGACCACCAATTGCGAGGAACTCGGTACCGAACCGAAATTTTTAATAGACACAGGTGTACATACAAGTATACTCACGGAGGAAGCAATAGCCCCAGAAATAACAATAAATAATGAAGAAGTACAAAGATTAAGAGTGGTAACACATGTTACAATGAATACGATGGTTACAGCGAAATTTAATTTAAGAATAGCGGGGAAGGTGTTAGTCAAGCATACACTCCATGTGTTAAGAAAGGCAAAAGATGTCCAATATAACGGTCTGGTAGGTAGAGATGTCTCATAACAGCAGAAAACCATCATTGGTTATAACAGGAGACAAATAACAGTGAACATGCATGGCATTCCATTGCTGACAGTACGAGAAAGGGAGGTGTCACCAGGACGAAGGGTAACTCGCAATTAGAAGACATAAACGGATCGCTAAAAGGAGATCCGATGGATAAAAGTAGGCTAAACGAATTCCATCAGGGGGAACGATGAATTAGGAAGTAAGAAGGACAGCGATCTAGGAAGGAAAGGAACAGAATGAAGGAAAGGTCCAGTGAAGGAGGTTCACGTACAATGATATCTGTAAAAAAAGGGAAAGTTATGAACCAACGGAAACGATAGGACCCTGAGAAGAAAAAATTGTATAGAACCGACTGAAAAGACAGGAGATGATTCCTGAAGGTCAAGAGATAATAATGCTGAAACAAGAAGTACTAAAGGGTAAATACATTCCTAAAGCTCTAGTGCAAAATACTCAAGGTAAATGCATCATTGGTACAGTGAACACTAATGAGGTAGAGTGCAATCTGAGAACAATGGACTTAATTACAGAGCCGGTATACGTTGAAGCAACAGTAAGGCAAGTAATAGGAAAGCTGGAACAGGTACAGGACTATAAGAATCGTATGGCGCAGATCAGAGACACTTTACGAAGAGAGCACTTAAATGAGGAAGAGAAACATGAAGGAAAAAAATTCTGTAGTGAATATTGTGCTGTGTTAATTTAACAGGGGACTGATTGTCATTCATAGATGCAGTAAAACATATATTTTCTACATTGTCCGCGTACGCAGGGAAGATTATATAAATGTCCAGCCATATAGGATACCAGAATCCCGGAAGGAGATATCACGCGAACATGACGAAAAAATGTTGACGGATGATAGTGCTGTAAAACGTCAAAGCTCATGGAACGCGCCAGTGTTATAAATCCCCCAAAAAATTCGATTCCATTGAAAAACTAAAATATAGGTAGGTGACTGATCATTGTAAGGTAAACGAGATTTCAGTAGGGAAAGCATTCCTGATCCCGAATATATAGGAAATTCTGGATTAGCTGGGAAAACATAAATACTTTTCCACATTGGATTTAGCCAGCGGATATCACCAGATATTAATGGCACCTGAGGACAGGGAGAAAACAGCATTTAGTGATAATTATCAGCCCTACGACTACAAGAAGATGCCTATGGGTTTGAAAGGAGCGCCTGGTCATGTCAGAGATTAATTAATGAACGTTCCATGTCCGGATTACAGGGAACCTAACGGTGTTCCGAAATGATTTGCTGTCAGAAGTAGTTTAACTTGTTGCGAAATTGAATTAGGTACTTCCTGTGAGTTAGTATGGACAGAGGTCATTGCTGGCAACCGGAATAAAATAATAATTGGATCCTTTTACCGACCTCCCAATTCAGATGATACAGTTGCTGAAAAGTTCAAAGAAAACTTGAGTTTGATTTCAAACACGTACCCGGCTCATACGATAATAGTTGGTGGTGACTTTAATTTACCCTCGATATGTTGGCGAAAATACATGTTCAGTTCCGGAGGTACGCGTAAAATATCATCCGAAATTGTGTTAAACGCATTCTCTGAAAATTATTTCGAGCAGTTAGTTCATGAGCCCACGCGAACAGTAAGCGGTTGTGAAAACACACTTGACATCTTAGCAGCAAATAATCCTGAGTTAATAACCAGCATCAAAACCACTTCAGGGATTAGCGAACACAGGGTTGTCGTAGTGAGATTGAATATTATAATCCCCAAATCCTCGAAAAATAAGAAAAAATATACCTATTCAGTAAAGCAGATAAAAATTCACTTGACGCCTTCCTGAGAGACAATCTCCCCTCCTTCCAAATTAATAATATAAGTGTAGACCAGATATAGCTTAAATTCAAAGAAATAGTATCGGCAGCAATTGAGAGATTTATACCAAACAAATTAACAAACGACGGAGCTGATCCTCCTAGGTACACAAAACGGGCTAGAACACTGCTACAGGGACAACGAAACAAACATGCCTAATTTAAACAGACGCTAAATCCCCAAGATTGGCGATCTTTTACAGAAGCTCGAAATTTAGCGCGGACTTCAATGCGAGATGCTTATAACAGTTTCCACAACGAAACTTTGTCTCGAAACCTGGCAGAAAATGCAAAGAGACTCTGGTCGTATGTGAAGTATGTTAGCGGCAAGAAACAATCAATGCCTTCTCTGCGCGATAGCAATGGAGATACTATCGAAGACAGTGCTGCCAAAGCCGTGTTATTAAACACAGCCTTCCCAAAAGTATTCACAAAAGAAGACGAAGTAAATATTCCAGAATTAGAATCGAGAACAGCTGCCAAGATGAGTTAATTAGAAGTAAATATCCTCGGAGTAGTGAAGCAACTTAAATCAGTTCATAAAAGCAAGTCTTTTGGTCCAGAGTGTATACCAGTTAGGTTCCTTTCGGAGTATGCTGACGCATTAGCTCCATACTTAACAATCGTATACAACCGTTCGCTCGACGAAAGATCCGCACCCAAAGACTGGAAAGCTGCACAGGTCACACCAATATTCAAGAAAGGTAGTAGGAGTAATTCACTAAACTACAGGCCAATGTCGTTTACATCGATATGCAGAAGGATTCTGGAACATATATTGTCTTCGAACATTATGAATTACCTCGAGGAAAACGGTCTATTGACACACAGTCAACATGGGCTTAGAAAACATCGTTGCTGCGAAACACAACTTGCTCTTTATTCATATGAAGTGTTGAGTGCTATTGACGAGGGATTTCAGATCGATTCCGTATTTCTGGACTTCCCGAAGGCTTTTTACACGGTACCACACAAGCGGTTAGTAGTGAAATTGCTTGCTCATGGAAAATCGTCTCAGTTATGTGACTGGATTTGTGATTTACTGTCAGAGAGGTCACAGTTCATAGTAACTGACGGAAAGTCATCGAGTAAAACAGACGTGATTGCTGGCGTTCCCTAAGGTAGTGTTATAGGCCCTTTGTTGTTCCTTATCTATATAAACGATTTGGGAGACAATCTGAGCAGCCGTCTTAGGTTGTTTGCAGATGACAGTGTCGTTTATCGGCTAAGGGGAATAAGAGCTCGTACGGAAATATATAGGTGTTCATTCTTTCGGCACGCTATACGCGATTGGGATAATAGAGAGTTGTGAAGGTGGTTCGATGAACCCTCTGCCAGGCACTCAAATGTGATTTTCAAAGTATCCATGTAGATGTAGATGTACATGTAGAACCAAGTGTTTAGTCTACTTGAACGACATTATCTGTTACTGAAATACGTCATAAAAAATAATGAGTAATTGAGAGAGATTTTTGACAGGCTAAGGGAACACAGGGTGAAGTTGCAACCAGAGAAGTGTGAATTTCACTGAAGGACGTAATGTTTTTGGGGCATAAACAACCGACAAAGCCGTACAGACGGACCAGTGGATCGTAGGGAAGGTAAACAGATTCCCAATACCAAGGAAGAATTAAAAAGTTATCTAGGTCTAGTAGGACACTATGGAAAACTTGTAAAAGATTTCAGTACAACTGCAGCTCCTTTACATAAACTGCTAAAGGACAACGAACGGTATGAAAGAGAAAGGCGGCAGCAGGAAGCCATCGAAGAATGAAAAGTAGAGTTAATCAATCCTCTCACGCTACTGTATCCTGACTTCGAGAAACTTTTCATTCTTACGACGGACGCAAGTCGAACAGCACTTGGCGCAGTTCTATCAGAAGCTAAAGTCAGAAGCAACCAACCAGTATCGTATGCTTCCACGCCATTAAATAAACCAGACAGAATCTATTCAGCCACAGATCTCGGGTGTTTAGCATTAGTATGGGAACGAAACAATTTCGATCATCCATACACCACGAAAGAAAATTCGAAATAGTAAAAGACACAAGCCATTAACATGGATTATTAGTATGAAAGACCCATCATCACGTTTATTAAAACGGAGACTAAAACTAAAAGAACATTCATACGAGATTACATATACCAGGATAACTAAATGCAAATGAAGATGCATTAAGTAGATTGCGACAAAGTAATGAAGAGACACGGGTAAAGGAAACCAGAGAGCCAATTAGGAAAACCGATGTTACTGAGTTAGAAGAAGACAAATTAGAGCTGTGTAAGGAACAGAAGGCCAAAATTCTGAAAGAATTACATGACAATCAATTGAGTGTATATCAAGGGATTCACAGAACCCTGGATCATCTAAGGGAAAAACACAGTTCACGGAGGGGCATGAAGGTCCATTAGCTGTAACTGCGGAAGGCAACGGATATACTTTAAATTTTCACTATGACACGAGCAAGTTTACCACAGCAGTTCCGACAGAGTGAGAAGACACGCATACAGTACCAGAAAAATTCATTCAAGAAATTGTCTTAAAGTATGGTATTCCTCAAGTAGTGTTGACAGGTCAAGGTTCAAATTTTTTAACTCAAATGTTCAAAAGAATGTGCAGATTATTAAGAATAAATAAGATACAGACAACTGCCTTCCATCTGGTTGGAAGGGCACATTGAACTAAAGTGGAGTATTTGAGGTATTTTATAAACAAATATCATAGCAAATGGGACAAGTGGGATCCCTACAGCACCTTTGTTTTCACTACTACGCCACATAGCAGCACAGGGTATACCCCTTTTGAATTAATGTTCGGAAGAACAGTGAATTTACCCGGAATATTAAAAAAGGAGACAGCCACAGTAGGATATGGTTATGATGATTGCGTATACGAATTCAAACATAGGATGCAAGAAGCGCATCGAGTAGCGAGAGAGGAAATAAAAGAGGTCAAAGAAACAAGCAAGCTTCATTATGGCAAGACGAAGTATCAAATAATATTTCACGTAGGAGACAGAGCGCTACTGCATTATGAGGCGGCTAGACGTGGTAGATCAAATAAGTTGGATTACCATTTCAGAGGCCCACACGAAATAGTAAAAGTAGAGTTCCCTAATGTAGTAATCAAGACAAATAGAAGACAAAAATGGAAAGAACGAGCTAATGAGCTGAAACCTTATTACTAAGATGAAGCTTGAAATGTAAGATCAGAATTCGCTTGAAGGGCTCTCGCGATGCCATTGACCGCAATGACGTGGATTCCGATTACCACTATTGGTTGTTGAAGGTACAATTGTCATGGGTACGGAGAGATGGATGGTATCTTGGAGATTCACTCGATAAAGAGATCACTAGGGATAGATTACCACCACAAAGGTGACGTCGAGATAACCAGTATGACATGAAAATTGGTAACCTATGTGAATTTGAGGACGCTAGATGAAAAAATTATACACTGAAAGAAGGGTAGGCTTAAAAATGATCCAACTATGTAAAGAGAAATTGGATCAAGCATACATTATCTAAGTAGAATATAATATGCTAGATAACGGGTTTACACACCGCATAGAATGATTGCAAGAGACTAAATCCCCCATACATTTTTAAAAAGACCAGTAAGAAGCATAAAGAGTTGTATTCTTAACTTTGTAGGGGAAATCAGTATGTTTTTATGCCGAACCTTGGAAGGAAAGATGCTGCTTATTACAAAATCGCACAGCGATAGTAAGGAGTCGAGATCAGACCAGTTGCCATAATTTTCCATAAAGCAAGTGGCCATAGTCGGGGCTACACTGTGAGCTTTGAATCAAACCATAAAAGTCAATTGCAACCAATGACCAATTGTTAAAAAACGGAATGAATAAATTAGAACACTTTATTAGATGTTCTCTGAGGACTACGGTGTTCATGGCCATCAATGAAAACCTCTTGCTGTTACAGCTTTTATTTAGAGAAGTAAGATATTCACGCTCAAATGGGCATTATTGTTTCTAACATTGTAAATCACTCACACATTGTCAAATATCTAAAGCTAATTAAAAAAGAGTTAAGAGAAGAAAAATTTCCAATACTTCTAGTGAAGCATATGGATACATATTATTGAAAATTATGGATCTAGATGTACTTGTAAATAATGAAATATTTGGATATGTGATTAGTATTCCACTGACTGAAAACAAGAATTGTAAACCAATATTTGGTTTGATTTCAGTGTACAACCAGGAGGATTGTGAAGTGAAATTGTTACAAAACACGCACATACTTAGTAATTGTGCCAAGAAAATTATTTTATTAGATTATGTTTATGGATTAATTTAAGCACTAATGAATAATTTAATGTAATACTTAGAGAGGAACACATGACTGTTTTGTGTAACACGTATCCAGCAGGATATTAAATTAAAGGGAATAAGACTACTCATATTTCCCAAAAACTGTAAAGGATACGTATCGCATGTGTATATACGATCAAAGTGATATTGACGAACTGTACCAGGGGAAACATAATACCGAATGTGAATAACAACTTAGATTGTTGTCATAATATGGAAACAAAAATCTCTAGCTCAGAGACACAATCTGAACTACCTTTAAAGCATATCACATCCGATTTAGATAATTTTCGAGTAGCGGATAAACGACTAGAAGACATTGATAAATTCATAGATAAAAAGCAAATGGTATTAGAACCAGAAAAGAAGCTGCAAAATTATTCCATTGCTGCATATGTGAGCATACGTTTCAATCATTTGTATTGCTGTATTCTTATGCTGTCCGAAATGTAATTGTTGCAAGTACTTATACAGGAAATTTTTTGATGAACCTAGAGGTGGAAAGTGCTGCCAATCTATTTGAGCCACAACGACTGTAATTCAAACATCTGAATTAGAGAGAATATCCATACGATCAGTAGAGAGAGATGAGCGAATGGTCGTATGTGGCAGGAATCGGAGACACATAGATAACCGAACGGTCATTTCAAATATACGTTAAGATGTTTTCTTTCAGGTGTAAAATAGGGTCAAATGGGATCACAAGCTTTGTAACTACACTAAGATATCTTCTGTCAGGTAGGGAATAAAGGGAAATGGATGTAAAAACTTTGTAGCTACATTAAGATGTTTTGTTTCTGTATAGATAAGATCAAATGGATGTAACTACGATGTTTTCTTTCAGGTACAGTAAAAAAGGAAAACTAATGCAAAAGAATGTAAATGTATTAACGGCACTTTGGGTAGTGTGTTCCAGTATGTAGTAGATTCAGAAGGATGTAGGGTGCAGTAGTTATTTGAAGATGATGAAGTTTGCACAGGATAGAGTAGCATGGAGAGCTCTATCAAACCAGTCTATGGTACCCCTCAGTCACAAACGTCACGCCGTGACTCGTGAAATAAAGGTATGAAGGAAGATGCTAAATCGATCGAAATCGATGTATATGGCGAAATATGCAATGATCTGTTTACGGCCTATGTAGACATTTGGTGAATGCGATTTAAATTAAAAAAACGGAAAATTACAATATGGATGACTAAACAGCAATATAACCTTGCTCCTCGCGAATATAATCACTTCTCAGTCGGCGTGGGGAAGTGACAGCTAAAAATACTGGAAATGATATTAAATTAGCCGTTACTGTTTTTGGTTTCTATTATCTGTATTGTCAGCAAACATTTATTACCGTGACCACAAATGATTTGGCTACGATATAAATGATGTTTGTTGTTAGTGTTAGTTTGGCTGGATTTGCGGAAATTGCGTGCTGGATTGGTATCCTGTATTATGATCTTCGCTCTGTGTTATTGCTGAATTTCTATTTGTATCGTAATACCTATGCCACATTTCGTTCCAATTTCTATTCGACTTAACGTCATGTTTCGTGATAGGTTATTTCTGGAAATGTGTGCATTCCTGTCCAAATTTTCTACAAAGACAAAACATAAGTTATGAATATTCAGTGTTAAAAGATTGCTAGGTGCCAGGCAATAAACTCAGAATTTCGTCTTCTATGTCTGATTTTAACGTTTCGTGTATGCGAAGACTGCCTGGTTGTTTCATAACCTGAAGCTATTGGTCCCTCTGTAACAGGATGAGAGGGTTGCTTCTCTGAAAAAGGCATGGGATACCACCTCCGAAGTACTGTAATATTCAAAACCACTTTGGCGTCAAGATGTCATGACTGCACGAAACGTTAATATTTTTAATTACGTGTCAGATTAGACAATGTTAATAATTTTAATTACATGTCAGATCATGACATATGAAATGAGCCGCATTTCGTATCACGACGGCCCGCGTGTGTGACAGGGGGAAGTTAAACAGGCTATCGGGGGCAGATAAAGCGTCTCAGATCTGCTGGACACTATTGGTACCTTTCAGGCTGGTCAAACACACCTGCAAGAAGTACACTTGACACCTCGCCAGCAGCGCCGAGGGCCGATGTCAACGGAATGATAGAGAACTTTGCAACGCGCGTAATGAAAGAACCCCGAATACAATTTTGATTGATAGTCAAATATTAAGACGACCATACATCGAGGAAAGTTTCTAAGAAAATAATCCCGACAGATACCGCAGAGGGATGTGTGCACCCATAATCAATGTAGGACGATATAAAGCTCAGAGAGGGGCAGGTTTAAGTAGTGACAGCGGGAGTAATAGTACAACGAGAGAGGAGATTCGGCGAGTAATCCGAGCAGCCGGAGTGCACTGACGCTCCTCAGCGGCACATGATGGAACAATAGACACTAGAACTACAATAACACAGTAACGGACTGTGGTGGACATATATCAACTGCAAGCTAAGTAGCAGTTTCCGGTATTCGTTGGAAAGCATTGAACAGGCACTGCCTGTCTCAGGCTCGAAGAAATAAGTTAGAAGAATTTCAGGGAATAGCAGGAACTTGTTTTTGTTGAAATGCGTTGAAAAAACAAAACAACCAAGTGTCGTGTACAACTTTTGTTTGTGAAATTGTGTAATTGATGTGACTCTTGAATATTTAAAAACTATTGAACCAACTGACAGCTCAACACAATGAAGTATTTATCTATATGTATTTGAAGAAGAATGAGTGGGTCGATAAAGAAAATAGTGAAAGACTTTATTTCTGCCCACTGTAATCGTCCCTCTCCTTCCTTCTTTCTTCTATTGTCCACATTAAACAATGCCCAGTCCAAGTAATTAATAAGCAAAGTCTTTTATGAAGATTTGAGAGGAGTGAAGATTACAGTAAAATTTCAAGTTTATTTAGCTTGTCATGTTGCGATGGCTCCAGTTCTACTTGTCTAGGCGCTTGATTCTTGAAGCTGAAAATCTATTATCAGATCTTCACGGTTGGTTTGAAATAAATAAATTGGAAGATTGTTGTTGCAGGATTTTTTACTTACATGTATTTTCACTGATTTTCTCACATTTTAGTATGTCAAACAGTATTTTGATTTTTTACATTAACAAAGGCGAAATTACATTGTTCGCACTTATTACACAAAAATACGTCCGATCACATCAGAGGCAAGCTTTCGACTTCACACTCTGTGGAAATAACAATATTCCAAAGGGTTCTTAACAAATGATTCCTACTAGTTTTCGTTACATTATTAATTTCGATTATTTCTTCATAAATGAATCCAGAAATAAACATAGTAAACAGTGAAGAATTGCGCAATTAATAATAGAAATTTTAAGTGTGCAAATAACTCTTAATTTCAAATTTTTCTAAAGAAATATTTTTCATTGTACTTTCAGAATTAGTACTTATCGATTATAACATCGAAAGTAAAATATTTTATAAAGTAATTCCTTTTCATAAATTTTAGCTCGAAGTATAACATACTGTGTATAAAATTATATGAAAATTTTCAGAGAAGCAACTGAGATAATACTGACCTGTCCAAAATTCGAAAAATAATATTGTATCGACAAGTACTGTTGAGTGAAAGTAATGCTAGAGGAGGATGTCCCGTTGCATCACAGATGAACATTGCATCAGGTTACCCTCCATTCAGAAAGCTGTTACACTCAGCGACTGTTATATGGACTTGTAAATTATAGATTACAGCGATCAGTTGTCCTTTTTAAATTTTGTTGTGCTGATCTAGATTTCGGGCCGAAGCTAGCCATTCTCAATGCACTATTATTTTCGCTCAATGGATGTAATGCCTGTTGGTGGGCTTCATCCACAGTTCATTGAATACTATTCAAGTACCTGGGTGTTAAAATTACGAACAACTTCAGTTGGAAAGACCACATAGATAATATTGTGGGCAAGGCGAGCCAAAGGTTGCGTTTCATTGGCAGGACACTTAGAAGATACAACAAGTCCACTAAAGAGACAGCTTACACTACACTCGTTAGTCCTCTGTTATAATGTTGCTGCGCGGTGTGGGATCCTTACCAGGTGGGATTGACGGAGGACATCGAAAGGGTGCAAAAAAGGGCAGCTCGTTTTGTATTATCACGTAGTAGGGGAGAGAGTGTGGCAGATATGATACGCGAATTGGGATGGAAGTCATTACAGCAAAGACGTTTTTCGTCGCGGCGAGATCTACACTCCTGGAAATGGAAAAAAGAACACATTGACACCGGTGTGTCAGACCCACCATACTTGCTCCGGACACTGCGAGAGGGCTGTACAAGCAATGATCACACGCACGGCACAGCGGACACACCAGGAACCGCGGTGTTGGCCGTCGAATGGCGCTAGCTGCGCAGCATTTGTGCACCGCCGCCGTCAGTGTCAGCCAGTTTGCCGTGGCATACGGAGCTCCATCGCAGCCTTTAACACTGGTAGCATGCCGCGACAGCGTGGACGTGAACCGTATGTGCAGTTGACGGACTTTGAGCGAGGGCGTATAGTGGGCATGCGGGAGGCCGGGTGGACGTACCGCCGAATTGCTCAACACGTGGGGCGTGAGGTCTCCACAGTACATCGATGTTGTCGGCGGAAGGTGCACGTGCCCGTCGACCTGGGACCGGACCGCAGCGACGCACGGATGCACGCCAAGACCGTAGGATCCTATGCAGTGCCGTAGGGGACCGCACCGCCACTTCCCAGCAAATTAGGGACACTGTTGCTCCTGGGGTATCGGCGAGGACCATTCGCAACCGTCTCCATGAAGCTGGGCTACGGTCCCGCACACCGTTAGGCCGTCTTCTGCTCACGCCCCAACATCGTGCAGCCCGCCTCCAGTGGTGTCGCGACAGGCGTGAATGGAGGGACGAATGGAGACGTGTCGTCTTCAGCGATGAGAGTCTCTTCTGCCTTGGTGCCAATGATGGTCGTATGCGTGTTTGGCGCCGTGCAGGTGAGCGCCACAATCAGGACTGCATACGACCGAGGCACACAGGGCCAACACCCGGCATCATGGTGTGGGGAGCGATCTCCTACACTGGCCGTACACCACTGGTGATCGTCGAGGGGACACTGAATAGTGCACGGTACATCCAAACCGTCATCGAACCCATCGTTCTACCATTCCTAGACCGGCAAGGGAACTTGCTGTTCCAACAGGACAATGCACGTCCGCATGTATCCCGTGCCACCCAACGTGCTCTAGAAGGTGTAAGTCAACTACCCTGGCCAGCAAGATCTCCGGATCTGTCCCCCATTGAGCATGTTTGGGACTGGATGAAGCGTCGTCTCACGCGGTCTGCATGTCCAGCACGAACGCTGGTCCAACTGAGGCGCCAGGTGGAAATGGCATGGCAAGCCGTTCCACAGGACTACATCCAGCATCTCTACGATCGTCTCCATTGGAGAATAGCAGCCTGCATTGCTGCGAAAGGTGGATATACACTGTACTAGTGCCGACATTGTGCATGCTCTGTCACCTGTGTCTATGTGCCTGTGGTTCTGTCAGTGTGATCATGTGATGTATCTGACCCCAGGAATGTGTCAATAAAGTTTCCCCTTCCTGGGACAATGAATTCACGGTGTTCTTATTTCAATTTCCAGGAGTGTATTTACGAAATTTCAGTCACCAAATTTCTCTTCCGAATGCGAAAATATTTTGTTGAGCCCAACCTACATAGGTAGGAATGATCATCAATATAAAATAAGAGAAATCAGAGCTCGAACAGAAAGGTTTAGGTGTTCGTTTTTCCCGCTCGCTGTTCGGGAGTGGAATGGTAGAGAGATAGTATAATTGTGGTTCGCCGAACCCTCTGCCAAGCACTTAAATGTGAATTGCAGAGTAGTCATGTAGATGTAGATGTAGAACTGAAGAGTATTCAATGAACTGTGGATGAAGCCCGACATTTTCGGTCGGTGAAAGATTTTAACTTTGTTTTCGTCAAGTAAGTATGATCATTTCGTCGCCCTAATCAAAGGGCCTTGTTAGAACATATTTGTAATTTTCTCTTTTTTTGTTTTAGTAAAACTATTTGAGAGCAAATATTTTTGATAAAGAAAAGACTCGTGCATATGAAACGTGTACTCATAATGGGTAAATTCTGAAATAATCAGTCTAGTAACTAAGTTATCTTTGCAAAACAATATCAATTTTTGGTCTGACATACGAGTACGTCCCTTGTCTTTCCCATCTTTACCTTTCCACATACTGGCCTTGTACGATTAATACGTATTTGTTTATGTAAGTGCGTATGAACAATAAGAAGCACTAAATTTATTTCCCACATTGTGTAAGACTTAATTATGTCAAGCTAAGAACATCCTTTTTATTTGTTATTAACAGGTTTTGTAACGAAATGTATCACTGCATGAACGGTAATAACCGGCTTGGACGAAATCGGCTTATCGGCTATCTCACTGAGATCGCTACGAGCTGTAGTAATTATGCACGACATGCTTGCTGTTTCATTTACGATTTTCGATTTTCTAGTGGAAACAACAGTGACGCACTTAAGATATTGGAAGCTGACACGGTCGCGAAAATAAGAAACCGAGCCAGCTATTACCGAAATGTACAATTTTTCGTGCAAATTGAAGATTTTAAAGTCGTCGTCAATTTAACTGTCCAGTGGAGTTAAATGTTGTAGTGTCCGCCCATATGTAGCCAAAGTTGTTTCGGCTACGCTGCAGAGGTTTCGCCGGGATGCCTTTACACATACTTCCAAATTTTTCCACATGTCTGGAGTCCTGAAGAAAGACATTCGTGCTCTCGATTTGCTTCTGACGAAGTGGTTCACAATTATGTGCAATCATGGTTCCGTAGGTACTCACAAATATTTTTCCACGAAGGCACTGTCCGTCTTTTCTCACAGTGGGATTCATGTATTAACAGTTATGACGATTATTTCTGAAACAGGTAATAGTTTACTTATTTTTTTGCCACCTATATCTTTTTCATTTGTCTGCCGATTATTTGGGAGATACTATTATTTATTATTTTCTCTTACTGTTCGATTGTATGTTTGTTGCTGCTCTTAATGTCTGAAACAGTATACTGACTCATGGTGGTACTTTGTTATTAGACTGAGAGAAATTGTATCGGAATTTATTTTCTGATTCAACGTAATAGTGGGCCGTAGAAGTGATAAGTTACTCGTAAGTCACTGAGCAGGAATTGTGATAAGGTTATCAAGTAGCAAGACCAGGAGACAACTGTTCCTTAGAAAGTTCTGAAAGTTAATATTGCTGCTCATGTGCCTGTCGAGTACATGGCAGTCGGTTCTGTTGCGTTGTATAAGCAAAAGTGGGAGCCATGCTTGCAGAGATTAATTCGGAGCCTCTTAACGAGAACTACAACTCGAATTATCCACTTCAGCCTAACAGTGCGACAGCCAGCACCTCGTGGTTCTGTGGTTAGCGTTGCTGACTGTCATCATGAGTCTCCGGTGTCGATTACTGGTCGAGTGGGGGAGTTTCACCGCACAGAATGGGTGTGTGTGTCTTCGTCATCATCATCATCACCGACGCGCAAGTCGCCGAAGTGACGTAAAGCAAAAAGACTTGCACCAGACAGCCGAACTCCGCAGAGGGGAATTGTCGGCTAATTATGCCATACGCAAATTTCATTTTTTTCCCAGGTTGACTAGCCAAGTGCCCACAACGCAGCAGCGAATGTGACAGACGCGTTTAATCGTTCATTGACGAACATCACAAGGGTATAACAGACTGTCTCCTTGACGTGTGGCAAAATACGTAGCCTGTAACTGCACTCCAGCAAGCCGTTACATTTTCCTTTTGATCCTCGTGATTAATTGATATCGTTTTTATCTAACAGTTAGTAATCTCCTCCATCCTTCCTTCTTCAATCTATTGTCCACATTAAACAATGTACAGTCCAAGTAATTCATAAGCAAAGTCTTTTATGAAGATTTGAGAGGAGCGAAGTTTACAATAAACTTTCAAGTGTACTTAGCTTGTCATGTTGAGATGGTTCAAATGGCTGTGAGCACTATGGGACTTAACATCTGAGGTTATCAGTCCCCTAGAACTTAGAACTACTTAAACCTAACTAACCTAAGGACATCACACACATCCATGACCGAGGCAGGATTCGAACCTGCGACCGTAGCGGTCGCTCGGTTCCAGACTGAAGCGCCTATAACCAGCCATGTTGAGATGGCACCAGTTATTCTCGTCTAGGGGTCTGATTCTTGAAACTGCAAATGTCAGATCAGGTCCTCAAGGTTAGTTTGAACTAAATAAATCTGAAGATTGTTGCTGCAGAATTTTTTGCGTAAATATGTTTTACCACATTTTAGTATATCATACAGTATTTTTATATTTCGCATTATCAAAGCTGACATTATATTGTTCGCACAAAAATACGTCCAATCTCATCATACCCATGCTCACGACTCCCACAGTCTAAGGGAACAACCATATTCCAAAGGGTTTACAGTTTTTCTTAACAAATGAATTTCTACTAGTTTCCGTTACACTATTAATTTCGATTATCATTTCATGAATGAATCCAGAAGTAAACATAGTAAACAGTACAGGATTGGGTAATTAATAATAGAAATTTTAAGTGTGCCAATAATTCGTAATTTCAAATGTTTCTAAAAAAAAATTTAACTGTAAATTCAGAACTAGTACTTATCGATTATGACATCGAAAGTAAAATATTTTATGAAGTAATTACTTTTCACAAATTTTAGCTTGAAATATAACATACTGTGTGCAAAATTGTGTGTAAGTTTTCAGAAAACCAACTGAGATAATACTGACATGTCCAAAATCTGAAAAATAATTCCGGTACCTACAACTACTGTTGAGGAAAAGTAATGGTAGAGGAGGATGTCCCGTTAGAATTAATTTTTCTGAGTCACCGTTTCATTACTCTTCTGACTTGTTTGATGGGACTCGCCACTAATTTCCCTCCTGTGCTATTCCCTCCATATCAGAGAAATACTTGCACCCTATTTCCTCAATTATTTTGCTGGATTTATTTCGACATCTGTCTTCCCCTACAGTTCTCATCCTCTACAGCTCCCTATAGTACCAGACTGGTTATTCCCTGATGTCAGAACACATTCATATCATTTTGTCTCTTCTTAGTGTTTTCCATATCTTTCATTCTTCGACGATTCTGCGTAGAACCTCCTCAGTCATTTGATTATCAGCCCACCTAATTTTCAACATTCTTCTGTAGCAGCACATCTAAATCACTTTGATTCTCTTCTGTACCGGTTCTCTGACTGTCCATGTTTTCTAATACACAGTTTTATGCTCCCAATGTAAGTTCTCAGAAATTTTCTTCCCCAAATTAAGGCTTAAGTGTGATACCAGTTGCCTTTCCTTAGCCAGGAATACCTTCCTTGTTTGCTGTGCAGTCTGCATTTTATATCCTTCTTGCATCGTCCATCATGAGTGATTTTCCTTCCAAGGTAGTAGAGTTGTTTAAATTTGTCTACTTCGTGATCACCCGTTTTGATGTTTAGTTTCTCGTGATTTTTATTTCTATTTCTTATCATGACATGCTTCATTTTTATGGTTTAGTCTCAATGCATATTCTGCACTCGTTAGACTGTTCATTCCATTCAGCATATCCATAATCTTCTTCGCATTCAGGATAGCAATGCTATCAGTGAATGTGGTCACTGATACCCTTTCACCTTGAATTTTAATCCATATCTTACACCTTCCTTTTATTTCCGTATTTGTTTCTTTGATGTATGGATTGAACAGTAGGAGCACTATGGTTTTGGTCTTCCAGTCTCATTGCTCCCGTTTGCTTCTTGTACCCGTTGTACGTTACTCGTCTTTCCCTATAGATTATGCCTATTTTTCTGAAAGTACCTAACATCCTGCTTAATTTAAAATTGTTGAACGCTTTTTTTTTTGATCGGCAGATCCTTTGACTATGTCTTGATTTTTCTTCAGCATTGTTTCCAGTATCATGCACAACATGGGAACTGCTTCTCTGGTGCGATTACCTTTCCTAAAGCCTAAGATAAACACAGCGGAGTCCATAAACTCGTAATAAAGTTTGTTGCCGAATGCAACTGCTTTCAATACAGTCAGAACTGCCGGAAATGTCACAGTCATATAAACAGCACAAGTTTGTATGGAATTTTTTGAATGTACTAATACTGACGAAGTTAGCTCGCCGCTCAGAATAATAGTCATACCTTAAAAAAATACACTGATCGTTTTGGAGTGCTGTAAATTGTGTGCAAGTAGTAGCAGGAGGTAACAGGACCCTCTACAGTTGACGAAAGTGATGGCTGTTAACTGGCTTGCATAAGTTAGTCGTCAGTGTGGGATTAGCGCCGTAAAATGGATCGACTTTGGAGTTGTAAAATGGAAAAAGACGTGTTTGGACATGCCCAGAATCATACCGTGAATGAAGCTGTCCAACTGGTTGACGTGTCAGAGAGGACTGTCCAGCATGTCTACAAGGGATGGTATACCATTCACAACCATGTTCAAATGGTTCAAATGGCGCTGAGCACTATGGGACTTAATATCTGAGGCCCTCAGTCCCCTAGAAGATAGAACTAGTTAGGTTTAACCTAAGGACATCACACACATCCATGCCCGATGCAGCATTCGAACCTGCGACCGTAGCAGTCGCGTGGTTCGGGCCTGAACCGCCCGGCCACCGCCACAGCCATGTATCACGGCGTAATGACGACGGTGGTTTTGCATGCAGGTGCGAGAATTGTTGCAATGTGGAGTTAGGTACTGCATCTCGGAATCGGCTTTGCTGTTCGCCTGTTCACATGCTAGATTCATGAGCATCTACAGAAATTTGTTGAAGGAAGGTGAAACTACCAGGATGTGGCACAGTGATGACATCCACACCTCATCACAGAACGTGGAGTTCGGATGCTTACCGCTCTGTAAACCAGGATAGGCGTCGATCTGTGGCATATCTAACGAGAATTTGTAGCGGTAATTTGAATATTCTCTACATTATATGCTAACAAAGATTTTTAAATTTCTTTTTTGCTTGATCTGACAAGAAGGTCCTTCAAAAATACTTTGTACATAGTTTTATGAAATTATAGTAATTGTAATTCTGTGTGTGCATTGCTGTAGACATATTTATCACATGTTAATATACAGGGTGTTACAAAAAGGTACGGCCAAACATTCAGGAAACATTCCTCACACACAAAGAAAGAATATATGTTATGTGGACATGTGTCCGGAAACGCTTACTTTCCATGTTAGAGCTCATTTTATTACTTCTCTTCAAATCACATTGATCATGGAATGGAAACACACAGCAACAGAACGTACCAGCGTGACTTCAAACACTTTGTTACAGGAAATGTTCAAAATGTCCTCCGTTAGCGAGGATACATGCATCCACCCTCCGTCGCATGGAATCCCTGATGCGCTGATGAAGCCCTGGAGAATGGCGTATTGTATCACAGCCGTCCACAATACGAGCAAGAAGAGTCTTTACATTTGGTACCGGGTCTGCGTAGACAAGAGCTTTCAAATGCCCCCATAAATGAAAGTCAAGAGGGTTGAGGTCAGGAGAGCGTGGAGGCCATGGAATTGGTCCGCCTCTACCAATCAATCGGTCACCGAATCTGTTGTTGATTAGTGTACGAACACTTCGACTGAAATGTGCAGGAGCTCCATCGTGCATGAACCACATGTTGTGTCGTACTTGTAAAGGTTCATGTTCTTGCAGCTCAGGTAGAGTATCCCGTATGAAATCATGATAACGTGCTCCATTGAGCGTAGGTGGAAGAACATGGGGCCCAATCAAGACATGCCTGCCCAAACGTTCACAGAAAATCTGTGTTGATGACGTGATTGCACAATTGTGTGCGGATTCTCGTCAGCCCACACATGTTGATTGTGAAAATTTACAATTTGATCACGTTGGAATGAATCCTCATCCGTAAAGAGAACATTTGCACTGAAATGAGGATTGACACATTGTTGGATGAAGCATTCGCAGAAGTGTACCCGTGGAGGCCAATCAGCTGCTGATAGTGCCCGCACACGCTGTACATGGTACCGAAACAACTGGTTCTCCCGTAGCACTCTCCATACAGCGACGTGGTCAACGTTACCTTGTACAGCAGCATCTTCTCTGACGCTGAGATTAGGGTTATCGTCAACTGCAAGAAGAATTGACTCGTCCATTGCAGGTGTCCTCGTCGTTCTACGTCTTCTCCAGTCGCGAGACATAGGCTGGAATGTTCCGTGCTCCCTAAGACGCCGATCAATTGCTTCGAACGTCTTCCTGTCGGGACACCTTCGTTCTGGAAATCTGTCTCGATACAAACGTACCGCGCCACGGCTATTGCCCCGTGCTAATCCATACATGAAATGGGAATCTGCCAACTCTGCATTTGTAAACATTGCACTGACTCCAAAACCACGTTCTTGATGAACACTATCCTGTTGATGCTACGTACTGATGTGCTTGATGCTAGTACTGTAGAGCAATGAGTCGCATGTCAACACAAGCACCTAAGTTAACATTACATTCCTTCAATTGGGCCAACTGGCGGTGAATCAAGGAAGTACAGTACATACTGACGAAACTAAAATGAGCTCTAACATGCAAATTAAGCGTTTCCGGACATAGGTCCACATAACATCCTTTCTTTATTTGTGCGTGAGCAATTTTTCCTGCCGGCCGCGGTGGCCGTGCGGTTCTGGGCGCTTCAGTCCGGAACCGCGGGACTGCTACGGTCGCAGGTTCGAATCCTGCCTCGGGTATGGATGTGTGTGATGTCCTTAGGTTAGTTAGGTTTCAGTAGTTCTAAGTTCTAGGGGACTGATGACCTAAGATGTTAAGTCCTATAGTGCTCAGAGCCATTTGAACAATTTGAACCAATTTTTCCTGAAAGTTTGGCCGTACATTTTTCTAACACCGTATATATATATATATATATATATATATATATATATATATATATATATATGGAAATTAAGCGTTTCCGGACATAGGTCCACATAACGTAAAGAAAGGATATTATGTGGACCTATGTCCGGAAACGCTTAATTTCCATGTTAGAACTCATTTTAGTTTCGCCAGTATGTACTGTACTTCCTCGATTATATATATATATATATATATATATATATATATATATATAGAGAGAGAGAGAGAGAGAGAGAGAGAGAGAGAGAGTCCATTAACATTGAAATACCTCGAAAACTAAACGCCGGCCGGTGTGGCCGATCGGTTCTAGGCGCTTCTGTCTGGAACCGCGCGACCGATACGGTCGCAGGTTCGAATCCTGCCTCGGGTACGGATGTGTGTGATCTCTTTAGGTTAGTTAGGTTTAAATAGTTCTAATGTCTGATGACATCAGATATTAAGTCCCATAGTGCTCAGAGCCATTTGAACCATTTTAAAACTACACATAGGGTCAGAAAAAGGTCATAATTTTCGCCTGAAGCATTTTTTTTTTTTGGTTCATCACAGGTGATGCTGTAATCGGAAGAAAAGAAATGGGTACACAATCGTAGATTGCGACATGTTACTCAACGGGCCGTGAATATCCATTGGCACTTGGAACTCCACCTCCATACTGCGATGCTAGGAGAGGCCAGTATTTCATAACTTATAATTGGAAACTCCATTCGCCACATAGTATTCTACTGACACATCGAACAAAGGGCTACTCGACTCGCCACCATGGTCGCGTAGCGGACTGCGACGTATCGTAACAGGCGGTACACTTCGACCGGAGCTCACTTATCACGCAGGCGTTGAAGAGATGACGGCTCTAAACATTACAATACTTTCACAGTGTTTACTGCCCGAACACCTCCCTATCATTTGGTGAATAGACGAGCAGGCGGACGATAAATGTTGCAACCACAGAAGAAACCAATTGAAATGATCTTGATTTACGGAGAATGTAGGAGAAATAATGAGTTTGCTGTTGTCTTGTATGCAGAGCGTTTTCCAGAGAAACCTCGGAGCGTTCGTTCTCTTGCAAGGTCGTGAACGCCTTTATGTCTCATGACAGCGTACAGACTGGCAAAAGGAAACGAAGCAAACATGTTACAAGAGAAGCTAATGAAATAGCTGTACTAGCGGCAGTGCACCACAACGAACGGATAAGCGCCGGGCAATTACACAGCTATTCCAGTATGTCCGTAGGTAGCATTGTCACAATACTGCATCGTCATAAGTATCATGCATACCACGTGTTGCTGTATCAAGAGCTTCATGGCGCCGATTTCGATAACCGGTTAGTGTTTTGTGAATGGGCACGTCAACAAATTCAAACGACCCCACGTTCTTCGTCGAGGTAATATTTATTGTCCGACGAGTCTACATTCACATACCATGGTAGCGCTAACCGACATAGCATGCATTACTGGAGTACAGAGGGTCCCGACTGGTTACGGCGAGTTGACTATCAGCGTTCTTGGTCGAGTAACATATGGTGTGGCATCGTGAGGAACTAACTCATTGGTCCGTATTTTATTGACTGCACGTTGAACTGATGCAAATATCGAACGTGTTTGGAACAAGAACTGCCGGTACTACTGCAGGATGTTGCCCTGGACGTCCGACGAAGTATGTCGCTTCAGCATGCGGTTGCCGAGCGCATTACGCAGTTGAAGTACGGGAGGTATTAGACCGTGTTTAGAGTGGTCGGTGTTTCGGCATAGGTGGTCCTATTAATTGGCCCGCTAGGTCGTCGGATTTGACGTCGCCGAGAGGTAATGCGTGGAGCGATCGCTGTCTCAAGTAGAAATCTACGGACAGCAATTACTGAATGCTAACCCCTATTTTGACTGGACGAGATGGGCCTGAAGATGCCCTAATATATCACCGAAATTCGTGGCCCAATAAAATTTGGAAATTCAAACGGCTGGAAGGTGTTTGATTTGACATTCTCTAGGAGTAATGAAGTCCGTAGGCTGACATATAAGGTAAAATAGTGGAAAATGGGTGTGTAATTCCCTCACGTCTCGTAAAAATGTTGAGAAACGCATAATCTTGCTTAAGGCAGGTGGTCAATTGTCAGATAAATGTTGACACATAATGTGTTAAGAAATGCAGACTGTGGAGTACTGGTATGTTGTAAGAAAAAACAACTTTTTAGATATGTTTTGAAAAAGCAAATAACTTCTTTAGCATATTAACCTGAGTGATAATTGAGCAATATGAAGATGGAGCTTAAAAAGGAACTCGATTTTCTATGTAAAGCAACATTCAAGGTAATGAAGTAAGTTGCGAACTAGCCCGAAATGTTGCTACTGAAAAAAAAAACATATGTTGATTTTCAAAGCATAATAGCGATGGTTTTAAAAGAAATTGCAATAGTCTAGATTCAAGTTTAGTAATGACCTAACTAGTGAAAGCGAGCTAGAGTAACGTTACGATGTTATGAAGCGGCGTGTTGCCAATAACCATTTTGAAATGGTTAATAATAGTTTTTCAAATAACAAATTTTGAAAAGAAAAATTCTTTATGATAACTTCTCAATAAATTATTTAAATTATAGAAGAAAAATTGAGTATAGAATGTGTTTTATCCCCTCTTAGATATAAGTTGAGAACAGAAGCTTAGGCTTTATTATCTGTTCCCAGAGTGAAGTTTTCACTCTGCAGAGGAGTGTGCGCAGATATGAAACTTTCTGGCTGATTAAAGCTATGTGCCGGAGCGAGACTCGAACTCAGGACCTTTGCCTTTCGCGTGCATGTGCTCTACCAATCAGTGAGGACAGGTTGCGAGACGTTGGTAAACCACTTGCCCTAAACAGGCAAAGATCCCGAGTTCGAGTCTCAGTCCGGCACAAAGTTTTAATCTGCCAGGAAGTTTCATATCAGCGAACACTCCCCTGGAGAGTGAAAATTTCATTCTGGAAACATTCTCCGGGCTGTGGCTGTCTCTCCACAATATTCTTTCTTCCAGGAGCGCTAGTTCTACAAATTTCACAGAAGAGCTGTGGAAGTTGGGAAGATTACAGGTGAGGCACTGGCGCAAGTAAAGCTGCGAGGACGGGTCGTGAGTCATGCCTGGATATCTAAGATGGTAGAGAACTTGACTGCGAAAGGCAAAGGTTCCGAGTTCAAGTCTCGTTCCGGTACACAATTTTAATCTGCTATGAAGTTTCATATTATCTGTTTCTTAGGGACAAGGAAGGTTCATGAAAGGCAGCCTACAAGCAGTATGGAGAAGGAAACAAGAAGGACACCAATATCTACATCTACATCACACTCTGCAAGCCACCTAATGGTGTGTGGCGAAGGGTACTTTCGGGACCACTGTCTAATCCCTCCAATCCCGTTCCACTCGCGAATAGTGCATGGGAAGAATGATCGCCGGTAAGCCTCTGCATTGGTTCAAATTTTTCGAATTTTCTCCTCGTTCTTATTGTGCGAGATGTTTGTGTGGGGAAGTAATATGTTGTCTGACTGCTCCTGAAAAATGCTGCCCCATAATGTCAATAGTAAATCACTCCGTGATGCACAACGCCTCTCTTGTAACGTCTGCCAGTGGAGTTTGTTTAGCATCTCCGTAACGCTCTCTCCAGCTAAACGATCCCGTGAATAAACGCGCCGCTCTTCGTTGGATCTTTTCTATGAGTCCTACCTTATAGGGGTCGCAGATAGATAAACAATACTCAAGAATCGGGCGAACAAGCGGCTTATAAGCCACTTCTTTCGTGGATGAGTTACATTTTCTTAAGATTCTTCCGATGAATCTGAGTCTGGTGTCTGCTTTTCCCACTATCTGTTTTGTATGGTCATTCCACTTAATATTGCTCTGGGTAGTAACGCCTAGATATTTTACGGCAGACACTGTCTCCAGCTCTTTGTTATCAGTAGTATAGCTGTACAGTAGTGGATTTCTTTTCCTGTGTATGCGCAATATGTTACATTTATCTACGTTCAGGGTCAACTGCCAGAGTCTGCACCATTCATCAGTTCTCTACAGGTCATTCTGCAAATTCCTACTATCTTCCGGCGGTGCTGCTTTGGTATGAACAACTTTATCACCTGTGAGTAGCCCTAAAGAGCATCAGACGCTTTCTACTGGACCATTTATATATGTTGTGAACAGCAACGGTCCTATAACACTTCCCTGCGGTACTCCGTTAAGAGCGACGTGATGAGTTCTGTCTGCAAGAAAGTCTTGAATCCAATCGCAGGTCAGCTCCGATACTCCGTGAGCTCCCATTTTTTTTCATTAAACGGCAATGAGGGACTGTGTCAAATGCCTTACTGAAATCAAAGAACACGGCATCAATTTGAACGCCGTTGTCCACTGCGCTGTGGATCTCATGGAGGAAGAGAGTGAGCTGAGTCTCGCAGGATCTCTGTTTGCGGAATCCATGTTGATTTTTATAGAGGAGATGCTCATTTTCCAAGAACGTCATAATTCTTGAGCATAAAACATGTTCCATAATTCTACAACACATTGAAGTCAACGATATAGGTCTATAATTGTGTGGAAATGTCTTAAGGCCTTTCTTAAAAACGGGAATGACCTATGCTATTTTTAAAGTCGTTTGGTACCTTTCGTTGATCAAGCTATCTACGATAAATTACTGCTAGAAGAGGAGCAAGTTCTTTCGCATAATCTTTATACAATCTTATAGGTATGTCATCTGGTCCTGAAGCCTTTCCACCACTAAGCGATTGTAGCTGCTTTTCGATTCCACCCTCGGTTATCTCAATATCTGCCATTTCGACGTTTGCACTACGATTGAATCTTCCGCGGAGAAACAACTTCAGGAGACCGAATTCAGTATTTCGGCCTTCTGTCTGTTATCTTACGTTTCGGTGCCGGTGTGGTCACTGAGAGAATGAATAGATGATTTTGACCCACTTACTGATTTTACATATGACCAAAATCTCTTAGGGTTTTTACTCAGGTCGGTTGACAACGTCTTACTTTTAAAATCATTGAACGCTTCTCTCATTGCTCTCCTTACGCTCATTTTCGATTCGTTCAGCTTCTGTTTGTCAGTGTCTCCTCCCTTCCCCTTTTTTAATAGAGTGTCGAGAAGGACACCAACCATAGTGACTTCCTGGGATCTACTTTATATGTTTTAGTGAAAGTGGTTCATAAGGACATACACCAAAATGCCTACAGTTGTGATTAAATGACTAAGAACTCAAAAGCTGTAAAAGAGGGAAATGTTTTGTGTGTTTCTCTTTCAGGTAAAGACTGAAAATTCTGAATCGATCAATTATTTTTGTAATAACAGAACATTTTTATTCAAGTTTCTATGTTATTTTATGTACATTACTTATAAAAATCCACTGTATTATGTTGTTCTTTATATACATACGTATGTATATATGGTTTACTTTGTGGGTGCTTTATTAAGGAAACATTAGCTAAAATCAATTTCATTTAAAAAAGGTCAGCTATAGTTAACGTCACTTGTTTTACAATATTTAATTTTGTTCAAATATATTTTTTCACAAAAGTAATACAAAGGACAGTCCCGTAATCTAAGAGTGAAATTAAAAACTAAAATAGCTTTTCCAAACTACGTCAGTGTGTGCTTAAATATGTTAATGTTAGCGCTGTAAAGTCTCAGAATGATTAAATGAACATACTAGGCAAAATATACGATCTTACGAAAAAAAGTAAGTGGCGCTAAATAAAAGAACTAGAAAGTTAAAACTGGTCAGAACATGCAAATGTATACCACAGTTAAAAGTTACAAGTCTCAACTTAATTAAAATCGGATTTTTTTACAAAAAATTGAAGCCGCTGAATATTAGACTCAGCAAACTGAAAATTCGTGTGTAGCTTAAGTTTCATGTAAAAAACGTTAAATATGTGACATCAATAAAATACCTCTATTAGTTTTCAAGCATTTACTAATAGCCAAATTTGGAACCCAAATGCCTTCATTCATGGTAGATTAAGTATCATTTGTATTTGTAACAGAAAATTCTAGCTACAGCACTCGGTTACATTCATGCAACGGTACATCTGCACCAGGTTACAAGACTGTATTGTAAATAACAACGATTACAAGGAATCTTAAAGAGGCAATTCAGAGGTCATGTTCTACTGTCAGTTACATTCTAGCAATTCTAACCGTCAAATTTTAACTACAGTCGAGCTAAAAGTTTTTTTAGTAACTAAAGCAAACTTAACTCTGTTTACTTTAAAACGGTGAAGATTGTAAATTTATAAACAACAGAGCTATTATTTAACACGCGTCCGAGAAAGGGGCCATTTGTATACTATTGCCTGTGCCGAGAGCGGCTGATAGCAGATGTTCCGTTTGGCGGTCCGTTGCGCCCATATACAAATACAGTCAGAGAGACAGTAAGAAGAGACACTTCGCACTGAGATATCAAACTGTCCGCTCCAGTCAAACGATTGCGTGCATTGTGCCTTGGGTGATGTCAGAGCTGGTCACACTTCAATGCGTTTTCGTTAAAAGTGGGAAGTGAATTCGCGAGGACTGTAAACCGTTTTGGATCGCTTAGAAATGGCTCTGAGCACTATGGGGCTTAACATCTATGGTCATCAGTCTCCTAGAACTTAGAACTACTTGAACCTAACTAACCTAAGGACATCACACAACACCCAGTCATCACGAGGCAGAGAAAATCCCTGCCCCGCCGGGAATCGAACCCGGCAACCCGGGTGTGGGAAGCGAGAACGCTACCGCACGACCACGAGCTGCGGACTGGATCGCTTAGATTTCACGGAAGTGGCTGTCTGTGTCACCTATATTGTCGACAAAACTGCAAACTGCGTGGCAAGTGGCGAGATTATTTTCTATTATTAAGGCGAGCAATAACATTTGATGATTACAAGTCAGGATGATAGACCATTTTACTTGGAACTTCACTTACAGGTCTCCTCTGAAATGTTAATGGTGCTGTTTCTGATGGGGATATTGTTATTATTATTATTATTGTTGTTATTATTATTGATATTATTATAGTTTGTAGTTGTGAACTTTTACAGAATGTATCAACTTCTATTTATTTTATTTATAGTCATATTTCCTGGACCCGCTGTGTAAAAAGCACGTAGGAAAAATTTCTTTCAGTCAGCGCAACGAGTAATATTGACTTGCAGACTGAAAATTGTGGTCAGTACGTTCTGCATAGCTTTCTGGTTGACTCCAAAAATAGTTTTCAGGCTCTTATAAACTGTGAAGGTATGTGTATAAATCATGCACAGAGAATTTAAGTGTTTTATTTTTCATAACGACATAACGAAGTAACATCCATCTGATTATTACCCGCCGCCCCATAGGCTGTGTCAGAGAAGCATATTTTGACAAGTACGTTCATCTGCCAAGCGCCCTTTCCCAAAAAAGTATTTTGTCGGGCGAGTTTTCAGAGTTATATGATAGGCACTGTGGTGGGAGAAACTAATTGGCCGTATTTCACTGCTGGTAACATGACTTATGAAGTCCGGATGTATACGGAACCTGTTGAGTCTGCTTGCGAATTCAAAACCAGGTGTGCTTGGGCGCATGTGCATCCAAGAGTGTCTTAGGTGATGTCCACCTGTTTAGCTGGGTGGTAACGTACTTTCTTCCCGTGCAAGCGGGCCCGGGTTCAGTTTCCGGCTGTATTGGAGATTTTCTTCACTCGTTGACTGGGTGTTGTGTTGTCCTCATCATCATTTCATTCTCATCACCGGCACACAAGTCACCCAATGTGACGTCGACTGTAATAAGACTTGCACTTGGCGGCCGAACATCCCCGGATGGGGCCTTCCGACAAACAATGCCATACGCTCATTCCATTTCTTAGGTGATGGTCTTCGGAAACTTGTCTTAACTCGTGGTAAAAGTGAAAACTGAGAGTTTTATCCAGTTTATTCAAAACACAGCTAAAATCTCCCCCAGTTATTTTGGTAGTGTAAGGGCTGATGAACAAATTGACTATTTCGTCTCGGTAAAAGTGCTTCCATATCTTCGTCCACTACTTCCCGTAGGTGCACAAACGTTCACTAACAAACTTTCCTGGAAAACAATCCAGATTCCTCTCTCCCCTGTGTTTCGGGTTGTATGTCATGGTCGAATAAAATAGTTGAACCGCTTTCAGTTCCTATATTATCAAGAGAAAGAAAACTGGTGTTCTACGGATCGGAGCGTGGAATGTCAGATCTCTTAATCGGGCAGGTAGGTTAGAAAATTTAAAAAGGGAAATGGATAGGTTAAAAATAGATATAGTGGGAATTAGTGAAGTTCGGTGGCAGGAGGAACAAGACTTTTGGTCAGGTGAATACAGGGTTATAAATACAAAATCAAATACGGGTAATGCAGGAGTAGGTTTAATAATGAATAAAAAAAATAGGAGTGCGGGTAAGGTACTACGAACTGCATAGTGAACGCATTATTATGGCCAAGATAGACACGAAGCCCATGCCTACTACAGTGGTACAAGTTTATATGCCAACTAGCTCTGCAGATAACGAAGAAATTGATGAAATGTATGATGAGATAAAAGAAATTATTCAGGTAGTGAAGGGAGACGAAAATTTAATAGTCATGGGTTACTGGAATTAGAGAGTAGGAAAAGGGAGAGAAGAAAACATAGTGGATGAATATGGATTGGGGGTGAGAAATGAAAGAGGAAGCCGTCTGGTAGAATTTTGCACAGAGCATAACTTAATCATAGCTAACGCTTGGTTCAAGAATGATAAAAGAAGGTTGTATACATGGAAGAATCCTGGAGATACTAGAAGGTATCAGATAGATTATATAACGGTAAGACAGAGATTTAGGAACCAGGTTTTAAATTGTAAGACATTTCCAGGGGCAGATGTGGACTCCGACCACAATCTATTGGTTATGAACTGTAGATTAAAACTGAAGAAACTGCAAAAAGGTGGGAATTTAATGAGATGGGACCTGGATAAACTGACTAAACCAGAGGTTGTACAGAGATTCAGGGAGAGCATAAGGAAACAATTGACAGGAATGGGGGAAAGAAATACTGTAGAAGAAGAATAGGTAGCTTTGAGGGATGAAATAGTAAAGGCAGCAGAGGATCAAGTAGGTAAAAAAATCGAGGGCTAGTAGAAATCCTTGGATAACAGAAGAAATATTGAATTTAATTGATGAAAGGAGAAAATAAAAAATGCAGTAAATGAAGCAGGCAAAAAGGAATACAAACGTCTCAGAAATGAGATCGACAGGAAGTGCAAAATGGCTAAGCATGGATGGCTAGAGGAAAAATGTGAGGATGTAGAGGCTTATCTCACTAGGGGTAAGATAGATACTGCCTACAGGAAAATTAAAGAGACCTCTGGAGAAAAGAGAGCAACTTGTATGAATATCAAGAGCTCAGATGGAAACCTATTTCTAAGTAAAGAAGGGAAAGCAGAAAGGTGGAAGGAGTATATAGTGGGTCTGCACAAGGGCGATGTACTTGAGGACAATATTATGGAAATGGGAGAGGATGTAGATGAAGATGAAATGGGAGATACTGCGTGAAGAGTTTGACAGAGCACTGAAAGACCTGAGTCGAAACAAGGCCCCGGGAGTAGAGAACATTCCATTGGAACTACTGACGGCCTTGGGAGAGCCAGTCCTGACAAAACTCTACCATCTGGTGAGCAAGATGTATGAGACAGGGGAAATACCCTCAGACTTCAAGAAGAATATAATAATTCCAATCCCAAAGAACGTAGGTGTTGGCAGATGTGAAAATTACCGAACTATCAGTTTAATAAGTCACAACTGCAAAATACTAACGCGAATTCTTTACAGACGAATGGAAAAACTGGTAGAAGCCGACCTGGGGGAATATCAGTTTGGATTCCGTAGAAATGTTGGAAAACGTGAGGTAATACTGACCCTACGACTTATCTTAGAAAATAGATAATGGAAAGGCAAACCTACGTTTCTAGCATTTGTAGACTTAGAGAAAGCTTTTGTAAATGTTGACTGGAATACACTCGTTCAAATTCTAAAGGTGGCAGGGGTAAAATACAGGGAGCGGAAAGCTATTTACTATTTGTACAGAAACAAGATGGCAGTTATAAGAGTCGAGGGGTATGAAAGGGAAGCAGCGGTTGGGAAGGAAGTGAGACAGGGTTGTAGCCTATCACCGATGTTATTGAATCTGTATATTGAGCAAGCAGTAAAGGAAACAAAAGAAAAATTCGGAGTAGGAATTAATCCATGGAGAAGAAATAACAACTTTGACGTTCGCCGACGACATTGTAATTCTGTCAGAGACAGCAAAGGACTTGGAAGAGCAATTAAACGGAATGGACAGTGTCTCGAAAGGAGGATATAAGATGAACATCAACAAAAGCAAAACGAGGATAATGGAATGTAGTCAAATTAAGTCAGGTGACGCTGAGGGAATTAGATTTGGAAATTAGACACTTGAAGTTGTAAAGGAGTTTTGCTATTTGGGGAGCGAAATAACTGATGATGGTCGAAGTAGAGAGGATATAAAATGTAGACTGGCATTGCCAAGGAAAGCATTTCTGAAGAAGAGAAATGTGTTTACAGCGGGTATAGATTTGTCAGGAAGTTGTTTCTGAAAGTATTTGTATGGAGTGTAGCCATGTATGGTAGTGAAACATGGACGATAAATAGTTTGGACAAGAAGAGAATAGAAGCGTTCTAAATGTGGTGCTACAGAAGAAGGCTGAAAATTAGTTGGGTAGATCACATTGTAAGTAGGCTGTTTCTGTTTTCTTATTGGTAACGCCACGTAGCGCTCTGTATGAAAATCACTGGCTGTGCTGTGTGCAGTCTGTGGCTAGTTTGCATTGTTGTCTGCCATTGCAGTGTTGGGCAGCTGGATGTGAACAGCGCGTAGCGTTGCGCAGTTGGAGGTGAGCCGCCAGCAGTGGTGGATGTGGGGAGAGAAATGGTGGAGTTTTGAAATTTGTAAGACTGGATGTCATGAACTGCTATATATATTATGACTATTAAGGTAAATATACTGTTTGTTCTCTATTAAAATCTTTCATCTGCTAACTATGCCTATCAGTAGTTAGTGCCTTCCGTAGTTTGAATCTTTTATTTAGCTGGCAGTAGTGGCGCTCGCTGTATTGCAGTAGTTCGAGTAACGAAGATTTTTGTGAGGTAAGTGATTTGTGAAAGGTGTAGTGTCACCGCCAGCCACCACACTTGCTAGGTGGTAGCTTTAAATCGGCCGCGGTCCATTAGTACATGTCGGACAAGCGTGTCGCCACTGTCAGTGATCGCAGACCGAGCGCCACCACAAGGCAGGTCTCGAGATACGGACTAGCACTCGCCCCAGTTGTACGGACGACTTTGCTAGCGACTACACGGACGAAGACTCGCTCATTTGCAGAGCAGCTAGTTAGAATAGCCTTCAGCTAAGTCCATGGCTACGACCTAGCAAGGCGCCATTAGCATTACATTGCATTTATCTAGAGAGAGTCTCACTTGTATCATCAAGAACGCTGTATACAAATAATGGATTAAAGTTAAGTATTCCAGCAGCTACGTACTTTTCTTTATAGCATTCATTACATATCCTGTTTCAGACCTCACGCCGCCCTGCGTGAGTTAGCGCGTGCATCTTGGCCGCCTCTTTCTATTAGTGTACATAGTGTTGGCAAGTCTGCCGACACTACACATATTTGGCGACGAGGCTTAAAAGAGGAATTAGCGTTCATATTGTCCTAATTTGCTTGTGTCATGGCTTCGCCACAATCTCCAGATGTACTGTCCGATTTTGATCGCTTGCAGAATCAGCAGACGCAGGCCTTATTGGATGCCCTTGGACAGCTCGTCCAGGGTCAACGAGCAATGCAAAGCGATGCGGCAGCCGCCACTTCACCGCTACCGCAGCCACAACATGCAGTTGAACCCCCATTTCGACCGTATGATGCGGCGATGGAAACATGGACTGAGTGGTAACGCCAATTTGGATTTCATCTCACCGCCTACAGAATTCAAGGTAACGAGCGGCAGCCTCACTTATTGTCATGTGTAGGGGTGCAAACGTACCGTGTAATAGTGAAATTATTTCCCTGACGCGACGTAGCAACTCTGTCCTACGAAGAAATTTTGTCTGCTTTAGACGCATATTTCAAAGAAACAGTCAATGTCGTTGCAAAAAGGTATACGTTCTTTCGTACAAAACGTACGGCCGGTCAGACTAATCGGGAGTGGGTTGCAACTTTGCAAGGCCTTACAAGGGATTGTGCTTTTGAGTGTGAATGTGGACTCCCTTATTCAGATACTATGGTCCGTGATGCAATTGCACAGAACGTTTCTGATGTTCGTATACGGGAGCAAATTTTGAAACTAGTCAATCCCTCCCTTCAATAAGTGATAGACATATTGGATACGCAAGACACACTTGACTTTGCTCAGGAATCATTTGCAACTTCGCCAGCTGTGTGTCACATTAACCGGCCCGCCGGGCGAGCTGCACAGAACTGTAAACAGCCCACACGCACGTCCGCGCAGCTACGTGTCCCGCACAAGCACGCAAATGCAGTGAAATCATGCCCGCGGTGTGCTACTAGACATTCGCGTGAGAATTTCCCGTCACGCCAAGCTATTTGCTTTTTCTGTAATAAAAATGGACATGTTCAAAGTGTTTGCCAGAGAAAGCTCCGATCGGACGATTCCAACGATTCCAGGCCTTTGCTTCGCGCCGGAATCGAACCAAGTATACGCAGGCTTGTGAACCTTCGCCCATGGACATTCATGTAGTTAATTCCACTCCGCCCAGTGCCACTCTTTCTAACAGTGACTGTGTTCGTCCCACAAAAAGTGTGCGTCGACGTCGCTGGAAATCACGTCGATTAGCAAGTGATTCTGTACCAGGGTCTGTTCACGTTGCACGAGACAGTCGCTCTTATCGTCAGCAGGACAATAAACTTTTTGTAGATTTGGACATTCATGGCCACGTGATACCATTCCAGCTCGATACCGGAGCTGTGGTTTCTCTGATCACTAAAGACACGTACAACCAACTGGGCACTCCTCCGTGGCGTGCCGCAAATGTTCAGCTCACTACATATTCAGGTCACACGATCCCTGTGTTAGGACAGTGCAGCTTTCTTGCAGCATACAAGGGACAAACAAAACTTGTGTCTTTTTACGTCCTTCGTTCTTCTTCTGCAGTGAACTTGTTTGGTTTAGATTTATTTCAGTTGTTTAACTTGTCAATAGTCAATCAGGGTCCTATCAGTGAACCAGACTGTGCCTTCCGCCAGAGTTTCTCGTCTATGTAAAGAATTTGCAGACATTTTTGCACCGGGCCTTGGTTGCGCTAAGTACTATAAAGCACATTTGGAACTGAAAGTAAACGCGCAACCGAAATTTTTCAGAACGCGCAATGTTCCCCACGCATTGTGTGATGAGGTCGCAAGAACATTACCCGATTTAGAATCACAAGGTGTGATTGAACGTGTGCAAGCTTCTCTCTGGGCATCACCCTTAGTGATTTTGCCAAAACCTTCCGGAAAACTGCGACTTTGTGTGGACTTCAAGGCCACAGTGAATCCACAACTAGTGATTGCCACTTTTCCTTTACCCCGCCCGGAAGATCTTTTTGACAAACTGTGCCCGGGTACATATTTTTTAAAGTTGGACCCAGCCGATGCGTACTTGCAAATACCGGTGGACGAAGAATCCCAGCGCGTCTTGGTGGTTAACACGCATCTTGGTTTGTACCGATTCAAAAGACTGCCATTCGGGTGTGCATCCGCCCCTGCATTGTTTCAGCAATATTTACAAACTGTTTGTGCGTCGGTTCCTACTGCAGCGAACTACCTGGACGATATTGTGATCTCTGGAAAGACAGCAGATGAACATTTAGCAAATCTTCGAACATTATTTCAGGTTTTGCAACAAATTGGTCTTCGGTTGCGGAAGGACAAATGTGTGTTTTTTGCTCGTGACTTGCCATATCTGGGACATGTAATCAATGCCCAAGGCATACATCCCAGTCCAGAGCACCTCCGTGCCATACAAGACTTGCCTTCGCCGCAGAATTTGAAGCAGCTACAGAGTGTGTTGGGAAAAATTACCTATTATCATAACTTTCTCCCGCATGCCTCTTCCATTTCAGCTCCGCTTCATGGCTTACGCCATAAAGGTGTTCCGTTCGTCTGGAGGACGGAATGCGAACGCGCTTTTCGCCAGTTGAAATCGGCGTTGCTTTCAAATACTTGCCTTACGCCATTCGATCCCCAGAAACCCCTTTTGTTGACGGTAGATGCATCGGATTTCGGGATCGGTGCTGTGCTTGTGCACAAAGATGGATCGCATGATCGCCCTATTGCCTTTGCGTCAAAATTGCTCTCGTCTGCGCAAAGAAATTATTCACAAATCGAGAAAGAAGCTTTGGCTCTCGTGTTTTGTGTTACTAAGTTCCATGATTTCTTGTATGGTCGTCACTTTACCATCATCACAGACCACAAACCTTTGACGTCGCTTTTTCATCCGAACAAGCCTGTACCTCCGTGTACAGCGCAGAAATTCATTCGCTGGTCAATTTTCCTCTCGCAGTACCGCTACGATATCTTGTATCGGTCCACTGCTAAGCACAGAAACGCCGATGCGTTGTCCCGTTTGCCTGTTGCTGAGGATAGAGCATTCGATTCTTCTGAACTTGCTTGCATGTTCATTGATTCGGAAACCGATGACGTGGTCGAATCGTTTCCGATTGATTTTTGGCGTGTAGCTACAGCCACAGCTGCTGACCCTGTCCTTGCTACCGTTTTGCGTTTTGTTGCTACGCAATAGCCCCTGTCAAAGTCACGGATAGAGGTTCCGTTGGTTCGCAGATTTTTTGCTCACAAGGGGAGACTTTTTGTACGACGTGGTGTTTTGTTGTTGCGTTCTGATAATGATCAGTCCAGAGTCGTGGTCCCACGTTCGTTACAGTCCTCTGTCTTACGGCTTCTTCACCAGGGACATTGGGGTATCGTGCGAACGAAACAACTTGCTCGTCAGCACTGTACTTGGTTCGGAATCGATGCTGCGATTACGAATATGTGCTCTTCTTGCACGGCGTGTGCCGAACAACAATCCGCACCGCCGCGGAAATTCTTTGCATGGCCAAAAGCCACTTCCCCTTGGCAACGCTTGCACATCGATTTTGCTGGTCCATTCTGGTATGCTAGATGGTTGGTTGTGGTAGATGCCTTCAGTAATTTTCCGTTTGTTGTCCGGATGTCTTCCACGACGTCATCTGCCACCATCCAAGCGTTGTCTGCTATCTTTTGCATTGAAGGTCTTCCGCAGACTATTGTTTCCGACAATGGCCCACAATTCATGTCTGCAGAATTTCAGTCTTTCTGCAAGGCCAATGGTATTCAACATCTGACATCCGCGCCGTTTCCGCCTCAGTCAAACGGTGCCGCTGAACGATTGGTCCGGACTTTCAAGTCACAGATGTTGAAGTTAAAAGAGTCGCATTCTCGGGAGGACGCGTTGTTGCTCTTTTTGTCTTCGTATCGCTCTCTGCCTCGAGATGGTCGCTCGCCGGCTGAGTTGCTCCACGGTCGTCCTCATCGAACCTTGATGTCTTTGCTGCATCCGCCGCATCAGGTTCCTGTGCAGCGGCAGACTCCTGCTTTTGCTCCAGGCGACGTTGTATTCTATCGCAACTATCGAGGTTCTCGGCGTTGGCTCGCAGGGCGCATTCTTCGCTGCCTCGGCCGCGCGATGTATTTGGTTTTGGGGGCCTCTGGTGAGGTGCGGCGGCATCTCAATCAGCTGCGCCTCTGTCGTCGCCTGGGTTCTGCCGCTCCCCGTCTGCTTTCAGCGGCGGTGCCGTCCGGTCAGCGCCCTGGGGACCCATCTACTGGCTCGCTTCATCCCCAGGTGTTACCGACGCTGCCTTCCATTTTGCCCCATGGCGACGCGTCGCCGCCGCCGCCGCCGCCGCCGCCGCCGCCGCTTGGTCTCCCGCCGGCGCCGCCCGCAGTGTACGGTTCGCCGCCGATCGCTTCCCGTGACCAGCTGTCCTCCGACATGGAACTCTTGCCCGCTCCGGACCACATGGCGTCTTCGCGCGTCGGGTACCCCGACACAATGGAGGTCGACCCTTCGGCCCCGCCTGTCTCTTTACGGGCGCATACACCGCATGTTGACGTGCACCCTGGACTAGGTTTTCAGACGTTTCCTAGCTCCCCTCGGACCGAATGGCCGGGTGCGGGTGGCACAGCCTCGCCTGTTGTTAGGCTCCCCACCTCATCGCATACTTCAACATGGGGTCCTCCCCACGCGGGCGGAAGCCTTATAACACGACCGTTCGCCGATTTGCGGGGGAGGAATGTGGTGTCACCGCCAGACACATAGTACATGTCGGACCCGCGTGTCGCCACTGTCAGTGATCGCAGACCGAGCGCCACCACAAGGCAGGTCTCGAAATACGGACTAGCACTCGCCCCAGTTGTACGGACGACTTTGCTAGCGACTACACGGACGAAGAATCGCTCATTTGCAGAGCAGCTAGTTAGAATAGCCTTCAGCTAAGACCATGGCTACGACCTAGCAAGGCGCCATTAGCATTACATTGCATTTATCTAGAGAGCGTCTCACTTGTATAATCAAGAACGCTGTATACAAATGATGGATTAAAGTTAAGTATTCCAGCAGCTACGTACTTTTCTTTATAGCATTCATTACGTATCCTGTTTCAGACCTCACGCCACCCTGCGTGAGTCAGCGCGTGCATCTTGGCCGCCTCTTTCTATTAGTGTACGTAGCGTTGGCAAGTCTGCCGACACTACAGAAGGTATAGGTTAATGTTAGTCAGGGCCACTCTTTTGTAGGGATTATTGAAAGTCAGATTGCGTTGCGCTAAAAATATTGTGTGTCAGTTTAAGGACAGTCATGTATAATTTTTAAATGGGTCGTTACAACATAACTAATGAGGAGGTATTGAACAGAATTGGGGAGAAGAGGAGTTTGTGGTACAACTTGACAAGAAGAAGGAACCGGTTGGCAGGACATGTTCTGAGGGATCAGGAGATCACCAGTTTGGTATTGGAGGGCTGCGTGGAGGGTAAAAATCGTAGAGGGAGACCAAGAGATGAATACACTAAGCAGATTCAGAAGGATGTAGGTTGCAGTAAGTACTGGGAGATGAAGAAGCTTACACAGGATAGAGTAGCATGGAGAGCTGCACCAAACCAGTCTCAGGACTGAAGACCACAACAACAACATTGAAAACTACATCGTACTCTACAATATCTGTGATTTTATGCGTCACTGCGTCCTGGATGAGAATGATGTCTATATCCTCAGGATATAAGTAATCTGTTAAGGCCTTAATCTTAACACAAGACTCGTTTTTATTAACATTTACCGTCGCAATTTTATAATCAAGCATGATGCTAACGCAGCTGTTGTTTGAAGTTGTTTAATGTGTCATATCATCAGATTAGGGTAGTGTCTAAAGCGTTTCCACTGTCTCGGTTTCCTCCAGTCGACGTTCATACCGTCTATTTTATCATCCGTTTCTTATTTTGGTCTTGCCTATTGTCCTTGTGTCCGTGTGACTTTCCCCTCTTTGCTTTACTTTCTACGGGTCAGTTGTAATCTATTGTCTAAGTTTTGTAGCTCTTCGGGCGTTGGGTTGCGTGTAGCCCGGTTTGATCTTCCAGTTTTCTGTGATTTATTGACAGTATCCTCATAGGTGCTGTTTATGGATTCATGTGTTGGTGTGATATCTTTTGATGTTGCAGCGGTAGTTGGCCTTATTGCTAATTATATTTGAGACTCGTGGGGAGTGTTGGTAAGCGTTCCGACAGCTTTGTTATGTTCCGTTTAGGGTTCCTTACAGTTTTCCTGGTTCTAACTCGGGCGCACGATTTAGATTGTTCACAGTTCGTATGGAAACTTCAATTTCTGGGTCAGCCGAATGCATCTCAGGACTTACTGTTAAGGTATTAGTTAGTGCAGAAACTACCGGTGAAGGTACGACATGTTGTTACGCATTATGTGCTCGTGTACCGGGACTTTACAATATGCTTGCAATTGTTGGGCTGTTATCTAAATTTCCTTGTTCTATGTCTGGGTGCGCGCGAATGTTTCTGTGCAGGTTATCGACTTTTCGACATGACGATTTTAAGTGATTGGTGGTTCCGCAATTTGTGCAGGTGCGCTGTTGTCCGTCATATACCTGGTGGTTATAATTAAACTTTCCCTTTTTAAACCGTTATAACACGGAAACAAATGACGGTAAGAGTACCAAACTTGGTAAAGTAAACGACATGGCGAAGCATATCACAGTAATGCTGGCCAATCACACTGCACGTCTTTGGTCCTTGAGCACCAGCCTGTTCAAAAAGGAATGTGCCAATGATGAACGTAGCCATGGAGCCATACCATACGGTGACACGTTCACCATACAGAGGAACTTCATGCTCAGAGACTGGTGGTGAAGATCCCCACACTCGGCAATTGAATTTGTTCACCTCATCCGTCAGAGAAAAATGAGCTCCGTGTGTCCATAGGATCGTCCGGGCCCAGCCTTTGTCAACTTCAATCCTTGCGAGGAAGTGGAGAGTGAAGTCAACTCGTCGTTGTGCGCCCTGTGGTGCAAGCTTCTGTACAATATAGATCTTGTACGGATACCATTTGAGAATAGTTCGAAGCACCTTCTGTATAGTGCAGCACTGAAATTAACGTGAACAAGTTAGGGATATTGATATGGATATTTACAAGCCATTTGCCGAAGGCTACGTTCGTTACTGATCGGGGGGAAAACGCGAAAAAGGGCCTTGATAAGTATTGTCGCCTTCCGTGCAGTATCCACTACCTTAACACTGTTGTTCGCCACATTCTCGATGATAAATCGTTGCAGGAATGTTGTTTAATATTTGCGCATCTTTGGAACCTACGAGGAATGTCACAACTTATTTAAAAAGGAGTGGCCATATGAAAGACTCGATGTTGCAGTTTGCCGTAAAGCAGCACGTTGATACTTGCTGGGACAGAATACTTTGTGTGTGATGCTAAAATCCATGTTTATGCGGTGTGAACAAATTACTTAAATTTTACGTAAGTCCGGGAAAATACACTTGTTTTAGAATTGCCATTACCTGATACTTGACATAGCTAACCCAGTTTCACGAAGTATTTCCGGAGGCTAGCAAGGCTAAGAAAGTTGATCGTGGTCCGGCGCTACAGTTGCTTGTGCCATGGGTGTGACGAGAACGCGGCGGACAATGACTTCAGCACTCCCATATACGTACAATGAAGCATAAAGAATCAAATAAAATTTAAATTTTTGGTTATGTATTTTAAACACCCAGAGCTCAATAAGAGATCGTATTTAAAGAAGACGGTATGCCTCAATATTGTAAATCATTTGCACGAAACAGTTCTGCTGAAAGCACGCTCTCGAAATATCTTAAGCGAAGAAATGGAACTAAATCCAGAGCATTTGCTTGTATTATCTCTAGCACCACAGGCACGAAATCTGAATCAACTTGTGACAAATGATAAGAAACCCCTTGATTGCGGGGTCGCAAGTTCTAGTAAGGCTCATTTGAAAGTGCTGTGTTAAAAATTATGACAGGAAAAATATTAGCTGCTAATCACTCATCATGTGCATCACTAGGCCGACAGCAAATCAGTGCCCGAAAGGTGTAGAGATTGACCTTCTATGGTATGTATGTATCACACTTTACAGAACGGACGTCGTCGACATTCAAGAAATGTTCAGAACAAACCATTACCTTGCACCATGAACACCGAACGGAAAACAGCGCGGCACAGTGATGACACAGTTTCGCACCATCAAGATCGCAGGCGAACTGCTGGGAGTTACAAAACGTGCAGAACGTTGAGCTAGGTATCCACTCTTAAAGAATGCATATAGAATCATATTTGTATAACGGAGTGACTAGAACTGATGGAATGTGAAGGCACGCAACCGAATGCGAAACAGTCTGTCGTGGAGCTTAACATAAAAGCGTAGCTGCAGACAGAGTGATAATATGCTTTATAGACACAGAAAAAGACACATCCAGAGGCTGAACTTGTCCCGGGGTTCCAGGTGGTATGAACTGCGTCAAAAAAATTTCAGGAGGAATAGTTTGCATCAAAGGAGTATGATTTTTATATTCAGACCAGGAATCGAGCAAAAGCAAGTTACTTTATCCAGCTATTGGCCAAAAGCACTACTCATACCACAGCTGTAATTCTCTTAGGCTCACTTTACCACTCTTGTTTGTTGTGACGTAAATATTCCGTACTGCGCTTGCAAGATCATGAACACGAGAAAGAATCTCAGGTGGCATCTCCAACTTCTCGCAGCACAATAAATAACTTTCCAGCCAATCTACTATCCAGATTAACAGTCGGCATAATTGTATACGAACGCGTTAAAGCATTGATGTTAGTTGATCGTGATACAACTGTCTTTGTACCTCTAATTTCCAGGATTCCTTTCATATGCATTTCCTCTTAGAATCCAGATTGGTCGGAGTTGAAATCAAATTCCTTCCTGAACGATGGGATAAGCTTGTTTATCTCATCTACAAAGGTTCAGACCGATACCTCAGTTTGATATTGCGTTGTCTTAGGTCTTCCTGTTCTGTAGGACTGTTTGAAGTTATACAACCATCCACTGCTTCCCTTGAAATCACTGTAATCTATGTTTCACGGAATTTTGATATTTATAACGTTGTAGGTGACTATCATGCACTGTAATTTGTATCGAGCATCCTTTTAACGTGCAAACGCCAGTTTTTGTAACGTGCGTGCCTTGTCCTCCCATGAATATCCGCAGTTGTTCTTACGCGCTACCCGTTCATATTGCTGCGGACTCATTGAAGCCTTTTCATTTTTATCTGCGTTGCGGATGATTTTCTATGATCGTAATTACGTTTATTACCCACTCGTTGGCCAATGATTGTCCTTTACTACGTTTCACTGGAGACGACAAGGATGATAAACTACATGTCTCGACACCTGTTTCAGTGCCACTTTCACTTGTTAAGCACTTATCGTCATCACTGGACTCTTTATGTACATTGTACGAATAGACCAGGGCATATGACACGGCACACTCGCCTGATTCACCTTGCAGAATCGCTGTTGGTATTGCTCTGCATTGTATGAGCAGCACTAGCACTGTATCACTGTTGTGAGTTACTCGTCGACTAAGCAGTTCAACTGCGCTCGGTTCAATCCCGCGTCCATCCATCCTGATTTAGGTTTTCCGTGATTTCCCTTAATCGCTCCAGGCAAATGCCGGGATGGTTCCTTTGAAAAGGCACGGTCGACTTCCTTCCCCGTCCTTCCCTAATCCGATGGGATCGATGACCTCGCTGTCTGGTCTCCTCCCCCAAACAACCCAACCCCCTCAACTGCGCTCCATAGCCTCATGCTGCACTCATAATTGGATACCTACTGTTCCGTCCCCTGTCTCCATTATCAGCCAATATTATGTTTGCATGGTAGAATATGTGGGGCGTCAAATACCGCAAACACGATTGGTCTTTTGCGACCTCGTACTCAAGGGCTTACTTGTGAGAGAGAAGTTCATGCCGCAGCACATTCCAGATGTACTGCACTTCAAGGTAAATGCGATGTTATTTGGGTCTGCTAAGTAAATTTTTAATCGATACTTACGTCCTCTAAATATGATCGTATCATAGTGAAAAGACATTGCTCAGGTGTACAGTGCACCAAATGCAGCTACTCAATATAACATATTTATCGCACATGCAGGCATCTTGTATTATTTGAAGAATGTAGTACAGAGGTCTAAGCCTCAGCAACAACGCATTCAAAACGTGCAAATATTATCTTTGCATCGTGGGCAGAGGAGGCAGAAGCTGTCAATGTAGTTGCCGTGCACATGTTGATGGGAAAACCAGATGAGAGACAGTGTCTCCTGCAGTGATGAAATCGAAAGTAACAACTTAGGACAGGCCATTACAAGTGGCACAAGAAGTTCTATGTACACATGGCTACAGTGCCTCTAGCTAGAAGGTATTTAGGAGAGCTAGGGCTGTCACTGCCGATAAACGTAATAGAAAATCCGCGGAAAACGTGAACGACGTGCTTATAGTGCACTGCAGATACATTTCCATAGCATGCTATTTTTGTTACCATAAATCTCTAACGTCTTAATTAGTTTTTTCAGGAATAAATTCACCCAGAATATCGTTACATCCTTACGAGTAGAACAATATTTCTTTATTTACTTGAAGTAAGATTTTTTCAGTAATTTTTGTAGGTCTTTTTTATCTGCATTTTGTGTTGTTTCATTAATTCAGCACTGGCCGGTGTGGCCGAGCGGTTCTAGGGACTTCAGTCCGGAACCGCGCTGCTGCTACGGTCGCAGGTTCGAATGCTGCCTCGGGCATGGATGTGTGTGATGTTCTTAGGTTAGTTAAGTTTGAGTAATTCTAAGCCGAGGGGACTGATGACCTCAGATGTTAAGTCCCATAGTGCTTAGAGCCATTTGAACCATTAATTCAGCTTTTAGTTTTAACAAATATATTTACACCTAACAGATAATTAAGTGTCAGTATCCTACAGTTGTGATGTCATGTAGCTATTTTTGCAGATACCTCAGAGCAGTGGTTCCTAAACTTTTTCGACATGTGACCCCTATCACAAAAATCTGATATGTGTGAAGCCCCACTTTATAAAAAAAGAAAGTACATACTGTAACATACAACTAACTGAATTCCATCAAACGAAACAAGTTTACTGTTACCAGTCACTATTTATTTAGATCCACAATGCGTTTCATACGTTTAAATCTCTATCAGATGGATTTATGTGTGTTGCTATAGCATATGTGTGTTTTGTTACGGCTCTGGGTTTCCCTGTGGCACTGTCTAATAGGAGAAACAAAACGCTTTTCCAGAACATGGCTCTGTGGAGGTAAATGGGAATGTTAAAATTAAGCAACTTTATAGAACACTGCCATTTGCCACAGGCTCATTCCTCTGTCGTCTTCTTTTCTTCTACTTTTTGTGCCTTTGTCCCGCAGTTTCGCAGGGTCGACATGGTTAAGATCGGATTTGGCATGGTTAACTGTAAGGGGTGGCCGGATGCCCTTCCTGTTGCCACCCCGTGACGCGAATGATGATAAAACGATGAGAACAACACAAACAGCCAGTACCGGGGCTGAGAAAAATCCGCAACAATACCGGGAATCGAACCCGGGACGCCATCATCCAGAGGCAGCAACGCTAGCCGCTTTTTTTTCTTTTCCTTTTTTCTCAATTTTATTCGTTGTTGATCGTTGTGTTTGGTCGTTGAGGACGTCATATGACATCCGTTAAGGTTCACTTTTGTTGATCCTTCCACTCAGTTTTTTATTACACAGGCCAACCAGGTCTCTGACCGAACAGGCTGAGCTACCGTGCCGGCATCACTAGACCACGAGCTGCAGACGCTCAATCCTCTGTCGTAAGATTTTCTATGTAAACTGTCACACTTCGTAAGCAACGATGGTGTCTAGAAACTACCAGGTGCAAAGAGCATACAGAAGAAAGAAACGTGTTCTCAATGTACAGAGTGTATATGACAAACAAAACCATTTTAGAGTAAGTTGAAGGATATATATATATATATATATATATATATATATATATATATATATATATATATATATGTGTGTGTGTGTGTGTGTGTGTGTTTGCACGTAGTGTAAATTTAATAATGTAGGCTGCTGTTAAAAACGGAGATTGTTGTGTAGTAAATGTGGTCATCTGGAATAAACTCAGGTTGTTTTCTTTGGTGTTTGTATGTTTGGAGTATTTCAAGGATGTCTTGGCTCTTGTCTTTAGGTTGGGTGTGCAGAATGCTGATACTTGTACTGTTACGTAGGAGTCTGGTTTCATGCAAATGATGCGTGGTATTTCTTGCTTTTTAGAGCTGACGTGTGTTCTTTGAATCGAATTTCAAATGATCAAATGTCTGATCTATGTAGAAACGGTCACAGTGGAAACATTCAGTTTTATACACATCTGTATGGTGCAGTGGATTTCTTGTGTTACTGTTATGAGGTAACTTCAGCCCAATCTTAATGTCAGTGGTGAAACGTGTGTTTTTCATTTGAAAACACAGGCAATCCGAGACGAAATAATACCCGGAAATAGGAATGTATGGAAGATTTTGTTTTCTGTTTATTTTTTGTGCTGATATTTTGCCGTTATTGAGTGGTCTAGAATGCCTACTATCGAACCCTTATAGCCGTTTGCAAAGGTTGTTGGTTTTATTATTTCAGTTTACTGTCTACATTTATCTGCAGAGAGTGAGATTGGGTCGCTCTGTTTACCATATACAGGACTGCTGCCATTTTGCGGGCAGTGAGTGAGTGAGTGAGAAGTGGAGCTGTGGATGGTAGAGCGTGCTGTGGTATGTTTCAGATAAATTTCGAATCGGTGTCTGTTATTCATTATTATAACGATCAGGTCTAGAAAATTTATGCTGTCACCAAATTGGAGCTCAAATGTGAATTTTATATTTTCGTGGGTGCCGTTGAACAATTAGTTTAACTCGTTAGTACCATCTTTTGTTTCGTTGGGTAAATGATAGTATCATCTACATATATGTAATATTAGATGATATTTTTGAGGACAGTGCGTCAGCGCCACAAGTTATTCCAAAGTCATGACTCAAAAAACCCGTCGTAGTAAAACATAAATCCACTTACTGACGGAGGTTTAAACGCTTTAAACGCATTGCGGGTGTAAATAAATAGTCGCTGGTAGCAGTAAAACCTGATGTTTCATTCGATATCAATAACAATCACGTAAAGCCTAACCTAACATATTCGCATTTAAAACTGAATTCCAAGCAAATGTTTTAACAGCCATAGTGCTTTTATATGGCTGCCCTTGATGGAGGCTTTTGCATAATGGGTAATTCTAGTATGGAACATTTAAATGTTTTCCATTTTTCTGTTAACCTAGAAGGTTTCATTATGGAATTATCGGGCTAAAGCCTTTCTTGGAATTCAGTGAGAAGTGTCCTGCTTTGCATGCCACATATATCTGCAATCAGGAACCTCAGAAGTTAAAGACATTCTTCAGTTATTTTTAGCGAGAAGTTTGCTTCTGTAGTTATTTTTTACAGAAGTGTAAGAAGGAAAATCCTTTGCTCACAAATATGTCGGCGAGACAAGTAATAAAGTTATCACCGCTTTATTTGAGAGCATTGTAGTTTCCGTCTTTAAGCTTAACCAGAAATTTATCTCTGACAAAGATTTATAACGTTTCTGTAACTTCAAGTCACTGGAAGTTTCCAGAAACTCCTCGTTTAAAATTACAATTCATGTGGATTGCAGAATTACTGTATCTTTCAAGAGATTGCGAATCCAACTGTTAGTACTTGACACAGCAGTGAAGTACTCTTTGAAAGTTTCACCGAGTCCCATCGAATGTTATTAATCCTAGATTACCACAGCCTTATAAAATTTACTGTTGCACCTGGTATCAGTTCACAGTTCGTGCCAATCTGGCATTGTCAGAATAGGGTGTAAAAGAGGACACGTATTTAGTATGTGACATACCATTGGAGAACTGGTAATTAACTAGTGCATAAATTATAAATTATGACTTCATCTGAAAAAAATAACTAGTAGTAAAATTTACGATGGTTTAGTAAAAATGTAACTTGTTCCGCTCTTTAGAGTTCTACGGTTAATGACGTTCTTTACATTTTCGTCCGAAGAAAGACTAATTTCTACTACGAAATCGTGAAAGATATCGAAGCACTCAATTTGACTGGAATGTAAACATATTTCCTAGATAGTAAGTTTTTTAATAAACGGCACTATACGATTTTGCACACTTAAAGGTTTCTGTTTGGTTCCCGAAGTAATAAATTTAAACTGGCAACTTTTAAGAAAATTTGTGCCAAATAAGCAACAGTCTGAGTCCAGTCATTGACTTGGAAAAGATGTGGGTGGTGTGAAAAACATAAACTTCATACAATACGAGAAAACCGTTGCTGCGAGAAAACCACATGACTTTCGTGTGTGGCAGTAAAAACGTTTAAATACTCGCACTTGTCGTTTTCCCATGCACTATTGCAAAAATTCGATAAATAGTAGGATGACCTATGATAAAATTATCTATTTTCACAGCATCGAAAGGTACGGAGTTTCTTCATGCACGTAACAGTAAATCATACCACAGCGCCGAAGAAAGTGGCATAGGTATGCGTATTCAAATGCAGATATATGTAAACAGCCAGAATACGGCGCTGCGATCGGCAACGGCTATATAAGACAAGTCTCTGACGCAGTTGTTAGTTTGATTACTGCCGCTACAATGGTAGGTTATCAAGATTTAAGTGCGTTTGAACGCGGTGTCATAGTTGGCACACGACCGATGGGACACAGCATCTCTGAGATGGCGGTGAAATGTGGATTTTCCCGTACGACCATTTCACGAGTGTACCGTTAATATCAGGAATCCGGTAAAACATCAAATTTCCGACATCGCTGCGGACAGAAAAAGATCCTGCAAGAACGGGACCAACGACGACGGGAGAGAATCATTCAGCGAGACAGAAGTGCAACTAGTTCGCAAATTGCTGTAGATTTCAGTTCTAGGCTATCACAAGTGTCAGCGTGCGAACCATTCATCGAAACATCATCGATATGGGGTTTCGGAGCAGAAGGCCGACTCGTGTACACTTGATCACCGCACGACACAAAGGTTTACGCCTCGCCTGGGCCTGTCAACACCGACATTGGACCATTGGACTGTTGATGACTGGAGACATTTTGCTTGGTCAGACGAGTCTCGTTTCAAATTGTATCAAGCGGTTGGACGTGTAGAGGTATGGAGACAATCTCATGAATCGATGGACCCTGCACGTCAGCAGGGGACTGTTCAAGCTGGTGGAGGCTCTGTAATGGTGTGGAGCTTGAGCAGTTGGAATGATATGGGACCCTTGATACGTCTAGGTACGACTCCGACAGGTAACACGTACGTAAGCATCTTGTCTGATCACCTGGATCCATTTATATCCATTGTGCATTCCGGTGGACATGGGCAATTCCAGCAGGACAATGAGACACCCCACACGTCCATAATTGCTACAGAGTGGCTCCAGGTACACACTCCTTTTAAATACGCCACTGGCCACCAAATTCCCAAACATGAACATTATTGAGCATATCTGGGATGACTTGCAACATGCTGTTCAGAAGAGATGTCCACCCGTTCGTACTTTCACTGATTTATGGACATCTCTGAAGAATCCATGGTGTCATTTACCTCCAGGACTACTTCAGACATTTGTCAAGTCAAAGCCACGTCGTGTTGCGGCACTTTTTCATTCTTGCAGGGGACCTATACAACATCGGGTAGGTGTACCAGAGTCCACCACCTCTTAATAGGAATTGGCTGGTAAAGGTCTCAGCTTGTGCTGCATAAGACGGACATGGGTCTTTATTTTGCATGCAGTGTTTATTTAAAGAATCTGAGGCAGTAGTTCCATACAGTGTGTCCACCATGAGGTTCAGAGTCCAACTGACCTAGTACACAGTACTAGAGTGCGCTTTCACCGCATCATGGTCTGGGGGAAAAATAGCGGGAAAATGACTCAGCCTGTGCTGGGCTGCTGGTGAGGCGAAGGAATGTACTTTATGAAGTGTCGGCAGAAGTGCCAACACCGTGTTGTTTGAGGAAGCCGAAATGCACGCTATAAGCTCACGCAGGATGGCGTGAGGTCTGAAACAGGAATGCTATAAAGAAAAGTACGTAGCTTCTGGAATACTTAACTTTAATTCACAATTGGTGAACATTGGTCTTGTTACTGTACATGCTTCATTAGATACATAGCAAAGGATAAATGGTGCCTTGCTAGGTCGTAGCAATTGACTTAGCTGAAGGCTATGCTAACTATCGTCTCGGCAAATGAGAGCGTAATTCTCAGTGAACCTTTCCTAGCAACGTCGGCTGTACAACTGGGGCGAGTGCTAGGAAGTCTCTCTACACCTGCCGTGTGGTGGCGCTCGGTCTGCAATCACTGATAGTGGCGACACGCGGGTCCGACGTATACTAGCGGACCGCGGCCGATTTAAAAGCTACCACCTAGCAAGTGTGGTGTCTGGCGGTGACACCACACTTTACTTATTGTGGAACAATTTATTTACAGACAGATTAACATAGTTTATTTATTACACTGTTACAAAACACACGCTCTGACGTGCTTGTGGTCGCAATCCACAGCCTACACAGCTGCAAACTACTCATAAATCACCGAAATAATGAAGTTCACTGATGTGGAGACAAGCTCACTTTTGAAATAATGCATACAATGTATTTGAGGACGGATTTCACCTACTTTGTTTATTACACTGATACAAAACACTCACCTTAGTGCGCTAGAGGTCACAATTCACAACCTACAGACCTGAAAACTACACGTAAGTCACCGAAACAATGCAGTACACTGATACGCAGAGATGCAAAGAACTCCTAAATTGTCAAAATAATGTATATAAAAGGCTCTGCAATCACGCTTGCTAATGGTCAACTGTCGAAATCATTCATTCCAGAGCCTACAGACCTGTTTACAGAATAATGCGACACACGAAAACAACTCGTAAATCACCGAAATAATGCATATACACTCCTGGAAATTGAAATAAGAACACCGTGAATTCATTGTCCCAGGAAGGGGAAACTTTATTGACACATTCCTGGGGTCAGATACATCACATGATCACACTGACAGAACCACAGGCACATAGACACAGGCAACAGAGCATGCACAATGTCGGCACTAGTACAGTGTATATCCACCTTTCGCAGCAATGCAGGCTGCTATTCTCCCATGGAGACGATCGTAGAGATGCTGGATGTAGTCCTGTGGAACGGCTTGCCATGCCATTTCCACCTGGTGCCTCAGTTGGACCAGCGTTCGTGCTGGACGTGCAGACCGCGTGAGACGACGCTTCATCCAGTCCCAAACATGCTCAATGGGGGACAGATCCGGAGATCTTGCTGGCCAGGGTAGTTGACTTACACCTTCTAGAGCACGTTGGGTGGCACGGGACACATGCGGACGTGCATTGTCCTGTTGGAACAGCAAGTTCCCTTGCCGGTCTAGGAATGGTAGAACGATGGGTTCGATGACGGTTTGGATGTACCGTGCACTATACAGTGTCCCCTCGACGATCACCAGTGGTGTACGGCCAGTGTAGGAGATCGCTCCCCACACCATGATGCCGGGTGTTGGCCCTGTGTGCCTCGGTCGTATGCAGTCCTGATTGTGGCGCTCACCTGCACGGCGCCAAACACGCATACGACCATCATTGGCACCAAGGCAGAAGCGACTCTCATCGCTGAAGACGACACGTCTCCATTCGTCCCTCCATTCACGCCTGTGGCGACACCACTGGAGGCGGGCTGCACGATGTTGGGGCGTGAGCGGAAGACGGCCTAACGGTGTGCGGGACCGTAGCCCAGCTTCATGGAGACGGTTGCGAATGGTCCTCGCGGTACCCCAGGAGCAACAGTGTCCCTAATTTGCTGGGAAGTGGCGGTGCGGTCCCCTACGGCACTGCGTAGGATCCTACGGTCTTGGCGTGCATCCGTGCGTCGCTGCGGTCCGGTCCCAGGTCGACAGGCACGCGCACCTTCCGCCGACCACTGGCGACAACATCGATGTACTGTGGAGACCTCACGCCCCACGTGTTGAGCAATTCGGCGGTACGTCCACCCGGCCTCCCGCATGCCCACTATACGCCCTCGCTCAAAGTCCGTCAACTGCACATACGGTTCACGTCCACGCTGTCGCGGCATGCTACCAGTGTTAAAGACTGCGATGGAGCTCCGTATGCCACGGCAAACTGGCTGACACTGACGGCGGCGGTGCACAAATGCTGCGCAGCTAGCGCCATTCGACGGCCAACACCGCGGTTCCTGGTGTGTCCGCTTTGCCGTGCGTGTGATCATTGCTTGTACAGCCCTCTCGCAGTGTCCGGAGCAAGTATGGTGGGTCTGACACACCGGTGTCAATGTGTTCGTTTTTCCATTTCCAGGAGTGTATAAGGCTCTGACAACTTGCTCCCAACGCTTGAGCAGTCGAAAATAACGCACTGGACAAACACTCAGTGCATGTAAAAACGCTTTCGAATTATAGTCAACCACGACATATCAGCGAACTGCTCTCCTACAGAACTCCAAGGTTTGTACGATGAGTGGCGCGCTCACTCCTGTCCGATATGCGAGACACCTCTAGGCACATGTGTATACTGTTGCTGGCGCGTACCTGTGGATACTGTCAACACAGGTCATGCAGTAGAATCTGTTACAGAATAACATCGACTGCTTCCTCCCTAACAATCCTAACGGGACAAGTGAGCTGTGTTTAGCCGTGCACGAGTGTTTACCTCCCCAGCATGGCTGACGCATGGCCGCAAAATGTCCACGTGGCGACTCACCATCTAAGGTTCTCAGTGTTATACTGATATCACATGGCTATGTAAAATAAGAGCCAAATCGGCCTCTCGGAAATTGTATAGTGTCCCAGAAATAGTTAGCGGTCGCTTTTGTAGGAGCTTTCGTGATGTCTCAGCTTGTCTGCATGGAAATTCTTGCCCTAGTAGAACCTGTTTACAGAAATATCTCAGAATAACGCCAAATGCATTCCTCTTGATGGTCCTAATGTGGCACTCCCTTCATGACGTGTTACCGTTCCTGGAAATCGTTTAGTCCTGCTTTTAACAACCATCGCCAAAACGCAAACATTCTCACCACTATGTAGAAGGTCCTACATTCCAGCAGAAGGATGTCTTGTGAATGAATGGAGGATTATGACTGGCTCTTATTGAATTTACCCTCCAAATTACTGATTGCCGCCAGGGTGGAATCACCACCTGCATTTTTTTTCTTCCTGCAGTTGAGGCTTTCAGCCAGATCATGATATTGCACCGACAATTAAACCCTACAAAGTGGCCTACAGATCGTCAAATACGGAGAGACTCTTACTCAATTGCACTGCTCTGCCATGGAGGACAGGAGATTGAATATTACAGCGAGAAACCGATCTCCAACCCAGCAATATATTACCACATACCAAGTCGATGTAGAAAACATACAATTCATGTCCTATGCCATGCAGAATCGTCCGTGTTATGTCATTCGTATAGCTTCCAGCCACGAAACACTCGTACATATACCGCAAAGACAGACAGCATAAGCACATGCACAATGCGTATACTCCTCACTGCACTAGATACTTCCAGTGAGGTTGGGTGGTCATCCACTCCTGACATGTGACCTAAGCGCCCTCAGCAGACTGAAGTCACACTCAGAACTGTTCCACAAAGTCGAGGTAGACCACCCCACCCCTTGGCACCAAAGAATTACTGCTTATGACCCTGACCTGGTTGCTTACTTTTCTAGAGCCTGTTCCAGACTCTGGGATTACAAGAATATATGTACTTTCAAATGGTTTGTCAGAATATCGTGCCAATTTCGCGATACTTCTCGATATCAAGCACATAGCAATATCGTTTGCATAGCAGTATCGCTCACACAACATAATTCCGAAGATATAGACTGGAAACTATTTATCTAGGAACCCGAAACTTTATGGAGGTGGAGCATGCTGTAAACCACTGAGTAACTAGAAACGTATCCTGTCTGTGAAGACCTTTACATGAAATCTCCGAAAGAATAGAGGAAACTGATATTTCCACTTGCAAAGACCGATGTCGGTGATGTAAAGATTCCAAATCATCCCTATAATTTACAAAGTCAACTAAGCTGTTACTCATGCCTAGAGAACCAGCACGCATGTCTTCCACCTCTCTTTCACCTGCTAGATGCACACGCCACAAACGATGTTCCCTCAACTAAATAAAGGTGCGAAATGTGCAGAAGCAGTCAACTGGACAATTTACATGGGAGGGAATAATGGTCCAGTGCAAACACACGTCCATATTGAATCTTCTCAAATTTCCACGCGATCACGAAAGCTGCCCAACACATACTAAGTATTAGTTCGCTATTTGGCTGTAATAAAGGACGACACGGTTAAGTCAGCTACATTCCTGTATCCCAACAGGCCTTTCCAGTAGGACACCTGCTGCCGTTAATGGACAACATGAATCATTCCCTCAACAGACCAACACCACGCCACGCCAATCATGCATAGGCAGAATCATCATAATAGGAAATCGCTCACATGTATATTTGATCGCTATACTTACAACTAAATGTTACAATTGCAGATCTCAGTTGAACAACATTCAACAATGAGGGAAGTAACGGAAATACACACTGCTGACGGCTGTGGCTCTGGAAATAGAAATATCTGTTCCATTCAGATGATTTGACGTACCCTTCCCTTTGCTATCTCAGTATTCCACGTCAAATCTAAACTTCCCTTATGGCTGGATATAGTCATTTCCTTTGCACATGTTGGAACACAAACAAATACTTTATAAGCCTGATGCTCAAGGTGAACCTATCACACATCCCCTACTACTAAGTACAATACTTCTTCAATAACTGATTGCTAGCAATGTGGAATAATACTGACCGAAATTCAACGATGGGTGGACATGTTTCATATGTTTTCTTGCGTTGTTAAAAAACACAATCACATTACCATCACAAGCGGCCTTGGCTCTAGAGGTGCATACAATCATCCACGTTAAAAGCTGTACTGGCTATATAAATTGAGGTATGGCATTACCTCTGACTTAAGTGGTTTTTTCCAGATAAATACCACCCGCCCTTACTGGAAGTATCTAGTGCAGTCAGGAGTATACCTACGGTGAATCTGATTATTCTGTCTGTCGTTGCGGTATATGTACGAGTGTTTGGCGGCTGATAGCTACACAAATGATGTAACAGGGAAATTTTATGTGGCGCAGGATACGAGTTGTATGTTTACTACATCGACATGGTACACGGTGATATATTGCTGGGTGCCGCTGAAAGTCTCGTCTGCAGAAAGAAAAAAAAAAAGGTGGATTGTGCTCCCACCCTGGTGGCATCAGTAATTTGGAGGGTAAATTCAATAAGAGCCAATCATAATGCTCCATTTATTCACAAGACATTCTTTCCGCCATGAAGCAGGAGCCTCTACGTAGCGGTGAGAATATTTGCATTTTGGAGATGTTTGTTGTAATCAGGACTTAACCATTTCCAGGAAGGGTAACACGTGATGGACGGAGTGCCATGTTAGGACCATCAGGAGGAATGCATTTGGCGTTATACTGCGTTCTTTTCGTAAACAGGTTCTGTAAGGACAAGAATTTCCATGCAGAAAAGCCGAGACATCACCAATGCTCCTACAAAAGTGACCGTTAACTATTTCTGGGACACTATACAATTTCCGAGAGGTCGACTTGGCTCTTATTTTACATAGCCATGTGACATCAGTATAATATTGAGAACCTTTTAGATGGTGAGTCGCCATGCAGACATTTTGCGGCAATGCGGCAGCCATACTGGGGAGGTAAACATGCATGCACGGCTAGATGCAGCTCACATGTCCTACTGGGATCGCTAGGGAGAAAGCAGTCGATGTTATTCTGGAACAGATTTCTATAGCACAACCTGTGTTGTCAGTATCTACAGGTATCGTACGAGTAAAGGTATACACATGTGCGCAGAGGTGTCTTGCGTATGGGACTGGCGTGAGCACGGCACCCGGCGTGCACGCCTTGGAGTTCTGTAGAGGAGCAGTTTGCTGATATGTAACGGTTGACTATAGATCAAAAGCGTTTTTTACATACACTGAGTGTTTGTGCAGTGCTTCATTTTCGGCTGATGAAGCGTTGTATGTTGGCAGAGCGTTATATATGCATTATTTTGGTGATTTACGAGTTGTTTTCGTGTCTATCGCATTATTTTGTTAACTGGTCTGTAGGCTGTGCAGTGCATGATTTCGACAGCTGGTGGTTAGCATGCGCGTTTTCAGACCCTTTTACATGCATTATGTTGACAATTTACGAGTTGTTTGTGTCTCTGCATATCAGTGTACTACATTATTTCGGTGATTTACGAGTAGTTTTCAGGTCTGTAAGCTGTGAATTGCGACCCCAAGGGTGTCAGAGTGTGTGTTATGTATCAGCCAATAAATAATCTACTTGAAATCCGTCCATAAATAAATTGTTCCAAAATAAATAAAGTACTCTTTTCCTCTCACCAGCAGACCAGCCCAGGCTGAGTTATTTTCCCCCAGACCGAAATGGTATGAAAGTGCACTGTGGTGGCAGTACTGCATACTAGGTCAGTTGGACTCTGGACCTCGTGGTGGACACATTGGATGGAGCTACTGCCTCAAATATTTTAAATAAAGACTGAAAATAAAGACTCACATCCACCCTATCCACCAGCCCAGCACAGGCCCAATCCTTTTCCCGCCATTTCTCCACCGCAGACCGCCATCTGGGATTACATCACAGAAGGAATGACAGCACTGTGTAATAGGCCAGTTGGATTCCAGACCATATGCTGAAGACACTGGATGGAGCTACTGCCTCAAATTGTTTAAATAAACACTGCATGCAAAATAAAGACTTCCAGTACAGGCTGAGTCCTTTCCCGGCCAATTCCTAGGAAGAGGTGGCAATAGGGTGACTTAAGTTAATGGAGGTAGTCCAAGTGATGTATTTTCCTGCCATTTTCTTAGGTTATTGGCGGGAGCCATGGTGTGTTGCATTGTCCTGCTGTGATTTCAACTTCCTGCCAATTTCTGGGGGAGGAGGTTAGGTTAGTGGAAGTAGCCCATTTGAGCTATCATCCCACCAAAATTTGATCTTCCCACCATGATGTCATTGTGACATTGCCATATCTATCGTCGCCATCTTGGATCTGTCATTTTGAATCAATTTGGCAACAACGGAGCGTGGATCCATAAGAGCTTTGTTTCACTACTTACCAGTCTGTTTGCCGCGCGGGATTAGCCGAGTGGTCTCAGGCGCTGTAGCCATGGACTGTGCGGCTGGTCCCGGCAGAGGTTCGAGTCCTCCCTTGGGCATGGGTGTGTGTGTTTTGGCCTTAGGATAATTTAGGATAAGTAATGTGTAATCTTAGGGACTGATGACCTTAGCAGTTAGGTCCCATAAGGATTCACACACGTTTGAACATTTTTTTGAACCAGTCTGTTTGGCTCTTCAGTGTAATTTACCAATACAAGGAATGGGAGGGGAATAGGGGATCATCTTGTTTCTGATGTTATATCCATCAGTTAACTGAGATTAACACCAGAGATGGCATTCTGTATCGGTAAATACTGTGTGAAATAAAACTTTGCTTGCAAACAGGCCACAGATGTTTCGATTTGCACCTGCGACTGTGCGGCGCCTCTGGGACGCGCGACTTGACGAGCAGCCGAGCCATACGGGCGCCTGGGCGGACTCGGGCTGTGATGGAGCACCGCAGTACCCTGCGGGCCTCACTGCTGTTCCACCGGCTGACCGGGCTGCACGGGTCGTGGCATGCCGGGCAGTCACGGTTACGACCCCGAGCGTGCCGCGCAGGCTCGATGCACGCCTCTGCTCACAATAACAATTCCACTGCGCTGTAAACTTTGCCGGCGAGCGCGCTGTGGAGCTCGTAAACACGTCCTTTCTCCGCTCCGCTTGCGACGGAACTGACCTCGGACGTGGACGTAGCGTAACAACTCGAACAGAAATCGAAACTTCCTTCACGCAGTCCCGCAGCCTAAAGTGTTGCCAGATTTTGCGGAAAGCTGGGCGTAGCAAGGGGAGAGTGTGACATGTGGGTCATTTTGTGTCGCTGCTGACGGGCCCAGGCGAGGCGTAAAGCTTTGTGTCGTGTAGTCATCAAGGGTAGACGAGTGGGCCTTCGACTCCGAAAGCCCATATCGATGATGTTTCGTTGAATGATTTGCACGTTGAAACTTGCTGGTGGCCCAGCACTGAAATCTGCTTCAATCTGCGGAAGAGTTGCACTTCTGTCACGTTGAACGAGTCTCTTCTGTCGTCATTGGTCCCGTTCCTGCAGCAACTTTTTCCGCCCGCAGTGATGTCGGATATATGATGTTTAACCGGATTCCTGATATTAACAGTGTACTCGTGAAATGGTCGCGCGGGATAATCCCCACTTCATCGCTACCTCGGAGACACTATGTCCCTACGAACGTGCACCGACTGTTAACACCTCGTTGAAACGCACTTAAATCTTGATTAGCTGCCATTGTAGTAGCCAGACACTTGTTATCTTATACAGGCGTTGCCGACCGCAGCGCTGTTTTCTGCTTGTTTACATATCTCTGTATTTGAATACACAAATGTATACCAGTTTCTTTGGCGCTTCATTGTGTATTGAAAATATAGAAAGATGTGTTTCGGGTTTTGGCTGGATGCTCCTTAGTTTTCAAAGAAAACCTAAGTCATAGTTGACCACGGAAAATAGTGTTCTCAGTGGAAAATAGTGTTCTCAGTGCTATACATCGAAAGACAGTCTAAAAACAAACGCTTTTAATGATATAGCCGGCCGGTGTGGCCGTGCGGTTAAAGGCGCGTCAGTCTGGAACCGCGTGACCGCTACGGTCGCAGGTTCGAATCCTGCCTCGGGCATGGATGTGTGTGATGTCCTTAGGTTAGTTAGGTTTAATTAGTTCTACGTTCTAGGCGACTGATGACCTCAGAAGTTAAGTCGCATAGTGCTCAGAGCCATTTTTTTTAATGATATAATATTTGATCCAAAGTTATTAACGTTTTTCCGTTTTCACACTGTCATCCTACATATCTAACACAGCAAAATCTGCAATCGAGCAGTGGAGGCTTTTGATTGCTGACCGTCTTAGATTCCTTCAAATGTGTGTGAATTCCTAAGGGACCAAACCGCTTAGGTCATCGGTCCCTAGACTCGCACACTACTTAAACTAACTTATGCTAAGGACAACACACACACCCATGCCCGAGAGAGGACTCGAACCTCCCGCGGGAGGGGCCGTGCAGTCCGTGACATGACACCTCTAACCGCGCGGCCACTCCGCGTGGCTGTTCGATTCCTTCATGAAATATATATATTCTTTTCGGTGTACCTAATAATACAATCCAATTAATTTTCTTTACCTGTCTTTCAAGCACAAGATCAGAGGTCAACAGGTGTCATTAATAACACAGATAAACAAGAGTTTGCTTAAGACTGTTTTCTGACAAATCCTTACAGATTTTTATCCATTTCGGACAAAAAATAGTATGTGTTGACTGCTACATCCGCTAGATGGCAGCAAATTTGTGTTGGGTTGGGTTGATTTGGTGGAAGAGACCAAACAGCGAGGTCATAGGTCTGATCGGATTAGGGAAGGATGGGGAAGGAAGTCAGCCGTGCCCTTTCAAAGGAACCATCCTGGCATTCGCCCGAAGCGATTTAGGGAAATCACGGGAAACCTAAATCAGAATGGCCGGACACAGGATTGAACCGTCGTCCTCCCGAATTCGACTCCAGTGGTATATTTGTGTCTTTAAACAGATGGTTGTAACAGACATTCATCATCTTCATTTCTTTGGATTTGACTGTTTAATCTGACCGCAGCCGGCCGGTGTGGAACAGCGGTTCTAGGTGCTACAGTCTGGAACAGCGCGACCTCTACGGTCGCAGGTTCGAATCCTGCCTTGGGCATGGATGTGTGCGATGTCCTTAGATTAGTTAGGGTTAAGTAGTTCTAAGTTCTAGGGGACTGATGACCTAAGCAGTTAAGTCCCATAGTGCTCAGAGCCAATTGAACCATTTTATGACCGCACTTTGAAAGGGTATCGAAAACCATAAGGTATACACTGTAGCATCTTATTAGTTGAGATAAAACTGTGTGCCAAGTGATATGTGTGTGGTGTCACCGCCAGACACCACACTTGCTAGGTGGTAGTTTTTAAATCGGCCGCGGTCCATTAGTACATATCGGACCCGCGTGTCGCCACTGTGTGATCGCAGACCGAGCGCCACCACAAGGCAGGTCTCGAGAGACGGAATAGCACTCGCCCCAGTTGTACGGACGACGTAGCTAGCGATGCACACTGACGAAGCCTCGCTCATTTGCAGAGCAGATAGTTAGAATAGCCTTCAGCTAAGTCAATGGCTACGACCTAGCAAGGCGCCATTAGTAACATTGCATGTATCTAAAGAGTCTCACTTGTATCGCCACAATCTCCAGATGTACCAAAAGGATGGATTAAAGTTAAGTATTCCAGAAGCTACGTACTTTTCTTTATAGCATTCATTACGTATCCTGTTTCAGACCTCACGCCATCCTGCTTTAGCTTAGCGCGTGCCTTTCGGCTTCCTCTCATTGTGTCTAGGCTGTCTTGTCTAGACACAACAATGTGAGTATAGCTGTGTCTTATTTTCTGTTTGTATTTGAATGACCGTGCCGCTGTTGTCACAATCATTCACCCTATTTATGAATAAAAGAGCACGTTTAATCTTTATTTCAAAGTATGTCAGCAAGAAAATGCAAATTATAGGCAGACTCTGCATATAAAACTAGGAGTGACTGAACAGTTTATGAAAGCACTCAATCCAGAGTCTATAGTCTACGTCTACGATCGACAGTTTATAAAGCAAATGTTCCATAACTTGACACAAGCTAAAACTGTGGGTGGCATTTTCACAGAGCCTCAGATTCGTTCAATGTTGAACACTGAAGAAGTGACACAAAAAAGGACTGACTTACGGAGGCAAGCTTTCGAAGCCTTTTGCGCATTAGTAACACTATTTCTTGTGCAGAATCGAAGCGAGACATATGATGGACGGGTTGCATCACTCATTGAACAATACAGGGGACTTGGTTATAGAATGTCCCCAAAATTGCACATGCTTCATTCAAACCTGGACTTCCTTAGAGAAACGTGGGTGACGTAAGTGAAGAGCATGGAGAGGGCTTGCACAGAGACATTTAGACAATAGAAAGAAGATACCAAGGAAGTGTGCAATGATGGGTGATTATTACAGGCTTAGTACATACCGAAGAGATGCCTGGCCATAAAAGAAAGAGGACAACTTCTGACTGTGAACTTCCAATTTTCCTGTGACTATGTTGGGAACATCGTCAGTTAACATTACTACACATATGTACGCTGTGCTTACAATGATACTTCAGAATTTTAATTAGCAAATTACGGAACTAGTGAAACTAGGTATACTGAATTAATGACTTTATTATATTTCATTACGTTGTATGTGCTTTAATACTGCTTTGAAGAGAAATCACTTGTATTTCCTAAACAACTGAAACAATGTCAAAACGGATAACCAAATACGTATGTACAGAGTGAGTCGTAAATGAGGAAAAATATTCCGACGACCGCATGTTGTTACACTGCAGAGCCGAAGAAACAGGTACACCTGCCCAATATCGTGTAGGGCACCTCTCAAGCACGCAGAAGTGCCGCAACATGACGTGACATGGACTCGACCTACGTCTGAAATAGTGCTGGAGGGAACTGACAACATGAATCCTGCAGGGCTCTTCGTAAACCCGTAAGAGTACGACGTGGTGGAGATCTCTTCTGAACAGCACATTGCAAGGCATCCCAGACATGCTCAATAATGTTCGTGTCCGGGGAGTTTGGTGGCCAGTGGAAGTGCTAAAACTCAGAAGAGTGTTCCTGGAGCCACTCTGTAGCACTTCTGGACGTTTGGGGTTTCGCGTTGTCCCGCGGGAATTGCCTAAGTCCGTCGGAATGCACAATGGACGTGAATGGATGCAGGTAATCAGACAGAATACTTACATACATGTTACCTGTCAGAGTCGTATCTCGACGTATCAGTGGTCCCATATTACTCCACGTGCATACGCTTCACACCATTACAGAGCCTCCACCAGCTTGAACAGTTCGCTGTTGACATGCAGGGTCCATGGATTCATGAAGTTGTCTCTGTACCCGTACACATCTATCCGCTTGCTACAATTCCAAACGAGACTCGTCCGAGCAGGCAACATGTTTCCAGTCATCAACAGTTCAATGTCGGTGTTGACGGCCCCAAGCGATGCGTAAAGCTTTGTGTCTTGCAGTCATCGAGGGTACGGGAGAGGGGCTTCGGCTCCGGAAGCCCATATCGATGATATTTCGTTGAATGGTTCGCACGCTAACACTAGTTGATGGCTCAGCAATGAAATCTGCAGCAATCTGAAATTTTCAAATCGTCGTTGGTCCCGTTCTTGCAGGATCTTTTTCCGGCCGCAGCGATGTCGGAGATTTGATTTTTTACCGGATTTCTGATATTCACGGAACTCTCATGAAATGGTCGTATGGGAAATCCAGCTTCTTCATTACCTCGGAGGTCTTGTGTCCCATTGTTCGTGTGCCGCTTATAATAACACTTTCAAACTCACATAAATCTCGATAACCTGCCATTGTAGCAGCAGTAACCGATCTAACAACTACGCTAGACACTTGTTGTCTTACATAGGAATTTCCGACCGCAGCGCCGTATTCTCCCTGTTTACATATCCCTGTATTTGAATACGCATACCAATACTAGTTTCTTTGGCGCTTCAGTGTGTGCGCAACAAATTACGAGCCGTAGTTAATTTTGTCCTTCTCAATTTATTGTGCAATAAAACGAAAGAAATGTTAAGCCATTTAACAAGAAACCGACAAACCGCAATATCACTACATGTTATTCTCGCAAAGATGCATCACATGACACACCAATGAGGTGATTTGTATGTGCCAGCTTTTGAAATGTACGACAAGGAACATATCCCATCTTAGTATATGTGGAATTGTAACAGAACTTGCGAGCCACACGTTGCCGGCGGTGATAGAGTGTACAGTCCGTTGTGAGGAGATGTTTGTCCTGCAAACGGAAACAGCAGACGTTGGTGGAAGGAAAACATTTATGACGTGACATGTATAACGTGATCACGTCATCACTGCGCTGTTCGCTCTAGTTGATACTCGCTTCGCCGACAGCCGCCGCTAACGGACGCGTCGCAGTGTTACTATCATGGCAAGTTCACAAACGAGGAATAGGCCGACATCCACCTCAAGCATGGGCTTTCCGACGGAAGACAACTGCAAGACAACTGCATAACGAGAGGTTTCCTAAGCGGCGCCTTCGACACGCAAAAAAAATTTTACTTTGTGGATAGACGTATGAGTGAGTATGGTGCGTGTGTAGAACCTCCAGGACTTAGTGGCTGGTGTCGACAGTCGACGTACAGTGCTGATGATGAAGAAATTTCATGCGGGAGGACGACGGTTCAGTCCCGCGTCCGGCCATCCTGATTTATGTTTTCCGTGATTTCCCTAAATCGCTCCAGGCAAATGCTGGTATGGTTCCTTTGAAAGGGCACGGCCGACTTCCATCCCCATCCTTCCCTAATCCGATGAGACCGATGACGTCGCTGTTTGGTCTCTTCCCTTAAACAACCCCTCCCCCCTCCCCACAACACTGCACTGCGATGAAGAAATTTCTTGCAAACTATTACAGAAGACCGAAGAATAAGCACCAGGTCTCTCACTACTGCAACTGGAATGTCACAATATACTGCTACGCGAGTAATACCACCCCTTTCGCGTGCAGAAGGTACAAACATTGTCACCGGAAGACTACCAACTGAAGATGGACTGCTGAATATTCATTCTAGGGCGTCAGAGGCACGAACAGCATTTTTCGCGAACAATACTGCTCACCGACGAATACTATTCCATGAAGGAGGGTATAGGGAATTTGCTTAAATGGTACCAGTGGACGGAAGAAAACCCCTACAACACAGTGATACGAGGGTATGAACAACGATGCGGTGTCAATGTCTGATGTGGTATTATCGATCGGTATCTCATAGCGCTACATGTGCTATCACCAGGGATGACACAGGAGAGCGATATCTGCGTTTTCTAGATACTACGTTATCGACACTGTTGGAAGACGTTAGTTTGGCCTTTCGTATGAACCTGTGGTGAACATGTATGATGGAGTCTCACTTCACTGGCACAGTGCAAAGCCGCCTGGACAATTCCTTTCCTTCCAGGTGGATTGGTCTTTGAGGCCCTGTAGCATGCCAACCTTAATCCACTGGATTTATTTTGTAGGACCACCTGAAATATGTGATTAATGAACAATGTATTGTTGATGTCAGCAACCTTCGACACAGAATACGACATTCCCCTGATATTACGCGAAGAGGTACAGACATAATGAATCGTGTTCTGCAGCCCTCTCTGGGAAGAGTCGGACGTTGCCACACAACTATTGCCATCATTTCAAACAGTACTTACGAAACATCAGTGCAGCTTCTGGTCATGTGTTTCTATGTTAGTTTCGATTTGTACAATTTTACTGTAGTCGTCTGAATTAACTGAGACATAACTAAATAATTGTATTTTCTGTACTGATTCTTTGTACTCGTTCCTTGAGACTAAATCCAGGACACAAAAACCAAACAACAGAACAAGCATATGCAGTAACCAAGTTTCTCTCCACTTTCGCTATGCTAACTGGCCACGATACATAATACCGGTTGTCGAAAACGGAGCTTGATAGACGTGGAGGCTGCCACTTTGTTAGGCAGACCGTCGCTTAATTCCGTATGCCTCGCCTTCTAATCGGCGGCGCCGACTACGTGCAACACTTGCGTGTTGTGCGGTGTTGCATATCTTTACCCCTGGCCTATGATGTACAAGAACACCCAAACGCCCGCGGATCTTACAATACTCAGTTGGATTGTCATTTAATGACATAGGAACATGGGGAAAAGGAATTGGTGTTCGTAGTCCAACGTGCGACCCTTTGTACGAAATATTTTCCCTCATTTACGACTCACATTTAACGTATTTACCGTTGCTTTCATCGTGATATATAGAACAAAAATACACCTAAAGTATATTATTACGTAATGCTAATTGATTGTCCATTCATGAGCGTTCACACAATCAGTGGGATGAAATTTGCCATACAAACAGACAAAACATCTTCACTGACATGTTTTCCAGTACACTGTTCGTGAAAAACATCTAATTCACGTTGCCTAATCTCGATGCTTACAAAGCCTATAAAACAATATCTTGAAAACTAGGCATAGACAAATGGTTATGGACTACGCATGAATTTTGATAGCATCCACCCTATCTTGTAATTCTCTGCTCTAAATAATGTCGCGTGACTAGGGCCTCCCGTCGGGTAGCCCGTTCGCCGGGTGCAAGTCATTCGATTTGACGCCACTTCGGCGGCTTGCGCGTCGATGGGGTGAATTGATGATGATTTGAGTAACACAACATCCAGTCCCTGAGAGGAGAAAATCTCCGACCCAGCCGGGAATCGAACCCGGGCCCTTAGCAGTGACAGTCTGTCGCGCTGACCACTCAGCTACCGGGGGCGGACATACTCTGTTCTGATGTGATGTTGTATGATTTTGAGACCGTTTGATGAAATTCTTTACCTCTCGGAAAATGTAAACATCATACGGTTGACAGAGAGAGGTGCCACTTTTACGGTGCAGGTCAGCTGAGTGTCATCTAAAAAAGCCGTATCACAGCGCAACATGTCGGTTTGGCCATTTCATGAACAGAGTATCAGGTAAAATCTTTTTTGCTGTGCATAAGGGTCCACAACGTGATACGGATAGGCTGACACAGTTGGGAAGTCAATTTTCGCGATTTTGAGCATGTGACGAAAACGTTTTCAGTTTCTCTCTGGAGATCTTCAACTTCCTGAGAGACTCAAGGACCGAACTTCCACTGGGTTCTTGCAAACACAAGAACACTTTCGGCAGCAGTTTTCCGGGTGCAGTTATGGAATATTGTGCAGCGTACGAATGTGTAACTTTATTCACACTACCAACTGCAACAGACGTTTTCTTCTCGGCTGGGTGTGTCAGTGTACGTTTAATATCAACGCTATTTTCGCTTCCTGTTTGGACGGTGTTTGTGACAAAATCTCGGTCATAGATTGCAATGAAGGCTTCGGTCTGCCGTTCAAAGAGCTCAGCAGCTTGAAGTGCTTTTTCAATCGACGTCACTTATTTCCGGGAAACGTGATATCACGTTGGGATATTCTGTGTCCCACTTTGAATCTCTTTGCCCACTATGATGATGTCGACAACTGAAAATCACTCTCCTCTGATATATACTGCATACTTGCTGCTATCACCCATTCCCGAAGAGTTGTTGTTGTTACGTGCCCTGCACGTTCACTGGCTGCAACGAGTCTGTGAAACGCCCATTTATCGATGGACAGCATTTACTTACTCGACTGTGGACCCTCCGTTTTGGATGTTTGCTTCGCACTTCTTCAATAAATTCTTTCTCGTTATCCTTGAAGTTGCTACCTTGGTCTTCAGAGTTTTCAAACTCCAATAAGGACGGTCGTTTCGCCAATGAAACTGCAGCTATTTTTATATCCAATGGTAGTTCCTCTCACGCCTCACATCTTGATGCTGTTTCGTACGCTGAATCTTCATCTTCTCGTCCTGAATTATCAGTTCATAACGCTGATGCACTTGAATCGTCGTCAATACTGGTAGTCTCAACAAAACGTGAAAGAGCGTTGGCAACATTTTGATTAACAACCTCTTCGACTTCTGGAAAAGTTACTTACCGGAGCGTAATCTAAAGCCGTTTATACAATTCGTTACCGATTAAACGAGATCTTTCATAAATCGATGCCCTCACAGCTGGTAGCGCAATACCATTGTCTCTAAATGAATTCAGGAAAATAGTGTGGAGTCATGGAGTTCTTGCTTGCTTTCTTCGCTAATGTTTTCACTTACGTCTACAGTGTCTTCAACATTTTGAACTTCACATTCCGCTGGCGAACTTGTCCATGGTTGTTGATTCTCCGCCATTTCGATAGCTCTCTGAATTCTTGAAGAACAATGTCGGTGTAATAGGGTAGCAGACCGCCTCGACCGCCGACTTTGCTCTGATAGAGTTATAGACACAATATGCAGCATGAAAACACAGAAACGTTAATAACACGAACATTATTAACTTTGGACCGCATATTATACCGATAAAAATGTTTGTATTTAGACAATGTTTCGATGTGAAGAGGGAAAATGATTAAATTGGTTGAAAGCATTAAAATGGTTTGAAGAAGTACTGTGACATGTGCTAGCAGCTCAGGTGGACGAAGGCGTGTCGTGAGTGGACCGCTGAGCATCCCAGTCAGACAACAAGATAGCAAGAATCATGCTTAACGACGGCAGGCGAGCCCGTCATCGTTGGATGCAGCTGAGCAGTCGAGTGACGCACCATCTATGCCACCGTGGACACAGTGACCGAACCTCGAGCCCCGGACTCTGGCCTACCCGCTCTCCAGACAGCGGCCGGCCCGGAGATTGTCTAGGGTGTGGACCGGAGACCCACTCACAGCCGTTGGCGTGACGCCAGTATGAATCAGCGCATGTGCGATATCAGTGGCAGACTTATTTCTAACCGAGTAATTTGGAAACAGGTTGTGCAAGTTTTTATTGGTTACCGGTTCGCAGATATCAGTGGCGAGTAGAAGTACACTGGGGAAAAAGGGGCTAAAAACACCGCGCTGGATCTTAAGCAGCGTAAGTCGGGACCGTGTGAGTTAACTCGGATCGCGGATGTTGAATTTTCCGGTGGAGGAAGTTAACTTCCAGTTTAATGCAGAAGTTTCCCCGTGTTGGCAGCAGCTACGACATCATTCTCGGATTAGATTTCCTGGTTGCACATCACACCAAGTTTGTCTTGAAACAGCGAATGGTGAAACTAGATGTAACATTGTTTCATCTAGGCTTTACGGCCGGAATACCATTTCCATCGCAAGGTTCGCCCTTGGGCTTGAGGAAACCACCTAAACTGCTTACAAGTTCCCTTTAAGCTATTATTATTATAGCTAAAGAGGAGGGGAAAAGAATCTGGGCTGATGGATGTACTGACCTGCCAGTAAACTGTGTATCGTTAAACAACTGTCGGAGATCGAAAAGTTGGATACAGCCTAATGTTTTGTAGAGCGTAGGGTGTCCTAGGTTCATGAAATGGAAAGTGTGAAAATAATACCTCTCAGTGTAGATAATTGGAGAAGTACAGTTACTACAAGGTATCCTAACAGCGATATTTAAAGTGTTAGATGAGGAGGAGTTGGACAGGAATTTTACGGTTGATTGCACACGGGGAGAGTCCGAATCGCACTAAAAGATAAGGTAGCACACCTGGAAGGACAAGAGAGTGAGGTAATGGAGAAGCGTTTGGGAGAGTACGTAGAATTGTTTAATCCTTCTGGTCCGTTGCCTTCTACGCCACTACTACTACAACACATACCCGGTAGGGAAGAAGCCACGGTCTGTAAGAGGCCGTATTGAGTTCCGTAACATTAACAGCCGGTTATGGAGGATTTTATCAAACAGCAACTTGGGGACGGAATTATAGAAACAAGTAATAATTCGAAGCTGCTCCGATAGACATTATGGGGAAAAATCAACGGATTGTGGTAAGGCGTATCATCGGTTCAGCTGCAACTACCGCTTCGTGAACGAGAAGACGGTGTCGGACGCATATCCGATACAGAAAATTACTGGAATCAGATAAAACGTCTCGATGCCAGGATTTTACGTCTTTAGATTTGCGTGGTGGTTACCACCAGTTGGAAGTGGGACCTGAAGACCATCCGAAAATTGCGTTTTCCACACCAACTGGGCATTTCCAATGTCGTCATATGCCCGTTGGCCTTAAGAACGGCCCTGCAACTTTCCAGCGTTTGTTGGATGATGTGTAGCTAGGGTTAAAGACGATGCAATGCATGGCATATATGGATGATATGATCCTGTATTCCAAGAAATCTCGGAGTATATTGTACCGTTAGGCGAGGTTCTCGATCGTTTACGCGCGGCACGAAGTAAGCGAGGTTGGAGACGTGCAACGTTTGTTACCAGAAATCCGGTATACGGGTCATGTTATAGGACGAGATAGTGATCGCACTGGACCGCAGCTGGTTGAGCCTATGAAACATATTCCGACGCCCACTACAGTAGATGAGCTGCAGCCATATTTTGGCCTCGCAAATTTTCATCGACGGTACATGTCTAAGTTTGCAGGTTTCAAGGCCTCTTACGCAGTTGTTAAGAAAGGGGGTGAAGTTCCATTGGACGCCGGAATGCGAAGCAGCACTTGAAAAACTAAAAGATTTATTAACATCTACTTCAATTCTGACTTTTCCGGGTTTCCAAAAACAGTTCATACTTAATTGTGATTCAAGCAGTGTCGCGTTAGGTGTCGTATTGAGTTAAGAATAGGCGGACAGGGGCATCCCACAGGTTCCGCTTAAAGGCAACTAAGTGGGGTAGAAATCAATTACTCAGCGACTGAAAAGGAAACGCTCACATAAATTTTTAGAATCACTTATTTCAAGTGATACCTGTACATTCGGTGTTTTAACCCTTGGGTGCATGGCCGGCCGCAGTGGCCGAGCGGTTTTAGAGGCTTCAGTCTGGAACCACGCGACTGATTCGGTCGCAGGTTCGAATCCTGCCTCGGGTATGGATGTGTGTGGTGTCCGTGGATTAGTTAGGTTTAATTAGTTCCAAGTTCTAGGGGATTGAAAACCTCCGATGTTAAGTTCCATAGTGCTCAGAGCCATTTGAACCTTTCTGTTTGTTGTTTGTTATGGCGAGGAGTCCCGACTTCTGTACGTTTATCCTTCAATAAACCACGAAAGAGGGAAACATTGGTAAAGTAGCTGTCCATCGTGATACTGGCTGAGATTTTGAGCGGTTTTCCAAGCAGCCGCAGTTCTGCACCAAGAATGGAGTATTGTACAGCACAACAAGAAATAGGTGATATTAGTAGTACCAGAGAAGTTACAGAATGAGGTGTTTAGGCAGGCAATTCAATTCTGGTCGGACATTCGGGTTGCACGGCGACTGAGCTGTGGGTAGCACAAAATTATTGGTGGATGACACACAGACAGGATGCGGCCCGTTACGTGAAGAACTGTGTTCTGTGTGTGCAAAGGACGGAGCTCAGCCATCAGAAAATCAAGTTGCAAAAGCTACTTGAAGCGGTTAAACCATTTCATATGATCAGATTGAACCGACAGAGAACCGTTATGTGTTCACAGTAATAGATCATTTGTTGCTCTTCATTCCGTTTACAGCCTCACAGGACCAACAGACCACAACAGTGGCTCAGACCAGTGGATACATTGGAGGTCATAATAATAGATCAAGGATCTAATTTTATGTCCAGGTTAATGCAGAAATTGTACAGGTTGTTCCATTTTAAGAAACTGAGAATGAGCGCCCTGCATCCACAGCCCAATGGTTGAAGTGAACAGGTTCACAGAACAATTGCAAAATGTTAAATTGTTATATTAACTCCTGGTACAACAACTAGGATACGCTACTGGGTTACGTCTCAGTCGCTTATAATTCAAAAATTCTTCAAAGCACAGAGTTGTTCACATACTAGGTGATTTTCGGTTGTACAATGCCGTCACCATTTGAATTTTGTAAAGCCCTGCCTGAGGTGACATTGTGTCAGTAAAGAGCTTTCCCAGAAAGTTGATAACTGTTTGGAGCCAAGTGGGGAATGTGAATACTAAAGCTTTGGAGGGGGCAGACAAGACTAATAACAGTAAAGCATTATTGCCTAAGTACCATGTGGTTCAGCCTTACGTGAGGAAGGGAAAAACGAAAAACTTTGTATTGGGATATCAGGGCCTCTTCCAGGTGATTGAACTGATGTCATCCATTGATGTCAAGTTACAGCTACCTACTCGCCCCACGATAGTTCATGTGAGTAGAATTACGCCATTTAAGGGTAATATTGGAAGCTGCCTCCTTTGTCGGCATGATCTTCGTAAGGGGGAAGGGAGGAGTCAAAGAAGAAAGGGAAAAAAGAAAACGTGAGTCAGAGGAAACAAGATAATTATGTAGCTAGCATGACTCATCATTGTTCAATTAGACCTCGAGCTAGGATAAATAAATAACAGTAGGATTTCCTTTTTCTGAAGGTCACGCGATCCTACCCACGAGCGTGAGGAATGAGTCACAGCACCCTGCAGCTAAACCAGAGAGGAAGGAAAAAGGGAACAGCAAATTTCGTAAAAAAAAAAAATGGTTCAAATGGCTCTGAGCACTATGGGACTCAACTTCTGAGGTCATTAGTCCCCTAGAACTTAGAACTAGTTAAACCTAAGGACATCACAAACATCCATGCCCGAGGCAGGATTCGAACCTGCGACCGTAGTGGTCCTGCGGTTCCAGACTGCAGAGCCTTTAACAGCACGGCCACTTCGGCCGGCAGAAATGTCGTCGCGCTAGGCCTGCTGTGCTATTCTAGGATGACATAAGCCATAAAGATGCGTCCCCTATCAGGTGATTTATACATTACTTTACTTACCCGACCAACCTATCGATATCCCACCTACAGGCCACCACACTTTCCTAAATAGTAGCACGTGCCCCACCTTACTCACCTCTCTGGACCACATGATTGCCTCGCAACATAGCCGAATCACGATGTAAGATGTAAGGGATTTCCAGTGCGTCAGCAACAATTGATAGTCATTGGATCTTCGACCACAGCTGCTTGTATATTTTGTGCCGTCATAGGAACCGTGTACAGCCTGTCAAGAGAAAAGTAGTCCATATCCCCCCCTCCCCCCTTTCCGACCTTTAGCTTAGCGATTCGGACAATTAGGAATGGCACTAAGCAAAAGGCGCTGAAAATATTAAGCGGAGCCTATAAGGAAGTCAAGTGTGAGGCTGCATACAACCGCAGTGTATCGTGAGCCATGATGTACGAAGTGTAAATATACTGAGGATTCCTGAAAAGAAGTAGTGAAGAACATAGTACGATAGCACTGAGACCAGCAACTTTAGGTAAAGGTAGTGGACCTAGAGCTTCGGGTAACAGTAGAATTTGGGAAGAATTAATCCACGAATGGGAGGATTGAAGAGGAAAACGATTAAATTGGTTAAAAACATTAAAAAGTTTGAAGAAGAACTGTGACTTCTGTTAACAGCTGAAGATGACGAGGACGAGTCGTAAGTGCATCGCTGACCAGCCGAGTCAGACAACAGGATGGCGAAACAAGTATGCCAACAGGTGGGTTACCTGACGATTCATGGCACGCTCCACACCAAAGTGAGCTTGCCCCAGTTACACCAGTCGGGGTCACATGGGCGTGCTGGAGCGTTCCATTGTGCCTACTGATTAGAGGAAAACAGCAGACATCGTCGTGGAAGAGGCTTACTTAACGGCCGCAGGCCAGTCCGTCATTGTCGGATGCAGCTAGGCTGTCGAGTGATGCATCACATATACCACCTGCACCACCACTACCGCGAACACTGAGATGGGGTCTCGAGCCCCGGAATTCCAGTCTACCCTCCCACCAGAAAGCCACCGTGTGCGAAAATGGTCCTAAGGTGTGGAATGCAGACCCGCTGGCAGCCGTTGACGTTACTCCTCGCAGCACGGGGACCACGAGAAGTACGGGCCTCACAACGAATTTGGCACGTCAAACTACTCGATTTGTCCGCCACACTTCGCGAAAGGTCTGCTTTGTGCAGGGCCCACCGGAGATCAATATGCGATTGGAAAGGTATTCGCTTTAGGTCCTAACTCTGTCGTGTGCTATCAAGAGTTTCCATGTATTTAAATGCGCAATCAAAAACTATTAAACTCGTCTGAAATAGTTATTCACTCTCCACCGGAGAACAATGCTGGCACTCGTAAGACCTGCAGTGTCACGACTGTGACGTAGGCGTCACGGCCTATCTGTCTCGTTGCCGGACCGTGCTCGGTGCGATAGCTGCGCCACACCCCCGACACAGCCAGTGTCCGCGGAAGACCGACGCATGTCCCTCGCCGCAGTGGCGCATTAGATTAGCAGCACGCAGCCACACCAACCACCGCTGGCCGCCCCCTCCACCGGTGTATTACGAAGAGATGAAAATTCACTCTGAGTGCCATCCGGCAATCCTAATACCTTATTACTGAAGTAAAAGCTTTGCAGTTGCCATCAGGAGTCGTCTGCTGTACATGCCCTCCCACCTTCTTGCAGAGGATCCGTGATCCCTTCAGTCACGATATCCCTCTCCGACTTTTACAGATGTATATCATTAAACATACGATTTTCCGTTATCAAATCAGAACTCCATTTTTTTTCCAAAACTAGGAAGTATTCAACAAAAAGGTGAAACAGAAGTATCTTTATCTCCGATTTAGAACGTACTTTCAGAACTCGATCAAGATCGGTGACCCTAATGTCGGATGTTAACGTAGTATCAGCGTGAGCATGTTCTTTTTCCGACGCTGCGATTGGCCCGACCTTCGTCTCTATGGCGGCCGGCCGCTAGGAAGTTTTTATATCAAAGGGTATTCCTCTGGAAACCTATCAAGGGCTTATCGAATCCATGACACGCAGAGTCGCTGCTGTATTGCGTTCCAAACGTGGACATGACATGTTGGCTCAACTGTACAAGTACCGTTCAGCGACAACTGAGTGCCCTTCTGAATTTACTCGAACTGAAATTAGCAAAGATTTTGTACTAGGTTGTAATAAAATGATGCTGCCAACAGTGGAGAACTGTATAAAATGTTGTTTATGTTGATACTTTGTGTAAACGTGTATTTCTCTAAACAGTACGTTTTCAGAAATGCCAGAGATAAAATGCGAATAACACCTCTAAATAATCAATGCACATAAAATGCAACTAAGCTGGTATGTGATACGAACTGTTGGTGTGTAGGTGGTTTTGTTGACTGTTATGAATTGGAAGGACGTTTAGCTGGAATGTCGCTAGTGTGACAGGGGAGAATGAAGGATGGGCACCATTCTCTCTCACTTTCTCTCTCTCTCTCTCTCTCTCTCTCTCTGTGTGTGTGTGTGTGTGTGTGTGTGTGCGTGTGTGTGTACATTTAGATAGCCGTTATAATCAGAAATAATACTGTTGTGTACATTGGCATTTTTATCATTCACATGCGACAATGTTGTAGTGATTGGTGTTTTTAGATTTGGAGTATACCAACAATTTTCAGTTTTTGCCCATAGGTTGGACATGTACGATACTGATACTTATTTTCAACATGGTGTTTTGTTTCATGTAAATATATTACGTTGGCTGATACTATTATTTTTTGTTTTTCATTACTGCCGTGTGTACCTTACACTGAATATCAAATATCCCCCTTTCTGAGAGTCGTAGAAGCGGTTATAGCTTAAAAATTGAATTTTGCAGGTATCTCTATGGTACAGTTGTTTTGGTGTATTACTACTATGGGGTAATAGCTGCTCAGACCTCTTCTCAGCGATAAAATACATTCCTGGAAATGGAAAAAAGAACACATTGACACCGGTGTGTCAGACCCACCATACTTGCTCCGGACACTGCGAGAGGGCTGTACAAGCAATGATCACACGCACGGCACAGCGGACACACCAGGAACCGCGGTGTTGGCCGTCGAATGGCGCTAGTTGCGCAGCATTTGTGCACCGCCGCCATCAGTGTCAGCCAGTTGCCGTGGCATACGGAGCTCCATCGCAGTCTTTAACATTGGTAGCATGCCGCGACAGCGTGGACGTGAACCGTATGTGCAGTTGACGGACTTTGAGCGAGGGCGTATAGTGGGCATGCGGGAGGCCGGGTGGACGTACCGCCGAATTGCTCAACACGTGGGGCGTGAGGTCTCCACAGTACATCGATGTTGTCGCCAGTGGTCGGCGGAAGGTGCACGTGCCCGTCGACCTGGGACCGGACCGCAGCGACGCACGGATGCACGCCAAGACCGTAGGATCCTACGCAGTGCCGTAGGGGACCGCACCGCCACTTCCCAGCAAATTAGGGACACTGTTGCTCCTGGGGTATCGGCGAGGACCATTCGCAACCGTCTCCATGAAGCTGGGCTACGGTCCCGCACACCGTTAGGCCGTCTTCCGCTCACGCCCCAACATCGTGCAGCCCGCCTCCAGTGGTGTCGCGACAGGCGTGAATGGAGGGACGAATGGAGACGTGTCGTCTTCAGCGATGAGAGTCGCTTCTGCCTTGGTGCCAATGATGGTCGTATGCGTGTTTGGCGCCGTGCAGGTGAGCGCCAAAATCAGGACTGCATACGACCGAGGCACACAGGGCCAACACCCGGCATCATGGTGTGGGGAGCGATCTCCTACACTGGCCGTACACCACTGGTGATCGTCGAGGGGACACTGAATAGTGCACGGTACATCCAAACCGTCATCGAACCCAGCGTTGTACCATTCCTAGACCGGCAAGGGAACTTGCTGTTACAACAGGACAATGCACGTCCGCACGTATTCCGTGCCACCCAACGTGCTCTAGAAGGTGTAAGTCAACTACCCTGGCCAGCAAGATCTCCGGATCTGTCCCCCATTGAGCATGTTTGGGACTGGATGAAGCGTCGTCTCACGCGGTCTGCACGTCCAGCACGAACGCTGGTCCAACTGAGGCGCCAGGTGGAAATGGCATGGCAAGCCGTTCCACAGGACTACATCCAGCATCTCTACGATCGTCTCCATGGGAGAATAGCAGCCTGCATTGCTGCGAAAGGTGGATATACACTGTACTAGTGCCGACATTGTGCATGCTCTGTTGCCTGTGTCTATGTGCCTGTGGTTCTGTCAGTGTGATCATGTGATGTATCTGACCCCAGGAATGTGTCAATAAAGTTTCCCCTTCCTGGGACAATGAATTCACGGTGTTCTTATTTCAATTTCCAGGAGTGTATTTGTTAATCACTGTGCTTTGTGGTACGACGGTAATCTGTTATTAAATATTTCCCAGAAGGGATTTAAAAAAATTTTTTTTTTCTCAGTGTACTTTTTTCTGTTGTATGCGTCTGTTAATTTAAATAAATCCATCAGATGAGTGGGGTGTAATCATCACAATCGCGAAATAAAAGTTTCCATGTATAAATATTTATCTGTTTCAATTGAAATTCATTACAAAAACTTTTATGCGTAATCTAAAATGCTCGTAATCACTATTAATCTTCAGGCAGAATTCGCTGAAATTTCAACACCGTGTGTTGCCGAGTACCATAAGCAAGATATTTTATGTGAAGTGCATCACTCGTAAGGATTATTTCAAGTTTGAAACAAGCCGAATATACAGCTACTCCCCAGAACGCGCTACGAGACAACTGAAGGTCGAAGAGCAGGTGTCCCGTCGGATTTACGCGAGATATGTCCGTCTACTTTGCGTGGCTTCCACCACAACGAAATAATACCATACTGATCAACTTCATCTGCCTGAAAAGGCTGGGTGTTCAATCGTTATAAACAGAATAAGCAACAGAAAGTGCACCTTGTCTCACCGAGTAACACAGATGCTTCGTCGTATTCATGGGATCCGGAAATGAAATATTTTGAGCTTGGAGCGTGTCTGAATCCTGCAACGGGCGCGGGCTGTCCACAGGACTTATTTTCCTACTTTGCGCGGTAGATCGCCCTTAGCTCTGACTGTCAAAATAACTTAATTTACCGAACCAGTAATACTTTGCTATTTAAATGTACGTATAATCTTAGTTATTTAATCACAAATTTCGCTGAACTACATCTTCTTCCCAAGGGACAATTACAATCTCGTAAGTCCACTTACAATCTACTTAGTTTTTGAATGAAGAAGTTAGATTCACTTCAACTACCCGACCTTTCCATCAGCTGGGTCTCTATCTCAAAATCCACAACCGTCCAGCTCATCTAGCTAAAACACTAAACTATCTTGGACTAACTAAATCCCTAACCATCCAGAATAGAGTCAACTTGTAACGCCGGAAATGCATATCCTCCTATTTCCATCTATTGTACTATTATTTTTTTCCTTGTTTTGTTACCTCAAGATATGACATTTCTGTCTCTTTATATATTGTAATTGCTTTACTGTTTGGATATATATATATTTATGCATTTATGTCGATGTATAATTGGTTTGTTTCGTAAATAGTATTTGTATTTTTACGCTGGGTCTTGCCTAGGGAAAACTGCTATCGAACGATTACATCGATGGGTCGTGTGAAGAATCAAAGTGTGTAGGATCTTTGGTAGTGTTAACTCTGCCGCGTGGAGCGCGGGCTGGGCAGTCGGAGTCTGGCGGGAGTAGCGAGTGGAGCAGGTGTTGTGTGACGCTCCCGCGAGTTGCCGCGCTTTCGGGGTTTGGCAGCATGTAATTGCGCTCGACTCGCGATGATAGTTTCTGACATGGTGTCGCGGACGGGAAGCATTAGCTGGCGCACATCAAAAGCCCGTTTCGCCTGGTGACCGTGTCGAGAAGAAGGCGCGCCAACATCCAGCTTCTGCAACAGCGACGGCCGACAATGAGTGGCTGTCGCCACCTCCTCGATCGACGGCTTCAAACCTTCAATCAACCAACAAGGAAGACTAAAAGCACGTAAAGTTTCAGAACTGTATGGCAGACCTCAGCTTTTCAAATTGTTCCATTTGTCTCGCAAAATTACAGCAACTTAGCATGAACCTTTGTTGCTCATTGTCCCAATTGCATTGCCAAGCAGGGTCCCTTCCTTTTCCGAAATGAACCCGAGTGTCGTTGAAATTCAAACGCCAGCATTAAAATAATATAATTAGATTTCACTGCTTTAATTTCAAAGTTCAGTTAAAGTCTCAGAGCTGGCTACAATATTCAGATTACACAAGCACGAATTAAGAGTGCGAGCTTTGTTACCGTATTTTAGCTTACCTGTGACTGCAGCTCAGCTTGGTACGTACTACATTTTACTATTGTTAATTGTTCAGAATCATTTAATTCAAGATTAAAGTTAAATCTCTTATTTCTAAATTGCGTAGATTCAAGTAGCTTTTGAAACGATTGTTGAGGTAGTCCAAGACTAACTGTATTTTACTGAATTTCGATGTGCTTCAGAAAGAAAGCTCACTATTAACTTAAGTCACTAAATTAACTTTCGATTTTCCGGTTTTATTAATTCTTTTGCTAAATTAAGTCAGAGTGTAGCGAAATTTATTACTTCTGACAAACTTTCAGTTTTCACACTACACGTGTCAACCTTCAGTTGCCACGCTTCTAGTGTTAATTATATGTGTAATAACCTTTCTTTTTCAGTTACTATAGTAATTGTCCTTAGGACTGGCGACCGTGATTTCCCCAAATCTCAAATACCTAATTACCGCTAGTTAATTGTTAATGTAACGGCTGCACATTTACTTTCTTTATTAACTTTACCCCTTTTCAAAATTAATTTCCACCAGTTTCATTAGCACATTTCCTTTCATTTAGATGTAACCCTTTCCTCCCTCTTTACCGACAGGTTAACTTCGGTGACGATTGCTTTTCCAAAACTCCCATTAGGTACACGCGGTTTCATTTTTCACTGTCATTAAGGTCGGTAAGTGAGGGGGAGGTTACAAACTATGGGCTAAAACTAATACAACTCTTAATTGGCCCAACATGGCCATTAAAACCCTCGATTCTTATACTAGTCTTACTCTGTATGTGTTTATAAAGTTTCCCTATCTCCTCAAACACCTCTACATCTCCTCAGTCTCGAGGGCTACCTTCGCCAGTCACTCGTAGAAAATCACAAACGTTACATAATTTCAAAAACCCACAAATAAAATGTCCGAAAGCAGAACTTGTTTCGAACGCACGATGTGGCTGTCATAGTTTGGTGTAGAGCGCGAAATGCTAATGCTGCCCGTGTATACACCAAAAATAGATGTGCATGCTTCTGCAAATAATACCGATGCGAAACTTGTATAAAAAAAGCGCAGAAAGTTGAGGCCAGTTCTTCAGGTTGCATTTTAAACACGATTCCAGTGTTATTAGGAAGCGAGTGAAATGAAAATCTGATTTTAAAATCAAAGTTGAAAGGCTTCTAGCGGAGCGGTCGAGGACGCTGCAGTCATGGACTGTGCGGCTGGTCCCAGATGTGGTTCAAGTCCTCCCTTGGGCATGGGTGTGTGTGTTTGTCCTTAGGATAATTTAGGTTAAGTAGTGTGTGTAAGCTTAGGGGCTGATGACCTTAGCAGTTAAGTCCCATAAGATTTCACAATTTTTTTTTGAAGGGCTTCTGTTTATTCGATATAGAAATTTCTTGCAGTAGTTCAGAGCTTTTCTCTTTATTGTGTAGAGTAGATGTCTGTGCTACTACAAATATGTTCTTTTAGTATTTTCATTTCTGAAGATCATCAAATTACTAGAGTAATACATGTAGTAACTCGATCCATGCACTTGTATCAGATGGTACCACGGAATCGGAGAAATATCTAAGCGGTGATCAAAAGCTCCCATTCCAAGGTCCTAGTACGTGAAGAAGTCCGCATCTTCCTGCTCCACATCCTTTTCCGATAGGAATCTTCGACCCTTCTAGGGCATTTTTTAAGGGACGGAAGGAATGGTAATCGCATGGGGAGTTATCAGGATTATAGCGCGGGAGTTCGAGTTGTAATTTCCACAGTGGACGAGGCTGGCCTCCCAGATCGACCAATGTCTGGTGATGAATAGCGACCACCACCGCCCCATTAACATTCTACGTATTCCGATGGATCTCTTCTTCGGCAGCCAAGTAAAGAATGAGAGCACGATGATCCTATTTGGACGCATTTGGTAACAACGTTGCCATAGCTCACGTTTCCGAATTTACCACACGCATGTCGGGAACACCCTAATGCCACACTAACCCCTTGCCTACATTTCCGTACTTATGTATCAGCATCGGAGTCGTGCTGACTTGCAGCAGCCAAAAAAAAAAAAAAAAAAAATGTTCAAATAGCTCTGAACACTATGGGACTCAACATCTGTGGTCATCAATCCCCTATAACTTAGAACTACTTAAACCTAACTAACCTAAGGACGTCACACACATCCATGCCCAAAGCAGGGTTCGAACCTGCGACCGTAGCGGTCACGCGGTTCCAGACTGACGCGCCTAGAACCGCACGGCCACACCGGCCGGCTTTGCAGCAGATACTCAAATGGAAACTTTTTGATCACCTTTTGTAAAACAATAATAAATAGGATGGAGTTGACCACTCGAAGTCCTAAATGGTTAATTGTTCAAGATATATGTTAGGCCAGCACTATGTGCTCCAGTGTTGTAGTGTTACATGGTTGAACGGTTAGCTATTAGTGCAGTACATAGACGTGTCGACAGAGTCATATCTACACAACTCTGCAATCAGATTACATCATAACAAGTGGAGAACGTCTCTTTGTCCACCTAAAGGTGTATCATCCGACACGCAGTTTCACTGCTTCGACTGAAAGTACTTGTTTCGCCTGGTGTTTGACGGAAGATAATGACTACCGGTTACTCACAAAATCAAGACACGTCTGTTGTGATTTTGTAGGCTAAACGCCACATCCTCCACTACAGTTCTTTCGGAAAATGATGCCTCGAAAGCAACGACCACGTTGACTCCATCAGCTAACTTTTCCAATTCCAGTAAGCCCAACAGCTGCTTTATTCTCAAACACGCATTTGTGTATTATAAGGAGATGATGCAATTGGATTGCAGAGCCGCTAGTTTCGGTTGAGAGTTTTATAGCAGCGATATATTCAATTCTTGTATCAGTTGCTCCATTTTTCAGTTTTTCCCAGTTTGTATTTATATCTAATTTATGGAAACCAATGTACACTTTTGCAACACAATTAAAGGATCACTATTTCGAAACTCTTCAATTGTCTCCCGAGATTGAGATTTTGCTCAAATGTACCTCCAACATTCCCCTGCATTGCCGCAAAAGTGTGCCACCCTGTGACGTCACTCAAACAACAAGGTGTGCCCACATGCGAAAAAAAAGGACGGAGTTAAGAAGTTCATGCGACGTTCGAGAAGGATTGATGGTGTCACATTGGCATCAAGTTTCATTACAATTATTCAGAACGCCAGAGTGGGTGTGTCACGCGGTGGGAATGTCGTGACTCAAGTTTAACCCATTCTTTGACTTCTCTGCAATGGAGGTCAGAACCGCGACGTCACGTTGAAATCGCGCGGTTTTATTAAGGGTGGCAGAGGAAAACGTTTCCGAGATACTGCCACTCAGAATCAACACGAAGTGGCCTTAGGGGGTGGCATAAAGAGTGTCGGTGAAACAACTCTTTCTTTTGTGGCGTTGATTCCTGAGCGTTTCGTGGTCGGAAACGTCAGTTTGTAGTGCGCTGAGCAATAGGATCTCATAATTCAAGAATACGATCTTGAACCCTCCCTCAGAGCTAAATATACTAAAGCACCGAAGAAACTGGTACAGGAAAGCGTATTAAAATACAGAGATACGTAAACAGCCAGAATACAGCTGCTACAATGGCAGGATATCAAGATTTAAGTGAGTGTGGGCGTGGTGTTACAGTCGGCGAACGAGCGATGGGACACAGTGTCTCCAAGGTATGGTGAAATGGGGATTTGACGAGTGTATCGTGAATATCAAGAATCCGGAAAACGTCAAATCTCCGACATCGCTGCAGCAAGAACGGAACCAACGACGACTGAAGAAAATCATTCAACGTGACAAGTGCAACCCTTCCGCAAACTGCTTCAGATTTCAATGCTGGTCCATCAACAAGTGCCAGCATGCGAACTATCCAATGAAACATCATCTATATGTGCTTTCGGAGCCGAAGGCCCACTCGTGTACCCTTGATGACTGCACGACACAACGCCTTGCGCTTCAACTGAGCCCGTGAACGCCGATATTGTGCTGTTAATAAGTGGGAGCATGTTGCCTGGTCGGACGAGTCTCGTCTCAAATTGCATCGAACTGATACAGGTATGGAGACAGCCTCATGAATCCTTGGACCCTCCATGTCAGCAGGGGACTGTTCAAGCTGGTGGAGGAGCTGCAATGGTGTGGGGCGTGTGCAGTTGGAGTGATATGGGACCCCTGATATGAATAGATACGACTCTGACAGGTGACAAGTACGTAAGCATCCTGTCCAACCACCTGCTTCCATTCATGTCCATTGTGTATTCCGATGGGCTCGGGAAATTCTAGCAGGACAATGCGACACCCCACACGTCCAGAATTGCTACAGCGTGGCTCCAGGAAGGCTCTTCTGAGTTTCAACATTTCCGCTTGCCACCAAACTCCCCAGATATTAACATTATTGAGCATATCTGCGATGCCTCGCAACGTGCTGTTGAGAAGAGATCTCCACCCCCACGTACTCTTACAGATTTATGGATAGTCATGCAGGGTTCATTATGTCAATTTCCTTCAGACATTAGTTGACTCCATGCCACGGGGTGTTGCGGGACTTTTGCGTGCTCGCGCGGGCCCTACACGATATTAAGCAGGTGTATCAGTTTCTATGGTTCTTCAGGGTAACAGTTAATAAATTCTATGGTCGCATTTCTTACTTAAATTTGCTTAGAATATGTTGCAGTTAAAGTAAATTTGCTTGGCCCAATTTTCTAAAGTATTTATTAACTTCATAACTTAGTTACATTGTGCAATAAAGTTTCACAGTGGTCGCGGTTGTGCAACAATCAAATTAAAGTCAGCCTATCCATTTTGTGTTTGAATTCAAGAAAAATTTAACGTAAAATACGTAAACGTTTCAGTTTAAAAGTAAAGTCACTTTCTCCAGATAAATCCAAGTTTCAGAATTTTTAATTACAGTCACGTTTCTTTAAGAAATGTTGAATAATTTTTGCTCCCTCACAGCTGACACTCGTTCTTAATAATTTTAGTTAGATTTTTCGGGAGATGTCTTACCGTGAATGGCCACAGCTCCGTTAGGCTTACTGCTGACTGAAAGAAACCACAAACGCACAGATGTGCATAAGGTAGGCAGTGATTTATTTCGTGTGACATTTAGGGCATTTTTCTATAGTGGATCGATTCATCCAATCAACTCTGCATTTTGCTGATGAAGTTCGATACTATAAAGTGCCTTATCAAACTAGGATAGTACATTATGAACACCGCTGAAAAGTGCAATAAATATTTTGTAATGTAAAAAAAAGTGAAGAAGATTTAGACGCGCCGCCAAATATTGCAGTGCGTGACCGCGGACTCTGCTCACTCCCTCCAAGGCAGAGAAAAATTCTTCACTTAGTACAATGGCAACAGGCGCACGGGCGCTTAACCTACTGTTTATCGTAGTTAAACTCAAATTACAGTAATATGAAAAGATATAATGGATGGGTCCTACTTTCGTGAACTTAAATTTCTAACCCTTCATGTACGAGTTCACGTAGGATATCAGAAAAAGTTGCGACAAGCTATTCGTACTTAGTTCATATTTCGTCAATTTGTTTTCAACCGTCCCAAGTGTTCTAACCTGTGCACCAGGGCAAAAACTGCGGTCGCACTGCACTAAAAAGGTGTGCGATCCCAATCAATGTGGTTTTAATTCACGACATCTTTAAGCTAGGGTCAAATCCTCTTGTGACTTGAGCAGTGTCAAAGGTTGTCAAGAACGTTGTCGTTAAAACTTCCTAGCAGATTGATAGTGCGTGCCGGACCGTGTCTCGAACTCGGGACATTTTACTTTCGCGGGAAAGTGCTCTACCAAATTTCAAGGTCCTCAGAAGAGCTTCTGTGATGTTTGGAATGTAAGAGACGAGGTACTGGCGGAAGTACAGCTCAGAGAAGGGGTCGTGCATTGTGCTTGGGTACCTGACTTGCTACACCACTTGGCCGCCATCAGCAAAGGTCCTGAGTTCCAGTCTCGGTACAGCAAACAGCTATAATCTGCCAGAAAGTTGCGTATCAGCACACTCTCCGCTGCAGAGTGAAAATTTCATTCTGGAGACGTTGCCGTTGCTCATCGCTCTGCGAAATGTCATTTGCGACTGCGAAATACGTGGGAATCAACGTCCCAAAGTAAGGAGTGGGGTCATTGATGCCATTTATGCCACCCCCTACTGCCATTTCGTGTCCTTTGTGAGTGGAGGTGGGTCTGAAATGTTTTTCTCTGCCACCCACAAGAAAACTGCGTGATTTCAACGCTGGGCCTCGGAGTTCTCACCTCCATCGTAGAGGTGTCATAAGAGGGGGTGGAGAGTTGTGACGATTTTCCGCGGTAGCGTTGGAAATAATAGTGGCGAAATTTGATTCCACTGCGAGATCATTAACTCACCAGACACATCACAAGACCTTCAGAGCTCGGGCCTTTTCTCCGTATGTGTCGACACTTAACTGTTCGAAGTGTCGCCGTGCCCGAGGATGAGATCGCACAGTGCAACGGATTTGCATCATTACAGAGGAAGATTGTGGGCAACTTGGAGCCAAATTTTAAACTCTGCGTCGCAGTGGGAGACAATAACGGGGTTTCGAAGATGTGATCCTTGAATCGTGTTTTCCAGTGAATTTCCTAACAGGAAAAATAGCGTTGGAATTAGGCATCATTTTCGTGTATTTACAATTTCCATAAAAAATTAGGACACCTACTAATTTCAATGAATTAGGCTGTTTGCGACCACCCTGTATAAACACCTTCTATCATATAGTAATTAGTAATGCGAATGTCCGTAAAGATGTTCATTATCTAACAAGATTGTACAGGTGTTGCAGGGTAGATTGTGCTGAGAAATAACTGTTAGGAAACATATTCGATTCACCACGCCGTTACCGAGTTTACTGGCACTGAAGTTAGCCACGAGGCCGTTTCGGGCGCAAATTCAAGCGGCCCGCCAGAGACGGCGTCACCACAGGTGTACTTCATTTGGCTTGCTAAAACCGGACAAGAGAGTGATAAAAAGTTGGGCATGGCACGATAGTAAGGGTTTAAATTGAGGCAAAGGCCGAGCCGCCTCGTGCGCTATCAATTACGCTGTGAGAACAACTGAGACTAATTGTACCTCGCGGACCACTTGAATTAGCGAGGAAAACGGTTTGATTGGCTCACTCCAGTGCTAATTAGCTTGGAAACTGTGCATCGTATCGATTTTTTCTAAACAATTATTTCTCAGCACAACCTACCCTGCAACAATCTTACAAGCTTTTCAGACGCTTTCTGACCACCTGGTATACTGGTATTCAGATTTCTTCCCATCGCATGACGTATGACAAATATGAGTGCTTGCATTCCTGTACACGATGGGTTGTTAATCTCATTTTAGTCGTAGAGCCCCTGTGGTAGCAATATGTATTTTCTTACAAAATATTTGTTGATTCCTCTCTGAAAACTAGTCTGTATGTTTCAAACAAGTTTACGTGAAGCACACAGCGTTTTCCATAATGCATCTGACAGAGTGGATTGTGTGCCATTTCTGAAACACAATTATGCAACTGAAATAAAACTTTTTCACCATTTTACCTATCTTTCTTTTTATGTACACTGTCAGACAAATTTGTAGGTGATTTTGCGGTGTACAGAGTGCGAAATTTATTATACAGACTTGCCACCCCTGGCAGGAACAGTACCTCCCACTCAGCAGATTATGGAGTCGAGCTAAACACTGGTGGTGGATATGGATACGTAGTTCCATGGTCCTTCTACTGCATGCCACAGTTCATCAATCACAATGTGTTGTGGATTGGCCGGAGACCAACCCACTAAATTGAGAGGAAGCCGAAAGGCACGAGTTTAAGCTCACGCAGGCTGGCGCGAGGTCTGGAACAGGACAAGGTAGTTAAACTTCAGAAAAAAGGTGGTACTTGGTGGTATACTTAACTTTAATCCATTAATGTTGAACGTAGCTCTTGTCTGTACATTCTTTACAGTGTCAATAGCAACTGATAATGGCGCCTTGCTAGGTCGTAGCAAATGACGTAGCTGAAAGCTATGCTAATTATCGTCTCGGCAATTGAGAACGTACTTTGTCAGTGAACCATCGCTAGCAAAGTCGGTTGTACAACTGGGGCGAGTGCTAGGAAATCTTTCTAGACCTGCCGTGTGGCGGCGCTCGGTCTGCAATCACTGATAGTGGCGACACGCGGGTCCGACGTATACTAATGGACCGCGGCCGATTTAAAGGTTACCACCTAGCAAGTGTGGTGTCTGGCGGTGACACCACACAATGGCTGCGGAGTGCTGCTATGCCACTTTCTCAGCAACTCTTGTCCAATGGACGATAGACCTGGAGAACATGATGCCCATGACAAAAGTTGAACAACGTCTGTGTCGAGTTAGATTAGGACAGTACGGGCTACATATCGTCTGAAATAGATTGTCGACAGATAACACCACAGAGACCTGAACGACAGCCGGCCGAAGTGGCCGAGCGGTTCCAGGCGCTACAGTCTGGAACCGCGCGGCCGCTACGGTCGCAGGTTCGAATCCTGCCTCGGGCATGGATGCGTGTGATGTCCTTAGGTTAGTTAGGTTTAAGTAGTTCTAAGTTCTAGGGGACTGATGACCTCAGAAGTTCAGTCCCATAGTGCTCAGAGCCATTTGAACCATTTAACCGACAGGAGGAAGATGCTGTGATATGCCAATGATTAGCTTTTCAGAGCATTCACACAAGGTTGGCGCCGGTGGAGACACCTACAACGTGCTGACATGAGGAAAGTTTCCAACCGATTTCTCATACACAAACAGCAGTTGACCGGCGTTGCCTGGTGAAACGTTGTTGAGATGCCTCGTGTAAGGAGAATTGCGTACCATCACGTTTCCGACTTTGATAAAACTCGGATTGTAGCCTATCGCAATTGCGGTTTATCGTATCGCGACATTGCTGTTAGCAGAATATTGAATCGGTGGGTTCAGGAGGGTAATACGGAACGCCGTGCTGGATCCCAACGGCCTCGTATCACTAGCAGTCGAGATGACAGACATCTTATCCGCATGGCGGTAACGGATCGTTCAGCCACGTCTCGATCCCTGAGTCAACAGATGGGGACGTTTGCAAGACTACAACAATCTGCACGAACAGTTCGACGACGTTTACAGCAGCATGGACTGTCAGCTCGGAGACCATGGCTGCGGTTACTCTTGACGCTGCATCAGAGACAGGAGCGCCTGCGATGGTGTACTCAACGAAGAACCTGGGTGCACGAATGGCAAAACGTCATTTTTTCGGATGAATCTAGGTTCCGTTTACAGCGTCATGATGGTCGCATCCGTGTTTGGCGACATAGCTGTGAACGCACATTGGAAGCGTGTATTCGTCATCGCCATACTGGCGTATCACCCGGCGTGAAGATATGGGGTGCTATTGGTTACACGCCTCGGTCACCTCTTGTTCGCATTGACGGCACTTTGAACAGTGGACGTTGCATTTCAGATGTGTTACGACCCGTGGCTCTACCCTTCATTCGATCCCTGCGAAAGGCCTTTCTGGATACAGAAAATGTTCGACTGCTGCCCTGGCCAGCACATTCTCCAGATCTCTCACAAATTGAAAAGTCTGGTCAATGGTGGCCGAGCAACTGGCTCGTCACAATACGCCTGTCACTACTCTTGATGAACTGTGGAAGCTGCAAGGGTTGCTGTACCTATACACGCCATCCAAGCTCTGTTTGACTCAACGCCCAGGCGTATCAAGGGCGTTATTATGCCCAGAGGTGGTTGTTCTGGGTACTGATTTCTCAGGATCTATGCACCCAAATTGCGTGAAAATGTAATCATGTCAATTCTAGTATAATATATTTGTCCAATGAATAATCGATTATCATCTGCATTTCTTCTTGATATAGCAATTTTAATGGCCAGTAGTGTATTATGTTATATTTTCTCATATTTTTCTCTTATTTTTCAAATTAAAAAGAACTTTTGCAGCACAAATATCGTGATGTCGAGTTATAGTTTTGTGTTACTTACGATTTACAGTGCTGTTAGTCCATATGGTCTTCCTGGAGATGTGTTCATTCAGTGCTCGTGCCCCAACAGGCCGATTTCTGGCGTTTTCCCCACCCACATTCATTATAATACGTACCTGCACTTTTCATTTTCTGATCTAGATGTGTGTGTTTACAGAGTGTACTGTTGCCAACTGTCGCTGTGTGTTTATCTTCCGTCTTTTGTTTGCGACGTGTGTGTGGTTCGATATCTTTCCATTTGTTTTGTGTGTGTGTGTGTGTGTGTGTGTGTGTGAGAGAGAGAGAGAGAGAGAGAGAGAGAGAGAGAGAGAGAGATAAGTAGAACGGGAAAAAGGGGGGAAAAGATTCATTAATTGTATATTCTGGTTACGTTTCAGATTTCTGTTTGTTATTGTTTTTGCGGCTAACATGATCAGAGAGGCATTGCTTGTACTGATATGGTCATTAATTACTTCATTTTTCATTGTAAAGGCTCTCTGTGTGTCAAAGTTTTCTGGTAATGGCAGGAGTTTTCTGTTGTGATTGTTCACTCTAATAATTTTCATGTCTTGTTCTACGTTGGATGTTTCATGTCCATGTTTTATCAGGTGTTCGACAACGGTAAAATGTCTATTTTCATACTTCCGGCTTCTTACATTTTCTTTATAACTGGCTTTGAAATTCTAGCCCATCATCCCCAAATATACTGATTCATATTTTTGGAATTCCAGCTGGTATATACCTGTTCCTTGGTTTGCCTGTTATTTGTAAAAGTGACTGGAGTGTCTTTTTTGCTCTGTAAGCTATGTGTAATCCCTATTCATTTAATATATTTGCTATCCTGATTGTTAATTTGTGTTTGTATATTAAAATGTGCCATTTCTTTCTGTTAGTCATGTCTTGAGCGTTATTTTTTGTGTTTCTGTGTGTGCTGTAGTGGCTGTGGTGTTCTTTGGTGTTTCTGTTCTCTGCTTATTTTCATTTTTATTTAGTTGTGTTATGATTTTTTGGTTTTGTCCTTCTACTATATGGAAGTTGTAACATTTCTTTATGGTTATAATTCTTTTTCTGAGTGGGGTACTATTTAGTCTGTGCAACATGTGTCGTACGGCTGCTCATTTTTGATTTTACAGGTGGTTGGATGAAGCATGTATAAATGTATCTGTGGCTGTTGGCTTTCTGATGACGTCAAATGTGTGCCTATTGCTGTCTCTCGTTATTGTTATATCTAAGAAATGTATTTGCTTTAGTGTTTCACCTGCCAGAGTGGCCAAGCGGTTCTAGGCGCTACAGTCTGGAACCGCGCCACCGCTACGGTCGCAGGTTCGAATCCTGCCTCGGGCATGGATGCGTGTGATGTCCTTAGGTTAGTTAGGTTTAAGTAGTTCTAATTTCTAGGGGACTGATGACCTCAGCAGTTAAGTCCCATAGTGCTCAGAGCCATTTAAACCTTTTTTTGTTGTTTTTATTTTTCTGTGTGTACGTGTCTGATGTATCCGAGTTTTTTTATTTATGTCTGGAAACGAGCTGTTGGAAAATTTCAGTTTAGTGATATTGTTAGAGGATAAAATCTTTAGTTTTTTTTCAATATATTGTTCTTTATTGATCAGTACTGTGCTGTTGCCTTTAACAGCTCTTGTGGCTATAATGTTGTTAGACTGTAGTTTTTTCTTTTAATTTCTTAGTGATGTTGTTTTCTGCTGGAAGTTTCCTGTTTTGCTCTTGCTCTGACATGGTGATTATGTTGCTTATTTCTTTCTTTACTAGTGTTAGCCCAATATTTACAGTGTTATTTTCTTGTTTCTCTTCTTCTGGCAGGATGCTTTCTGTTTCTACAATCAGATATTCTGTATAGTGGTTATGGTCTTGCAGAGTCTGAGATGGATATTCTTGAAACTGTTGTATAACTTGACGGGAAATGCCTGACATGGCTGCTTATCGGCATCCACAAAATGAAGGAAGCGAAAGGCGTATGGCAAAAAATTATCTGCCTTTCATTTAGTTGCATAGACATAACATATCTCCATGAATTTTGAAGCAACTAAGGAACGACGGAAAACGAAGAGAAAACGACATCGTTCGTGATACTGCATGTAGAATCGGGATTCGTCATTGGGGGCACCTTTTTTTGCGTGACTCATTCTGCTACCGTGCCAAGAAAAGCTTGTAATGAACCTACCCTCAATAACAGGTAAATACTCGATGCAGAATTATAAAAAAAATTTTTGTCCTTCCCTGTAAGTTTACTATTTTAGCTGTGAATTGGGTAGTACAATACGAGAGAGATGGAACAATACAGTATAACAACTGTAATACGCACTCCTTTATTGCTTCTCGTAGAAAATGTGGCTCTGTGAAATAACGGTGTGTAGCTTATATATACTAGGATTACTATTTAGAAAAGGATATTGTTTTGATAAGGTGCATATGTCTGTCCATTTATTGCTTCCTGTGACACGTAACACTGATTTCGTATTAGCACAATAACTTGAAAATTAATAATTTTTCACAATAGATGATCACAATAAAAAGGGCTTTCCGTTTTTACACTGAATGGTTCAAATGGTTCTGAGCACTATGGGACTTAATATCTGAGGTCATCAGTCCCCTACAACTTAGAACTACTTAAACCTAACTAACCTAAGGACATCACACAAATCCATGCCCGAGGCAGGATTCGAAACTGTGACCGTAGCGGTCGCGCGGTTCCAGACTGAAGCGCCTAGAACCGATCGGCCACACCGGCCGGCTTTTACACTTAACAGAAATTAAGTTTGACTTCATAAAAGCTTCGGAAGCAGATACACTGTCGGAAAAAATCGCATCACCAAGAAGTTGCGTGACATAAGCGAAAGTTGGTAGATGGATCCCTATATCTGAAACATGTTTTTTCCAGTTCGAGCGAGTCGCTTTAAGAGTGGCGCCACTATCAAGCGCAAATAAGGTTTGCCTGAAGTACGCGCTGTATCGGTTGTGAGCGTTAGTTACCTCTGAGATTGGGCTTGATGTGTTGTTGTTAGTCGAGAATGCTTTCAAGGCGACAAAGACGGCATTATCATTTCCTCTCTGAGTTGGAACGAGGTCACGTAACAGGGCTACGAGAGGGTGGATGTTCCTTCTACGATATAGGAGAAAGACTTGGCAGGAATGTAACCTCTGTAAGTGATTACTGACAGTGGTGGAGACGAGAATGTGCGGTCGCGTGAAGACCGGGATCTGGAAGGCCACATGATATTACCGGGAGGAAAAACAATCGTGTTTGTCTTATTTGGCTTCAAATGGCTCTGAGCACTATGGGGCTGAACATCTGAGGTCATCAGTCGCCTAGAACTGAGAACTACTTAAACCTAACGACATCACACACATCCATGCCCGAGGCAGGATTCGAAACTGCGACCGTAGCAGTCTCACCATTCCGGACTGAAGCGCCTAGAACCGCTCGGCCACCGCGGCCGGTTCTTATCTGGCGCATCGTAGTGCAGCTGCAACAGCTATTTCAGCAGCATTTGGCACCTCAGTGACAGAACGAAATATTACAAATCGGTTACTTCAAGGTCAGCATCGAGTCGGACGCCCTGTAGCGTGCATTCCAATGACTTCAATGGTGTCAAGCGAGAGCTCATTGGAGGGCAGAATGGAAAACTGTTGTGTTTTCCGATGAAAGTGGTTTTGCCTGATGTCAGTGATGGCTGTGTTTTGGTTAATAGGAGGCCAGTTGAGCGCCTGCAATGAACCTATCCATTTACTAGACACACTGGAATTACACCTGGAGTTATAGACTGTGTTGCGATTTCGTATGACACCAGGAACCCATCGCGGTTATCCTACTCATCCTGACTCCAGATCCGTACGTCATTTGGTGATTTGACCTGATATGCTGCCACTCATAAACAGCATTTCGGGTGGTGTTTTCCACCAGGTTAACACTCGTCCACGTCCCACTGTCGTAACTCAACATGCTTTACAGAGCGTCGACATGTTGCCTTGGGCTGCTCGATCACCAGATCTGTCTCCAGTCGAGCACATATGGGACGTCATTGGATAACAGTTCCTGTGTCACAGACAAACAGCATTAACCATTCCTGTATTGACCGACCAAGGACAACAGGCATGGAATTCCATCCCATAAATTGACATCTGGAAATTCTACAACACGAGGCATACATGTATGCACGCTTTTATTCAACAGTCTGGCGGTTATATCGGTTGTTAATGTAACAGAAATTCACGATGGCAATGGCTTATCTCGCACTTACGTTAAGCTGAGATCTTGCAACGTTAATCACTTACATACGTATTCCGAAATTTTACTTCCATAAGTCAATTATTTTTTTGGGTTGAGATTTTTTTTCCGTCCCTGTAGTTACGGCAATGTGCAAACACAGTTGACATTTTAACATAACAAAAATCATGAAAAGTGCTTCTAAATACAAAACCATAAAATATGTTATGTGTGACTAACTTCGTAAAGAGCAAACTGTGAACTCTCTCTCTGATCGCCAGGTACTGGAGTGATCTCATAATCACAGACATACAAACAAGGAAAAACTCAATTACAAACTGTTGCCGAGAGAGAAATAAATTGTGATTTTTGCTATGTACAATGAAAACAATTTCATATGTCATTGTAGAATGCAGCTTATTTTATCTTTCAAAACTCTGTTTTTATTTACTTTTGTTTATATCTGTGGAATGATTATCATTATGACCAAATTTCTGGAGCTTTCACGTTCTGAATACTACATACAAAGCCGTTTTTGTTAGAGAAAAAAAGATGAAGTAACACTAATAGCTGAAAAATACATTAATTATCAAGTACTTCTGCAAAAGCAAGTGTTGTGTATATTCGAATAAAAGTGGCTTAGAATTCTTCAAATAAAGAGGTGGTACCTAAAACCTCATTTTGCGTAATGTGCTCAAGACTTGGTACGTTTCAAACTGCAACAGTGGTCGCCTAACTGAGAATCTGTGGAGCTCGAGATGTCGGACGCGGTCCGTGTGGATTGTCTCAAATTTGGTATAGCTCTATTTTTTGGTATGTTTTATCATCTGTCTTAATCAAAATCCTCTACTCTTGAAATTACAAGTACTTTATCTATTACAAATGGGTATATTTTAGTTACAAAATTGGTTTTTACTTAATTATCCAAAAACTATAAGAGGTAGCTTAACGTGGTCTCTCAGTTATGTTTTTTAGGCCTAACTGAAGCATAAACCAAATTTTTACTTTTTGAAATCCAATATTTTGCGCCTTTGGTTTCTCCTAAAAACGTCGATTTCGGTGTTAGTTTTGTTCTATGGTTTTGAAGCTTGCACCACTTACTGATGAGTTCTAAAGGCACATTCAGATCAAATTCTGGCTTTCTAACTTTACTATTTAGTGCGACTTTTCTTAAAACGGCATTCTTACGTAAACTATTAATTTTAGGTACATAAAACTTTATATTTGGAAGATTATTACACCAGACTAAATTTTTAAAAAGTTTTGAACGTAAATTTTGATTTTTAATTTCATACTTAATTGTGGTGCAAAAACTTGCGCGTTACGCGTAGACGCTTTAAGGTGATGTGGCGGTACTAGCAATGAACTGGTTTAAGTCCCGGCACACTCGCTCCCACACATGATACAGCGCTTGCTTTGCTGCACACTGATCTCAAGATATAAAACACTGGCTGAATTCAAATCTACTTTCTTCATCGTGTACTGGTCACACAATGAACTAAACGCTGTTTCAAGGTAATTTTGAAATGGTAAAAAGTACACCCGTAGGGGAGAAACTATTAAACAATTCTCTACTGAGCGAATTTTGCGTATACCGCATCTGACAGAAAAGAGGAAATCAGAAATGATTATAATATGGTTGGTAGGTAACACTGCCTCGGTACTGACAGAAAAGAATCATTTCCGTTCATAGAAATAAGGTAATAGGTTTATTGAATACGTAGAACGGGTACAGAGTGAAAGTAATGATGAAAAAGTACACAATAATAATAGGATCCCTTATAAAAATGTAAACAGCCGAAATGATCGGCATGGAAACATGAATGTTTGTGGCTTGGAAGTTCGAAATACGAAGTGTAACTATAGTGGCCAAGGTAGAGCAAGAGGACAAACACAGCCCCAACGTTTTCAAAATTATGACGAAAAAATACGTATAGAGAATGTACAATTGAGACAGAGTGGAGAGCTAAATTTATTCTCATCTGAAAAATTAATTAATGAAAGTAATAGGTCGCATGAGGAAAACTAATTCCCGTCTATGAGGAAACAGGTGCTCACAAGGTGGAGACACTAATGTAACCAATAACTGACAACAAAACAACAGTAATAATTCAACGTACAGAAACTGTTGAAAAGGATCAGTAGCAACTATCAGTACTGATAATTTCTTCAAACATGAATATCATCTAACAGAAAGCGTTTTGAACATACTAGAAAAATGGGATAAGCTTGAAAAGGAGAATATTACAAGTACTAGGGAAGAGCCAACTAGTTGATTTTGATCAGGTAGTAACGAAGATGAGGTAAGTGCTTATATTTAGTGTAACGGTGGAAATCTGCTGGCTAAGAATCCTCTGGAGTAAGTAAATTCAGTACTGCAAAATTGTAAGAGAAGGAATTAACAAATGTAAGTGGTAGTAAGTATAAAACGACTGGGGAACCTATGAGCTGTGACAACTTGTCAAAATAAGTAGAAACAGACGAGTATTTAAATAACTGTGATCCAAAGGAACACAGCTGCTCAAAACGTATAGCTGACGTGCAACAAACAAAGGTAGAAGGGGTCGTCAAATGCTTTGATTTGACATTGGGGGAAAGGTTCGAAAAGGCAGCTGAAAGTATAATGATTGATGACCATATTAATTTATGTTTAAATGTAATTGCCACCGAAAGATATTAATTTAGCTGGAGGCGGACTGAAAAAAGATTTGCTTGGCGAATTTCATGAGTCACGTGTACAAGGCAGAATAAGCCACCATATTACAGATTTAAATATTTCAGGCGTAATATTGCACTGTCTTCTTGACAGTGCCAATGAAACAAATGCATTGCCAAGAATTTTCTTTGATTCTAATACTAACAAGAATAAGTTAACCGTAATGAGAGTATGTGATTTAAGAATAATAGATACTACTGGTAAACTTTCTAGACTAATGAAGTAAGATGCATAGATACCAACAGGTACAAGAGAGGTAGTTATAGACCATCCTTGCTTAATCAGGTTCTAAGTGTGGATATGTTAACTGAGACGGATTTGTTATCATAGTACCAAGGAAAGTTTGACTTTGTCAAAACTAGTCGTCTCTGTTCATTGCCAAACTCTGAAATAGTTACTGTACCCTTCATTTGGAAGCATGCAGTTAATGATAATGAAATACGGAAACTATCCATTACAGTAATGAAAAGTTGGGGGAGCCTGGAGTAAGATAATGAAATTTTACATGTATACCAAGTATCTTTTAGAATAATACGTAAGCCACACCCAAATGCTTGCAGAATGGAGTATCCAAAACTAGGAAAGAGTTAAGTTTCCGAAACTCAGTGGATCTGAAGAAATTTGTAGATAGTTGTAATTACAGTCTGTGGAAAACTGTGCACTCCCATCTGGATGGAACCTTATTTCAACTTTCTAGTTTCATTCCATCTTCTGTCCTATCTTAGTAAGTGTTTTATGTCTTTATGTTTGTAAACAAACTCTGAGTGAGTAGGAATGTCCTAAGCACAAATATGATTACTAATTTGGACATACCTGAATTGTGACATAAACACTACGAGACTGATATTCGCGTTAATGAATTTAAGATTTTCGTTGAAATACTGTGACTTCAGGCAAGAGAAGAGATGATAGTACGAAATAGGACCTATAATATCTGAAAGTAATGACAGGTAGGAAAATATTTAAATACTTCGCACGAAACACAGCGAAAGCTGAAGTTTCCTAAAACCTAGGAAATGGAATCTACCTAAAGCGATTAATATCTTGTCTTTAATAAGCTTGTGCTGTACAGAAGCAAGCAAAAGGGTTTTGCTATTATTTGATGCAGATGTGAGGAAGTGGCGTGATGTTCATGCCAGAAATTTATATAAATGGGTCAGCAGGCTGACGCAAGGAGAATGGAAATGACCAATTCTATGGAGAAATGAAGTGCAATGGGGTCAGCAGGCTGACATAATCGCTGTAGAAATGGAAGTGGGGAGGAGGTTTATATTTCTTTTCCTCTCATCTACAGAAATATTTTAAAAACGCTTATACTTGCTGTAAGGAAAATGGTCATTTACGATATAGGTATTGAAAAACATAGACAATAATATGTGCAGATAAAATGATTAAGAAATGCAGATTATTGAAGAATGTAACTGCAATAGATAGCGTTTTCCTCAACTAAAATGGAAACTAGGTGCCGAAAAAGAAATAACATTCGTAGTAAGCTAATCTATATTATGACTGAGCCCTGCATGGTTACAAGTTTGCTGGGAGTACTCAACTCTACGAAGTAAAGGAACAACTTTTGTAAGAATAATATAATGCACAACATATGACAAGGGAAATATCGATGTAGACCTATTTAAGTAACAGAATTTTGTAAAGAGTAGAGTTCGCGGATCACGCACTGCAGTAAAAGAGAAAGAAATATGATGTTAATAGTTTTCCACATATTCTAAAAACGGTGTACGATAACCAACTTTAATTCCTCCAGGAACTGTTGTGCACGGAGGTCGTAGACTATAAGGGAAGCAGACAGCAGACAGTCGCAATCCCACAACTAAAAGAATTCCGACCAACTGCTGTGTGCCTTTCCTTCCTTGATGTACTATAATAAACCATTTTGAAAAAGAGATACTTATTTAGAATGGATCATCCTTGCTGTCGATTTCTGTTAGACTAAACAAACAATGGAGAAAATGAAATTAAATTTAGAATTAATTGTGTCTTCCCTTAGCTCAGTAAGAATACTGAAGCTAAACCTATGCTACCCGTCTCTCAGGGACATGGACGCACCGTGTAACTACAGCCTGCGAGCTGTATGGAGAGAGCGCCAATAAGGACACCAAACAAACTCCCTTTCCCTTGTAAACAATGTAGCAGCAAGGAGAACGCTCACCTTAGTGGCTTTACCCCCTCTACGCGAAGTGATGAGAATATGATGAATAGCACACCCGCCACAGTGCCTACGCTCTATAAAACTGAGAATTGAGTACCAATGTTCTGCGTGTTCAGTGTGTATTGTTTTTTTCTTCCAGGTACAATAAACAAAAGAGTAAAACATTTTCTCAAAGACAGTGTGATCTGAATATAAAGGGTGACAATACTGAAAAAAAATTCTAAAACTTTATTTCATGTTTATCTATAGTACAGTATGTATGTAACAATTCCTTGATTTGTTTGACCCTCCAGGATAGCCGAGAGCGCTAACGCGCTGCTTCCTAGACTCGGGTTGGCGCGCCGGCCCCAGATCGAATCCGCCCGGCGGATTAACGACGACGGCCGGTGTGCCGGCTGGGCTGGATGCGGTTTTTAGGCGGTTTTCCACATCCCCCTAGGTGAATATCGGGCTGGTCCCCACGTCCCGCCTCAGTTACACGACTCGAGGACATTTGAAACACATTCACACTATTTCACGATTTACAGTAGACGCAGACAGTTGGGTTACACAAATTCCGTCCCGGGGGGTGTGGGGTGGCGGCAGGAAGGGCATCCTGCTACCCCTTAAACATTAACCATGCCAAATCCGTCCTTAATCCTGCCGACCCTGCTCACAATACGGGATAAAGGCAGTAGCGAAAGAAAGAAAGAAAATTGCTTGATTTGTTTTGATATGTATATATGTAAATGTTGTGTATGTCTGCTAACAAGTAAGAACAAAGATTGATACTAGGAGATTTTAGGAGAAATATGAGTTTGTAATTAGTACTGGTTTCCAGTATTTGATTTTATTCGAAAAGGTTGTTAATAATAAAATAGGGGTAATTTTGGAACAAAGCACTTATGAGTATGTATTGTGTTACGAGCGAGATACTGATTTGTCTGTGTACCTGAGTGAAGGCCAAGTGAGGCAGCGAGTAAGGCTTGCTGTGAACCGAGCGAACAACGAATAGCGCGATAATCTTATGTAAAATTAAATGTTTAAATATTGTTACAAAACTTGCCCAGACTATGTAAAATTAAGCCAATGTAAAATTTTGAGTCGCAGCATGATCAGATAATCACTTTCTTCAAAAATATAGTTATTTCAAAATATTAGAAGCGCATAATATTACGCATTGAAAGTTGTTCTTTTGGAAGTGGGTTCAGTTGGTTATAAAATCTTTTTGTAGCGAGATTTTCATGAAGCAGCCTCTGATACGTTTCGACTTTTCCATTTTTTTTTTCAAAATCTTAAGAGTTTGTGATATTGACAACAGAGAATTCTAACTATAAAAAATGGTTCAAATGGCTCTGAGCACTATGGGACTTAACGTCTGAGGTCATCAGACCCCTACAACTTAGAACTACTGAAACCTAACTAACCTAAGGACATCACACACATCCATGCCCGAGGCAGGATTCGAACCTGCGACCGTAGCGGTAGCGCTGTTCCAGACTGTAGCGCCTAGAACCGCTCGGCCGCTACGGCCGGCTCTAACTATGAAATGAGGCTCGACCTATCATAAAATATTTGGTAGAAATTTTCATGAGGTTTTGAATTATTAAGTATAAAACAATTTTTTGTAAGAAATTATAAAAATTAGTCACATAAGTTAGGTTAAGATATGACATACACAGGTAAGAATGACAACAGTGTATTAGATATAAATAATAACGAAACTGTACCAATTTTTACTATGATATTTTAATTTAATAAAGGTACAGAGAATTAGAGACAATTCAGAGGCCACTCTCTATCCTTGGATCCGTTGGACAAAATTCTAAAGGTTAAAGTTTAATAGTTATCCAGCTGTGAATTTTATACAGTAACAGTGTTGTGGCTTGGCAAGACAGCCAAGCCACTATGAGGAAGCCGAAAGGCACGTGTTTAAGCTCACGCAGGCTGGCGTGAGGTCTGGAACAGGTAAAGTAATTGAGACTAGCAAATAAAGTACGTAGCTGCTGGAATACCTAACTTTAATCCACAATTGGTGAACATCGCTCGTGACGGTACATGTTTTACAGCATAAATAGTAACTGGTAATGGCGCCTTGCTAGGTCGTAGCAAATGACGTAGCTGAAGGCTATGCTAACTATCGTCTCGGCAAATGAGAGCGTAATTTGTCAGTGAACCATCGCTAGCAAAGTCGGCTGTACAACTGGGGCGAGTGCTAGGAAGTCTCTCTCGGCGTGCCGTGTGGCGGCGCTCGGTCTGCAATCACTGATAGTGGCGACACGCGGGTCCGACGTATACTAACGGACCGCGGCCGATTTAAAGGCTACCACCTAGCAAGTGTGGTGTCTGGCAGTGACACCACAAATAGCATGGTACATATTCAGTTAGAGAAAAATTGGGGAACATTGTAGGTCTTCAACTAACAACGACCTAAATAATTTTGTAGTCAAAAAGGCTGCTGGATAAGTATTATTGCGAACGCTATAGGTAGTTTTGGAACGTGTGGTTCCTTCATGTCCGCACAGAAAATACTCGTAGTTGCAAGACCGAACTGTTTGCTCTGAAGAAGTTATTCGATCGTTGTGAGTCAATATGGAATGTGTTACGCTCTGCTGCTGAATGTGCCGTAAGTCAGCCCTGCATGGGTGTCCACTAGCTTCGGATGGCGTTAATGACGCTTGACGTGATCGCTTTTTCGATGGAATAGGATATTGCGGACATCTTGTGAAACAGCAATCAAGTGAACTTACTCCGATTAATAATTTAGCTGGAAAGGCCGTGTTCCGTTTTTGATGTTTTGTTCTGTGTGCCACCCGCTATATAATAGAAAGCTGCGCGGGGAATGTGAGACTGTTCTCCACTCTTAAGGCGAACAATTAACTTTACGTAATTAGGAACAAAGACTAGAATTCGTCTCTTAACTGTGACGAGCGCTGACTACGATAAGATAAGATTTAATGATTTTCAGACACTGGACTCGCATTCGGGACGACAACGGATCAATCCCGTGTCCAACCATCCTGATTTAGGTTTTCCGTGATCGCCCTAAATCGCTCCAGGCAAATGCAGGGGTGGTTCCTATGAAAGGGCGCGGCCGACATCCTTCTCTGTCCTTCCCTAATCCGACGAGACCGATGACCTCGCTGTCTGGTCTCCTTCCCCAAACAACCCAATCCCCCTTAATGATTTTCAAGACTGATACCTGTAGGGGTGTAACGTTGTCAGAATATACTGCTCAATTAAACGACAGTACACTTTTATTTACCGTCGCGGTACTTGACTCTTCCACATTATTAGTAGAGTGTTAGAACATTTTATTTTAGTTTATGAGAGCTGAACAGTGGACCTGTGGACTGCAGATTATTGAACATCACGTTCTCCATCGCTTTCTGGCTGTTCCTACAAATAATTTTCAGGTCGTATTAAAGGGCTGTGGTATCCAAAAAATCGCACAAGACTGTGAAACATATCAGCTTATAAACTAAACAATGAATTAACTACTTTTGCCCGCCGCCCGTCAAAACTGCAGTTCCCTAGTATCCTACCTCCAGTTCTATTCCATGGCATTTTCAAAACAAAATAAGCATTGAAACTTAGCGATTTATGGACAGTTGCCCTATAGAACTGGCCGGTTAAGTTTTGTCTCTGACAGATTGCTGTTCAATAGTTAAGTTTTTTCTTTATTAAGGATTATCCCCACTGGTCAGGTCCTCCTTTACAAGGTATTTACGTCGCACTCCGACGTTCGATATTTAAGTTTTATCTTTATTAAGGATTATCTCTATCGATCACGGCTCCCTTTTCAAAGTATTTATGTCGCGCTCTGACGTCCGATCTGACAGTCAGCAAGACTAAACGGAACCAGGAGCTTCTCTGAAAATGTGCAACGCAGCTTAGAGCGAAACATTACGAACAACAAAGTTTCATTGTCCATGACTATACATACCGGAAGATTCGCCAGCAACGTAGACAGCCGTTAGTCGTTGTTTTCATTGTGTGATTCCTTGTCGATCACAGCGTCATTTACTAAAATGACGATATTTCAGCTAGTCATGTAACCAGATTATAGTGTGGACGTTTGCGGGGCTATCCCGCTTAGTTGAGATAGGACTCGATATTACTTAAGTGTCTGCGAATAACGAACTGTGTTGTGTCCCTGAAAACGTTCTCGGTCTATTCACGCTAGGCGTTCTGTTCTTTCGTATTTCTCCTAACATGCATCCGTGCGGTACTAAATGCAAAGGTTTTTAAACCTCTGTGAACGGATTTAATGTTCCGACGACGACAATGTCAGTAGACACGGGGCTCTGATTGATATGAGTACAAGGGTAGACAGAAAATCCATTACATCCTTATCATGGGAACCATCCGCGTATTTGCCTTAACAGTGTTACGAAGACCACGGAAAATGTAAACATGGCTAGTCGTAATAGTATTCAAGCAACGTTCCTCCTGCTTTTGGCAGTGAATAGTAGTAGTGATAGTTAAGTGGTGATAGTTAAGAGACGGGGCGTAAATTTGTGAGAAGTGAGTACGTTACTGTCGATGGGACGTTTAACATTTGTGTTCCTTCCTTCCTAGATGGTGAGGTCATTAGAGACAGTGCGCAGGCTAGGTTTGGTAAAGGATGGGGAAGCAAATCACCCGTGTCATTTTCAAAGAATCAGTCACATCATTTTCGTTAACCAGTTTCGGGAAAACGCGGGAAAACTAGATTTGGATGGCCTGACGGGGAATTTCACCCTGGCTCTCCTGTATTGGAATTCAGTATGCTATCCAGTGCGCGGCTTCACTCAACTTGAAGCTTTAGCCCGCTAAGCAGTTTTGCAGTTTTGACGGGCGGCTGGTAAAAGTAGTTAATTCATTGTTTAGTTTATAAGCCGATATGTTTCATAGTCTTTTGCGATTTTTTGGATACCACAGCCCTTTAATACGACCTGAAAATTATTTGTGAGAACAGCCAGAAAGCGATGGAGAACGTGATGTTCAATAATCTGCAGTCCACAGGTCTACTATTCAGCTCTCGTAAACTAAAATAAAATGTTCTAACACTCTACTAATAATGTGGAAGAGTCAAGTACCGCGACGGTAAATAAAAGTGTACTGTCGTTTAATTAAGCAGTATATTCTGACAATGTTACACCCCTACAGGTATCAGTCTTGAAAATCATTAAGGGGGATTGGGTTGTTTGGGGAAGGAGACCAGACAGCGAGCCGTTGAGAAACGTACACTCTAAAACAAGCAACGACGCACACGAAGGAGTTAGGGAAATCGGTCGCAAATTGATATTCATACAGATCTCGACGGAAAAAGCAAAAATGTAAATTTTGGCGGCTAATGGATGAAAGTATGACGCTGCTGTGCCATTTCAACACGCAGCTGGCAAGAACAGTAAACTGGGGACACGTCGATTCCAGGGAATAAAACCTTCGCGACTTTCATTCCGTGTACTCAGTCGGACAGTAACTATACCTCGAAAAGACGTACGTGAACACTATATGCTGATGTCAGCATTTGAGAGAGGATTGAAAGAAGGTGGTTAGAGTAATCGGCGATTCGCTCGGCATCTGAATAGGAATTCGATGATGTTGGCAGGAGTGGGTGAACCATCGCCGAACACAACGTCAAGAAGGAAGAGGTCAACCTCAGCCACTCAGAGCCTCAGATTCATCATTATCAGCGATCCGATGTGCAACTAGTGCTTCATTCTCCATAACGAACGTTACTAAGTGGCTCACAGAAAGGGGGCTAAGTCACGGTGCCCCTTAGGCCGACTACCATTGACCTCTCTACACAACCAAGCCCGTTTGCAATGGTGTTGCGCATAATCGGCCTGGTATGTCATTGACTAGAGTAGAATTGCCTCGCTGAAGAGTCCCACTTTGAACTGAGCCCCGAGGACCAGTGAAGACGATTGTGGAGATGCCCCAGACGACGGTGGGATACCAATATGACTCTCGCCCGCCATACGGCACGACAATCAGTAGTGACTGGCTGGGGTGGTATTTTTTTTCATAGCAGGATCCCTTTGGTTGTCATCTACGGCACCCTTACCGCACAGGGGTTCGTCGACCATATTCTACGCCCCGTTTTGTTGCCCTTCACGGAAGGCCACAATGGGCTTACATTTCAGCAAGATAATGCCCGCCAGCGCACTGAGTTTCTGCTGCTTGTCTTCGTGCTTGCCAGCAAGGCCGCCGAATGTCTTCTCACTTCAGAAGGTATGGGGCATTATGGGTAGAGCTCTGCAACCAGCTCGGAAATTTGATGATCTAATGTGATAATTGGACGTTGGCACGACGTCCCTCAGGAGGACACACAACAACTCTATCAGCGCCAAGCCGAAGAGCTGCTTGCATAGGGGCCAGACGTGGAGCAACCCGTTATAGACATACTCAATTTGTGAAGCTCTTTATCTTGAAAAAATCATCCTTTTTTTCAGAAATTGTCATCATTTGTTTGCCTGTACATGTACAAAAAGTGAATCGATTCCCGTCCCATTAGGATAATTCTTCCGAAGTGGCCATTTTTTTGAAATTTGGAACTGAACATTACTACTGTTTTTGAGACACGCGACGGAACTATAAAGTGTGAGTGTGGTTCAAAGGCGACAAGTTAATTAAACAGCAATTTTAGTTTTATCATTACTATCTGTATTGATATCGATCATTAATTTCTATGTGTGAAACTGGAGATTATTAGGGGCGATCAAAAAGTTTCCACTTGAGCTTATATGCAAGGTAGCGCAATGCTGAGGCGGGTGTATAAGCACCGACATGTAGGAAAGTGTTTAGGGCGGCATTTGTGTCTTCCCGACGTGTTGCGGTAAATGCTGATACGTGAACTACGACGACGTTATTATAAAATGTGTGCAGACAGGTCCTACGTGCTGTTCTTCTTTTCTTGGCTGCTGAAGAACAAACACCGGTAGACATCCATTGGAGAATGAAGAATTTTAATGAGGCAGCATGTTTGTCGAAATCTCGAAAATGTGTGGAATTGTGGGCTAAACAGTGCTTGGTGCTTCATGATGACGCACTTCCCAATATCACAAATGGCGTGAAGTACAGTTACGCCATCTCAAGTGGGAGATACTCGAGCAGCCACCCTATAGTACTGATCTCCCCAAGCGACTATCCTGCATTCGGCCCCTTAAAAAAAGGCCCGGAAGGGTCGACGATTCCTGTTGGACGAAGACGTGCAGTAGATGGTTATGGACTTCCTCACGCAACAGGACATAGTGTTTTACCAAACGGATATCTTCAGCCTGGTGCGTCGATGGGATGATTGCCTCAATACTCACGTGGATTTTGCCTGATTGCCATACAGAGTCTGGACTGTTCGGCCTTCGAACGGTGACCTTTCTATCGTACTTCATATATAAATATCAGTGTAATGGAGTTCTAAACAATTATGTGTGTTTGTATTTTGAGAAAATTAAAACAGTATATTGTATGATATTCTTAACTTACGCTACCTCGGTGATCGGTGTTGAATGTCAGAACAAATCAATTACTAGGGCTCTTTGGAAGAGTGCGAAATGGAAATCACTGTGAAATTGAAAAAAATGCTTTATTTGGATCAGTTAGCTGCATATTGCAGCCACTTCTCTGCCAAAACGTTGTCTTTATAGCCAGCCGTGAGTAGAGATGAAACTCAGTGGAAGACAGTTAAGGACTGTGTTGTGGGTGATGAAACACTTCCCATCGAAAGCGCCCCTGCAGAGTGCGGCCGAGTACTGTCGAGAACAAGGAACCGTATGACAGTTACGCTATGTGGGCTGCATGATATCATGCGAAATCTCTCAGCAAACTCTCGTACTTGGCGGGAGACACTAACATCTACGCATCTTTACACGCTCACCGTAAAGAGAAAACTATCCAACAAATTTTCTGAGATTTGGTTCTGTATTGACCAAGTTTGTTCTGCTATCAAAATACCATCGACGTGATATGTCTCTTTAGTTGGTCTGGAAGAATAGTGTTAGTCCACGAATAAATTCTACTGATGAAATGTTTAAACCGAAAAGTAATTTGGAGAACTGGAAACATGTGCCGAATCATAAAGAGGTTGTGTACTTCCTGCAGTCAGGATATAACTCTATTTGCCAAAATCTGGAGCTTAAATCTACAGATGGCAATACCTGTATGCCACAGAAATTTTGTAAGAATTCGTCAAGTGTCTGGTGTCTGCTGGAAGAATAATAGAATTGATCTGACGTGAGTCCAAGACCAACGTAAATGAACCATCTCTTTTTCAGAGACGTGCATTGGGCTGTTGTAGGAGCTGGCAGCTGGCTCAGTAGCACCATTTTTTTTAAAGACTGACTGTATCTCAGCTTTCACCTTTTCTCGGTAATGAACCAGTATCATAAGGTCTCTTCTTCTTGTGAACTTAACCAATTTTCAAATTTTAGAACGACGTGGTGATCCGAAATTGTTAGATTAATTTCTGCATCACCGAAGTTCATTATTGCTTTGTACTGATCAAAGAAATTGACACCAAAAATCATTTGAGTAGAGAGCAACGACACAGTGAGGAAGTTCATAGGAAAACTATGTCCCTGACAAATAAACTCCAGAAAGGTCTCATGTTTAATATCAAAAGTTTTTCCCGAAATGGCATCTTGTATTTTAATTTCTGTAGGAGGTAGTGTCAGCCAAGTATTGCTTTTGTACATTTGTTATATGCTGACTCGCTGATAACTGATATTGCGCTACCCGAGTTCAAGAAAGCAGGAAAATAATTATTAACAATGTAAATGTTGATTACAGGGCTTACAATTTGTTTTGGTCCAACGTCATTTTCCTGGATCAGAATGTCCCTAATATCTTCGAAGTGCATAAGGTCAGTAGTTACTGCAGCAGAGTCATCTGTTCACTGTCTTTTCGCTTCTGCTGCCGGGACCTGAAGCCATTGTTTATTCTTTTTACCCTGTCGCTCACTGTCATTAAGTGTCGGTGATCTAACTTCGAATATCTCTACTTGCCGTTGTGATGATGCTATACCACAGTTCTGCCATATACACTCGTTTTGCTGTATGTTATTCTGATATTTGTTCAAAAAATGTTCAAATGTGTGTGAATTCCTAAGGGACCAAACTGCTGAGGCCATCGGTCCCTATTCTTACACACTACTTAAATTCACTTATGCTAAGAAAAACACATACACCCATGTCCGAGGGAGGACTCGAGCCTCCGGCGGAAGAGGGCCGCGTAGTCCGTGACCTAGCGCCTTAGACAGCGCGGCCGTGCGGTTCGAGGCGCGTCAGTCTGGAACCGCGTGACCACTACGGTCGCTGGTTCGAATCCTGTCTCGGGCATGGATGTGTGTAATGTCCTTAGGTTAGTTAGGTTTAAGTAGTTCTAAATTCTAGGGGACTGATGACCACAGATGTTGAGTCCCATAGTGCCCAGAGCCATCTGAACCACTTAGACAGCGCGGCAACTACACGCGGCGATATTTGTTATTGCCTGAATTTTTATGGTTATGCCAAGTGTTTTTTTGACCCGAATGATTATACTGATGACTGAACGAGTGTCCGTGATTATTATTATGGTTGTTATTGTATCTACGACTGTTTCCAGAAAGAGGTTTATTTCCGGAATAAGAATTCGGATCTTGGCTTCTGAAATTGCACCTGCCTTCGCAGTTGTTTTGGAGCCAGACTTGCATGTCGTAAGGATTATGTCTACGGTCGCGTTTGTGATTGTTTTTACCATGAAATTTATTATACGATCTGATGTTGTTCCTATTGTCATGTCGTGAGTATGAGTAATCGTAATTTTCAAACCTGTGATCAGCCGACTTTCCTGTTAGAGCATGATCACTGTCTAATTCCAGCTTTTGCAAAAGGCTCAGAAATTCTTCTAAATCGTCCTTACACCTATTTGCCAAGTTTATTTAAAGTAAATGGGTAAGTAATTTTATGAGGTAAATTCAAATTAACCTGGGTGGGCTGAGCTGATGGTGCAAGTATTGGTTCTGCCCTATGATGTCCTCGAAATACTGTATTGTACTTGAGAATTCCGTTTGTTCCAAGTTGTTCAGTATGATTATGCCTGGTAACAGTCGTGTTCTGATTGACAGTCTCTTATAATCCATCGCATTCTCACTGATGGTTCATTTTCTAGGCATCCGCACATGAATTCTAGCTTGTGTTCAAGGGGCCAGTTTGGTGGTAAAGCATAGATAAATTCATCAAGCCACGCCCTAGGATGAATTTCGCTTGTGAAATTTCAGAAAACCTTGAACTTTCGTACAGTGAGGAAGTGTTTATAATCAGATGTGTAGCCGCGCGGCTGCGCCTTGCCACGGTTCGTTCGGCCTCCTCCGTCAGAGGTTCGAGTCCTGCCTCGGAAATGGGTGTGTGTATTGTCCTCAGCGTAAGTTTAAGTAGCGTGTAAGCCGAGAGACCGATGACCTTAGCAGTTTGATCCCATAGGAACATACCACAAATTTAGAATTTTTTTTTCAAATCAGTCATTGTGGCTTGGCGCAGCGTTTTCGCGGTTGCGTCGAGCGCCCTGTTCGCTGTCATGTCTTGGCATGTGAAACGGTTCATGTGGGTAGTCCTCCAAACGCCGTAAGTTAGCGTTGTCGTCTAGGTTTTCACAGTGTGGACTTGTGTTCTAGTATAAACTCTTGTCTACAGTTATTATTGTCCAGTTTTTCTTCAATGCGCAAAAGTTGTGACTGTACGGCTGTCCTTCGATTTTTGTGTTGTTTATTGATTTTTATCTGATTTCCCTTGAAATGTTTCAAACACTGTACGCGGCTGTGTCCACGAAGTGCACTGGCACTATGCCATCGGAATCTCGATCGTTGTTGGCAGAAAAATTTGTAATTTTTGTGTATAGTTCATTTATTTGTTCGGAGATCTTAATTATTTGTTCTTTCTGTACTTCCGATCGTAAGTGTAAGGTTTCGAATTTTTCGGTAATGTGTTTGACATTTTACTGTAATAATGGGGTCTGCTCTTTTACTACGATAATTGTTTCGTTGAGGACGACTTCGCTAATTTTCGGCATTATTTTTGCGCGGTCGGTTTTTTGTGTGTTATTAACTTGCTCAGTGTCTCTTTCTGAAACTTCTAATCGGTTAGTTAGTAACACTGACAAAGATTGGTTAGAAATCTTTCTATCTTTCCTGGGTTCCCCTCATAAGCTTTATATCTTTTCTTGTCTGTTTAAACTGCTCATTAGTTTGTTCTTGTGACTGTTTAGTGCCTTCCCTCAGCTGTTGAAACTGTGAATTATTTTGTTCTTGCGTCTATTTGGTCTGTTCGCTCGTTCTTGTCGCGGTTGCGGCTGTTTAAGATGTTCAAGTAGCGTTTGAAACATGAATATTACGTTTCGATCTGAATTCGTATTATTCGACATAGGGACAGAGTCCGATCTACAGAAAGCAAACGATCCAAAACCTGAATCTCTGTTTTCAACTGTATATATGTATCTGTGTTCTCCACTGTTTACAATCTGATCTGCATATTATAAATTCGCGAATTATCGCCTAGCGATTCTTGTTGGGTTTTACAACTACTGCTCGTTTCGGAATTTTGTCCTATTTCAGGTTCTAAAATGGTTCTAAGCACTATGGGACTTAACATTTGAGGTCATCAGTCCCCTAGACTTAGAACTACTTAAACCTAACTAACCTAAGGACATCACGCACATCCATGCCCGAGGTAGGATTCGAACCAGCGACCGCAGCAGCAGCGCGGTTCCGGGCTGAAGCGCCTAGAACCTCTCGGCCACAGCGGCCGGCTATTTCAGGTGTAGGCACGTTTCCCAGTACTTGTGTAATTAGATCACTTTTCGTGTCGGTTACAATATTTATGCTAAACGGTAACTGTTCATTATGAAATAAGTTAAATGAATGCTTTCACCGTGTTGCGTCAGGTTCTACTGCTGCACGTCACTGCGCTGAACGCGTCTGGTATTCGTTGCTGTTAGAAAGAGAGACTGACAACCGCTACCACAAATGCTAAAACTGTAATGTGGTTTATCACTCAGAATAAATTTCTAAAAAAAATGCAGAAACTTAAATATCACGTAACCGTTGCCTAACAGCAAAATCCAATAGTCAAATTTTTACACGTAATGAAACTTTGCCACACGTACTGAATATCTGTAACACGTAATGAATATTTGTCGGGCGCCAAGTACGTGAGTAAACATGGAAAATTTCACACGTAACAATTCCCCAAAAATATTATAAGGAAAGAAACATGAAATTATTAACACATAATACATGCGCTGTGCTGCGTGCTGTAGCAAATGAACAAAAATTATCTGATTTCTTTTCAAAACTGCAAGCGGACAATCCGAAGCAGTGCTATACAAGTGAAAATAATTTGCTCTGACTCAGTCGTTCGTTCGTTCATGAGCATTAAAATGTTTACCTGCTTTTTAGTCAAAACAGAATGTATTGTTCTCTGTTATAAAAATGGCTGAGCTGAAATTTCCGTTGCGAACAGCGTGTCTAAGCGCACACATTTACATAAAGACAAAACTAACTGGCGTTCATTGTGCAAGAAATTAAATCAAAACTGTTCCTCAAGAACCACAACGCAAATAGAACTGCGCGCTGCAAAAAAAATTGAAACACTGAAATTACGTTGCAACACTATTGAACATACACTGTTCACTGACCCTTTAAAAATTTGTATTACATAGAAAATGCTTAAAATTTGCGCAGTGGTAACGTGAGATGAGAAACGAAAGAACCAAGAAAATATGAAAAGAATCTCACCTTAACAATTATAGTACACTCACAAGCAACAGCACAGCATGAAGAAATCGTGCCAGCTAAAATACGCTAAAGTAACACAAAACTAATGAGAGAACGATTGTGATGATTTCATCATACAAAAAAGACTTCTTACTTGAAATGTAACTACTAATCCTTTCATTGTAATGACAATGCTGTATTTTAAACTCTTATTTCTAAAGGATACAAAACTCACAGAAAACCAAAAACTTAACTGTCTTCACAATTCTTACAAGACAGTGCTTTTACGATTATCCAAACTGAAATGAATTAAACTAAAATGACCTAAACTGAAGTGGGGAGACGGATTGTTATGTTGCGAGGATCTCTAAACTTATCAGTACGCGCCAGCAAAAATTATTAATGGCTCTGAGCGCTATGGGACTTAACCGCTGTGGTCATCAGTCCCCTAGAACTTAGAACTACTTAAACCTAACTAACCTAAGGACATCACACACATCCATGCCCGAGGCAGGATTCGAACCTGCGACCGTAGCGGTCGCGCGGTTCCAGACTGTAGCGCCTAGAACCGCTCGGGCACACCGGCCGGCTAAAATTATTACCTTCAAAATATATCCATAATGCAGACCCATTCTCTCTGTTCCATGAATGCTGCGTCTGTCAGTCCTTCCATTAGATTAATAATCCTAACAATTTTCTTCAGCAAAATCCTCCTCCATTATGCACTACGCCATATTCTTCCAGCTTACTCCACGTCCAACGCTCGGCTACTCTCCGCTCTACAACTGAGCCATAGATACACAAGTTCAGAAATATTACTGTCACTGCCGTAAACAGTGATCTCTATCACTACCACACTCCGAACTATATCGATAAAACCTGACGCATTGCTTTGCTGCGTCCCAGATTAAAATTGTTTCCTCTGATTAACATTTACCAAAAGGCAGAAGTGCCAAGAAAAACATTTAGCTACAAATGGGGCTATGCTACGAGGGGTGTTCAATAATTAAAGCAACACATTCTTTTACTCGACCTGTTTCGGTTGTTGTGGACATCGTGGAATTCCCGCTTCAGCTCCTATAATTTCGGGAAGTTCCCATAGATGGCGGCGGTATACGTAGCATTGAAAATGCCGTTTGTAACGAAGGTATGTTCCAAGCAGAGAGCTTTCATTGAGTTTCCTTTGGCTGAAATCCTTAGCACCGCAGATATTCATAGGCGCTTGCAGAATCTCTACGGAGACTTGGCAGTGAACAAAAGTGCGGTGAATCCTCGGGCGATCTCCCGCCTGCTGACCGGTCACACACAGCTGTGCGTCTTGTAATCTCGGAACGTGCGGACACTCTCAGTTGAGGTGATCGGCGAATCACAATAAAATACGTTGCTGCTCAGCTGGACGTCTGTATGGGTCTGCGCACCAGAGAAGACCTCAAAAAACTTCCTGTGAGGGGTGGTTCTCATTCAGTCTACAGCCCAGATTTCGCCCCCTTCCACTTCCCACCGGTTTGGCCCAATTAACGATGTACTCCTCGGGAAGCAGTACTGCATGAAGAGAAGGTTACCGATGCAGCAAGACACCGGCTCCGACTCGACCAGTAGAGTGGTACCAAGCCGGCATACAGGCCCTCACAGTTAAGTGATGTAAGGCCGTTGCATTGAACGGAGATAATGTTGAAAGTTAGATTTTGTAACCACAAGAATGGGGAGTAGTAAGGTGTATTGGAATCCTGAATAAACCCAACCTGCTTTCAGAAAAAAAAAAGGGTTGTATTACTTAATGAACTCCCCTCGTATAATGAACGTATTGCATAACTGATGTATTCTATTACTTTGTGAAACCTTGTAACAGAATTTCTTTTTCAGACAATTTTACCATATTGGTAATATTCATCTGAACATATGTTTTCAAATGGCTGTGAGCACTATGGGACTTAACATCTGTGGTCATCAGTCCCCTAGAACTTAGAACTACTTAAACCTAACTAACCTAAGGACATCACACACATCCATGCCCGAGGCAGGATTCGAACCTGCGACCGTAGTGGTCGCGCGATTCCAGACTGAAGCGCCTAGAACCGCTCGGCCACATCGACCGGCTGAACATATTTTTTTATTCTCTCTCAGTGTGTGTTGTCGATTAAATTATTTGTGCATTTTTCTCCGAGGCAGCTGATAGCTCGAACTCACAGTAGTTTTTTATTAGTCGCGCCACTAACAGATATACAGGGTGAACCAGAACTGAGAAACATTCCGAGGTGGTAATATGTACCGAAACCAGAACAAAATGGGCTCTTAAATGCATAAATTAAGGGGTATGAACACTTATTCATCTTCGCTATTGTGAAACACATCTCTTCTACTGCAAAAGGGTGCTCATAGCTCTTCACCTATCCTGTACGCGTTTCAGAGCAAAGTCTCTATAGTAGAAGAGATGTGTTTCACTGCACCGAAGATGAATAAATTTTTACTAGACTACATTCTTTTTTTTTGGTCTATGCTACCATCTTTGGAAGTTTGTCGGCGGAGTTGTGGTTCATCCTGTAAATGTATTTTTATGCCACACGACCACTGATATAGGCTTATAGCGGAATTTACCGATATTTCCAGCTCCATAGTCTCTTTTATTCACAGGTACCTCCAACATGTGGGTGATTTCACATCGTAACGAGTACAGACTCGGAATTTTACCTGAATGAAATGTAGGTGCCTTACAGCAGAGACGATGGTCACAGATTTTGTCTGGTGCACAGTAACTGGATTTGCGCCGAACTGTGAGCTCTTGAGGGCAAGATCGATAGCCCTGCCTCTCACACGTGTAACCCGACAAGCGGCTGAATTAATTACGGCATCTTCCACGCCGCCGCTGTCACGTCTCACGGCTGGGTAGCAAGTGGGGCCAACGTTGTTGCTCGAGGCTCTGATTTTGCTGCAGCTGCTCTCTGCGGGCTGTTTCACGAACAGCAAACAGAAACCACATAATTCGGTTGAAAACTCAAAGCAGGTTTCTGGTGAGCCGTTAAACTCGTAACTCTCATCCATTTCTTTCCTTTTATTTTTACTGATTTTGCAAGTTCGATACATAATTTACACATATCTTTCGTACCAAAATCTCCGCTACACATCTTAGTTCGCTGAAGCGCTTATTGCTTTTAATAGTATTTTGAACACTGTACGTTGAAACAAACATACATCTCTTGAATGTATTATCTTCACAAACGCCGCATAGCTGTACCAATATATTATTATTATCGATGAACCAATTACATCTACGTCTACATGGATATTCTGCAAATCACATTTAAGTGCCTGTCAGAGGGTTCATCGAACTACATTCACAATTCTCTATTATTCTAATCTCGTAAAGCACGCGGAAAGAATGAACGCCTACATTTTTCCGTACGAGCTCTGATTTCCCTTATTGTATCGTGGTGATCGTTCCTCCCTATGTAGGTCTGTGTCAACAAAATACACTCCTGGAAATTGAAATAAGAACACCGTGAATTCATTGTCCCAGGAAGGGGAAACCTTATTGACACATTCCTGGGGTCAGATACATCACATGATCACACTGACAGAACCACAGGCACATAGACACAGGCAACAAAGCATGCACAATGTCGGCACTAGTACAGTGTATATCCACCTTTCGCAGCAATGCAGGCTGCTATTCTCCCATGGAGACGATCGTAGAGATGCTGGATGTAGTCCTGTGGAACGGCTTGCCATGCCATTTCCACCTGGCGCCTCAGTTGGACCAGCGTTCGTGCTGGACGTGCAGACCGCGTGAGACGACGCTTCATCCAGTCCCAAACATGCTCAATGGGGGACAGATCCGGAGATCTTGCTGGCCAGGGTAGTTGACTTACACCTTCTAGAACACGTTGGGTGGCACGGGATACATGCGGACGTGCATTGTCCTGTTATAACAGCAAGTTCCCTTGCTGGTCTAGGAATGGTAGAACGATGGGTTCGATGACGGTTTGGATGTACTGTGCACTATTCAGTGTCCCCTCGACGATCACCAGTGGAGTACGGCCAGTGTAGGAGATCGCTCCCCACACCATGATGCCGGGTGTTGGCCCTGTGTGCCTCGGTCGTATGCAGTCCTGATTGTGGCGCTCACCTGCACGGCGCCAAACACGCATACGACCATCATTGGCACCAAGGCAGAGGCGACTCTCATCGCTGAAGACGACACGTGTCCATTCGTCCCTCCATTGACGCCTGTCGCGACACCACTGGAGGCGGGCTGCACGATGTTGGGGCGTGAGCGGAAGACGGCCTAACGGTGTGCGGGACCGTAGCCCAGCTTCATGGAGACGGTTGCGAATGGTCCTCGCCGATACCCCAGGAGCAACAGTGTCCCTAATTTGCTGGGAAGTGGCGGTGCGGTCCCCTACGGCACTGCGTAGGATCCTACGGTCTTGGCGTGCATCCGTGCGTCGCTGCCGTCCGGTCCCAGGTCGACGGGCACGTGCACCTTCCGCCGACCACTGGCGACAACATCGATGTACTGTGGAGACCTCACGCCCCACGTGTTGAGCAATTCGGTGGTACGTCCACCCGGCCTCCCGCATGCCCACTATACGCCCTCGCTCAAAGTCCGTCAACTGCACATACGGTTCACGTCCACGCTGTCGCGGCATGCTACCAGTGTTAAAGACTGCGATGGAGCTCCGTATGCCACGGCAAACTGGCTGACACTGACGGCGGCGGTGCACAAATGCTGCGCAGCTAGCGCCATTCGACGGCCAACACCGCGGTTCCTGGTGTGTCCGCTGTGCCGTGCGTGTGATCATTGCTTGTACAGCCCTCTCGCAGTGTCCGGAGCAAGTATGGTGGGTCTGACACACCGGTGTCAATGTGTTCTTTTTTCCATTTCCAGGAGTGTATTTTCGCATTCGGAGGGGAAAGTTGATGATTGGAATTTCGTGAGAAGATTCCGTCGCAACGAAAAACGCCTTTCTTTTAATGATGTCCAGCCCAAATCCTGTATCATTTCTGTGACACTCATTCCCATATTTCACGATAATACAAAAAAAATTATGATGACTTGGTTATCCGAAAACACCTAAAAAAAGAAGAAAGAAACGTAGGATAATCTTTAACATATCGTAGACGAAGTGATCATTAGAGACGCAACCCGTGCTCGATTCGAGGAAGGATGGAGATGAAAATGGATCGCTTCCTTTCAAAGGAATCATTCGAACGTTCTTCTTAAGCTGTTTAGGGACGTGATGGAAAATCAAAATCTGTATGTCCCTCACCATATAAGCCCAGTATCTTACCACTGAGCAACCTCATTCGTTGACCACACCCACTTTTTACTAACTGGAATATTTGTGTATAGATGCAGCTATATCGTGGTTGCGAAATGTCATTCAAGAAACAACCATACAGATTTGGGATCTGCTGTTACCTCATTTTTCTATCGTGTTCTGACACTTCCTAGGCACCGTGCGGAAGCAGTTGTTTCATCAAAAGTGATACAGGGAATCGTATATTCTGGCATTACTGTTAAATTAGAAGCCCACTGTATCCATTCAATTTTCAGATTTATAACTGTTTTATGACGTGTTGGAAGGTAATAGCACTGTCTACCTATTGAAAAGAACTTGTCAGAGTAATTTAGTTTTTTAGAAATGGACAGAAATCGGTAATCAGATTTCAGGAATCAAGGTCCGGAAACTTCAGCATAAAAATAAGATTAATGATGTTAGATTAAGTTGTTCAGTTGTATTGAGTGCCCATCGGAACACAATTAAACGAAAGTGTACGAGAGACCGAACACTGCATGTACAAAGATCGCAAAATTATCAGCAGAGAATAAAAATTTTTATTTCATACAGATGTTTTAGCAGTTGTCAGTGAATACTGAAAGAAGCAGACGACACCGTCGAAAGATCTCAAGGAGAAACTTGGTATGTCTTCAATCGAAAAAGAAAATGTGCGTAGCTCAACCATTAAAAACGGCAGCGGATGAATATTGAGGAAAGCCTGAACGCCTGAAGTTTCACTCAACCTGGTATAACAACAAAAGTGAGAGAATACGCATAAATGAATGAATTACTGCAGGTTCAAAATGCCTTTTCGCACTTAACAGTATATTAGAGCGTAAAGCCACATCTGTTACTTCCGACATTAGAATATGTGATTCTATCACCTGTCAGATCATGCTATGAAACTTAAAAACTTGGATAGTGGCTAAACCGTGAAAAGGACGTACTTTCTTTTTTTTTTTTAAAGAAAAGAAGTGGAAAATATGAGGTGACTGTTGTCTGAAAATCGCATGTTTTATATCTTACCAAAATTATATCTTATAAGGAAATGGTTCAATCCGACATGTCGAAACCTGCCCTACAATTTTTAATGAAGGAATAAGACACCAAAAGGAATAAAATATCAGAATTTTAGCTGCTAGGACACACGGTAAGCATATTTTACAAAGTATGGAGAACTGCTAAATTCGTAGCCCGCCAGGAAACCGGAGAAATGTACACCTCTTCCGTAGCTGTAGCTGACTGTGCTCCAGCAACACTGCATTTTTATACCCCTAGCTGACGGCACAATAGTAAACAGATAACGCTGCATAACGTTATCGAAATTCATAAAACGAATTTCAGTTTCGACTGATTCTTTCTCTGACACAATAGTGCACAATTACTACTCGTATTTGCTCGAATTTGCAACTCGTTTAATATCCACAGTAATCCGGATTTGCCTTTGTGGTATCGCTAAGTGTTAACAATGGAGACAAAACTGAATTAATTTTCTTTGTGTTTTCTTCGAATATGCATACTAACATCTGTCTTTGTGCAACTTCCAGAGTTTCACAGTAATGTGGAATCCAACAAATGTTTTCAACTTTGGAAGACGAGATATGGAGAACTTGATATGCAACTGAAATACCTACTTCTCCTGAATACCTAAATATGTGGTATTTAAATTTATTCGACATTTCGTTGGAAACTGTTAGAAAAGAACAAACAGGAAAGGACATTGACGATTCAGTGATATGAGGTTCAAACGATGACTGTTGTGGTAATTAAAGTCCAAAACAAAAATACAGTACCTTACTAGCCAAAGAAAACATGTAGAGTAATAGCTTCCAGGGACAAAGGAAAGGCTGTAAATTTTGTGACTAGACGACGGAGGGAGAAAACACTGAGTTAAGCAGGGGCAAAGCAGGTTTCGTTTCATAAAATCTGAATATGAGTTGTGTAAATGGAAGAAAGATTTACACGAGGTGCGAAATATACGCCAAAATAAAGCTTGCAAAAGTGTGAAAGAAAAATTATTCGAAAGATTTAGAATTGCTCGTGAGGGTCAATGTTCTGTTAACGTGCGTGATGTACGAAACTGGACCTCTGAATTTCAAATTAGATGAAGATACTACGATCTAGTTACATAGATACAGGAAATTATACAGAAAAAGAAGTCACAAAATTAAGAAGTTTTCCTCAAATAAACGTGTAGAGGAGATGTCATTGGTATGTAATACTATAGAGAAATTCGTAGCTGATATGAAGAAGAAGCTTCTCGTTATTTCATAAAAGCTTCGTATGAAGCTTATTTCATAAAAGCTTCGTATGAAGCCAATCAATCAGGTTTCGTGCAAACCACACTTCATCATTTCACGTGAAGACAGACAGAATGGCTTGAGCAGTCAATGAATACCATAACACACTCGTACACATCAATGCCAGTAATAAGTATCAGTCGATTACTGTTTCCGCAATTTTAATATCTCTCTCCAAGATCCCCAAGGAAAATTACGGCAAAAAAAAAAAAAAAAAGAAAAAAAAAGAAAAACCCGGACTGTAGTGGACGTAGCAAAATTTGGAAAAGTGGGAGGGAATAATTATTAACATTACATCTGATACGTCTTCTTACCAGTTGCAGAAAGTAATTCATTGCTTTTCTTAGACTCTTGGCCTTTAGGAGGACGACGTAAAGACTGTCAATATAATTCGAATTCCACCCAAAACTAATGATTCAGCCTGTCGACAACGAAGTTTTTCGACAGTGCAAAGTACTTTTCAGAAAATTGTCGGGAAATATAATTTCCGATACATCTTTGTCATTTCAGATTTATCAGCAGAACAGTGTTGTTTAAATTGTGCATTGTCAGTTTGCACCACCACGTTGTACGAATGTGAATGAGTATGCTCGGTACGCAGCTCTGTATGCAGAACAACGCTCACGATCATTTCTGACTCAAACCCAGTTCTGTGTAAAATAAATGAAGAAATAAAATTGGTGTAAATGTTTGTTTACCTCATCCAATAGACACTTCGCATTTTTGTGACAACAGGAAACAAACAAGAAACTACAATGAGATTTTCACTCTGCAGCGGAGTGTGCGCTGATATGAAACTTCCTGGAAGATTAAAACTGTGTGCCGGACCGAGACTCGAACTCGGAACAACAGGTCCCGAGTTCGAATCTCGGTCCGGCACACAGTTTTAATCTGCCAGGAAGTTTCAAACAAGAATCTGTTTCACTGTTAGTATAATGTATATTAATCGAAAATTATCATAAGAACTGTGCTGCAGGAATTGTCATAAAATATTTCATGCCAACAAACTAAAATACCGATTGATGGAAGACATCTGTAATGTAGCATCATTCACTGCCTTGATTTTCTTTCTTCTGCCAGTCATTTGCTCAACAATTACATCGACACAGGTTACGCTGTCGGTATGAACTGCAAATTGCCCAAAAAAAATAATTATTTGAGAAACTTTTGGTGTTGTTTAAGTGCTTAAAATTCGCATGTATGCAGTTTGGACATCGTGGTGCGCTGCACTACCGTCTCTTGTCACGCATGTGTCTGCTTATTCGTCGATTTGCGCGCTAGGCAGCAATGGCTGTACAAACCGCTGTTATAAGCGGTTCCTCGCGCTGCAAACATGAGTAACTTTAGCACTTACTAAAAATACTTGCAGTGCACCTTAGTAGCTAAAGGTTTCACAGTGTATTTCTTTCGGTGTATTCCTCCTGTGTGAAAAATTTCAGCATAGCTTTCGACTTGGAGGATAGGATCATTCTCTTGCTAATAGTCTTTCACAGAATAGTGATAGCAGCCGTTGGGGAATTGCCATCGTCATGGGCAGTTACAGGTTCAACAACCAAGTGAAAGAGAGCTTAAAAATGTAAGACTGTGTGGAAATTTGGCAAGGTCAGCGTGTTATGTGAGACGTAAATCATACAACAGCGGCTGTTGAAAATATTGTGTTTCTAACGATTTCGTGATTTTCTAGGTTCAGTGAGCAAGTGGGTCACCTTATGTGGAACGCAAGTGACATGTTAGATATCTCATCCAGTTTTAATTGTGAATCAACCTTTGAGTGAGGACATATTACTGTTAGTTCCATACGAATAAGTGGTGAACTACACTTTTTCTTGGTATGTAGGGTAATGATGTCTAATTTCCTGGTATTCCTAATATATTTAGCACAGCAGCCTGTGATGGTGTTTGGCTCTGTGAGTTCACCTTTCTGAAGATAGCGCAAGTCACCTGTGTTGTGTCTAGGAATCCTGCCTGCTCGGTTCGCTGGACAAATAATCAAACAACTTGTACTAATGAGTTTTATTACAATAAGAATATTTAACTTTGCTAGATGTGTCGCAAGCAAAGGGCGTCATACAAAATAAGCAGTCTTCTTCAGAATAGACAAATATAAGTCTGTGCTAGATAGAGACTCCTAATGATGTCTCTAGCGTTGAGGCCGCTATCCAAGTGGGTAATCTCGAAGCTGCTACGGATGTGGGCTGCCACCAGTCGGGCCCGGCGTTTATGTCCCCTTTACATGGGGGCTGCTGCTCTCGCGTTGTCGTCCTGGAAGGGAGGTCGGTCAGCGTGCGACTGGATGACTTCTTCTCACAGCCTTCACTTCCCTGTCGTTCCCGACTGGCGTGCCGGAGCTGATTTTACGCCGTAACAGCCTGCTTTCCAGTTCTGTATACCATAGCGCTCTGTGAGAAAGGGGATGACTCCAGCACATGTCGTGCAGTGAACATCGGTGACGCGCTCGAGATCATCTGTGGTTTGTGATCTCTGCTGACGAAATCCTGTATTGAGAGGTAAATGTTAATGCATAAACGTTAACGACGGTCGGTAACGTAGATAAACTTACAAGGAATCAATGTATGTCATTATTATAATAATTTCGCGCTTAGACAGTGCTAGAACAGCTTTATGGTTTCAGCCTTAATTTTACAATTTTCTACAACATGACCTCTTACTTAACTAGGGTTACGATAGTAAATACAGAAAAAAGAGCTGAGTAAATAAAATAGTTCATGAAAGTGATGACATGTCTACATATATATTTTGTGAAGTTCACACACAACTAAACGTGTAATTTTCGTTAACTATTATGGTGCTAAAATGATAGAAAATATTGTCAAGTAATCCTTAGTATGCCATAATGAGTTTACCGCTTTTTTATGTTTATTTTCGGAGGGGACTATGTGCCAGTACGAAACAATTTCTATATTTTTAGCGGTAGGTTTTGTTCTTGTGTCAACAACGGGAAAAATAAAGAAAGACACAAAACTTGAAAACATTCCATGAAACCATATGATGGAGGATGCTTGAATTGGCTGTGAGAAACGTTTTAAAAGAAGACTTGATCATTTACAAAGCTTCAAAGTTTTATTCAATCCCATTCAACACTCTAAAGGACAATGTCGTGAAAGCCACGGAGCACCTCGACTGCAACACAAACGAACATCAAAAATTTGAAATTGGAAAAGTGGATAGGCAGCTTGCTTTCCCTTCGGAGGTTGAACAACAGCTCGCATAGTACATAATTAAAGTGCAAATGATCAGACTTGAACCACCCGTTATCCACATATGAAAACATGCCTACAAATTAGGAGAAAAGTGTAGAGTAACAGGTGAACTTTAGCCAACATTTTATTGGAACACATAGAGAAAACAATATTCAACAACATTGTAGAACAAGAAGGGGGCAAAATAATATACTGGTACCAATATATGGATGACATAATATGTCTCACAAATGAAACACGAAATAGAACGGAAGAGCTACACAGTAACATTAATACTGTACATCCAAAAATCCCCTTCACAATGGAAATCAGAAAGCAAGAAACTAAGTCTCCTGGATCTTAAAGATACAAAAACAACAACCAGCACTAATTCTCAATCTACAGAAATCCCACAGTCACAAGCACTGTTATCAACAGCTCATTCAACCACCTGGCAGCTCATAAATATGCAGTCTCACATACATTCTCCACACGACAAACGGAAGACCTCTTAAACCAGAACTACATCTACATAATTACTCTGCAATTCACATTTAAGTGCTTGGCAGAGGGTTCATCCAACCACAATCATACTATCTCTCTACCATTCCACTCCCGAACAGCGCGCGGGAAAAACGAACACCTAAACCTTTCTGTTCGAGCTCTGGTTTCTCTTATTTTATTTTGATGATCATTCCTACCTATCTAGGTTGGGCTCAACAAAATATTTTCGCATTCGGAAGATAAACTTGGTGACTGAAATTTCGTAAATAGATCTCGCCACGACGAAAAACGTCTTTGCTTTAATGACTTCCATGCCAACTCGCGTATCATATCTGCCACACTGTCTCCCCTATTACATGATAATACAAAACGAGCTGCCCTTTTTTGCACCCTTTCGATGTCCTCCGTCAACCCTACCTGGTAAGGATCCCACACCGCACAGCAATATTCTAACAGAGGACGAACGAGTGTAGTGTAAGCTGTCTCTTTAGTGGACTTGTTGCATCTTTTAAGTGTCCTACCAATGAAACGCAACCTTTGGCTCGCCTTTCCCACAATGTTATCTATGTGGTCTTTCCAACTGAAGTTGTTCGTAATTTTAACACCCAGGTACTTTGTTGAATTAACAGCCTTGAATTCCAACGGATTTCTTTTGGAACTCATGTGGATCACCTCACACTTTTCGTTATTTAGCGTTAACTGCCACCTGCCACACCATACAGCAATCTTTCTAAATCGCTTTGCAACTGATACTGGTCTTCGGATGACCTTACTAGGCGGTAAATTACAGCATCATCTGCGAACAACCTAAGAGAACTGCTCAGACTGTCACCCAGGTCATTTATATAGATCAGGAACAGCAGAGGTCCCAGGACGCTTCCCTGGGGAACACCTGATATCACTTCAGTTTTACTCGATGATTTGCCGTCTATTACTACGAACTGCGACCTTCCTGACAGGAAATCACGAATCCAATCGCACAACTGAGACGATACCCCATAGGCAAGCAGCTTGATTAGAAGTCGCTTGTGAGGAACGGTGTCAAAAACTTTCCAGAAATCTAGAAATACGGAATCAAACTGAGATCCCCTGTCGATAGCGGCCATTACTTCGTGAGAATAAAGAGCTAGCTGCGTTGCACAAGAACGATGTTTTCTGAAACCATGCTGATTACGTATCAATAGATCGTTCCCTTCGAGGTGATTCATAACGTTTGAATACAGTATATGCTCCAAAACCATACTGCATACCGACGTCAATGATATAGGTCTGTAGTTCGATGGATTACTCCAACCGCCCTTCTTAAACACTAGTGCGACCTGCGCAATTTTCCAATCTGTAGGTACAGATCTATCGGTGAGCGAGCGGTTGTATATGATTGCTAAGTAGGGAGCTATTGTATCAGCGTAATCTGAAAGGAACCTAATCGGTATACAATCTGGACCTGAAGACTTTACCGTATCAAGCGATTTGAGTTGTTTCGCGACCCCTAAGGTATCTACTTCTAAAAAACTCATGCTAGCAGCTGTTTGTGTTTCAAATTCTGGATTACTCCATTCGTCTTCCCTGGTGAAGGAATTTCGGAAAACTGCGTTCAATAACTCCGCTTTAGCGGCACAGTCGTCGGTAACAGTACCATCAGCACTGCGCAGCGAAGGAAATGACTGCGTCTTGACGCTTGTGTACTTTACATACGACCAGAATTTCTTCGGATGTTCTACCAAATTTCGAGACAATGTCTCGTTGTGGAACATATTAAAGGCATCTCGCGCGTCTATAAATTTTAGCCAATCTTCGGGATTTCACGTTCTTCTGAACTTCGTATACTTTTTCCGTTGCCTCTGCAACAGCGTTCGGACCTGTTTTGTGTACCATGGGGGATCAGTTCCATCTCTTACCAATTTATGAGGTATGAATCTCTCAATTGCTGTTGCTACTATATGTTTGAATTTGAGCCACATCTCGTCTACATTTGCGTAGTCAGAAATTAAATGTAACCAAAACGACTGCTGTTAAAAATGATTAACAACAGACACCATAAACAAGCTCAACGAAAAGTCAGAAATAAATGTAATAATAGTGTCCACTCACTCAAGAGCGTATCCAAAGGATCTGAAAACACGGAGACGAGCACACAGACAACATGGCAGACCACACCTCATCAAGAAAAAGAAGCAGATGGTACACACTAACATTCAATAACAAAATAGCACATAGCATTGGAAACATACAGAGCAAACAACACAGTTTAATAAAGGCTAAGATCGGATACAAGAACCTGAGACAAATTCAGCAATGCTGGAATACACCAACTCACTTGTAACTCCTGTGAGGCCCAGTACACAGGACAAACGAGCAGAAACTACCGAACAAGGTACACAGAGCACATAAAAGCTCTGAAGAGTGACAGCACACATTACACTTTCGCAGGACATCTAATGAATAAAATCTACAACCACATGAACATCGAAACTGATCTACATATCTGAAACGCAGCAACAGTTCATAACGAAAACTAACAAAATAAAAAAATTATTACATATAGAAGGCTATAGACAAAAGGAAAGAGGTAATATAGGAAAGTACAACACTTTGCAACAACACACATTTTACCTCTCTGAGACTACTGACACAACAAACCAAACTTTGCCGTTCTAAGAGAATTGACACAGGACACAGAACAGTAACATCCGCCCCCCCCCCCCCCCCCCCCACACACACAAACCCACACACACAAACACACACACACACACACACACACACACACACACACACACACACAAAATGACACACACTCGAAACCACTACTCCATCACACACAGAGACATAAATAAGGGACAGAAGACGTCAGAAGTCCCGCTAGAATTTTAAAAACCTCCTCGCAATTATGCGATACGTTCTCACGACACAGATTAGATTAGATTAGATTAATACTAGTTCCATGGATCATGAATACGATATTTCGTAATGATGTGGAACGAGTCAAATTTTCCAATAATGACATAATTAAGTTAATTTAACAACACAATTAAGTTAATATAACAACTTTTTTATTTTTTGTTTTTTTTTAATTTTTTTATATTTTTTGTTTTTTTCTTTTTTCCTTAATTTATATCTAAAAATTCCTCTATGGAGTAGAAGGAGCTGTCATTCAGAAATTCTTTTAATTTCTTCTTAAATACTTGTTGGTTATCTGTCAAACTTTTGATACTATTTGGTAAGTGACCAAAGACTTTAGTGGCAGTATAATTCACCCCTTTCTGTGCCAAAGTTAGATTTAATCTTGAATAGTGAAGATCATCCTTTCTCCTAGTATTGTAGCTATGCACACTGCTATTCTTTTTGAATTGGTTTTGGTTGTTAATAACGAATTTCATAAGAGAGTATATATACTGAGAAGCTACTGTGAATATCCCTAGATCCTTAAATAAATGTCTGCAGGATGATCTTGGGTGGACTCCAGGTATTATTCTGATTACACGCTTTTGTGCAATAAATACTTTATTCCTCAGTGATGAATTACCCCAAAATATGATGTCATACGCAAGCAATGAGTGAAAATAGGCGTAGTAAGCTAATTTACTAAGATGTTTATCACCAAAATTTGCAATGACCCTTATTGCATAAGTAGCTGAACTCAAACGTTTCAGCAGATCATCAATGTGTTTCTTCCAATTTAATCTCTCATCAATGGACGCACCTAAAAATTTTGAATATTCTACCTTAGCTATATGCTTCTGATTAAGGTCTATATTTATTAATGGCATCATACCATTTACTGTACAGAACTGTATGTACTGTGTCTTACCAAAATTCAGTGAGAGTCCGTTTACAAGGAACCACTTAGTAATTTTCTGAAAGACATTATTGACAATTTCATCAGTTAATTCTTGTTTGTCAGGTGTGATTACTATACTTGCATCATCAGCAAAGAGAACTAACTTTGCCTCTTCATGAATATAGAATGGCAAGTCATTAATATATATTAAGAACAACAAAGGACCCAATACCGACCCTTGTGGAACCCCATTCTTGATAGTTCCCCGGTTTGAGGAATGTGCTGATCTTTGCATATTATGAGAACTGCTTATTTCAACTTTCTGCACTCTTCCAGTTAGGTACGAATTAAACCATTTGTGCACTGTCCCACTCATGCCACAATACCTGAGCTTGTCTAGCAGAATTTCATGATTTACACAATCAAAAGCCACTGAGAGATCACAAAAAATCCCAATGGGTGGTGTTAGGTTATACAGATGATTCAAAATTTGATTGGTGAAAGCATATATGGCATTTTCTGTTGAAAAACCTTTCTGGAAACCAAACTGACATTTTGTTAGTACTTCATTTTTACAGATATGTCAAGCTACTCCTGAATACATTACTTTCTCAAAAATTTTGGATAAAGCTGTCAGAAGGGAGATTGGACGATAATTGTTGACATAAGATCTATCCCCTTTTTTATGCAAAGGTATAACAATAGCATATTTCAGTCTATCAGGGAAAATGCCCTGTTCCAGAGAGCTATTACACAGGTGGCTGAGAAACTTACTTATCTGTTGAGAACACGCTTTTAGTATTTTACTGGAAATGCCATCAATTCCATGTGAGTTTTTACTTTTAAGCAAGTTTATTATTTTCCTAATTTCAGAGGGAGAAGTGGGTGAGATTTCAATTGTATCAAATTGCATAGGTATGGCCTCTTCCATTAACAGCCTAGCATCTTCTAATGAACACCTGGATCCTACTACATCCACAACATTAAGAAAATGATTATTAAAAATATTTTCAACGTCTGACTTTTTGTTCGTAAAGTTTTCATTCAATTTGATGGTAATACTGTCTTCCTGTGCTCTTGGTTGACCTGTTTCTCTTTTAATAATATTCCAAATTGTTTTAATTTTATTATCAGAGTTGCTGATTTCAGACATGGTACACGAACTTCTGGATTTTTTAATAACTTTTCTTAATATAGCACAGTAGTTTTTATAATGTTTGATAGTTTCTGGGTCACTACTCTTTCTTGCTGTCAGATACATTTCCCTTTTCCGGATACAAGGTATTTTAATACCCTTAGTAAGCCATGGTTTGTTACATGGTTTCTTACGTGTATATTTAACTATTTTCTTGAGGAAGCAGTTTTCAAATGCATTTACAATAGTGTCACGAAATAAATTATATTTTAAATTGGCATCAGGTTCACGGTACACCTCATCCCAGTCTAACTGCTGTAGGCTTTCCCTGAAATCTGCAATTGTTAAATCGTTGACTGAACGTATTACTTTGGAGGACTGTTTAGTACTGCTGAATGGAGCTATGTCATATATTGTAACTAGCTGTGCACCATGATCAGAAAGACCATTCTGAACAGGCTGAGCATTTATCTGGTTAAACTTATCTTAGTCTATAAAAAAGTTATCTATCAGTGAGCTGCTATCCTTTACCACCCGAGTAGGAAAATCAATAACGGGTGTTAAATTGAAAGAACTGAGTAATACTTCAAGGTCATTTTTCCTATTACCCTCTTTCAGAGAATCTACATTGAAGTCCCCACAAATAATAATTTGCTTCCCCCTGTCTGACAGATAGCACAAGGAGTCCAAATTTTTCAGAAATAGATGAAAATTTCCTGATGGGGACCTATATACAGTTACAATTATAAATGTGCCTTTATTTAATTTAAGCTCACAGGCACATGCTTCTATATGTTTCTCTTCACAAAACTTTTTTGTTTCTATACTTTTTGCACAATGATAACTTTTGACATGTATGGCAACTCCTTTCTCCATATTTTCTTTAATTACATGTGCAGAGAGCTTATATCCACTTACATTTACCTTATCCATATCAGTAACAATGTGAGCATAGTATATCTATTTCATCCTCAGCTTCTAAATCTTCTAAACAAACCAGAAGCTCATCTACTTTAATCTTTAAAATCCCAATATTTTGATGAAATATACTTAAATTATTTTAAATTATAATTTTATGAGAACCTTTCCCTATTCTAACATTTGCAGTACTCTCCTGCCTGAGTTTCTCGTTGTGCTTAGGCCTAGTTCCTATAGCAGTGGTCACATGGTGTTCAGAGAGGCAGATTATGTCAACTGGGTTGGGCAACTTTAATTCATCAATCCAATTACCTAGGACTGAGATGCAACTTGTTGGAAATAAAATTTCTGGTGATTGGTGAAAATTTATAGTTGACAGCTGTGATTGGTGATCCAGTGTGCTAGAATTGTGCTGTTTAATTTCTTTCCTAAATTGAAGATTTGTTTCAATCCTGACCTCTCGTAGAACTTGACATCTTTCTGTCTTACCTGTCCTAAAAAAGGTGCTGCTCCAACACCTGTAGCCACTGGTATTTTACCATTCATGGCAGTGCCTCCCCCCCTTAAATTTCCTGCTATTACCCTTCCCTTTCCTGTTGAGATGTAGGTCGTGTCTGGTATAGTCCCATCAAGCGAATAGCAAGATGGTGTAATGTTTAGGATTACGAACAAGGTGTAAAATTTATGTATTTCTGTGCTTAAAAACAGCTGAAAGTCGTCCGACGAACGTTGAGTACATGACAAGCTACATAAGAAACTAGTACACCCAAAACTATATCCACAACACTACCGCAATCCACATAGAAAAACGCTGACATACGTAAGTTCGCTTTTTCATATTTCTTTACTAACAGCCACAACACATTTTAAATGTTTTTTTAAACTGTTCACAGAGGACAATATATTGACACCGAATGGTACACATATAATAATGTTTTACAATATTTACTAGTATGCTTTTTTGGATGTTTTAAAATTAAAGAACCACTGATGGCAATATTGTCGCTGAAATTAGTTTGGGAATAGATTTAAAAAAAAACAAGTGTTTTTTTATCAAGGCGGACCCTCATCCCACATGGGTGTTAATATTTGGAACGGGAAATTGCCGGAAAAAAATGTGGTTTGCTAGCTTTAAGAGATGAATGAATCTTACATTACGAACAAGTGAAAACTTATCTAGGATAGGGCACCTTGTGGTAATCCAGTATTAACTCATGGACTTTATGACTGTCTCGAATAAGTCATTGATCATCACAATTAGAGGAATTCGTCTAATCATATTCGGAATTTTGATGAAACATGGACGATGTTCAACACAGCTGGGCGAAAAATGGTGAGAAGCATTGGGAAAAAATAACGAATTTACGTTCAAAGAGGAACAACGATAACAACACGTAGATGTGGCAATGCTTCTGCAAAATCTGGGCCAGTTATAATAACCTTTAAAGGTGTGCAGAATATCCTAGCATAAAAAGTTGATGTCCACTGTGATGCCATCGCAGAAGTTACTCGAAAAGGTTGGATAAACAGTGACATTTTTGTGAAATTGTTGCAGCACTTCGTCAGATCACTTCCTCCTACTAGAGCTATTCTGCTGTTGATGGATTCTCATGGTTCGCATGTGTCTCCAGAAGCACTGAAAGTCGGTAAAGGAAATGGCATCATCTTACTCACCTTTCCGTCGTATACGACTCATCTATTGCTACTCGTGGATGTCGTTGTCTATAAATAACTGAAATGTGCCTGTAAAGTTGAACCTGATTCGCATATGAGGGGGAATGCATGCAATTAGAAATTTTTCTGTCGTCAAATAACTAAATCTGTGATCAAGAAGTCCGGGACGCACCCTTTTCACAGAAATTCAGTCCCACCATAGGCTCTGTCACCCTCTTCAGCCACCAGTCAGTTGTTGAGTGAAATAGACTTCGAAGGATGAGCAAATACTGTCAGTTGCTGTATGTGAACCGTCAGCAGGGAGGAACACTCGTAGAAAATCGTAATCTACACCAATTCATATCCTGTTCCTATTACACGCCATGCTAATCCTGGAGTTCGCCCACCACCTAAAAAATCAGAGGGAAGAAACGGATGATGAAATTGGGGAAGAAATGCTAAATCTCATGACAACACTGCATGTTTCATGTTCAATTTGGACTATGAAAATGATATACAAAACTACACAAGAGCCAAATGTGACGGTGTAGAGGATGATATTGACGAAATCGTTTAAATGTGTTCAGTATGTGCAAATTAATGTGTTTGTTCGGAGAAAAAGACAACATTTGGGTTCTCCTTCTGTATTAGGTTTACGAATTGGTATTTTTTAAATTTTTGTACATTTGTTCCTTATTCTTGTTATATTATGAGTCTTGCTTAAGGAGAAATAAGTTTCTGTAGATTTTACCATTTAGATCTTTTTCTTCGCATTAATATATTAGAAATATTAACGCAGTCTAGTGGATCACAACAGAATATTAGGAAGTGGTGGTTTTGCGTACTTTATGTTGACGGTTTTTGATCTTACAGAATTAGGGTACAATTCACGAAACTAGGACACCACTATCACGTATTTAGAAACGTTGTCATGCACTTAGGAACCATTGTAAAATAGTTGTAAAAGAGTTCATCTCTACACCTTTTCAGTATATTTGTAAAATTTAACAGTACGTAGTCAAATAGAAAAAGGATTCTAGAACGTTCAGTTTGTCTTCGGGAGTTGTTATTCAAACGCCTTTTTTTCATTTGTGAATTTTGCACAACTGAAACTGAAAAATATCACAGAATTAGGTGTCCTTACCTTATACAAATGACCTTCCGCGTTACGCTGATGATGCGAGCATCATAATTAGTCGCAGTACAGAACTAACAGTAAACGAAAAATTATGAAATAACACTGATTCATTCTCAGTCAGTCAGGAAACACACAGTTTATTCAACTCCTTACAATACTTCCATTAATTAATATAATATTGAATAATGCTCTGTGGTAATTTCATGCTTCGTACTCATTTGCACTGAAACGTGCTGTAACGGTAATATATTGAGTCCACTCTCGAACCTTATGCACATAACAAATATAGTGTTCGCTACCCAGAACTCAACCTTGCACTAGAACAGACAGGAGCAAAGCATGCAGCAATAAAAAAAATTGACCCTCACATTTGTGACATAAAGTTGCCGACAGAAAAGGAGAAAAGTATTAGAACAAACTGAAATCCTGTCTGGTTGGCAAGTACTTCTACCATAGATTAATTTCTGAATGAATGTTGTCTGTATGTTTTTGATAAATTTTTAAATGTTATTGTTGATTTAAATTAAATAAAAACCCTTTTACGTAAATGTCCAGCATATAGCCATATTTTCACACTGAAACTATGTGGCGTTTGTATGGTACTATGAAAACTATGTGGTCAGTTGTGGAAGAGATATCAAGGCAGAAATATGGGTGCTCAACAAATGATGGATTTTTTTTTTCGTCCGATTGGTCGCGAGAGGGAAATCACAGTGAAAATAAAAAAAAAATATATGCAACATTGAATTACAGCTTCCAGCTACTTCCCTACGCATTGGCCGCTCCGACTTAGAACTCTATCGCAGCGTTTTGCCAACTTCGCCATACCCTCACCACAGATGGCAGACGCCTGTACTTTCCACAAATTCTCTGCTTCTCTACGCTTGTCTGCAACACGTTGTCTGTGTCAAAATGCTGTCCTAATAGCCAGTGGTTCATGTGAGCACCGAGATGAAAATCAGAGGAAACCAAGCCCGAGTTCTATGGTGGGTGATCAAACACCCCCGATTGAAAACAACGCTGCAGGATCACCTTTGTTGCAGCTACAGTGTGCGGCCGAGCATTGACAAGAGGAAGGGCAACGCGTGAAGCCAATATTCCTCTTTGCTTGTTCTGAATTCCATTTCGTAGACGATTATCTTGAATCGCCCGATACACCCGCTGAATAATCGGTTGACACACCCATCCTTCTCTAACCGTCTGAATTATGAGCGTCTGTACGTCCCGCTTTACCGCTTCAAAGTTCATGCACCATTGCCCCACTTTCCTGACACACATGATAGTTACGTTATATTGGATGTATGAATTCAGGTAAAATACTTCAGTGTGAAGAAATCGAATGACAGCACGCACTTCACACTTGGTGAGAGCCTCTATTATTCTAGGCATCACGTGCTCACTGCGCGCTCGAACTAAAAAATGTGACGTGACGCTATCGACAGCAAATTAGAGACACCGCGCAACACATATGCCAAAAGCGTCATTGGATGTTGGTCGTGGTTTCAATTTCGCGACTGGTCAGATTTTGAATAATGCGCCTGTATGAAGCAAGAAAACATAAAACTGGAGCAATTATTACATCATTAATGAGTAAAGACTTTTTTACTTGCCATGAAAACTTAAACAGGATTTTGAAGATTAATGCATTATACGGTAATTATGGACGCTGTGTCTTTCAGGCATGCTTAATTTCGTGACAGATTGAAACATTCAGAATTAAAACCACTTAATTATAAGGGTAAAGACCTAACTTAGACAGTTACCGACCAATATCTTTGCTATCATTGTTCTCTAAAGTTTTTGAGAAAGTGCGGTAGCGTTCTCGCTTCCCGCGCCCGGATTCCCGGGTTCGATTCCCGGTGGGGTCAGGAATTTTCTCTGCCACGTGATGACTGGGTGTTGTGTGATGTCCTTAGGTTAGTTAGGTTTAAGTAGTTCTAAGTTCTTGGGGACTGATGACCGTAGCTGTTAAGTCCCATAGTGCTCAGAGCCTTTTTTTTTTTTTTTTTTTTTTTTTGAGAAAGCAATTTACGGGATAGTGGTGGCACGTCTCAGTATTCATAATTTGCTGTCTGACTCTCAGTTTGGCTTCATGAAGGGAGTAACCATTGAAAATGCTATTTATTCTTTGGTGTATGAAGCACAAGAAGGACTAAACGATAGGGAGATGATAGTAAGTATTTTCTTTGTTTAAAGAAAAGCATTTATTTGTATGGAACAATCAATATATTACCATACGTTGGAACATTATGTGACTGTGGAAAAGTCAGCAATGAGTCACTTCATACTTGGAAAGTAGGAAGCTAGGAAGAACTTTGAATCTGGCTGGGGTCATGTAGAGTCGGGAGTGCTACAGGATTCCGTTCTGGCTCCAGTACTTTTCTTGATGTATGTCAGCGAACTGCCACTAAACAGAACAGACGAGAAAAAAATTGTTCTCCTTCCCCATGACAAGTGTTATTGTGAAAGACGGGAAACGTAATAAAAACAATCTAGCTTATAAGGCAGTCAGTAACGTCAGCTGTAGCTTTCAGAAAAGAGATTAACACTTAACTGTAATAAAACGCAGTGCATGCGATTTCTGTTACTTGTCATAACGCAGTTTGATTGTCCAAAGGTGGTAAAACAGTTAGTATCATCGATCATTTTAAATTCTGAGTAATGACGATAGACAGAAGGTTTTCTTGAAAGTATAAAGTTCTAGATCTTGTGCAGAAACTGAATGCTACTATCTTCGCTATAAGAATGATCTCCACTGTCTGTGATACTGAAACTTGAAGATTTGTTTTCTTTTACTCATTATCTCGTTTGGTGCCAGATTGTTGCGCATCTCTATACACTCACCAAGAATATTCGTAGCTCAGAAACGGGCGGTCAGACTGATCTGCGGTGTAAGGTCTCAGACTTTGTGAAAGCTGTTGCACGAGCGTCTTGGAATCCTAAAGTCACTATACATATAGTCTATCATGAGCTGTGTTGTTGACAGTATTGATTCATTCACTAGAAACTGCAATACCCATTCAGTGTACACTAAACGGAAACACGATAATTAGGGAACACCTCCTCAGGCATTGCACAAGAGTCTGTGTACTATTCAGCAGGTTTCTTTTTCACTAGGCTCGAGTGACAAACCTCCAGTATTCGAATAGAAGTTGAAAGTTTTCCTTATGTATACTCCTATTCTCTACAGGATTTTCAACCAGTAGCTGCGAACTTTCATGTGTGAAGTGTTACTGTTTATGTACTCTCTGGTTTTTCGTGTTTGATTAATTCTTTAATTCTTTGTTCTTGTTTTCTAATCCACACTCTGTAAACTCTGTACTGATTCGTTCCATAATGAAATAGCTTTGGCTCCCATAGTCCCATAAGATTTGATAAATAAATAAGTTATCTAGCTGTACATTAGTTTATGACCTAGTTGTTTTACTCATATATATTGTATATATACGGTACATCACATCAGAAATCGATTGCTGCTATTATGACATGACTACACCATCTAAGGGTAGTTGCACTAACATTGGAATACAAGCTTCCACTTAATTTTTTTTTTTTTTTTTTGCATCATAATAGGAAGGCTGGCGTCAGATACATGAGCTTTTCTTATAGTACCTTAAAAACAACAAACAGCGGAAGAAAACGAGGGAAAAAACGAGATAAACGATGCAACAATGTGAGACAGAAGCTACAGAACCCTGGAAAATGACACTGCAAAATGTCATAACATAGCCAGGAAATAATATTCAGACAAGTCAAGTGCAAAAACGTTATGAGGAACATACAGGCCTCAGAAGTTGACACCAGCAGCGAAAGACGACTGCAGAGCATTTTAATGTTCAGTACGGTTATGTGACCACTATACATGTTTCACTATAGATATATTAAATCTTTTGCTGTCGAGATTAATATGGAGATAAATTTAGTTTATGCTAGAATAGTAATCTAGCTAAAATTTATAACCAGACTGCAGCATAGCTCTTGATAGCTTATAATCTAGTTTCAGAGAAAGAGCTACCTCAATGTTTCATATTATTGTTATATTATATGTTGTTATTATTTTGGGAATGTTCATGTAGTACTTAAGTTTTTTCAAAGGCAGCTATGCGAATCTCACAATTAACAAAATATGACAGTATGTAAAGCTTTAAATGGTTTTGACTATAATAGAAAATCGCTATTTCTTACAATGAATAAATAATGAAATGAACATTGTAGATGCATTATCAAGAAGAAAATATACTCACAGATATTTCAATAAACTTGACAACAAACAAATACAAATATGCGTGAAAACAGTCTTTGATACTTTCTCCGTGGTAGCTGCACATACTCAAGGCATAAGTAAAATCGATTTCCAGAGCCACTCGGATGTACACAGGGTACATACCAATCGACTGCATGACATCTCAGTTAATGTAAAGTGTTTACTTTGAAAACGCATTGAGAGTTGCCCAAAACAAATTAGGCATCATAGTGAGGTGCAAACAGACTCTAAATTCTTGTCCCCAAAACTGAACGTATGTAAAATGTACAGGCTATTTTAGGAAAAATACCCATATATTTATGGAGGTAAACTGATATATAAATATTGTTCTGCTCTCCGTTCAGTTTAAAATTTCTTATTACTAGATTCATCATCTATTAATAGTTTGATGAACTGTACATCAAAATTTTTGCAACTGGTAATGATGAAGATAGAGCCTTAATGAAAATCTAGAATGAGCTTCATCTTCATGAAGCCAACGTATTTGAAAATAGCGAGGTTAATGAAGATGTTGAATACAAATTGAGATAACTGCGACCACTCACTAGTGAAATATTCGTAGACATAAAATAGTTTTTGAGACTTTGCAGGGTCATCTGTTTGTTAAGTCCACAAACTGGTTTTCAAAACATTTTATGTCTCATACAAAGGCGAGCAAAAAAAAAAAGAAGAATCAAAACTAGTGTGAGCATGCAAACAAATCTTTCATAAGTGAATACTCGCAGTTGGAGATTTTCTCTGCCCTTACATTGGGTATTGTGCTGTCCTCATCATCATCTCATCATTAGCGACATGCATGTCGCTCAATGTGGCGTCACCTGAAATAAGACTTGCAACCAGCGGCCGAACTTCTCCAGACGGGGCCTCCTGGCCAACATGCCACACATTCATTGTTTTTTATCCTATAAATTAGTAGTGGCAAAATGTGAGCAATGTGTCTTGTATTAGATACATTCAGCAGGTTCTGGCTGTTTCTTAAAGCTAACTCATAACTCCTTCCCTTGTTTCACTTGGTCACCCATTAGTTTTAAAAATTTATCTAGAAACAGCTGATAGTGGCTGGCCAGACCCAATGCATGCTAATTATAGGACAGACAACAAAGAGAACACAGTTTTCTATTCAAAGGCTAGAAAAGGAATCGAAGATTGAAAACTCCACATGTATTCCTATTCGGGAGAAAAAAATTGAAGCAGAATCTGAGGTTAATGTTAAGGTTACACCTGTTACTGTTACAGAGATAAAACAGGAACCTTTGTCAATTGCTTGTGTGCAGAAAGATAGTGTTTCAGAAATGTTAGCAAATATTTTGAAACATATGGTGGTTATGAATATCAAAATGAATGGATTGGATTCCAAAATTAAAATTTCGTTAGGCTCTGATATTAAGCCTAAAATGAAGGAAATGGGTTCCGATAAAAAAAATTCCTTAAGTTCAGAGATAAATGGGTTGAACACTGAAAGAAATGGGCTGCATACTGAAGTTGGTGGATTGGTTTCTGAAGTTAATCAAGGGTTTACTAACATGTCTGTAGAAATGGAATTCAGAATGGAAAACATTTCTAAATTAAGAGATTCATGGAAAAACGATATGACTTTGTTCAGTGACCATGTAAAAACTGAAATTAGTAAAGTAAAACAAGAATGTAATATTGCTGTTGTGACAGTAAAAATTAATTGACATATCAGATTAAGCAAGTTGCTGAAACAGTTAGGGGAACAAATAAATGAAATGCAGGTTTAAACGAAATGCAGGAAAAAGTAAATAATATGTAAAAACAATGTGAGGATAGTCATTCTGTAATGGAAAATCAAATCAAGGAAGGAAAAGATGTGTGTAAGAAATTTGGTGTGCAAGTGCTGGCAAATTTACTAACCTGGAAACTAACATAACTCAGTTTAGTACAGCTCTAGGTGAACGACTGCGTAGCCATGGTGGTAGACTGTAATGAGTAGAACAAAGTGTTACTAACAGTAGTGCCTATGTAATATCTATTGGTGTGGCATGCGAACTAACATCCCAAAGATATTCAGGCTCACATGTGGTTCCTCTTCGTTGAAATGTCTTGGCTCAAACTAGTCTATGAGTTGAACCGCATGTGTCGTATTACACACCCTAAATTAGACACTTGTACACCTTTGGTTAAATTGTACAGCTGATGGCAAGTTTGCGAAATACGAAGTTAATATAACATATGCTAACAGTAATAATAATATCGGGAACTAAATTAATGACCCATAAATAACGTAGCCCACACAGTTATGATTTCGTTTGAATAATGTTTACTCAGAAAGCAAACAAATAGCGAAAGTGGTCGTATTTAGAATTACTATTACACTCGAGCGCATATCCATTTGACACAGTTCGATCAGTCACAATCTCATCGCGAATTATTTTATTTTATTTTTTTCTTTATTGTATTTCAATTCCCCATCGGGGCGGGCTGGCAGCAGCATATGCGCTGCTCTTCAACCGAAAGACATAGAACAAACAATAGAAGACATGTAAAAAGAACAAAGGAGACAATATGGTGAACATAAATATAAAAAAGCGGGAAAATCATGGAAGGCAATAGACAAAAAAACGGGGTGATCGTAAAATGGAGATAAAAAAACTGTTAAAACTGTTTAAAAGTAGCACACACAAAAAGCCACACACTGCGACAATTAAAAGAACACAAGGCACAGTATAACTGGAGCATGAAAGGTATCGACGGATGGTGTAGCACATAACAAACACTGACGGCGAACCTCAAGGCAGTACACAATTAAAGTCACACCTCTTGACGCACAGGAGAAACAGCACTAAACACAACACTGATGTGGCACACTGACGATGATCAAAACAGAGGATCTGCCAGGCGCAAGGAGATGAGGGAGACTGGAAGAAGGGAGGGAGGGGAAGAGATGGGGGAGATGAGCGGGGTCGCGCTGAAGAGGGCCAGGTAGGGAGGGATGTGGGAAGGAAAGAGGCAAGTATGGGGTGCAGGGTCTCAGGGGAGGGGCGTGGGGGAAGGAGGAAAATCCGCTCTGGGAGAAGGAGGGAAGAGGAAAAAAGGGAGCCCTGGGGAGGGGGGGGGGGGGGGGAACAAGGCCAGTTTATAGTTGGAAGGAAGGGTAGATGTCACGGCGAAGTTCGTCATCCGGGAGGGGGAGGCGTTGGAAATTGCCCTGATGAAGGAGATGGAGGGTGTGGAGGTGGAGAGAGGGAGGGATACAGCGATAGAGGCGCAGCAACGGGCGTGGGGTGGAGAGGAAGGAGGAAACCAGAGGGTGGGGGGGATCAAGCCTGCAGACAATGTAAAGGATGCGGAGATGTTGGAGGAACAGGAGGAGGTGGGGGAAGGGGATCAGTTCATACAGGAGCCGTGTGGGGGAAGGAAGGCAGATACGGAAGGCAAGGCGGAGCACATGGCATTCAAGGATTTGGAGGGCCTTGTAAAAGCGGGTGGGGGCAGAGATCCAGGCAACACTGGCATAACAGAGGATAGGATGGATGAGGGATTTGTAGGTGTGGAGGATGGTAGAAGGATGCAATCCCCATGTCCGGCCAGACAGGAGTTTCAGAAGGCGGAGGCGGGAATGGGCTTTCTGCTGGATGGTCTGGAGATGAGGGGTCCAGGTGAGGTGTTGGTCGAGGGTGAGGCCAAGGTATTTCCGGGTGGAGGTGAGCTGGATAGGACGACCATAAAGGGTGAGGTAGAAATAATGGAGGCGAAAGGAGCGAGTGGTGCGGCCTATGATGATTGCCTGGGTTTTGGAGGGGTTGAGACGGAGGAACCACTGGTTACACCAAGTGGTGAACTGGTTAAGGTGGGTTTGGAGGGTACGTTGAGACCGTTGAAGGGTAGGATAGAGAGCCAGGAAGGCGGTGTCATCAGCATACTGGAGAATGTGGACTGGTGGGGGTGGCTTGGGCATATCAGCTGTGTACAAGAGATAAAGGAGAGCAGAGAGGACAGAACCCTGGGGGACGCCAGCTGTGGGATAAAAGATACGGGAGTTGGTGTTGTGGAGGGTGACATAGGAAGGATGGTGCGAGAGGAAGGAAGCGACCAGATGGATAAAATTGATAGGCAGGGCATAGGTTTGGAGTTTAAAGAGGAGACCGGGATGCCATACACGGTCATAGGCATTTTGGAGGTCAAAAGAAACAAAAATGGCGGAGCGATGGGAGTTGAGCTGGAGGGAAAAAAGATGAACAAGGTTGAGGAGTTGGTCTTCAGCAGAGAAGGAGGGTCGGAAGCCACACTGGGTAAGGGGGAGGAGGTGGTGTTGAGCAAGGTGCTGATGGATATGGTGGGAGAGGATGGACTCAAGGACCTTACTGAAGACGGAGGTGAGGCAGATTGGACGATAGGAAGAGGTGGCAGAAGGGGGTTTGTTGGGTTTGAGGAATAAGAGGATGCGAGAGGTATTCCACAGGTCAGGGTAGAAGCCAGTAGAGAGGATGAGATTATAGAGATGGGCGAGGACAGTCAGGAAGGAATAGGGGCTTTCTCGAAGGTGACAGTAGGTGGCACAGTCGTGACCAGGGGCCGTGTTGCATTTAGGCCGGAGGATAAGTTTAATGTCTTGTGCTGTGAGGGGAGTGTTTATGTTGGAGGGGGGCAACTGCCCCAAGTACTGGAGACTAGGAGCAAGTGTAGCGACCGAGGTATCGGCACGTTCCATGATGGTGGGGAAAAGAGAATAATCAAAGTGGGGATCATCGGGGATGGAGAAGACCTCAGAAAGCTGGGAAGCGAAGTGGTTGGCCTTACTGAGGTTGTCAGGAAGGGGGCGTTCGTTATGGAGAAGGGGGTAGTGAGGAGTGGAAAGGGAACAAGTAAGGCGATATAAGGGGGACCAGTACTTGAAGGAGTTGATAGGGAGGGTGGCGTTGAGTTGTGTGCAGGACTGGCGCCAGTATTGGCGTTTCGTTGCTGTAATAAGGTTCCGTACGTGTCGCTGTATTTGCCGGTGGCGTTGGAGTGTATCCCTGTCACGAATGCACAGGAAGGAGCGATAGAGGCGACGGGATTCACGGAGGAGGAGGACAGCCCGCGGAGGGAGAGTGGGACAGTGTGGGTGGATGGTTTTAGTAGGGACACGGGCCTCCACGGCGCCAGTAATAACCTTCTGAAGGAAGGACGAGGCATGGATGATGTCATCAGGATGGCGTTAGGTAAGAGGGTGGCTTTCGACCTAGGTGTAGATGGAGTCCTGGTAGGCATCCCAGTTGGCACGGTGATAGTCATGGACGACCTTGGGAGGGGGTGCAGGGTGTGGAGCCGGAGGGGGGGCGGTGAGCAGACATTATGGTGAGAAGGACAGGGAGGTGATCGCTACCTGTGGGGTCAAGGACGGCGACAGCAATACACCCAAGGAGGTTGGCGGAGACAATGACAACATCAGGGGTGGTGTCACTTTCAGGTCGGGTGTGCTGAGGAAGGGGAACAAGGTCACCTTGGATCGTGGACAGGAAATGATGCCATCGCCGAAGCGCAGCAGGAGTGCGGCTATGGATGTTGAGATCGGCAGCAATCACATAGGTGGAGAAGGTGTGGTCAAAGTGCAAGATGAAGTCATAAGGAAGAGGAGCAGTGGAGCGGACATAGATAGTGGCACAGATGATAGCGAGGGAGAGGTAGAAGATGCTAGGATAAGGTGTTCAGTGGGGTCATTGAGGAGAGGTTGTGGCCGGATGAGGATATGCTTAAGGTGGCCAATCGTGACTCCACCCTGCGCACGAGGACCAGGAGCGTCAGTGTGGTGGAGGATATAGGGAGAGGTGCGGATAGAATGGTGGGGCTGGAGAAAGGTTTCGTTGAAGAGGAAGGTGTCGACCTGGTGGTGGGAGAGGGTGTGCATGAGGAGGTATTTGTTGGAGCGGAAGGAGCGAATGTTCTGGAAGAGGATGCGATACTCATGCCGCGCCATGGCAGGAAGGAGGGGGGGAAGAGAGGGAAGGGAAGAGACTTAAACTAGAGTGTCGAGGTGGGTGAAGGTGAAGTGGGCTTGGTTGTAAGAGTAGGTGACAAAGGTGTTCAGGTGGAAAACGGAGCGAGCGGCAAGGGAGATTTGTTGGAAGGTGTGGGGGCGCTGAAAAGGGTGAATGTTTTGGAGTACAACAGTAAGGAACCGGATGATGTCCTCGGCCGTGGGGGGTGGACGGAGGGAATTGTTGGGATGAACAGGGGGATCGACGGGCCAAACTGGGACTGTAAGCTCAGGGGTGGCTGGAGGGGGCTTAGCTTTACACTTGTGGGAGTAGGTGGGATGGGGGCCATTGCAGGTATTACAGGAAGGAGGAGCAGTGAGGTTGGGGCAGTCCTTAAGAAAGTGGGAGGCCTTGCAATGGGGAGAGGTGGGGGGGGGGGGTTGTAGTTGGGAGTGAGGTGGTCATTGTACATCATGCACCGCTGGCAACGGTAGGATTGGGGAGGGGATTTGGAGGATTCGACAGGGTGGCGATGGTGGTATATCAGGGCACCCTGGGTGAGGAGATGGCTCTGAGCACTATGGGACTTAACATCTGTGGTCATCAGTCCCCTAGAACTTAGAACTACTTAAACCTAACTAACCTAAGGACATCACACACATCCATGCCCGAGGTAGGATTCGAACCTGCGACCGTAGCAGTCGCGCGGCTCCGGACTGAGCGCCTAGAACCGCTAGACCACTGCAGCCGGCTGTGAGGAGATGGTCAATGGATGGGGCAGACTCAGAGAACACCCGCATGAGGTAGGTGGGATCAGAGGCATTGTGGATTCGGCGGGCAGAGCGGATTTCCAAGTCTGGGTGGGAGATCAGTTCTGCCAACACTTCATCCTCTGTGATCACCGGGCTGAGCTTGGTGATCACTGCGGTGTAGGTGGGGGGGCGACGGGGAGGCTGGGGCTGACGAGGAGTGGAAGCAGAAAGGAAGGGTGTCAGAGAGGCGTGGGGGCCAAACATAGCTCGTGGGAGTTTTCGCAGGAGGTCTGTGTGAAAGGATGGGGACGGGGACTTGATAAGGACTGAGTCCCTGCGGGGAATGAGTTGGGAAATGGGAGCACCAGGTAAGTACTTTCGTATCTCCATGGTGAGGGTACGTGCGTCGAGGAACTTAGGATCGGGAGTTGATAGGACAAAGGTGTGGAGGGTGGGGGTCGAGGTATGGGTGGCAGGAGGAGGGGTGGTGTCCATGGAGACGGCAGGGGGAGGTGGAGGTGGTGTTGACTTTTTGTGGGAAGTGGCGGGAGCAGGGTCGGAAATGACGCGCTTTTGGGGTTTTCTGGAGACTGGTAACCGTGATAGCGTTACGGAGATGTTTAATAAACTCAAGTGGCAGACTCTGCAAGAGAGGGGCTCTGCATCGCGGTGTAGCTTACTCGCCAGGTTTCGAGAGGGTGCGTTTCTGGATGAGGTATCGAATATATTGCTTCCCCCTACTTATACCCCCCGAGGAGATCACGAATGTAAAATTAGAGAGATTCGAGCGCGCACGGAGGCTTTCAGACAGTCGTTCTTCCCGCGAACCACACGCGACTGGAACAGGAAAGGGAGGTACTGACAGTGGCACGTAAAGTGCCCTCCGCCACACACCGTTGGGTGGCTTGCGGAGTATAAATGTAGATGTAGATGTAGATGTAGACTGGAGGCTGGGAGGAGGGGAGAGGAACAGGGAGGAGAGGGAGGTGGCGAAAGGTAGATCCCTGTGGCGTAGTGAAGGCACCGGGAGAAGCAGCCGGTTCAGTGGTGGCGATGGTGGCTCGGCGCGACGTGATGCGTGCAGCAGATGCAGATGACAAAGTGACGGGGTGGGTGAGAGAGGGGAAGCCGACCGCCTGAGGGGCGGCAGCAGAGGCGGCAACAGAAGCGTACGTGAGGCCTGGGGTAGTAGTGGGAGCTGTTGAGGGTGTGGAGGCTGGAGGAAGGGTGTAGAGGTGTGGGTATACAGCAGGGGAGGAGATAGGGGGATGGGTAAGTGAGGGAAGGGGAGGGGAGGTGTGAGGAGGGAGACCAGGGGCGGCACTTCAGGAAGTGACTGTGGGAGAGGGGGAGGGGGAGGTGTAGATGACAGTGGAGGTGGGAGTACCCATTGCGGACGAACGGCGACTGACAGACGGACGGGCAGCAGGCGGCGGCGGCGTCGGCGAAGGTGGCGGCGGCGGTGGCGGCGGTGATGGTCGGCGACGAACAGACGCACGGACAGCAGACAGCAGCGGCGGCGGCGGCGGCGGCGGCAGCGGTTACGGCGACGGCGATGGACAGCGAGAAAGCTAGTAGGTGGCAGAGGTCAGCAGTTGACGGACAGTGCTAGCAGTCGTAGTCAAAACAATGTTGTAAAGTTATGTTTGATTAATATTTAATGTATCTGCATAATTATAATTGTTTTATATGTGTAGTAATTAGCAGTGTGAGTGTTGCATGAGTGAAGAAGTACAGAAGCAAATGAAAATTGTATTGTTTATTCACGAAGTACCAGTTAAACTATACAGTGGATTTACTACAATTAAATGTGCAGCCAATTTATGGTACTAATGAATCTTGAGTAGAACACAAATTAATCGGTAATTTCAGAAGGAGTAATTTTATATTTGATACTTTTCTAAATTTATTTGTTTAACAATTGCCATAGAAAGAAATGTTTTACTATGATTGGTTACTGAAGTTAAGCGCGGGTTAGCGCGGGATAATACTGCAACCTGATTTGTTGTTTGTGATATGAGGCAATCAGAAAAATGCAGGCTTGCGCCAATCTATGCTGGGAACAATGCCTTTGGTGTGATCTAGGGAAGTCGGGGCTGAGGGTTCGAACTAGTAACATCTCACTGAAATTAGCTCCGACTAAAGTACTGTAAAATCGCGGAAAAATGCTATTTACGAGTTCACGAAGTAGTACATAGTGTATTTAAGTGAGCGGTATAGTAGAAGTAGTGTGGAATTTCGGACGGAATATCAAAATTATTGGTTTTGACTGTTAGTTAAAACCGCGTGGCGTGTTGTGCGATCTAAGACTGGAACAGGTATTACGTGTAGAGCACAGCGCACAACATTTGAGCGAGCATTTTCATAACTAAACGATCCGTTGAGCTCTATTAACTTCGGTAACGGGTGTAAATACCATAAACTGGCTACGCGTGTGATTGTGGTGTGCGTGTGAACTGTACATTGTGTTGCCACTTAGTACGGACTTGGCAGTATTAACTGTGATCTTTACCGTAAAAATACACCTGAAAATTTACATTGCCAGGTTAAAACTTTTATTTCAGTAGCTAGTCACATCCCGTTTACCGAACAATTCTATGTATGTTGCGACCTGCAGTAGACAGTAGTGGTCTAGTATTTTCTACTATAGCTTTTAGCTAGACAAATGAACATTTCTGGACACTGGCAGGGCGGTAAAAAGTAGCGTGCTGCGCCTCAAGGGCAGTTCCCTTTTCTATAGCCGTCCATAAGATTGGCTACAGGTTGTTCTACATTATTTTAGATTTTAACATACTTAAATAACCAAAGCTGGACCACTTTCACGTTCTAAATAAAGTAACAATAATATCCATTGTTAAATTCTTTTACATAAAACCAATACAATTTCCTTCTCAACTTTGAATGTCACAGTTAGTAGCCTTGCACCAATGTGCTTTTTGATAAATGAATAAAGAGCAAAAGTAACGATTATGCAATAAACTTTACAACAAATATACTATTACCTAATGGTTCAATAAGGTGACGTGCTGTCATCATTCAATTTGTTTTGTGTGGAGGAAATGATGATCTGATGCTTAACGGAAAATACAGATAATTTAAAGTTACTATATCTTTTAAATAAATAAAATTACAGAGTTGGTATTTACAAATGTTGTCATTTTAATGATGCGCTTCTGTATGAAATGTTTATCGTTAAGATCGACCAAAGGGTTCACATTTTAGTATTGAGGTCTTTGTTACAAAACCTGTTAATTTCACTTTAGCAGTAAAAAATAACTATTATAGATATGCTCAATATTCAAGTTTTATTGGGGTCAAACATGAAATTTTATGAAGGATGGTAAACTAAAATTACTGTGGCTTGATTCCCTACATTACTACATAATTAAACAGTTTTCATAAATGTTTCCCTTTATGGCCGATCTTAGGTGAGCAATATTTAACACTGCTGCGTCTCCTCGGCTACAAACGGGTCACAACTTTGTCATATTTGAGCTCTGAAGTGGAGACGGAACAGATCATTATGGAGGTAGAGAATAAGTTGCCTTTTTACTGGCGTTATAAAATTATATTGACAGTAAAAATAAAAATAAAAATAAAAAATAGAAATAAAACAATATTGCTAAATTTATTCATTATCTTGAGAAGGTAGAAAATCTTCTAAAGTAGGAGGAGAAGGCTCGGAGTTATTATAGGCCTCCCGTTAAGGAAAAAGGAAACGGAGCTGAGGCACGTGTAAACAGAATAGGACTGCAAAGATCCAGTAATTACAGAAGCACGTATCGAGGGCGAGGGGGTCCTTTTGGAAGTAGACATGATGGCAGAGAACGAGACCTTGAATATAGACAGCAGCAGTACGCTGACTGGGCGGAGTGGCGTAGACAGCCAGCCGAAAGAAATGTGAGTGGCAATGACCGCATAGGAGAGGGGGAAAACTAATGGCAGACTGTAATGATGCTAGCGTTTGCAGTCGGCGGCAGCATAGGTTAAATCCGCTAGCAAAACCTTTCGTAATGCAGCCACCAGGTGAAGAACGTGTGGTTGGTACAGTAGAAACAAATGTTGCAGATGAGAGGGACACTGTTAAAATATGTGTGTTTTTAGGGAAGTATAGTGGATTTTTGCGAAAGAATAGGTCATAACAGTGATTCCAGGTACCACGTTAATGAGGAACAGTTATTAGAAAAACATTATTCAGAACAGGGTGTTAGAGTGAGTGAGCACTGCAATTCAGATGAGGAGCTTACAGTGAACTGTGGAATTAGCACTATAATCGGGGAAACAGAGGTACCTGAGGAAGAATTTAGAAGGGCAGAGGAAGTTTTATGTAGATTAGAAGGAGTAGTGTCTGATAGTGCCGAAGAAGGAACAGAAGTGGAGGAAGCGGGGGGTTATTTTGATAATTCTGACAACTCGATAGGAAGGGTTGCAGAATCCAATATTATTGTTAAAGAAGGAAAGTGTTTGGAGAAGTGTTTTGATTTGTCAGTAGTGCAAGGACTAATTAAAGCTGCCACAGTTAAAGATGAAGAAGACTCCGTGAATACGTGAGTAATTTCCATAGAAGGCGTAGCATTCAATAGACGTGATGCAGTGCAAGATTTGTTAGACGAACCTGGTTCTGAAGTGAGAGAGAAAACTGCAGGTCAGCCTACAAAAGAAGTTACTACTTTTAATGAGAAGGTTCCTTGTTTGCTGGATAGTGGTTCCGCTTCATGTGCAGTGTTACAGGGTTTTCTGAATGCTCTCCCTGCTAGTAAGGATGTAGTTATAATGACATATTATTGTACCCACAGGGAAATGTAAGAGACTAGTTAAACATGAAGTTATGCTACCTGTCAGGATCGGTGATGGACAGTTGAACCAGAATTTTCTGATAATAAATGGCTTAAACGTGGAAACGCTGGTGGGAGCACAATTCACACAAAAGTACAAAAGAAAAGTGGAGTCTGGACGTGATGAAGCGGTTATTGTGGTGCAGGGAAGAACAGTAGCTACTCCTTTTATTGGTAAAATGCAATTTGAGTCCGACGAGGAAAGTGACATGCCTATACGTTACTGCAGAAAGAAAGAGGATATTGTGGGGTATAATGAGTATGGCGAAAGGAAGAAAGTAGATTCTTATAAGGTAAAAAACATACGAATAAGAATTAACGAAAAAGTACATGGATTATAGGATTTGACAGAAACACAAAAGGGTGAGCTAAAACAAATTTTGAGCAGGCATCAGGAAGTGTTTTCTGACCAGCCTGGACTAGTTCGATGTTACGAATGCTTTCTGACTGTAAAACAGGATACACGTTTCTTCCGAAAGCCATTCGTTGTTGCGTAAGTACATAGAGAAGCTGTGAGATATATGATTCAGAAAATGCTTAAGGGGAATTAGTGTGTATAGCAACTCATTGGTTGTGGTGCCTAAAAAGGATGGTTCAATTAGGTTCGTTCTGGACGCTAGAGCTTTGAACAAAATAATATTCCAAGAGAATGAGAGGCCTGAAATTATAGAAGAATTATTGCAAAAATTTAAAGGTGCAAAATTTTTCACATCGATGGATGTAACTTGTGGTTACTGGAACCTATCATTAGTGAAAGAATCTGGGAAATACACAGCTTTCCTGTTCGAGGGAAGGTGCTATTCGTGCAAGGTTGTGCCCTTTGGGTTAAACATTAGCGTTCGTGCATTTGTTAGGGCAATGTCCCAAGTGCTAGGTGACCAGTTATTAGGGAGAATTACAGTTTATGTGGACGATGTGTTGATTTCAACTCCCACTTGGGAAGAACACTGCATGTTGTTTGATAAGGCTTCAGAAGCAATAGAAATGGGTGGAATGAAACTCAAATGAGACAAAACGGAGTTTATGAGGAAACAAATAAAATTCCTGGGACATAGTGCTAGCGGAAAAGGAATTATGCCCGATCCTGAAAAAATTAAAGCTATTAGTGATTACTATCCGAAAGGAATTAAAAGGTAAGTTTGGACTTTTTGGTTTCAATCGAAAATTTGTGCCTGGACAATTATTTAATGCACCTTGTCTGAGAGAGCTATTAAAGAAACATGTACCGGTTAGATGGACAAATGAGTGTCAGAGGGCCTTTGAAGAACTTAAAGAGGCGCTGCTAAGTAGTCAGATCTTAAACCATGCTGACTTTGTCAAGCCTTTCTGTCTTGGATCAGATGCATGTGGTTATGGTCTGGGGGCAGAACTGTTCGAAACTGAAACACAACGAGAAAACCAAGTTGACAAAACGACCGCGTTTGCTAGTCGATCGTGGCAACAGACTGAAGAAGAACTATTGCATTTTGGAGCTGGAAGCTCTAGCAATTATATTTGGGTTACAGAAATTTGAACATTATGTATTAGACCACAAAACAATAGTTTACAGTGACCATCGGTCCTTAACATATTTGCAGACATGCGAACTAAAAAACGACAGACTGAGGAGGTGGTCAATGCATCTCCAGCAATTTGATATAAAGTACATAAAGGGCTCAGAGAACATTGTAGCCGATGTATTGTCTAGAAATGTGAAAGAAAACGGGCAGGAAGTAGATCCTTTAGGACAACGGGAATTGAGTGAAGTTTTGCTTTCAACAATACAATTACAGGAAGAAGGACCGCTTAAACGCATTTGTAAGAACCTCAGGAGGGAACAAAACCAAGATGACAATATTAAACTGGCAAAAAGAGGGCTAGGTCATCCAGATTTTCCGAAAATAGCGGAATATTACAAAATACACCACGAGGTATTATTTAGGCGAAGATAGAACGATGAGGAAATATGGCGCATCTGTTTATGTGCGTGGGAAGTACGGGCATTATGGAGACAGAAAATGTATTGCGAAATTGAATGAGGTAGTAATTTTCGAGAACATGTGGCGCAGGGTACAGGAAAGACTAGAATCTTGTGACATATGTAAGAACGTGCGAGCAAATAATAGGATCGAACATGGACAAATCTATTCTGTATATCCTCAAAATAGGCTATATCTCGTAGCTGTGGACCTTTCTGCCCCTTTACCTGTTTCAAAGGGGGGTTGTGACTATGTCTTTGTACTAGTAGATGGATTTACGAAGTATGTTAGATTTTATCCTACAAAAAACGCAAACTGCGAAGTAATTGTTAGTAAACTAGAGAAAGATTATTTTGTAAACATTGGGGTGCCGAAAGCCAGGTTATCAGCTAATGGATCCCACTTTTTGTCCAAGAGGTTTGAGGAATGTTTAAACAAAATTTTGAGTACACTAAAATTCTGGAAGGTTCCTCGCAACGTTTCCCCTTTAGATTTGAGAACAAAAATACGATTTATGATACTCTTATATGTGTAAAGTTAGGGTGCAGAAATTGAGAATGGTGAGTTAGACGCACTGTATTTTGCAGGTACGAAATTTTGAAAAACCTCATACGAGACTATAAGAAACCAGGTCTAGGACAGACGACTTGACGCTGTATCACAGTGAAGTGCCTTTTAAGCAACCAACGTGTAAGTGTGAGGAAAAAAATTATTCTACCCCAGTGCTGCTACAGAAAGTAAGTGTTTTCTTGCTAAAGTATATAAAAAAGACGCTTCCCAAAGCGAGAATATAATAATATAACGAAAGAAACATTTTATCTGCAGAGATGATTAAAGCTAGTGCTATCCTGCTAGAAAATTTTATGGAATTACGCTAAACAAGTAGAATCTTCTGTATAATAATATATTAGGTTCCATGAACGCTAATACAGCGACTGTAAAGAGAATTAAGTGGTTTTTTTCATTTCAAAACGATATAGAAATTTGTAAGGTAATTGTTTAAAGTAAAATTTAATTTCATGGAAAACGTGAATATCTACTAATGTAAATGGTTTAATAAGTATTATCTTTTTTTGGAAAACGTTAAAGTGCTGAATTTTGTACGAAAAATATTTTTTCTCAAGAAAAAGGGAAATTTTGTAAATCAGATTTACTATCTCTTATGAATTCCAAACCTTTGAAATCTGATGTAACATCGTAAAAAACTGTAATGTAGTTTTGATATTTTGTTTATTTGAAAAAAAAAATGTAAGGAGGAACGATTTTCATTAAAAATCCCATAGTTAAATTTGTCGGTTTATTTAAAGAATGCAGTAATAACATTGCCGTTAAATGAACCTTAAATTCACTGAAAAGTAATTTTAGGTTCTTAGGGGGCGCGTAACGCAACAAGTTATTACGAGATGACATTCGTTGCAGTAAGGCACGCAGCCGTCTAGTACAGTCGCTGCAGGATGGCTGCGTTTTTCTTCGCTCTGTTTGCAGCACTGCTGACGCTGGCTGCCATGAGAACTGCATAGTGTAACATTCAGTCGATACAAAGATTCATACCCTCTACGAATCTAAATAATCCATATTTGTTATTATCCGAGTTTGGTTGAAATTTGATACACAGCCTTTTGTTATTAATGGGATGATGTTTTTAAAATTTTCGAGTTTTATTTGTTATAGTTCCGGAGATAAAAATAATTACCTAAATGTCTTAAACCTACGCTTGTTTTTCAAAATTAAGTTAGGAACAATAACAGATTGATTTTCATTACCATTTGAAGCCATTACAAAGTTCTCAGTACATAAAAATCAGTTAATTAGAATTTTCTTTTTTAAACTTTTGTCACTTTGCATTACATAATACAATAATCGGTCATAATTGTAATTTGATTATAATTTGTTGTGTGAGTGCGTGAGAATGATTGAGAGAATGTATGTGGGGCATACGTTAAAATTTAATATTTCATTTCTCATAAATCCTTGTACAAACGAACAGAGGGAAAGTATGTTGCAACCACGATTCAGGTGACGTATGACTGTGTGAAAATGCTTTTGTATAAAAGCAGCCAGAACGGACGTTAGTGGTGGAATAGGTTTATTTACCAATTTGAAGAATATTTAGTACTTTGCTTATTTTGATTAAACATAATACAAGAAATTGAAGTTTTTCTGAAATAAATTTCTATCAAATTAGTGATTGGATAGGGCAAGATGAGCCACGTCATTAATCACGAAGAACATTCTGATTGGTCGTTTACATCAACAGCCAATCAGAATTAAGCTGTTCCTCGGAGAATAGAGGAGTGGTCAGAGAGGAGAGTAACTCGGGAGAATCGCTTGTTAGCCGTCCAACGGATAACACGATGTTAGATCGCACCTTAAAAATACTCTGTAATATTAGAAAATAGTGAGCTAATTTCGGTTCGAACATATCGTGACTGAAGCGACTGGAGACACAAACATTTTAATGAAAGTTTGGTGTTTCTAAGTTAAATAGTTTGAGAGACATGAGCATGTGAACTTTCTGGTCGTAGTAACAACTCCAGTGGCGTGTTTCGTGCTCTGTATGGAATATTTTGGCGAGAAGACCACTGAAACGACCGAATGCTTAACTCGCGAATAGTTGTGAATCTGCTTTTCTAGTGGATATTTGTTATACGGACAGTGACATTTCAATGATAACGTTTCACCATATTAAATACAGGCTTGATAGCCATTTCATGTGTTTCAGTATAAATAAAAACAGAGTTAATCTAATTTTAAACGCTTTTCTACAAGTAGACTGAATATGGCGAACACCCGATTTTTTAGTCATGAACTTTCAGTTACTGAGTTTCCACTTGAGTTACGCGACCTCTATGTGGTAGGTATTAGGTAGTGGTTTCATCAACGCTGCTTTACACTGCCTAGCACGTATCTGCTACCACAGAGAGAAGGGACAACGGCAAGATTCTTATCTAGGTAGGTTGACTGAACGATAGCATTGAGAGGCACCCGCATGCCTTGCTCATACTGTGGCATCAAGCAGTCAGGCCTGCAAGATGAGTGGTCTGCCAAGCGAGTGGATTCATTGTTTTTTATTTATCAAGTAACATGAACTCTAGTACTCACAATTAAGTTAAAAGTTATTCTCCTGCTTGGATATTACGCAACGGAAACACACATCTGACTATTAGTAATTTATAAAACTCTGACTGTTCACTATGCACTGGCAATACCACATTTTCGTTCTTATTCAACGGCTTTGATCAACACGTGGCCATCGCACTGCACACATTATAAGTTCTGGGTATCATGGCAACACACTATTCGAAGGAAAAGGCCACCAATCTTTTTCTTTGCACTATCTTATTTATTCCGATAAATTCTATAACCTAAACACACAAATTCTATAACCTACAACAATAACACATGAGAAATTCCGCCCAGTGGGTATGGCTTTACATGGGTGATTCTCTATCTTATGGTTTCGTAATTATTTAATGCTACAGTGCACTTTCTGGATAGGATGGTGGATCTTTTGCTACATCTCACACTTCGACTCTCACAACCATCATCACGAAACTTTCCTCCAGACCGAGTGGTACAAAAGGAACATGCATAACCCACTACCTCTGAAACTACCTTGTTACTCTCCCATGCAAACCACACATACTTAAATTACATGACATACACCACACTGCAACATGGAATACAACATAGGCATTGTCACAACATTATAATCCCATCACTTTCAGCTTTCCCACTTCAATTAGTATTTATCCCAGTTCCACACGACACTGCCCCACTTCGTAACTTTTCTTTCCTACTACGAACTCTGGACGATATATGCACGTCTTCCTGCGCAATGCAAGCCAAGTGGCGTTGCTGGATAGACGGCTGACTCACCTTGCTTCTCTCTCAGAGTATTATAGTTTGAATCAAGTGTCACACGGAAACATAACACGCAAAGAACATATTCATCACACACGCGAGTCCTCAACTGATACCATGGACGAGTACTTCTCTTTATCCTTTCTCTCATATACAGATTGAGACTCACACAGTACTCACGACGTGGAAGTACTCGTCTCTAATTTCAAGTCCTGCACATGCCATTTCATAAATATTTCCAAGTTATAGTACACACGCTAGTAATTCAGCTTAACTTAAGCACTCGGAAGTATTTCAACTTATTGCTACACGTGGTTTCATTGTGACCGTTGGTCACTTCCGAAGATTACTACGACCCCATTAATATTACCTGCCTGACATTTAATTCTCCCCACAAAAGTTCCTGAAATAGAGAAATTATTATTCTAAGCTACTCTTAAGCATTTCACATGCATACCATGTCTCCACTCTTTTGTCCTTACGGAGTACGCCTAAGACAGGTCTTACCAACACTAGATCCAGCGGCAGAGTGCTGAAACATGGCCGTTCTTCAGGTCATCTCGCACCTCTGTCGAGGCTGGGGAAGACCATGCTACCGTATTGGTCAGCCACGCTTCAGGCACTCAAAGCTCCGGTAAGTTTAATCTCTTTGGCTCCACCAAAGGTGGCCAAAGGATCGTCTCAAAGATGATCATATATTCACATTCACTATCTGCGGTTAGCAGACGACCATACATTCCTTCATTTCACAGATCTCACCAAACTGGATGTAGGGATTTATTTTGTGGGAGTGCACATGTGATCAATTAAATAAGTAAGTTGTCATTCTTTCCCACACTGGTATCCGGCTTCGCTGTATTAATTGAAATTGAGTTATTTTTACAAAAAATATGTTGTTCTGACAAGAATAATGAAGTATGTTGTACCTATTTTCAATGTCGGGCGGTACTGTACCCTTTCAGCATTAACAACAACACAAACGATCGACCCCGCCCCGCCGCACGGTGTAGGATCTTGTGCACGAACTGATCTCTCAATTATGTATTATAAATGTTCGATGGGATTCATGTTGGGCTATCTGAGTGGTCAAATCATCGGCACGAACTGTCTAGAATATTCTGCAGACCAACCAATAAAATATCCATCTTTGATTTGGAACATTAAGTCCATGATGGCTGCAAATGGTCTCCAAGTAGCCGAATATAACCGTTTCCAGTCAATGATTGGTTCAGCTGGACCAGAGGACTCTGTCCATTCCACGCAAACACAACCCAGACTATTACAGAGCCACCAGCAGTTTGCATAATGCCTTCGTGGCATTTGCGCCACACTCTAACACTACCATCAGCTCTTGTCAACTGAAATCTGGACTCATTTGATCAGGCCACAGTTTTCCAGTCGTCTAGGGTCCAACCAATACGGTCACAAGCCCAGCAGAGGCGCTGCAAGCGATGTAGTGCTTTTAGCAAAGGCACTCGCGTCGGTCGTCTGCTGCCATATCCCGTTAACACCAGATTTCGCGGCACTGTCCTAACGGATACTTTCGTCGTATTTCCCATATTGATTTCTGCAGTTGTATCATGCAGTGTTGCTCATCTGTTGGCACTGAAACCTCTACACAAACGCCGCTGCTCTTGGCCGTTAAGTAAAGATCGTCGGCCGCTGTGTTGTCCGTGGTGAGAGGTAACGCCTCAAAATTGGTATTGTCGAAGTGGAGTGTCACACACGTGTAGCACCACTCCGCGTTCAAAGTATGTTAATTCCTGTCGTGCGGCCACAATCATGTCGGCAACCATTTCACATGAATCATCTGAGTACAAATGATAGCTCAGCCAATGCACTGTCCTTTTATACCTAGTGTACGCGATACAACGGCCATCTGTATATTTGTATATCTCTATCCCGTGAAATTTGTCACCTCAGTGTATGACGACAAGCAAGTGTCTACGAAGAACATGAATGTCAAAAATGTTGCCATATAGCCGTATAAAGATGCGGTAGTTTGGGAAAGGAAGCTTAAATTACTGTTGTGTTAAACCGAAAAAGTAGTTTCATGAATTATAGGGCACTAAAATTGATAGATAAATGGGGTTTTGTTAATTATAGCGTTACAAACTCATTTTACAAAATAATAGAGAAACAAATGTAAATAAAAAGCGTGTGAAGTTCTTACATGATATCATGAATTATAGGGCACTAAAATTGATAGATAAATGGGGTTTTGTTAATTATAGCGTTACAAACTCATTTTACAAAATAATAGAGAAACAAATGTAAATAAAAAGCGTGTGAAGCTCTTACATGACATCTGGACAGTGATACTGATAGTACCTTAAATTTAATACATATTTAGTGCTATGAATAATATTGACTGTGGTAGATACATACAGTATTATAAGATTTATTACTTGATATGCAGATAAGTGTAGAGATTATTTATACTGGAATTTGGTAAGTATTTGCTGCAAGTTTTTCAGGAAATTAGTGTCAACCAAATAAGTATACTCATAAAGGATGTTATCAGGGGAGCGCGCGGGCGTGCGCGCGCTTGTGTGTGTGTGTGTGTGTGTGTGTGTGTGTGTGTGTGTGTGAGTGAGTGTGTGTGTTTGTGTGGGTGTGAATTTCTGTTTGTTACAACAGATTCACAGTTGCTCATTTTCTTACTAAATGTAATACTTTCATGTTGCTCTCAATGTTACTAAACTGAATGGTTTTCGTCAGCAATGTGGGCTGCAAATTGTACAAGTTTCTAAGCCTTATATCATCAAGGGGTTCTTTGTTCCTAATCTCAATACTTCTGTCTGACCATTGTAGAATTTTGTGAACAAATCCCATTGGAGCTTGGTTTTACTGTAGGGTACCTCGGAAAGACTTATTTCATGCATTACCTTTTGCTACCATTTACTATTGGGAGAGAAGCTGATTTTAATATTCTTCTTTTTAAATACGGTTACTGTTTTGTATGCTAATACGGCTATGCATGGGATAACAGTATACATATGTTTCGCTTCTGTGGGAGGCTGATTTGTGTTGGAGTGAATGTTGTGTTAATTGCTGTTCTGTGAATCTGTGATTTTGGTTTTATTTTGTTGTGGAGTTTGTTTATTATTATAGGATTATAGCTATTATTATGAGCAACTGTTTTGATTACAGTGGTTCCATTTTGATTATCTGTGTGACTCATGTAATTTTGAATTCATTGTACCATGGCTTTGTTGGATGGGATGACGTGATGAGTTTTCAATACTGACATTTGTGGCGGTGGGTTTTCTACAGATACTAAATTGATGTTAATCGTTACTATTACAAATTTTATTGAGAAAATTTGTGCTCTTACTCTTTTGATGCTTAACAGTGAATTTAATAATTTTATGCATTTTTCTGGACTCTGCTGCCGATGCATCAGTTTCGTTGTTTGTACTATCAAGGAGAAGGAGTGCATCACCAACATATATTTTGTAATATATTATTCTGTTAGTGATTTGTTTCTTACTGGAGAAGAATCTTTGTTCTATATGGTTGATGTAAATGTCAGTTACTATCCCAGCCAAGCCACTTCCCATTGCCAAGGCATCATGTTGTTGGTAAAACTTTTTCTTGAAGTTAAGACAATTGTGCACCAATTGTGAGTTCATAAGTGTTTCCAATACTAATTGTTTTTCCATGGCCTTAAGGGGATGAATCTACTGCAATGCAGTGGGGTTGGGTGGGTGTCAGGAGGTAATTTGGGCCTGCCACCAATGCAGTTTTAATTTCTGCCCTCACACTGCACACACAGCAGTAACAGATGGCCACAGAGGTCCAGGGCTGGCGCTACGCTCGGTGCCACTTGATGCATGCACTGGTGTGTGTGCAACACTAATACACAAAAAATTGTTAAAAAAGTACTGTCAGTGTAATTTGATAAAAAAGATCCTGTACCTCCACAGTGTAAGAGTTACATAGCAAGAGTGTAATCTGTGTAAAAAAGATGGCTACACAAATGTCTTTAAAGTTGTGGTGTGTTAAATTGCACCATACTGTTCCTAAACATGTTAAAATAATAAAACACGCAATATGCAGCTGTCAAATTAGATACCTTAACTTGATATCTTACCCAAATTTTTTAAAATTTACTTTCATTTTACAGCAGGTGGGCTCATACAATACTTGACATATCTGATATCATGGTAACTCTTTTGTTCTGTCATACTGGACGCCACCTTGGATTACAAATTGTACTAATGTGTTATACGTATAAATTAGAGTGTATATGTGTTTCTGGGAGCTCATCCCAAACTCCTTGATAGATTTATAGCAAATTTGGCACAGAAGCAGCAGGACATGTGCGTATCAGCACCATGGTGTTTACACCCTCCTAGCTCCAATAGGAGCGGAAATATAGGCAAAAAGTGTTTATCTCCAGCCCCTGGCGATTTGGCTGTCCTGCATGACAGGCACATTTTGTGTAGACTTTATCAGCCTGCCAAATCAACCTTTTCTGCAAGGCAGCCTACGTGCAAAGGGCAAGAAACGGTTTTTCGGGTCTCCACATGTCTGCATGACATTCGTGTTGTATGGGAGCAGTATCAATTTGCTATATCAACCTGCTTTTCATGGCGGACTATACAGCAGGGGCAAATAAATGATTTTAAAGCCCCTGATGTGCCGCCCACTCTAAGCGACAGGCATCTTGTGGGAGTGGTATCAGCCTGCTATATTGAACACTATTGCAGGGGCTACAGGTGCCGATGAAGATAGCTGGGGCAGGGTGAAATGAATAGATATGGGGATGGGTAGAGCGAGGGGAGGAGGAAACAGAGAGGGGAGGAGGAGGATGCAAGAGACAGGTGGAACATACAGGCAGGCGGGGGGTAGGTGGGAAAGGAAGTGTGGGAGGCAGAGATGGAAAGAGAAAGGGGGAGGAGAGATGGTAAGAGGGAGGTGGGTGAAAGATATGGTGAAAGATATGGTGAGAAAGAAGGGCTTGAGGAAATGCACGAAGAAAGGGGGAGGATTAGATGAAGAGAGAGACAGAGTGGGGAGGAGGATGTTAACATGTAGAGGAGGGAGGAGTCGTGGACAGTAGGTGTGGACACAGAGAGGAAGAGGATGAGGAGGAGGAGGAGGAGGAGGAGGAGATGTGCTCAACATATGTGTAAAAGGCATACATGGGTGAAACTACAGGGTAAAGCCTAGCTGGATAATAAATATCAGTAATAAGGATAACAAATTGGGTAGTAAGATAGAACATTAAGGAAAAGGGTTAGGATCCCTGGTTAATAAATTATAACGATCAGGATAAGGGTAGTCCTAATATGACGATAAATTACACCAATGAAGATAATTGACACGGGAGTAAATTATGTGAAAATGCGCGAGTAATCTGACAACCATACACGCTGACCTCATCTGCGTCAACCAATAGGATAACAATCCAAACTGTATGACTGGAAAGAATGTGATAGCTGGAACTTCTGACAAAAGGCATTTCGTCAGCAGAGAGATTTCTCAAGTCGGCTTTGTAGATTTTTCGTCGATAGTTTCAGACATTAAGAGAGATCCTCAACTAAAAATTACCAAATTATGCAGATAAAATCTATATATGATTACTTACAGGCATTTCCCTAAAGGAAACTCATAATGTGGCACAATTTCAGCATCTTTATTATCCATTAAGGACAAAAGAGTACACAATCACATCAAGTGGTTTCAATACTACTGCGTCATTCTCACCGTTATGCACAGCAATTTAAACAAAATCAGTATTTTCTCTGTTTAATGGAATCCTTCAAGAGATGTTACAGAGAATTTTAAAGGTCTTAGTTTTGGCGTACTGTATAAGTGATGTCATGTCTCCATTGCTATAATGGATAAAAAAGAATGACTAGTTCACTACTTTTTACTACTGATGATTCTTCTATGTGACTAATAGATCGGTTCTAGCGCTATAAGGTGCAGTTTTGCCAGTAGCAGTCAGAATGTAACTTAAAACTATATAAAAACTAAGTATTTACAAAAATATTTATGAAAGCACGGAAGTGATACAAAATTTTATTGCATTATGTGATATGCAACCTTATTCCTCGGAACGCAAATGTTTCATTTACAGGGAGTACACATGCAGGAAAGCATGAACCCAGAGGATTTAAAATATATGATTTACTAATCTGGTAATTTGTGATGTATCTTGACAATTTTTATTTGCCCAGTTGGTATTACTACGTTTTTCATCAACACAAAGAAGTTGCAGAGAGTGATGCACAACGCTGTTTGAGCAGACAGTATATTTGTGAATGTACTAACAAAATCCATACTTTACGAGGAGAACGTGGGAAGTAGCGTAAATCGCTTTCCCAGAAATTTTGCTTAGAGGAAAAGCGTTAAAAATAAGGGAACACTTGTCTCGGCTTATCCGTAGATACTCAGCCGTTTCTGAGAATCGACAGTCAAAGCTTAAGAGGTACTTCACATGCTTTTTAGCGAGTGAATAGTCCAACTGAAGCGGTGGCACAGTGCATAGCGTTGCAGCTTCACTCTTTTGTGCCACGTGTATGAAGCCCGATTATTATTTTTATTTCTGTTTTTTATTTATCTACCCAGGTCCATAGAAGATTACTACACCAATGCTTTCTGATGTATATTGAAATAACATTGTCCTTAACCATGTATCTGGGGAACAAATTTAAAAAATGAAAAAAATCATGTGAAATTGACTTTGGTGAAATTACCGTAGTATATCTTGATTCATAATCAATTTTACGCGCCGGTTTGCCCGTTATGCGTAGTTTGCACCGAAATTGTAGCCAACGCGCGAAATCTTCAGCAGTGTTTCCCGTGTGAAATTCATATGAAGAAGTGTCACTGCGGCAAACCTGCCTTCCCGCGATGCTCGTGCTGTTCGTAATTTCTGTGTTTTGCATGTTTCTACGATCGGTATAGTCCAACAGAATCCACCACAGTTTACGGGAGAATAAACATAAGAAGAAAATGTAAGAATTAACATAATTGATATAATAATGTAGTATCAGATTATGAGAGTTTAAAAATGTTATAACGCTGAAAAAACTATACACACATATATTATGCACTGAATGGGGAAAAATATTCCGAGGTCCGCATGCTGCTACACTGCAGACCCGTACAAACTGGTAACCTACCTAATATCGTCTAGGGCCCCCGCGAGCACGAAGAAGTGCCGCATCACGACGTGGCATAGACTTAACTAATGTCTGAAGTATTGCTGGAGGGAATCCACACCATGAATCCTACAGGGCTGTCCATAAATCCGTAAGAGTACGAGGGAGTGGAGGTTCCTTCTAAACAGCACGTGCCGAGGCATTCCAGACATCCTCAATAATGCTGATGTCTGGGGAGTTTGGTGGGCAGCGGAAGTGTTTAAACTCAGAAGAGTGTTCCTGGAGCCACTCTGTAGCAATTCCGGACATATGGAGTGTCGCATTGTCCGGCTGGAATTGCCCTTGTCCGTCGGAATGCACAATGGATATAAATGGATCCAGGTGATCACACAAGATTCTTATGTACGTGTCACCTGTCGCAGTGGTATCTAAACGTATCAGGGGTCCCATATCACTCCAACTGCACAATCTCCACACCATTACAGAGCCTCTACCAGTTCGAACAGTCCCCTGCTGATAAGCAGGGTCCTTCGATTCATGAGGTTGTCTCCATACCCGCACACGTCCATCCGCTCGATACAATTAGAAACGAGACTCGCATTAGCAGGAAACATATTTTCAGTCATCAACAGTCGAATGTCGATGTTGACGGGCCCAGGCGAAGCTTAAAGCTTTGCTTAATGCAGTCACCAAGGGTACACAATGATGTTTCGATGAATGATTCGCACGCTGACACTCGTTGATGGCCCGGCATTGAAATCTGCAGCAATTTGTGGAAGGGTTGCACTTCAGTGACGTTGAACGATTCTTTTCAGTCGTCGTTGGTCCCGTTCTTGAAGGATCTTTTTCCGGCCGAAGCGATGTCGGGGATTTCATGTTTTTCCAGATTCCTGATATTCGCGGTACACTCGTGAAATGGTCGTACAGGGTTATCCCCACTTCATCGCTTCCTCGGAGATGCTGTGTCCCACCGCTCGTGCGCCGACTATAACACCAGGTTCAGATTCACTTAAATCTTGATAACCTGCCATTGTAGCAGCAGTAAACATCTAACAACTGCACCAGTCATTTGCTGTCTTATACAGGCGTTGCCGACCGCAGCGCCGTATTTTGCCTGTTTACATATCTCTGTATTGAATACGCATGTTTCTACCAGTTACCTTAGTACTTCAATGTGTAATAAGTGTACGACAATTATTGTGAAACCCAGTTGTAATTTTCAATTGATATAAAGCCTTTCTATCCTCTAACTTAATAAGAAACTTTCGTGTAGTAATCTTCTACGGGAATGGGTAGATAAGTGAAAAAATATAAATTAGTAAGAAAATAATCGGGTTTCGAGTACGAGAAGCAAAGCTGAGAGGCCGTAACGCTAGCCACTATGTCACAATTTCGGCTAAAATTATCGCAAGCTTAAAGGCATCTAAATTTCGTCGAAGACTTTCAACGTCGTTTTCTCAGAAACTGTCGAGTATCTACGGAAATGCTGAGACACGTGCTCGCTTATTTTAACTTCTCTTACGCTGAGTGAACTTTCTGGGAAATCGGGTAGTGGCACTTGCGGTGTTCTTCTCGTTAACGGGAAGCAAATACGATCCACAGAACATGCTAATGACTAATTAACGCCGTTAAACGAAAGCGTATGTAATATGTACACATATGCTCATAGGTCCATACATGAAAATGAGCGTACGGTATCATTGGCCGGGAGGCCCCTATTCGGGGAAGTTCGGACGCCAAATGGAAGCCTTATTTCATTTGACGCCACATTGGGCGACTTGTGCGCCGGTGATGAGGATGAAATGATAATGAGGGCAACACAACACCCAGCACCCAGCCCCCGATCGGAGAAAATCTCCAACCCGGCCGGGAATCGAACCCGGGTCCACTTGCACTGGAGGCGAACACGTTACCACCCACCTAAGCAGGCGGACAGGTCCGTACATAGGGAGTCTTCAACAAGAGTGAGTAAATTTGAAACTTTTACATTATCTAGAAAACTACGTCTGTAGATTGTGCGAAGAAAACGAGTTTGTGCAGTGAATACAATCCAAAAAGCTTTTTCCCTAGGTTGCTACTCGTAAAAAGAGGCCGTGAGGCTCGAGGCGTGTTCCTACGGCAGTTACTTACGGAAGGTAAACAAGCGGTCGCCTTCTCTCTTAGCCCTGAGGCAACATTGTTCACTTGCCCTTTCTCTTGGCGGGATGAATTGGAGGGAACTATCCGTTGTTTTAACTCAGCGCCGTCTTACTAAAGATTATTTGGCGTGCGTAGTCACCTGTCTCGCTTACTCCCTCAATACGAAGTGTGTGTTTTGACGTTACGGGTGCTCAATGGTAAGGTTATCAGCGCCCTGGAACATTTTAAAATGATCAAACATGGATAAAATCGCTAAAATTTTTGTACGCAGTGAAGATGGTTCAAATGGCTCTGAGCACTATGGGACTTAACTTCTGAGGTCATTAGTCCCCTAGAACTTAGAACTACATAAACCTAACTAACCTAAGGACATCACACACATCCATGCCCGAGGCAGGATTCGAACCTGCGACCGTAGCAGTCTCGCGGTTCCAGACTGAAGCGCCTAGAACCGCCCGGCCACTGCGGCCGGCGCAGTGAAGATGAATTCTACACGACACTAGTTCGCTCACTCCCGCCTCACTCACATTCACTCACACAATCACTGAAGCTCGCACGCCTTAAGACAACGGAGAAAAGGTGAAAGGTACTATACCAGAGGTTAAAACACAAATAAAATGACAGAAGAACTAAAATAGTCGCAAAAGAAAATGAGACCGGCTGGCTACTTCAGTAACCATGTGTGAGCCAATCGCCCTGGCAATACATTACGACCATCTCCCTAAAATCTTGGGAAAAATGTTGGACAGTCCACTAACGCTTAAAACTCTAACCAAATTGGTTGGAAAATCAATGAAGGGAGAGGACAGGTCTGTGGGCAAATCTGCCGCTACTATCTGGTCTGAGAATGGAACACCGTATAATAAAATGTGGCGACCAGTGATATGTACGCCACAAACACCACACAATGGAGGGTCCTCTCGGCGGAGCCAGAAGCCATTCGTCATTGAGCTGTGGCTTATGCGAAGACTTACAAGGAGGACCACTTCCCGTCGACGTGGCGGGAAGGAAGTATGTGACGGCCGCGTTCCGGGCCTTACTAGTCGGAGATTATCGTCTGTCACTTCCAGCCACTCATCCTCCCATCGACGCAAGACTGTATGTCAACAGCGGGGCGACAGCATGCAGGGGGAGGGCACATCACACTAACTGAGGATCTCGACACGCCTCTTTGGCTTCTACGTCTGTCGTTTTGTTCCTCGCAATATCCATATGCCCTGGTACCCAACACAAAGACATTTCCTTTCGGAGTTGTTGTGGTTGGAGGAGTAGTCCTGAAGATTCTGGACTACTTTATCTGCTGGGTACAAGTGTTTTAGAGAGTAAGGGGCATTCAGACATTCGGAACACACAAGAAATTTAGTGCTCAAACCACGTCTCATCTGCTTCAGTGCTCTCAAAATCATATGTAATTCTGCTTCGAAGACAACAAAGTCTTGAGGAGTCAGACCTTGAGGTCATAATCAGAGAAAACAACAGAGCAACCAACGGAGTCCCCTCGTTTCGACCCACCCGGAAAGGCAGCTGTGAAGTTGTGGAGTTCAGTTAAAATCTTCTTACATAATATATCAAAAACATATGCTGGAATGCAACCTCTCCTGAACTTCACTAAATCTAAATTTACTATGGGCCCTGCAGCAATCAGGGTGACAGACTATTAAAACCCTGTACTGGGAACGATGACCTCAGCAGTTTGGTCCCATAAGATCTTATCACAAATTTCCAAATTTTTCCCTGGACTTGAGGTTGTACTTGCTCCACTCTTATTGACTTCAACACATGCTTCACACGGATCCCAAACGGCGTTGTTGACTAACACTGTACCAAACTGTGGTTTCTTTAAGCAAATGAATTGCGAGCCCGTATAGACTCTCACGAGGTGAAAGAACAAACTGGCTTTAGAAGTGGGTATACTACATTGTACCATCTGCAGATTGTCAACGACATTATAGAAGGATGTGCGTGTGTGAATTCCTAAGGGACCAAACTGCTGAGGTCATCGGTCCCTAGACTTACGCACTACTTAAACTAGCTTAAAATAACTTATGCTAAGAACAACACACACACTCATGCCTGAGGGAGGACTCGAACCTCCGGCGGAAGGGGCCTCGCAATCCGTGACATATAGAAGGCTGCAACGAATGTTAGCTACCAGATTTTATGGAAGTGCTTGACTTTCACAATAAAATCTATGGCGGTAATACTTCACAATCAAATGATAGAACCTCCCTACATCAGATCATTGAAGAATATATGCAACAAGGCTACAGCATCCATTCGATTATATCAAGATGGAACTGTTTAGAATTGAGAAAAGTGTGTCATACGATCTTCATTTCACCAAAACTATTTTCTGCAGCCTTGTAAGAGGTCTTAAAGTCACTAAGCTGGGATGCAGAAGGAATATTCATTAACACTTCATATCTGGACCATTTTCGGTTAGCAGATGACACTGACATGAACTATAAATCACATCCTACACGGTCTGAAAGTATAGTAAATAGCATCTTACAGGTCAGATTTGTACAAGGACCATTTGGTTTTTGTCTGGGACGCTTTTGCCTAATGACCTGAACAAATTGAGGTCATATTGTGATTGGGATGAACTGTAACTGTTTCATCTCAGCAGCAGGGAACCTCGGAAAACTGCATCAGCATCAACTTACCTTGTTTGCTAAAAATCTTTTATAAAACAGTAAAAGTAGTGAAGCAAAGGGAGTTTGGTGGCACTTTTGATATCAAATTGATAGGAAATGGATATCAAATTTATAAGCTGATTAATTAAATTGATGCCATAATCCCTTCACCTATTGTTATGCTGCCTGATTTATGACTCCCTAGAGATAATCTGTCCTTCTGAGAAACCCCCTAGCCCTCCCCCCTCCTCCTTCCCTCTGGGAAATCCCAAGCCATTCTCTCCCCACCCTCTACTGGCGGGAAATTAAAAAATCTGTGGGAAATTCAGGACCAGGATCAAGCCCAGAGGTGGATCGACCACGTGTTACATCCAGGATAAGGTTCGAAGGTGGATCCACCACAAGTTATTGTCGATATGGGGCTTAGAGATGGATCCACTATGCACCTGGAAAGAGTTCGAAGGTGAATCCACCTATGAGACATCTGATATGGTGTCTGGAGGTTTATTCACCAGCAATAAGTCCAAGGCAGGTTTCAAAGCTAAATGCACCTTGAATATGTCTGGGGCAGTGTCTGAAGGTGGATCACCAGCAATAGGTATGGAGTAGGTTCTGGGGGCACCCACATGATACTGATAAACACACATACAGAAAAATAGCGCTCTTGCGCCAGCTGTTTGCGACTTTACTACATTTACAAGCAAATTTAGAATATGTGGCCGGGAGTGATGTCATCATCACGTGAGCAGAGGTGTCTGCGTCTTGGGTCTTTACAGTAGGCTACACATAAAAGGAGCTTTGAAAGCAGATTGCTCTGTGACATAGTGGGTACCTGATGGTGTTGGGGAAGTATATTGGCGAGTCAAACTGATTGTCTTGCGCAATACTTGTAACCTGTGCAGAATGGAGATACTCCCACAGTAATCTCCCCAATCAGCATCGTTGTGCAGTTCAGTGTGCGATGTGTGAGGGATTAGGTTAGCTCACCTTAAATATACAACATATGACGTGGGGCTAGCATTTTCAAAGGTTGGTGTTTAGCTATTAAGCAACATCCTGACAAACAAAGTGAAGCTGGTTTCCTTTATACTGTTACTGGATGTGAAATTGTGTCTTTCCATTGTGATGGAGGATTGAAACGAATAACCCATGGGAACATGTGTGGTTTACCAAGCTCTTGTTCCTGCTCGTTGCGAGGAGTAGGGATCTTGTGGATAGTATCCGTCAGAAGAGAGATGCAAGAATTACTGCAGAGGTTGCAGCTAATATTGAATCTCAATCAAATCGTCTGAAAGTGGGAACAGAACACCATGTGACTGTAATAATTTCTGACAATGTTCAACTGGGTAAAATCTGCTTCCAGGAAGAAGTGGGAATACTATTCTTTCCCTGTGGACATATTTCTGCTTGCATTAAATGTGACCTATCCTTTCCTCGTGTGCTGTTTGTCAGAGACATAAGAGCATTTTTGATGAAGACAGTGATGTAGTTTTTATACATTGTTAATACACATGGTGAAGAATGAAGCATTAGCGTTAAAATGCGGTCTTTGCTTGTTTTTTTCCTACATCAGTCCCACTTATCTCTGCTCTTAACGTGATAGCTAGGATTACACTGTGATCTTAACAGCTCCTGACCTATGCTGAAGAATCGTGATTTTTTTTAGTGTCGAAGCATACATACCACCTTACTTCGATGCAGTTAAAAATATTAGGAGAAATTGGTATGCATGCAGCGGGAATATAAAAAAATCCATTTAAAGCAGAACTGGTTGAAGTTGAAATGGAGCATCAGCCTGTAATATTGCAACGGCCCTCAACATATCATTACTAGCTTATATATTCGGATAATCAGAATGATTACATGCGACTACATAACGTTTTAACCTCTGTTTTACAATACGGAAATGGACTGGGCGGGTATGACCCTCTCTAAATGCTGGCGATATGGAAGTACATTTCAAAAATCAGTATGGTATGTATATAGTGAGGAAGACTGAGTTTTAATGCAACATCTGTTAACTATGTGAAGGAGTACCCTATACGGCATCACTGTTGTTAAATCGAGACAGTCGTTTGAGACATAAGTTACATGCATCTAATTCCAATACACTGTAAGATTACTGATTATTTTTTCTTTGTATGCAAATTACATTTCTAAATTATAATGGAGTGCATATGCATGTATATGACAAGGAATACTGTAGTTATAATGGAACATTTGTTAATAGTGGGAGAGTGTACCTCACATAGCATCACTAAATTTGAATAGACCTGACAGATGTTTGGAGATTAAGTTACATGCATCTCATTCCATCGCACAGCTGCATTACTAAGTAATTTTTCTTCCTAAGCAAATTACATTTAGAAATCAGGAGGGGATCTATGTGTATGTGTATGACACTGAAGGTTGTAGTTTTACTAGGAGATCTGTTAAAGGTGAGAGGGAGCACAACACGCATAATCACTTTACTTAAACAACCCTCATAAACGTTTGGTAACTATGTTACACACACCTGATTCGATTGCTTCGCTGGATAGGCTGTATTTTGATCGTAAGCAGAGTACATTTCGAAATAAGGATTGAGTCTATATGCACATATATGGCATGGAAGACTCTCGTTTTAATGGAACATTTGATAATGGTTGGATGGAGTATCACATAAAGCATTAGTAGAACTGACTGCCGCTTGGAAACTATGCGATGGTATTACAAAGAAATTGTTCTTTTGTACGCTGAGAACTCCACATCTGTTTCATGCAAAACCTGTTGGAGTAGTTGTACCATCATGAATGAACTGTTGTTGATCTGAGAATGATTGAGTGACCAAAATCATAAACAGCTCATCTCTATCACAATGCTCCCACTATCTTAAGCAAAGCAGTTCCACAGACCTACTCTCGCTCCACTGTGACACATACGACTTCCTGCAAACCATGTGTGCTCACGGCAATTTTTTGCTTTAGAAATACGTTCTGTGATGACTCTCGAGCTGTTAATTTTGTAAGTCGTCGTGGTCTCCTGACCTTCATTGCATACATATTCCGCCCTCACAATCATATTCCGCACATCAAGACGCTTCATTCGAACCCAAACTCGATAAGATAAAGTCAATGTTGTATGAATTCATGTAAACGATATGCAATTAACAAGTAAGCGCACCGTGGTTGAAACACTCGAGGCTGGTGTACACACATACATTCCAGACACGACGGTCACAGAAGCTTTTAGTTCAGGAGAGAAACTGCACAACAGGACGCTGGTCCCTTCAGAGGATGACCCAGCCTATGTAGGCCGGTGACCACCTGTGTAGCAGACAACGTGGGCCCGAGTGAAAGGGGGGAACAACACCGTGTTCAGCTTAAAAGCAAATTCCGCTACGTTGTGTGGGAGCGGCCAGCCTACGCATTCTTTACACATAGCATGCAGTTTCAGAGATTTTCACAGGGAGACAGCAAACGCCAAACGTCAATGCTACAGGGTTACGGATTGGTCGCCTTAAACGAAACGTCATTCTCCCGTTTTAGTAGAGCAATGCTGATTGGCAGACGATATTTCTGATGCCTTGAGCTGAAAGAATAATGGAAGAGACCGAGAGATATACCCCTTCACGTCTGGCGTGGAGAGGTGCTGTTCCGTTGTCGCTCTTGGAGAGAGGAACAAGTGTCTCCTCAGTACTTCACTGGGAGAGCACCTATGTCGAGAGCGAATCGAAGTGCTACTCTATATTGAGTCCATGCGATTAAGCATTGTTCACTGTGTTGGCCGACACACTTATTGTGTGGTGTGAATGGACAGAGTTATAGTTAAACGCCTGTGAGTGAATTTTGAATTGCATCGCAGTGGATTGGTTATCTGACAGGTGTACCACGCCAATAGTTAGACTAGGGGCGAACAGGAATCCTTGACTTCATCAAGGCATAGGGAGAGTTTGATTGGCGAAGGTGAGTCCAGATAGAACGAGAGTTATCTTATTTGTCAGCAGCGAGCGGCGCAGACAGCAGTCATTGCAGCTTACGGTATTGTGCGCTACAGCTATTGCGAGCCCCATATTTCCTCCACAACAGTACACTTCACTGCATTTCACACACGACAGCCTCAACCGTACCTAGCAACATTCTAAAGGATAATTATTCAAGTTGAGTAGGCGCGCCTCTCAGCCATTCTGCCAAGTCAACAACCATCTTAAACTTTGTATAGATATTTCATTAGCGAATCCTATCCTTGAGAGGTAACTTCACATTCCGAAAAGAACCAGAATATAACTTGTTCAATTCATAACTAAAAGTGCCATTGTGATTTCTCAGAATTTTTGCAAAATAAATAATAACTTTCGTTAGTTTCATGTTTTTCTTACACTAACAAACACTACTCCAGTACACAAGTATTCTACTAGTTGCGTAAGAAATTTTGTGAATTTTTGTGTTATTTCCTTACAGCAGACGACTCTAGAAGATATTTATTGCTGAACGTTTTTCAGGTTTTTCTCTTTAGAACGTAAGGAGCGTCTGTCTGACTTCTGCGGTAATGTGGGGGTGGAAATTGAATCTTGCAGGAGCCACAGGGTAAAGGGTACATCTCAGATTAATCCGTTGCGCAGAATAACAGAATAACAGATCAACCCCACACCTCAGAATTTTAACAAAGAGTATTGATGCTCTAACACTGCTGCTGTCGAAGATGGGAATGTCAAGACAGCATGTTTCGTACTTAGCTGTAATTTGCCTCTCGATATATATGTCAGTTTGCTGCACATCTTCCCCCACTCTGTCACAGTATACATTCTCAGCTACCATTATAACTTCAAGTTCATTGTCAGCCGCTATCCCGACATTAAGACGCATAATCGTGTAATTGGTTAAGTGATGTGTATTGGAGAAAAGCAGCCTCGATTCGACATCTCTACGCTACACAGCCGCCGTTCACTAATCCCGTGAGCCCCCATCCGTTCGTGTTACGTGACTGATCTGCGGAGCAAGGGCATCACGTGGATGCCGCTAGGATCTTACGGGTTGACATACTCTATTCGAATACGTTACAGAAAAAAAATCTCTGGGAAAGGCAACGTGTTTCTCTCTGAAACGCAGCGGTGGATTAGGGTATGTTCGGATGTATACAGGCAATTTTTTATTCGATCATCGTGTGAGTTTGGGCTAGAGGAGTAATCGATAATACTAGTACGATGTACCCTCCACCGTTCACTGTACAACCGCTTGTAGTGTATTTGTTTTAGATGTGGGCTATTAGTAGGTGATGGATTTGTCTGCATGCAGGTGTGAATACCTGTGACGGAGTTGGTTGTTAACTTGAACGTATCTGAAGCTATTGCTAATTAGTAGGACTAGGGATCCCATATACTCTCACTGGTAACGTTACCTGCCGTAAAATGACTAAGCATTGGGAGCGAGATGAAGTAAAATGAATATGACGGGTTTGGATTCATTTACTGGAATCTTAAGGGAAACATTCCAAGCACTAAGAACTGACAAGTCAGTGAGGTGAAGCAGAAGAATATGTCAGGATCAAATTAATTTTTATGGATTTTTAAGGGGGGTTTGACCTACTCACTAAAAAGTGACGGTGTAGGAGGCGAGGGAGCGCGAATGCTGTCGGTATGTCACCTACAGGCTGTAGCACTACAATTCGGATCGAGGTGTAAGATGTACTTAGATGACTGCTGTTGTTGAGGTAAATTTTGACACTGATTTGACCTGGCTTGTACTTGTTGGTTAAGTGGCTCTTGATGTATGATAGTTGGATAAACGTATAGCACTACATATGTTAATACTACCGATGTGGATAGGCTCTGCTCTGGACGGAATATAGTGTCACTGTCGGCCCACTATCGAATAGCGCGCCGCGGTAAGAAATTAGCAATGCTGCGGTACGTCCCGAATCTCCCTCCCCCTCCTCCCCCTATTCATGACGCAGCTCTGAATTATGCGTGGAGATGTGAGGCTGTTGCACCAATGCAAATGATTCTGTAGATAGTGTATTGGAAGCTCTATGATACTGTTAGATTCGTGTTATAGAGAGAGACCTACTTGAAAAAAAGGTGAAGTATTCCTTACGAAACACTGTAGTGTAAACGAAGACTCTAACACCATTACACTGTAATTCCTAGTATAGTAATCACTGGAATACGATAAAGGGGATTAGGATATATACATGGGTCTATTTTTAAGCAGTCCCTCGATATCTATGAATTGTAGATATTATAATACGTTTCTTGTAGTGGCCATTTTCTCAGCAGGTATATATATAAATTGCTGTTGTTTCAAAGAAAATGCCTTTTTTGCATGCTGCACATCGAAATTTTTATTTTTATTTATGCATCCAGACACGTTTCGCCTTTTTTTTACAAGGCATCTTTAGTGAGTGTCCTGACATATTACATGATTTGTCCATTTTTACAATAGGTTATGATTTCACAGCTAGGTCATAGATTTACAAACAGTTTCTTAACGTTTTTTTATGAAATGGAAAGGTACTTACAGGTAACTTCTAATTCACTGCATCTAAGCGAACTGCCTTTTCTCATCTGGCAACCAGGTGGACATTTTACACTTCACTTTCAGTTCACTGTTCACGTTACACATCACTGTAATTGCCATCTTTTTAATACAGAGTTTCATTTGTTTTTCTAAATGTTACCAACATTCTCAGTTTTCTGCATTCAACTGTTTTGTGAATGTGTGTGTGTGTGTGTGTGTGTGTGTGTGTGTGTGTGTGTGTGTGTGTGTGTGTATTAGAGAGGGAGAGAGATTTCTTATTTTTTTTAATAAAATAAAAATTATTTATTTTATTTTTATTACTATTTTTATTCATTTATTTATTCTTAATACTAATAATAATAATAACAATAATAATAATAATAATAATTATATTTTCCTGTATATACTGGGTGATCAAAAAGTCAGTATATATTTGAAAACTGAATAAATCGCAGAATAATGTAGATAGAGAGGTACAAATTGACACACATGCTTGGAATGACATGAGGTTTTATTAGAACCGAAAAAATACAAAAGTTCAAAAAATGTCAGACAGATGGCGCTTCATCTGATCAGACTAGCAATAATTAGCATAACAAAATAAGACAAAGCAAAGATGATGTTTCCAGAATGAGATTTTCACTTTGCAGCGGAGTATGCGCTGTTATGAAACTTCCTGGCAGATTAAAACTGTGTGCCGGACTGAGACTCGACTCGGGACCTTTTCCTTTCGTGGGCACGTGCTCTACCAACTGAGCTACCCAAGCACGAATCACGCTCTACCCTCACATCTTTACTTCTGCCAGTACCTCGTCTCCTACCTTCCAAACTTAACAGAAGCTCTCCTGCGAAACCTTGCAGAACTAGAACTCCTGAAAGAAAGGATATTGCGGAGACATGGCTTAGCCTCAGCCTGGGGGATGTTTCCAGAATGAGATTTTCACTCTGCAGCGGAGTGTGCGCTGTTATGAAACTTCATAGCAGATTAAAACTGTGTGCCGGACCGAGACTCGAACTCGGGACCTTTGCCTTTCGAGGGCAAGTGCTCTACCAACTGAGCTACCCAAGCACGACTCACGCCCCGCCCTCTAAACTTTACTTCTGCCAGCACCTCGTCTCGTCTCCGCAATATCCTTTCTTTCAGGAGTGCTAGTTCTGCAAGTCTTGCAGGAGAGCTTCTGTAAAGTTTGGAAGGTAGGAGACGAGGTACTGGCAGAAGTAAAGCTGTAAGGATGGGGCGTGAGTCGTGCTTGGGTAGCTCAGTTGGTAGAGCACTTGCCCGCGATAGGCAAAAGTCCCGAGTTCGAGTCTCGGTCCGGCACACAGTCTTAATCTGCCAGGAAGTTTCAAAGATGATGTTCTTTACAGGAAATGCTCAATATGTTCACCATCATTCTTCAACAATAGCTGTAGTCAAGGAATAATGTTGTGAACAGCACAGTAAAGCATGTCCAGAGCTATGGTGAGGCATTGGCGTCGGATGTTGTCTCTCAGCATCCCTAGAGATGTCAGTCGATCACGATACACTTGCGACTTCAGGTAACCCCAAAGCCAATAATCGCACGGACTGAGGTCTGGGAACCTGGGGGGCCAAGCATGACGAAAGTGGCCGCTGAACACACGATCATCACCAAACTACGTGCGCAAGAGATCTTTCACGCGTCTAGCAATATGGGGTGGAGCGCCATCCTGCATAAACATAGTACGTTCCAGCAGGTGTTTATCAGCCAGGCTGGGGATGACGCGATTCTGTAACATATCGATGTACCTCTCACCCGTCACGGTAGCAGTTACGAAACCAGAATCAGGCATTTCCTCGAAGAAAAAAGACCCGACAACGGTAGATGTGGTAAATCCAACCCATACCGTGACTTTCTCGTCGTACAATGGAGTTTCCACGACAGTTCTAGGATTTTCGGTAGCCCAAATTCTGCAGTTGTGGGCGTTGACAGACCCTCGGAGCGTGAAATGAGCTTCGTCGGTCCACAACACGTTACTCACCCAATCGTCATCTTCCGCCAACTTTTGAAACGCCCACACCGAAAATGCCCTGCGCTTCACTAAATCGCCAGGTAACAGTTCATGATGCCGATGGATTTTGTACGGATAGCATCGAAGTGTACGCCTCAGTGCCAACCAAACAGGAGTGTATGGAATGCCGGTGCGACGTGCGACTGCACGAACGCTGACTTCCCCGTGCATAGACGAAGCCGCTACAGTCTCAATTTTTTCCTGAAATGTCTCAGCCGCATTACGCCTCGTGCTCGGTCGTCCACTACGGGGTCTATCGTCTAAACAACCCGTGACGTCGAACTTCGAAATCATTCTCGCCACAGCTGCATTTGTCAACGGACCTTTACCCGTTCGAATCCCCTTCCAATGGCGATAGGATCGTAACGCTGAACTAGCACATTCCTCATTCTGATAATACAGCTTCACTAAAAGCGCCTTTTCAGGTAACGTCAACATGCTGCGACTGCTGGTGCATCTGATTCTCTCTCTCATTACAGCTCCTATTATACACGATTGTCATGCGCAGTCACTGACGTTTTGCTGTCCAGCGCCATCTGTCGGACATTTTGTGAACTTTTTTTTATTGTTCTAATAAAACCCCATGTCATTCCAAGCATGTGTGTCAATTTTTACCTCTCTACCTACATTATTCCGTGGTTTATTAAGTTTTCAAATTTATACTGACTTTTTGATCACCCAGTACTTCCGAGAGGAATCAGATGTGTAGTCATTTGTTAGAATTTCTGTCTATTATACGATCAATCAGTGTAAACAGTGAGTTGTTAGTGATATTTACTTGATCATTTTGTAGTTGCTTTTTTTCAGCCTTTGTTTTGTATATATGATGATTTTCCTGTAATGTTAGGAGATGTCTTTCATTATTTATTGTAATTATTTTCATATCATTTTCTCTTGTAGTAGGTTTGTGGTTATTTTCTCTCAAATGTTCTGCAAAAGTTGAGTGGTTCGTTCCATTTTTCCATGCTCTGATTGTTCTTTGTACCGGGTGCCAAATGTTCTTCAGGTTAGTCCTATATTCCTTCCATCACATGTGTTGCACTGTAGTTGGTATATTCCTGCTTTTTGGTAAATATCAGAGTTAATTGTTATTTTTGGAATGTGCCTTTGGGTTGAATTGACTGTTTTGAATCTATTTTTATCCCTTGTCTTTTCAAAATGTTTGTTATTTTATGCGTGAGTTTGTGCTTGTATGTCATTGTGTACCATTTTGAATCTTCTTTCATGTTTTCCTTTATTCTTTGTGTCGTTATTTTTCTGTCACTGTTTGTGCCTGTTTGTGTATTGTTTTGTTGTACCGTTGTTTGTGGGTATTTATGTGCTGTGTTCACTGGGTGTAGTTTTTTAATTTTTTTGTTTATTTTGGTGACTAGGTCCAAATTGTACCAATTGTTTGTTACTATTTGTGTGATGATGTCTAGTTCTTTCTGGTAATTTTCTGTGCTGAGTGGTACTGTGTTGAGTCTACAAAGCATGCATCTGAGTGCTGATTGTTTCTGTGAGTGTGGATGATTAGAAGTCTGATGTAGGTTTGTGTCAGTGGTTATAGGTTTATGGTAGATTTCAAAGCTATGCTGATTGTTTTCTATTTTAATGGTTATATCTAAAATGTTTATTCGGTTGTTCTGTTCTTTTTCCATTGCGAATCCTTTCTTTCTTTGTATTGTGTTTATATCTGTATGCAAATGTTCAATTTTTGCCAGAGGTTCATCTATTAAACAAAGGATGTCATCCATGTATCTGACACAATAAAATATGTTGTAATTCTTTTTGCTAAAATTTTTGAAAATTAAGTTTTCTATATGATTTGTGAAAATGTTTGCTAGGGCATCTGATGCTTCGGATCCCATTGGTACCTCATCTTCATGTAAATAGTATTCAGTATTGAAATGAAAGTAGTTCTGTTCAATTATCAGTTCCAGCAGCTTGTGTATTTCATTGCTGTGTTCATCTGGTAGCTTGTTGTTGTCCTTCAGGGTTTGTTCTATGATATTTATTGTTTCTGCTATGGGAATTTTAGAGTACATCTCAAAAGTGTGTCTGGGATTTTTATATCTTTTATAAGTTGCATTAACTGTCAAGTGTTTCTTGTAGTTCTGTCAACTTCTGTTTTATAAGTTTGTATTAGTAATATCAACATGTGTCCTGCAAGTTTGTAAGTGGGAGCTTTTTTGAAGTTTGCAGTGGGTCTTACTGGGATATTTGGTTTATGGATTTTTGGTTGGCATCGGAGTGTGGGTGCTGTAGGATTGTTCTGTATTAATTCACCTTTTCCTCTGTCATCCAGTGTGTATTCTATATTTTTTAACCTATTCTTTACCTTGGCCTGAAATCTGTTTATTGGGTCTGATTTCAATTTTTTAATATTATTTTGTGAATGAACTCTTATGTTTTCTCAATGTATTGCTGTTTGGGCATAAGAACTACTCTAATTCCTTTGCTTTGGTAATAATATGTTTTCATTTTGTAGATTCTTTCTGAGTGTTTCGGATTGTGTGTTTTTACTGTTTTTGTCAGTCTGCTTTTTTGTATCTGCAATAATTTAATGTATTTTTTAATCAATTACCTTGTGGGCCCAGTGTTTACATTGCTTTTGTCACTTTTCTCTTCTCGCTTTAGAATGGCTTCTGATTTTATTATGAGGTTTTCTATGTATTCTTCATCTACTATCGTATTCGCATCATATTTCAGTCCTTTTTCTAATAGCTCTTTTTCTTCATTTTTTAATTGTGTGTCTGTGAGATTCATCAAACGTGGATAAAAATGGTGTGTGTTTGGTTGTTTATTGTTTATGTTTCTTTGCTGTGTTTGTTGTCTCATGAGCGGTGTTATCGTTTTATTATGTTTTTCTTCAATCTCTTTCAAGACAGTGTCTGTGCAACTTTCAATCCCCTTGACCAGATCAGAAAAAACAGCTGGTCAAAAAGGTTGAATACAAAAGTAGATGAAGAATCCATAGAAAAACTCATCATACAATCAGAAGCCATTCTAAAGCGAGAGGAGAAAACTAAAAACAGCAGTGTAAACACTGGCCTTACAAGGGAATTGATATAAAATATATACATAAAATAATTACAGATATAAAAAAGCAGACTGACAAAAACAGTAAAAACACACAATACGATACACTCAGAAAACTCAGAAAGAAGCTCCAAAATGAAAACATCATTATTACCAAAGCAGACAAAGGAAATACAGTACTTCTTACACCCAAACAGCAATACATTGACAACACATAAGTGTTCATTTCACAAAATAATATTAAAAAATTGAATTCAGACCCAATAAACAGATTTCAGGCCAAGGTAAAGAATAGGTTAGAAAATATAGACTACACACTGGATGACGGAGGAAAAGGTAAATTAATACAGAACAATCCTACAGCACACACCCTCTGATGCCAACCAAAAATCCATAAACCAAATATCCCAGTAAGACCCATTGTAAACTTCAAAAAAGCTCCCACTTTCAAACTTACAGGAAACATGCTGAAATTACTAACACTAACTTATAAAATAGAAGATGACAGAACTATAAGGAACACCTCGCAGTTAATGCAGCTTATAAAAGATATAAAAATATCAGACACACTTTTGAGATAGAAAACATGTACTCCAAAATTCCTATAGCATAAACAATAAATATCATAGAACAAAACCTGAAGGACAACAAAAAGCTACCAGATGAACACAGCACTGAAATACACAAGTTGCTGGTACTGATAACTGAACAGAACTACTTTCATTTCAATAACGAATACTGTTTACAGGAAGACAGGTTACCAATGGGATCCCCAGTATCAGATGCCCTAGCAGACATTTTCATAAACCATATAGAAAACTTAATTTTCAAAAATATTATCTAAAAGAATTACAACATACTTTATTGGTCAGATAGATGGATGACAATCTTTGTTTAATAGATGAATCTCAGGTAAAAATTGACCATTTGCATACAGATATAAACACAATACAAAGAAAGAAAAGATTCGCAATGAAAAAAGAACAGAACAACCAAATAAACGTTTTAGATATAACCATTAAAAAAAGGAAACAATCACCATAGCTTTGAAATCTACCATAAACCTACAACAACTGACACAATCCTACATCAGACTTCTAATCACCCACACTCACAGCGAACACAGTACATAAACACCCACAAACAACAGTACAACAAAACAATACACAAACAGGCACAAACAGTGACAGAAAAATAACGACACAAAGAATAAAGGAAAACATGAAAGAAGATTCAAAACGATACACAATGACATACAAGCACAAACTCACACATAAAATAACAAACATTTTCAAAAGACAAGGTATAAACATAGCACTCAATACAGTCAAGTCAACCCAAATGCACATTCCAAAAATAACAAATAATGCAGATATCTACCAAAAAGCAGGAATATACCAACAATAGTGCAGCTCATGTAATGGAAGGTATATAGGACAAACCAGCAGAAGATTTGGCACCCAGTACAAAGAACATATCAGAGCATGGAAAAATGGAACGAGCCTCTCAACTTTTGCAGAACATTTGAGAGAAAATAACCACAAACCTACTACAAGAGAAAATGATATGAAAATAATTACAGTAAATAATGAAAGACATCTCCTAACATTACAGGAAAATTATCATATATACAAAACAAAGGCTGAAAAGAAACAACTACTAAATGACCAAGTAAATATGACTAACAACTCACTGTTTACACTGATTGATCGTATAATAGACATAAATTCTAACAAATGATTACACTTCTGATTCCTCTCATAAGTATATACAAGAAAATATAATAATAACAATAATAATTAATATTATTTTTAAGAATAAATAAATGAATAAAAATAGTAATAAAAATAAAATAAATAATTTTTATTTTATTAAAAAAAAAAGAAATCTCTCTCCCTCTCTAATATATACACCCACCCACCCACACCCACACACACACACACACACACACACACACACACACACACACAGACAGACACACACGCACACACATTCACAAAACAGTTGAGTGCAGAAAACTGAGAAAGTTGGTAACACTTAGAAAAACAAATGAAACTCTGTATTAAAAAGATAGCAGTTACAGTGATGTGTAACGTAAACAGTGAACTGAAAGTGAAGTGTAAGACGTCCACCTGGTTACCAGGTGAGAAAAGGCAGTTCGCTTGGATGCAGTGAATTAGACGTTACCTGTAAGTACCTTTCCATTTCATAAAAAACGTTAAGGAATTGTTTTTAAATCTATGACCTAGATGTGAAACCATAACCTATGTGTAAAAATGGACAAATCATGTAATATTTCAGGACACCCACTGAAGATGCATTGTAAAAAAGGCGAAACGCGTCTGGGTGCATAAATAAAGATAAAAATTTCGATGTGCAGCATGCAAAAAAGGGATTTTCTATGAACAACCCGCGTTTTGTAGGTGTTATGCTTCTGAATTTTTTTGTGCAGTCCACGTTTTCTCGGCATATTCGTGAATTTCCTCCTGTACTGAAGTATGTTATTTTTCTCGTTGTGATACCTCTCTACGTAGTGGAGGATTAGTGAGCATATAACTATTGCAGCAGTGCTATATGAACGTCATGGAATTTTGAGAGAATTAGTAGGGGTCTGTGACTTGACGGGGTACATTCACTTGTCAAAATCAGGTTGCTGTAACTGCTATATATCGAAGACTCGAAGATTCGGGAGAATGTGGCAGGTGAGCGACTCTCTGACGAAAGAGGAGTTGAGAGTCATTGCAGTCACCATCTCAAGATAGTGACTGCAATGAGAAAATTAGGGGCCAGTACGAAGGTTTTTACCGAGAGACAGTCAGCAGCAGAAGTTGTCTCTTTAGTTTTCTCGATAAATACGAGACATCCATTATCCGTTAGTTTTGTGTGCCTATGAACGTATGGACTGACATCGTAATAGGTAGACTAAATTTACATCTACACGTATACACGTACATCACAAGCCATAGTAAGCTGTGTGGGGGAGGTTATTCTGTACTACTACTATTCATTTCCTTTCCTATTCCACTCGCCAATAGAGCAATACAGAAAAATACTATCTACATGCCTCCACATGAGCGCTAATTTCTCATATCTTATTTTCGTGGTCCTTATGCGAAATGTGTATTGGCAGCAGTAGAATCCTAAACGCTAGTCCTCTAAATTTTCCCAACAATGTTCCTCAAAGAGAACATCGCCTTCCCTCCAGGAATTCCCATTTGAGTTGTCGAAGCAGACCGCTAGTAATTCGGGGGGAATTAATAGGAATGCTTTTACAGGGCTGTACTGCGAGGGAAACACAGGTCTGCAGGCTCATACATGTTAGGTATGGAGTGTTCAGCAGACAGGTATTTTGCTATTGTTCGCCGGGTCAGGCGTTCCGGGATATTTTGAAAACACATCTCAGAACAGTTCGGTTTGCTGGAGAGGGAGTGGGGGGGGGGGGGGGGAAGAGGAAGCATATTCTTCAATATCCTGGTATTTACCCAGTGACATTTATGTGTGTTTATGAGTCTGGAATCATTAACAGATGTCTGGCACGGCGAGCGTTGGCTTGTCGTCCTGGAGCGGTATAACCCTGACGTGCGCACACAGGTTCGCGACCAGGTGTCGGCAGTGACAGCTGTTCATATGGGACCCAATGGCGCCAGCTGAGATGGGGCGGAGAAGACACGGGGGAGGAGAAGAGATTCAAACATCCTACTGCCCCCATAGACTGACAGGTCTCAGCTGGATTAGTTTGGGAGCAGTATTCCAGAATTGTAAGTGACTTACTTCCACCAACATGACAAGGCAATCGACAGACAGAGCGTATTCAGCGTTGGGTATCTTCAGCTATCTCACGACGGTTACCAGCCAGTTTGCTACCGGAGGAGGTTGCTACCTAGCCTATGGGAACCCCCAGAGACGTCACAGAAGCGTCTGTGGTGGTTACCTGGCCAGTGTGACCCGACTGCAGAAAAAAATACTCACTATGCAAAGGGACTTTCAAGATCTATTTAATTAACTAGTCAGTTAATATGATATCAATGAGGTGCCACCAGTCGGGTGGGAGCGAGGGTGAGAGTGCCACGGATATGATGGATTTGATTCGCGAATTGGAGCGGCAATCAGGCATTTTTCCATTGCGACAAGATCTTTTCACAAAATTTCAATCTGCCACCTACATAGAGAGAGAAGGCCATCGTAATAAAATCACCTATATTACCGTATTTATAAAGTGATACATAGTATAAACTTGATATTTACACTCCTTGCTACTATTTGACTACCTTAAGAGACTTGATAGGTAACGAAGTGTTTGACTACCTTAAGAGCATTGGAAAGTGAGTAGGCATACTGTGACCGAGGTAGAGCATGCGGTTACCACGCCTCCATGAGCCGAAAATGAGTTTAATATTCTAGTCTTGTGATGCAGAATGTAACAGATATTAAGCTGATGAGAACAGTATCTTTACCGGATGAGAGAATAATTAGAAGAAATATAGTTTGTCCCATATTATTGCACAGAATTTTCACGCTAAAAACGATAGTTTAGCGATGTAAAAACTCATTTATGCTTCGATTTCTTCTGTCGTCGAGAATGACACGCATAAATGGGAGGAACCTACAGTTCAAGTGAGAAATTCGAGGTGTATGGACATCAATATCGTCGTCTCGAATTGGGTAAAGTGGATTTTTTTTAAATTGGTGTGAGTCTATGTCGGAGGTGGAATTGCAGTTACAACTCTATGATCAAGCCAGACCTGCCTGTCTCGCAATGTGCTAGAATTTAGCGACGTCCGTCCGCAGCAAGTGCAGTCACTAGGGTCAGCCGACCGGAAGCCCCGGCTTAGCCTGTGCCGACTGTTCATGTATGAATAAAGATTCCGGCTAATCGGCTCTTAAGGTACACAGTACACTCGGTAGATCGTCTGGACTGCACTGGAGATGATGGGCCAGTTTTTTCATCTTGACATACCTTGTTCAAGTAAGATTATGAGCACTACACTCGTAAAAAATACCGTGCAACCCATGTTTCTGTTGGCTGGGATGCGATTTGCGCCTCGTAAATAGGTATATGTGTGCTTCGTTCCCCAATGCTTTTGTTAAAAAAATGGTTCAAATGGCTCTGAGCACTATGGGACTTAACATCTGTGGTCGTCAGTCCCCTAGAACTTAGAACTACTTAAACCCAACTAACCTACGGACATCACATACATCCATGCCCGAGGCAGGATTCGAACCTGCGACCGTAGCAGTCACACGGCTCCGGACTGAGCGCCTAGAACCGCGAGACCACCGCGGCCGACTGCTTTTGTTACAGGACTCTTGTATATGAAGGCAGGGGTCTATAGCAGCATTTGCATTCATCTCTGCACTCATCTGCGTCTTCATCGCCGCCGTCGCCTCCGCAACCACTGCAATCTACTCGCCGCCACCGCCGCCGCCTCCATCTTCAACGCCACTACCACCACCTCCGCCGCCGTTCTCATCTGCTGCCATCACATCACACCAGATGCCGCTGCCCTCATCCCCCACCGTCCTTGTGACCCTCCGCTGCTTGTAATTATCATCGACCCCTCTGTTCCTTGCTTCCTTTCACCCACAATGTACACTCCAGCCATCTCCATCATTTGCACCACTTTCCCCTCCACTCCTACCGTCAGTACATGGAGCGCTTCCTTTGACCCACCACCATGTGTCCACACCCCCTATCCACAGTTTGTTACCCTCTGCAGTCACATCAGCTGCCTACCCTACCCTCACTGCAACACCTTCCCTACCATCCACTTTTTCATTTGCCTATCCTCCACTCCCAACGTTACTCACACTCACAACTGCCCCTGCAACACCTGCAACAGTAAGTCTCGTCGCACCACTGTCGTTACACAAGCCTCCACAATAGCATCAACCAGCAGCCAAACTGACTGCGATCCACTGGAAGGACCTACCCAACGCCATATCCCACCCACTCCAATTACTCAACCCTCTACCTCATCCCATCGTCACCAAAAATTCCCAGAAGCGACCCAATGCAGACACCACAGCCAGTACTACGACCAAAACAATGCAAACCAACCCAGACCCCACTACACAGTTTTACAATGCTTCCTCCCTTGCAGCCCCTCCCCCAGCTCTCCACACCTTCATTCTACCCCACCCTGACCCTCAATTCCACAGCTCCAAATCCCTCACCCTCAAAATCAGAAAATATATCCCCCACATTCCTGTGACCTAAATCATACCCCACAAAGATTCGGAACTCATGAAATCCACCAGTCCCAACTACCAAACAGTCCCAGCCGCCTCACCATCTCCCTACCCTCACTGCCATGATTACGAAGCTTGGCCCCGAGATCACAGCAGAGGAGGTGGTCACAGAACTCAATTCACATCCTTGCATAGAGATTTACACTACCCACACTGTATACAATGGCTCTGATCAGACATTCCTAATGCGAGTATTCACAGAGCATGCTCCTGCCACCAATCACCTTACCACAGAGGGAGTCCTCATCTACAACTGCCATCACAAGTTTGAACCCTCCAAATCCCCCTCCCGCAATCCTACCAACGCTAAAAGGGCGTCCTATATACAGACCACCTTACTGCTGGCGTAAGAATCCTTGCACCTGCCCCCAGTGCAAGCAATCCAACTTCTTTAAGCAATTTCCCAACCTAGGTTTCCTCTCGTTCCTACCTGAAACACCTGCAGTGATAGTCATCCTACTTACTCCATCAAGTGGAAGCTTGAATCCTCACTCATCAAATGTAAATTAACTGTGCCTGTCCGCCCTATTGACCATCCCATCCATCCCAAGAACTCCCTCCTCCCACCCACCCACACTGCTGAGGGCATCACCTCCATCCATACCACTGTCCTCCAAAATATCCACCCCCTTTCAACGACACAGCACTCTTCAGCAAATCTCCCTTGCTGCCTCATTATTCCACCCGAAAAGCCAAGCCACATACTCCCACAACCATGTCCACTTCGTCTTCACCTGTCTCGAAACCCTCGTATAAATCTACATCTACATCTGCATTTACATCTACATACATACTCCGCAATCCACCATACGGTGCGTGGCGGAGGGTATCTCGTACCACAACTAACATCTTCTCTCCCTGTTCCACTCCCAAACAGAACGAGGGAAAATGACTGCCTATATGCCTCTGTACGAGCCCTAATCTCTCTTATCTTATCTTTGTGGTCTTTCCGCGAAATATAAGTTGGCGGCAGTAAAATTGTACTGCAGTCAGCCTCAAATGCTGGTTCTCTAAATTTTCTCAGTAGCGATTCATGAAAAGAACGCCTCCTTTCCTCCAGAGACTCCCACCCGAGTTCCTGAAGCATTTCCGTAACACTCGCGTGATGATCAAATCTACCAGTAACAAATCTAGCAGCCCGCCTCTGAATTGCTTATATGTCCTCCCTCAATCCGACCTGATAGGGATCCCAAACGCTCGAGCAGTACTCAAGAATAGGTCGTATTAGTGTTTTATAAGCGGTCTCCTTAACAAATGAACCACATCTTCCTAAAATTCTACCAATGAACCGAAGACGACTATCCACCATCCCCACAACTGCCATTACATGCTTGTCCCACTTCATATCGCTCTGCAATGTTACGCCCAAATATTTAATCGAGGTGACTGTGTCAAGCGCTACATTACTAATGGAGTATTCAAACATTACGGGATTCTTTTTCCTATTCATCTGCATTAATTTACATTTATTTATATTTAGAGTAAGCTGCCATTCTTTACACCAATCACAAATCCTGTCCAAGTCATCTTGCATCCTCCTACAGTTACTCAACGACGACACCTTCCCGTACACCACAGCACCATCAGCAAATAGACGCACACTGCTATCCACCCTACCCAAAAGATCATTTATGTAGATAGAAAACTACAGCGGACCTACCACACTTCCCTGGGGCACTCCAGATGATACCCTAATCTCCGATGAACACTCACCATCGAGGACAACGTACTGGGTTCTATTACTTAAGAAGTCTTCGAGCCACTCACATATTTAGGAACCAATCCCATATGCTCGTACCTTAGTTAGGAGTCCACTCCTAACCCCTGAAATTCTATTCCTAGCCTCTCACCATGACCTAACAACACTGCAACATCCTGTATAGCAACATCCGCTCCGTACCCAACAACAAGCCCCTTTTTATGCGTACCCTATCCCAACAAAACATTGATACCTTCATCCTTAACTACACGTTCCTACAACCACGCCACATCATCTGTACTTCTTCCTATATCGTCCACTGTACTGATAACCCTCTACCCCTGGCCAGAGATGGATTAGCAATAGGCCATCACAGGAACATCCATCCCCACTCAGCCACAACCATTATTCAATAACACCACTGAACCCTTATCCTTAGCATTTTCTCCAAAACACTCACTGTTACCTGTGCTACCATCTACATCTGACCAAACAATCCCATCCCCTATGATTTCCTCATTCACATTGACCTCACCTTTGCCACCTATATTATTGCCGCTGACGTCAGTATATATAATAGACCCTCTGCAGAACTCCAACGGTGGCATTAGTTTACCGAATTTCTCCACGGTGACATTGTCCCCACCTCACAGCACACCTGTCCTAAAAGCATCTTGCAAGGCAATGATATTTTATTCATATTTTTGACGCTACGCTGTATTTTATTGTCTTTCATCATTTGACAGTTATGCAGAATTTGTCTTTTACGTATGGTGTGTTGCCAGATAACGACACTGATGTGGAAAAAAGTCGCAACACTAAAAAATAATTGATGTAGAGTAATGAAATTTGGGAAATACATTTGTCTAGATAACATATGTAAGTGATTAACATTGCAAGATTGCAGGTAAATATCAGCCATTGCAAATGTAAAATGCTGGTACAGTAATAACCGGTAAAACCTATACAGTGTTGAATGCAATCATGCAAACGTACATGCATCGTGTTGTACAGGTGCCAGATGTCAGTTTTTGGGACGGAGTTCCATGTCTGTTGCACTTGGTCGGTTAACGCTGGTTGTGGATGACGCTGGGGCTGTCGTCAGATGATGGCCCATATATGCTCAATTGGAGGCAGATCTTGTGACCGAGCAGGCCAAGGCAACATGTTGATACACTGCAAAGCGTGTTGGATTACAACAGTGGCATGTGGCGAGCATTATCCTATAGGTGTGGTTGGACCATGATACGAATGCATGTCATTGCATGAAAAAGCAAGAAGATGGGACTCCTGATTTTAGATTCCTCCGCAAACTGAAAATAACGAAAAACGGAATGTCTTACGTAGGAGACACCAATGGGTTCTATGTATGATAACATCGACATCTTCACAGGACTAAACGCAGAGATAAGTCGATAAGATGTGAAAAATGAACCTCAAAACTACTGTGTATAGAGCGCTCTCGACACAACAAAAGTGGTCCAAATCTTAAAATATTAATTATTAAATATACCTGAACGGCTAAATAACACTGATAAAATTATTAATTCTGGAATACTCCCTCTAGTAATACTGAGGCACACTTCAGTATCACTGGATGTACGTCACTGTCAACGAATACTCACGAAATGCGACCACGAAACGTACCAATGTATCACCAAAATAATTCAGCACAACACAAATACTTTCTCCTAATCTACACGTGGCTAGCCTTATATCTGCTATCGACTACGACAACTCACCTCATTACGCACACACACAATCACTAATAGTCACATTAAACAGATAAAGGTATAGATTCGTAAATATATTTATGTAGCTGTAGCGGCTCTAGGCGCTACAGTCCTGAACCGCGCTGCTGCTACGGTCGCAGGTTCGAATCCTGCCTCGGGGATGGATGTGTGTGATGTCCTTAGGTTAGTTAGGTTTAAGTAGCTCTGAGTCTAGGGGAATGATGACCTCAGATGTTAAATCCCATAGTGCTCAGAGCCATTTTGAATGACACAAATAGCACTCGTTGCGTCATTCACCAACTTTAATTAACGGACGCGAAGGTCACAGATTCCAACGTGGACGAAATAGCTTTTATGTATGTATTTAGATAAAGCTCTACGTCTTGTCCAATTTCATCGCGCCTTCTCGTAAAATAATTACTAAGATATCATGTCCCCTCTAAAAATTTTGTATTTCGCTGCAAAGCTTCTGCTATGATAATTTCCTGGAAACGTCTTCGTTTTACCCGTCTCTGCTCGCTCAAACTACTTCAGTTGTCTCCGGAAAGTAATTCTCTTCCTCACGTTACATATTCAAACTATTTCTACACAGAATATTTCCTCAATTCCGCAAAATTATCATTTAAATCATCATCAAATTGATAGGCCCCCTGCCCGTCTACAATACACGACTTCCTAGCTTCAGCTTCGTTTTTCATTTATCACTAGCCTCGTAATAACAAAACTGAACACATCTGCTTAAGGAACATGTTTGTACCCAGACCTGTGTCTCTTCTTACGTAGCAGATCGGCGTTGATGAACATTCACCTTCAGGATTCAGAAAATACGGAAACCACTAGGGGAGAGGTCGGTATTGTATGGAGGATGTGCAAGGGCTTACTAAATTACTTCTGCAGCGTACACGAAATAAACATGGCAATAAAATGCCTGCCCACATTCTGCTAGGCTTGTTACAAATACGCTGATGTGATTTCCATGTTTTTGGAGGACTGAAGAAAGAGATTACTGGCCATAGCTTTCATTGGGGCGAAGATGTGCACGACTTGGTACAATCATGATGCCATAGGCAACCGCAAACATTTATCCATAAGGTCAGTGAAAGATTTGTCCAGCAGTAGAACAAATGTTTTCACAGTTATGGCGATTACTCTTGATATAATAAACAGTTTACTTACGTTTTTCCCAACTGACTGGCTGTCACTACTGCCTCATATAGAAACGGCAAGTTATCACTGATACCATTCTGAGCATAAGCATCCTGAGAGAAGTGTGGTCCATTTATTGCCATTAGATTAAATATATTTCCATCTCTAGTGGGCTTGCAAAACATCTAAGGTAGGTACTTTTTAGAAAAGGCATTTAGCAGTGATAAACGAGGTGTCTTAGCATGACCAACACTAAGAAATCTATAATTATTCCTATCCATATCTGTATCATTACAAGCTTCTCTATCGACGACACTCTGAATGGGGAAAAAAATTAAACGAGATGAGTTTGAGCTTAAAATTTTCGGTCACATCTGGGCGTGAGTCCGGTGGTTAATAGGTAGATCGAGTTATAAGAATATTTAAAAAATTGACACTGAGTCTTGAAGAAATAATTTGGCATGCAGCTCCAGTTTTATCTCAGCTGATCCGAGTTTGGTGTCCCATACAATAAATACTGTACTTCTGTTTCCCATACGCTTATGCTTTATATATACGCTTGCATTTGCCACAATAAATCTCACGTTTGTCACCGTCGATTTTTTCATAAATTTCATAACCTTCTTTTTTGTGGACTCCACACCTTTTTACGAGTGCTATCAACCCTTGTAAGTTGGTCGATAATGATTCGGCAGCTGATCAGGATGATGTGGACGCCAAGTCACCTAAGCACAGCACCCTCGTGGGTGTCCCACACGCCATCAGCAGGTGGATAGTATCTCTGATAGTATTGCGACACTCAGACATTTACTGAGACCCTACAGTTTTCGAAACTACAGCACAAAGCTAGGAACTCCCAGACCTGTCCAGCTTGTGGAACAATCATAGTAGTCTCTGGTTCACGTCACCCACTGGTCTCAGAGCAATAGTTCCCCTATCTGTTTTGCGGAGAATGTTGTACATTGTAAGCTTTGTTGAAATTCTGTGAGTAAGGGCATGGCATAAGACTTCTGGAACACTTACTTATCTGATACTTTTTTTCAGTTTCGCGTTCTACTCGGCACAACATTCACTGCTCCATAAACGACATGTTCATTTTTCGAGGTAAACCGCTATCACTTGTGTTGGTCTCTTATGATTCCGTCAATGTCTGATAGTCACTGGATGAATTTACTGACCTTCACTTTGAGTTGGAATGCCGGGTTCAAATGTCGTTCATCGTACATGACTGTGCTTGTCGATAACCAACTGCTGTTGGCTAAACCATAGGGGAATACTATGTCATCAAATTCCCGTGTGAAATAAAAGGTTTTCATTTCACCGTTCTCTTGGTTCACACTTCACTGCAATCACGAATCGTGTTCCGATTTCATTACAAACACAAAACGGGAAAAAGTGAATGGTTTACAAGGGAAACAGCAGAAACATGTTAAAAGAATAGACTCAAAGACATCCTACAGTATTCGACCCCACAGCGTTAATCTAGGCACTCCCAGCCCTGTCCAGCTAGTCATAAACTCATCCAAGTCTCTGATTCACGCCGCCCACTCGTCGCAGAACAAGAAGTCCGCGATCATATCTGCGTAGAATTACGCATATTGTGAGCTTCGATTCGATTCCGTGAACAAGGGCATGGATTAAGGCTTCTGCTGCTATTCATCAAATACATTTTTCAATTTCGATCTCTACTCGGTACAACCTTTACTGGTCTATTAACGACATGCCCGTTCTACAAGGTAAACCGAAATCACACGTGATCGTTGCTTATGATTCCGTAAGCGTCCGCAAGTCGCTGGATGAGCAGCTGAACGTTACTTTTAGATGTTATGTGGGGTTGAAATGTTGTTCGTCGTTCATGAGAAGTGCTTGCAGTTATATGTCGCTAGCTAAACTGCAGGAGAATTCTATGTCATGAAATTCCCGTGCGAAATAATAGGACTTCATTTCACCATTCACTTGGTTCACAGTCCCAGCAATCAAAAATTCTGTTCTGATTCCATCATAACTCAAAACGACAAATACGGAATAGTTTACGCAGGAGGTTGCAGTAACTCCAATGTATAAAGACAGAAAGACGTTCAGAAGAATATATTCAAAGATGATCCGATGAAATGTGAGCACTGAACGTCTATATCACCGGTCTCGACACAACTAAAGCGTCGCATATCTTAAAACAGTAACAATTTAATATGTTGTCTGAATACATAACGCTGATAAAATTATTAATACTGGAACATTCGCTCTAGTTTTACTGATGCATACTTAAATATTACTAATATACACGTCGTTAGTTCAAAATGACTCTGAGCATAATGGGACTTAACTTCTGAGGTCATCAGTCCCCGAGAACTAAGAACTACTTGGCTCTGAGCACTATGGTACTTAACATCTATGGTCATCAGTCCCCTAGAACTTAGAACTGCTTAAACCTAACTAACCTAAGGACGTCACACAACACTCAGTCATCACGAGGCAGAGAAAATTCCTGACCCCGCCGCGAATCGAACGAACTTAGAACTACTTAAACTATTAGTCAACCACGGAGATTGCTTACGAATAACTCATGTTACCCACCCTAATATATTGTACAAGTATGTGTGATCCATACTAGCAGGGAATACTGAACATCTCCGGAGAAGGGCAGCATACGTTGTCACAGGTTTGTTTGACCCGCCTGAGAGTGTCACTGAGATGTTTAAAAAACTGAATGGGCACATTCTTAAAGAAAAACGGAAACTATTCTGAGAAATCTTTTAAAAGGTTTCCAAAACCGGCTTTAAATGGTGACTGTAGGAAAATGTTAGAACCTCCTACCCATGGCTTCCTTAGGGTACGTGAGGACTAATCTAGGTTAATACAGCATGCACAAAGGCATGTAAACAATTACTTTTCGCTCGCTGCATACGTGAATGGCAAGGGAAAACTTCTAAGTAGCTGATACAATGGGACATAACCACTCTCATGCACTTCATAATGGTTTGCACGTTATAGCCTTATATGCAGACGTAGATGGATGCTACTACGACGCCTTAGAATGAAATTCAGAAATCATATCTGTATCTGCAATCTTCGCTATGGCACATAACATTCCACCGCGTGCAGGACGGTGGTCTCTGAAGCTCGCTCAGAATTGTTATCATACTATGATATTTATAACGATTTAGCTAACGTACTGTGACCTTTCTAACATTTTTGCGTACTTAATAAGCATACATAATATTTTACGATTAAAAGGGTTTATGCCTTTGCTCCAGCAAGTATGCCTGAATGCTTTAATAGATACAGTTCATAGCGATCCTGTTTGCTGGAGGTGTTTTTAATACAACATAAAAGACCTATCCACCCTGTAACGTGACAGCAGTGTATTTTGATTATTGTCGCATGTTGTTGCCATCATAATTTAATGCCTAATGTTTTTTATACATTGTTTTTGAAACCAAGGGTACCTATTGATACATATTCAATATATAATAAATAATTTGGTTTGTTGAAACTATGTTGTACACCAAATTATCTTCGTTATTAACGTTTGTACGTAATTGCTATCTTCGTGAGGAGACGATGTTCTAATATATTTGTGATCGTGGTCTTCAGCCACTGAGGTAGGATATGTGACTAGAGTCAATGGTAGTCGTTCGTAGCTAAACAATGCTGCAACGCAGTTGGCACGTAATATGCTCAACAATCAGCTGATTTTGTGCTGTAAAGTATTGAACAACATTAAATGCAGGCCATAGTTGGATGCATTTACAGTAGAAAGTCATCTCAGTTTTGTATTTGCCTCTGACGAGAGGTTTTTTAGGTTAAATCTATGTCGTAATTGCTAGCACTACACGTTCAGGAAGTAGCATGGTCAAAGAATGCAATATGATGAGCAGCAGCTAAATGGTTAATATGAGACGAAATGGATACCGCAATATATTTACTGCCATTTGCTTACATGTCTATGCTTTAGTGAAAAAATAGAGTATTGTTCTATTCTTCATAAATATGTGAAGGGATGATGTTAATGAGGTACATTAAAGTGATTTATAATTACATGAGTCATTATTACTTGGAAGCTTATAATTTCCTTCCTCCCATGTCATTTTACAAAGTCATGTAAATCAAAGAATAATTATAGACATTATAAATCTTTGTGGAATAATGGTAATGTGAAGTAATAGAGGTATAAATTAGATGCCTCCCACACACCTAAAAAAGATTACTCAGTTCTTATTGTTGACCAAATTATTTTGATTCTGAAAAATAATCAAAAGTATTATAGCTTAGATGTAAACAAATGCGTAATTCATTTACTGGACTGGCTGCTCTGCAACGTTTCGTTGTTAATTTGACGTAATATAACATTTGTCGTATTTAGTTACTGTAGATTATGTTATAACATACCGTTTTACATTTAGTTCGCTGTCAACAGGAGTGTATATTTATCGTATAATAACAGTTCTGTTGAATTTGTTAGCGACTTTATCCTCAACAATCTTTCATGAATCAGTAATTTTAATCACAGCTCTTTATGTAACATCGATAGAAATCTCATTTTGGTAACTAGCTGCTTCATTTCCTAAAGGGAATTAATAATTCTTTTAGCTTAATAGATCCTGAAATCAAAATAAAATTAGCAACCACAACGCAGCCACACTTTGAACGCTCTTGTGGAACACAGTATAAATTGACGTTTGTAAGCAGATGTAAATTGCCTAGACTACTGTGCAATGGTAGGCCTAGGCACCCTGGAAAGGGTAGACAGAGACCAGGGAGAACTGAAGGTGTTATACCGATCTCTCTAATAACAAGTACGAGGTCCTGTAAGTACTGGAAATGAAACTGAGCCACTGAGACTTACGTCACCAGCCTGCTATACCCTGTGTCAAGAAGCAAATAAGAAAGGCTAGAGGCCTAGTAGATTATAAATAGAGAAGGTTAATATGATACCAGCAAACTGCAGGAGCATCTATCATATAGAGTAAGGATTCAGAATTAATACCGCTTATTAAAAGTAATAATGACTGGACAGTATTAGGAACAGAAATTTGGTTGAAACCGGAGGAAAACAGCAACTAAATCCTGAATACAGATACACTTAATTAGTCATAAACAAAACACTTAAGTGTCAACTGTTTACCAGAACGGTCATGTCATTTAAGCAACTGTGAGGGTTGTGTCGAGTATAATTACAAATTGCAAATAAAATATTTGATGACTGAGAGATACAAGAGTCTTAATCCACGCGCTTGGTCATGGAATTTCTACAAAGTTTAAAATATGAAACATTCTCCACAGAAGTGATGACGAACGCCATGTTCTGAGACAAGAGGGTGGCGTGAACCAGAGAGTGAGAAAACAAGCTGAACAAGATTCTATAATTACACTGTAAGTTCGAAAACTGTTGGGTCTCCGTAAATGGGCCACTAACGCACTACAAGCAGAGATCAGATCCATTGAGCTGATAGAGTGTGTGATATTCAGAAATTTTTTATCCTAGGCAACATTCCACCCACTTCACCCTGATCAGCTGCCGAAGCATTCCCAACAACGTACGAGGATTGGAAGCGGAGTTCTAACAATATAAGGAATAGAAATTTGGGTAAAAATCCAAACTTACAGCGGTGATAATTTTTGTGGTAAATGCAAGTGTACATCGTAAGCATAAGCGTATGGGTAACGGAAGTAGTGTATTTATCGTAAGAGACAACAAACTCTTATCAGCTGATATAAAAATTTAAGCTCCATGCCAGAATATTTGGCAACACTCAGTATAAAGTGTGGGCATAATTCAATAACTGCGTCTATCTATTTATCACTCGGCTCACGCAAAATTCTAACCGGAAACTTCAAAGAGAAACAACTCGCTAAAATGCATGTCCCTCATTCACACTGTCATGATTCGAGATGATTTTAATCGTAACGATATGGATAGGCATTATTAAACATTTGTGAAAGTTGGTCACGGTAAAACACCACGCACAAAATTGCTAAACGCCTTTTCTAAATAGTACATAGTTTAGATAGATAGTACGTCTACTTCTGATGTTAATGTGTTGGATCTAATGGCAAAAATCGATAGACTGAGGATGTTCGTACTCAAAATGGTATCAGTGACTTTGAGGCGGTTGTAAGAGAGATTAGCCAGGAAAACAACACGGTTGCGGAAACTGGTCGCAATCTCTTTATTACTTGAAGAGCATTTGGCGTAGCTGTTAAAACATGTATCCTGCTGTGAGATGGGATTTTCAACGCCATTACGGGAAAGTGATTGTGGTACTAATCGTACCACTATTGTAATCATGCGTACCCCTCATCGTGAAAAGGAAATCGGTGGCTACGAATTTCTTTGTTCAGTTCTCCAATAACATGGAAATCGCATGGGGAGGGATCGTGATCGTATGGAGAGTGTGTAAGGGCTTCCAGGAAACTTAAGCTGCTTATTCAAAAATGCTTAGCAGTATGTGGACGGGTATTTAGTTGCGAAAGTTATTTCGATTAAAGCGAAGAAGTTCTTTCTGAGCCCTTACACATCCCCCATAAAGACCCGAAATCTCCCCATCCGATTTACATAACTTTCGACCCCTCAACGAAGATATTCGTGGCTGTAGATTTGCTCCACACGTATAGATGCAGGTCTGGGTAAAGTCGTGGTTAGTTATGCAAATCTGTACATATTTTTATTACGAGGTAAGTGGAAAATGAGAATGGCAGTTGAAACAGAGCAATGGCATTTTAATGATGGCGGAGGAACTTATCGGTTCCTTAGTGAAAAAAGTGGTTATTTGCAGAAACGAGATAATATTCTGTGAAGTAAATAGTTGTAATGTGTAACACGAAGAAGAGAACTGCAGTACTTGTGTTAGTTGCCTATGAGTGAGTGTGTGCCTGCATGTCGCTGGATGAACCTGCTGAAGTTTACTTTCAGATGGAATGTGGGTTTAAAATATCGTAGGTCGTACATGACAAGTGCTTGTCGATTAGTGCCTTTGGCTACACCGTGGGAGAATAATACGTCATTAAATTGCCGTGTCAAATAATAGGACTCCATTTTACAGTGCACTTGGTTCACACTCCTCAGGAGTCACGAACCATTTTTGTTATTCCATCACACACTCGGAACGACAAATGATGGAATGGCTTACGTAGGAGGCAGCAGTAATTACTATGTACGAAAGCAGAGTCATGTTCAGAGAACTGAATTCACGGACAAACCGACAAGACGTGAACAATGAACGTCAACACCACTGATAACAGACACTTCTCATCACAACAAAAGTGGTGCTTATCTTAATACCTTACAATTGTAACGTATTAGTGGAACACTGGCTGTAGTACTTCTGAAGCACACTTCAATATCACTGGATGGAGGACACCGTCAATGAACTCTAATAAAATGCCTCCAACAACCACGCTAGTGTTTCGCCAAAACACTTCGTTAGCAAACAGTTCTGCCTTACCTAGACGTGGCCAACTTTACTCCTGCTCTTGACTATGGCATGTGACTAGATAACGCAACAATTTATACACACAATCATAGAAAGCAGGTACAGATACAGAATCGTATTAGTACTTAGGTAGCTATTTAGATAGATAAATGACATCTCTGTTTGGACGACTGAAGTACTCTGCGTCAACACCATTCGCTCATTTTCCATAAGGATAGTTAAGGATTTATAAATTAATACAAATTATTGAGAACATGGAAAACTACGATTTCTAATTACGATCAGAATGATAGTTGCGACATGAAAAATTTGTCGAAAATTTAAGACTGCATAATATGGAACCATGTTAGTTAAGTTCATTTTTGGTAATACAATTTGATGTGCAGTGATAAAATAAACGAATTTTATAAAAACCAAATTAAATTTCCAAATTACTTATGAGAGCGGAAAGAAAAAGTAAAGATTCATTTTACATTTCGCTCTCAGGTAAACACGGTTTCGCTGCTTAATTTAAATATTGAGATAAAACATCTGACTGCGAGAAAATCAAACGTCAGAGTGAAAAATCGAATATACTTCAGTTTATTGTTATTGTTCTGAAACGATTTATTCAGTTTCATTATCCTTCATTGTTATTTACCACTACGTGAAGTCTGTTTGGCTCGAAAGTAACTAGCCACTGATGTGTCGTAGCGAATCACGTCCAGTAGTTGTTGATCCCTCACCTGAGAAGTATCTTCTGCAGCAGCGGAATAACGCACGTACTATAGTAAATCAGATGTCCACGGGAGGACGATAAGCTGAAGATAGTTGGCATCGACAACGAGCAAATTAATTCAAGGAAATATTATTTATTCATACTGTTGCTGTTGCGCATCGTCTTGAGCTGTAAAGATCGCTGATAAGAATTGTAGTCCAGTCGACCTAATGCTTCATTCGTTAAAATAAGGAATATATCTTTTTCGTACACTTCCCCAGTTGCTGCAGCGTATATTCTCGTTTTCTGAGATTGATTCGTCTCTTCTCACACTTTAGATGTCCGGAACCTTCCACGCAAGAAACAGACGTTTATGGAGACAATGTTCTGCTGCATCTTCAGTTCCTGAATCTTCTCTCTTACGTCTGTTTTCTATTTTTGTGTTTCATTCGCTTAAGATAACTACGAAGAAATCGTGTCTTCCCTGAATCTTTGCTGTTTCACTGCAACGATGCTGCTATAATAATTAGCTGGAAACTTCTTTGCTTCACCCGTCTCTGCAGACTCAGCGCTTCCATGGTCACCGTCCTCCAGTTTTCTTCTTCACGTTACAAATCGCTGCATCATGGTGTAATACTGTATTTACGTCCTGACGTAAAGACATAAGAATGGATTGAGCAAGTGATCTTTATTTATACGTGTTTATTTCACAGTGTTAAATTCAAACAATTCTCCACATAATTTTATAATGGTGATATAATGCGCTATTTACCTTACATTACCGTATCAACAATAATTAACTATACCTACCAAAGTGTACGTACATACTCTGAAAGTCATACTGTACGGAAAAGATTTGACGCTCACTGTAACGTCAGTATCTCCTATGTTCTCGTCAAACACGTACGGGCGGTATTTGACGCTCATGTCGTCTTATCCATTACTATTGGGACGTAGTATTGCCTCTCTGTAGTATTGCTCTGCTGCTAGTTTATCATATTCGCGTTTGCAAATCGTATCAAAGTCTAACGTTACTAGCAGGTTGCCTTAGTACTTTCTCTCTCTCTTACATCTGACACATTTTTCTCTCAGACCCCCACTGCACTCATCTTTAAAAACCCAATCGAACAAATTACAAATATCTGAATTGGCGTCATTGGTAGTTACCCTCGATATACTTCCTTTGTTTAACTAGGCTTGAAATGCCAGCTAAGAGTCGTGCTCGTTCACTGTAAATCTGTTTGCATGATACCATTTGCACAAAAGGCTATACAAGATACATTGCATCTGACGGTGTGGTCTGAACTGTCTCCTGAAAGCAATCATAAGTACATGTGGTGGCCTGTAACTGCAAATACTGTCAAATTCATAAGTATTAGTCGCAACAATTCATCAGCCATTGTCCCTAATAGACTCCAAAATATAATCATTCAGTAGAACACTGGTACTGACCTTTCTAGTTTTACAAGATGTGTCCGTCTGTAACTCAGAACGAGGATGCAATTGAGTACTACACTCCTGGAAATGGAAAAAAGAACACATTGACACCGGTGTGTCAGACCCACCATACTTGCTCCGGACACTGCGAGAGGGCTGTACAAGCAATGATCACACGCACGGCACAGCGGACACACCAGGAACCGCGGTGTTGGCCGTCGAATGGCGCTAGCTGCGCAGCATTTGTGCACCGCCGCCGTCAGTGTCAGCCAGTTTGCCGTGGCATACGGAGCTCCATCGCAGTCTTTAACACTGGTAGCATGCCGCGACAGCGTGGACGTGAACCGTATGTGCAGTTGACGGACTTTGAGCGAGGGCGTATAGTGGGCATGCGGGAGGCCGGGTGGACGTACCGCCGAATTGCTCAACACGTGGGGCGTGAGGTCTCCACAGTACAGCGATGTCGTCGCCAGTGGTCGGCGGAAGGTGCACGTGCCCGTCGACCTGGGACCGGACCGCAGCGACGCACGGATGCACACCAAGACCGTAGGATCCTACGCAGTGCCGTAGGGGACCGCACCGCCACTTCCCAGCAAATTAGGGACACTGTTGCTCCTGGGGTATCGGCGAGGACCATTCGTAACCGTCTCCATGAAGCTGGGCTACGGTCCCGCACACCGTTAGGCCGTCTTCCGCTCACGCCCCAACATCGTGCAGCCCGCCTCCAGTGGTGTCGCGACAGGCGTGAATGGAGGGACGAATGGAGACGTGTCGTCTTCAGCGATGAGAGTCGCTTCTGCCTTGGTGCCAATGATGGTCGTATGCGTGTTTGGCGCCGTGCAGGTGAGCGCCACAATCAGGACTGCATACGACCGAGGCACACAGGGCCAACGCCCGGCATCATGGTGTGGGGAGCGATCTCCTACACTGGCCGTACACCACTGGTGATCGTCGAGGGGACACTGAATAGTGCACGGTACATCCAAACCGTCATCGAACCCATCGTTCTACCATTCCTAGACCGGCAAGGGAACTTGCTGTTCCAACAGGACAATGCACGTCCGCATGTATCCCGTGCCACCCAACGTGCTCTAGAAGGTGTAAGTCAACTACCCTGGCCAGCAAGATCTCCGGATCTGTCCCCCATTGAGCGTGTTTGGGACTGGATGAAGCGTCGTCTCACGCGGTCTGCACGTCCAGCATGAACGCTGGTCCAACTGAGGCGCCAGGTGGAAATGGCATGGCAAGCCGTTCCACAGGACTACATCCAGCATCTCTACGATCGTCTCCATGGGAGAATAGCAGCCTGCATTGCTGCGAAAGGTGGATATACACTGTACTAGTGCCGACATTGTGCATGCTCTGTTGCCTGTGTCTATGTGCCTGTGGTTCTGTCAGTGTGATCATGTGATGTATCTGACCCCAGGAATGTGTCAATAAAGTTTCCCCTTCCTGGGACAATGAATTCACGGTGTTCTTATTTCAATTTCCAGGAGTGTATATACAAAAGATCAGTCGGAACAACAATTCCCGATAAATTGTTTCGACATTTTTCACATATACCTTTGATCGAAAGGTACAGACCAAACTCCGACGCTTTATATCTCTTAACTGCGATAGTTGATAGCATCGACTTTTTCTCCCACAGTTTCTCATACAGGATATCTGTCCAGACGTTTAGCAATAGAGCATTCGATTTTAATGTTGACGACATGGAATTCAAACACTTTGGACTAGAGATTATAATGATTTTTTGGAGAAACATGTAAATATTTTTATGGATTATAAATACATTCTCATCCGAATTGCTGATTACAGCACTGATATACAGGTAAATACGTGAGCTTGGCACCTTTTGTCTACCTGATCGAAGAATGAGAGTGCAGTAATCCGATGATAGTACTACCCTTGAAGTCGCCGAACACTTCTTATGGCTGAAATTACTCATAGAAGTATCATAGTTCCATTGCGACGTATTATAATCTGCAAGAGACATTCCCGTCTCTTTCTCTTCGTAGCCTGCAGAGCTTGTGAAATGTTCAATTGAATGGGTTGGGTGCAGGTACAAGGAACATTGCGTAATGATGGAACGAACCGGTATCAGTGCTAACTAGCAGGAAATCCAAAGGGAACAAACTAGACATACCTGTAAACTTAGAAACATATGCTCAGCACTTCCCTAAAGGAATTTCATTTTCTATAATGATAAATGGAAAGAAATGTCTTCACTTATCTGCAGCGTTTGTGATGCTTTAAAATACCGTTTTGGAAGAATACAGAGGATGACGGAAACTCAAACGATCACGAAAATGTTATTATCTACAGGGGAGAAAACTTCAGCATCGATTACATATTATTAGTATTGTTATTGACTATTCAAAAATGTCGTTCTGGAGACTGTTGAGAACTAGAGTAAGTCAGAATAAATTTAGAAACTATAATTCTGCATAAAAAGATAGGCTAATAAGAAAATTGGTATGGTTCCCACTTCAGTACTCTTTACTTATCGGCTGTGTTTGACCAGAGGATACTGTGTTCAGAACAACCACAGGAACACACAGCAAGAAAAACGGACAAAAGTGTGAAATGGGCAGCTGTTAAAAACGTGGTTTGATTTCTATTTCAGTACTATTTCTTTGTCGGGATAGTACTTACGGAGCAATGTTCGGAATACGTAGAATAACTAAAGGCACACTTTAAAAACCCCAGCTTTTCAAAAAGAGAGGACTAGGACAATAAAATTCTCTTGGTTACCAATTCTAGACTACTAGAAAGTTGACACGAAGTAACAGTCAGCGTACAAAAATCCAACTTTCATTAAGTGTGTTCTGGTGAATGCTGTTCTGAAGTAACATTCAGAGCAACTGGAGCAACTCAGAGGAGCAGAAAAACCCGATTTTACAACATGGGGATGGTGGCAGAAGATATGTTTTCGCTTCACATTTGAAACCTTTTTACGTGAGGACATTGTTTTCTGGAGAAACGTTGGCATCTGAACTAACGGAGGCTGGTGAGTATCCCACAGACCATCAGCTAGATGTATGGGACTCCTGATGATAGATTCTTCCACAAATTGAAAACAACAAATTATGGAATGACTTATGTAGGAGACACCAATGATTTCAATGTATGATAGCATCGACACATTCACAGGACTAAACGCAGAGATAAGTCGATAAGATGAGAGCAATGAACCTCAACACCACTGGGTATAGAGCGCTTTTGACACAACAAAAGTGGTCCAAATCTTAAAACAGTAATTATTAAATTTACCTGACCGGCTAAATAACACTGATAAAATTATTAATTCTAGAATACTCCCTCTAGTAATACTGAGGCACACTTCAGTATCACTGGATGGACGTCACTGTCAACGAATACTCACGAAATGTGCCCAAAAATCCTACCAATGTATCACCAAAATAATTCAGCACAACACAAATACTTTCTCCTAACCTACACGTGGGTAGCGTCGCATATGCTCTCGACTACGACAGATCACTTCATGAAACATACACACAAACACCAATAATCACATAAAACAGATAAAGACGTAGAATCGTAATAATATTTTTGTAGCTGGTGAATGACGCAAGCTGGCCGTCTTGGCCGAGCATTTCTAGGCGCTTCAGTCCGGAACCGCGCAGCTGCTACGGTCGCAGGTTCGAATCCTGCCTCGGGCATTGATGTGTGTGATGTCCTTAGGTTAGTTAGGTTTAAGTAGTTCTGAGTCTAGGGAATTGATGACCTCAGATGTTAAGTCCTATAGTGCTCAGTGCTATTTTGAGTGACGCAAATAGCACTCGTTGCGTCATTCACCAACTTTAATTAACGGTCGCAAAGTTCACTGATTCCAACGTGAACAAAATAGCTTTTATGCAGGTATTTAGATAAATACGTGCATTTTGTCTTGCCTTCTCGTAAAATAATCACGGAGATATCATGTCTCATCTAAAAACTTTGTGTTTAGCTGCAAGCCTTCTGCTTTGATAATTAGCTGGAAATGTCTTCGTTTTACCCGTCTGTGCTCGCTCAAACTACTTCAGTTGTCTCCGGAATGTAATACTCTTCCTCACGTTACACATTCAAACTATTTCTACACAGAATATTTCCCCAATTCCGCAAAATTATCATTTATATCATCATCAAAATGAAACGTCCCCTGCCCGTCTACAATACACCACGTCCTAGCTTCAGCTTCCTTTTTCATTTATCACTAGCCTCGCAAAAAAAACTGCACTCATCTGCACGAGGAACATGTTTGTACCCAGACCTGTGTCCTTTCATATGGAGCAGATCGGCGTTGATGAACATCCATCTTCACGATTCAGAAAAAACGGAATCCCCTAGGGGAGAGGTCGGGACTGCATGGAGGATGTGCAAGGGCTTACCAAACTACTTCTGCAGCGTACAGGAAATAACCATCGCAACAAAATGCCTGTCCACATTCTGGTAGGCTTCTTACAAATACACTGCAGAAGTTTCTCTGGAAGCTATTACACATCCTCCACTCGATCATGATATCTCCCCATGTGATTTCTATGTTTTTGAAGGACTGAAGAAAGAGATTACTGGCCATAGCTATCAGTAAGGCGAAGATGAGCACGACTTGGTACAATCATGATACCATAGGCAACCGCAAACCTTTATCCATAAGGTCAGTGACATACATGTCCAGCAGTAGAACGAATGTTTCCACAGTTTACTCTCGATATAATAAACAGTTTACTTACGTTTTTCCCAACTGTTTCGCTTTCACTACTGCCTCATATAGAAACGGCAAGTTATCACTGATACCATTCTGAGTATGAACATCCTCAGACAAGTATGGTTCATTTATTGTTATTAGATCCAATATATTTCCATATCTAGTGGGCTTGTGAACCATCTAAAGTAGGTACTTTTCAGAAAAGGCATTTAGCAATGATAAACGAGGTGTCTTAGCATGACCAACAATAAGAAATCTATAATTATTCCTATTCATATCTGTATGATTACAAGTTGCTTTATTGACGACAGACCGAATGGGGAAAAAATTAAGCGAGATGAGTTTGAGTTAATGTTTCCAGTCACATCTGGGCGTGAGTCCGGTGGTTAATAGGTAGATCGAGTTACAAGAATATCCCGAAAATTGATACTAGGTCTTGAGGAAATAATTTGGCATGCAGCTCCAGTTTTATCTCAGCTGATCCGAGTTTGTTGTCCCTTGCGAATAATACAGTACTTCTATTTCCCATACACTTGGGCTTTCGATATACGCTTGCATATGCCACAATACATCTCACCTTTGTCATCTTCGATTTTTACGTAAATTTCATAACCTTCTATTTTGTGGACTCCACACCTTTTTACGAGTGCTATCAACCCTTGTAGGTTGTTGCTAATGATTCGGCAGCTGATCAGGATGATGTGGACGCAAAGTTCCCTAAGCACAATACCCTCGTGAGTATCCCGCACACCATCAGCAGGTGGGTAGTATCTCTGATAGTATTGCGCCACTTGGACATTTACTGAGACCCTGCAGTTTTCGAAAATACAGCACAAAGCTAGGAAATTCCAGCCCTGTCCAGCTTGTGAAACAATCCTCGTAGTCTCTGGTTCACGTCATACACTGGTCTCAGAGCAAGAGGTTCCCCATGTGTTCTGCGGAGAATGTTGTACATTGTAAGCTTTGTTGAAATTCTGTGAGTAAGGGCTTGGCATAAGACTTCTGGAACACTTAATTATCAGATAATATTTTTTTTCAATTTCGCCTTCTACTCGGCACAAGATTCACTGCTCCATAAACGACATGCTCATTTTTCGAGGTAACCCGCTATCACTTATGTTGGTCTCTTATGATTCTGTCAATGTCTGGTAGTCACTGGATGAATTTGCTGACCTTCACTTTGAGTTGGAATGCAGGGTTCAAATGTCGTTCATCATACATGACTGTGGCTGTCGATAACCAACTGCTGTTGGCTAAACCGTAGGGGAATTCTATGTCATCAAATTCACGTGTGAAATAATAGGTTTTCATTTCACCGTTCTCTTGGTTCACACTTCACTGCAATCACGAATCGTGTTCCGATTTCGTTACAAACACAAAACGGTAAAAAGTGAATGGCTTACAAGGGAAACAGCAGAAACGGGTTAAAGGAATAAACTCAAAGACATCCTACAGTATTCGACCCTACAGCGCTAATCTAGGCACTTCCAGCCCTGTCCAGCTAGTCATAAACTCATCGAAGTCTCTGGTTCACGCCGCCCACTCGTCTCAGAACAACAAGTCCGCGATCATATCTGCGCAGAATTATGCATATTGTGAGCTTCGATTGGATTCCGTGAACAAGGGCTTGGATTAAGGCTTCTGCTGCTATTCATCAATAAATTTTTCAATTTCGATATCTACTCGCTACAACCCTTACTGGTCTATTAACGACATGCGCGTTCTACGTGGTAAACCGAAATCACACGTGATCGTTGCTTATGATTCCGTAAGTGTCCGCATGTCGCTGGATGAGCCGCTGAACGTTACTTTGAGATGTTATGTGGGGTTGAAATGTCGTTCGTCGTTCATGAGAAATGCTTGTCGATACATGATGCTGGCTAAACTGCAGGAGAATTACATGTCATGAAATTGCCGTGTGAAATATCAGGACTTCATTTCACCATTCACTTGGTTCACACTCCACAGCAATCAAAAAAACATACACGTCGTTAGTTCAAAATGGCTCTGAGCACAATGGGACTTAACTTCTGAGGTCATCAGTCCCTGAGAACTTAGAACTACTTAACCCTATTAGTCAACAATGGAGATTGCTTGCGAATAACTTATGTTACCCATCCTAAGATATTGTACAAGTATGTGTGGCCCATACTAGGCGGATATTCTGAACATCTCCAGAGAAGGGCAGCATAAATAGTCACAGGTTTGTTTGACCCACTTGGGAGTGTCACTGAGATGAAAAAACTGAAAGTTCAGACTCTTAAAGAAAAACGGAAACTATCCTGAGAAATGTACTAAAAAAGTTTCCAAAACCGGCTTTAAATGGTGATTGTAGACACGCCTACCCATCGGAACATTCGGGTACGTGAGGACTAATCTAGGTTAATTACAGCATGCACAAAGGCATGCAAACAATTACTTTTCTCTCACTCCGTACGTGAATAGCAAGGGAAAAAGTCGAAATAGCTGATAAAATGGGACGCACCCTCTCTCATGCACTTCATAATGGTGTGCACGTTATAGACTTATATGCAGACGTAGATGGATGCTAGTACGACGCCTTAGAATGAAATTCAGAAATCATGTCTGTGTCTGCAATCTTCTGAAATGTACTTTCATGTCATCCCTTAACATCTCGATGTACAATTGAGTTCCATTAGTATTCATATTTGTAGAGTAGAATTATTCCACTCTGGCGAGGTACGTACAGAAGTCTGTTAATAGTTGTTTGTAAAAGTTCAATCTTGGGCTATATTCACTGGAAGTGTTCGGACAGATCTACGAATTTCCATTTTGGTCTTTTGAGACGTTAGGGGAGCAATTATTCACTCAGGCAGAGGCACACATACAAGATACAGGCAACTGATATGTTGTAGGTGCCCGATAGCTCTCTGGCTAGAAACTGAATGGCACAACAGTCATCCACTCAATCAGCATGTAGCATAACATAAAGTTTGAGATTTTGTGTACAGTCCCAGCAAAGGATTAAGCCATAACACCAGCTCGCTGTGGCACATATCATACCACCACGTGCAGGAAGTTGGTCCCTCATGCTCGCACAGAATTGTAAGCGTACTATGATATTCCTAAGGATTTAGCTAACATACTATGAGCTTTCTAACAATTTTACGTACTTAATAAGCATACATAATATTTTACGATTTTAAGTGTTTATGCCTTTGCTCCAGCAAGTATGCCTGAATACTCTATTAGATACAGTTCATAGCGATCCTGTTTGTTGGAGGTGTTTTTAATGCAACATAAAGGATCTATCCAGCCTGTAACGTAACAGCAGTGTATTTTGATTATTATCGCATGTTGTTAATATCATAATTTAATACCGAATGTTTTTTATACATTGTTTTTGAAACCAAGGGTTACCTATTGTTACCTATGCAATATGTATTTAATTATTTGGTTTGTTGAAACTCTGTTGTAGACCTCACTCGTGGTCATGTGGTAGCGTTGTCGCTTCCCACGCCCGGAATCCCGGGTTCGATTCCCGGCGTGGTCAGGAATTTTCACTGCCTCCTGATGACTAGGTGTTGTGAGCTGTCCTTAGGTTAGTTAGGTTTAAGTAGTTGTAAGTTCTAGGGGACTGATGACCATAGATGTAAAGTCCCATAGTGCTCAGAGCCATTTGAACCAAACTCTGTTGTACATCAAATTATCATCGTTATTAGTGTTCTTCATGAGGGGATGATGTTGTAATATATTTGTAAACGTGGTCTTCGACTAATAAGGTAGGATATGAGACTAGAGTCAGTGGTAATCGTTCGAAGCTAAACAATGGTGCAATGCAGTTGGCACCTAATATGCTCAACAATCAGCTGATTTTGTGCAGTGAAGTATTGAACAATAGTGAATGCAGGCGATATTTTGATGCATTTACAGTAGGAAGTCATCTCAGTTTTGCAATTGCCTCTGATGAGAGATTTTTTAGGATAAATCTATGTCGTAATTGCTAGCACTACACGTTCAGGAAGTAGCATGGTCAAAGAATGCAATATGATGAGCAGCAGGTAAATGGTTAATATGAGACGTGAAGATACCGTAATATACACTCCTGGAAATTGAAATAAGAACACCGTGAATTCATTGTCCCAGGAAGGGGAAACTTTATTGACACATTCCTGGGGTCAGATACATCACATGATCACACTGACAGAACCACAGGCACATAGACACAGGCAACAGAGCATGCACAATGTCGGCACTAGTACAGTGTATATCCACCTTTCGCAGCAATGCAGGCTGCTATTCTCCCATGGAGATGATCGTAGAGATGCTGGATGTAGTCCTGTGGAACGGCTTGCCATGCCATTTCCACCTGGCGCCTCAGTTGGACCAGCGTTCGTGCTGAACGTGCAGACCGCGTGAGACGACGCTCCATCCAGTCCCAAACATACTCAATGGGGGACAGATCCGGAGATCTTGCTGGGCAGGGTAGTTGACTTACACCTTCTAGAGCACGTTGGGTGGCACGGGATACATGCGGACGTGCATTGTCCTGTTGGAACAGCAAGTTCCCTTGCCGGTCTAGGAATGGTAGAACGATGGGTTCGATGACGGTTTGGATGTACCGTGCACTATTCAGTGTCCCCTCGACGATCACCAGTGGTGTACGGCCAGTGTAGGAGATCGCTCCCCACACCATGATGCCGGGTGTTGGCCCTGTGTGCATCGGTCGTATGCAGTCCTGATTGTGGCGCTCACCTGCACGGCGCCAAACACGCATACGACCATCATTGGCACCAAGGCAGAAGCGACTCTCATCGCTGAAGACGACACGTCTCAATTCGTCCCTCCATTCACGCCTGTCGCGACACCACTGGAGGCGGGGTGCACGATGTTGGGGCGTGAACGGAAGACGGACTAACGGTGTGCGGGACCGTAGCCCAGCTTCATGGAGACGGTTGCGAATGGTCCTCGCCGATACCCCAGGAGCAACAGTGCCCCTAATTTGCTGGGAGGTGGCGGTGCGATCCCCTACGGCACTGCGTAGGATCCTACGGTCTTGGCGTGCATCCGTGCGTCGCTGCGGTCCGGTCCCAGGTCGACGGGCACGTGCACCTTCCGCCGACCACTGGCGACAACATCGATGTACTGTGGAGACCTCACGCCCCACGTGTTGAGCAATTCGGCGGTACGTCCACCCGGTCTCCAGCATGCCCACTATACGCCCTCGCTCAAAGTCCGTCAACTGCACATACGGTTCACGTGCACGCTGTCGCGGCATGCTACCAGTGTTAAAGACTGCGATGGAGCTCCGTATGCCACGGCAAACTGGCTGACACTGACGGCGGCGGTGCACAAATGCTGCGCAGCTAGCGCCATTCGACGGCCAACACCGCGGTTCCTGGTGTGTCCGCTGTGCCGTGCGTGTGATCATTGCTTGTACAGCCCTCTCGCAGTGTCCGGAGCAAGTATGGTGGGTCTGACACACCGGTGTCAATGTGTTCTTTTTTCCATTTCCAGTAGTGTATTTGCTGCTATTTGCTTACATGTCAATGTTTCAGTAAAAAGAATGGAATATTTTTCTATTCTTCTTAATATGTGAAGTGATGATGTTAATCAGATACGTTAAAGTGATTTATAATTACATGAGTCAGTATTACTTGAAAGCTTATAACTTCCTTCCTCCCATGTGATTTTCCAAAGTCATGTATATCAAAGGATAATTATAGACATAATAAATGTTTCTGGAATAAATATAATGTGACGTAATAGAGGTATAAATTACATGCCTTCGACACTCCTAAAAAAGATTAATTTGTTTTTATTGTTAACCAAACTATTTTGATTCTGAAAAATAACCAAAAGTGTCACAGCTCAGATATAAACAAATGCGTAATTCATTTACTGGACAGGTTGCTCTGCAATGTTTCATTGTAATTTAGACGTAATGTATCATTTATCGTAATAGATCGGCATTTTCTATTTAGTTAGTGTAGATTATATTATATCATACCGTTTTACATTTAGTTCGCTGTCAACAGGAGTGTATATCGTATAATAACATTTCTGTTGAATTTGTTATCTCCTCAACAATCTTTCAGGAATCAGTAATTTTAATCATAGCTTTTTCTGTTGCATTGATAGAAATCGTATTTCTGTAATCAGCTGCTTCATTTGCTAAAGGGGATTAATAATTCTTTTAGCTTAACAGATCCAGAAAACAGAATAAAACTAGCAACCACAACGCAGCCACACTTTGAATGCTCTTGTCGAACACGGGATAAATTAGTTGACGTTTGAAAGCAGATGTGAATTGCCCTGACGACTGTGCAATGGTAGGGCTAAGCACCCTGGAAAGCGAAGACAGAGACCAGGGAGAACTCAAGGTGTTATACCGATCTCTCTAATAACAAGTCCGAGGTCCTGTAAGTACTTGAAATGAAACTGATCCACAGAGACTTACGTCACCAGCCTGCTATACCCTGTGTCAATAAGTAAATTTGAAAGGCTAGGGCTGTAGTAGATTATAAATAGAGAGAGTTAATATAATACCAGCCAACTGCAGGAGCATCTATCATATGGTGTAAGGATTCAGAATTAATACTGCTCATTAAAAGTAATATTGACTGGACAGTATTAGGAACAGAAATTTCGTTGAAACCGGAGGAAAACAGCAACTAAATCCTGAATACAGATTGCAATATTCATCATAAGGATAGGACAGAGGCTAAAGGGGCCATCTATATATTGTTGTACACAATTCGGTAATATCGGGCGAAGATGTTACTGATTCTGAATGTGTATCAATCTCCAATTTGCATGAAGTTTTGGATCAAAGGTGGATTACAATGGTAATCGGATGCTTTTATAAAAATGTACGTCAGGAAATGTGCAGGCTAAGCAAATTGCAGAATTTCGTGAAGAAGTTTCCTGATCAAGCTATAGTGGCAGGGGGTGACGACTTGCGAGGAATATTGTAAGAGCTTCATGCGATAAAAACAAGTGCCATTTGCCGATAGAATTTTGTTACGTGGTGCTGTTATCACTGTGCAACCGACAGTTTGTCTATGACATGTATGCAATTATCATATCTTCAGTTCGTCAGTGCAGCTCGATGTATCTGCTATGTGTTCTGTATTTCTTAACTGTCGATATCTGCGTGATGCGCCACGACAGCGCTTCTGCTTTTACTACGTGACTTATGTCTTCTGTTTTATAGAAGTCTGACTGTGTGTTACGTGAAAATGATTAATGATAAAGTCATTCATTCACAAGCTAATAACGTTTTATTAATGACCAGTTCAGCATTTGTGCAGTACTGTTCCAAATATTCTGAGCGTATTTCCCGAAAATTACATACAGCAGACAGTTAGAGAACCAACTCGCCTTAGACCTCCAAGCAACAAAAGGACCTCAAGTTTACACGATCTTCCTAATTCGAGGTACTTGCAGAGACCACATCCGGACGGATATTTAGTACTCTCGTTTTTCAGTATTTTACGTATCTGTTCATGTTTTACGTATATGTTTATATATACTATAATTTGCGTACTTTACAATCTCTCGTGTCTTTCCAAAATTTTAAGTTGTGTCCCACTGCCCTCGACGTCACGTCGACATCGCGTCGCATGAACGTTATAATGCTTCTCTCAGCCAAACACAATAAACCAATATGCGCCGAAAAGTTTCGGAATATTATGTATCACTGCTAATCCACCGTCAAATTACTGGATTGTGTGTGTGACGTCATAGTGCATGAGTTAGAAAGGAACACATATCCCCCACTGGTAGAAATAATGACGTCTGGACGTAGTAATGACATCATAGCAAAATCCTTAAGCACTGCTACTTTACTGATTTCCAATCAAACATAGCATATATATAAGATATACCACACCCGATAGATAAAGCCTTGCCAAGCCACCTCTACTTTACTCATTTTGTAATGTAATACTTCATGTTATAGAAATGGTATGTTCTTAATAATAACTATATAATAACAATAATAATGTAACAGCAAAATTTAATTGCTTCCAACCAAACATACTGTGTGTATAAGAAATAGCACAGCGTTACAAAATGCCCACCTTAAGAGGTGACTAATATCTGCAGCAAAAGGTATCACGCCTTTAGGTAAGGCAACATCTCTAAGGTCTGTGTGCGGTACAGCTACGACATCGAACACCATGTTAGCAATTACCGAAAAAATTTAATATCATTTTAAGTGCAATTGAATCCGACCTGGCTGCTGTTGGAAACAGTACTATTACGAAGGTGGGCAGGGCCATCAAGCTCACGGCAAGCAGATCTCGAAAATACACGGACTGTATTGGAAATAGGCACCAGGCCTCAACATCCTTTCGTTCTCTCTGGACGACTGGGAATGATGTTTTCAAAACTAGCGTCTATGTGTGGACGACGCCTTTCTCGGTCAGCCAGAGCTCTCAGGTAGAAGGAAAAGCCGTGTAACAAGCAATAAATTATTACGTTACTACGTGAGCGTATTTGACGTGTACTAGTAAATCACTACAGCGCCCATCGCATTGTAAGCGTAATGTAGAGTTTCCATCAAACGTAAGGGGAGGACAAATTTTAATCCATAGTAGAGAATAAATCGGGATGGAAATGAGATACAGCATAATGTCTCAGATAAAAGTTGTAGGTGGCAAAGTGGGTCACGAATTGCTGCTACTGGCCGTTAGCTTCAACGTGAATTTCATGGTGTTTTGGAACTTAAGAGTGATTTCATTTTAAATAGGGACCCTAATATTTGAATTAAGATTGGAAAAGAACGGCTAATTTTATGTATGAAATTATGCATGACTCACGATCATGGCTAGTTCAGTGAAGGTCAAATAAGCCAATTTCGTTTTACTTCAGCAGAGGAGGGATAGAGCCTGGAAATGCTGGATGTTTGTATAGTGGGCCAGTGGATAGATAACGAGCATACGCCAAGAGATATGTGGAACTGCAATGGAAGGCACCATTGTACAGACTACGTCCTTGGAGAAGAAACACAAAATAATTGAAAATTGATCGCCGGCCGTAGCAGCCGCGCGATTCTAGGCGCTATAGTCTGCATCCGCGGGACCGCTGCGGTCGAAGGTTCGTTTCCTGCCTCGGGCTTTGATGTGTGTGATGTCCTTAGGTTAGTTAGGTTTAAGTAGTTCTAAGTTGTAAGTGACTGATGACCACAACAGATGAGTCCCATAGTGCTCATCAGTAAACAAATCTTCGAGAATACTTGGAACATCACAGCCATCACTTAGACTTATTAATGTAAAATCTCCGTAGGAAAACAAGTCGACAATTAAGACTGACGAGACAATTATAAAAGCTTTAAAAGACCCCCAAATTTGCGACAACTTAAAATAAGTTCTTACTTGTGTGGCCTCCAAAGCGAAGTCATAGTAAAGGAGGAAACGAGACACACGTTTGAAATTATGTAAATATTTAAACGTAGTTTAAGGTAGGACATATTCATCTCCAAGATTTTAAATACTGTAAATAAATTTAATGCGGAACGGAAAGAGTCTACCTGTTAGTGAAATCACTCATCCAGTTTATGAAATATTCGCTAACTAAGACCAACATGAGTACCTCAAAGGCAGTGCGTTTTCTAGGGAACCATTGAGACATTCCCACAGAGAGAGTTTTGTACTCAAAACCAGTGTCGATCGACGCTGAATACAAAATTGTTACAGCCGAAACTCAGCAAACTACATGTAGCTAAATTAATTTATTCTCCGTCTCACAAATGCAACTTGTTTTTACAAATGAAATACATCTATTAAATGTTTCTTTATTCATGCTGACAGGTGATTCAGTCATTCAGAAATGTGGTTGCTTTTATTGTAGTTCTTGATGCCGTAAGCTGCCGTTGGGTGAACCGTACATGAATATTAGGCCACCAAGTTTCCGTGTTAAGTAAAATGTCTTCAATTCACTGTTCACTTGGTTCACACTCCACAGGGTTCACGAATCCTGTTCTAATTCCATCACAAACTCAAAGCGACGAATACGAATTGGCTTAGGTAGGATCCAGCAGTAGCTGCTATGCGTGAAGCCAGAAACATGTTCAGAGGAATAAACTCAGAGGTAACCCGACAATGCGTGAGCAATGAAGGTCAACACCACTGAGTATAGACCACTCTCGACACAACTGCAGTTGTGCATGCATTGAAACAGTAATAACTTAACATGCTGCACATATAAAATTGTTATAGTGCTCTTGAAGCACACTTTAATGCGACTGACAGAGCTCACTGGGAATGCTCACTCGCGAAATGGTGCCACCAAACCTGTTTCTGTTAGGCCAAAATAATTCAGTACTTAAGAAACACTTTCGCCTTACCTAGACGTAGCTAGCCTCCCTTCTGCTCTTGACTATGACGTATGACTTCCTTCGACACATGCATGTACACACATAATCACATGAAGCAGGCACAGATGTAGATTCGCAGTAATATTTATGAAGCTATTTAGATAGATAAAAAATTTCTCTGTTTGAACGTCGCAAGTGCTTTGTGTCGACACAGCTTGCTTCATTTTTCATACGGGGTGTTAAGAATTTATAAATTTATAAATTAATACAAATTATTTGCAAAATAAAATTAATTATTGATAAATATGATTTCAAATGGCTATCAAGATGAATTTTGATACATGGAATGTTTCTCGAAAATTTATGGCTGCAGACTATAAATTGTGTAGTTAAGTTCAGTTTTGATAATACAATTTGGAGTGTAGTGATAAAATAAAGGAATTTTTCGATACAAACTTAAATATTCAAATTGCTTATGTCAGCTGATGGAAATAGTAGTGATAAATTTGCACATGGTTCTCAAGTAAGTGTGATTTCACTACTTCCTTTAAATAGTGGGATAAATCATTTGGATGCGATAAAATTGTGCGTCTTAGCGAATAATCTAATTTATTTGAATTTATTTTTAATATTCTGATACAATTCATCAAGTTTTATTATTTTTCACTGTCATTTACCTCTACGTGAGATCTTCTACGTAACGTTTCCTCGAATGTAAATAGTCACAGATGTGGCCGAGTTAATGGCTTCCAGTAGGGAAACGTAGTTGCACCCTCAATTGTGTTGCCTCTTCTACAGCCGCTGAGTATTGCGGAACCATAACAAAACAGAAGTCCACGGGAGGACGATAAGTTGACGATGGGTCGTATCGAAAAGGAATAAATTAAATCAGAAAAGATGTATGTGGTGAAATTGCGGACTTACGGAATATTGTCTCAGTTACGAAGTTTCATCTCAGAGAGGTCACAGTTCATAGTCAATGACGGAAAATCATCGAGTAAAGGAGAAATGGTTTGCGGCGTACCCCAAGGTAGCTTTGCACTGCCTCTGCAGTGCCTTATCTATATGAACGATTTAGGAAACAGTCTTAGAGGCGTCTTAGTTTGTTTGCAGATGATGCTGCTGCTTATCATTTAGTTAACTGTTCAGAAGTTCAAATCAAATTGCAAAACGATTTGGAAAGGGTATCTGAATAGTGCGAAAATTGGCAATTGAAAAGATAAGGTCATCCACTTGAGTGCTCAAAGTAATAAGTTAATTTTCGGTTGCACGATAAATCAGTCAAACCTGAAGGCGGTACATTTAGCTACATACCTAGGAATTCCAATTACGAACTATTTAAATTGGAAAGAACACATACGATAGACTACGTTTTGTTGTGCGAACTCTTAGCAAATGTAACAAATGTACTAAAGAGACTGCCTAAACTACTCTTGTTCGTCCCTTTTTGGAATACTGCACCGCTGTCTGGCATTCTTACCAGATAGAGTTAACGGAGTGCATCGAGAAAGTTAACAGGAGAGCAGCACCTCTAGTATTATTGAGAAATAGGGGAGCCAGTGTCACAGAGATGATACAGGATTTGGGATGGACACCGTTCAAACATAGGCGTTTATTTGTGGCGAGGGAATATCCTTACAAAAAATCATTCACCAACTTTCTCCTCTGAGTGAGAAAATATTTTGATGACGCTGGTATACATAATAAGAAACAAACATCGTAATGAAATATGGGAAACCAGAGCTCACACGGAAAGTTATTACTGTTCGTTTTTTCCGTGGGCTCATCCAGAGTGAAAATACAGACAGTTGTTATGTCGGTAGTTCAAAACTGGTTCAAATATCTCTGAGCACTATGGGACTTAACCTCTGGGGTCATCAGTCCCCTGGAACTTAGAACTACTTAAACCTAATCATCCTAAGGACATCACACATATCCACGGCCGAGGCAGGATTCGAACCTGCGACCGTAGCGGTCCCGCGGTTCCAGACTCAAGCGCCTAGAACCGCTCGGCCGCCCAGCCGGCGACGTGTAAGAGCTTAACAATAAATTTCTTCAGCGTACTCGTATTACTACACACGAGAATTCGATGACATACTATTCTACTACGATTTTGTCAACGACAGTTATCAACACCCACTTGTCACGGACGACAAACGATATGCTAACTAACTCATTCCATCTCAAAGTAAAGTTCAGGAAGAACATTCAGCGATTTGCCGACAATGAATTAGTCATACACAAAAAACGTAAGTGTCAGCTGTCTACCAGAATGGTCATGTCATTTAAGGAACTGTGAGGGTTGTGTCGTGTAGAATACCAAACTGCAAATAAAATATTTGATGTGTGAGAGATCCAAAACTCTTAACCCACGCCCTTGGTCATGGAATTTCTACAAAGTTTCAAATATGCTGCGTTCTCCACAGAAGTGATGATGAACGCCATGTTCTGAGACAAGAGGGTGGCGTGAACCAGAGACTGAGAAGACAAGCTGAACAAGATTCTATAATAGCACTGTAAGTTCGCAAACTGTTGGGTCTCCGTAAAAGGGCCACTAACGCACTACAAGCAGAGATCAGATACATTTAGATGATAGTGTGTGTGATATTCAGAATTTTTTTTTTAATCCTGTGCAACATTCCACCCACTTCACCCTGATCAGCTGCCGAAGCGTTCGCAACAACGTACGAGGATTGGAAGCGGAGTTCTAACAATATAAGGTATAGAAATTTGGGTAAAAATTCAAACTTACAGCGGTGATAAATTTTGTAGTAAATGCAAGTGTACATCAGAAGCAAAAGCGTTTGGGTAACGGAAGTATTGTATTTATCGTAAGAGACAACAAACTCTTATAAGCCACATGCCAGATTATTTGGCAACACTCAGTATAATGTGTGGGCATAATTCAATAACTGCATCTATCTATTTATCACCGGAGTCACGCAAAATTGTAACCGGAGACTTCAAAGAGAAGCAACTTGCTAAAATGCATGTCCCTCATTCACACTGTCATGATTAGAGATGATTTTAATCGTAAAGATATGGATAGGAATTATTACACATTTGTGAAAGTTGGTCACGGTAAAACAGCACGCACAATATTGCTATACGCCTTTTGTAAAATGTACATAGTTTAGATAGTTAATAAGTTTACATGTCACGATAATTTGTTGGATCTAACAGCAATAAATCGTTAGATTGAGGATGTTCGCACTCAAAATGGTATCAGTGACTTTGAGGTGGTCGTGAGAGAGATTAGCCAGGAAAACAAGACGGTAGCGCAAACTGGTCGCAATCTCTTTATTATTTCAAGAGTATTTGGCATAACTGTTAAAACATGTATCCTACTGTGAGAAGATACTTTCAACGGAATTACGGGAAAATGATTGTGGTACCAATCGTACCATTATTGTAATAATGCGTACCCCTCATCGTGAAAAGCAAATCAGTGGCCACGAATTCCTTTGTTCAGTGCTCCAATAACATGGAAATCGCATGGGGAGGGATAGCGATCGTATGGAGAGTGTGTATGGGCTTCCAGGAAACTTCAGCAGCTTATTCAAAAATGCTTATCAGTATGTGGACGGGCATTTAGTTGCGAAAGTTATTTCGATTAAATAGTGAAATAAATAGTTGTAATGTGTAACATTAAGAAGAGAACTGCAGTACTTGTGTTAGTTGCCTATGAGTCAATGTGTGGCTGCAAGTCGCTGAATGAACCTGCTGAAGTTTACTTTCAGATCGAATGCGGGATTAAAACGTCGTTCGTCGTACATGACAAGTGCTTTTCGATTAGTGCCGTTGGATACACCGTAGCAGAATACTACTGCCGTGTGAAGTAGTAGGACTTCATTTTACTGTGCACTTGGTTCACACTCCACAGCAATCACGAATCCTTTTTCTTATTCCATCTCAAACTCGGAACAACAATTGATGGAATGGCTTACGTAGGAAGCAGCAGTAATTACTATGTACGAAGGCAGAATCATGTTCAGAGAACTGAATTCACGGTCAAGCCGACAAGACGTGAACAATGACCGTCAACGCCACTGAGAACAGACTTATCAACACAACAAAGGTGGTGCTTATCTTAATACCTTACAATTGTTAGGTATTACGGGAACACTGGCTGTAGTACTTCTGAAGCACACTTTAATATCACTGGATAGAGGACACTGCCAACAAACTCTAATAAAATGACTCCAACAACCACGCTAGAGTTTCGCCAAAACTATTCGTTAGCAGACAAATAGTTTGGCCTTACCTAGACGTGGCAAACTTTCCTGCTGCTCTTGACTATGGCATATGACTAGATAACGCAACAATTTATACACGTAATCATAGAAAGCAGGTACAGATACAGATTCGTATTAGTACTTAGGTAGCTATTTAGATAGACAAATAATATCTCTGTTTGACGACTCAAGTACTCTACGTCAACACCATTGGCTCATTATCCATCAGGAGAGTTACGAATTCATAAATTAATACAAATTATGGAAAAACATGGAGCACTATGATTCCAAATTACGATCAGAATGATAGTTGCGACATGAAAAATTTATCGAAAATTTAAGACTGCAGAATATGGAACCATGTTAGTTAAGTTCATTTTTGCTAATACAAATTGATGTGAAGTGATAAAATAAACGGAATTTTATAAAAACAAATTTAAATTTCCAAATTACTTATGACAGCCGGTAGAAACACTAAAGATTCATTTTACATTTTGCTCTCAGGTAAGCACGATTTCACTGCTTAATTTAAATAGTGAGATAAAGCATCTGACTGCGAGAAAATCAAGTGTCAGAGTGAAAAATCGAATATATTTCAGTTTATTGTTATTGTTCTGAAATGATTTATTCAGTTTCATTATTCTTCATTCTTATTTAGCTCTACGTGAAGTCTGTTTAGCTCGAAAGTTATTAGCCACTGATGTGTCGAAGAGAATCACGTCCAGTTGTTGTTGCTTCCTCACCGGAACAGTATCTTCTGCAGCAGCGGAATAACGCAGGTACCATAGTCAATCAGATGTCCACGCGAAGACGATAAGCTGAAGATAGTTGGCATCGAAAACGAGCAAATTAATTCAAAGAAATGCTATTAATTCATACTGTTGCTGTTGTGCATCTTCTTGAGCTGTAAGGATCGCTGATAAGAATTGTAGTCCAGTCGACCTAATGCTTCCTTCGTTAAAATAACGAGTATATCTTTTTCGTACTCTTTCCCGATTGCTGCAGCGTATATTATCGTTTTCTGAGATCGATTCGTCTCTTCTCACATTTTAGATGTCCGGAGCCTTCGACGCAAGAAACAGAGGATTATGGAGACGATGTTCTGCTGCATCTTCAGTTCGTGAATCTTATCTCTTACATCTGCATTCTATTATTGTGTTTTATTCGCTTCAGATAACTTCAAAGATATCACGTCTTCCATTAATATCTGCTGTTTCACTGCAACGATGCTGCTATTATGATTAGCTGGAAACTTCTGTGCTTCACCCGTCTCGGCAGCGCAGTGCTTCCATGGTCACCGGTCTGCAGTTTTCTTCTCCACGTTACACATTCCATTTGTATACCACACAGAATACTACCTCATTTCTGTAAAATTATCATCTCTTCACTGATACACAGACACGTCCCTTTGCCCGTCCTTAAACTGCCACTTTCGTCCTTCTATTACCTTTCTCAGATATCACGTGCCTCCTAACAAAAATTTGAATAGATGTGCCTATGGAATCACGAATCTATCCAGGCGTGTATATGTACGTCTCGGGCACATCTTCGGCCACGAATATCTTCTTTCAGAGCCCAGAAAATATGGAAATCGGAATGACAGAGGTAAGGGCTGTAATGAGTATGTGTAATGTCTTACCAAGAAACTTCATCAGTGTACTCGAAATAACCATCCCAACGTTATGCTCATCGCCATTTGGTTAAGTTTGTTCTGAATATGCTGCAGATGTTCCGCTGCAAGCCCTTACACAGTCGCCATTCGATCCCGATCCATCCCAACTTGATTTCCTTGTTTGTGAAGGTCTGAAGTAAGATATTGTTGGCCATCGATTAGCTTCTGACGTAGAGGAGCAGGCCTTGGTATAAGGTGTTTCTAGTGGCTCCCACCTATATAACCACCTCAAGGTCAGTGATACGACTCTTGAGTATAAATCTCCTCATACAGGTCTAATCAGTTTATTGCCGTTAGATCGAATAAATTTCCATCACGAGTGGGCATCCGAACTAATTAGGTACTTTTAGAAAAGGTATTTAGCAATGTTCAGCATGGTGCCTTACCATGACCAACACTTATAAATGTCTAATTATTCCTACTTATACAGCTATGATTAAAATCTTCTCTAAACAGAGCAGTATGAATGGGGCACATACACTTTAGCGAGATGTGTTTGGCTTTAAAGTTTTCGGTCACATCTGGGCGTGAGTCAGGTGGGCAGTAAATATATCCAGTTATAAGACTTTGCCCATATTGATACTGAGTCTTGCCTAAATACTTGGGCATGCCGCTTCAATTTGTATCTCTGCGAGATCTGAGTTTGTTGGCTCTTGCGACAAATACACTACTTCCACTTACCACACGCTTATGCTTTCGATTTACACTTACATTTACAACAAAAATTATCACCGCTGTCAATTTCTATTTTTACCTACATTTCTGTACCTTGTATCGTGTGTACTCCACACTTTTTCACGAATTCTGCCTATCCTTGTACGATGTTGTGAATGCTTCGGCAACTGATCAGGGTGAAGTTGATGGAGTATCGCCTAGGCTCAAAAAGCCTCATGAGTATCCCAGACACCATCAGCTAGATAGATCTGATCTCGGTTTGTAGTGCGCCACTGACCCATTTACGGAGGCCACACAGCGCTAATCTATCAAGCCCCAGCTCCGTCCAGCTTGTCACACAATCTTCAAAGTCTGTGGTTCACACCGCCCACTCGTCTCACATCAAGGGGTCTTCGATCAGTTCTGCGGAGAAAGCTGCATATTGCAAGTTTCGTTGAACCTCCGTGAGCAAGGGCGTGAATTTTAACTTCTGCAGCGCCTGTTCATCATATTATTTTTTTCCAATTTCGCGTCCCTCGTCAACTCGGTACACCACTCACTGGTTCATAAGCTACTTGCGAATTTTGCTAGTATTACCGCTTTCACTTGTGTTTGTTGCTTATGATTCAGTCAGTGTCTGCAAGTTAACCAAGTAACCTGATGAGTTTTACTTTCAGCTGGAATGCGGGATTAACATGTGGTCTGTCGTACCTGACAAGTGCTTATCGATAACTGCCGTTGGCTAAACCGTGGGAGGATACTATGTCATCAAATTCACGTGTCAGGTTATAGGACATCATTTCACTCTTTACTTGGTTCACACTCCAGAGCTCTCAGTAACCATATTCTAATTCCACCAAAAACTCAAAACGACAAATACGGAATTTCTTACGTAGGAGGCACAAGTAATTGGTATGTATTATAGCAGAAATAAACTCAGAGACAAGCTGACAAGGTGTGAACAGTAAATGTGAACATTCATGAGTACAGACATTTCTCAACACAATAAAAGTGGTGCACACCTTAATATGTTACAAGTGTGATAAATTAATACACTGTCGGAACACATATCATGGATTAAATTATTGATACAAGAACACGTGCTCTAGGACTATTGAAGCACACTGTCAATCAACAATCACGAAATGCCATCAACAAACCTGCTACTGTATCCCCAAAATTATTTATTACTACACCAATACTTTCGCCTAACCTAAACGTCCCCACCGCCCTCCCCCCCCACCACTATGAACAATAAAACTTGCTGCTGGTGGGAAGACGTGAGTGCCTCAGTGATACATAGCCGTACCACTGGTGTAATGGTTCCTCAAAGAGGGGCACCAGCCTTTTCTGTAGTTGCATTGGCAACAGTCTTGATGACTGACTGATCTGGCCTTTTAAGACCATCCAAAACGACCTTGCTGTGCTGGTACTGCAAAGGGCGGAAATCGAGGAATAATTACAGCTGTAATTTTCCCGAGGACTCGGCGCTCTACTGTATGGTTAATTGATGATGGCACCCTCTTGGAATAAACATTCCGGAGGTGTCAGGAAACCCATTCTGAAACTATGTATGAGGAGTGTAGCCATGTATGGAAGTGAAAATTGCACGATAAACAGTGTACACAAGAATCGAATAGAAGCTTTTGACACGTCGTGGTACAGAAGAAAGTCGAACATTCGATGGGTAGATCACGTAACTAATGAGGAGGTACTGAGTAGAATCGAGGAGAACAGAAATTTGTGATACAACCTGGATATAAGAATGGATCCGTTGGTAGGACGCACTCTGAGGCATCAAGGAGTCACCAAATTAGTAATGGAGGGGAGCGTAGGGGTTAAAGCCGTAAAGGGAGACGAATATATGAATACAGTTAGCTGATTCAGAATAAAGAAGGAAACAGCAATTAATCGGAGATGAAAAGGATTGTGCAGGATGGAGTAGCATGGAGAGTTACATCAAATCAGTCCTTGGACTGAAGACCAGAACAACATCCTACACGTGGGTAGTCCCGCTTCTGCTCTTGTCTATGGCATATGTCATGATTCCACACACGGATATGCACACATAAGCACATAAAGTAAGTACAGATATAGTAGATTCGTAATATTATTGATGTAGATATTTAGAAGAATAAATAATTTCTCTGTTTCAACGAATGAAGTGCCGTATGTCAACACAGTTTGCTTCATTTATTATAAGTGAGTAACGAATGTATGAATTAATACGAATTACCGAAATTATTGAACATTATTTTGAATTAAAAGATCAGTGAGACTCAAACCTGAGACTTGAAATGTTTACCGAAATTATATGGCTTTAGAGTATGTAATCATGTTAGTTAAGTTCAGTTTTGATAATACAATTTGCAGAGAAGTGATAAAATAAGCAGACTTTACAAAAACAAATGTAAGTACCGAAATTGCTTATGGCAGCTGATGAAATAAGTAATGATATATTTACATTTTGGTCTCACGAAAGCACGAGTTCATTGCTTTATGTAAATAGTAGTGACTACGTATTAATTACGCGACCTTGTGAAAAGCCGAATATATTTTGTGTTCATTGTCCTTGTCCCGAGATAACTTAGTCAGCTTCGTTATTATTCATTGTCATTTCTCTCTACGTGTAGTCTGCTACATATTGTTTAGCACGAATGGAAATAGCCACTGATGTGTCGAAAATAATGGCTGTCAGGTGGGAAATGTATTAGCTCCCACACCTGAGATGTATCTCCTGCAGCAGCTGGATATCCCAGGAGATATAGTAAATCGTATGTCCACGGGAAAACGATAATATGAAGATGGTTCATATCGAAAACGAAAAAATTAATTCACAAAGATTCTATCAATTCACACTTTTGCTCCTGTGAATCATCTTGCTTCGGAAAGTTCGATGATAACAATTGTACTTCAGATACCTCCTGTTTCGATAGTCTAAATAACCATAGCCACAAAATGCCCGTCCAAATATTGCTATGCTTCTTTTGAGTTCGCTGCAGAAGTTCGTTGCAAGTCCTTGCACAACCTGCAAAAGATCTCGATCCCTCCCCATGTGATTTCCTTGATTTTGGAGGATTGAAAGAGGACTTTGATGGCCATGGATTTGCTCTGAACGAGGAGGAGCACGTCTTGGTACAGTCACAATGTAATAGGCAACCGCAAACATTGTTCCATAATGGCTATGACAGTCTTGTCTCACAGCAGCATAGACGATGTAACAGTTATGGCATTTCCTCTTGAAATATTAAACAGTTTGTTTAGGTTTTTTTAACTGTCTCGGTTTAATGGGATGCTTCTTATACTACCGCAATTAAATCACTGATAACATTTCGAGTATGAACGTCCTCAGGCAGGTCTAGTCCATTAACTGCCATCAGATTGAATATATTTCCATTACGAGTTGGCTTCCGAACTATCTAAGGTAGGTACTTTTTAGTAAAGGTGTAGGGAAATGTTCAGCAAGAGTGTCTTACCGTGACCTACACTTATGAAAGTACAATTATTTCGAACTATATATGTATGATCAAAATCTTCTCTACTCATTATGGTATGACTGAGTACATGCGTTTTGGCGACATGAGTTTTTCTTTAAAGTTTTCGTTTGCCTCTGGGCGTGGGTTCGGTGGTCAATAAGTAGATCAAGTTATAAGATTATGCTAAGACTTGATTGTTTGTTTTGCACGAATAATGTGGCATGTAGCTTCATTTTGTATGTAAGTGATTCCATGTTTTTTCTCTGTTGCGATAAATACTCTACTTCCACAGACGAATATGCTTTCAATATTCACTTTCATTTGCCACAAAATCTCTCAGCCCAGTCAGTTTCGATTGGTACCGAAATCTGTATCTTGTATCGTGTGAACATCACATCTTCTTACGAGTGCTTCCAGTCATTGTACGTTGCTTCGGCAGCGATTCAGGGTGATGTGGATGGACTGTAGGCAAGGCTAAGAAACTCTCCTGAGTGCGTCAGGAAAGTTAAGCTTCAAATATGAAAGATTTTTGAAGTTCTCATATTGCTTTCAAATTCTGTTTTCTTGCTCTACGTTTCTCCAGAAGAACACGTCTATAAATTTGAAAGCAAGAAACAAATATAAGAACGCTGCTCCAGGATAATAATGTCCACAGATGAACATTTTCCAAATGGGAATCAAAAACAGGTTATCTCACGTGCCAATACTTTAAAAAAATCGAAATTTTAACGCCTGCACTTATTTGCAGTAACTGCTCTGAACGTTGCTTCAGAACATCAGTATTTCCGGACAAACACTCCTGAAATTGCAACCAAAACCATATGTTGAGCCAGCCCTCCAATTTTGGAAAAAATGACACTCATTCAGATTACCTTCAGTTGCTTTGAGTTACAATGCCGGCAAATAAATGATACTGAACTAAGAGGTAATAAAAGTAGAGCATTTAGTGCAGCAGTTAAGGTACTTTAGAAAACGAAAATCATGGTTTGGATTATTCCAAATAGACAACTATCTGAATCATATCGTATCCGAAAAGTAAGTGGGAGATATCATGTGCTTGCGTTAAATTTACATAGGTTACTCTTTCACTGACGTGGGTAAAATATCAATGCAAGAGCATGCAGGAAGGACCACGTGCAGGTTTTCAATTATCTTTTTTTCTTTCCAATTTATACCCTTGTGTTTGGCTTGATCTTATTAATAACGCATCCTCTCCTTCACTGTATAGCCAATTTGGTTTGTTTCTTTACGTTTTTTACGTTTTTTAACATTTTAACCATTTTCATCATTTGTATGCTTATAATGATACATATCTCACTGGAATCGTCTTATGTTTAATGTCAAACGAGAAGTGAGGCGTTTCCCGTTTATGCCTTTGAAGAACTACGCAAATGTGTTTAAGGCAAATTAAACGACTCACTTCAGTTTCTGTATTACAACCAACAATTAATGTTACTATTATCATTTACATACATCGTAATTGCTAATTTGTTTATTTTTTGGTTATTGGTAATGTCTTCTGAAAGCCGCATCGTTTTCGTAATGCGTCAGTTTTAGTCAAACAAGAATCGCTGCGCCATGTTGGTGTAATACTGTATTTACATAATGACGTAAAGACAAAACACTGGATTGAGCAAGTGATCTTCAGTTATACGTGTTGATTTCACAGTGTGAAATTCAAACAATTCCCCACCAAATTTTATAATGGTGATATAACGCGCTATTTACCTTACTTTACCGTCTCAACAATAATTAACTGTACCTACCAAAGTGTACGTACATACGCTGAGAGTCATTCTTGCTATGCAAGTGAATAATTTCATTAAGCCAGTATTGCAGGGAATCTGTGTTTTGAGACTCGCTCAACATTTGAAAGACGCGCAGTCTGGACACCGGGGTTTCTGTGACGATTTGATAAAGATAGGTGTGCAAAGTGACTTTCTCCTGTTAGTTTCTTCAATCTTTTCACTAATGAACCTGTTCCATCTATACACATGTATTGTGAATACTTTACGAACACAGCAAATTGTTCTTGCATTCAATAATGACGTGCTATGTATGTAGACCGATCGAGTGAATTTCACCGTCGTGACGTTCAATCTTCATGACCGTGAGATTTTCAATCGGATTGCATCCAGTTAATCCAAAAATTGCATTTTGGAGCTCTTTCTTTGTCTACTTGGAACTCAATTTGTTGGTAATTGCGGAAGCTCAGTGTCTCAAAATTTCGTTAGTTGACTTTCATCGATTCTGGGCCAGATGCCAGATAAAATATTGCGGGCTACCATTTCTGTTGGAACATGAGTAATTGGATGATAGTACTACCCTTGAAGTCACCGAACACTTGTTATGGCTGAAATTACTCATAGAAGTATCAAAGTTCTATCGCGACGTATTACAATCTGCAAGATACATTCCCGTCTCTTTGTCTTCGTAGCCTGCAGAGCTTGTGAGATGTTCGATTGAATAGGATGGCTGCAGATACAAGGAACATTGCGAAATGTTGGAACGAACCGCTACCAGTGCTAACTAGCAGGAAATCCAAAGGGAACAAACTAGACATACCTGTAAACTTAGATACATATGCTCAGCATTTTCTTACAGGAATTTCATTTTCTAAAGTGATAAGTGGAAAGAAATGTCATCACTTATCTGCAGCGTTTGTGATGCTTCAAAATACTATTTTGGAATAATACAGAGGATGAAGGAAACTTTCAAACGATCACAAAAGTGTTATAATCTACAGGGGAGCAAACTTCAACATCGATTCCATATTATTAGTATATTTATTAACTATTCAAAAATGTCGTTTTGGAGAACTGGAGTAAGTCACAACAAATTTAGAAACTATAATTCTGCATATAAAGATAGGCTAATAAGAAAATTGGTGTGGTTTCCAATTCAATACTGTTTACTTGTCGGCAGTGTTTGACCAGAGGATACTATGTTCAGAACAACTACAGAAACACACAGCAAGAAAAAACGGACAAAAGTGTGAAAAGGGCAGCAGTTAAAAACGTGGTTTCATTTCTATTTCAGTACTATTTCTGTGGTGTCACTGCCAGACACCACACTTGCTAGGTGGTAGCTTAAATCGGCCGCGGTCCATTTAGTACATGTCGGACCCGCGTGTCGCCACTGTGTGATCGCAGACCGAGCGCCACCACAAGGCAGGTCTCGAGATACGGACTAGCACTCGCCCCCTGTTGTACGGACGACATTGCTAGCGACTACACGGACGAAGCATCGCTCATTAGCCGAGCAGATAGTTAGCATGCATTGCTCATTAGCCGAGCAGACAGTTAGAATAGCCTTCTGCTAAGTCCATGGCTACGACCTAGCAAGGCGCCATTAGCCTTACATAGTTTGATAATTATCGTATAAATGTCTCAAGAAGAACGTGTAAACCAACAAAGAATTAAAGTTAAGTATTCGAGGAGCTGCATACTTTTCTTATTAGCATTCAATAGTTATCCTGTTCCAGACTTCACGCCAGTCGGCGTGTGTGTACGCGTGCCTTTCTTTCGGCTACCCGTCACTGTGGACTGGCTGCCTTAGCAGTCCACAACATTGGCGACGAGGGAAAAGTGTTCTTTCTGATTGCTTACATTTACTTGTGTCATGGCTTCGCCAGATGTACTGTCCGAATTTTATCGCTTGCAGAATCAGCAGACGCAGGCGTTATTGGATGCCCTTGGACAGCTCGTCCAGCATCAACGTGCCATTCAAACCGATGCGGCAGCCGCCGCTTCATCGCTGCCGCCGCCACAACATGCAGTTGCACCGCAGTTTCGCCAGTTTGACCAAACCCACGAGACCTGGACTGAATGGTCCCACCAGTTTGGATTTCATCTCGCCGCCTACAGAATTCAAGGTAACGAGCGGCAGCCTCATTTATTGTCATGTGTAGGGGTGCAAACCTACCGTGTGATAGCGAAATTGTTTCCCCGACGCGACGTAGCAACTCTGTCCTACGAAGCAATTTTGTCGGCATTAGATGCCTATTTCAAAGAAACAGTCAATGTCGTTGCAAAAAGGTATACGTTCTTTCGTACAAAACGTATGGCCGGTCAGACTAATAGGGAGTGGGTTGCGACTTTGCAAGGACTTACTAGGGAGTGTGCATTTGAATGTGACTGTGGCCTTCCTTATTCAGATACAATGGTGCGTGATGCAGTAGCACAGAACGTTTCTGATGTTCGCATCAGGGAACAGATTTTGAAACTAGTTAATCCCTCCTTTCAACAAGTGATAGACATATTGGATAGACACGACACACTTGACTGTGCTCAGGAATCTTTTGAAACTTCGCCAGCCGTGTGTAACATTAACCGTCCTGCCGGGCGCGCTGCGCGGCCCGGTCAACTGCCCTCGCGCACATCAACGCAGCTGCCGCCACGCTCTACACCAGGTGTGCCGCGCCAGCACACAACTGCAGTGAAATCATGCCCGCAGTGTGCAACTAGACATTCGCGTGAACATTGCCCGTCACGCCAAGCTATTTGCTTTTTCTGTAATAAGAAAGGTCATGTTCAAAGTGTTTGCCAGTAAAAGCTCAGATCAGACAATCACAACCATTCCAGGCTCTTTGCTTCGCGCCGGAATCGAACCAAGGATACTCAGGCTCGTGCACCTTCGCCCATGGACATTCATGTAGTTAATTCCACTTCCTCCAGTGCCACTTTCTCTAACAGTGCCTGTGTTCGTCCCACAAAACGTGTGCGTCGACGTCGCCGGAAATCGCGTCAATTAGCAAGTGATGCTGTGCCTGTATCAGTTCGAATTGCACGAGACAGTCGCTCTTGTCGTCAGCAGGACAATAAACTTTTTGTAGATTTGGACTTTAATGGCAAGGTCATACCATTCCAGCTCGATACCAGAGCTGCAGTTTCATTGCTCAATCACGACACGTACAAACAACTGGGCAACCCTCCGTTGCGTGCCACAAATGTTCAGTTAAAAAGTTATTCAGGACAGCAGATCCCTGAGTTAGGACAGTGCACTCTTCTTGCAACATACAAGGGACAAACAAAACTTGTGTCATTTTACGTTCTTCGTTCTTCTTTTGCAGTGAACTTGTTTGGCTTAGATTTATTTCAGTTGTTTAACATGTCTATAGTAAATCAGGTCCTATCAGTGAATCAGACAGTGCCTTCAGACAGTGTTGCTCGGTTATGTGAAGAATTTGCAGACATTTTTGCACTGGGCCTAGGTTGAGCTAAAAACTATGAAGCACATTTGGAACTGAAAGTAAACGCGCAACCGAAATTTTTCCGAGCGCGCAATGTTCCCCACGCATTGCGTGATGAGGTCGCAAGAACATTAAACGATTTAGAATTACAAGGAGTGGGTGAATGTGCGCAATGCTTCTTCCATTTCAGCTCCGCTTCATCGCTTACGCCGTAAGGGTGTTCCGTTCGTCTGGACGACGGAATGCGAACGCGCCTTTCGCCAGTTGAAATCGGCGTTGCTTTCAAATACTTGCCTTACGCCATTCGATCCCCAGAAACCCCTTTTGTTGATGGTAGATGCATCGGATTTCGGGATCGGTGCTGTGCTTGCGCGCAAAGTTGGCTCGCATGATCGCCCTATTGCCTTTGCGTCAAAATTGCTCTCGTCTGCGCAAAGAAATTATTCACAGATAGAGAAAGAAGCTTTGGCTCTCGTGTTTGGTGTTACTAAGTTCCATGATTTCTTGTATGGTCGTCACTTTACCATCATCACAGACCACAAACCTTTGACGTCGCTTTTTCCTCCGAACAAGCCTGTACCTCCGCGTACAGCGCAGAAATCCATTCGCTGGTCTATTTTCCTCTCGCAGTACCGCTACGATATCTTGTATCGGTCCACTGCTCAGCACGGAAACGCCGATGCGTTGTCCCGTTTGCCTGTTGCGGAGGATAAAGCATTCGATTCTTCCGAACTTGCTTGCATGTTCATTGATTCGGAAACCGATGAAGTGGTCGACTCGTTTCCGATTGATTTTCGTCGTGTAGCTACAGCCACAGCTGCTGACCCTGTCCTTGGTACCGTTTTGCGTTTTGTTGCTACGCAATGGCCTTTGTCACAGTCTCGGATCGAGGATCCGTTGGTTCGCAGATTTTTTGCTCATAGGGAGAGACTTTTTGTACGACGTGGTGTTTTGTTGTTGCGTTCTGATAATGATCAGTCCAGAGTCGTGGTCCCACGTTCGTTACAGTCCTCTGTCTTACAGCTTCTTCACCAAGGACATTGGGGTATAGTGCGAACGAAACAACTTGCTCGTCAGCACTGTACTTGGTTCGGAATCGATGCTGCGATTACGACTATTTGTTCTTCTTGCATGGCGTGTGCCGAACAACAATCCGCACCGCCGCGGAAAGTCTTTGCATGGCCCAAAGCCACTTCCCCTTGGCAACGCTTGCACATCGATTTTGCTGGTCCATTCTGGAATGCTCGATGCTTGGTTCTGGTAGATGCCTTCAGTAATTTTCCTTTTGTTGTCCGGACGTCTTCCACGACGTCCTCTGCCACCATCCAAGCGTTGTCTGCTATCTTTTGCATTGCAGGTCTTCCGCAGACTATTGTTTCCGGCAATGGCCCACAATTCATGTCCGCAGAATTTCAGTCATTCTGCCAGGCCAATGGTATTCAACATCTGACATCCGCGCCGTTTTCGCCTCAGTCAAACGGTGCCGCTGAACGATTGGTCCGGACTTTCAAGTGACAGATGTTGAAGTTGAAAGAGTCGCATTCTCGGGAGGACGCATTGTTGCTCTTTTTGTCATCGTATCGCTCTCAGCCCCGAGATGGTCGCTCGCCGGCTGAGTTGCTCCATGGTCGTCCTCATCGAACCTTGATGTCTTTGCTGCATCCGTCGCATCAGGTTCCTGTGCAGCGGCAGACTCCTGCTTTTGCTCCAGGCGACGGTGTATTTTATCGCAACTATCGAGGTTCACGGCGTTGGCTCGCAGGGCGCATTCTTCGCTGCCTCGGCCGCGCGATGTATTTTGTTTTGGGGGCCTCTGGTGAGGTGCGTCGGCATCTCACTCAGCTGCGCCTCTGTCGTCGCACGGGTTCTGCCGCTCCCCGTCTGCTTTCAGCGACGGTGCCGTCCGGTCAGCGCCCTGGGGACCCATCTACTGGCTCGCCTCATCCCCAGGTGTTACCGACGATGCCTTCCATTGTGCCCCATGGCGACGCGCCGCCGCAGCCGCCGCCGCCGCCGCCGCCGCCGCTTGTTCTCCCGCCGGCGCCGCCCGCATTCGACGGTTCGCTGCAGCCGCCTAGCGCCTCCCTGGGTCACGCGCCGCCGATCGCTTCCCGTGACCAGCTGTCCTCCGCCATGGAATTCTTGCCCGCTCCGGACCACATGACGTCATCGCGCGTCGGGTACCCCGACGCAATGGAGGTCGACCCTTCGGCCCCTCCTGTCTATTTACGGGCGCATACACCGCATGTTGACGTGTACCCTGGACTAGGTTTTCAGGCGTTTCCTAGCTCCCCTCGGACCGAATGGCCGGGTGCGGGTGGCACAGCCTCGCCTGTTGTTAGGCTCCCCTCCTCATCGCATACGTCAACATGGGGTCCTCCCCACGGCGGGCGGAAGCCTTATCACACGACCGTTCGCCGATTTGCGGGGGAGGAATGTGGTGTCACTGCCAGACACCACACTTGCTAGGTGGTAGCTTAAATCGGCCGCGGTCCATTTAGTACATGTCGGACCCGCGTGTCGCCACTGTGTGATCGCAGACCGAGCGCCACCACAAGGCAGGTCTCGAGATACGGACTAGCACTCGCCCCCAGTTGTACGGACGACATTGCTAGCGACTACACGGACGAAGCATCGCTCATTAGCCAAGCAGATAGTTAGCATGCATTGCTCATTAGCCGAGCAGACAGTTAGAATAGCCTTCTGCTAAGTCCATGGCTACGGCCTAGCAAGGCGCCATTAGCCTTACATAGTTTGATAATTATCGTATAAATGTCCCAAGAAGAACGTGTAAACCAACAAAGAATTAAAGTTAAGTATTCGAGGAGCTGCATACTTTTCTTATTAGCATTCAATAGTTATCCTATTCCAGACTTCACGCCAGTCGGCGTGTGTGTACGCGTGCCTTTCTTTCGGCTACCCGTCACTGTGGACTGGCTGCCTTAGCAGTCCACAACAATTTCTTTGTCGGGATAACGAAATGCGACCACAAAACCTACCAATGTATCACCAAAATAATGCAACAGAACACCATTAATTTCGCCCAACCTACACGTGGCTAGCCTCTCGACTACGACACATCACCTCCTTATACACACACACAAACACTAATAGCCACATAAAACAGATAAAGGTATAGAATCGTAATAATATTTACGTAGCTGTAGCGGCACTAGGCGCTTCATTCCGGAACCACTCTGCTGCTACGGTCGCAGGTTCGAATCCTCCCTCGGGCATGGTTGTGTGTGATGTCCTTAGATTAGTTAGGTTTAAGTAGCTCTGAGCCTAGGGGACTGATGACCTCAGATGTTAAGTCCCATAGTGCTCAGAGCCATTTTGAATAACACTAATAGCACTTGTTGTGTCATTCACCAACTTTAATTAATGGACGCGAAGGTCACTGATTACAACGTGGACGAAATAGCTTTTATGTATGTATTTAGATAAATCTCAACGTCTTGTCCAGTTTTCTCTTGCCTTCTCGTAAAATAATTACTAAGTTATCATGTCTCTTCTAAAAACTTTGTATTTCGCTGAAAGGCTTCTGCTATGATAATTTGCTGAAAATGTCTTCGTTTCACCCGTCTCTGCTCGCTCAAACTACTTCAGTTGTCTCCGGAAGGTAATACTCTTCCTCACGTTACATATTCAAACTATTTCTACACAGAATATTTCCTCAATTCCGCAAAATTATCATTTATATCATCATCAAAATGAAACGCCCCTTTTTCATTTATCACTAGCCTCGTAATAAAAAACTGCACACATCTGCCTAAGGAACATGTTTGTAGCGAGACCTGTGCCTCTTCTTACGGAGCAGATCGGCGTTGATGAACATTCATCTTCAGGATTCCGAAAATACGGAAACCACTAGGGGAGAGTTCGGGACTGTATGGAGGATGTGCAAGGGCTTACCAAATTACTTCTGCAGCGTACACGAAATAGCCATGGCAACAAAATGCCTGTCCACATTCTGCTAGGCTTGCTACAACTACACTGATGTGATTTCCATGCTTTTGGACGACTGTAGAAAGAGATTACTGCCCAAAGCTTTCATTTGGGCGAAGATGAGCGCGACTTGGTAAAATCATGTTACCATAGGCAACCGCAAACATTTATCCATAAGGTCAGTGACAGACTTGTCCAGCAGTAGGCCAAATGTTTCCACAGCTATGGAGATTACTCTTGATATAATAAACAGTTTACTTAAGGTAGGTACTTTTGAAAATAGGCATTTAGAAATGATAAACATGGTGTCTTACCATGACCAACACTAAGAATTATTCCTATCCATATCATTACAAGCTTCTCTATTGACGACAGTCTGAATGGGGAAAAAAATTAAGCGAGATGAGTTTGAGTTTAAAGTTTCCAGTCAAATCAGGGCTTGAGACAGGTGGTTAATAGGCAGATCGAGTTATAAGAATATTCCCAAAATTGACACTGAGTCTTGAGGAAATACTTTGGCATGCAGCTCCAGTTTTATCTCAGCTGATCCGAGTTTGTTGGCTGGCTCTGTGCACTATGGGACTCAACTGCTGAGGTCATTAGTCCCCTAGAACTTAGAACTAGTTAAACCTAACTAACCTAGGGACATCACAAACATCCATGCCCGAGGCAGGATTCGAACCTACGACCGTAGCGGTCTTACGGTTCCAGACTGCAGCGCCTTTAACCGCACGGCCACTTCGGCCGGCCGAGTTTGTTGTCCCTTGCGATAAACACAGTACTTCTATTCCCCATATGCTTTCGGTATACGCTTGCATTTGCTACAATAAATCTCACCTTTGTCATTGTCGATTTTTTCATAAATTTCATAACCTTCTATTTTGTGGACTCCACACCTTTTTACGAGCGCTATCAGCCCTTGTAGGTTGTTGCTAATGATTCGGCAGCTGATCAGGGTGATGTGGACGCAAAGTTCCCTAAGCACAATACCCTCGTGAGTATCCCACACGCCATCAGCAGGTGGGTAGTATCTCTGATAGTATTGCGCCACTTAGACATTTACTGAGACCCCAGAGTTTTCGAAATTACAGCACAAAGCTAGGAACTTCCAGCCCTGTCCAGCTTGTGAAACGATCATCGTAGTCTCTGGTTCACGTCACCCACTGGTCTCAGAGCAAGAGGTCCCCTATCTGTTTTGCGGAGAATGTTGTACATTGTAAGCTTTGTTGAAATTCTGTGAGTAAGGGCGTGGCATAAGACTTCTGGAACACTTACTTATCAGATAATTTTTTTCAATTTCGCCTTCTACTTTGCACAATATTCACTGCTCCATAAACGACATGCTCACTTTTCGAGGTAACCCGCTATCACTTATGTTGGTCTCTTATGATTCCGTCAATGTCTGGTAGTCACTGGATGAATTTGCTGATCTTCACTTTGAGTTGGAATGCAGGGTTCAAATGTCGTTCATCGTACATGACTGTGCTTGTCGATAATTAAATGCTGTTGGCTAAACGATAGGGGAATACTATGCCATCAAATTCCCGTGTGAAACAATAGGTTTTCATATCATCGTTCTCTTGGTTCACACTTCAGGGCAATCACGAATCGTGTTCCAATTTCATTACATACACAAAACGGTAAAAAGTGAATGGCTTACAAGGGAAACAGCAGAAACGGGTTAAAGGAATAAACTCAAAGACATCCTACAGTATTCGACCCTACAGCGCTAATGTAGGCACTCCCAGCCCTGTCCAGCTAGTCATAAACTCATCGAAGTCTCTGGATCACGCCGCCCACTCGTCTCATAACAAGAAGTCCGCGATCATATCTGTGCAGAATTATGTATATTGTGAGCTCGATTGGATTCCGTGCACAAGGGCGTGGATTAAGGCTTCTGCTGCTATTCATCAATACATTCTTCACTTTCGATATCTACTCGGTACAACCTTTACTGGTCTATTAACGACATGTGCGTTCTAAGTGATCGTTGCTTATGATTCCGTAAGTGTCCGCAAGTCGCTGGATGAGCCGCTGAACGCTACTTTGAGATGTTATGTGGAGTTGAAAAGTCGTTCGTCGTTCATGAGAAGTGCTTGACGATAAATGATGCCGGCTAAACTGCAGTAGAAGTCTATGACATGAAGTTCCCGTGCGATATAATGGGACTTCATTTCACCAGTCACTTGGTTCACACTCCACAGCAATCAAAAATTCTGTTCTGATTCCATCATAACTCAAATCGACAAATACGGAATGGTTTACGCAGGAGGTTGCAGTAACTGCAATGTATAAAGACAGAAAGATATTCAGAGGAATAAATTCAAAGATGATCCGAAGAAATGTGAGCACTGAACGTCTACATCACTGTTCTCGACACAACTAAAGTGTCGCATATCTTAAATGGCTCTGAGCACTATGGGACTTAACATCTATGGTCATCAGTCCCCTAGAACTAAGAACTACTTAAACCGAACTAACCTAAGGACATCACACAACACCCAGTCATCACGAGGCAGAGAAAATCCCTGACCCCGCCGGGAATCGAACCCGGGAACCCGGGCGTGGGAAGCGAGAACGCTACCGCACGACCACGAGCTGCGTACGCGCATATCTTAAAACACTAACAATTTGATATGCAGTCTGAATACATAACACAGATAAAATTATTATTACTGGAACACTCGCTGTAGTTCCACTGATGCACATTTCAATATTACCCATCCTAAGGGATTGTACAAGTATGTGTGATCCATACTAGCCGGGTATACTGAACATCTCCTGAGAAGGCAGCATAAATTGTCACAGGTTTGTTTTACCCGCGTAAGAGTGTCACTGAGATGTTGAAGAAACTGAACGAGCAGATTCCTAAAGAAAAACGGAAACTATCCTAAGAAATCTTCTAAAAAGTGTCCAAAACCGGCTTTAAATGGTGACTGTAGGAAAATGTTAGAACCGTTTACCCATCGCTCCCTTAGGTTAATTACAGCATGCACAAAGCATGTAAACAATTACTTTTCTCTCACTCCATACGTGAATGGCGAGGGAAAATGTCTAAATAGCTGATACAATGGGACGAACCCTCTCTCATGCAATTCATAATGGTGTGCACGTTATAGACTTATATGCTGACGTAGATGGATGCTACTACGACACCTTAGAATGAAATTCATAAATCATGTCTGTATCTACAATCTTCGCTATGGCACATAACATGGCAACGCGTGCAGGACGGTGATCCCTGATGCTCGCACAAAATTGTTAGCGTAATAAGATATTTGTAACGATTTAGCTGAAACTATGACCTATCTGACATTTTTACGTACTTAATAAGCAAACATAATATTTTACGATTAAAAGGGTTTATGCCTTTGCTCCAGCAAGTATGCCTGAATGCTCTATTAGATACAGTTCATAGCGATCGTGTTTGTTGGAGGTGTTTTTAATGCAACATAGAAGATCTATCCAGCCTGTAACGTAACTGCAGTGTGTTTTGATTATTGTCACATGTTGTTGCCATCATAATTTAATACCGAATGTTTTATTATGCATTGTTTTTGAAACCAATTGTTACCTATGCAATATGTATTAAATAATTTGGATTGTTGAAACTATGTTTTACATCAAATTATCTTCGTTATTAATGTTTGTAAGTAACTGCTATCTTCGTGAGGGGATGATGCAATATATTTGTGAACGTGGTCTTCAGCCAATGAGGTAGGATATGTGACTAGAGTCAGTGGTAATCGTTCGTATCTAAACAATGATGCAACGCAGTTGGCACCTAATATGAACAACAATCAGCTGATTTTGTGCAGTATAGTATGGAACAATAGTGAATGCAGGCGATAGTTAGATGCATTTACAGTAGGAAGTCATATCAGTTTTGTATTTGCCTATGACGAGAGGTTCTTTAGGATAAATCTATGTCGTAATTGCTAGCACTACACGTTCAGGAAGTAGCATCGGCAAAGAATGCTACATGATGAGCAGCAGTTAAATGGTCAATATGACACGTAAAGATACCATAATATATTTACTGCCATTTGCTTACATGTCTATGCTTCAGTAAAAAGAATAGAATATTTTTCTATTCTTCTTAGATATGTGAAGGGATGATGATAATTAAATACGTAAAAGTGATTTATAATTACATGAGTCAGTATTACTTGAAAGCTTATAATTTCCTTCCTCCCATGTCATTTTACAATGTCGTGTAAATCACACAATAACTATAGACATGATAAATGTTTTTGGAATAACGATAATGTGACGTAATAGAGGTACAAATTACATGAATTCAACACTCCTAAAAAGGATTATTCAGTTTTTATTGATAACCAAATTATTTTGATTCTGAAAAATAACCAAAAGTGTCACAGCTCGGATATAAACAAATGCGTAATACATTTACTGGACAGGTTGCTCTGCAATGTTTCATTGTAATTTAGACGTAATGTATCATTTATCGTAATAAATCGGCATTTTCTATTTAGTTAGTGTAGATTATATTATATCATACCGTTTTACATTTAGTTCGGTGTCAACACGAGTGTATATTTATCGTATATTAACATTTCTGTTGAATTTGTTATCGACTATATCCTCAACAATTTTTCAGGAATCAGTAATTTTTATCGTAGCTTTTTCTATTACATTGATAGAAATCATATTTTTGTAACCAGCTGCTTCATTTGCTAAAGGGGATTAATAATTCTTTTAGCTTAACAGATCCAGAAATCAGAATAAAATTAGCAACCATAACGCAGCCACACTTTGAATGCTCTTGTCGAACACGGGATAAATGAGTTGACGTTTGTAAGAAGATGTAAATTGCCTAGACTACTGTGCAATGGTAGGCCTAGGCATCCTGGAAAGGGTAGACAGAGACCAGGGAGAACTCAAGGTGTTTTACCGATCTCTCTTTTAACAAGTCCGAGGTCCTGTAAGTACTTGAAATGGAACTGAGCCACAGAGACTCACGTTACCAGCCTGCTATACCCTGTGTCAAGAAGTAAATTTGAAAGGCTAGGGGTGTTGTAGATTATAAGTAGAGAAAGTTAATATAATACCAGCAAACTGCAGGAGCATCTATCATATAGAGTAAGGATTCAGAATTAATATCGCTTATTAAAAGTAATAATGACTGGACAGTATTAGGAACATAAATGTCGTTGAAACCGGAGGAAAACAGCAACTAAATCCTGAATACAGCTTGCAATGTTCATCATAAGGATAGGACAGAGGCTAAAGGGACCATCTATATATTGTTGTACACAATTCGGTAATATCGGGCGAAGTTGTTACTGATTCTGAATGTGTATCAATCTCCAATCTGCATGAAGTTTAGGACCAAAGATGGGTTACAATGGTAATCGGATGCTTTTATAAAAATCTACGTCAGGGAATGTGCAGGTTGAGCAAACTGCAGAATTTCGTGAATAAGATTCCTGGTGAAGCTATAGTGACAGGGGGTGACAACGGCTTGCGAGGAATATTGTAAGACCCTCATGCGATGAAAAACAAGTGCCACTTGCCGATAACATTTTGTTTCGTGGTGCTGTTATCACAGTGCAACTGTCAGTTTGTCTATGACATGTATGCTATTATTATATCTTCTGTTCGACAGTACAGCTTGATGTATCTGCTATGTGTTCTGTATTTCTTAACTGTCGATATCTGCGTGATGCGTCACGGCAGCGCTTCTGCTTTTACTAAGTGACTGTATGTCTTCTGTTTTACAGATGTCTGACTGTGTGTTATGTGGAAATGCTTAATGATAAAGTCATTCATTCACAAGCTAATAACGTTTTTTAATGACCTGTTCAGCATTTGTGAAGTTCTGGTCCAAATATTCTGAGAGTATTTCCCGAAAATTACATACAGCAGGCAGTTAGAGAACCAACTCGCCTTAGACCACCAAGCATGAAAAGGGCATCAAGTTTACATGATCTTCCTAATTCGAGGTACTTGCAGAGACCACATCCGGACAGATATTTAGTTCTCTCGTTTTTAGTATTTTACGTATCTGTTCATGTTTTACTTATATGTTTATTATGTTTATATATACTATAATTTGCGTACTTTACTATTTCTCGTGTCTTTCCAAAATTATAAGTTGTGTCCCACTGCCCTCGACGACACATCAACATCGCGTCGCATGAACGTTATAATGCTGCTCTCAGCCACACACAATAAATCAATATGTGCCCAAAAGTATCGGAATACTATGTATCACTGCTAATCCATCATCAGATTACTGGATTGTGTGTGCGGCGTCATAGTGCATGAGTTAGAAAGGAACACATATCCCCCACTGGTAGAAATAATGACGTCTGGACGTAATAATGATATCATAGCAAAAACCTTAAGCACTGCTACTTTACGGATTTCCAATCAAACATAGCATATATATAAGATATACCACACCCGATAAAGCCTTGCCAAGCCATATATAATACTTCATGTTATAGAAATGGCATGTTGTTAATAATAATTATATAATAAGAATAATAATGTAACAGGAAAATCTTGTTGGTTCCAACCAAAGATAGCACACCGTTACAAAATGCCCACCTAAAGAGGTGACCAGTGTCTGCAGCAAAAGGTATCACGCCTTTAGGTTAGGCAACATCAGTAAGGTCTGTGTGCGGTACAGCTGCGACGTCGAACACCGTATTAGCGATGGCCGAGAAATTTTAATATAATTTTAGGTGCAATTGTATCCGACCTGTCTGCTGTTGGGAACAGTACAATTACGAAGGCGGGCAGAGCCATCAAGTCCACGGCAAGCAGATCTCGAAAATATACGGACTATATTGGAAATAGGCCCCAGGCCATAACATCATTTCGTTCTCTCTTGACGACTGGGAATGATGTTTTCAAAACTACCGTCTATGTGTGGATGACGTCTTTCTCGGTCAGCCAGAGCTCTCAGGTAGAAGGAAAAGCCGGGTAACAAGCAATAAATTATTACGTTATTACGTGAGCGTATTTGACGTGTACTAGTAAATCACTACAGCGCCCATCGCATTGTAAGCATAATGTTGGGTTTCTATCAAACGAAAGGGGAGGACAAATTTTAATCCATAGTAGAGAATAAATCGGGATGGAAATGAGATACAGCAAAATGTCTCAGATAAAAGTTGTAGGTGGCAAAGTGGGTCACGAATTGCTGCTACTGGCCGTTAGCTTCAACGTGATTTTCATGGTGTTTTGGAACTTAAGAGTGATTTCATTTTAAATAGGGACCCTAGTATTTGATTTAAGATTGACTAGTTCAGTGAAGGTCAAATAAGCAAATTTCGTTTTACTTCAACAGAGGAGGGGTAAAGCCTGGAAATGCTGGAAGATTGTATAGTGGGCCAGTGTATCGATAACGAGCATATGCCAAGAGATATGTGGAAAGGCAATGGAAGGCACCATTGCATAGACTGCGTCCGTGGAGAAGAAATACATAAATATTGAATATTGATCGCCGGCCGTAGCTGCCGCGCGATTCTAGGCGCTACAGTCTGCATCCGCGGGACCGCTAGGGTCGCAGGTTCGAATCCTGCCTCGGGCATGGATGTGTGTGATGTCCTTAGGTTAGTTAGGTTTAAGTAGTTCTAAGTTGTAAGGGACTTAAGACCACAACAGATAAGTCGCATAGTGCTCAGAGCCATTTGAACCATTTTTTTTTGTTTGTTGGAAAATTGATCCAAAAGTTTACTCATCTGTAAACAAATCTTCGAGAATTCTTGGAATAATACAGCCACCAGTTAGACCTATTAATGTCAAATCTCCGTAGGAAAACAAGTCGACAATTAAGACTGACGAGACAATTATAAAAGCTTTAAAAGGCCCCCAAATTCACGACAACTTCAAACCATTTCTTACTTGTGTGGCCTCCAAAGCGAAGTCATAGTAAAGGAGGAAACGAGACACACGTTTGAAATAATGTAAATATCTAACCGTAACTTAAGACACGACATATTCGTCTCCAAGATTTTAAAAACTGTAAATAAATTTAATGCGGGACGGAAAGAGACTACCTGTTGGTTAAATCACTCATCCAGTTTATGAATATTCGCTAACTAAGACCGACATGAGTACCTCAAAGGCAGTGCGTTTTCTGGTGAATCATTGAGATATTCCCACAGAGAGAGTCTTGTACTCAAAACTAGTGTCAATCGACGCTGAATACAAAATTGTTACAGCCAAAACTCAGCAAACAACATGCAGCTGAACTCATTCATTCTCCCTCTCACAAATGCAACTTGTTTTTACAAATGTAATACATCTATTAAATATTTCTTTATTCATGCTGACTGGTGATTCTGTCATTCAGATATGTGGATGCTGTTTTTGTAGTTCTTGATGCCGTAAGCTGCCGTTGGCTGAACCGTACATGAATATTATGCCACCAAGTTCCCGTGTGAAGTAAAATGTCTTCAATTCACTATTCACTTGGTTCACACTACACAGGGATCACGAATCCTGTTCTAATTCCATCACAAACTCAAAGAGACGAATATGAATTGGCTTACGAAGCACCCAGCAGTAACTGCTATGCGTGAAGCCAGAAACATGTTCAGAGGAATAAACTCAGAGGTAACCCGACAATGCGTGAGCAATGAAGGTCAACACCACTGAGTATAGACCACTCTCTGCACAACTGCAGTTGTGCATGTATTGAAACAGTAATAACTTAACATGCTAGATATATAAAATTATTATAGTACTACTGAAGCACACTTTAATGTTACTGACAGAGCTCACTGGGAATGCTCACTCGCGAAATGGTACCACCAAACCTGTTTCTGTTACGCCAAAATAATTCAATACTTAATAAATACTTTCGCCTTACTTAGACGTAGCTAGCCTCCTTTCTGCTCTTGAGTATGACGTATGACTACCTTCGACACATGCGTGTACACACATAATCACATGAAGCAGGCACAGATGTAGATTCGCAGTAATATTTATGAAGCTATTTAGATAGATAAAAAATTTCTCTGTTTGAACGACGCAAGTGCTGTGTGTCGACACAGTTTGCTTTATTTTTCATACGGAGTGTTAAGAATTTATAAATTCATAAATTAATACAAATTACTTGCAAAATAAAATTAATTATTGATAAATATGATTTCAAATGACTATCAAGATGAATTTTGAAACATGGGATGTTTCTCGAAAATTTATGGCTGCAGACTATAAAATTGTGTAGTTAATTTCAGTTTTGATAATACAATTTGGAGTGTAGTGATAAAATAAAGGAATTTTTTGATACAGACTTAAATATTCAAATTGCTTATGTCAGCTGATGGAAATAGTAGTGATAAATTTGCACATACTTCTCAAGTAAGTGTGATTTCACTACTTCCTTTAAATAGTGGGATAAATCGTTAGGATGCGATAATATTGTGCGTCTTAGCGAATAATCTAATTTATTTGAATTTATTTTTATTATTCTGATACAACTTAACAAGTTTCATTATTTATCACTGTCATTTTCCTCTACGTGAGATCTGCTACGTAACGTTTCCTCGAATGTAAATAGTCACAGATGTGGCCAAGGTAATGGCTTCCAGTAGAGGAACGTAGTTGCACCCACAATTGTGTTGCCTCTTTTACAGCCGCTGAATATTGCGGGAACCATAACAAAACAGATGTCCACGGGAGGACGATAAGTTGACGATGGGTCGTATCGAAAAGGAATAAATTAAATCAGAAAAGACGTAAGTGGTGAAATTGCGGACTTGCGGAATATCGTCTCAGTTATGTGGTCGGTTACGTAGTTTCATCTCAGAGACGTCACAGTTCATAGTCACTGACGGAAAATCATCGAGTAAAGGAGAAGTGGTTTGCGGCGTTCCCCAAGGTAGCTTTCCACTGCATCTGCAGTGTCTTATCTATATGAACGATTTAGGAAACAATCTTAGAGGCGTCTTAGTTTGATTGCAGATGATGCTGCTGCTTATCATTTAGTAAACTCTTCAGAAGTTCAAAACAAATTGCAAAACGATTTGGAAAGGGTATCTGAATAGTTCGAAAATTTGCAATTGAAAAGATAAGGTCATTCACTTGAGTGCTCAAAGTAATAAGTTAAAGTTCGGTTGCACGACAAATCAGTCAAACCTAGAGGCGGTACATTTAGCTATATACCTAGGAATTCCATTTACGAACTACTTATATTGGAAAGAACCCATACCATAGACTACGTTTTATTGCGCGAACTCTTAGCAAATGTAACAGATGTACTAAGCTGACTGCCTAAACTACTATTGTTCGTCCCTTTTTGGAATACTGCACCGCTGTCTGGTATCCTTACCAGATAGAGTTAACGGAGTGGATCGAGAAAGTTAACAGAAGAGCAGCTCCTTTAGTATCATTGAGAAATAGGGGAGCCATTGTCACAGAGATGATTCAGGATTTGGGATGGACACCGTTCAAACACAGGCGTTTATTTGTAGCGACGGATTATCCTTACGAAAAATCATTCACCAACATTCTCCACTGGGTGAGAAAATATTTTGATGACGCTGGTATACATAATGAGAAACAATCATCGTAATGAAATATGGGAAATCAGAGCTCAAACGGAAAGTTATTACTGTTCTTTTTTCCGTGAGCTCATCGAGAGTGAAATTACAGACAATTATTGTGTCGGTAGTTCAAAACTGGTTCAAATGTCTCCGAGCACTATGGGACTTAACCTCCGAAGTCATCAGTCCCCTGGAACTTCCTATCCTAAGGACATCACACATATCCACGGCCGAGGCAGGATTCGATCCTGCGACCGTAGCGGTCCCGCGGTTCCAGACTTAAACGCCTAGAACCGTTCGGGCACAACTTCCGGCTGACGGCAGTTCGATAAACCCTCTGCCAGCTTCCTGTTTCCATAGTTAAACTAACGTCTTTATCTCTATCGTACACAATCTCTCTTGGTACAACGTGTATTTTGATTTGTGATGACGATTGTCCCTTCTAGCACTGTCGAAGTCTGGAATCTTCGTCGCAGGAAATAGAAGTTCATCGTGAAGATGTTCTCCTGAATCTTCAGTTCCTCTATCTTCTCTCTTATGTTTGCTTACTCTTATGTGATCGCTTCTGTGTTGATAATTCCGAAAAACTTGTGTTGCCTTTTAACATTGGCTATTTCACTACACGATGATAATTATCTGGCCGGCCGAAGTGGCCGTGCGGTTAAAGGCGCTGCAGTCTGGAACCGCAAGACCGCTACGGTCGCAGGTTCGAATCCTGCCTCGGGCATGGATGTTTGTGATGTCCTTAGGTTAGTTAGGTTTAACTAGTTCTAAGTTCTAGGGGACTAATGACCACAGCTGTTGAGTCCCATAGTACTCAGAGCCATTTGAACCATTTTTGATAATTATCTGGAATCTCTTTCGTTTCACCCGTCTCTGTATGCACAATCTACTTCCATTGTGATCGTACTGCAATTCCATTCTCCACGCTACACATTCCAACTATTTACTACATAGAGTACTACGTCATTTCTGCTAAATTGCCGCTTTCATCGCTAATAAACCGACACATCACTCTGCTCGGCTTCAAGCTACCACGTATCAGCTTCAACTGGCAGTTTCATTTATCACTTGCCTCGTAATAAAAAAAAAAAAAAAAATGCGCAGGCATGACTAAGGAATGATGTTTGTGCTCAGGTCCGTATCTCCACGTATGAAGTAAATGTAAGGCAGCAAATATCTTTCTTCAGGGCCCCAAATATAAGGAAATCGCAATGACAGAGTTCGAGGACATGTGGAGGAAGTGTAAAGTTCAAAATGGCTCTGAGCACTATGTGACTTAACTTCTGAGGTCATCAGTCCCCTGGAACTTAGAACTACTTACACCTAACTAACCTAAGGACATCTCAAACATCCATGACCGAGGCAGGATTCGAACCTGCGACCGTAGCGGTCTGCGCGGTTCCAGACTGAAGCGCCTAGAATCGCTCGGCTGCCCAGCCGGCGACGTGTAAGAGCTTAACAATAAATTTCTTCAGCGTACTCGTATTACTACACACGTAAATTTGATGACATACTATTCTACTACGATTTTGTCAACTACAGTTATCAACACCCACTTGTCATGGTCGACAAACGATATACTAACCAACTCATTCCATCTCAAAGTAAAGTTCAGCAAGATCATTCAGCGATTTCCGACAATGAATTAGTCATAAACAGAAAACGTAAGTGTCAGCTGTTTACCGCAATGGTCATGTCATTTAAGGAACTGTGAGGGTTGTGTCGTGTAGAATACCAAATTGCAAATAAAATATTTGATGAATGGGAGCTGCAAAAGTCTTAACCCACGCCCTTGGCCATGGAATTTCTACAAAGTTTGAAATATGCTGCGTTCTCCACAGAAGTGATGACGAACGCCATGTTCTCAGACAATAGGGTGGCGTGAGCCAGAGACTGAGAAGACAAACTGAACAAGATTCTATAATAGCACTGCAACTTCGAAAACTGTTGTGTCTCCGTAAATGGGCCACTAACGCACTACAAGTAGAGATCAGAAGCATTTAGCTGATAGTGTGTGTGATATTCAGAATTTTTTTTTTATCCTGTGCAACATTCCACCCACATCACCCTGACCAGCTTCCGAAGCATTCGCAACAACGGACGAGGATTGGAAGCGGAGTACGAACAATATAAGATATAGAAATTTGGGTAAAAATCCAAACTTACAGCGGTGTTAATTTTTGTGGTAAATGCAAGTGTACATCGGAAGCAAGAGCGTATGGGTAACGGAAGTAGTGTATTTATCGTGAGGGACAACAAACTCTTATAAGCTGATACAAAAACTTTAAGCTACATGCCAGATTATTTGGCAACACTCAGTAAAATGTGTGGGCATAGTTCAATATCTGCATCTATCTATTTATCACCGGAGTCACGCAAAATTGTAACCGGAAACTACAAAAAGTAGCAATTCGCTAAAATGCATGTCCCTCATTCACACTGTCATGATTCGAGATGATTTTAATCGTAAAGATATGGATAGGAATTATTAAACATTTGTGAAAGTTGGTCACGGTAAAACACCACGCACAAAATTGCTATACGCCTTTTGTAAAATGTACATAATTTAGTTAGTAGTCTACATGTGATGATAATTTGTTGGATCTAATGGCAATAAATCGTTAGACTGAGGATGTTCGCACTCAAAATGTATCAGTGACTTTGAGGTGGTCGTGAGAGAGACCAGCCAGGAAAACAAGACGGTTGCGGAATCAGGTCGCAATCTCTTTATTATTTCAAGAGTAATTGGCATAACTGTTTAAACATGTATCCTACTGTGAGATGATACTTTCAACGCAATTACGGGAAAATGATTGTGGTACCAATCGTACCATTATTGTAAAAATGCGTACCTCTCATCGTGAAAAGCAAATCAGTGGCCGCGAATTCCTTTGTTCAGTGCTCGAATAACTTGGAAATCGCATGGGGAGGGATCGGGATCGTATGGAGAGTGTGTATGGGCTTCCAGGAGACTTCAGCAGCATATTCAAAAACGCTTAGCAGTATGTGGACGGGCATTTAGTTGCGAAAGTTATTTCGATTAAATAGTGAAATAAATAGTTGTAATGTGTAACATGAAGAAGAGAACTGCAGTACTTGTGTTACTTGCCTATGAGTCAGTGTATGGCTGCAAGTCGCTGATTGAACCTGCTGAAGTTGACTTTCAGATCGAATGCGGGTTTAAATGTCGTTCGTCGTACGTGACAAGTGCCTGTCAATTAGTGCCGTTGGATACACCGTAGGAGAATACTACTGCCGCGTGAAATAGTAGGACTTCATTTTACAGTGCACTTGGTTCACACTCCACAGCAATCACGAATAATTTTTCTTATTCCATCTCAATTTACAAATGATGGAATGGCTTACGTAGGAAGCAGCAGTAATTACTATGTACGAAAGCAGAATCATGTTCAGAGACCTGATTTCACGGACAAGCCGACAAGACGCGAGCAGTGAACGTCAACACCACTGAGAACAGACACTTCTCAACACAACAAAGGTGGTGCTTATCTTAATACCTTACAATTGTAAGGTATTACAGGAACACTGGCTGTAGTACTTTTGAAGCACACTATAATATCACTGGATAGAGGACACTGCCAATGAACTCTAATAAAATGACTCCAACAACCACGCTAGAGTTTCGCCAAAACAGTTCGTTAGCAAACAAACAGTTTGACCTTACCTAGACGTGGCTAACTTTCCTGCTGATCTTGACTATGGCATATGACTACATAACGCAACAATTTATGCACATAATCATGCAAAGCAGGTACAGATACAGAATCGTATTAGTACTTAGGTAGCTATTTAGATAGACAAATAACATCTCTGTTTGACGACTGAAGTGCTGTCCGTCAACACTATTCGCTCATCTTCCATCAGGAGAGTTAAGAATTCATAAATTAATACAAATTATTGAAAAACATGGAGCACTATATTACGATCAGAATGATAGTTGCGACATGAAAAATTTATCGAAAATTTAAGACTACAGAATATGGAACCGTGTTAGTTAAGTTCATTTTTGCTAATACAATTTGATGTGAGGTGATAAAATAAACGGAATTTTATAAAAACAAATTTAAATTTCCAAATTACTTATGACAGCCGGTAGAAACACTGAAGATTCATTTTACATTTTACTCTCAGGTAAGCACGATTTCACTGCTTGATTTAAATAGTGAGATAAACCATCTGACTGCGAGAACGTCAAACGGCAGAGTGAAAAATCGAATATATTTCCGTTTATTGTTATTGTTCTAAAATGATTTATTCAGTTTCTTTATTCTTCATTGTTATTTAGCTCTACGTGAAGTCTGTTTGGCTCGAAAGTTATTAGCCACTGATGTGCCGAAGAGAATCACGTCCAGTAGTTGTTGCTCCCTCACCTGAAAAATATCTTCTGCAGCAGCGGAATAACGCAGGTACCATAGTAAATCAGAAGTCCACGCGAGGACGATAAGCTGAAGATAGTTGGCATCGAAATCGAGCAAATTAATTCAAAGAAATGCTATTAATTCATACTGTTGCTGTTGTGCATCTTCTTGAGCTGTAAAGATCGCTGATAAGAATTGTAGTCCAGTCGACCTAACGCTTCCTTCGTTAAAATAACGAGTATATCTTTTTCGTACACTTTCCCGGTTGCTGCTGCGTATATTCTGGTTTTCTGAGATCGATTCGTCTCTTCTCACATTTTAGATGTCCGGAATCTTCGACGCAAGAAACAGAGGATTACGGAGACGATGTTCTGCTGCATCTTCAGTTCCTGAATCTTATCTCTTACATCTGCATTCTATTTTTTTGTTTTATTCGCTTCAGATAACTTCGAAGATATCATGTTTTCCTTTAATATTTGCTGTCTCACTGCAACGATGCTGATATAATAATTAGTTGGAAACTTGTGTGCTTCACCCGTCTCGGCAGGCGCAGTGCTTCCATGGTCACCGGTCTGCAGTTTTCTTCTCCACGTTACACATTCCATTTGTATACCACACAGAATACTACCTCATGCCGGCCGCGGTGGTCTAGCGGTTCTAGGCGCTCAGTCCGGAACCGCGCGACAGCTACGGTCGCAGGTTCGAACCCTGCCTCGGGCATGGATGTGTGTGATGTTCTTAGGTTAGTTAGGTTTAAGTAGTTCTCAGTTCTAGGGGACTGATGACCACAGATGTTAAGTCCCATAGTGCTCAGAGCCATTTGAACTATCTCATTTCTGTAAAATTATCATCTCTTCACTGATACACAGACACGTCCCTTTGCCCGTCCTTAAACTGCCACTTTCGTGCTTCTATTACCTTTCTCAGTTATCACTTGCCTCGTAACAAAAATTTGAATAGATGTGGCTAAGGAATCACGATTCTATACAGGCGTGTATATGTACGCCTCGGGCACATCTTCGGCCACGAATATCTTCTTTCAGAGCCCAGAAAATATGGAAATCGGAATGACAGAGGTAAGGGCTGTAATGAGTATGTGTAATGTCTTACCGAGAAACTTCATCAGCGTACTCGAAATAACCATCGCAACGTTATACTCATCGACATATGGTTAAGTTTGTTCTGAAAATGCTGCAGATGTTCCGCTGCAAGCCCTTACACATTCGCCATTCGATCCCGCTCCATCCCTACTTGATTTCCTTGTTTTTGAAGTACTGAAGTAAGACATTCTTGGCCATCGATTTGCTTTTGACGTAGAGGATCAGGCCTTGGTATTACGTGTTTCCACTGGCTCCCACCTATGTAACCGCCTCAAGGTCAGTGATACGACTCTGAATATAAATATCCTCATACAGGTCCAGTCAGTTTATTGCCGTTAGATCGAATAAATTTTCATCACGAGTGGGCATCCGAACTAATTAGGTACTTTTAGAAAAGGCATTTAGCAATGTTCAGCATGGTGCCTTACCATGACCAACACTTATAAATATTTAATTATTCCTATCGATACAGCGATGATTAAAATCTTCTCTAAACAGGGCTGTATGAATGGGGGACATTCAATTTAGCGAGATGAGTTTGGCTTTAAAGTTTTCGGTTACATCAGGGCGTGAGTCAGGTGGGCAGTAAATATATCCAGTTATAAGACGTTGCCCGTATTGATACTGAGTCTTGCCTAAATACTTGGGCATGCCGCTTCAATTTGTATCTCTGCGAGATCTGAGTCTGTTGGCTCTTGCGATAAATACACTACTTCCACTTACCACACACTTATGCTTTCGATTTACACTTACATTTGCAACAAAAATTATTACCGCTGTCAATTTCTATTTTTACCTACATTTCTGTACCTTGTATCGTGTCTGCTCCACACTTTTTCACGAATTCTGCCTATCCTTGTACGATGTTGTGAATGCTTCGGCAACTGATCAGGGTGAAGTTGATGGAGTATCGCCTAGGCTCAAAAAGCCTCATGAGTATCCCACACACCACCAGCTAGATAGATCTGATCTCGGTTTGTAGTGTGCCACTGTCCCATTTACGGAGGCCACGCAGCGCTAATCTATTAAGCCCCAGCTCCGACCAGCTTGTCACGCAATCTTAAAAGTCTCTGGTTCACACCGCCCACTCGTCTCACAACAAGGGGTCTTTGATCAGTTCTGCGGAGAAAGCTGCATATTGCAAGTTTCGATGTACCTCCGTGAGCAAAGGCGTGGATTTTAGCTTCTGCAGCGCCTGTTCATCAAATTACTTTTTTCCAATTTCTCGTCGCTCGTCAACTCGGTACACCATTCACTGGTTCATAAGATACTTGCAAATTTTGCTAGTATTACCGCTTTCATTTGTGTTTGTTGCTTATGATTCAGTCAGTGTCTGCAAGTTGCCCAAGTAACCTGATGAATTTTACTTTCAGCTGGAATACGGGATTAAAATGTGGTCTGTCGTGCGTGACAAGTGCTTATCGCAAACTGCCGTTGGTTAAACCGTGGGAGCATACTATGTCATCAAATCACGTAGCAAGTTATAGGACATCATTTCACCCTTTACTTGGTTCACACTCCAGAGCTCTCACTAATCACATTCTAATTACACCACAAACCCAAAACGACAAATACGGAATTTCTTACGTAGGAGGCACAAGTAATTTGTATGTATTAAAGCAGAAATATGAGCGGAAGACTAAACTCAGAGACAAGCTGACAAGGTGTGAACAGTAAATGTGATCATTAATATTAATACAGGAACACTTGCTCTAGTACTATTGAAGCACACTTTAATATTACTCAGTACAGATAACTGTCAATCAACAATCACGATATGCCATCAACAAACCTGCTACTGTATCCCCAAATTTATTTATTACTACACCAATACTTTCGCCTAATCTATACGTCGGCGCCCCCCCCCCACTCCCCCCCCCCCCCCACCTCGCCGCCCCCAATGAACAATAAACCTTGCTGCTGGTGGGAAGACGTGAGTGCCTCAATGATACATAGCCGTACCACAAGTGTAATGGTTCCTCAAAGAGGGGCACCAGCCTTTTCTGTAGTTGCATTGGCAATAGTCTTGATGACTGACTGATCTGGCCTTTTAAGCCCATCCAAAACGACCTTGCTGTGCTGGTACTGCAAACGGCGAAAATCGAGGAATAATTACAGCTGTAATTTTCCCGAGGACTCGACGCTCTACTGTATGGTTAATTGATGATGGCACCCTCTTGGGATAAACATTCCGGAGATGTCAGGAAGCCCATTCTGAAAGTATGTATGAGGAGTGTAGCCATGTATGGAAGTGAAAATTGCACGATAAGCAGTGTACACAAGAATCGAATAGAAGCTTTTGTCACGTCGTGGTACAGAAGAAAGCCGAGCATTGGATGGGTAGATCACGTAACTAATGAGGAGGTACTGAATAAAATCGGGGAGAAGAGAAATTTGTGATACAACCTGGCTAAAAGAATGGATTCGGTGGTAGGACACACTCTGAGGCATCAACGAGTCACCAATTTAGTAATGGAGCGGAGCATAGGGGGTTTAAATCGTAAAGGGAGACGAAGATATGAATACAGTTAGCAGATTCAGAATAAAGTAGGTAACAGCAATTAATCGGAGATGAAAAGGATTGGGCAGGATGGAGTAGCATGGAGAGTTACATCAAACCAGTCTTTGGACTGAAGACCAGAACAACGACCTACACGTGGGTAGCATCGGCTCTTGGCTATGGCATATGTCTTGATTCCACACACGGATATGCACACATAAGCACATAAAGTAAGTACAGTTATAGTAGATTCGTAATATTATTTATGTAGGTATTTAGAAGGATAAATAAATTCTCTGTTTGGACGAATGAAGTGCTGTGTGTCAACACAGTTTGCTTAATTTTTTATAAGGAGAGTTAAGAATGTATGAGTTAATACGAATTACCGAAAATTATTGAACATGCTGAATTAAAAGATCAGTGAGACTCGTACCTGAGACTTGAATTGTTTATCGAAACTATATGGCTGTAGAGTATGGAATCATGCTAGTTAAGTCCAGTTTTGGTAATACAATTAGCAGAGAAGTGATAAAATAAGCAGACTTTACAAAACAAATGTAAATATCGAAATTACTTATGGCAGCTGATGAAATCAGTAATGATTTATTTACATTTTGGTCTCACGAAAGCATGAGTTCATTGCTTTATTTAAATAGTAGTGACAACGTATAAATTACGCGTCCTTGTGAAAAGTCGAATATATTTTGTGTTTATTGCCCTTGTCCTGAGGTAACTTAGTCAGCTTCGTTATTCTTCATTGTCATTTATCTCTACGTGTAGTCTGCTACATATTGTTTAGCACGAATGGAAATAGCCACTGATGCGTCGGAAATAATGGCTGTCAGTAGGGAAATGTATTAGCTCCCACATCTGAGATGTATCTCCTGCAGCAGCTGGATATTCCAGGAGCCATAGTAAATCGTATGTCCACGGGAGAACGATAATTTGAAGATGGGTCATATCGAAAACGATAAAATTAATTCACAAAGATTCTATCAATTCACACTTTTGCTCCTGTGAATCGTCTTGCTGCGGAAAGTTGATGGCCATGGATTTGCTTTGAACGAGGAGGAGCACATCTTGGTACAGTTACAATGCAATAGGCAACCGCATACATTGTTCCTTAATGGCTATGACAGTATTGTCTCACAGCAGCATAGACGATGTAACAGTTATTGCATTTCCTCTTGAAATATTAAACAGTTTGCATACGTTTTTTTAACTGTCTTATACAGCCGCAATAAAATCACTGATGACATTTTGAGTATGAACGTCCTCAGGCAGGTCTAGTCCTTTAACTGCCATCAGATTGAATATATTTCCATTACGAGTTGGCTTCCGAACTATCTAAGGTAGGTACTTTTTAGAAAAGGTGTAGGGGAATGTTCAGCAATTATTTCGAACAATACCTGTATGATTAAAATCTTCTATACTCATTATGGTATGACTGAGTACATATGTTTCGGCGACATGAGTTTTTCTTTAAAGTTTTCGTTTGCCTCTGGGCGTGGATTCGGTGGTCAGTAAGTAGATCCAGTTATAAGATTATGCTCAGACTTGATTGTGTCTTTTGCCCGAATAATGTGGCATGTAGCTTCATTTTTTATGTAAGTGATTCCAAGTTTTTTCTCTGTTGCGATAAATACTCTACTTCCACAGACGAATATGCTTTCAATATTCACTTTCATTAGCCACAAAATCTCTCAGCCCAGTCAGTTTCGATAGGTACCTAAATTTCTGTATCTTGTATCGTGGGAACACCACATCTTCTTACGAGTGCTTCCAGTCATTGTACGTTGCTACGGCAGAGATTCAGGGTGATGTGGATGGACTGTAGGCAATGCTAAGAAACTCTCCTGAGTGCGTCAGGAAAGTTAAGCTTCAAATATGAAAGATTTTTGAAGTTCTCATATTGCTTTCAAATTCTGTTTTCCTGCTCTACGTTTCTCCAGAAGAACACGTCTATAAATTTGAAAGCAAGCAAACAAATATAAGAACGCCGCTCCAGAATAATAATGTCCACAGATAAACATTTTCCAAATGGGAATCAAAAACAGGTTATCTCTCGTGCCACCACTTCAAAAAAATCGGAATTTTAACGCTTGCAGTTATTTGCAGTAACTGCTCTGAACGTTGCTTCAGAACGACAGTATTTCCGGACCAACACTCCTGAAATTGCAACCAAAACCATATGTTGATCCAGCCCTCCAATTCTGGAAAAATAACCAAAAATGACACTCATTCAGATTAGCCTCAGTTGCTCTGAACTACAATGCCGGCAAATAAATGATACTGAACTAAGAGGTAATAAAAGTAGAGCATTTAATGTAGCAGTTAAAAGGAAAAGGTACTTTAGAAAACTAAAATCATGGTTTGGATTATTCCAAATAGGCAACTATCTGAATCATATCGTATCCGAAAAGTAAGTGGGAGATATCATATGCTTGCATTCAATTTATATAGGTTACTCTTTCACTGACGTGTGTAAATTATCAACGTAAGAGCATGCAGGAAGGACCACGTGCAGGTTTTCCATTACCTTTCCTTCTTTCCAATTTTTTCCTTTGCGTTTGGCTTGATCTTATTAATAACGTATCCTCTCCTTCACTTTATAGTCTATTTTGTTTGTTTCTTTACGTAACTACGTTTTTTAACATTTTGACCATTTTCATCATTTGTATGCTTATAATGATACATATCTCACTGGAATCATCTTATGTTTAATGTCAAACGAGAAGTGGGGTGTTTCCCGTTTATGCCTTTGAAGAACTACGCAAATGTGTTTAAGGCAAATTAAACGACTCACTTCAGTTGCTGAATTACAACCAACAATTAATGTTACTATTATGATTTACTTACATCGGAATTGCTAATTTCTTAATATTTTGGTTATTGGTAATGTTTTCTGAAAGCCGCATCGTTTTAATAATGCGTCAGTTTTAGTAAAACAAGAATCGCTGCGTCATGTTGGTGTAATCCTGTATTTGTGTAATGACGTAAAGACAAAAGACTGGATTGAGCAAGAGATTTTTATTTATGCGTGTTGATTTCAAAATGTGAAATTCAAACAATTCCCCACCAAATTTTATAATGGTGATATAACGCGCTATTTACCTTACATTACCGTCTCAACAATAATTAACTGTACCTACCACAGTGTACGTACGTACGCTGAGAGTCATACTTGCTACGCAAGTGAATAATTTCATTAAGCCAGTATTGCAGGGAATCTGTGTTTTGAGACTCGCTCAACATTTGAAAGACGCGCAGTCTAGACACCGGGGTTTCTGTGACGATTTGATAAAGGTAGATGTGCAAAGTGACTTTCTCCTGTTAGTTTCTTCAATCTTTTTACTAATGAACCTGTTCCATCTATACAGATGGATTGTGAATACTTTACGAACACAGAAATTTTTCTTGCATACAATAAGGATGTGCTATGGATGCAGACCGATCGAGTGGATTTCACCGTCGTGACGTTCAATCTTCATGGCCATGAGATTATCAAAGGGATTGCATCCAGTCAATCCAAAAATTGCATTTTGGTGCTCTTGCTTTGTCTACTTGGAACTCAATTTGTTGGTAATTGCGGAAGCTCAGAGTCTCAAAATTTCGTTAGTTGACTTTCATCGATTCTGGGCCAGATGCCAGATAAAATATTGCGGGCTACCATTTCTGTTGGAACATAAGTAATTAGATGATAGTACTACTTTTGAAGTCATCGAACAATTGTTATGGCTGAAATTATTCATTGAAGTATCAAAGTTCTATCGCGACGTATTACAATCTGCAAGAGACATTCCCGTCTCTTTCTCTTCGTAGATTGCAGAGCTTGTGAAATGTTCGATTGAATAGGATGGGTGCAGATACAAGGAACATTGCGAAATGTTGGAACGAACCGCTACCAGTGCTAACTAGCAGGAAATCCGAAGCGAACAAACTAGACATACCTGTAAACTTACAAACATATGCTCAGCACTTTCTTACAGGAATTTCATTTTCTAAAGTGATAAGTGAAAGAAATGTCATCACTCATCTGCAGGGTTTGTGATGCTTTAAAATACTAGTTTGGAAGAATATAGAGGATGAAGGAAACTTTCAAACGATCACAAAAATGTTATTATCTTCAACATCGATTACATATTATTAGTATATTTATTAACTATTCAAAAATGTCGTCCTGGAGACTGTTGAGAACTAGAGTAAGTCACAACTAATTTAGAAACTATAATTCTGCATATAATGATAGGCTAGTAAGAAAATTGGTATGGTTTCCACTTCAATACTGTTTACTTGTCGGCAGTGATGGCCAGAGGACACTGTGTTCAGTACAACTACAGAAACACACAGCAAGAAAAAACGGACAAAAGTGGGAAAAGGGCAGCTGTTAAAAACGTGGTTTCATTTCTATTTCAGTACTATCTCTTTGTCGGGATAGTACATACGGAGCAATGTTCGGAATACGTAGAGTAACTAAAGGCACACTTTAAACACCACAGCTTTTCAAAAAGAGAGGACTAGGACAAATATTTCGCTTGGTTACCGATTCTAGACTACCAGCAAATTGACACGAAGTAACAGTCAGCGTACAAAAAACCAACTTTCAATAAGTGTGTTCTGGTGAATGTTGCTTTGGAGCAACTCAGAGGAGCAGAAAAACCCGGTTTTACAAAATGGGGATGGTGGCGGAAGATATGTTTTCGCTTCACATTTGAAACCTTCTTATGTGAGGGCATTGTTTTCTGGAGAAACGTTGGGCTCTAAACTAACGGAGGCTCGTGAGTATCCGAAAGACCATCAGCTAGATGGATGGGACTCTTGATTATATATTCCTCCACAAACTGAAAACAACGAAATACAAAATGACTTACGTAGGAGACACCAATGGTTTCTATGTATTATATCATCGACATCTTCACAGACTAAACGCAGAGATATGTCGATAAGATGTGAGGAATGAAACTCAGCCCCACTGTGTATAGAGCGCTCTCGACACAACAAAAGTGGTCCACATCTTAAAATATTAATTATTAAATATAACTGATCGGCTAAATAACACTAATAAAATTATTAATTCTGGAATACTCCCTCTAGTAATACTGAGGCACACTTCAGTATCACTGGATGTACGTCACTGTCAACGAATACTCACGAAATGCGACCACAAAACCTACCAATGGATCACCAAAATACATTCCTGGAAATTGAAATAAGAACACCGTGAATTCATTGTCCCAGGAAGGGGAAACTTTATTGACACATTCCTGGGGTCAGATACATCACATGATCACACTGACAGAACCACAGGCACATAGACACAGGCAACAGGGCATGCACAATGTCGGCACTAGTACAGTGTATATCCACCTTTCACAGCAATGCAGGCTGCTATTCTCCCATTAAGACGATCGTAGAGATGCTGGATGTAGTCCTGTGGAACGGCTTGCCATGCCATTTCCACCTGGCGCCTCAGTTGGAGCAGCGTTCGTGCTGGACGTGCAGACCGCGTGAGACGACGCTTCATCCAGTCCCAAACATGCTCAATGGGGGACAGATCCGGAGATCTTGCTGGCCAGGGTAGTTGACTTACACCTTCTAGAGCACGTTGGGTGGCATGGGATACATGCGGACGTGCATTGTCCTGTTGGAACAGCAAGTTCCCTTGCCGGTCTAGGAATGGTAGAACGATGGGTTCGATAACGGTTTAGATGTACCGTGTACTATTCAGTGTCCCCTCGACGATCACCAGTGGTGTACGGCCAGTGTAGGAGATCGCTCCCCACACCATGATGCCGGGTGTTGGCCCTGTGTGCCTCGGTCGTATGCAGTCCTGATTGTGGCGCTCACCTGCACGGCGCCAAACACGCATACGACCATCATTGGCACCAAGGCAGAAGCGACTCTCATCGCTGAAGACGACACGTCTCCATTCGTCCCTCCATTCACGCCTGTCGCGACACCACTGGAGGCGGGCTGCACGATGTTGGGGCGTGAGCGGAAGACGGCCTAACGGTGTGCGGGACCGTTGCCCAGCTTCATGGAGACGGTTACGAATGGTCCTCGCCGATACCCCAGGAGCAACAGTGTCCCTAATTTGCTGGGAAGTGGCGGTGCGGTCCCCTACGGCACTGCGTAGGATCCTACGGTCTTGGCGTGCATCCGTGCGTCGCTGCGGTCCGGTCCCAGGTCGACGGGCACGTGCACCTTCCGCCGACCACTGGCGACAACATCGATGTACTGTGGAGACCTCACGCCCCACGTGTTGAGCAATTCGGCGGTACGTCCACCCGGCCTCCCGGATGCCCACTATACGCCCTCGCTCAAATTCCGTCAACTGCACATACGGTTCACGTCCACGCTGTCGCGGCATGCTACCAGTGTTAAAGACTGCGATGGAGCTCCGTATGCCACGGCAAACTGGCTGACACTGACGGCGGCGGAGCACAAATGCTGCGCAGCTAGCGCCATTCGACGGCCAACACCGCGGTTCCTGGTGTGTCCGCTGTGCCGTGCGTGTGATCATTGCTTGTACAGCCCTCTCGCAGTGTCCGGAGCAAGTATGGTGGGTCTGACACACCGGTGTCAATGTGTTCTTTTTTCCATTTCCAGGAGTGTAATTCAACACCACACAATTACTTTCTCCTAACCTACACGTGGCTAGCCTCATATCTGCTCTCAACTACGACACATCACCTCTTTATACACACACACAAACACTAATAGTCACATAAAACAGATAAAGGTTTAGAATCGTAATAATATTTACGTAGCTGTAAACGGCTCGAGGCGCTTCACTCCGGAACCGCGCTGCCGCTACGGTCGCAGATTCGAATCCTCCCTCGATCATGGTTGCGTGTGATGTCCTTAGGTTAGTTAAATTTAAGTAGCTCTGAGTCTAGGGGACTGATGACCTCAGATGTTAAGTCCCATAGAGCTCAGAGCCATTTTGAATGACACAAATAGCACCCGTTGCGTCATTCACCAACTTTAATTAACTGGCGCAAAGGTCACTGATTCCAACGTGGACGAAATAGCTTTTATGCATGTATTTAGATAAATGTCTCCGTCTTGTCCAATTTTCTCTTGCCTTCTCGTAAAATAATTACTGAGATAACATGTGTCTTCTGAAAACTTTGTATTTCGCTGCAAGGCTTCTGCTATGATACTTTGCTGGAAATTTATTCGTTTTAACCGTCTCTGCTCGCTCAAACTACTTCAGTTGTCTCCAGAAAGTAATACTCTTCCTCACGTTACATATTCAAACTATTTCTACATAGAATATTTCCTCAATTCCGCAAAACTATCATTTATATCATCATCAAAATGAAACGCCCCTTTTTCATTTATCACTAGCCTCGTAATAAAAAACTGCACACATCTGCCTAAGGAACATGTTTGTAGCCAGACCTGTGTCTCTTCTTACGGAGCAGATCGGCGATGATGAACATTCATCTTCAGGATTCAGAAAATACGGAAACCACTAGGGGAGAGGTCGGGACTGTATGTAGGATGTGCAAGGGCTTACCAAATTACTTCTGCGGCGTACGCGAAATAACGATGGCTACAAAATGCCTGTCTACATTCTGCTAGGCTTGTTACAACTACACTGATGCGATTTCCATGTTTTTGGAGGACTGAAGAAAGAGATTACTGGCTATAGCTTTCATTGGGGCGAAGATGAGCGCGAATTGGTACAATCATGTTACCATAGGCAACCGCAAACGTTTATCCATAAGGTCAGTGACAGACTTGTCCAGCAGTAGGCCAAATGTTTTCACAGTTATGGCGATTACTCTTGATATAATAAACAGTTTACTTAAGGTAGGTACTTTTTAGATAAGACATTTAGCAATGGTAAACGAGGTGTCTTACCATGACCAACACTAAGAATTATTCCTATCCATATCTGAATCATTACAAGCTTCTCTATTGACGACAGTCTGAATGGGGAAAAACATTAAGCGAGATGAGTTTGAGTTTAAAGTATTCAGTCACATCTGGGCTTGAGGCCGGTGGTTAATAGGTGGATCGAGTAATAAGAATGTTCCCAAAATTGACACTGAGTCTTGAGGAAATACTTTGGCATGCAGCTCCAGTTTTATCTCAGCTGATCCGAGTTTGTCCCTTGCGATAAATACAGTACTTCTGTTTCCCATATGCTTTCGATATACGCTTCCATTTGGCGCAACAAATCTCACCTTTGTCATTGTCGATTCTTTCATAAATTTCATAGCCTTCTATTTTGTGGTCTCCACACCTTTTTACGAGTGCTATCAACCCTTGTAGGTTGTTGCCAATGATTCGGCAGCTGATCAGGATGATGTGGACGCAAAGTCCCCTAAGCACAATACCCTCGTGGGTGTCCCTCACGCCATCAGCAGGTGGATAGTATCTCTGATAGTATTACGCCACTGAGACATTTACTGAGACCCCAGAGCTTTCGAAACTACAGCACAAAGCTAGGAGCTTCCAGCCCTGTCCAGTTTGTGAAACAATCATCGTAGTCTCTGGTTCACGTCACCCACTGGTCTCAGAGCAAGAGGTCGCCTATCTGTTTTGCGGAGAATGTTATACATTGTAAGCTTTGTTGAAATTCTGTGAGTAAGGGCGTTGATTAATACATCTGGAACACTTACTTATTAGTTAATATTTTTCAGTTTCGCCTTCTACTTTTCACCACATTCACTGCTCCATAAACGACATGCTCATTTTTCGAGGTAACACGCTATCACTTGTGTTCGTCTCATATGATTCCGTAAATGTCTGGTAGTCACTGGATGAATTTGCTGACCTTCACTTTGAGTTGGAATGCAGGGTTCAAATGACGATCATCGTACATGACTGTGGTTGTCGATAACCAACTGCTGTTGGATAAACGGTAGGGGAATACTACGTCATCAAATTCCCGTGTGAAATAATACGTTTTCATTTCATCGTTCTCTTGGTTCACACTTCACTGCAATCACGAATCGTGTTCCGATTTCATTACAAACACAAAACGGGAAAAGTGAATGGCTTACAAGGGAAACAGCAGAAACGTGTTCAACTAATAAACTCAAAGACATCCTACAGTATTCGACCCTACAGCGCTTATCTAGGCACTCCGAGCCCTGTGCAGCTAGTCATAAACTCATCGAAGTCTCTGGATCACGCCGCCCACTCGTCTCAGGACAAGAAGTCCGCCATCATATCTGCGCAGAATTATGCATATTGTGAGCTTGGTTTGGATTCCGTGAACAAGGGCGTGGATTAAGGCTTCTGCTACTATTCATTAAATACATTTTTCAATTTCGATATCTACTCGCTAGAACCTTTACTGGTCTATTAACGACATGCGCGTTCAACGTGGTAAACCGAAATCACACGTGATCGTTGCTTATGATTCCGTAAGTGTCCGCAAGTCGCTGGATGAGCCGCTGAACGCTACTTTGAGATGTTATGTGGAGTTGAAAAGTCGTTCGTCGTTCATGAGAAGTGCTTGACGATAAATGATGCCGGCTAAACTGCAGTAGAAGTCTATGACATGAAGTTCCCGTGCGATATAATGGGACTTCATTTCACCAGTCACTTGGTTCACACTCCACAGCAATCAAAAATTCTGTTCTGATTCCATCATAACTCAAATCGACAAATACGGAATGGTTTACGCAGGAGGTTGCAGTAACTGCAATGTATAAAGACAGAAAGATATTCAGAGGAATAAATTCAAAGATGATCCGAAGAAATGTGAGCACTGAACGTCTACATCACTGTTCTCGACACAACTAAAGTGTCGCATATCTTAAATGGCTCTGAGCACTATGGGACTTAACATCTATGGTCATCAGTCCCCTAGAACTAAGAACTACTTAAACCGAACTAACCTAAGGACATCACACAACACCCAGTCATCACGAGGCAGAGAAAATCCCTGACCCCGCCGGGAATCGAACCCGGGAACGCGGGCGTGGGAAGCGAGAACGCTACCGCACGACCACGAGCTGCGTACGCGCATATCTTAAAACACTAACAATTTGATATGCAGTCTGAATACATAACACAGATAAAATTATTATTACTGGAACACTCGCTGTAGTTCCACTGATGCACATTTCAATATTACCCATCCTAAGGGATTGTACAAGTATGTGTGATCCATACTAGCCGGGTATACTGAACATCTCCTGAGAAGGCAGCATAAATTGTCACAGGTTTGTTTTACCCGCGTAAGAGTGTCACTGAGATGTTGAAGAAACTGAACGAGCAGATTCCTAAAGAAAAACGGAAACTATCCTAAGAAATCTTCTAAAAAGTGTCCAAAACCGGCTTTAAATGGTGACTGTAGGAAAATGTTAGAACCGTTTACCCATCGCTCCCTTAGGTTAATTACAGCATGCACAAAGCATGTAAACAATTACTTTTCTCTCACTCCATACGTGAATGGCGAGGGAAAATGTCTAAATAGCTGATACAATGGGACGAACCCTCTCTCATGCAATTCATAATGGTGTGCACGTTATAGACTTATATGCTGACGTAGATGGATGCTACTACGACACCTTAGAATGAAATTCATAAATCATGTCTGTATCTACAATCTTCGCTATGGCACATAACATGGCAACGCGTGCAGGACGGTGATCCCTGATGCTCGCACAAAATTGTTAGCGTAATAAGATATTTGTAACGATTTAGCTGAAACTATGACCTATCTGACATTTTTACGTACTTAATAAGCAAACATAATATTTTACGATTAAAAGGGTTTATGCCTTTGCTCCAGCAAGTATGCCTGAATGCTCTATTAGATACAGTTCATAGCGATCGTGTTTGTTGGAGGTGTTTTTAATGCAACATAGAAGATCTATCCAGCCTGTAACGTAACTGCAGTGTGTTTTGATTATTGTCACATGTTGTTGCCATCATAATTTAATACCGAATGTTTTATTATGCATTGTTTTTGAAACCAATTGTTACCTATGCAATATGTATTAAATAATTTGGATTGTTGAAACTATGTTTTACATCAAATTATCTTCGTTATTAATGTTTGTAAGTAACTGCTATCTTCGTGAGGGGATGATGCAATATATTTGTGAACGTGGTCTTCAGCCAATGAGGTAGGATATGTGACTAGAGTCAGTGGTAATCGTTCGTATCTAAACAATGATGCAACGCAGTTGGCACCTAATATGAACAACAATCAGCTGATTTTGTGCAGTATAGTATGGAACAATAGTGAATGCAGGCGATAGTTAGATGCATTTACAGTAGGAAGTCATATCAGTTTTGTATTTGCCTATGACGAGAGGTTCTTTAGGATAAATCTATGTCGTAATTGCTAGCACTACACGTTCAGGAAGTAGCATCGGCAAAGAATGCTACATGATGAGCAGCAGTTAAATGGTCAATATGACACGTAAAGATACCATAATATATTTACTGCCATTTGCTTACATGTCTATGCTTCAGTAAAAAGAATAGAATATTTTTCTATTCTTCTTAGATATGTGAAGGGATGATGATAATTAAATACGTAAAAGTGATTTATAATTACATGAGTCAGTATTACTTGAAAGCTTATAATTTCCTTCCTCCCATGTCATTTTACAATGTCGTGTAAATCACACAATAACTATAGACATGATAAATGTTTTTGGAATAACGATAATGTGACGTAATAGAGGTACAAATTACATGAATTCAACACTCCTAAAAAGGATTATTCAGTTTTTATTGATAACCAAATTATTTTGATTCTGAAAAATAACCAAAAGTGTCACAGCTCGGATATAAACAAATGCGTAATACATTTACTGGACAGGTTGCTCTGCAATGTTTCATTGTAATTTAGACGTAATGTATCATTTATCGTAATAAATCGGCATTTTCTATTTAGTTAGTGTAGATTATATTATATCATACCGTTTTACATTTAGTTCGGTGTCAACACGAGTGTATATTTATCGTATATTAACATTTCTGTTGAATTTGTTATCGACTATATCCTCAACAATTTTTCAGGAATCAGTAATTTTTATCGTAGCTTTTTCTATTACATTGATAGAAATCATATTTTTGTAACCAGCTGCTTCATTTGCTAAAGGGGATTAATAATTCTTTTAGCTTAACAGATCCAGAAATCAGAATAAAATTAGCAACCATAACGCAGCCACACTTTGAATGCTCTTGTCGAACACGGGATAAATGAGTTGACGTTTGTAAGAAGATGTAAATTGCCTAGACTACTGTGCAATGGTAGGCCTAGGCATCCTGGAAAGGGTAGACAGAGACCAGGGAGAACTCAAGGTGTTTTACCGATCTCTCTTTTAACAAGTCCGAGGTCCTGTAAGTACTTGAAATGGAACTGAGCCACAGAGACTCACGTTACCAGCCTGCTATACCCTGTGTCAAGAAGTAAATTTGAAAGGCTAGGGGTGTTGTAGATTATAAGTAGAGAAAGTTAATATAATACCAGCAAACTGCAGGAGCATCTATCATATAGAGTAAGGATTCAGAATTAATATCGCTTATTAAAAGTAATAATGACTGGACAGTATTAGGAACATAAATGTCGTTGAAACCGGAGGAAAACAGCAACTAAATCCTGAATACAGCTTGCAATGTTCATCATAAGGATAGGACAGAGGCTAAAGGGACCATCTATATATTGTTGTACACAATTCGGTAATATCGGGCGAAGTTGTTACTGATTCTGAATGTGTATCAATCTCCAATCTGCATGAAGTTTAGGACCAAAGATGGGTTACAATGGTAATCGGATGCTTTTATAAAAATCTACGTCAGGGAATGTGCAGGTTGAGCAAACTGCAGAATTTCGTGAATAAGATTCCTGGTGAAGCTATAGTGACAGGGGGTGACAACGGCTTGCGAGGAATATTGTAAGACCCTCATGCGATAAAAAACAAGTGCCACTTGCCGATAACATTTTGTTTCGTGGTGCTGTTATCACAGTGCAACTGTCAGTTTGTCTATGACATGTATGCTATTATTATATCTTCTGTTCGACAGTACAGCTCGATGTATCTGCTATGTGTTCTGTATTTCTTAACTGTCGATATCTGCGTGATGCATCACGGCAGCGCTTCTGCTTTTACTAAGTGACTGTATGTCTTCTGTTTTACAGATGTCTGACTGTGTGTTATGTGGAAATGCTTAATGATAAAGTCATTCATTCATCAGCTAATAACGTTTTATTAATGACCTGTTCAGCACTTGTGCAGTTGTGTTCCAAATATTCTGAGCGTATTTCCCGAAAATTGCATACAGCAAGCAGTTAGAGAACCAACTCGCCTTAGACCTCCGAGCAACAAAAGGACCTCAAGTTTACACGATCTTCCTAATTCGAGGTACTTGCAGAGACCACATCCGGACAGATATGTAGTAATCTCGTTTTTCAGTATTTTACGTATCTGTTCATGTTTTACGTAGATGATTATATATACTGTAATTTGCATACTTTACAGTGTCTCGTGTCTTTCCAAATTATAAGTTGTGTCCCACTGCCCTCGACGACACGTCAACATCGCGTCGCATGAACGTTATAATGCTGCTCTCAGCCAAACACAATAAATCCATATGTGCCGAAAAGTATCGGAATATTATTTATCACTACTAATCCACCATCAAATTACTGGTTTGTGTGTATGTCGTCATAGTGCATGAGTTACAAAGGAACACATATCCCCCATTAGTAGAAATAATGACGTCTGGACGTAATAATGACATCATAGCTAAAACCTTAAGCACTGCTACTTTACTGATTTCCAATCAAACATAGCATATATTTGAGATATACCACACCCGATAAAGCCTTGCCAAGCCACCTCTACATTACTCATTTTTAATGTAGTACTTCATGTTATAGAAATGGCATGCAGTTAATAATAATTATATAATAAGAATAATAATAATGTAACAGCAAAATTTTCTTGCTTCCAACCAAAGATACTGTGTGTATAAGAAATAGCACAGCGTTACAAAATGCCCACCTAAAGAGGTGACCAGTATCTGCAGCAAAAGGTATCACGCCTTAAGGTTAGGCAACATCTCTAAGGACTGTGTGCGGTACAGCTACGACATCGAACACCATGTTAGCAATTACCGAGAAAATTTAATATCATTTTAAGTGCAATTGTATCCGACCTGGCTGCTGTTGGAAACAGTACTATTACGAAGGCGGGCAGAGCCATCAAGCCCACGGCAAGAAGATCTCGAAAATATACGGACTGTATTGGAAATAGGCACCAGGCCTCAACATCCTTTCGTTCTCTCTGGACGACTGGGAATGATGTTTTCAAAACTAGCGTCTATGTGTGGACGACGCCTTTCTCGGTCAGCCAGAGCTCTCAGGTAGAAGGAAAAGCCGTGTAACAAGCAATAAATTATTACGTTACTACGTGAGCGTATTTGACGTGTACTAGTAAATCACTACAGCGCCCATCGCATTGTAAGCGTAATGTAGAGTTTCCATCAAACGAAAGGGGAGGACAAATTTTAATCCATAGTAGAGAATAAATCGGGATGGAAATGACATACAGCAAAATGTCTCAGATAAAAGTTGTAGGTGGCAAAGTGGGTCACAAATTGCTGCTACTGGCCGTTAGCTTCAACGTGATTTTCATGGTGTTTTGGAACTTAAGAGTGATTTCATTTTAAATAGGGACCCTAGTATTTGATTTAAGATTGACTAGTTCAGTGAAGGTCAAATAAGCAAATTTCGTTTTACTTCAACAGAGGAGGGGTAAAGCCTGGAAATGCTGGAAGATTGTATAGTGGGCCAGTGTATCGATAACGAGCATATGCCAAGAGATATGTGGAAAGGCAATGGAAGGCACCATTGCATAGACTGCGTCCGTGGAGAAGAAATACATAAATATTGAATATTGATCGCCGGCCGTAGCTGCCGCGCGATTCTAGGCGCTACAGTCTGCATCCGCGGGACCGCTAGGGTCGCAGGTTCGAATCCTGCCTCGGGCATGGATGTGTGTGATGTCCTTAGGTTAGTTAGGTTTAAGTAGTTCTAAGTTGTAAGGGACTTAAGACCACAACAGATAAGTCGCATAGTGCTCAGAGCCATTTGAACCATTTTTTTTTTGTTTGTTGGAAAATTGATCCAAAAGTTTACTCATCTGTAAACAAATCTTCGAGAATTCTTGGAATAATACAGCCACCAGTTAGACCTATTAATGTCAAATCTCCGTAGGAAAACAAGTCGACAATTAAGACTGACGAGACAATTATAAAAGCTTTAAAAGGCCCCCAAATTCACGACAACTTCAAACCATTTCTTACTTGTGTGGCCTCCAAAGCGAAGTCATAGTAAAGGAGGAAACGAGACACACGTTTGAAATAATGTAAATATATAACGTAATTTAAGGTATGACATCTTCGTCTCCAAGATTTTAAAAACTGTAAATAAATTTAATGCGGGACGGAAAGAGACTACCTGTTGGTTAAATCACTCATCCAGTTTATGAATATTCGCTAACTAAGACCGACATGAGTACCTCAAAGGCAGTGCGTTTTCTGGTGAATCATTGAGATATTCCCACAGAGAGAGTCTTGTACTCAAAACTAGTGTCAATCGACGCTGAATACAAAATTGTTACAGCCAAAACTCAGCAAACAACATGCAGCTGAACTCATTCATTCTCCCTCTCACAAATGCAACTTGTTTTTACAAATGTAATACATCTATTAAATATTTCTTTATTCATGCTGACAGGTGATTCAGTCATTCAGATATGTGGTTGCTGTTTTTGTAGTTCTTGATGCCGTTGGCTGAACCGTACATGAATATTAGGCCACCAAGTTCCCGTGTGAAGTAAAATGTCTTCAATTCACTGTTCACTTGGTTCACACTCCACAGGGATCACGAATCCTGTTCTAATTCCATCACAAACTCAAAGCGATGAATACGAATTGGCTTACATAGGATCCAGCAGTAACTGCTATGCGTAAAGCCAGAAACATGTTCAGAGGAATAAACTCAGAGGTAACCCGACAATGCGTGAGCAATGAAGGTCAACACTACTGAGTATAGACCACTCTCGACACAACTGCAGTTGCGCATGCATTGAAACAGTAATAACATGCTGCACGTACAAAATTATTATAGTACTACTGAAGCACACTTTAATGTGACTGACAGAGTTCACCAGGAATGCTTACTCGCGAAATGATGCCACCAAACCTGTTTCTGTTACGCCAAAATAATTCAGTACTTAATAAATACTTTCGCCTTACCTAGACGTAGCTAGCCCCCTTTGTGCTCTTGAGTATGACGTATGACTTCCTTCGAAACACGCATGTACACACATAATCACATGAAACAGGCAAAGATGTAGATTCGTAATAATACTTATGAAGCTATGTAGATAGATAAAAAATTTGTCTGTTTGATCGACGCAAGTGCTGTGTGTCGACACAGCTTGCTTTATTTTTCATACGGAGTGTTAAGAAATTATAAATTTATAAATTAATACAAATTATTTGCAAAATAAAATTAATTATTGATAAATATGATTTCAAATGACTATCAAGATAAATTTTGAAACATGGAATGTTTATCTAAAATTCATGGCTGCAGACTATAAAATTGTGTAGTTAAGTTCAGTTTTGATAATACAATTTGGAGTGTAGCGATAAAATAAAGGAATTTTTTGATACAGACTTAAATATTCAAATTGCTTATGTCTGCTGATGGAAATAGTAGTGATAAATTTTCACATAGTTCTCAAGTAAGTGTGATTCCACTACTTCCTTTAAATAGTGGGATAAATCATTTGGATGCGATAAAATTGTGCGTCTTAGCGAATAATCTAATTTATTTGAATTTATTTTTATTATTCTGATACAACTTATCAAGTTTCATTCTTTCTCACTGTCATTTACCTCTACGTGAGATCTGCTACGTAATGTTTCCTCGAATGTAAATAATCTCAGATGTGGCCAAGATAATGGCCTCCAGTAGGGAAATGTAGTTGCACCCTCAATTGTGTTGCCTCTTTTACAGCCGCTGAATATTGCGGGAACCATAACAAAACAGATGTCCAAGGGAGGACGATAAGTTGACGATGGGTCGTATCGAAAAGTAATAAATTAAATCAGAAAAGATGTATGTGGTGAAATTGCGCACTTACAGAATATCGTCTCAGTTATGGGGTCGGTTACGTAGTTTCATCGCAGAGAGGTCACAGTTCATAGTCACTGACGGAAAATCATCGAGTAAAGGAGAAGTGGTAGCTTTGCTCTGCCTCAGCAGTGCCTTATCTATGTGAACGATTTAGAAAACAATCTTAGAGGCGTCTTAGTTGGTTTGCAGATGATGCTGCTGCTTATCCGTTAGTAAACTCTTCAGAAATTCAAAAGAAATTGCAAAACAATTTGGAAAGGGTAACTGAATAGTGAGAAAATTGGCAATTGAAAAGATGAGGACATCCACTCGAGTGCTCAAAGTAATAAGTTAATGTTCGGTTGCACGATAAATCAGTCAAACCTAGCTACATACCTAGGAATTCCAATTACGAACTATTTAAATTGGAAAGAACATATACGATAGACTACGTTTTACTGCGCGAACTCTTAGCAAATGTAACACATGTACTAAACTGACTGCCTAAACTACTCTTGTTCGTCCGTTTTTGGAATACTGCACCGCTGTGTGGTATTCTTAGCAGATAGAGTTAACAGAGTGCATCGGGAAAGTTAACAGAAGAGCAGCACCTTTAGTATTATTGAGAAATAGGGGAGCCAGTGTCACAGATATGATACAGGATTTGGGATGGACACCGTTAAAACACAAACGTTTATTTGTAGCGACGGATTATAGTTACGAAAAATCATTCACCAACATTCTCCTCTTAGTGAGGAAATATTTTGATGACGCTGGTATACATAATGAGAAACAATCATCGTAATGAAATATGGGAAACCAGAGCACACAGGGAAAGTTATTACTGTTCGTTTTTCCGTGAGCTCATCGAGAGGGAAATTACAGACAATTCTTGTGTCGGTAGTTCAAAACTGGTTCAAATGTCTCCGAGCACTATGAGACTTAACCTCTGAGGTCATCAGTCCCCTGGAACTTAGAACTACTTAAACGTAACTAACCTAAGGACATCTCAAACATCCATGACCGAGGCAGGAATCGAACCTGCGACTGTAGTGGTCGCGCGGTTCCAGACTGAAGCGCCTAGAATCGCTCGTCCGCCCAGCCGGCGGCGTGTAAGAGCTTAGCAATTAATTTCTTCAGCGTACTCGTATTACTACACACGAAAATTCGATGACATACTATTCTACTACGATTTTGTCAACGACAGTTATCAACACCCACTTGTCATTGACGACGAACGATATGTTAACCAACTCATTCCATCTCAAAGTAAAGTTCAGCAAAATCATTCAGCGATTTACCGACAATGAATTAGTCTTAAACAGAAAACGTAAGTGTCAGCTCTCTACCAGAATGGTCATGTCATTTAAGGGACTGTGAGGGTTATGTCGTGTAGAATACCAAATTGCAAATAAAATATTTGATGAACGGGAGATGCAAGAGTCTTAACCCACGCGCTTGGTCATGGAATTTCTACAAAGTTTGAAATATGCAGCGTTCTACACAGAAGTGATGACGAACGCCATGTTCTGAGACAATACGGTGGCGTGAACGAGAGACTGAGAAGACAAGCTAAACAAGATTTTATAATAGCACTGTAACTTCGAAAACTGTTGGGTCTCCGTAAATGGGCCACTAACGCACTACAAGCAGAGATCAGATCCATTTAGCTGATAACGTGTGTGATATTCAAAACTTTTTTTTTTATCCTGTGCAAAATTCCACCCACTTCACCCTGATCAGCTGCCGAAGCATTCGCAACAACGTACGAGGATTGGAAGCGGAGTTCTAACAATAGACGGTATAGAAATTTGGGTAAAAATCCAAACTTACAGCGGTGTTAATTTTTGTGGTAAATGCAAGTGTACATCGGAAGCAAGAGCGTATGGGTAACGGAAGTAGTGTATTTATCGTGAGGGACAACAAACTCTTATAAGCTGATACAAAAACTTTAAGCTACATGCCAGATTATTTGGCAACACTCAGTAAAATGTGTGGGCATAGTTCAATATCTGCATCTATCTATTTATCACCGGAGTCACGCAAAATTGTAACCGGAAACTACAAAAAGAAGCAATTCGCTAAAATGCATGTCCCTCATTCACACTGTCATGATTCGAGATGATTTTAATCGTAAAGATATGGATAGGAATTATTAAACGTTTGTGAAAGTTGGTCACGGTAAAACTCTGCGTACGAAATTGCTATACGCCTCTTGTAAAATGTACATAGTTTAGATAGTTAGTAAGTCTACATGTGATGAGAATATGTTGGATCCAATGGCAATAAATCGTTAGACTGAGGTTGTTCGCACTCAAAATGGTATCAGTGACTTTGAGGTGGTTGTAAGAGAGATCTGCCAGGAAAACAAGACGGTTGCGGAAACAGGCCGCAATGTCTTTATTATTTCAAGAGTATTTGGCATAATTGTTAAAACATGTATCCTACTGTGAGATGATACTTTCAAAGCAATTACGGGAAAATGATTGTGGTGCCAAGCGTACCATTATTGTAATAATGCGTACCCCTCATCGTGAAAAGCAAATCAGTGGCCACGAATTTCTTTGTTCAGTGCTACAATAACATGGAAATCGCATGGGGAGGGATCGGGATCGTATGGAGAGTGTGTATGGGCTCCCAGGAAATTTCAGCAGCTTATTCAAAAATGCTTAGCTGTATGTGGACGGGCATTTAGTTGGGAAGGTTATTTAGATTAAATAGTGAAATAAACAGTTGTAATGTGTAACATGAAGAAGAGAACTGCAGTACTTGTGCCTATGAGTCAGTGTATGCCTGCAAGTCGCTGAATGAACCTGCTGAAGTTTACTTTCAGATCGAATGCGGTTTTAAAATGTCGCTCGTCGTACATGACAAGTGCTTGTCGATTAGTGCTGTTGGATACACCGTAGGAGATTACTATTGCCGTGTGAAATAGTAGGACTTCATTTTACACTGCACTTGGTTCACACTCCACAGCAATCACGAATTCTTTTTCTTATTCCATCTCAAACTCGGAACAACAAATGATGGAATGGCTTACGTAGGAAGCAGCAGTAATTACTATGTACAAAAGCAGAATCATGTTCAGAGAACTGAATTCACGGACAAGCCGACAAGACGTGAACAATGAACGTCAACTCCACTGCGAGCAGACACTTTTCAACACAACAAAGGTGGTGCTTATCTTAATACCTTACAATTGTAAGGTATTACTGGAACACTGGCTGTAGTACTTCTGAAGCAGACTTTAATATCACTGGATAGAGGACCCTGCCAATGAACTCTAATAAAATGACTCCCACAACCACGTTAGAGTTTCGCCAAAACAATTCGTTAGCAAACAAACACTTAGGCCTTACCTAGACGTGGCTAACTTTCCTGCTGCCCCTGACTATGGCATATGACTACATAACGCAACAATTTATACACATAATCATAGAAATCAGGTACAGATACAGAATCGTATTAGTACTTAGGAAGCTATTTAGATAGACAAATAGCATCTCTGTTTGACGACTGAAGTACTGTACGTCAACACCATTCGCTCATTTTCCATAAGGAGAGTTAAGAATTCATAAATTAATACAAATTATGGAAAAACATGGAGCACTATGATTTCAAATTACGATCAGAATGATAGTTGCGACCTGAAAAATTCATCGAATATTTAAGACTGCAGAATATGAAACCATGTAAGTTAAGTTCAGTTTTGCTAATACAATTTGATGTGAAGTGATAAAATAAACGGAATTTTATAAAAACAATTTTAAATTTCCAAATTACTTATGACAGCCGGTAGCAACAGTAAATATTCATTTTACATTTTGCTCTCAGGAAAGCACGATTTCACTGCTTAATTTAAATAGTGAGATAAAGCATCTGACTGCGAGAAAGTCAAGCGTCAGAGTGAAAAATCGAATATATTTCAGTTTATTGTTATTATTCTGAAATGATTTATTCAGTTTCATTATTCGTCATTGTTATTTAGCTCTACGTGAAGTCTGTTTGGCTCGAAAGTTATTAGCCACTGATGTGTCGAAGAGAATCTCGTCCAGTAGTTGTTGCTCCCTCACCTGAGAAGTATCTTCTGCAGCAGCGGAATAACGCAGGTACCAAAACAAATCAGATGTCCACGCGAGGACGATAAGTTGAAGATAGTTGTCATCGAAAACGAGCAAATTAATTCAAAGAAATGCTATTAATTTGTACTGTTGCTGTTGTGCATCTTCTTGAGCTGTAAAGATCGCTGATAAGAATTGTAGTCCAGTCGACCTAATGCTTCCTTCGTTAAAATAACGAGTATATCTTTTTCGTACCCTTTCCCGGTTGCTGCAGCATATATTCTCGTTTTCTGTGACTGATTCGTCTCTTCTCACGCTTTAGATGTCCGGAATCTTCGACGCAAGATTATGGAGACGATGTTCTGCTGCATCTTCAGGTCCTGCATTTTATCTCTTACGTCTTTCTATTTTTGTGTTTTATACGTTTCTGGTAACTTCGAAGAAATCGTATCTTCCCTGAATATTTTCTGCTTCACTGCAACGATCTTGCTATAATAATTAGCTGGAAACTTCTGTGTTTCACCCGTCTTGGCAGGCGCAGAGCTTCCATGGTCGCCGTCCTGCAGGTTTCTTCTTCACGTTACACATTCCATTTATGTACTACGCATAACACTACCTCATTTCTGTAAAATTATCAATTCTTCTCTGAAACAGAGACACGTCCCATTGCCCGTCCTTAAACTGCCACTTTCGTGCTTCGATTACCTTTCTCAGTTATCGCTTGCCTCGTAGCAAAAATTTGTGTAGATGTGCCTAAGGAATCCCGTTTCGGGCACAACTTAGGCCACGAATATCTTCTTTCAGAGCCCAGAAAGTATGGAAATCGGAAGATTTCCATAGGGCTGTAATGAGTATGTGTAATGTCCTACCAAGAAACTTCATCAGTGTACTCGAAACAACCATCCCAACGTTATGCTCATCGACATATTGTTGAGCTTGTTCTGAATATGCTGCAGATGTTCCGCTGGAAGCCCTTACACATTCGCCATTCGATGCCGATCTCTCCCAACTTGATTTCCGTGTTTTCGAAGTACCGAAGTAAGACATTCGTGGCCATCGATTTGCTTGTGACGTAGAGGAGCAGGCCTTGGAATAACGTGGTTCCACTGGCTCCCACTTATATAACCGCCTCAAGGTCAGTGATACGACTCTGAGTGTAAATATACTCATAAAGGTCCTGTCAGTGTATTGCCGTTAGATCGAATAAATTTCCATCACGAGTGGGCATCCGAACTAACTAGGTACTTGTAGAAAACGCATTTAGCAATGTTCAGCAAGGTGCATTACCATGACCAACACTTATAAATGTTTAATTATTCCTATCGATAGAGGTGCGATTAAAATCTTCTCCTAACAGGGCAGTATGAATGAGGAACATACACTTTAGTGAGATGAGTTTGGCTTTAATTTTTCCGGATACATCCGGGCGTGAGTCAGGTGGGCAGTAAATATATCTAGTCATAAGACTTTTCCCATATTGATACTGAGTCTTGCCTAAATATTTGGGCATGCCGCTTCAATTTGTATCTCAACGAGATCTAAGTTTGTTGGCTCTTGCGATAAATACACTACTCCCACTAACCACACGCTTATGCTTTCGATTCACACTTACATTTACAACAAAAATTATCACCGCTGTCAATTTCTATTTTTACCTACATTTCTCTACCGTGTATCGTGTGTACTCCACACCATTTCACGAATTCTGCCCATCCTTGTACGATGTTGCTAATGCTTCGACAACTGATTAGGGTGAAGTTGGTGGAATGTTGCCTAGGCTAAAAAAGCCTCATGAGTATCCCAGACACCATCAGCTAGATAGATCTGATCTCGGTGTGGAGTGCACCACTGACCCATTTACGGAGGCCATACAGTGCTAATCTATTAAGCTCCAGCTCCGTCGAGCTTGTCACACAATCTTAAAAGTCTCTGGTTCACACCGCCCACTCAATTCACAACAAGGGGTCTTCGATCAGTTCTGCGGAGAAAGCTGCATATTGCAAGTGTCGTTGAACCTCCGGGAGCATGGTCGTGGGTTTTAACTTCTGCAGCGCCTGTTCATTGAAATTCTTTTTTTTTTCCAATTTCGCGTCTCTCGTCAACTCGGTACAACACTCACTGGTTCATATGCTACTTGCGAATTTTGCTAGTATTACCACTCTCACTTGTGTTTGTTGCTTATGATTCAGTCAGTGTCTGCAAGTTGCCCAAGTAAACTGATGAATTTTACTTTCAGCTGGAATGCGGGATTAAAATGTGGTCTGTCGTACGTGACAAGTGCTTATCGATAACTGCCGTTGGTTAAACCGTGGGAGGATACTATGTCATCAAATTCACGTGTCAAGTTATAGGACATCATTTCACCCCTTACTTGGTTCACACTCCAGTGCTCTCACTAATCATATTCTAATTCCACCACAAACTCAAAACGACAAATACGGAATTTCTTACGTAGGAGGCACAAGTAACTGGTATGTATTAAAGCAGAAATATGTTGAGAAGACTAAATTCAGAGACAAGCTGACAAGGTTTGAACAGTAAATGTGAACACTAATGAGTGCAGACATTTCTCAACACAATAAAAGTGGTGCACACCTTAATATCTTACAAGTGTTAAAAATTAATACACTGTCGGAACACATAACATAGATTAAAATATTAATACAAGAACACTCGCTCTAGTACTACTGAAGGACAATTTAATATTATTCAGTACAGATAATTTGTCAATCAACAATCACGAAATGCCATCATCAAACCTGCCACTGATTCCCCAAAATTATTTATTACTACACCAATACCTTAACCTACACGTCCGAACGCTCCCCCCCCCCCCCCCCCCCTCCAACCCTCAACTATGAACCATAAACCTTGCTGCTGGTGGGAAGATGTGAGTGCCTCAGTGATACATAGCCGTACCACAGGTGTAATGGTTCCTCAAGAGTCAAGAGGGGCACCAGCCTTTTCTGTAGTTGCTTTGCCAACAGTCTCGATGACTCACAGATCTGCCCTTTTAAGACCATCGAAAACGCCCATACTGTGCCGGTACTGCAAACGGCGGAAATCGAGGTATAATTACAGCTGGAATTTTCCTGAGGGCAGGCCGCTCTACTGTATGGTTAAAAGATGATGGCACCCTCTTGGGATATACATTCCGGAGGTGTGGTGTCAGATAGCCCATTCCGTAAGTATTTATGTGGAGTGTAGCGGTGTATGGAAGTGAAACTTGCACGATAAACAGTGTGCACAAGAATCGAACAGAACCTTTTTACACGTCGTGGTACAGAAGAAAGCCGAACATTCGATGGGTAGATCGTGTAACTAATGAGGCGATACTGAATAGAATTGGCTAAACGAAAGGATTCGTTAGTCGGACACACTCTGACGCATCAAGGGGTCACCAATTTAGTAATGAAGGGGAGCGTCGGGGGTTTAAGTCGTAAAGGGAGACGAAGATATGAATACAGTAAGCAGATTCAGAAAAAAGTAGGTAAAAACAATTACTCGGAGATGAAGAGGTTTGTGCAGGGTCGAGTAGCATGGAGAGTTACATCAAACCAGTCTTTGGACTGAAGATCAGAACAACAACCTACACGTGGGTAGCCCCGCTTCTGCACTTGGCTATGGCATATGTCTTGATTCCACACACGGATGTCCATACATAAGCACCTAAAGTTAGTACATATATAGTAGAATAGTAATATTACTTATGTAGGTAGTTAGAAGGATAAATAATTTCTCCGTTTCGACGAATGAAGTGCCGTATGTCAACACAGTTTGCTTTGTTTTTTATATGGAGTGTTGCGAATGTATGAATTAATACGAATTACCGAAAATTATTGAACATGCTGAATTAAAAGATCAGTGACACTCAAACCTGAGACTTGAATTGTTTATCGAAACTATATGCCTGTAGAGTATAGAATCATATTAGTAAGTTCAGTTTTGATAATACAATTAGCTGAGAAGTGACAAAATAAACAGACTTTACAAAAACAAACGTAAATATGGAAATTGCTTATGGAAGCCGATGAAATAAGTAATGATTTATTTACATTTTGGTCTCACGAAAGCATGAGTTCATTGATTTATTTAAATATTAGTGACTACGTATAAATTACGCGTTCTTGTGAAAAGTCGAATATATTCTGTGCTTATTGCCCTTGCCCTGAGGTAACTTATCAGCTTCGTTATTCTTCATTGCCATTTATCTCTACGTGTAGTCTGCTACATATTGTTTAGCTCGAATGTAAATAGCCACTAATGCGTCGAAAATAATGGCTGTCGGTAGGGAAAGGTAGTAGCTCCCTCACCTGAGATGTATCTCCTGCAGCAGCTGGATATCGCAGGAGCCATAGTAAATCGTATGTCCACGGGAGGACGATAGTTTGACGATGGTTCATATCGAAAACGAATAAATTAATTAACAAAGATTCCATTAATTCACACTGTTGCTCCTGTGAATCGTCTTGCTTCGGAAAGTTCGCTGATGATAATTGTACTTCAGTCACCTCCTGTTTCGATACTCAAAAAAACGAGTTCATCTATGTCGTACACAGTCCCCGTTGGCGCATCGTATATTCTCGTTTTGTGAGGTCGGGAAGTCCCTTCTCACACTTTCGATGTCTGGAGTCTTCGACTCAGGAAACACAAGATTATCGAGACGACGTTCTGCTGAACCTTCAGTTTCAATTTTATGTCCTATGTCTGTTTATCTTTTGTCCTCTCTTCTCTGTTGACAATTTCGAAGAAATCGTGTCTTTCTGAAAATTTGTTTTTTCACTGAAACGGTGGTGCTATGATAAATAACTGGAAACTTCATCGTCTCACATGTTTCTACACCCTCAAGCTTCTTCCATTCTCCTGGTACTGATTTTCTTCTCCACGTAACCCGTTTGCACTATTACTGAACACAATACTACCTCATTCGCTTAAATTATTACTTTGTTCACAAATAAACCGTCACGTCCCTCTGCCCGTCTTCAAACTGCCACATTCCCGCTTCAACTGATTTATTCATTTATAACGTAGCTCTTAATGAAAATCTGCCCAGATTTGCGTAAAGAATCACTTTTGTACCATGCCTGTATCTATTCGTACGGAGCAAATTGATGACCACGAATATTTCTTCAGGTTCCCGAACGTATGGAAATCGCTGAGTTCCAGACTGCCTGGAGGATATGTAAGGGCAGACCACGAAACTTCTGCAGCGTAGTCTAAATAACCATGGCCACAAAATGCCCGTCCAAATATTGCTAAGCTTGTTTAGAGTTCGCTGCAGAAGTTTCGTTCGAAGTCCTTGCACAACCTCCAAAAGATCTTGTCTCTCGTCATGTGATTTTCTTGTTTTTGGAGGATTCAAGGAGGACATTGGTGGCCATCGACTTGCTTTGATCGAAGAGGAGTACGTCTTGGTACAGTCACGATTCAATAGGCAACGGCAATCATAGTTCCATAATGGCTATGACACTCTTGTCTCACAGCAGCATAAATGATGTAACAGTAATGGTATTTCCTCTTGAAATATTAAACAGTTTGCTTACGTTTTTTTTAAATGTCTCGGTTTACTGGGCTGCCGCTTGTACAACCGCAATAAAATCACTGATAACATTTTGAGTATGAACGTCCTCAGGGCGGTCTAGTCCATTATTTGCCATCAGATTGAATATATTTCCATTACGATTTGTCTTCCGAACTATCTAAGGTAGGTACTTTTTAGAAAAGGTATATAGAAATGTTCAGCAAAAGTGTCTTACCGTGACCAACACTTCTGAAAGAACAATCATTTCGAACGATATCTGTATGATTAAAATCTTCTCGACTTATTATGGTATGACTGAGTACTTGCGTTTTGCCGAGATAAGTTTTTCTTTAAAGTTTTCGTTTTACTCTGGGCGTGGGTTCGGTGGTCAGTAAATAGATCCAGTTATAAGATTACGCTCAGACTTGATTCTGTGTTTTGCCCGAATAATCTGGCATGTAGTTTCATTTTCTATGTAAGTGATTCCAAGTTTTTGTCTCTGTTGCGATAAATACTCTACTTCCATTTCACAGACGAATATGCTTACAATATTCACTTTCATTTGCCACAAAAACTGTCAGCCCAGTCATTTTCGATTGGCACCTAAAATTCTGTGTCTTGTATCGTTTGAGCACCACATTTTCTTATGAGTGCTTCCAGTCATTGTACGTTGCTTCGGCAGCGAGTCAGGGTGGAGTGGATGGAATGTAGGCAAGGCTAAGAAACTCTCCTGAGTGCGTAAGGAGAGTTAAGCCTCAAATATGAAAGATTTTTGAAGTTCTCATATTGCTTTAAAATGCTGTTGTCTTGGTGTGCGTTACTCCAGAAGAACACGTCTATAAATTTGAAAGGAAGCAAACAAATATAAGAACGCTGCTGTAGAGTAATAATGTCCACAGATAAACAGTTTCCAAATGGGAAGCAAAAACAGGTTATCTTACGTGCCATCACTTTAAAAAAAATCGCAATTTTAATGCCTGCACTTATTTGCAGTTACTGCTCCGAACGTTGCTTCAGAACAACAGTATTTCCGGACAAACAGTGCTGAAATTGCAACCAAAACCATATCTTGAGGCAGACCTCAATTTTTGGAAAAATAACCAAAAATGACATGCGTTCAGATTAGCTTCAGTTGCTCTGAATTACAATGCCGGCAAATAAATGATACTGAACTAAGAGGTAGCAAAAGTAGAGCATTTAACGTAGCAGTTAAAAGTAAAAGATACTTTAGAAAACTAAAATCTTGGTGTAGATTATTCCAAATAGGCAACTATCTGAATCATATCGTATCCGAAAAGTAAGTGGGAGATATCATGTGCTTTCGTTCAGTTTACATAGGTAACTCTTGCACTGACGTGCGTAAATTATCAACGTAAGAGCATGCAGGAAGAACCACGTGCAAGTAATCAGTTATCTTTCCTTATTTTTAATTTTTTTCCAATGTGTTTGGCTTGATCTTATTAATAACGTATCCTCTCCTTCACTATATAGTTTATTTGGTTTTTTCTTTAAGTTTTTTACATTTTTTCGCATTTTGACCATTTTCATCATTTTTATGCTTATAATGATACATATCTCACTGGAATCATCATATGTTTAATGTGAAACGAGAACTGAAGCGTTTCCCATTGATGCCTTTTATCCCTTTGAAGAACTACGCAAATGTGTTTAAGGAAAAGTAACCGACTCACTTCAGTTGCTGTACTACAACCTACAATTAATGTGACTATAATCATATACTTACATCAACATTGCTAATTTGTTTATTTTTTGGCTATTGGTAACACTTTCTGAAAGCCGTATCTTTTCTTAATGCGTCAGTTTTAGTAAAACAATAATCACTGAGTCATGTTGGTGTAGTACTGTATTTACGTCCTGACGTTAAGCCAAAAGTCTGGATTGAGAAAGTGATCTTAATTTATACGTGTTGATTTCACAGTGTTAAATTCAAACAATTCCCCACCAAATTTTGTAATGGTGGTATAACGCGCTATCTACCTTACATTACCGACTCAACGATAATTAACTATACCTACCAAAGTGTACGTAGATACGCTGAGAGTCATACTGTACGGAAAAGATTTGACGCTCACTGTAACGTTAGTATCTCCTATGTTCCCGTCGAACATGTACGGGCGGTATTTGATGCTCATGAAGTCTTATCCACTACAAATGAGACTTAGTATCGCTTCTCTGTAGTATTGCTGTGCTGCTAGTTTATCATATTCGCGTTTGCAAACCGTATAAAAGTCTAATGTTACTAGTAGGTTGCCTTGGTACTTTCTCTCTCTCTCTTACATCTGTCACATTTTTCTCTCAGACCCCCACTGCACTCATCTTTAAAAACCCAATCGAACAAATTACATATATCTCAACTGGCGTCATAAGTAGTTCCCTCGGTATATTTCCTTGATTAACTATTCTTGAAATACTAGCAAAGAGTCGTGCTCGTACAATGTAAATCTTTTTGCATGATCCCATTTGCATAAAAGCCTATACAAGATGCATTGCATCTGACGGTGTGGTTTGAACAGTCTTCTGAAAGCAATCATTAGTATATGTGGTGGCCTCTAACTGCACAATATTGTCAAATCCAGAAGTACTTGTCGCAACAATTCATCGACCATAGACCCTAATCGACCCCAAAGTATTATCATTCAGTAGAACACTGGTACCGAACTTTCCAGTTTTACAAGATGTGGCCATCTGTAATTCAGAACCAGGATGCAATTAAGTACTCTTCGTTTATTGGGGGTCATTTTTGTTGAATCACTTGTGTTCAGTGATAACTCGTGGGAGTCGTCTATCGATGAATATACTACATCTTAAGTAAAACAGTTTTCAGGGTGTTCTGTTACCACCTCCGATTTTTTCAGTGCAGTGTCTGCCCATTTTTTCCATTGGTTCTGCAACATTAACAGTTCGATAGGTCTGTACATTCAATAAAATACTATGTGACGTTTCCACTTCATGTAGTTTATATTAACCAGTAGCGGACTGGTCAGTGTTCGTTGAATCATAGTAGACTTCTTTGGCCCAAGCTGGCTTAGGATATCCTGAAAGAGATATCAAATGAAGAGTTACGAAGTTGTCATCTGGCTTTGGGCAAGTCTCATTTAGTAACAAACGATGTGTCAAATCGTTAAGTTCGCCCTCTACTGCGGACGAAATGGCCTTTGTAGTCCCAAATCAAAATTTGGGCATCCTAATAGCTGAATAAAGGGGAAAAAATACAAGATTTCCATGATGCTTCGCCCTACAGCTGGTCCGTAATAAAGATAGATATAATGCCCCGTCTACGCTAAGTACCTACATTCAGCTTCTCTTAAGGACAATTAACTAACGTAGTAGCCCATTTAACAATACCGGATTCGTAATCGTTGTTGTCGGTATCATCAAAATACTCAGTTGTTTAAATTTCTTCATTTTTCATGGTTTTTTTTTCTTTGGTTTCTACTACCCTCGAGATGGCCAGTTCTCCTCTCGTTATGTGGCGCAGAATCTTGAATGCTTCCTCAGCCAATAGGGATAGTCGTCTTTGTGAGTACCATACTCTTTGGCTGTTAGAAACTATGACGCAAGATTTCACTATTCCTCCAAAAACATATCAACGTAATGAGACACATTCAGTCGTAGAAAACATGATGGAAGTGCAGTGGTAGAACCGTCCAAATAATTAAAACACACAGATAACTAACGAGCGGTTCTAGGCGCTTCAGTCTGGAACCGAGCGACAGCTTCGGTCGCAGGTTTCAATCCTGCCTCGGGCATGGATGTGTGTGATGTCCTTAGGTTAGTTAGGTTTAAGTAGTTCTACGTTCTAGGGGACTGATGACCTCAGATGTTAAGTCCCATAGTGCTCAGAGCCTTTTGAACCATTTTTTAGAGATAAATAAACTTTTAGGTCTCGACTGTTTGCAAACGCCATTAGAATAGTAGCCAATAGTGCTTTGTCGAAATCGCAGACAGCGTGTTTTCTACCGGAAATTTTGAATTGTGGTTGCTAAGCAAGTGAATAGTTTCATTAAGCCAGTATTGCATGGAATCTGTGTTTTGAGACTCGCTCAACAGTTGAAAGACGCGCAGTCTGGAAACCGGGGTTTCTGTGACGATGTGATAAAGTTAGATGTGCGAACTGAGTTCTCCTGTTAGTTTCTTCAATCTTTTTACTAATGAACCTCTTCCATCTATACATCTGTATTGTGAATACTTTAACACAGCAAATTATTCTTGCATACAATAATGGAGGATCTATGGATGTAGACCGATCGAGTGAATTTCACCGTCGTGACGTTCAGTCTTCAAGACCGTGAGATTTTCATCGGATTGCATCCAGTCAATCCAAAAATTGCATTTTGGAGCTCTTGTTTTGTCTTACTTGAAACTCAATTTGTTGGTAATTGCGGAAGCTCAGTGTCTCCAAATTTCGTTAGTTGATTTTCCTCGATTCTGGGCCAGATGCGAGATACGATATTGCTGGCTACCATTTCTGTTGGAACATGAGTTCTTCGTTTTCCTTTTAGCTGACGCTTCTTACTATATACAAAAGATCAGTCGAAACAACAATTCCTGATAAATTGTTTTGACATTCTTCACATCTAAATTTGATCTAAAGGTACAGTGCAAACTCCGACTGCGATAGTTCATGGCATCGACTTTTCTTCCCACAGTTTCTCACACAGGGTATTTGTCCAGACGTTTAGCAATAAAGCATTCCATTTTAATGTTGACGACGTGGAATTCAAGCACTTAGGACTAGGTATTATAATGATTTTTTGCAGAAGCATGTAAATATTTTTAGGGCTTATAAATACATTCTCATCAGAACTGCTGATTACACCACTGAAACTCAGGTAAATACGTGAGCTTGGCAGCTGTTGTCTACCTGATGGAAGCAGGACAGTCTAGTAATCGGATGATAGTAATACCCTTGAAGTCGCTGGACACTTGTTATGGCAGAAATTACTCATAGAAGTATCAAAGTTCTATTGCGACTTTTACAATCTGCAAGAAACATTCCCAACCTTTTCTCTTCGTAGCCTGCAGAGCTTGTGAAATGTTCGATTGAATAGGTTGGGTGCAGATATAAGGAACATTGCGAAATGTTGGAACGAACCGTTATCAGTGCTAACTAGCAGGATATCCGAAGGGAACAAACTAGACATACCTGTAAACTTAGAAACATTTGCTCAGCACTTCCTTACAGGAATTTCATTTCTAAGGTGATACGTAGAAAGAAATGTCGTCACTCATCTGCAGCGTTAGTGATGCTTTAAAATACTATTTTGGAAGAATACAGAGGACGACGGAAACTTTAAATCGATCACAAAAATGTTATTATCTACAGGGGAGCAAACTTAACATCGATTCTATATTATTAGTATTGTTATTAACCATTAAACAATGTCGTTCTGGAGACTGTTGAGAACTAGAGTAAGTCAGAACAAATTAAGAAACTATAATTCTGCATAAAAAGATAGGCTAATATGAAAATTGGTATTGTTTCCACTTCAATACTCTTTACTTGTCGCCAGTGTTTGACCAGAGCATACTATGTTCAGAACAACTACAGAAACACACAACAAGGAAAAACGGACAAAAGTGTGAAAAGGGCAGCTGATAAAAATGTGGTTTAATTTCTGTTTCAGTACTATTTCTTTGTCGGGATAGTACCTATGGAGCAATGTTCGGAATACGTAAAGTAACTAAAGGCACACTTTAAAAACACCAGCTTTTCAAAAAGAGAGGACAAGGCCAAAAAATAATTTCTTGGTTACCAATTCTAGACCACTAGCAAGTTGACACGAGGTAACAGTCAGCGTACAAAAAACCAACTTTCAATAAGTGTGTTCTGGTGAACGTTGTTCTGACGTAACATTCAGAGCAACTGGAGCAACTCAGAGCAGCAGAAAAACCCGATTTTGCAAAATGGGAATGGGGGTGGAAGATAAGTTTTCGCTTCACATTTGAAACCTTCTTATGTGAGGACACTGTTTTCTGGAGAAACTTTGGGGTCTAAACTAACGGAGGCTCGTGAGAATCCTACAGACCATCAGCTAGATGGATGGGACTCCTGATTATAGATTCCTCCACAAACTGAAAACAACGAAATACAGAATGACTTACGTAGGAGACACCAATGATTTCTATGTACGGTAATATCGACATCTTCACAGGATTAAACACAGAGATAAGTCCAAAACTTAAAATATTAATTATTAAATATACCTGACCGGCTAAATAAAACTGACAAAATTATTTATTCTGGACTGCTCCCTCTAGTAATACTGAGCCACACTTCAGTATCACTGGATATACGTCACTGTTAACGAATACTCACGAAATGCGACTGCAAAACCTACCAATGTATCACCAAAATAATTCAGCACAACACAAATACTTTCTCCTAACCTACACGTGGCTAGCCTCACATCTGCTCTGGACTACGACAGATCACTTCATTATACACACGCACAAACATTTATCATCACATAAAATAGATAAATATATAGAATCGTAATAATATTTATGTAGCTGGTGAATGACGCAAGCCGGCCGTTGTGGCCGAGCGGTTCTAGGCGCTTCAGTCTGGAACCGCGCTGCTGCTACGGTCGCAGGTTCGAATCCTGCCTCGGGCATGGATGTGTGTCATGTCCTTAAGTTCGTTAGGATTAAGTAGTTCTGCGTCTAGGGGACTGATGACCTCAGATGTTAAGTCCCATAGTGCTCAGAGCCGTTTTGAATGACGCAAATAGCACTCGTTGCGTCATTCACCTATTTTAATTAACGGACGCGAAGTTCACTGATTCCAACGTTCACAAAATAGCTTTTATGCAGGTATTTAGATAAAACTATACGTCTTGTCCAATTTTGTCGTGACTTCTCGTAAAATAATTACGAAGATATCATGTTTCTTCTAAAAATTTTGTATTTTGCAGCAAGGCTTCTGCTATGATAATTATCTGGAAATGTCTTCGTTTTACCCGTCTCTGCTCGCTCAAACTACTTCAGTTGTCTCCGGAATGTAATACTCTTCCTCACGTTACACATTCATACTATTTCTACACAGAATATTTCCCCAATTCTGCAAAATTATCATTTAAATCATCATCAAAATGAAACGCCCCCTGCCGTCTACAATACACCACTTCCTAGCTTCAGCTTCCTTTTTCATTTATCACTAGCCTCGTAATAAAAAAACTGCACACATCTCCCTAAGGAACAAGTTTGCACCCAGACCTGTGTCTCTTCTTACGGAGCCGATCGGCGTTGATGCACATCCATCTTCACGATTCAGAATACACGGAAACCACTAGGGGAGAGGTCGGGACTGTATGGATTATGAGCAAGGGCTTACCAAATTACTTCTGCAGCGTACACGAAATAACCATGGCAACAAAATGCCTGTCCACATTCTGCTAGGCTTGTTACAGATACACTGCAGTTTTGCTGGGAGCTATTACACATCCTCCATTCGATCATGATATCTCCCCATGTGATTTGCATGTTTTTGGAGGACTGAAGAAAGAGATTACTGGCCATAGCTTTCATTAGGGCAAAGATGAGCGCGACTTGGTACAATCATGATACCATAGGCAACCGCAAACATTTATCCATAAGGTCAGTGACAGACTTGTCCAGCAGTAGGTCAAATGTTTTCACAGTTATGGCGTTTACTCTTGATATATTAAACAGTTTACTTACGTTTTTCCCAACTGTCTCGCTTTCACTACTGCCTCATATATAAACGGCAAGTTCTCACTGATACCATTCTGAATATAAAGATCCTCAGAAAAGTCTGGTCCATTTATTGCCATTAGACACAATATATTTCCATTTCTAGTGGTCCTGCGAACCATCTAAGGTAGGTACTTTTTAGAAAAGGCATTTAGCAATGATAAATGAGGTGTCTTACCATGACCAACACTAAGAAATGTATAATTATTCCTATCCATATCTGTATCATTACAAGCTTCTCTATTGACGACGGTCTGAATGGGGAAAAAATTAAGCGTAATGAGTTTGAGTTTAAAATTTTCAGTCACATCTGGGCGTGAGTCCGGTGGTTAATAGGTAGATCGAGTTATAAGAATATTCGCAAAATTGATACTGAGTCTTGAGGAAATAATTTGGCATGCAGCTCCAGTTTTATCTCAGCTGATCCGAGTTTGTTGTCCCAGGCGATAAATACAGTACTTCTATTTCCCATACGCTTATGCTTTCGATATACGCTTGCATTTGCCACAGTAAATCTCACCTTTGTCATCTTCGATTTTTACATAAATTTCTATTGTGTGGACTACACACCTTTTTACGAGTGCTATCAACCCTTGTAGGTTGTTGCTAATGATTCGGAAGCTGATCAGGATGATGTGGACGCAAAGTCCCCTAAGCACAATACCCTCGTGAGTATCCCACACGCCATCAGCAGGTGGATAGTATCTCTGATAGTATTGCGCTACTTAGACATTTACTGAGACCCTACAGTTTTCGAAACTACAGCACAAAGCTAGGAACTCCCAGTCCTGTCCAGCTTGTGAAACAATCATCGTAGTCTCTGGTTCACGTCACCCACTGGTCTCAGAGCAAGAGGTCCCCTGTCTGTTTTGCGGAGAATGTTGTACATTGTAAGCTTTGTTGAAATTATGTGAGTACGGGCGTAACATAAGACTTCTGGAACACTTACTTATCAGATAATTTTTTTCAGTTTCGCCTTCTACTCGGCACAACATTCACTGCTCCATAAACGACATGCTCATTTTTCGAGGTAACCCGCTATCACTTGTGTTGGTCTCTTATGGTTCCGTCAATGTCTGGTAGTCACTGGTGAATTTGCTGATCTTCACTTTGAGTTGGAATGCAGGGTTCAAATGTCGTTCATCGTACATGACTGTGCTTGTCGATAACCAACTGCTGTTGTCTAAACCGTAGGGGAATACTGTGTCATCAAAATCTCGTGTGAAATAATAGGTTTTCATTTCACCGTTCTCTTGGTTCACACTTCACTGCAATCACGAATCGTATTTCGATTTCATTACAAACACAAAACGGGAAAAAATGAATGCCTTACAAGGGAAGTAGCAGAAACGTGTTAAAAGAATGAACTCAAAGACATCCTACAGTATTCGACCCTACAGCGCTAATCTAGGCACTCCCAGCCCTATCCAGCTAGTCATAAACTCATCGAAGTCTCTGGTTCACGACGCCCTCTCGTCTCAGAACAAGAAGTCCGCGATCATATCTACGCAGAATTATGCATATTGTGAGCTTCGATTGGATTCCGAGGACAAGGGCGTGGATTAAGGCTTCTGCTGCTTTCATCAAATACATTTATCAATTTCGATCTCTACTCGGTACAACCTTTACTGGTCTATTAACGATATGCGCGTTCTACGAGGTAAACCGAAATCACACGTGATCGTTGCTGATGATACCGTAAGTGTCCGCTAGTCGCTGGATGAGCCGCCGAACGTTACTTTTGCATGTTACGTGGGTTGAAATGTCGTTCGTCGTTCATGAGAAGTGCTTGTCGATAAATGATGCTGGCTAAACTGCAGCAGAATTCTATGTCATGATATTCCCGTGCGAAATAATTGGACTTCATTTCACCATTCACTTGGTTCACACTCCCCAGCAATCTAATATTCTGTTGTGATTCCATCATAACTCAAAACGACAAATACGGAATGGTTTACGCAGGAGTCTGCAGTAACTGCAATGTATAAAGACAGAAAGATGTTCAGAGGAATAAATTGAAAGATGATCCGATAAAATGTGAGCACTGAACGTCTACATCACCGTTCTCGACACAACTAAAGCGTCGCATATCTTAAAACAGTATCAATTTAATATGCTGTCTGAATACATAACACTGATAAAATTATTTATACCGTTACACTCGCTGTAGTTCTGCTGATGCACACTTCAATATTACTAACATACACGTCGTTAGTTCAATATGGCTCTGAGCACAATGGGATTTAACTTCTGAGGTCATTAGTCCCCGAGAAATTAGAACTACTTAAACCTATTAGTCAACAATGGAGATTGCTTACGAATAACTCATGTTACCCATCCTAAGATATTATACAAGTATGTGTGACCCATACTAGACAGGTACACTGAACATCTCCAGAGAAGGGCAGCATCCCGGGTCCACATCGAGGTATATCAACAACACCTGTCGGCAGCTGAGGGTTTTCAGTTAGTCATCATTTATTCCAGGGAAATGCAACACGGTCATCAACAGTATTCTGTTCTTTCGATGGTTCAAATGGCTCTGAGCACTATGGGACTTAACATCTGTGGTCATCAGTCCCCTAGAACTTAGAACTACTTAAACCTAACTAACCTAAAGACATCACACACATCCATGCTCGAGGCAGGATTCGAACCTGCGACCATAGCAGTTGCGCGGCTCCGGACTGAGCGCCTAGAACCGCGAGACCGCCGCGGCCGGCCTCTGTTCTTTCGAGAACAGTTACTGTCTTCGCATATGTAGTTAAAGGCTACCCAACCATTGACGTTCGTCTGTGCGAATGCGCACAGGTTGCCCAAACACTTACGGGAATCGCCAAAGCGTGCGCGAGTAATGAATGGATGGGCAAATGTCTATAGGTTACATTACATATGTAGAATTGTGGACAGTTGGGAATGTGAGTCTCACGGGAAGCGTGCAAGGGATAAATCCCTGCAGTCGCGCTATTCATCTGTGTCAGTCTGCTGTCGGCTGCGGCGGGGCGAGGACGTCCGCTGCGCTCCCCCGTGCGCGACCGTGAGCGCTTGCTTGTTGTTTACCTTCTCGCGGCGCGAGTTGTATTTGTTCCAAGTTCAGTGCGACTATGGCACTTACTTTCCAACCAGATCACGCGAGTCCTCGAGCCTATGAAATAGAACAGTTTATACGCGACGATGTACGTTTAGATCCGGAGTGTCATCGGAATACACTTTTCTATAACGGCGATCGTGGTTTATGTTAAAATGACCAGTGCAGAGGTCTGCGTGACAGTGGTGTCTAAATACTCTCTCAGATTCAAACATTCTGACGGACATATCGGCGCAGTGACGGTGGATCATGCAGGCATGGGTCTAAGGACTGTAAGGGTTTTTGAGCTCCCCTTCGAGGTCCTAGAGGAAGTTGCCAAGGACGCCTTCCGACCATATGGCAATGTTATCAGCCACGTTGCAGAAAAGTGGCAAACTTTCTCCACGTATAAGGTCTACAATGGAGTGCGCAAAATTAAACTTGTGCTCAAGAAACATGTGCCGTCCTATTTGAACATCGGTGGCTTTCGTGCAATCATCATGTACGACCGTCTACCGCGTACCTGTTTCGGTTGTGGGCAGGAAGGCCATGTTCGATCGAGCTGCTTACAACGTAGACTTACGCAGATACCAGTGGGAGACTCTGTTTCCCCGACGGGGACGACAATCCTGCCCCTCACATACGCTCAGACGACGATGCGCACCATAGCTGAGGACGAAACGGGCGATCAGACACATCCATCGACGTCAGAAGTACCAAGGGAGGAAGAGGAAGGACCCTCGGTGCCAACCCATAAGTCGCCTCCTCCACAGCGACGACAGCAGCAACAGTCCCACGGACTCCAGACGCAACATAACATTGAGAACGCGATGGACGTGGACGCGAACATTTTCCCGACCGCGGCTTTCCTAGCGGAAGGTGATACGACGCTGGATTGCCTCCCACATTCGCATACGGATGTCCACGTTCAAAAGCAACGTTCGCCTCGACGACGCAAGCGACGTCGGCGGACCCCTTCTGACGATTGCCTCCTACACACGGCCGGTCAAGAAGGTGACATCTCATCAGGCGGCATGGATGCTGCGCCTGCTGAGGATCTAACTGGTGTAGACGGTTCACTTGCCCATACTACGAGTGCCCAGTTACTTCTTGCACCACAGACGCAGAAGGTCGCGTCGATGGATGGCGCTCCGTCTACCTCTACCAAAGACGACGTACGTGAGAGAGATTTAGGTGCCGATCAGCTACACAGCAACGTGTTGCACCCACTGTGGTCGGACGATGTTGAGGAACTTCCTGGAGAGGGCGCGTGTGACAGGGGAGGGGGTGGCATTGGGGATGCCACTCCCTGCGTGAAAGACTCATAATTTGTAACGGGTTTGGTGGGTCCGGCATCTCTTGAGGTTAGCTTTGAATGCCATGGCGTCTACCCTACGTGAAGAGGCTAGGCAGCACACCTTTCGCCTTGCCACAATCAATATCAACGCGATAAGGGCACCACACTAACGGACAATGCTACAACGCATGCTTGATGCGGCGGACATCGACGTGGCCCTCTTACAGGAAGTATGTGTCACTAGTTTCCCTGACTTCTACGGATATACCGCCCACATCTCCCACGCCTCTTCTACCGATTGTGGTGTGGCTGTTCTGCTACGGGACGGTTTTGCGGCTACGGACGTACTGCACATAACCGAGTGAAAGAGCCAGGGGACTAACTGTCAACGGTGTACGACTCATCAATGAATATGCCCCTTCAGGATTAGGGAGACGGAGAGATCGGGCCCGCTTTTTTCGGAAGATATTGCGCGTCTATTTATGGGCCGCATAGACGATATGGTGATCGGAGGAGATTTTAACTGTACATTATCTCCGTCTGACCAGCAGCCACATCACGTCCCGTGTACGGAATTGGAAATGCTAGTGCGTGACCTCCACCTGATTGACACGTGGCGCCACATCCATGGCCCAGCTCCTGGTTACACCCATTATACAAGTCATTCATCAAGTCGGTTAGACAGGATTTATGTCACAAGCACCCTTTCGACGGCGACGAGAGAAGCAGAGCTCTGGCCCACTGCTTTCACCGACCTCACAGCCTATATTTGCACCATTGCCCTCCACCTGCACGTGTGTGGCGCAGTAGGCCCCCTGGAAACTGAACGTGCCCATCTGGACGAGCCGGCATGTAAAGGGGCTATCGAAGAGTCGTGGAACGCGCCCTACAGCGTCGTGGTCGTTACCGATCGACCCTCAGTTGGTGGATTGAATGTGCGAAGCCTGCTCTTAGGCGCACTTTCATGGCTTACGGCCGGGAAGCGGCGGCATGGAGGAGGAGCACGGAAAACTTTTATTACACCGTCCTACGGGAATGTCTTGCTATGGAGCCCTCACCTGACAGGCAGATCATAGTCATTCGCGCGAAAGCGCAGCTCGTCTCCTTAGCACGCCGTCATTTACAGGGCGCTGTTATACGGTCGCGTGCTCCAGACATGATACAATCAGAAAGGCCATCTATGCACCACGTGCTCCTAGAACGCAGGAGGCGCCGTAGGGCACTGGTAACCGACATGATAACGGACGACGGACGACACGTGGCAGAACAAGCAGATATAGCAGAAGCCTTCTATGGGCATTACGCTCAACTTTTTTCAGCAGTGCTCCCTGATATGGCTTTACTGGGAGAAGTGACAGAAGAGGAAGTGCTCGACGCCATTGGTAAAGGTGCTCCCCGTAAATCACCAGGAATCTATGGATTACCATTAGAGTCCTATCGAGCATTTAAACAACTGTTGGTACCGTTTTGGGTTGAAATTTTGTCAGGAATTGATGTCCCAGGGTATACCGTTGCCTGCACAGTTCTTGGAAGGACTGATTGTCCCCATCCATAAGCCGAAGGGACGGAATCATGTCCGCGATTATCGCTCCTTAACGTTATTGAACAGCGACTTCAAGATCTTTTCGAGGCTGCTATCAGAACGTCTTCGCGGCACACTATTGCACGTCCTGTCCAGCGATCAGATGTCCTTGGGGGGCCCAACAACATCAGAACTGCGTTATGTCGTTACAGAGATCTCATCTCCCCTGCACGGGTGAGACGTTTGCCGGCAGCCCTGGCGTCTATCGACTTTAGCCAGGCTTTTGACCGTGTGGGCCACACTTTTCTCGCGGCCGTTCTACGGCGCATGGAATACCCCGACCCCTTTATGACAGTGTTGACACGCCTTCTGCATGGGGCTACTTCTCGAGTTCTTGTTAATGAAAGACTGACGGCACCCATGCCGATCCGCCGATCAGTATGACAGGGATGCCCATTATCAACATTGTTATTTGCATTGGCCTTAGAACCCTTGTTGTGTGGTCTCCGAGACAGGCTCACTGGGATACAGTTCGGCGGCTCCATCTATCGCTGCACCGCATATGCGGATGATTTGATGATCGTCATACGTGGAGCTGACGACATGGCCACGGCGTTGGACTGAATTGCAACCTACGGTGCAGGTTCTGGTAGCCAAATCAACGTTGACAAGTCTGTCGCCTTGATCATCAGGATTGGGCTACCGCAGGAACACATTGCCCCCTTACGCTTCAGTGATACTGTCCGCTGCTTGGGCTTAGATTTCATGAACGACATGCGATGCGCGACGCGCGACGACGCTCAATTGTCGACGCCTTCTTAACCAAATTAGGGCCGGAATTGCAAATCAGCGCTTGCGATCCCTCAACATCGTTCAGCGGGCGTATTATGCCAATGTATACCTTGCGTCCCGCATACCGCATGTCGCCCAAACGCTACCCATTCCGAAACCCTTGGCTCGTAGCATTATGGCAGCGCTGGGATACTTCGTCACCGCTGGTATGTTACTGAAGATCAGATACGTATCTCTTACCCTCCCCAAAGAAAAAGGTGGTCTCGGCCTAGTTAACGTCCGTCATAGGGCCATTGCCCTCTATGTTAGCTCACATTTATGTCTGCTGCGCCGTTGTCCTACGAGCCTCACGAGTCTGCTTCTGACGGCGCTACGACCTGCTTCACTAAGAGCGCCGGTGCCACTACAAGACATCCCAGCGCCCCTCTTTTATATAGGACGTTTCTATTTAGAACAAAGTTATTGCAGTGTAGTGCTGACGCTACCACAAATGGCCACAACTCGACGCCTATATCATGACATGCTGCAACGCCGCCCCCTAAATGTGGTCGAACTAAAATATCCTGACGTACGGTGGCGCGTGGTGTGGAAGACTGTACACGATGCGATGCTTGATTCCGATGTTGTTTCCCAATGGTACGTAGTCGTTAATGGGAAGCTGGTGACGCAAAAACGTCTGTACAATATCCACATGGCAGAGTCTCCCAATTGTGTGTGTTGTAATACAGTAGATTCTGACGAGCACCGCCTCAGCTGTGGAGTGGCGGCACCGGTTTGGCACCTAGTGCGGCAGATGCTGGCTTATCTCTTGCGAGTTAGGCCGAAGCATATATCTGCACGCACGTTATTGTTTCCGGATGAGACATTTTACCCCAAGACCCGAACCAACTCCGTCACCTCGATACGTGGACATGCGGTCCATTACCTCTGTCGTGACGGACACAAGACTTTCCTTGACTTCTGGCTCTATTTGCAAGAAAGACATCATGCTATTTCCGGGCATACCAGATATCGACAGTGCTTCGCATACTACCTATGGAGTGCCTTTCACAGCCCGCCGTGAAGCTGGAATGATCCAGGCAGTGGCAGATGAGGTCAGAACGAACTGCAAACGAGCATATACTGAACAATCTTTATCAGTGGGCGCAGTCGCTGGGAAGCCTAACTACGACGTGGTAGCTTTCTTTTCATGTTATTTATGTTTCATATCTTCGATGGTGCCTTCATTCTGTTTTAGTTTTCCAGGCTTGATTAACTATGACTGTTCGCACATTGATATCTATATACATAAAAAAGATTAAAATAAAAGTGGGCAGCAGACCTGCGTTCGGATCCAAATAAATACACAAGAACAAAATTAGAACAAAATGAACAACAAATAAAATATAATAAAGTGTTATACCCTTTCCTTTTATTTTTTTATAAAAAGTTCAGAAGCATATTTAATTTTTGTTCGTTGGCGGAGCCTGAAGTGGTGGCGAACGGACGTCCTAGTTAGCTTTAGGATGAAAGTGGCGGTGGCACTAGCTTTGTTCTTGTTTTTAGGCTAGATAGGATGTTGGGGGTAGTATGGGTGATAGGGGCCAACGCCTGAAGTGGAAGAGGTAATTTTCTTTCCTTATTTATAAAAAAAAAAAGTGGTAACCGTCGTGCAGTCTAAACTTATAGTCGCCTGTTCGCGTCCAACAGATTTTTTTTTGTACCACATTTCGGAAAAAAATATTTAAAAAAAGCTCTCTATTTTGCTTTATAAATATCGAGCTCCTCTAACAAATTAAGAGCACAGCCGTTTTCCACACTCTGAAGAATATGCATAGCTCCCAAGGCTCCCTAAGGAATAACCAGTATCAGACAAATGCTGTCTCAAAGCCGTTTTGTTTCGTGGCTGTGAGTGTTCTTTAAACCTTAATTTAAAAGAGCGGCCTGTTTGAACTATATAATATTTGTCACAGTTATTGCAGTCAATCCTGTACACTCCAGAGCCATCAAATTTATCATAGATCCCTTTCAATTTATGTTTTATTCGTAGTTTTACGGTGTTAACGACCTGAAAGCCACATCAGACATTTTAAAACATCTTTCTATTTGCAGGAACATTTTGCCGTTAAATTTCGTAGGAATAGTTTTTATTCTACCTTTGCCGGTTCTCTTTTGTATGTGGGTGTGTGTGTGGCTGCTGTTTGTTATACGTTTCTTTAGCCTATTGTAGGGGTGCGTGACGTCGTTTGTAGAAAAGCCGTTAGCTAATGCGATCTGCTTTAAAATGCTAAGTTCTTTACGTATTTCGTTTTCGTCTAAAGGTAGACGAAGGAGCCGGTGAACCATGGAAGTGAGGAAAGCTTTTTTCTATCGGTGAGGATGGCATGAACTGGCATTGATGATACTGTCTGTACAATTGCTTTCTGTTGATCAGTCGTCATTTTGCAAACTGCTACCACCTTGCCGCCTGGTGCGCCACAATGAAACTTGCAGTGGCATAAACAAAACTTTAAAATATATTATTTTCATTGGTTATAAGTACAAACGCAGGGGGGGGGGGGGGGAGAGGGGCGTAGACATTATATTTTTTAAATCTACACAATTAAAGGGCTACTTTCGTAATTGTCTCGCGTTGCGACGCAGTAGTTTTAAATTTGTCTCAGGTGCCTACAAATGGTTAAAAAAAAAAAAATTGGATAGAGCGTCTGCCATGTAAGCAGGAGATCCCGGGGTCGTGTCCCGGTCGGGGCACACATTTTCTACTGTCCACATCGAGGTATATCAACAACACCTGTCGGCAGCTGACGGTTTTCAGTTAGTCATCATTTATCCGGAGAAATTTTCTAAAAAAGTTTCCACAATCGGCTTTAAATGGTGATTGTAGGAAAATGTTAGACACGCCTACCCATCGCTCCCTTAGGGCACGTGACGACTAATCTATGTTAATTACAGCATGCACAAAGGCATGTAAACAATTACTTTTCACTCACCCCATACGTGAATGGCAAGGGAAAATGTCTGAATACCTGATACAAGGGGACGTACCCTCTCTCACGCACTTCATAATGGTTTTCATGTTATAGACTTATATGCAGACGTAGATGGATGCTACTACGACGCCTTAGAGTGAAATTCAGAAGTCATGTCTGTATCTGCAGTCTTCTGAAATGTACTTTCATCTCTTCCTTTCACATCTCAAAATACAATTGTGTTCGATTAATATTTATATTTGTAGAGTGCAATTTTTCCACTCTGGCGAGGTACGCGCAGAAGTCTCTTAATAGTTGGTTGTAAAAGTTCATTCTTGGGCTATATTCACTAGAAGTGTTCCGACAGATTTGCGGATTTCCATTTTGATCTTTTGAGACGTTAGGGGAGCATTTATTCACTCAGGCAGTGGCACACATACAAGATACAGGCAACTGATATGTGGTAGGTGCCCGATAGCTCGCTGGCTAGTAACTGTTTGGCACAACAGTCATTCACTCAATCAGCATGTAGCATACCATAAAGGTTGAGATTTTAATACAATCCCTGCAAATGATTAAGCCAAACCCCAGTTCGCTATGGCACATAACATCCCTCCGCGTGCAGGACGGTGGTCCCTGATGCTTGCACAGAATTGTTAGCATACTATGATATTTGTAACGATTTAGCTAACATACTATGACCTTTCTATCATTTTCTACATCTACATCCATACTCCGCAAGCCACCTGACGGTGTGTGACGGAGGGTACCCTGAGTACCTCTATCGGTTCTCCCTTCTATTCCAGTCTCGGATTGTTCGTGGAAACAAGGATTGTCGGTATGCTTCTGTGTGGGCTCTAATCTCTCTGATTTTATCCTCATGGTCTCTTCGCGAGATATACGTAGGAGGGAGCAATATACTGCTTGACTCTTCGGTGAAGGTATGTTCTCGAAACTTTAACAAAAGCCCGTACCGAGCTACTGAGCGTCTCTCCTGCAGAGTCTTCCACTGGAGTTTATCTATCATCTCCGTAACGCTTTCGTGATTACTAAATGATCCTGTAACGAAGCGCGCTGCTCTCCGTTGGCTCTTCTCTATCTCTTCTGTCAACCCTATCTGGTACGGATCCCACACTGCCGAGCAGTATTCAAGCAGTGGGCGAACAAGCGTACTCTAACCTACTTCCTTTGTTTTCGGATTGCATTTCCTTAGGATTCTCCCAATGAATCTCAGTCTGGCATCTGCTTTACCGACGATCAACTTTATATGATCATTCCATTTTAAATCACTCCTAATGCGTACTCCCAGATAATTTATGGTATTAACTGCTTCCAGTTGCTGACCTGCTATTTTGTAGCTAAATGATAAGGAAACTATCTTTCTATGTATTCGCAGCACATTACACTTGTCTACATTGAGATTCAACTGCCATTCCCTGCACCATGCGTCAATTCGCTGCAGATCCTCCTGCATTGCAGTACAATTTTCCATCGTTACAACCTCTCGATACACAACAGCATCATCCGCATAAAGCCTCAGTGAACTTCCGATGTCATCCACAAAGTCATTTATGTATATTGTGAATAGCAACGGTCCTATGACATTCCCCTGTGGCACACCTGAAATCACTCTTACTTCCGAAGACTTCTCTCCACTGAGAATGACATGCTGCGTTCTGTTATCTAGGAACTCTTTAATCCAATCACACAATTGGTCTGATAGTCCATATGCTCTTACTTTGTTCATTAAGCGACTGTGGGGACCGAGCTGTCTAAGGCGCTGCAGTCATGGACTGTGGGGCTGATCCCGGCGGAGGTTCGAGTCCTCCCTCGGGCATGGGTGTGTGTGTTTGTCCTTAGGATAATTTAGGTTAAGTAGTGTGTAAGCTTAGGGACTGATGACCTTAGCAGTTAGGTCCCATAAGATTTCACACACATTTCAACAATTTTTCAACTGTGGGGAACTGTATCGAACGCCTTGCGGAAGTCAAGAAACACGGCATCTACCTGTGAACCCGTGTCTATGGCCCTCTGAGTCTCGTGAACGAATAGCGCGAGCTGGGTTTCACACGACCGTCTTTTTCGAAACCCATGCTGATACCTACAGAGTAGATTTCTAGTCTCCAGAAAAGTCATTATACTCGAACATAATACGTATTCCAAAATTCTACAACTAATCGACGTTAGAGATATGGGTCTATAGTTCTGCACATCTGTTCAACGTCCCTTCTTGAAAACGAGGATGACCTGTGCCCTATTCCAATCCTTTGGAACGCTACGCTCTTCTAGAGACCTACGGTACACCGCTGCAAGAAGGGGGGCAAGTTCCTTCGCGTACTCTGTGTAAAATCGAACTGGTTTCCCATCAGGTCCAGAGGCCTTTCCTCTTTTGAGCGATTTTAATTGTTTCTCTATCCCTCTGTCGTCTATTTCGATATCTACCATTTTGTCATCTGTGCGCCAATCTAGAGAAGGAACTACAGTGCACTCTTCCTCTGTGAAACAGCTTTGGAAAAAGACATGTAGTATTTCGGCCTTTAGTCTGTCATCCTCTGTTTCACTACCATTTTGGTCACAGAGTGTCTGGACATTTTGTTTTGATCCACCTACCGCTTTGACATAAAATTAAAATTTCTACGGGTTTTCCGCCAAGTCAGTACATAGAACTTTACTTTCGAATTCATTGAACGCCTCTCGCATAGCCCTCCTCACACTACATTTCGCTTCGCGTAATTTTTGTTTGTCTGCAAGGCTTTGGCTATGTTTATGTTTGCTGTGAAGTTCCCTTTGCTTCCGCAGCAGTTTCCTAACTCGATTGTTGTACCACGGTGGCTCTTTTCTATCTCTTACGATCTTGCTTGGTACATACTCATCTAACGCCTATTGTACGATGGTTTTGAACTTTGTCCACTATCTGTACTTGAGAAAAAACTTTTGTGTTGAGCCGTCAGGTACTCTTTAATCTGCTTTTTGTCACTTTTGCTAAACAGAAAAATCTTCCTACCTTTTTTAATATTTCTATTTGCGGCTGAAATCATCGATGCAGTAACCGCTTTATGATCGCTGATTCCCTGTTCTGCGTTAACTGTTTAAAAATCGTTCGGGTCTGTTTGTCACCAGAAGGTCTAATATGTTATCGCCACGAGTCGGTTCTCTGTTTAACTGCTCAAGGTAGTTTTCAGATAAAGCACTTTAAAAAATTTCACTGGATTCTTTGTCCCTGCCACCCGTTATGAACGTTTGAGTCTCCCAGTCTATATCCGGCAAATTAAAATCTCCACCCAGAACTATAACATGCTGGGGAAATCTACTCTAAATATTTTCCAAATTATTCTTCAGGTGCTCAGCCACCACAGCTGATGAGCCAGGGGGCCTATAGAGACATCCAATTACCGTGTCTGAGCCTGCTTTAACCGTGACCTTCACCCAAATTATTTCACATTTCGGATCTCCGTCAATTTCCTTCGATACTATTGCACTTCTTATCGCTATAAACACGCCTCCCCCTTCACTGTGCAGCCTGTCTCTGCGGTATACATTCCAATCTGAGTTTAGGATTTCATTACTGTTTACGTCTGGTTTCAGCCAACTTTCTATCCCGGGCGTTGTGACCGTTTATTAATGAGAGCAGTTCTGAGACCTTTCTATAGACTCTCCTGTAGTTTACTATTAGCACATTAATATTGTTATTCCCTGTTGCATTTTGCCTACTCCTACCTTGCCGCATCTCAGGAGGCGTCTTGTCGGGCCTAGGGAGGGAATTCTCTAACCTAAAAAACCCACATGTGCACTCTACACGTACTCCGCTACCTTTGTAGCCGCTTCCGGCGTGTAGTGCACGCCTGACCTATTCAGGGGGACCTTACATTTCTCCACCCGACAGCGGAGGTCGAGAAATTTGCACCCCAGATCACCGCAGAATCGTCTGAGCCTCTGGTTTAAGCCTTCCACTCGGCTCCAAACCAGAGGACCGCGATCGGTTCTGGGAACGATACTACAAATAGTTAGCTCTGATTCCATCCCGCGAGCGAGGCTTTCCGCCTTCACCAATTCCGCCAACCGCCTGTACGAACTGAGGATGACCTCTGAACCCAGACGGCGGGAGTGATTGGTGCCGACATGAGCAACAATTTGCAGTCGGGTGCACCCACTGCTCTCTATCGCCACCGGCAGGGCCTCCACCACATCTCGGATGAGACCCCCCCGGCAAGCAGACAGGGTGAACACTGGCCTTCTTCCCCGACCTTTCCGCTATATCCCTAATGGGCTCCATCACCCGCCTAAAGTTGGAGCTCCCAATAACTAATAAACTCCTCCCCACGTGTGCCTGCTCGGACCTCGCTGAAGGAGCGGCCACATGTCCACTCACAGGCAGAGCAGGCGATGCCACACGGCCAGCCTCCACATTGACCCTCCACCTCGTGCGCCGCGAACGCCGCTGAACCCGCCACTCCCCTTGGGGAGAGAGTGGCCCAACCGCGCCCGGTACCCGGGAAGATGTCTCGACAAGAGGCACAGTGGGTGAAGCATGTAAACCCTGGGGTGTACCATGCGACGCACCAGACTCCCCAATGCCGCTACACTCCGAGGCAGCAGCCTGAAGACGGCTGACCGCGGCCATCAACAAGTTCAGCTGTTCGCGATCAGTGGCTAGCTCCTCCTGCGTCCGTACACAGCAGTCACACATCCTATCCATCCTAAAAATCAATTTAATGTAGAGAATTAATCAACTTTTAACTAGACTGCTAATTCCGTAAAGGCGGCTGATTGTTGACTAAACTGTGGTTGCTAGCCACTTCTTGTAGAAAACAATGAAAATAGCACTACCTGTCTCTGGACTGTATTGAAAACAAACACCAGCACTACTGGTACTATGGTTGACTAAAGGGACTCTCTCTGACTGTATTCAAAACAAACAAGAAATCTATGGAACACTATTACTAGCGCTCGACAATTAAAGCTTCCTAAAAGCAAAAACACACGGAAGAAGAAGTGACAAGTAAGAAAAATACAGTTAATACTTAAATTAGGGTAGCTCGCTGCACAGCAGATGTGAAGCAGACGGCAGTTACGACGACACAGACACTACTGACGTACTTAATAAGCATACATAATATTTGACGATTAAAAGGGTTTGTGCCTTCGCTCCAGCAAGTATGCTTAAATGCTCTATTAGATACAGTTTACAGCGATCCTGAAACTTCCTGGCAGATTAAAACTGTGTGCCCGACCGAGACTCGAACTCGGGACCTTTGCCTTTCGCGGGCAAGTGCTCTACCATCTGAGCTACCGAAGCACGACTCACGGCCGGTACTCACAGCTCTACTTCTGCCTGTATCTCGTCTCCTACCTTCCAAACTTTACAGAAGCTCTCCCGCGAACCTGTTTGTTGGAGGTGTTTTTAATACAACATAAAAGATCTATCCAGCCTGTAATGTAACAGCAGCGTGTTTTGATTATTATCGCATGTTGTTGCCATCGTAATGTAATACCGAATGTTTTTTATACATTGTTTTTGAAACCATGGGTTACCTATTGCTACCTATGCAATATGTATTTAATAATTTGGTTTGTTGAAACTATGTTGTACATCAAATTATCTTCGTTATTAATGTTTGTAAGTAACTGCTATCTTCGTGAGGGGATGATGAAGTAATATATTTGCGAATGTGGTCTTCAATCAATGAGGTGGGATATGTGACTAGAGTCAATGGTAATCGTTCGTAGCTAAACAATGGTGCAACGCAGTTGGCACCTAATATGCTCAACAGTCAGCTGATTTTGTGCAGTAAAGTATTGAACAATAGTGAATGCAGGCGATAGTTTGATGCATTTACAGTAGGAAGTCATCTCAGTTTTGTATTTGCCTCTGAAGAGAGATTTTTTTATGTTAAATCTATGTCGTAATTGCTAGCACTACACGTTCAGGAAGTAGCATGGTCAAAGAATGCAATATGATGAGTTGCAGCTAAATGGTTAATATGAGACATGAAGATACCATCATGCATTTACTGCAATTTGCTTACATGTCTATGCTTCAGTAAGAAGAATAGAATAATTTTATACTCTTCTTAGATATGTGAAGGGATGATGTTAATTAGATACGTTAAAGTGATTAATAATTACATGAGTCATTATTACTTGAAAGCTTATAATTTCCTTCCTCCAATGTCATTTTACAAAGTCATGTAAATCACAATAACTATAGACATGATAAATGTTTGTGGAATAATGGTAATGTGACGTAACAGAGGTATAAACTACATGCCTTCCACACTCCTAAACAAGATTATTCAGTTTTCATTATTAACCAAATTATATTGATTCTGAAAAATAACCAAAAGGGTCACAGCTCAGATATAAACAAATGCGAAATTCATTTACTGGACTAGTTGCTCTGCAATGTTTCATTGTTAATTTGACGTAATATAACATTTATCGCAATTAATCGGCATTTTCTATTTAGTTAGTGTAGATTATATTATACACTCCTGGAAATGGAAAAAAGAACACATTGACACCGGTGTGTCAGACCCACCATACTTGCTCCGGACACTACGAGAGGGCTGTACAAGCAATGATCACACGCACGGCACAGCGGACACACCAGGAACCGCGGTGTTGGCCGTCGAATGGCGCTAGCTGCGCAGCATTTGTGCACCGCCGCCGTCAGTGTCAGCCAGTTTGCCGTGGCATACGGAGCTCCATCGCAGTCTTTAACACTGGTAGCATGCCGCGACAGCGTGGACGTGAACCGTATGTGCAGTTGACGGACTTTGAGCGAGGGCGTATAGTGGGCATGCGGGAGGCCGGGTGGACGTACCGCCGAATTGCTCAACACGTGGGGCGTGAGGTCTCCACAGTACATCGATGTTGTCGCCAGTGGTCGGCGGAAGGTGCACGTGCCCGCCGACCTGGGACCGGACCGCAGCGACGCACGGATGCACGCCAAGACCGTAGGATCCTACGCAGTGCCGTAGGGGACCGCACCGCCACTTCCCAGCAAATTAGGGACACTATTGCTCCTGGGGTATCGGCGAGGACCATTCGCAACCGTCTCCATGAAGCTGGGCTACGGTCCCGCACACCGTTAGGCCATCTTCCGCTCACGCCCCAACATCGTGCAGCCCGCCTCCAGTGGTGTCGCGACAGGCGTGAATGGAGGGACGAATGGAGACGTGTCGTCTTCAGCGATGAGAGTCGCTTCTGCCTTGGTACCAATGATGGTCGTATGCGTGTTTGGCGCCGTGCAGGTGAGCGCCACAATCAGGACTGCATACGACCGAGGCACACAGGGCCAACACCCGGCATCATGGTGTGGGGAGCGATCTCCTACACTGGCCGTACACCACTGGTGATCGTCGAGGGGACACTGAATAGTGCACGGTACAACCAAACCGTCATCGAACCCATCGTTCTACCATTCCTAGACCGGCAAGGGAACTTGCTGTTCCAACAGGACAATGCACGTCCGCATGTATCCCGTGCCACCCAACGTGCTCTAGAAGGTGTAAGTCAACTACCCTGGCCAGAAAGATCTCCGGATCTGTCCCCCATTGAGCATGTTTGGGACTGGATGAAGCGTCGTCTCACGCGGTCTGCACGTCCAGCACGAACGCTAGTCCAACTGAGGCGCCAGGTGGAAATGGCATGGCAAGCCGTTCCACAGGACTACATCCAGCATCTCTACGATCGTCTCCATGGGAGAATAGCTGCCTGCATTGCTGCGAAAGGTGGATATACACTGTACTAGTGCCGACATTGTGCATGCTCTGTTGCCTGTGTCTAGGTGCCTGTGGTTCTGTCAGTGTGATCATGTGATGTATCTGACCCCAGGAATGTGTCAATAAAGTTTCCCCTTCCTGGGACAATGAATTCACGGTGTTCTTATTTCAATTTCCAGGAGTGTATCATACCGTTTTACATTTAGTTCGCCTGTCAACAGGAGTGTATATTTATCGTATAATAACACTTCTGTTGAATTTGTTAGCGACTACATCCTCAATAATCTTTCAGGAATCAGTAATTTTAATCACAGCTTTCTCTGTTACATTGATAGAAATCTCATTTTGGTAACCCGCTGCTCCATTGGCTAAATGGAATTAATAATTCTTTTAGCTTAACAGATCCAGAAATCAGAATAAAATTAGCAAACACAACGCAGCCACACTTTGAATGCTCTTGTCGAACACGGGATAAATTAATTGACGTTTGTAAGCAGATGTAAATTGCCGTGACTACTGTGCAATGGTAGGCCTAGGCACCCTGGAAAGGGTAGACAGAGACCACGGAGAACTCAAGGTGTTATACCGATCTCTCTAATAACAAGTTCGAGGTCCTGTAAGTACTTGAAATGAAACTGAGCCACAGAGACATACGTCACTAGCCTGCTATACCCTGTGTCAAGAAGCTAATATGAAAGGCTAGGGGCCTAGTAGACTATAAGTAGAGAAGGTTAATATGATACCAGCAAACTGCAGGAGTATCTATCATATAGAGTAAGGATTCAGAATCAATACCGCTTATTAAAAGCAATAATGAATGGACAGTATTAGGAACAAAAATTTGGTTGAAACCGGAGGAAAACAGCAACTAAATCCTGAATACAGATTGCATTGTTCATCATTAGGAAGGACAGAGACTAAAGGTGTAAGTAGGCTGTTTAGGTTTTTTTTATTGGTAACGCCACCTCTGTATGAAAATCACTGGCTGTGCTGTGTGCAGTCTGTGGCTGCTTTGCATTGTTGTAATACTCGCCATTGTAGTGTTAGGCAGCTGGCTGTGAACAGCGCGTACCGTTGCGCAGTTGGAGGTGAGCCGCCAGCAGTGGTGGATGTGGGGAGAGAGATGGCGGAGTTTTGAAATTTGTCATGAACTGCTATATTTATATATGATGATATCAAGGTAAATACATTGTTTGTTCTCTATTAATGTCTTTCATTTGCTAACTATCCCTATCAGTAGTTAGTGCCTTCCATAGTTTGAATCTTTTATTTAGCTGGCAGTAGTGGCGCTCGCTGTATTGCAGTAGCTTGAGCAGCGAAGATTTTTGTGAGGTAAGTGATTTGTGGAAGGTATAGTTTAATGTTAGTCAGGGCCATTCTTTTGTAGGGAATTTTGAAATCCAGATTGCGTTGCGCTAACAAAATATTGTGTGTCAGTTTAAGCACAGTCACGTATAATTGATCAAAGGGGACGTTTCATATGTCGACCCCTAGCCTAGGATACCTCACTGGAATCTTCTGATTTTTTCTTGTAGTTTGTGTATTTAGTGTAGCTTTTGTTTATTGCTAGCGCGTAACTGTAGAGAGAATCTCCTTTGTAGTTGCAGTCTTTCATTGTTGTACAGTAAAACAGTTGTGGCATGCATGTAGATTTGCACCAAGTATTTCGCAGCTGCAATTAACTAGATATTATTTTCAGTGCTATTTTAATGTGTTCTCTTATTTTTGATCTTCAAATTGTGTTTTTCTGTGTTGTCGTGTGAAATACTGCGACAATAATGGCGTGTGAAATACGTAATACTAGGCTCCAAAGTAAACTGAGAAATTACAGTGAAAATGAAAGCAGTGTGTTAGCGCCGCAGAGTAATGAATTAACTAATGTTCAAAGTAGTAATTTGGTAATTGCGCATAGGGTTGTGGAGCGGGCGGCAAACAATGGTGTAGACAGTGAAACAGGTAGTGAACAGGGAAGCGTTATCGATCGATTGGTCGGCAACAGCTCGCCTCAGGAATCGGGAATGACAGAACACAATATTGCAAATACTGCAGACTCAGGTTTTGGGTTCTCACCGTTTTCTCAAATGAGTCAAGACACATTTACCGCTTGTCAAAATGTGAATGTTGCCGGTGCAACTTCACTGCCGAAAAGCACTGAGGAACATGTTTCAGACACCAGTGCATTGTTATTACAATTAATGCAACAAATGGGACAAAAGCTTGAAAAGTTAGACACAATGGAACAACACCAGAGACAAACACAGCAACAGTTAGACACACTGGAACAAAATCAGAGACAAACACAGCAACAGCTTCAAAAGTTAGACTCATTGGAACAAACTCTTGAACAAACGCGTGAAGATTTAACTACTGAGTTACATAACATTGAATCGAAATGTCAAAAAATGTGTAATGACGTAAAAACTCAAATTTGTGAGCATTTTCAACCTATTTTTTCGCGGCATGAAAAGGCATTACAGAATCACGAAGCAGCCATAAAAGAACTGCAAATTATTGTTCATGAAAATCATGAGACCTTGCAAGCTAAATTTGACTCAGTTGCATCTACCGATTCGGTTACGCAACTTGCAAAAACTCAGGAAAACTTAAAGAACACAGTAGATTCGATTTCAGCACAAATGGACACTCTGAAACTTGGTTCAGAAAAACACATTGAGGAAATGTGTTCACTATCGGAGAAAGTAGCCGAACTTTCGGATCAGTTCACTAACTTATCTACGAAGGTAGATGATAATCTGAACGACACAAAACCGGTAGTCTTTAATGACACAGAAGAGTGCGAACAAATTAGGAAATTCAAACAAAATCAGAATCAAATTAATACGCAACACCAAAGAGAAATCCGGGAAGTACAAGATCAGCTGACTCAGGTAATACAAGAATTACGTATTTCAGAGGCCACTCGCGCTCCAATACGGGAAGAGGGACTTAGAAATATGGAACAACCACAAAATAATAACACAGGGCATTTCGGAAGTTATGAAAGAAATTGGCAATGTGCACCGAATTTTGAGATGGAACGGCCGACACGACCTAACAATGACCGATATGCGACTCGCCGACATGATGACTTTGACTATAAGCTGTTCATTACTACACGTAAATTCAAAACATTTAAGAATTCTGGCAACGACATTCATCCACAAGCATGGCTCCATCAATTCTCTCATTGTTTTCCTCCCAACTGGTCATTAGAGCACAGATTAGAATTTATGTGTGGCTACTTAGAGAATGAACCAGCTGTAAGAATGCGGTCGGTCATTCACGATTGCCACAGTGAAGGAGAGTTTCACCATGCCTTCCTCTCAGCATATTGGTCTCAGGCCACACAAGACCGAGTAAAACAAAGCATCATAATGATGAAACGTTTCGAACAATCTGAATTTTCCAGTCTTATGAAATATTTTGAAGACATGTTGCACAAGAATCAGTACCTGTCAAACCCATACAGCCCCTCAGAACTTATCCGCATTTGCTTAATCAAATTGCCTGAACATTTACGACACATTATTTTGGCAGGACGTTGCAAAGACGACATTGAAGCTTTTCAGGGACTGTTACAAGAATTGGAAATTGACACTGACAATCGCGAAATGCGGAAACAGGAACACAACAATTACAGGTCACATCCGTCACAATTCCTCTATAATAACTGGACGCGACAAGGCTATTCTCACAACACAAATCGTGACCAAAACAGACACCACCCGTATGACAACCGTTGGCAGAGTAGTAATAATTACAGGGAAAGATCACCTCTCCGCAGTAATGACTATCACAGAGACAATCAGAGAAACAGACAATATGGGAACCAAAACAATTATTATTACGGGAGACAGAATAACTTCAGACGCAACAGTTCAGCGCGCAGTTACGATTCAGGGAGAAATTCTCCACCACTTAACCGACAAGAAAGAAACTACAGGAACTACCGACATGACGACAGACGATGTGATCGTAACGACAGACCTAAATTGCATCATAACTGGCGGGACTCTAACAGAGCTGGGCCCTCTCGGCAAGGCGAATTTGTAGAAGTTAGGTCTCCTAATCCCAATAACAGCGCGCGCCAACAAAGAGACAGACAATGACTCGCACAGCAGGCAGCTGCGTGCGGCCGCTGGCTCAGGGAAAAATAACAAAGACGCTAGCCTTGAGAAAAGATTTAGCATTCTTTACCGATGTAAACAACATGATAATTGCTTTGAAGTTGAAAGTCTGCGTACTAGGAAGAGTAAAGAATTGCACCACACTTCACATGTAAAACCGCTTACTGAGAGATAATCTGCTTTTTAACTTAATCTTTATCATAAAATTTTTCGCTTCACATTACTAATATGCTTTGTCAGACTTAGAATCTGTTAACATACAACAATGTTTGAAGTTAAATATCCAATCAAGAACCAAGAGAACTTACTTAAACAGAAATGACGAATGCATTGTTATAGTGAACAGACGTCACAGTGTTATTGTGTGTGTACTTTCTTGCTTGTTTGTTGCACGATTACGTAACGACTATAAGGCTCACATACTTAGAACATTTACCAGTACTGCTAATGAGATTTTAATGCAACATTTTGGTCTACTTGAAAATATATTCTGGATTTAAAGTACTTTCAGTGAGATACCAGATGGCACAGTGGTTAGTTTATGTGACAGCTACACGATTTTATCACGACGCTACTAATGAGTGACAATTTACAATGTTGCTTTTGCAGTGTTTCTGTTTTATATCTGCACAGTTTTCTGTTTTATTCTGGAAAGTAAAACAGGTTTTAGTAGTAACTTTTGTGGTATAGCTACAATGAGACTGCCTTTTCCATAGCACAACAATACGTTACAGCACAGTACTTTCCTCATCACGGCAATAAGCGTAATAACTAAGACATTTATACGCAAAGCATTTCACTTTTGTGTATTATGAGGTAAGTACATTGACTTCTGCAGAACTTAGCTTTTGGAGGACGATAACTGCTACACTTCCACACAGATTATGTTGCAACAAGACGCACATTTAGCGCTACAGTACACGTATTTGAGTGATTAATTTTGTACTTAAAACATTTATTTTTAAAGATTTTTGAATTACAAAGAAAGTTTTCCGTGATACATTTCATTCCATTGCTGTAATCTGTAACACCTGAGGGTATAATTACATTAATCCTCAGGGGGGTACACGCTTACTTTGTGTACCATGTGTGTGGCAACCACAAGGAACCCTAGCTAATATGGTATTTGCTTATACAACTTTACACATCGGTACCATATTTCTCTAACACACAAATTACACAGCTATCTAAACTTTTTTTTATTACATCAGTGACAGATGTTTACGAAATTACACAGTTGGATAACTTCACACTTATGAAATTGTATTTTGTCTGTACTTTGTGAAATGCTCATATTTTTTCGGAGCCATTGTGATACTATGAGAGCTTTGAATGATATATTTGGTAAGGGAGCATGATTTTAAAGTACGTATGAGGTAGATGACATTATTGAAATGAGCTGAGAATATTTTTTTAGGGTTTGAAATTATTGCAGAAAGCTACGACGATTTTGAGATTTGACTGAGGTGTTATGATGTTATTTTTACGACGACGATGTGTATTATGCTGCTGCGGTATGTTTATGATTAATAGGCTGAGGCTATTTGAGTTATTTGATTATGCTTCATATTTATAATGACGAAATATTGACGAGTGTCGATGGATACGTATATGTGTAATAAGGTAAGGAGTAATGAATAGTGGGTAGGGACTCTTGACTTGTGAAACAGGATGTTGGAAACCAAGAATCGTGCTTTAAGAGTTATGAAATGTGCGTAAATGCGTGACTGTATCACAATGCTGACGAATATTTTATTTGGACACTTATATTTATAGAACTTTCTTTCTACAGATTTGCAACGCTAATTCTTGACCTGCGAAATATTTTTATGTGAGACTGTCCCTGTAGCGGAAACTGCTGTCGTAAATATTTCCGTAAGAAAGTTAAGTGACCACCTGCACGTAATGCGTCGCGGGCACCCACCTGGGCGACAGCCGCCCGAAAAAAAGCCATTAGCCTTTCCGGAAGCACAGGTAAAAAAAAAAAAAAAAAAAAGAAAGAAAGGCAGGCCTTTATCCTCGCCATTGACATTCCTTTAGAGAAAATATTGCAAATGCGACACCCTCATTACTTCCATTAACCTTGCTATTGACATTCCTTTGTAGAAAGCATCGCAAATATTACATGCTCATTACCTGAAAACATATGATTACTCGTACTTTGTGCTAATTACTGCAATGCTTATGAATTGATGAGAAATATTCGTACATCTGCACACCTGATTATGACAAGTGTCTTTCTATGAGAGTTGAGAGCTACTGACTTACGAAATGCCACATGACTATTGAATGATGTTTTTATGCTTTGGTTTGCGTAATTGCTTGTTTCATTTGACATCTGTTTTCCAGCTGTGTTGCAGCATTGGTTTCATAAAATAAAATTAAATGCATTTGCTAATGTGAACACTTTCTGTCAACAGATCTATTAAATAATAATTTTGTGATCCACATTCTTCAAAAAAGGAGCACTTGGAAAGGAAAGAACAATAAGAAGGGACTAGTAACAGTAACACGTAATTTTCTTTTCAAGTACATGGTAATATTTGTTTTACAATAAGTTGTTGTGGTGCACCACTATAATTACATAGACATTAAGATATGATTATACATTTCCCTTATCTGCATTGTTGTTTTTACTGTAATATTTTTTCTGCTTGAGCTATGTCATGTTTAGATATAAGCTGCTGTTTGCCAGGCATAGTGCTACTGAACTTTAATTTGTGTTACTCTGCTAAGCCAGATTTATTTTTTTGTTGCTGCACATTGGCTCATAATAGTTGTAATGTTGCATTGCTTGGTAATTTAGATTTACTGTAGCTTGCTTTGCAATTTTCCAATTTTTTGGTCATTGCTGTTTGTGTTACTTATTTTGTGCTGCTGCATTGCCTCGTCCCTTAGTTTAGCATCTGAGCTCAGTAGATTTAAGTTAGCTTAAGAGGGGGTAGCCTCTAAGAGAATGAGTTGCGATGAATTGGAAGAAATGCATTGAGAAAACAGGTTTAGGTAGGATTTTCTTGGAAATAAATGTTGAGGTAAGAAATGTGTGAACATATAAATACAGAAAGCATGCTTAGATAGAATTTTTTTGGTGGAAACAAAGGATGAAATAAGAGGAAAGATATATGAAGTTTTGGGTTGGACTGCAGTACCAAATGTTACACTGAAAACGAACCCTGTCCTTTCCTATTGGTGTTATCCCACTATGTGTTTGTGTAGCCTTGTGTATTTGTTTTCTTCCTGTCTCTGTGTAGTTTCATAGAATTTTTTCTTCTTTTAATATTAAGCTACATTCACTATGATGAGGAATACTGTTATCCTCGAATATAATTGGCATTAATAATATGCTATTTACTTTGTAAAGATGTTAGACATTATTAATTCTGTTCTGTTCAATGCTCATGTGTGAAGTTGATGTTTCAAAAGTTATTGTGATCCTTTATGTATGTACTCATGTCATAATTCCACTGATGTATATGTTTATTTCTATTCTTTTGTAAAGCCTGTGTTACTACAAATGTTATCTGTATTGTTATGTTCTTTAATGATGTATTTTGTACCTTTGTAATTGTATTTTCATGTTGTAAATTTATAATTGTACAGACACCAGTTCTTCAAATTAAGTTACATTTCACTGCACACGTTTCTGTTGGTCATAGTATATGGACAATATGTGAGAAGTAGGGACTGTTAGTGTTTGCACGTGTGTTAATAATTCAGCAAGGGACTGGATAACAGCATTGCTGGTTCTAAGGACAATTCCAAACACGTTGTGAGTGCACAAGTGGTGGTTTATGGACTTGCTATATTCTCTGCAAGACTCTTCAATGGTGATTGTGCACCTGCACAGTCGCAACAGATGGCTGCTGGCCATTTCTACAAGGAATACAGTGGGTCTACACCTTTGCTGACTCACCAGTACCATTATTTCTACAGGGCCTGCAGTGGGTCTGCACCTCTGGTGGCCCACCAATACCGTAATCTCTACCAGGACTACAGTGGGTCTGTTCTGTGATGACCTACCTACCAATATTCTTCGAAACGTCGACTGACTCTGCTGTGGGTTTACTCTGTTGTGGCCCATTACCTGTCTGCATGTCGAGTCAGCACTGTCTTTCCGTTGGAAGGACAACACTACTTCTTCAAGACGGCATGGAAATCCACTACTTCCGTGTGCATTGTCTTTTACTGCTCAGACTTTGAGAAAAGTAACGGCAGTTTCACCGTGATGAATGATTAGAACTGTCTTTATAGACTGTGAGAAAATTTGAGCTTTTGACCAACATAATATCAATAAGTGTGTGCATTTGATTTCTTTGTTATTGTAACTATGAAAAATTTTTTCAAATCTGTATTGGCCACTGCCCAATCCAATTTGTAAAATTTTTTGTGGGGAGCATGGGGGCTATGTAAGTAGGCTGTTTAGGTTTTTTTTATTGGTAACGCCACCTCTGTATGAAAATCACTGGCTGTGCTGTGTGCAGTCTGTGGCTGCTTTGCATTGTTGTAATACTCGCCATTGTAGTGTTAGGCAGCTGGCTGTGAACAGCGCGTAGCGTTGCGCAGTTGGAGGTGAGCCGCCAGCAGTGGTGGATGTGGGGAGAGAGATGGCGGAGTTTTGAAATTTGTCATGAACTGCTATATTTATATATGATGATATCAAGGTAAATACATTGTTTGTTCTCTATTAATATCTTTCATTTGCTAACTATCCCTATCAGTAGTTAGTGCCTTCCATAGTTTGAATCTTTTATTTAGCTGGCAGTAGTGGCGCTCGCTGTATTGCAGTAGCTTGAGCAGCGAAGATTTTTGTGAGGTAAGTGATTTGTGAAAGGTATAGTTTAATGTTAGTCAGGGCCATTCTTTTGTAGGGAATTTTGAAAGTCAGATTGCGTTGCGCTAACAAAATATTGTGCGTCAGTTTAAGCACAGTCTTGTATAATTGTTCAAAGGGGACGTTTCAAAGGGACCGTCTATATATTGTTGTATACAATTTGGTAATATCTGGCGAAGTTGTTACTAATTCCGAATGTGTATCAATCTCCAATCTGCATGAAGTTTAGGATCAAAGGTGGGTTACAATGGTAATCGGATGCTTTTATAAACATCTACGTCAGGAAATGAACGGGTTGTGCGAATTGCAGAATTTCGTGAATAAGATTCCTGATCAAGCTATAGTGACAGTGGGTGACGACGACTTGCGAGGAATATTGTTAAGGGCGTCATGCCGATAGAATTTTTTTTCGTGGTGCTGTTATCACTGTTCAACCGTCAGTTTGTCTATGACATGTATGCAATTATCATATCTTCAGTTCGTCAGTACAGCTCGATGTATCTGGTATGTGTTCTGTATTTGTTAACTGTCGATATGTGCGTGATGCGCGACGGCAGTGACTATATGTCTTCTGTTTGACAGATGTCTGACTATGTTATATAGAAATGCTTAATGTTAAAGACATTCATTCACCAGCTAGTAACGTTTTATTAATGACCTGTTCAGCATTTGTGCAGATCTGTTCCAAATATTCTGAGCGTATTTCCCGAAAATTACATACAGCAGACAGTTAGAGAACCAACTCGCCTTAGACCTCCAAGCAACAAAAGGACCTGAATGGCTTCAGTTGGGCTTTGTGCAGCACAGGAAGGGCTCAGGCTATATCTGTTCGTTGATAATAAATTAATGGTACTATAATTACGTTAATTCACATCACTAGAGGTCCATTTGTTAATAACAAATTAAGTTTACATGAGCTTCCTAATTCGAGGCACTAGCAGAGACCACATCCGCACAGATATTTAGTACTCCCGTTTTTCACTATTTTACGTATTTATTCATGTTTTATTTATACTATATTTATAAATACTATAATTTGCGTACTTTACAAATTTTCGTTACTCTCCAAAATTTTAAGTTGTGTCCCACTGCCCCCGACGTCACGTCAACATCGCGTCGCATGAGCGTTATAATGCTGCTCTCAGCCAAACACAATAAATCAGTATGTGCCCAAAAGTATGGGAATATTATGTGTCACTGCTAATCCACCATCAAATTACTGGATTGTGTGTGTGTGGGGTCATAGTGCACGAGTTACAAAGGTACACATATCCCCCAATAGCAGAAATTGATGTGTTGGCAGAAGAGCCAACACCGTGTTGCTAGAGGAGGCCGAAATGCACGCGTTTAAGCTCACGCAGACTGGCGTGAGTTCTGGAACAGTTAAAGGAGTTGAGTCTACTAAATAAAGTACGGAACTCTTGGAATACTTAACTTTAATCCATAACTGGAGAACATCGCTCTTGATGATACATAATTGCAATCTCAATATAAACTGGTAATGGCGCCTTGCTAGGTCGTAGCATATGACGCAGGTGAAGGCTAAGCTAACTATCGTCTCGGCAAATGAGAGCGTATTTGTCAGTGTAGCATCGCTAGCAAAGTCGTCTGTACAACTGGGGCGAGTGCTAGGACGTTTCTCTAGACCCACCGTGTGGCGGTGCTCGGTCTGCAATCACTGACAGTGGCGACACGCGGGTCCGACGTATACTAACGGACCGCGGCCGATTTAAAGGCTACCACCTACGAAGTGTGGTGTCTGGCGGTGACACCACAGAATTATGACGTCTGGACGTATTAATCACATCATAGCAAAAACCTTAAGCACTGCTATTTTACTGATTTCCTTCCAATCATAGCATATATATAACATTTACCACACCCGATAGATTTTGTAACGTAATACTTCATGTTATAGAAATGGCATGTTGTCAATAATAATTTTATAATAAGAATAATAATGTAACAGCAAAATTTTGTTGCTTCCAACCAAAGATTCTGTGTGATTAAGAAATAGCACAGTGTTAGAAAGTGCCCACCTAAAGAGGTGACCAGTATCTGCAGCAAAAGGTATCACGACTTTAGGTTAGGCAACATCTCTAAGGTCTGTGTGTGGTACAGCTGCGACATCGAACACCATGTTAGCAATGGCCGAGAAATTTTAATATAATTTTAGGTGCATTCGTATCCGACCTGGCTGCTGTTGGAAACAGTACTATTACGAAGGCGGGGAGAGCCATGAAGCCCACGGCAAGCATATTTCGAAAATATACGGACTGTATTGCAAATATGCGTCAGGCCTCAACATTCCTTCGTTCTCTCTGGACGACTGGGAATGATGTTTTCAAAAGTAGCGTCTATGTGTGGACTACGTCTTTCTCGGTCAGCCAGAGCTCTCAGGTAGATGGAAAAGCCGTGTAACAAGCAATGAATTATTACGTTATTACGAGAGCGTATTTGACGTGTACTACTGAATCACTACAGCGAACAACGCATTGGTAAGCATAATGTAGAGATTCCATCATACGAAAGGGGAGGACAAATTTTAATCCATTGTAGAGATTAAATCGGGATGGAAATGAGATACAGCAAAATGTCTCAGATAAAATTTGTAGGTGACAAAGTGGGTCACGAGTTGTTGCTACTGGCTGTGAGCTTCAACTTGATTTTCATGGTGTTTTGGAACTTAAGAGTGATTTCTTTTTAAATGAGGACCCTAATATTTGATTTAAGATTTGAAAAGAACGGCAAATTTTACGTATAAAATTACGCATTACTCACGATCATGGCTAGTTAAGTGAAGGTCAAATAAGCAAATTTCATTTTACTTCAACAGAGGAGGGATAAAGGCTGGAAATACTGGATGATTGTTGGCTGTCTATTCAGGCGAGGCACGCTTGAAAACCAGTAGTTTCAGCACTTCCGCGACTGTATAGTGGACCAGTGGAACGATAACGAGCATATGCCAAGAGATATGTGGAACTGCAATGGAAGACACCATTGCACAGTCTACGTCCTTGGTGAGGAAATACATTAATATTTAAAATTGATCGCCGGCCGTAGTGGCCGAGCGGTTCTAGGCGCTACAGTCTGGAGCAGCACGACGCGTCGGTCGCCGGTTCGAATCCTGCCTCGGGCATGGAAGTGTGTGATGTCCTTAGGTTAGTAAGGTTTAACTAGTTCTGAGTTCTAGGGGACTGATGACCACAGCAGTTAAGTCCAATAGTGCTCAGAGAAATTTGAACCCTTTTTTTTTTGGTGGAAAATTGATCCAAAAATTTACTCATCAGTAAACAAATCTTCGAGAATACATGCGGTATCACAGCCATCAGTTAGACCTATTAATGTCAAATCTCCGTAGGAAAAGAAGTCGACAATTAAGACTGACGAGACAATTATAAAAGCTTAAAAAAAAAAAACCCAAATTCGCGACAACTCAAAATCATTTCTTACTTGTGTGGCCTATAAAGCGAAGTCATAGTAAAGGAGGAAACGAGACACTCGTTTGAAATTATGTAAATATCTAAACGTAATTTAAGGTACGTCATATTCATCTCCAAGCTTTTAAATACTTGACATAAATTTAATGCGGGATGGAAAGAGACTACCTGTTAGTTAAATCACTCATCCAGATTGCGAAATTTTCGCTAACTAAAACCAACATGAGTACCTCACAGGCAGTGCGTTTTCTAGGCAATTATTCAGACATTTCCACAGAGCGATTCTTGTACTAAAAACCAGTGTCCATTGCCGCTGAATACACTATTGTTACAGTGGAAACACAGCAAACAACACGCAGCTAAATTCATTTATTCTCCCTCTCACAAATGCTACTTGTTTTAACAAATGAAATACATCTATTAAATATTTCTTTATTCATGCTGAGAGATGTTTCAGTCATTCGCATATGTGGTTGCTGTTGTTGTAGTTCTTGATGTCGTAAGCTGCCGTTGGCTGAACCGTACATGAATATTATGCCACAAAGTTCCCGTGTGAAGTAAAATGTCTTCAATTCACTGTTCACTTGGTTCACACTCCACAGGCATCACGAATCATGTTCTAATTCCATCACAAACTCAAAGCGACGAATACAGATTGGCTTACGTAGGACCCAGCAGTAACTGCTATGTGTGAAGGCAGAAACATGTTCAGAGGAATAAACTCACAGGTAACCCGATAATACGTCAGAAATGAAGCTCAACACCACTCAGTATAGACCACTCTCGACACAACTGCAATTGGGCAAACATTGAAACAGTAATAATTTAACATGCTGCACATATAAAATTATTATATTACAACTGAAGACACTTTAATGTGACTGACAGAGCTCACTGGCAATGCTCACTCGCGAAGTAGTGCCACCAAACCAGTTTATGTTACGCCACAATAATTCAGTACTTAATAAACACTTTCCCCTTACCTAGACGTAACATGCCTCCCTTCTGCTCTTGAGTATGACGTTTGACTTCCTTCGACACACGCATGTACGCACATAATCACATGAAGCAGGCAAAGATGTAGACTCGTAGTGATATTTATGAAACTGTTTAGATAGATAAAAAATTTCTCTGTTTGAACGACGAAAGTGCTGTGTGTCAACACAGGTTTCTTCATTTTTCGTACGGAGTGTTAAGAATTTATAAATTAATACAAATTATTTGCAAAATAAAATTAATTATTGATAAATATTGATTAATATGATTTCAAATGACTATCAAGATGAATTTTGCGACATGGACTGCTTATCGAAGGTTTATGGCAGCAGACTATAAAATTGTGTAGTTAAGTTCAGTTTTGATAATACAATTTGGAGTGTAGTGATAAAATAAAGGAATTCTTTGATACAAACTTAAATATTCTAGTTGCTTATGTCAGCAGATGGAAATAGTAGTGATAGATTTACACATACATCTCAAGTAAGTATAGTTTCCCTACTATCTTTAAATAGTGGGATAAATCATTTGGACGTGATAAAATTGTGCGTCTTAGTGAATAATCTAATTAATTTGAATTTATTTTCATTATTCTGATACAACTTAACCAGTTTCATTATTTTTCACTGTCATTTACCTCTACGTGAGATCTGCTACGTGACGTTTCCTCGAATGTAAATAGTCACAGATGTGGCCGAGTTAATGGCTTCCAGTAGGGAAACGTAGTTGCACCCTCAATTGTGTTGCTCTTTTACAGCCGCTGAATATTGCGGGAACCATAACGAAACAGATGTCCACGGGAGGACGATAAGTTGACGATGGGTCGTATCGAAAAGGAATAAATTAATTCAGAAAAGAGGTATGTGGTGAAATTTCGGACTTACGGAATATCGTCTCAGTTATGGGGTCGGTTTCGTAGTTTCATGTCAGAGAGGTCACAGTTCATAGTCACTGATGGAAAGACATAGAGTAAAGGAGAAGTCGTTTGCGGCGTTCCCCAAGGTAGCGTTGTACTGCCTCTGCAGTGCCTTATCTATATGAACGATTTAGGAAACAGTCTTAGAGGCGTCTTAGTTTGTTTGCAGATGATGCTGCTGCTTATCATTCAGTAAACTCATCAGAAGTTCAGAACAAATTGCAAAACGATTTGGAAAGGGTATCTGAATAGTGCGCAAAATTGGCAAAAAGATAAGGTCATCCACATGAGTGCTAAAAGTAATAAGTTAAAGATCGGTTGCACGAGAAATCAGTCAAATCTAAAGGCGGTACATTTAGCTACATACCTAGGAATTCCAATTACGAACTATTTAAATTGGAAAGAACACATACGAAAGACTACACATACTCTTAGCAAATGTAACAGATGTACTAAAGAGATTGCCTAAACTACTCTTGTTCGTCCTCTTTTGGAGTACTGCACTGCTGATGGTATTCTTACCAGGTGGAGTTAACGGAGTGCATCGAGAAAGTTAAAGTATTATTATTGAGAAATAGGGGAGCCAGTGTCACAGAGGTAATACAGGATTAATGATGGACACCGTTAAAACATAGGCGTTTATTTGTAGCGACGGATTATCCTTACGAAAAATCTTTCACCAACGTTCTCCTGTGAGTGCGAAAATAATTTGATACGTAATGAGAAACAATCATCGTAATGAAATATGGGAAATCAGAGCTCACATGGAAAGATATTACTCTTCGTTTTTCCGCGAGCTCTTCGAGGGTGAAATTACAGAGAATTGTTGTGACGGTAGTACAAAAATGGTTCAAATGGATCTGACCACTATGGGACTTAATATCTGAGGTCATCAGTCCCCTGGAACTTAGAAGTACTTAAGCCTAAATAACCTAAGGACATCACACACATTCACGCCCGAGGCAGGATTCGAACCTGCGACCGTAGCCGTCCCGCGGTTCCAGACTGTAGCCCCTGGAACTGCTCGGCCACAACGGCAGGCTGACAGTAGTTCGATAAACCCTCTGCAACACATAAGTATGATTTGAAGAGTATCCATGTAAATATAGCTGTAGAAAAATGCTATTAATACACGTTGTTGCTCATGTGCATTATCTTCCTTTGTGAAGTTCGCTGATAAAAATTATAGTTTAGTCAGCTTCCTGTTTCCATAGTTAAAATAACGTGTTTATCTGTTTCGTACAGAGTCTCTGTTGGTGCAGCGTGTATTTTGGTTTTGTGATGACGATTGGTTCCTTCTCGCACTGTCGAAGTCTGGAACCTTCGTTGCAGGAAATAGAAGATTATCGAGACGATGTTCTCCTGAATCTTCAGTTCTTCTATCTTCTCTTATGTCTGCTTACTCTTACGCTTCTGTGTTGATAATTCCGAAAAACTTGTGTTGCCTTTGAAAACTGGCTATTTCACTACACGATCATAATTAGCTGGAAACTTCCTCGTTTCACCCGTCTCTGTGTGCACAAACAACTTCCATTGTGATCGAACATCAATTCCCTTCTGCACGCTACACATTCCAATTATTTACTACATTGAATTCTACGTCATTTCTGCTAAATTGCTGCTTTCTTCGCTAATAAACCGACACATCACTCTGCTCAGCTTCAAGCTACTACGTACCAGCTTCAACTGGAATTTTGATCTGTCACTTATCTCGTAATAAAAAAAAAATGCACAGGCATGCCTAAGGAATCACGTTTGTGCTCAGGCCCGTATCTCCACGTATGAAGTAAATTTACGGCAACAAATACCTTTCTTCAGGGCCCCAAATATATGGAAATCGCATTGGCAGAGTTCGAGGATATGTGGAGGACGGGTAAGGTTCAAAATGGCTCTGAGCACTATGGGACTTTACTTCTGAGGTCATCAGTCCCCTAGAACTTAGAACTACTTAAACCTAACTAACCTAAGGACATCACAAACATCCATGCCCGAGGCAGGATTCGAACCTGCGACAGTAGCGGTCGCGCGGTTCCAGAATGAAGCGCGTAGAACCGCTCGGCCACCCGGCCGGCGACGTGTATGGGGTTACCAATAAATTTCTTCAGCGTACTAGTATTACTGCACACGAACATCGGATGACATAGTATTCCACTACGGTTTATTCAACGACAGTTATCAACACCCACTTGGCATGGACGACAAACGATATGTTAACCAACTCATTCCATTTCAAAGTAAAGTTCAGCAAGATCATTCATCGATTTGCCGACAATGAATTAGTCATATAAAAAAATGTAAGTGTCGGCTGTTTACCAGAATGGTCATGTCATTTACAGAACTGTGAAGGTTGCGTCGAGTAGAATACCAAATTGCAAATAAAATATTTGATGAGTTGGTGATGCAAAAGGCTTTATCCACGCGCTTCGTCATGGAATTTCTATAAAGTTAGAAATATGCAGCATTCTCCACAGAAGTGATGACGAACGCCATGTTCTGAGACAAGACGGTGTCGTGAACCAGACGCTGCGAAGACAAGCTGAACAAGATTCTATAATAGCACTGTAAGTTCGAAATCTGTTGGGTCTCCGTAAACGGGCCCCTAACGCAGTACAAGCAGAGATCAGATCCATTTAGCTGATAGTGTGTGTGATATTCAGAATTTTTTTTATCCTATGCAAAATTCCACCCACTTCACCCTGATCAGCTGCCGAAGCATTCCCAACAACGTACGAGGATTGGAAGCGGAATTCTAACAATATAAGGAATAGAAATTTGGGTAAAAATCCAAACTTACAGCGGTGATAATTTTAGTGGTAAATGCAAGTGTACATCGGAAGCATAAGCGTATAGTTAACGGAAGTAGTGTATTTATCGTAAGAGATAACAAACTCTTATGAGCTGATATAAAAATTTAAGCTGCATGCCAGATTATTTGGCAACACTCAGTATAACTGCATCTCTTTATCACCGGACTCACGCAAAATTCTAACCGGAAACTTCAAAGAGAAACAATTCGCTAAAATGCATGTAACTCATTCACACTGTCATGATTCGAGATGATTTTAATAGTAAAGATATGGATAGCAATTATTAAACATTTGTGAAAGTTGGTCACGGTAAAACACCACGCACAAAATTGCTAAACGCCTTTTCTAAATGTACATAGTCTAGATGGTTAGTAAGTCTACTTGTGCTGATAATTTGTGGGATCTAATGGAAATAAATCGATAGACTGAGGATGTTCGCACTCAAAATGGTATCAGTGACTTTGAGGCAGTTGTAAGGGAGATTAGCGAGGAAAGCAAGACGGTTGCGAAGCTGGTCGCTATCTCTTTATTATTTCAAGAGTATGTGGCATCACTGTTAAAACATGCATCCTGCTGTGAGATGAGATTTTCAACGCCAATACGGGAAAATGATTGTGGTACCAATCGTACTACTATTGTAATGATGCGTACCCCTCATCGTGAAAAGCAAATCAGTGGCCACGAATTTCTTTGTTCAGTGCTCCAATAACATGGAAATCGCATGGGGAGGGATCGTGATCGTATGGAGAGTATGTAAGGGCTTCCAGGAAACTTCAGCAGCTTATTCAAAAATGCTTAGCAGTATGTGGACGGGCATTTAGTTGCGATAGTTATTTCGATTAAAGCGAAGAAGTTCTTTCTGGGCCCTTACACATCCTCCATAAAGACCCGAAATCGCCCCATCCGATTTACATATTTTTGGACCCCTTGAAGGAAGATATTCGTGGCCGTAGATTTGCTCCAGACATATAGATGCAGTCGTGATTGGTTATGCAAATATGCACAAATTTTTATTACGAGGCAAGTGGTAAATGAGAATGGCAGTTGGAACAGAGCAATGGCAGTTTAATGATGGCGGTGGGTCGTATCAGTTCTTTAGTGAAAAAAGTCGTTATTTGCAGAAACGAGATAATATTCTGTGAAGTAAATAGTTATAATGTGTAACATGAAGAAGAGAACTGCAGTACTTGTGTTAGTTGCGTATGAGTGAGAGTGTGCCTGCAAGTCGCTGGATGAACCTGCTGAAGTTTACTTTCAGATGGAATGCGGGTTTAAAATGTCGTTCGTCGTACATGACAAGTGCTTGTCGATTAGTGCCGTTCGATACACCGTAGGAGAATACTACGTCATTAAATTGCCGTGTGAAATAGTAGGACTTCATTTCAGTGTGCGCTTGGTTCACTGTCCACAGCATTCACAAATCCTTTTTCTTATTCCATCACAAACTCTTAACGACAAATGATGGAATGGCTTACGTAGGAGGCAGCAGTAATTACTATGTACGAAGGCAGAATCATGTTCAGAGAACTGAATTCACGGACAAACTTACAAAACGTGATCAATGAACGTCAACACCACTGTGAACAGACACTTCTCAACGCAACAAAAGTGGTACAGATCTTAATACCTTACAATTGTAAGGTATTACTTTAACACTGGCTGTACTACTTCTGAAGCACACTTTAAAATCACTGGATAGAGGACACACTAATAAAATGCCTCCAACAACCACGCTAGTGTTTCGCCAAAACAATTCGTTAGCAAACAAACAGTTTGGCCTTACCTATACGTGGCTAACTTTCCTGCTGCTCTTGACTATGTCATATGACTAGATAAAGCAACAATTTACACACATAATCATAGAAAGCAGGTACAGATACAGAATCGAATTAGTACTTAGGTAGCTATTTAGATAGATAAATAACATCTCTGTTTTGACGACTGAAGTACTCTGCGTGAACACCAATCACTCATTTTCCATAAGGAGAGTTAAGAATTCATAAATTAATACAAATTATTGAAAAACATGGAGCACTCTGATTTCAAATTACGATCAGAATGAGAGTTGCGACATGAATAATTTATTGAAAATTTAAGACTGCAGAATATGGACCATGTTAGTTAAGTTCACTTTTGATAATACAGTTTGATGTGAAGTTATAAAATAAACGAATTTTATAACACAAATTACTCAGTGACAGCTGATAGAAACAGTAAAGATTCATTTTACATTTTGCTCTCAGGTAAGCACGATTTCACTGCTTAATTTAAATAGTGAGATAAAGCATCTGACTGCGAGAAAATCAGCGTTAGAGTGAAAAATCGAATATATTTCAGTTTATTGTTATTGTTCTGAAATGATTTATTCAGTTTCATTAATCTTCATTCTTATTTAGCTCTACGTGAAGTCTGTGTGGCTCGAAAGTAATTAGCCACTGACGTGTGGAAGAGAATCACTTCCAGTAGATGTTGCTCCCTCACCTAAGAAGTATCTTCTGCAGCGGCGGAATAACGCAGGCACCATAGTAAATCAGATGTCCACGGGAGGATGATAAACTGAGCATAGTTGGCATCGAAAAGGAGCAAATTAATTCAGAGAAATGCTATTAATTCATTCTGTTGCTCTTGTGCATCGTCTTGAGCTGTATAGATTGCTGATAAGATTTGTAGCCCAGTCGACCTTCGTTAAAATATCGAGTATATCATTTTCGAACACTTCCCCAGTTGCTGCAGCGTATATTCTCGTTTTCTGAGATCGATTCGTCTCTTCTCACACTTTAGATGTCTGGAACCTTCGATGCATGAAACAGAGGATTATGGAGACGATGTTCTGCTGCATCTTCAGTTCCTGAATCTTATATCTTACGTCTGCTTTCAATTTTTATGTTTTATTCGCTTCTGATATCTTCGGAGAAATCGTGTCTTCCCTGAATATTTGCTGTTTCACTGCAACGATGTCGCTATAATAATTAGCTGGAAACTTCTTTGCTTCACCCGTCTTGGCAGGCTGAGTGTTTCCATGGTCGCCGTCCTGCAGTTTTCTTCTCCACGTTACACATTCCATTTACATACTACACAGAATACTACCTCATTTCTGTAAAATTATCATTTCTTCACTGATACACAGACACGTCCCTTTGCCCACTTGCTCCGAAGCAAAAATTTGTGTAGATGTGCCTACGGAATCACGATTCTAACCAGGCGTGTATGTGTACGTCTCGGGCACATCTTCGGCCACGAAAATCTTCTTTTAGAGCCCAGAAAATATGAAAATCGGAAGGCCAGAGGTTAGGGCTGTAACGAGTATGTGTAATGTCCTACCAAGAAATTTCATCAGTGTACTCGACATAACCATTCCAACTTAAAGCTCATCGACATATTGTTAAGTTTGTTCTGAATATGCTGCAGATGTTTCGCTGGAAGCCCTGACACATTGGCCATTCGATCCCGACCTCTCCCTATCTGATTTCCGTGTTTTTGAAGTACTGAAGTAACACATTCGTGGCCATCGATTTGCTTCTGACATAGAGGAGCAGGGCTTGGTATAACGTGTTTCCACTGGCTCCCACTTATATAACCGCCTCAAGGTCAGTGATTCGACTGTGAGTAGAAATATCCTCATACAAGTCTAGTCAGTTTATTGCCGTTAGATCGAATAAATTTCCATCACGAGTGGGAATACGAACTAACTAGGTACTTTTAGAAAAGGCCTTTAGCAATTTCAGCAAGGTGCCTTACCATGACCAACACTTACATATGTTTAATTATTGCTATCGATACAGCTATGATTAAAATCTTCTCCAAACATGGCAGTATGAATGGGGAACATACACTTTAGCGAGATGAGTTTTGCCTTAAAGTTCTCGGTTACATCTGGGCGTGAGTCAGGTGGACAGTAAATATATCCAGTTATGAGACTTTGCCCATATAAATACTTAGTCTTGCCTAAATATTTGGGCATGCCGCTTCAATTTGTATCTTAGCGAGATCTGAGTTTGTTGGCTCTTGCGATAAATGCACTACTTCCACTTACCACACACTTATGCTTTCGATTTACACTAACATTTACAGCAAAAATTATCACCGCTGTCAATTTCTATTTTTACCTACATTTCTCTACCATGTATCGTATGTACTCCACACTTTTTCACGAATTCTGCCCATCCTTGTACGATGTTGTGAATGCTTCGGCAACTGATCAGGGTGAAGTTGATGGAATGTCGCCTACGCTAAAAAAGCCTCACGAGTATCCCACACACCATCAGCTAGATAGATCTGATCTCGGTTTGTAGTGCGCCACTGACCCATTCAAGCAGGTAATAAAGCGCTATTCTATTAAGCCCCAGCTCCGTCCCGCTTGTCACACTATCTTCCAAGTCTCTGATTCACACCGCCCACTCGTTTCACAACAAGGGGTCTTCCTCCACAAACTCAAAACAATGTATACGGTATTTCTTACGTAGGAGGCAGAAGTAATTGGTATGTATTAAAGCAGAAACATGTTCAAAAGACTAAACTCAAATACAACCTGACAAGGTGTGAACAGTAAATGTGAACAGTAATGAGTACAGACATTTTTCAACGCAACAAAAGTGGTGTACACCTTAATATCTTACAAGTGTTATAAATTAATACACTGTCGGAACACATAACACGGATAAAAATATTAATACAAGAGCTCTCGCTCTAGTACTAATGAAGCACACTGTAATATTACTCAGTACTGATAACTGTCAATCAACAATCACGAAATGCCATCAACAAACCTGCTACTGTATTCCCAGAATTATTTATTACTACACCAATACCTGAGTGCCTCAGTGATACATAGCTGTACCACAGGTGTAATGGTTCCTTAAGAGGGGCACCTGCCTTTTCTGTAGTTGCATTGGCAACAGTCTCGATGACTGACTGATCTGGCCTTTTAAGACCAAAACGATCTTGCTGTGCTGGTACTGCAAACGGCGGAAATCGAGGGATAATTACAGCTGTAATTTTCCTGAGGGCTCGCCGCTCTTCTTTATGGTTAAATGATGATGGCACCCTCTTGGGATAAGCATTCCGGAGGCGTCGGGAAGCCCCTTCTGAGAGTATTTATGTGGAGTGTAGCCGTGTATGGAAGTGAAACTTGCACGACAAACAGTGTACACAAGAATCGAATAGAAACTTTTGACACGTCGTGGTACAGAAGAAAGTCGAACAATCGATGGGGGGGAGCGTAGGCGGCTCAAGTCGTAAAGGGAGACAAAGATATGAATACAGTAAGCAGATTCAGAAAAAAGTAGGTAACAGCAGTTACTCGGAGATGTAGAGGACTGTGCAGGGTGGAGCAGCACGGAGAGTTACATCAAAACAGTCTTTGGACTGAAGACCAAAACAACAACCTACACGTGGGTAGCCCCGCTTCTGCTCTTGGCTATGGCATATGTCTTGATTCCACACTCGGATATGCACACATAAGCACATAAAGTAAGTACAGATATAGTAGAATCGTAATATTATAATGTAGGTATTTAGAAGGATTATTTAATTTCTCTATTTCGACGAATGAAGTGCCGTGTGCCCACACAGTTTGCTACATTTTTTGTAAGGGGAGTTACGAATGTATGAAGTAACACGAATAACCGAAAATTATTCAACATGCTGAGTTAAAAGATCAGTGAGACTCAAACCTGAGACTTGAAACGTTTATCGAAACTATATGGCTGTAGAGTATGGAATCATGTTAGTTAAGTTCAGTTTTGATAATACAATTAGCTGAGAAGTGATAAAATAAACATACTTTACAAAGCAAACGTAAATATCAAAATTGCTTGTTGCAGCTGATGAAATAAGTAATGATTTATTTACATTTTGGTCTCACGAAATCATGAGTTCATTGCTTTATTTAAATAGTAGTGAATGCGTATAAATTACGTGTCCTAGTGAAAAGTCAAATATTGTGTTTATTGCCTTTGTCCTGAGGTAAGTTAGTCAGCTTCGTTATTCTTCATTGTCATTCATCTCTACGTGTAGTCTGCTACATATTGTTTAGCTCGAATGTAAATAGCCACTGATGTGTCGAAAATAATGGCTGTCAGTAGGGAAAGGTAGTAGCTCCCTCACCTGAGATGTATCTCCTGCAGCAGCTGGATATCGCAGGAGCCATAGTAAATCCTATGTCCACGGGAGGACGTTAATTTGACGATGGGTCATATCGAAAACGAATAAATTAATTCACAAATATTCTATTAATTCACACTGTTGCTCCAGTGAATCGTCTTGATTCGGAAAGTTCGCTGATAACAGTTGTACTTCAGTCTGCTCCAGTTTCGATACTCAAAATAACGAGTTCATCTATTTCGTACATGGTCCCCGTTGGTGCATCGTATGTTCTCGTTTTGTGAGGTCGGTAAGTCCCTTCTCACACTTTCGATGTCTGGAATTTTCGACGCAGGAAACACAGGATTATCGAGACGACGTTCTGCCGAACCTTCAGTTTCAATTTTATGTCCTATGTCTGTTTATCTTTTGTGCTCTCTTCTCTGTTGACAATTTCGAAGAAATCGTGTCTTCTCTGAAAATTAGCTTTTTCACTGAAACGGTGGTGCTATGATAAATAACTGGAAACTTCATCGTCTCACACGTTTCTACACTATCAAGCTTCTTCCATTCTCATGGTACTGATTCTCTTCTACACGTAAAACGTTCCCACTATTACTGAACGCAATACTACCTCATACCTTTGAATTATTACTTTCTTCACAAATTAACCGACACGTCCCTCTGCCCGTCTTCAAACTGCCACATTCCCGCTTCAACTGATTTATTCATTTATAACTTGGCTCGTAATGAAAATCTGCCCAACTTTGCGTAAAGAATCATTTCTGTACCAGGCCTGTATCCATTCGTACGGAGCAAATTGATGACCACGAATATTTTTCTTCAGGTACCCGACCGTTTGGAAATCGCTGAGTTCGAGACTGCCTGGAGAATATGTAAGGGCAGACCACGGAACGTCTGCAGCGTAGTCTAAATAACCACGGCCACAAAATGCCCTTCGAAATATTGCTAAGCTTGTTTTGAGTTCGCTCCAGAAGTTTCGTTGCAAGTCCTTGCACAACCTCCAAAAGATCTCGATCTCTCCACATGTAATTTCCTCGTTTTTGGAGGATTGAAGGAGGACATTGGTGGCCATCGATTTGCTTTGAACGAAGAGGAGCACGTCTTGGTACAGTCACGATGCAAGAGGCAACGGCAAACATTGTTCCATAATGGCTATGACAGTCTTGTCCCACAGCAGCATAAATGATGTATCAGTTATGGCATTTCCTCTTGAAATCATAAACACTTTGCTTACTTCAAAGGTAGGTACTTTTTAGTAATTGTATATAGAAATGTTCAGCAAGAGTGTCTTACCGTGACCAACACTTATGAAAGTACAATTATTTCGAACGATACCTGCATGATTAACAGGATCTCTACTCATTATAGTATGACTGTGTACATGCGTTTTGGCGAGATGAGTTTTTCTTTAAAGTTTTCGTTTAACTCTGGGCGTGGGTTCGGTGGTCAGTAAATAGATCCAGTTATAAGATTACGCTCAGACTTGATTCTGTGTTTAGCCCGAATAATCTGGCATGTAGCTTCATTTTTTATGTAAATGATTTCAAGTTTTTTCTCTGTCGCGATAAATACTCTACTCCCATTTCACACACGAAAATGCTTTCAACATTCACTTTCATTGGTCACAAAAACTGTCAGCCCAGTCAGTTTCGATTGGTACCTAAATTTCTGTACCTTGTATCGTGTGAACACCACATCTTCTTACGAGTGCTTCCAGTCATTGTACGTTGCTTCGGCAGCGAGTCAGGGTGAAGTGGATGGAATGTAGGCAAGACTAAGAAACTCTCCTCAGTCCGTCAGGAAAGTTAAGCATCAAATATGAAATATTTTTCAAGTTCTCATATTGCTATAAAATTCTGTTGTATTGCTCTAAATTATCCCTGAAGAGCGCGTCTATAAATTTGAAAGCAAGCAAACAAATATAAGAACGCTGCTGCAGAATAATAATGTACACAGACAAACAGTTTCCAAATGGGAAGCAAAAACAGGTTATCTCACGTGCCACCAGTTTAAAAAAATCGGAATTTTAATGCCTGCACTAACTGCTCTGAACGTTGCTTCAGAACAACAGTATTTCCGGACAAAACCATATCTTGAGCCAGCCCTCAATTTCTGGAAAAATAACCAAAAGTAACACGCGTTCAGATTAGCTTCAGTTGCTCTGTATTACAATGCATTTAGTGTAGCAGTTAAAAGGAAAGGGTACTTTAGGAGACTAAAATCCTGGTTTAGATTATTCCAAATAGGCAACTATATGAATCATATCGTATCCGAAAAGTAAGTGCGAGATATCATGTGCTTTCGTTCAATTTACATAGGTTACTCTTTCACTGACGTGCGTAAATTATCAACGTAAGAGCATGCAGGAAGGACCACGTGCAGGTAATCAGTTATCTTTCCTTATTTTTAATTTTTTTCCAATGTGTTTGGCTTGATCTTATTAATAACGCATCCTCTCCTTCACTGCACAGTCTATTTTGGTTGTTTCTTTACGTTTTTTACATTTTTTCACATTTTGACCATTATCATCATTTGTATGCTTATAATGATACATATCTCACTGGAATCATCATATGTTTAATGTGAAACGAGAACTGAAGCGTTTCCCGTTTATGCCTTTTATCCCTTTGAAGAACTACGCAAATGTGTTTAAGGCAAATTAAACGACTCACTTCAGTTGCTGTATTACAACCTACAATTAATGTTACTATAATCATTTACTTACATCGTCATTGTTAATTTCTTTATTTTTTTGGTAATTGGTAATGTTTTCTGATAACCGTATCTTTTCTTAATGAGTCAGTTTTAGTAAAACAAGAATCGCTGCGTCATGTTGGTGTAAAACTGCATTTACCTCCTGACGTAAAGACAAAAGTCTGGATTGAGCAAGTGATCTTCATTTATACGTGTGAATTCACAGTGTTAAATTCAAAAAATTCCCCACCAAATTTTATAATGGTGATATAACGCGCTACTTACCTTACATTACCGTCTCAACAATAATTATTTATACCTACCGAAGAGTACGTAGATACGCTGAGAGTCATACTGTACGGAAAAGATTTGACGCTCACTGCAGCGTTAGTATCTCCTATGTTCTCATCAAACATGTACGGGCGGTATTTGACACTCATGTCGCCTTATCCATTACAAATGGGACGTAGTATTGCCTCTCTGTAGTATTTCTGTGCTGCGAGTTTATCATATTCGCGTTTTCAAATCGTATCAAAGTGTAATGTTACTAGTAGGTAGCCTTAGTACTTTCTCTCTCTCTTACATCTGACAGATTTTTCTCTCAGACACCCACTACACTCATCTTAAAAACCCAATCGTACAAATTACAAATATCTCAATTGGCGTCATTGGTAGTTACCCTCGGTATATTTCCTTGTTTAACTAGGCTTGAAATGCTAGCTAAGAGTCGTGCTCGTTCAATGTACATTTGTTTGCATGATCCCATTTGCACAAAAGACTATACAAGATTCATTGCATCTGACGGCGTGGGTTGATCTATTTTCTGAAAGCAATCATAAGTACATGTGGTGGCCTGTAACTGAACAATACTGTCAAATCCAGAAGTATTAGTCGCAACAATTCATCGGCCATTGTCCCTAATCGACTCCAAAATACAGGGTGTTACAAAAAGTTACGGCCAAACTTTCAGGAAACATTCCTCACACACAAATAAAGAAAAGATTTAATGTGGACATGTGTCCGGAAACGCTTAATTTCCATGTTAGAGCTCATTTTAGTGTCGTCAGTATGTACTGTACTTCCTCGATTTACCGCGAGTTGGCCCAATTGAAGGAAGGTAATGTTGACTTCGGTGCTTGTGTTGGCATGCGACTCATTGCTCTACAGTACTAGCATCAAGCATATCAGTACCTAGCATCAACAGGTTAGTGTTCATCACGAACGCGGTTTTGCAGTCAGTGCAATGTTTACAAATGCGGAGTTGGTAGACGCCCATTTGATGTATGGATTATCCGTAGCGCGGTACGTTTGTATCGAGACAGATTTCCAGAACGAAGGTGTCCCTACAGGAAGACGTTCGAAGCAATTGATCGGCGTCTTATGGAGCACAGAACATTCCAGCCTATGACTCGCGACTGGGGAAGACCTAGAACGGCGAGAACAACTGCAATGGACGAGGCAATTCTTCGTGCAGTTGGCGATTACGCTAATGTCAGCGTCAGAGAAGTTGCTGCTGTACAAGGTAACGTTGACCACGTCACTGTAGGGAGAGTGCTACGGGAGAACCAGTTGTTTCCGTACCATGTACAGCGTGTGCAGGCACTATCAGCAGCTGATTGGCCTCCACGGGTACACTTCTGCGAATGGTTCATCCAACAATGTGTCAATCCTCATTTCAGTGCAAATGTTCTCTTTACGGATTAGGATTCATTTCAATGTGATCAAATTGTAAATTTTCACTGTCAACATGTGTGGGCTGACGAGAACCCGCACGCAATTGTGCAATCACGTCATCAACACAGATTTTCTGTGAACGTTTGGGCAAGCATTGTTGGTGATGTCTTGATTGGGCCCCATGTTGTTCGACCTACGCTCAATGGAGCACGTTATCATGATTTCATACGGGAAACTCTACCTGTGCTGCTAGAACATGTGCCTTTACTAGGACGACACAACATGTGGTTCATGCACGATGGAGCTCCTGCACATTACAGTCGAAGTGTTCGTACGCTTCTCAACAACAGATTCGGTGATCGATGGATTGGTAGAGGCGGACCAATTCCATGGCCTCCACGCTCTCCTGACCTCAACTCTCTTGACTTTCATTTGTGGGGGCATTTGAAAGCTCTTGTCTACGCAACCCCGGTACCAAATGTAGAGACTCTTCGTACCCGTATTGTGGACGGCTGTGATACAATACGCCATTCTCCAGGGCTGCATCAGCGCATCAAGGATTCCATGCGACGGAGGGTGGATGCATGTATCCTCGCTAACGGAGGACATTTTGAACATTTCCTGTAACAAAGTGTTTGAAGTTACGCTGGTACGTTCTGTTGCTGTGTGTTTCAATTCAATGATTAATGTGATTTGAAGAGAAGTAATAAAATGAGCTCTAACATGGAAAGTAAGCGTTTCCGGACACATGTCCACATAACATATTTTCTTTCTTTTTGTGTGAGGAATGTTTCCTGAAAGTTTGGCCGTACCTTTTTGTAACACCCTGTATAATCATTCCGTAGAACACTGGTACCGAACTTTCTAGTTTTTCAAGATGTTGCCATTTGTAACTCAGAAGGAGGATGCAATTAATTACGCTTCGTTTTTTGGGGGCCATTTGTATTGAGCCACTTGTGTTCGAGTATTAAATCGTGGGAGTTATCTATCGATGAATCTACTCCATCTTTAGTAGAACAATTTCCAGGGTATTCTGTTACCACCTCCAATTTTCTCAGTTCAGTGTCTGATCATTCTTTCCATTGGTTCTGTAATATTAACAGTTCGATAGGTCTGTACATTCAATATAATACTATGTGACACTTCCACTTCATGTAGTTTATATTAACCAGTAGCGGACTGGTCAGTGTCCCGTGAATCATTGTAGTGCTTCTTTTGCCCAAGCTGGCTTGGGATGTCCTGAAAGAGATATCAAATGAAGAGTTACGAAGTTGTCATCTAGCTTTTGGGCAAGTCTCATTTAATAACAAACGATGTGTCAAATCGTTAAATCCCCCCCCCCCCCCCCCCATAATGCGGACGAGATGGCATTTGTAGTCCCACATCAAAATATGGGAATCCTAAAAGCTGAATAAAGGGGAAAAAAATACAAGATTGCCGTGATGCTTCGCCATACAGCTGGTCCGTAATAAAGATATATATCATGCCCCGTCTATGCTAAGTACCTACATTCAGCTTCTCTTATGGACTAATTAACTTATGTAGTAGCCCATTTAACAACTTCGGATTCGCAATCGTTGTTGTCGTTATCATCAAAATAACATTTCTTAATTTTTCATGGTTTTTCCTTTGGTTTCCACTATTCAGGAGATAGCCAGTTCTCCTTTCGTTACATGACGCAGAATCTTGAATGCTTTCTCAGCCAATAGGAATAGTCGTCTTGGTGAATACGGAAGATTTCACTATTTCTTGAAAATTATATGAACGTAATGAGACACATTCAGTCGTAGAAAACATGATGGAAGTGCAGTGGTAGAATCGTCCAAATAATTAAAACACACAGATATATAACGAGCGGTTCTAGGCGCTTCAGTTTGGAACCGCGCGACCGCTACGGTCGCAGGTTCGAGTTCTGCCTCGGGCACGGATGTGTGTGATGTCCTTAGGTTAGTTAGGTTTAAGTAGTTCTGAGTCTAGTGGACTGATGACCTCAGATGTTGAGTCCCATAGTGCTCAGAGCCATTTTGAATGACGCAAATAGCGCTCGTAGCCTCATTCACCAACTTTAATTAACGAACGCGAAGTTCACTGATTCCAGCGCTCACCAAATAGCTTTTATGCAGGTATGTAGATAAATCTCTACGTCATGTCCAATTTTGTCGTGCCTTCTCGTAAAATAATTGCGAAGATATCATGTCTCTTCTAATATCTTTGTATTCCGCTGCAAGGCTTCAGATATGATAATTAGCTAGAAAAGTCTTCGTTTTACCCGTCTCTGCTCGCTCAAACTACTTCAGTTGTCTCCGGAATGTAATACTCTTCCTCACGTTACACATTCAAACTATTTCCACACAGAATATTTCCCCAATTCCGCAAAATTATCATTTATATCATCACCAAAATGAGACGCCCCCTGCCCGTCTACAATACACCACCTCCTAGCTTCAGCTTCCTTTTTTCATTTATCACTAGCCTCGTAATAATAAACTGCACACATCTGCCTATGGAACGTGTTTGTACCCAGACCTGTGTCTCTTCTTACGGAGCAGATCGGCGTTGATGAACATCCATCTTCACGATTCAGAATATACGGAAACCACTATGGGAGAGGTTGGGACTGTATGGAGGATGTGCAAGGGCTTACCAGATTACTTCTGCAGCGTACACGAAATAACCATGTCAACAATGTGCATGTCCACATTCTGCTAGGCTCGTTACAAATACACTGCAGAAGTTTCTCTGGAAGCTATTACACATCCTCCATCGATCATGATATCTCCCCATGTGATTTGCATGTTTTTGGAGGACTGAAGAAAGAAATTACTGGCCATAGCTTTCATTGGGGCGAAGATGAGCACGACTTGGTACAATCATGATACCATAGGCAACTGCAAACATTTATCCATAAGGTCAGTGACAGACTTGTCCAGCAGTAAAACAAATGTTCTCACAGTTATGGCGATTCCTCTTGATAGAATAAACGGTTTACTTACGTTTTTACCAACTGTCTGGCTGTCACTACTGCCTCATATACAAACGGCAAGTTATCAGTGATACCAATCTGAGCATAAACATCCTGAGAGAAGTGTGGTCCATTTATTGCCATTAGATCCAATATACTTCCATCTCTAGTGGGCATGCGAACCATCTAAGGTAGGTACTTTTTAGAAAAGGCATTTAGCAATGATAAACGAGGTGTCTTACCATGACCAACACTAAGAAATGTATAATTATTCCTATCCATATCTGGATCATTACAAGCTTCTCTATTGACGACAGTCTGAATGGCGAAATAAATTAAGCGTGATGAGTTTGAGTTTAAAGTTTTCAGTCACATGTGGGCGTGAGTCCGGTGGTTTATAGGTAGATCGAGTTATAAGAATATTCGCAAAATTGATACTGGGCCTTGAGGAAATAATTTGGCATGCAGCTCCAGTTTTATCTCAGCTGATCCGAGTTTGTTGTCCCAGGCGATAAATACAGTGCTTCTAATTCCCATACGCTAATGCTTTCGACATACGCTAGCATTTGCCACAATAAATCCCACCTTTGTCATCTTAGATTTTTACATACATTTCATAACCTTCAATTGTGTGGACTCCACACCTTTTTACGAGTGCTATCAACCCTTGTAGGTTGTTGCTAATGATTCGGCAGCTGATCAGGGTGAGGTGGACGCAAAGTCCCCTAAGCACAATACCCTCGGGAATATCCCACACGCCATCAGCAGGTGGATAGTATCTCTGATAGTATTCCGCCACTTTGACATTTACTGAGACCCTACAGTTTTCGAAACTACAGCACAAAGCTAGGAACTCCCTGCCCTGTCCAGCTTGTGAAACAATCATCGTAGTCTCTGGTTCACGTCACCCGCTGGTCTCAGAGCAAGAGGTACCCTGTCTGTTTTGCGGAGAATGTTGTACATTGTAAGCTCCGTTGAAATTATGTGAGTAAGGGCTTGGCATAAGACATCTGAAACACTTACTTATCAGACAATTTCTTTTCAGATTCGCCTTCAACTCGACACAACATTCACTGCTCCATAAACGACATGCTCATTTTTCGAGGTAACCCGCTATCACTTGTGTTGGTCTCTTACGGTTCCGTCAATATCTGGTAGTCACTGGATGAATTTGCTGACCTTCACTTTGAGTTGGAATGCAGGGTTCAAATTTCGTTCATCGTACATGACTGTGCTTGTCGATAAAGAACTGCTGTTGGCTAAGCCGTAGAGGAGTACTACGTCATCAAATTCCTGTGTGAAATAATAGGTTTTCATTTCACCGTTCTCTTGGTTCACACTTCACTGCAATCACGAATCGTGTTCCGATTTCATTACAAACACAAAACGGGAAAAAGTGAATGTCTTACAAGGGAAACAGCAGAAACGAGTTAAAGGAATAAACTCAAAGACATCCTACAGTATTCGAACCTACAGCGCTAATCTAGGCACTCCCAGCCCTGTCCAGCTAGTCATAAACTCATCGAAGTCTCTGGTTCACGCCGCCCACTCGTCTCAGAACAAGAAGTCCGCTATCATATCTGCGCAGAATTATGCATATTGTGAGCTTCGATTGGATTCCGTGAACAAGGGCGTGGATTAAGGCTTCTGCTGCTATTCATCAAATACATTTATCAATTTCGATCTCTACTCGGTACAACCTTTACTGGTCTATTAACAATACGCGCGTTCTACGAGGTAAACCGAAATCACACGTGATCGTTGCTTATGATTCCGTAAGTGTCCGCAAGTCTCTGGATGAGCCGCTGAACGTTACTTTGGGATGTTACGTGGGTTGAAATGTCGTTCGTCGTTCATGAGAAGTGCTTGTCGATAAATGATGCTGGCTAAACTGCAGAAGAATTCTATGTCATGAAATTGCCGTGCAAAATAATAGGACTTCATTTCACCATTCACTTGGTTCACACTCCCCAGCAATCAAAAATTCTGTTCTGATTCCATCATAACTCAAAACGACAAATGCGGAATGGTTTACGCATCTGGATGTAGTAACTGCAATGTATAAACACAGAAAGATATTGAGAGGAATAAATTCAAAGATGATCCGTTAAAATGTGAGCACTGAACGTTTACATCACCGTTCTCGACACAACTAAAGCGTCGCATATCTTAAAACAGTAACAATTTAATATGCTGTCTGAATACATAACACTGATAAAATTATTAATACTGGAACACTCACTGTAGTTCTACTGATGTACAATTCAATAGTACTAACATACACGTCGTTAGTTCAAAATGGCTCTGAGCACAATGGGACGTAACTTCTGAGGTCATCAGTCCCCGGGAACTTAGAGCTACGTAAACCTAAGTAACCTAAGGACATCACAGACATCCATGCCCGACGCAGGATTCGAACCTGGGACCGTAGCGATCGCGCGGTTCCTGACTGTAGCCCCTGGAACCGCTTGGCCACCCCGGCCGGCACACGTCGTTAGTCTCCCTTCTGTTCTTGACGAAGAGACATGACTCGTTTCGACATATTCATATACACACTTAATCATATAATGCACGTACAAATACGAAATAGTGCCAGTGTTTATGTAGATTTTTAGATAAAAGAATAATTTCTCTGTTTCGACGAGTGAAGTGCTGTGTGCAACACAGTATGCTTCATTTTTCATAAGGAAAGGAAGCAATTTATAAATTAATACGAATTGCGCAATTTGATTTAAAGTGACAATCAGAATGTAATTTGCGATATGAAATGTTAATCGGAAGTTAGGGCTGCAGAGTTTGAAATAATGTCAGGTGTGTTCAGGTTAATAATACAGTCTGATGTGAAGTGATGAAATCAACGAATTTTACAAAACAACCTTAAGTATCCAAATTACTTATTGCAGCTAATGGAAACTATAATGATTCATATCCAGGCCTTGAAATTTGTTATATCTGTATTAATTATTAGGTTTCCTGACGTACTGTAGCCAACACTTTCTGACATTAATATAACAGATACTTAATCTATTACAAATAAGGAGGTTTTAGTTGCAAATTTACTTTTCTGCAAATTACTCGAAAACTAATAGAAGTACCTCAAAGGAGTTACTTAATTAATGTTTTTATGTTGAACTGAAGCTTCATTCAAATTTCCATATTTCTAAGTCTAACATTTAGCGCCTTCAATTTTTCTAAAAAACGCGGATTCTGACCAAAATATTTCTTTATCACGTTGAGACTTGTACCAGTTAATTTTGACATACGTCTGCACATAATGATGAATTTTTGGGTTTCTAGCTTTGTTATTATTTAGCGCCACTTATTTTTTCTTAAAACGATGCATTTAAGGAAAAATATTGACCTAATCATTCTGAGATTTCAGAGTTTACAAATTGATACTGAAGCACATGCTAACAAAGTTTGGAAAAGCAACATTAACTTTTAATGCCATTCTGAGATTATGGTACAATATTTATGTGCTACGCACAGACACGTTGTGGTGACGTGGCACTGCTGGCAGTTAACTGAGGTAGGTCCTGACACACTCGCTCGCCTCTACATCTCTCCAATGATACAGCCCTTGTTTCGCCACAAGCTGAACTTATTTTTATTGCGTTGGTATTTTTTCCATTTTCTAACTGATCTGATGATGGACAGTAATCCGAAACTGAAGATGGTGAATTGTATAATATATTTGATCAAGATGGACTTTTTTGAGTAAAGTCCTCGTTGTTCTTAGAAGTTATTTTGCATGCGTTTTCAGTTCTTCTTGAACCAGCCTTTCACCTGTTGCGTGGTTAAGCACCACGCTCAGGAATGTTCTGGGTCCTCTGTAACAGTGTCACTCACATCAAATAAATCTTATACAAGAAGCATAATTGTTCTCAGAATTTTTCATATTGGTGGAATTTAGTAATTGGTATCTTAGTTAACACTGCAAAAGAAGATGTAACAAGTGTAGGTGGCTTTCATTCTTTGAAAACTTTATTGGAGTCGGTGGATAATATCCGTTTTGCTACCTACAGCTCTATAGTCCTTTTTTCTTCAACGAATACAGGGCGTCCAGTTTTCCTCACAGTACTGTGGCACGAGCAGGTGGCATAACACGATAATAACGACAATGTATTTTGTAGTCCCTGAGAAGACACTAATTGTCACCTACTCGCTGCTTAGCCTTTACACATGTAGATAGTGAGTCCTCAATGTTGGCCCGCATTTGTAGCAGCACATGTGATTTCTCGTCTGTATCACGGATCAAGCATACCTTAAGATATTCCGGAGTATCAAGAGGTATTATAAACGGACACGTTTCCTCTGGTTCGAGAATGACCCTTTTAATCAAATATGTTTTCTATGTAGCAAACGCTTCAAGCAATCAATTCTGCGTATCGCTGATTGCGATCGACACAATCTTGTGCCAAGGCATGACAAGTTTAGTGGAATGAACATTGCTGTGTCTTTTGACTATGACAGAGTATTCACCTTGAATTTTAAGCTTCAGAAGGCTTTCTAGTTGGTGATTTGCTGATGTCTCAATTTCAAGGCTGAACTGCCAGATACAACTTTTATCTAAGTCATTTTATATATAGCACTCCGTCTTTAGGTTACAAGTGGCCCATCGAGACCATCCGACCTCTGTGTCATTCTGAGATGGGGATGCGCATAGGAGGAGAGCGTGGTGAGCACAAGATCTCCCGGACGTTATGATGGTTTTCTTTGACCGTAGCCGCTGCTATTCGGTCGAGTAGCTCCTCAATTGGCATTTCGAGGCTGAGTGCACCCCGAAAAAATGGCAACAGCGCATGGCTGCCTAAATGGTCACCCATTCAAGTGCCAACCACGCCCGACAGAGCTTAACTTCGTTGATCTCACAGGAACAGGTTTATCCACTGCGGCAAGGCCGTTACCAAATATTTAAGATCCAATGAAAAAAAAAAAACAGATTTGACCTCTTTGAGGTGGTCCATATCGAAAATGGTATCAGTGACCATAAGGCAATTCTTCTTCTTCTTCTTCCGTGTCCGGATGCACCAATTATATCTTCCCTTCGCAGTACTTAGCAACGTAGTTTGCTTTGTCATTGACTTTCAACATATCATCTTTAGTGCATGTTATAGACATATCTGGGCAAATCAATAGGTCGTCCAAGTCCTGTATTGCTCCGCATTCACACCTATCGCTATCACTGTAACCCCATTTAAATAGGTTTGATTTGCACCCAGTTACTCCAGTGCGCAGCCGGTTTAATGACCTCCAAGTTGTAAAAGGTAGTTGAAATCCTGTAGATCCCTCCTCAAGTGGTTCCATTGTGGAGTGTGGCACCATTTCTTCCCAAAGAGATAGCCGCCTTGCGACGGGCTTGGTGGCGAGCTCTTCAGTAGTTTCAATGAAACTCCTGCGGGATTTCAGCCGGACACGTTGTTTTCGGTGCATACGCATTGGGTGTCGAGGATCATTCTTTTGTTTTGATGTTGCGATCTCGGCGGCTACTTGTCTGCGGATAGTGGGTGGTGCTATGCCTATGATGGGGTAAATGATGTCTGTGGGAGTTGGTTTGAGGCATCCTGTGGCAATACGTACAGTTTCGTTTACGGCGACGTCAACTTGCTTAGTGTGAGCAGAGTTCCTCCAAACTGGCGCCGCATATTCCAATGCTGAGATACTCAGCATTAGACCCGTGGTGCGCAAAACATGTGGTTGAGCTCCCCACGATGAACCTGTTAGCTTCCGCAGTATGTTGTTCCTGGCACAGACCTTTTTTTTAGTGTTGTGACAGTGCTGCTTAAAAGTAAGTGCTCTGTCCAGTGTTACTCCCAGGTATTTTGGGCTGTTTGTATGTTTCAGCTCTTCCCCTTGCCACATGACTCGGAGTTTCCGTTTGGCTTGTTTGTTCCTAAGATGGAAGGCGGATACTTGAGATTTACTAGGGTTTGGTTTGAGATTATTGCCGTCGTAATAGGTAGCAAGTTCTGTTAAGGCTCCTGTGAGATTCTCCTCCACTTGTTCAAAGGTTTTATCCTGAGTGGCCACTGCTGCATCATCAGCATATATGAACATTCGTGTCTGGTGGCTGATGGGAAGATCATTGGTATAGATGTTAAATAATATTGGAACCAAGACACTACCCTGTGCAAGTCCATTTTTCTGTGTCCTCCATCGGCTGTTTTTAGATTGTAAGGTTACATAGTAGCGTCTGTTCTTAGAATGCATTGCACGAACATAGAAAGGGTGTAGTCCTTAGTGACATTATACACTTTCTGGGTAAGCAACTTATGGTTAACTGTGTCATATGCAGCACAGAGATCCAGGAATGCGACCCCAGTTACTTCTCCTCTCTGATAGCCGTCTTCGATGTACTGTGTGAGATTAAGGATTTGGCCACAGCATGATTTTCCTGGTCTAAATCCAGCTTGTTCGTTAATGAGGGCTTTGTCCACATAATCAGCTACGCGTTTGAGGATCATTCGCTCCAGCACTTTAAATAAATGACAAAGCAGTGAGACATGCCTGAAATTTTTAGCTTCAGCTGGGTCTTTCCCTGGTTTTAATAGCGCAATAACCCGAGCTTTCCTCCACAGTTTAGGAATTGGCATTGTTGTGATACAGTTATTCATTAGCTCTAGGATCCATGCTTGTACTCCCGGTCCAAAATGTTTAATTTGCTCAGATCTCAGATCGTCGAGGCCAGCGGCCTTATTGTTTTTCAAATCGTTGATGGCATCTTGTAGCTCCTGAATGAAGAACGGGCGAGCTACGAAGCTAATCTCCTCGTTCAATTTTCTTTTAATTTTGCCATTCCTGATCTTCCTTTTAGTTTTTCCGTTCATGAGTAGTTGGTGAGCTATCTGATCAGGTGTAACTTCACTGTAACTTGGTTGTGGTTCTGTTGGGTCATTGTTGAGACTTTTGACCAGTTTCCATGCCTTCCTACTGCTGTGCTTCATGTCCGTCTCTTGTAGTAGGTTACACCACTTTTCCTTTCTCGCTTCGGAGATACCAGACATCAGTACCTCACCTGCCTGGATCGTTTCCTCTGAGAGGGGGTCCTTATTGTATAGTTCTTCATACTTTTTCAGAGCTTCCTTGCTGCTACCATTGAGTCCAGCGATATACTGGGTGCGGCACCCTCTAGGTATGCGCCGTCGAGAGATTTTCTTGACAAGGTCTATAAAAGTTTCATATGATTGTATCCCGGGTTTAATTTCCAAGATCTCCTTATCAAGGTCCTCTGTGAAAAGTTCCCAATGAGCTTTTTTGAAATTGAAGCGTCTCTTGAAGGGCATTACATCTGATCTGATTACTGCAGTAATTCAGCAAGTTATTGCTCTGTGTTGCGATCTTGGAATTGGGTCCTCGATTTGCTTTACAGTTTGCAGGGATACCTTTTCGGAGACAAAGATGTTATCTGGATTATATCCTCGTTTCCATCATCCGCTGTTAAATGATGCAGGCAACTTTGGGACATGTATCAATTTCAGTTTAGCCTGGTCTGCCCAGATCTCCAGCATTTCGCCATCATCATTTGTCTCTTTATAACCCCATGCGAGACCGTGACAGTTAAAATCTCCTAGTACAACTTTAATGTTTCTTGAATGGAAATTTCCAGGCTCCGCAAATTTGAACCTCGCACTGAGTGGTTTGTACACGGATGTTACAGTACATGAATGTAGCTCAATAGTTAAAATTTCTGTATTTTCTTCGCAGGTCAGAGCACAGGAGCATACGTCTAAGTTCGGTTTCACAAATATAGCACTTCCATACCTTTCGTGTGGTCTCTCAAGAACTAATTTCATGCCCTGTATTTTTTGTCTATGGCTGGTTGGTGCTCTGTGTGTTTCTTGTAACACTAAAACATCACAGTTGTTTCGTTTGCACATGTCAGATAATAAAATTTCTTTATTTACAGATAAGTCTTCAATCTTGCAGGAAGTTGTCACTAGTGATGGTCTTGATAAAGGCCTTTTTTTAGTCTCTTCGGAGAGTTGTTTTGTCATCTTTGGTTTTGGTGCTCCGGTGTTTGCAGGATTGGCCGACTAGGTCGTTTCCAGGGGACGCCCGATTGCTTGTTCTTCGAGTGGTGAACGCAATCTTCGTGGAGGCTCCTGAAATTATACCAACAAAGAAGACAAAAGTACAAATGGCGACTTAAACAAGCTGAATGATCTATATGTTCAGCAAACTAGACAGCGAAGCAGTAGTGCCATATCTCGATGGCGAACTTGAAACTTTAAACTCAGAAGAGGTGCTTCTACATGAACTATATCACAAGTTAAGTTGACCATGCACTGGATAGACATGTACCCAGTAGAACAGTTCATGATAGGAGAGATCCTTCGTGGCATACAGTCACTGCAAAGAAGCAATAAGAGAAACGGATACATCTACTTCTGTATCATACTGCGCAAGCAACCTAATGGTGTGTGGCGGAGAGTACTTTCGGTACCACTATTTGATCCCTCCAGCCCTGTTCCACTCGATAATAGTGAGTAGGAAGAATAGTTGTCGGTAAGCCTCTGTATTGGATCTAAATTCTCGAATATTCTCCTCGTGGTCAACACGCGAGATGTATGTGGGGGAAGTAATATATTGTCTGACTCCTTCTGAAAAGTGCTCTCATGAAATTTCAGTAGTAACTCTCTCTGTGATGCAGTAGCCTCTCTTGTAATGTATGCCAATGGAATTTTTTAGAGTTTCCGTAACGCTCTCTCGCCAGCTAAACGATCTCGTGACGAAAAGCGCCGCTCTTCGTTTGATCTTCTCTATCTCCTCTACCATCCTACCTGATAGAGGTCCCAGATAGATGAACAGTACTCAAGAATCGTGCGAACAAGCGCCTCATAAGCCCCTTCTTTCGTGGATGAGTTACATTTCCTGAAGCTTCTTCGGATGAATCTGAGTTTGGTGTCTGGGTTTCTCACTATCTGTTTTATATGGTCATTCCACTGAAGTTCGCTCTTGGTAGTTACGCCTACATATTTTACGACAGACGCTGTCTCCAGCCGTTTGTCATCATAGTGTAGCTGTACAGTAGTGGATTTCTTTTCCTATGTATGTGCAATATGTAAGACTTATTTACGTTCAGGGTCAACTGCCAATTCTGCACCATTCATGAATGCTCTGCAGGTCGTTCGGCAAATTCTTACTATCTTCTGGGGTTGCTACTTTGGTATAAACAACTGCATCATCTGCAAATAGCTTAAAAGAGCGTCCGACGCTTTCTACTAGATCATATATAGTGAACAGCAACGGTCGTATCACACTTCCCTGTGGTACTCCGGATGCTACCTTTACATCTGTCGGTTTAGTTCCGTGAAGAGCGACGTGCTAAGTTCTCTCTGCAAGAAAGTCTTGAAACCTTTCTCAGGTCTGCTGCGATACTCCGTAAGCTCGTATTTTGTTCATTAAACGGCAATGCGGGCCGGTGTCAAATGCCTTACTGAAGTCAAGGAACGCGGCATCAGCCTGAGCGCCGTTGTCCGCCTGCTGCGGATCTCATGGAGGAACAGAACCAGCTGAGTTTCGCAGGATCTCTGTTTGCGGAATCCATGTTGATTTTTATAGAGGGGCTGTTCATTTTCCAAAAACGTCATAACTCTTGTGCATATAACATGTTTCATAATTTTACAACGCATTGACGTCAACGATATAGGTCTGTAATTGTGTGGATCTGTCTTACGGCCTTCCTTAAAAACGGAAACGACCTGCGCTTTTTTTAAGTCGTCTGGTACCTTTCGTTGCTCAAGCGATCTACGATAAATTACTGCTAGAAAGGGAGTAAGTTCTTTCCCATAATCTTTATAGAATCTTATAGGTATCTGATCTTTCCTGAAGCCTTCCCACTACTAAGCGATTGTGGCAGCTTTTCAATTCCGCGAACGGTTGTCTCAATATCTACCATTTCGACGATCGCACGACTCTTGAAAGGAGGGACAGTGTTACGATCTTTCGCGGTGAATCACCTTCGAAGACCGAATTCAGTGGAAGGACGACGGTTCAATCCCGCGTCCGGCCATCCTGATTTAGGTTTTCCGTGATTTCCCTAAATCACTCCAGGCAAATGCCGGGATGGTTCCTTTGAAAGGGCACGGCCGACTTCCTTCCCCATCCTTCCCTAATCCGATGAGACCGATGACCTCGCTGTCTGGTCTCCTTCTCCAAACAACCCAACCCGAATTCAGTGTTTCAGCCTTCTCTCTGTTATGTTCCGTTTCGGTGCCGATGTGGTTGCTGAGAGAATGAATAGATAATTTTGACCCACTTACTGACTTTACATACGACCAAAATCTCTTAAGGTTTTTCTGAGGTCAGTTGACAAGGTCTTTCTTTCTAAATCATTTACCGCTTCTCTCATTGCTCTCCTTATCACTTCGTTCCGTTTTTGTTTGTCAGCTAGGTTTTTATTTCTCTTGAATCTGAGATGAAGTGCTCTTTGTTTACGTAGCGCTTTTCTAACACGGCTATTGAACCATGGTGGGTCTTTCCCATCCCTTAAAACCTTACGTGGAACATACTATTCTAGGGCATTTTGGACGATGTCTTTGAGTTGTTTTTTTATTTCGTTTGTTCTCCACATCTTCATCCTCATCACCGGATATTTGATACTGACTGCTGAGATATTCTGAAATTTGTATCCTGTCAGCCTTGCTGAGCAAATATATCTTCCTACTTTTCTTAACATTCCTTGTAGGACCCGTCTTCATAGATCCTATCAGACCCTTATGATCACTGATACCTTCCTCTACGTTAACTGATTCGATATGTTCAGGTCTGTTTGTTGCCAGGAGGCCTAAGACCTTAAACTCACGAGTTGGTTCTCTAACTATCTGGTCAAGGTAATTTTCGGACAAGACATCCACAACAATGCCGCACGAATCCCTGTCTTTGACACCAGTTTTGATGGCATAGCACTCTTAATCTGTACATGGCAAGTTGAAGTCACCCCCTATTACAACGGCATGATCAGGAAAATTACTTTTAAAGCATCCGATCACCACTTTTTACCGTTCTATGATACTTCGTTCCACCCAGATTAATTCATATTCGGAATACGTGATAACCTCACTAGATTTTATCAAATTTCTTACTGCAATAGACACGCCGCTACCATTGGGGACTAACATATCCTTACGAAAAACATTGCAGTCTGATCTTAGGAACTCGTTGTCATTGACGTCTGGCTTCATCCAGCTTTCTATTCCCAATACTATCTGTGCTTTATAACCTTGATTATGCGATACTATTTCTGGGACCTTTTCTTGGATGCTCGTGCAGTTATACTACCGCATGACAGGTGTAAAACGTAGTATAGTGGTGTAAGTAGAGAGATGCGGAATTAAATACGTTTGGCAGTCAAGAGAATAATACGTGGAGCCTTCAATGACTACTGTAGCAGAATATTTCGAAAGATATTTCACAAAACCCAAAGAAATTCTGGCCGTATGCAAAGGCAGTTAGTGGGAGTAGCAAAATAAAGCGGAAATGCTTAACTCTGTTTTGAAATGTTCCTTTTCGGAGGAAAACCCATGAGTATTGCCGATATTTATATCTCGTACCACTAGATGAGTGACATAGATAATTGTGTCACTGGCGTTGAGAAACAACTGAAGTATTTAAAACTGGTGTAAAACCTCAGGCCCCGATGTAATCTGTGGCGTATTCTCAACCGAATTTGCGGGTGAGTTAACCTCTGTGTGAACTATAATCTGTTGTGGCTTCCTCCAACAAAAAACTTTGTCCAGTAGGAGAAAGAAAGCAAAAGTCACGTATATCGACAAGAAGGGTAGCAAAAGTGATCAACAAAACTACCTTCCACTGTCCCAGATGCCCATTTAATTCTGAATCTGAGAACATCTTTTGAGCTCAGGCATAATGAGGTATCTCGAACAGAACGTTCCCCTCCACGTCAACCAGTATGGATTTCCAAAACATAAAATTATGTGAATCCCAGCACACACTTTACTCACATTACTTCATGAAAGTGCTGGATCAAGGCAGACAGGCAGAATAAGTATTTATCCTTTCTGGAAAGCATCTGACTCAGTACCATGCCTACGCTTATTATCAAAAGGATTAGAAAAGTGTGACGAAATGTGTGACTGGACTGAGGATTGCTTTGTAAGGAGAACGAAGCGTGTTTCTTTGATGGAGAGACATCCACAGATGTGGAAATAACTTCGGATGTACCCTAGGTAAGTGAGTTGGGTCCCTTGCTGTTCATGTCGTATATTAATGATCTTGTGGACAATATTAATAGCAACCTATGAATTTTCTAAGATGATGCCGTTATGTACAACGAAATACAGTCTGCACGAAGGTACACAAATATTCAATCAGTCCAAGAAAAGAAATCAAAGTAATACAGTGACCGGCAACTTGCTTTAAATGATCAAAAATGCAGAACCGTGCAGCTCAAAAAACGAGACAACGCAGTAATATGTGAACAGAATATCAATGAGCCACAGTCGTGATCTGTAAATTCACACAAATATTTGTGTGTAACAATCAGTAGGGACAGAAAGTGGAACGATCACATAGTCTCAGTCGTGTATATGGCAGTTAGCAGACGTCGGTTAATTGACAGAATACTAGGGAAATGCAATCAGACTAAAATGGAAATTCCATGGTATAGATGTGGATGCAGATCTATCTACATCTACATTTAAACTCCGTAAGCCACCCAACGGTGTGTGGCGGAAGGCACTTTACGTGCCACTGTGATTACCTCCCTTTCTTGTTCCAGTCGCGTATGGTTCGCGGGAAGGACGACTGCCGGAAAGCCTCCGTGCGCGCTCGAATCTCTCTAATTTTACATTCGTGATCTCCTCGGGAGGTATAAGTAGGGGGAAGCAATATATTCGATACCTCATCCAGAAACGCACCCTCTCGAAACCTGGACAGCAAGATACACCGCGATGCAGAGCGCCTCTCTTGCAGAGTCTGCCACTTGAGTTTGCTAAACATCTCCGTAACGCTATCACGCTTACCAAATAATCCTGTGAAGAAACGCGCCGCTCTTCTTTGGACCTTCTCTATCTACTCCGTCAACCCGATCTGGTACGGATCCCACACTGATGAGCAATACTCAAGTATAGGTCGAACGAGGGTTTGTAAGCCACCTCCTTTGTTGATGGACTAGATTTTCTAAAGACTCTCCCAATGAATCTCAACCTGGTACCCTCCTTACCAATAATTAATTTTATATGATCATTCCAATTCAAATCGTTCCGCACGCATACTCCCTGATATTTTACACAAGTAACTGCTACCAGTGTTTGTTCCGCTATCATATAATCATACAATAAAGGATCCTTCTTTCTATGTATTCGCAATACATTACATTTGTCTATGTTAAGGGTCAGTTGCCACTCCCTGCACCAAGTGCCTATCAGCTGCAGATCTTCCTGCATTTCACTGCAATTTTCTAAAGCTGCAACTTCTCTCTATACTACAGCATCATCCGCGAAAAGCCGCATGGAAAATGGTTCAAATGGCTCTGAGCACTAAGGGACACAACTGCTGTGGTCATAAGTCCCCTAGAACTTAGAACTACTTAAACCTAACTAACCTAAGGACAGCACACAACACCCAGCCATCACGAGGTAGAGAAAATCCCTGACCCCGCCGGGAATCGAACCCGGGAACCCGGCCGTGGGAAGCGAGAACGCTATTGCACGACCACGAGATGCGGGCAAGCCGCATGGATCTTCCGACACTATCTACTAGGTCATTTATATATATTGTGAAAAGCAATGGTCCCATAACACTCCCCTGTGGCACGCCAGAGGTTACTTTAACGTCTGCAGACGTCTCTCCATTGAGCGATTACGAAACCTTAGACTGAAATTCAGAAATTACATCACAGAAACCGACATTTTCTAAAATGTACTCTCATCTCATCCTTTCACATCTCAAAATATAACTGAGTACTATTAAGATTTATATTTCTAGAATACAATTAATTCAGTCTGGTGGGGTACCCACTGAAGTCCATTTGTTGGTTGGTTGCGAAAGTTCACTCTTAAGCCGTATTGACTGCAAGTGTTTCAGGTAGAGTTAGGGATCTAGATTTTGATCTCTTGAGACGCTAGGGGATCATTTAATTCACTCCGGTAGAGACCTACACACAAGTTCAAGGCAATTGATATGTTGTCGGTGCCCGACAGTTCTCTGACTGGTAACAGCTTGGCTCAGCAGTCATCCAGCCAACCAGCCTGAAGCATACCTTAAGGTTGAGATTTTGATACAATCCCTCGTGCAGCACGGTAGTCCCTGATGCTCGCGCAGAATTGAAGCCTACAAAGATATTGGTTACAATTTAGCAAACATGCTACGATCTTTGTAATATTTTTTGTACTTAATAAGCTTACACTTTATTTTAAGATTGAAAGGCTTTATGCCTGTACTCCAGCAAGTACGCCGGCAGCCTCTGTTAGGTACAGTTCACAGCGGTGGTATTTATCGGAGGCGTTTTTAGTACAACATAAAACATCTTTTCATTTTATAACATAACAGCACTGCATTTGGTTATTATCTCATGTTTTCCCCATCATCATTTAAAACCGATTTTTTTGCCGTGTTTATAAACCAAGAATTAAATACTCAAAACCGTTTGTCATAGTCAATGGTTAGTTTTATTGACAAAACTTCTATCCTAATAAATCGGCATTTGCTGTTTACTCACTGTAGCACATATTATAACCTAATGTGGTACATCCCTGTCATGAGATTATAATTATCATATACCAACACGTCTGTTGAATTTGTTACCTACTGTTACCTCAACAACTTTTCAGAAAATCATTTTAATCCCAAGTTTTTTATCTTGCATTGCTAACTAACTACTTCAATTGTTAAACACAATTAATAATTCTTTTAGCTGAACATATCCATAAATCAAAACATATTTAGCAGCCACAATGCAGCGTCACTCTGAATACTCTTAGGAACACGGGATGAATTAGATGACGTTTGTAAGCAGCTACAAATTGCCCTAACGGCTGTGTGGTTCTAGCGCTAGGCACCCTATATAGGGGAGAGAGACACGAGGGAGAACTCAGAGTGTTATATCGATCACACTAACTAACAAGTTCGAAGTGCTGTAAGTACTGGAAATAAAAATCTGAGCCCGTAAGACTTATTTCTCCAGCTGGATAACCTTCTATATCTTGTGTCGAGAAGAGGTAAACATGAAAGGGTAGCTGTGTAGTAATCTTTGGAAATTCAAACATATGGCTGTTACTTTAACCCCTTAACGAAATGGCAGCAAAGGATGGTAGGGGACACGTATTGCACTCAGTTTATATGCATGGGGCCTCTTTAAAAACGCTGAAGGCGCTATTCCGGCTGTCATTGAGGGAAAAGGTATATACCTAACTGAAGACTGCGGCGGACGTTGGGACAAAAGACGCCTGTCCGAGTCATACTAGGATCATTTTAGAGACTGCCAGAGAAAGTCGAGGAGACTACACGTTCTTACAGTTTCAACGAAGCTCACAATTTGCAGCACTACCCCCATAAATGATCGTGGCTAGTGGTTGTAAGTTGAATGAAGGGATTGAAGAGAAGCTATCGAAGGTTCTGCGAGAAGCTAGGCTGTGACTTCCTGGACTTCTGCCATAAGGCTGACAACTGTAGGGTCCCTCTAAATAGGTCAGATGATCACTGCCCATCAGTGGCTGCTACCCCGGTAGCTGACTGTATGGGGTGCAAAATGGGCTCTGATCACTATGCGACTTAACTTCTGAGGTCATCAGTCGCCTAGAACTCAGAACTAATTAAACCTACTTACCTAAGGACATCACACATATCCTTGCCTGAGGCAGGATTCGAACCTGCGACCGTAGCGGTCGCTCTATTCCGGACAGTAGCACCTAGAACCGCACGGCCACTCCGGCCGGCTATGGGGTGCAGGTAAGAGAGTTTTTAGAATAGGCTGTAGATTGCAGTAGGGGACACTGAAATGGCAGTAGAAGATCGAAACAAATGGTGCCTACAGGTTAGCATTTTAAAGTTCTAGTGATTAATTACCACTACCCGAGCAACAAAGTAGCAGAGTTTGAAGCGCTCCTAGAAAGCTGGTAGGAAAGTGGAGTCTAGGCGACTTTCCATCCACTTCATCCATATCTGTTGCCGAGGCATTCGCATCAAGATACAATAATTGGAAGCACTCGTAAAAAGGTGTGGGGTACAAAAATTTAGCTAAAAATCGACGTTCACAGCAATGAGAATTTTTGTCGTAAATGGAAGTGTACGTCGAAAGAAAAATTGTGTTGGAAATGGAATTAGTGTGTTTATTGCAAGAGGCAATAAACTCGGATGAGCTGAGATACAAGTTGAAGCTGCAGGCCAGATTATTCTGGCAGGACTCAGTATCAAGTGTTGGCATATCGTATAACTGCATCTCTTTATTAACAACAGGGCACACGGCCAGATATAAACGAAAACTCGTCTCGGTAAATTGAATTATCAGTTACCCAACGCTCACGCTCAGATGTAACCTAAAACCCTGAAGCCATTCTCATCTCCTTAAAAGTATGTTCCCAATTAATACTGTCATCATAAGAAGAGATTTTAATCACAGAGTCATCGACAGGAATAATTAAACGTTTGTAAGTGTCGGTCATGGTAAGACACTTCGCTAACCTTTGCTAAATGGCTTTCCTAAAAAGCTCCTAGTTTGGATATATTGGAAGCCCGGTCGTTCGTAATAAAAATATATTGGGTGTAATGACAATAAGTGGACTAGACGTGTCACAGGATGCTCATACTCAAAACGGTACCACTGACTTTGAGATGGTTGTATAAGAGGCAACCCGTGATAACGAGACATTTGCGAAAAACGTAAGTAAACTGTCTACTAATTTAAGAGTAATTTCCGTAACTGTAAAAACATTTATCTTGCTCTGAGACAAGTCTGTCAACTCCCTTATTGAATAGCGTTGCGGTTGGCTGTGGTAGCACTATTTACCCTGGCGTGCTCCTCTTCTTAAGAAGGAAATCGGTGACCACGAGTCTTTGTTCAGTCCTCCGAAAACATGGAAATCACATGGGAAGAGATCGGGATCGAATGGAGGATGTGTAAATGCTTACAGCGGAACTTCTACAACGTGCTCAAAACGAAAGTAACAGTATGTGGACGGCCATTTCGTTGCCAAGGTTATTTAGACTACGCTGAAGAATATACTTGATAATCTCTTACACATCCAGCATACAGACCAGAACTGTCCCCTTGCGATTTCCATTCTTTCGGGGCCCTGAAAAAGATGTTTGAAACCGTAGATTTGCGTCTGACGTAGAGAAACAGAAGAGGGTACAAATGTGATACCTGGCACACGTGTGTGCAAATTTTTATTACGAGGCAAGATATAAATGAAACAGACAGTTGAAACTGGGATGTGGTAGTTTAAGGACGTACGGTGGGACGCGTCGGTTTATTAGTGAAGAAAATGATAATTTAGCGGAAATGGGGAGTATTCTGTGTTGTAAATACTTGGAATGTGTAACATGGAGAATTGAATTTCAGTTCTGTCACAATGGAATCAGCTTGACCATGCAAAGACGGGTGAAACGAGAAAGTTTCCAGCTAATTATTATAACACCATCATTCGAGTGAAGTAACAAATATTAAGAGTTGACACTATTTTTTAGAAATTATCAGCATAGAAAAGAAGACAAAAAGGAAAGCAGACGTAAGAGTTAAGATTGAAGAACTGAAGATTCAGCATGACATCCTCTCGATAATCTTCTGTTTCCTGCGTCGAAGATTTCAAAAATCGACAGTATGGCAAGGGACCAATCGTCTTCAGAATACGAGAACCTATTCAGCACCAACAGAGACTATGTTGGAAACAGGTAAACACGTTATTTTAACGATGGAAACAGGAGCTGGACGGAATTACCATTCTTATCAGCGAACGTTACATAGGATGACGATGCATAAGAGCAACAGAGTGAAATAATAAAATTTTTCTGCATCTACATCTAAATCTACATGGATACTCTGCAAAATGCACTTAAGTACCTGGCACGGGGTTGATCGAACCACCTTGACAATGATTCAGTATTATTCCACTATCGAACACCACGCGAAAAAAACGAACACTTATTTCTTTCCGTACACGCTCTGATTTCCCTTATTTCATTATGATGATTGGTCTCCCGATGAATGTCAGCGTCAAAAAAACGTTTTCGGGTTCGGAGCAGATTTATATTTCGTGACAAGATTCCGCCGCAGCGAAAAACACCTCTTTTTTTTTAATTGCGTCTATCCCAAATCCTGTATCATGTCCGTGAGACACTTTCCCCTATTTCTCGATAGTAGAATACTAGCTGTTCTTCGTTGAACTTTCTCAATGTAATCCGTTAATTCGATCGTCTAAGGATTCCAAATCGTGCTGAAGTACTCCAAAAGAGAACGTACAAGCGTAGTCTAGGCATCTTCTTTAGTAGTTCTGCCATTAAGTCGCAGTCTTTTGTTTTCCTTCCCAACAACATTGTCTATGTGTTCTTTCCATTTTAAATTGTTCACGATTGTAATTTCTATGTATTTAGTTGAATTTACGGCCTTTAGATTAGACTGATTTACCGTGTAACCAAAGTTTAACGGATTCGTCTTAGCACTCATGTGGATAATCTCACACTTTTCATTATTTTGGGTCAGTTTCCTACTTTAGTATGATTCAGATATTTTTTCTAAATCGTTTTGCAATTTCTTTCGATCTTCTGACGAGTTAAACTGTACGATAAATGACATCATCGAGCGGTAGCGTTCTCGCTTCCCACGCCCGGGTTCCCGGGTTCGATTCCCGGCGGGATCGGGGATTTTCTCTGCCTCGTGATGACTGGGTGTTGTGTGCTGTCCTTAGGTTAGTTAGGTTTAAGTAGTTCTAAGTTCTAGGGGACTGATGACCATAGATGTTAAGTCCCATAGTACTCAGAGCCATTTGATATCATCGACTGCCAAAACCCTTTCTCGGCTGCTCAGATTGTCTCCTAAGTCATTTATATAGATAGGAAACAGCAGTGGCTCTTTAACACTACCGTGGAGTATGCCAGAAATCCCTACTGCTTTATTCTGTGACTTTCCGTCAGTTACTACGAGCTGTGACATCTCTGACAGGAATTCACGAATCCAGTCAGATAACTGAGACGATATTCCACAAACAAGCAGTTTCACTACAAGCTACGAATTTGTCAACTGGCATTGGCCGAATCTCATTAAATAACAATTGATGTTTCAAGGCATTAAATTCCCTCTCTATTGCTGACTAGGCGACATTTCAAGTCCCAAATCGCAATATGTGTGTCATAACTCAGTAATAAAGGAGAAGATAGCCCAACATTGCTTCGATGTGTCTCCTTACAGCTTGTGCATTATAAGGATTGCTATCATCCTCTGTCTGTGTTAAATTTCCACATTCTGCTTCGCTTAAGGACTCATGAACTAAAGTAGTTACCCGTGCAACAATTCCAGGTTCGCAAACATTCCTATTGTTGTTATGATCGAAACACCCACTTTTCATTGCACTTTCTTCGGTTTTCACTATTTTCGATACGCCCTGTACTCCTCTCGTTATGCGGTGCAGATATTTTAAACGCCTCCTCAGCCAAACATGGGTAGTTGTCTTTGCACTTACCATACGTTTGGCTGTTACTGTATTATATTTTGCCTACGGATTACTTTATAGTTGATGTCACAGAGCAAGTTGTCTCAAATTCTAATGAGTGCGGTAATGTCTGTTGAAATCTCAGTTATAGATATACAGTTCGGTTTACAAGCGTTAAGGGCTCCCTCATGTATCATTGATAACATACTGTTTGACACTGATACGCGTTTCACAACGCTTTTGATTCATTGTATGGCTGTTGTCATCGTATCTTTTTTATGTATACCTAGATTTTTTTGTATATTTAGTATTCGGACAACTGAACTTATTTTGGTTACATTAATATCTTTTGGTATTTTGTAATAGAACTGATGCTTGTGAATCGTCTAGCATATGTGATCAAGACGGACTTTTCTGAATAAAGTCCTCACTGTTCTTAAGAATTGTTTTGCATGCATGTATAGTTCTTCTAGAACTAGCCAGTTACACTGCGAAAGAAGATGTAAAAGTGTACGTTGCTTTAATTCTTTATAAACCTTATTAGAGCCCATGGACAATATCCGTTTTGCTACCATCATCTCTCGTGTCCTTTTCTCTTCAACGAATATAGGGCGTCCAGCTCTATACACAGTCTTGTGACACGCGCAGGTGGCATAACACGATAATGATGGGGAGGTTTTTTGTACTCCGTGAGAAATCTCTAAATATCACCTACTCGCTGCTTAGCTTTTACACATGAAGATAGTGTGGCCATAATGTTGTCTCGCAATTATAGAGCCACATAAGACTATCTGTCTGTAAAACGTATAAAGCCTGCCTAAAGATATTCCGGTGTATTAAGTGTTATTATGAAGGGGTGCATTTTCACTGGTTCGCCATTGGCCCTTTTAATTAAATATATTTTTTTCTGTAGCGAACTCTTCTAGCCATCAATTCTGCATATCGCTGATTCCCATCAACACAACGTTGTGCCAAGGCACGGCAAGTTCAGTGGAATGAACAGTGCTGTGTCTTTTGACCATGACAGAGCATTCATCTGGAATTTGCGCTTCAGAAGGCTTTCTAAGTGCTAATATGTTGTTGTCTGAATTAGGAGGAAGGGACTGTGTGTGGAGGTCATACATAGTTTCTTTGGGGGGTTAGGTGACCCTCCATCCAATCCAGATAACAACAGCCCTACGAAACCCAGACATATCGGTATAAGACTCCAAGAAATGCCTCTCACAGATCAGAATATTAAAATTCTGGCGTTAACTGCCAAAGCATTCTCAACAAAGCGCCGGATTACGAAGCGCTCCTAGAAACCAATGAAGCTCACATATTATTACACACATAAAATTGTTGGGTAGCTGAACTTCATAGCAGCAACACCTTCGGTGTAAATTCAATCGTGTACTAAAAGGATAGGTACATGAGAAATAGAGTCATTCATTTGTTACACTAGACATGAAACTCAAGTTCGCTGAGGTAGAAATTGACACTGCATGTGAGATGGTTTGGACAGAACTCAATGTCAAGGATGGGGATAATATTATGACAGGGTCGTTATGTCGACCACTAAACTCATCTCCTGATGCGTCCAAAAACTTCAGAGACAATTCCAATTCTGTTGTTAAGTAAGTTCCGTATTGTTATCGTTGGAGTAGACTTTAATCATCGAACAATCGATTGGGCTAATTATATCACTATTAGTGGTGGGTGTATTGAGATATCCTACTAACGTTGCTGAAGGCCTTCTCTAAGAACTATGTAGAACAGATAGCTCAGAAACTAACTCATGTCGGAAATATTTTATTTTCAACGACAACAGACGGACTTGACCTCTTTGAGGTAGTCCACATCGAAAATGGTATCAGGGACCACGAGGCAATTGTACCAACGACGAATACCAAAGTGCAAATGGCTACTACAACAAGCAGAATGATCTATAGGCTTATGTTCAGAAAACTAGACAGCGAAGCAGTAGTGCAATATCTCGATGACGAGCATGAAACTCTTAGCTCAGAAAAGGAGGATGTACATGAACTATATCCCAAGTTAAGTTGACCATGCACTGGATAGATATGTACCCAGTAGAACAGTTCATGGTAGGAGAGATCCTCCATGGCATACAGTCACTGTAAAGAAACTACTAGAAAAACAGATACTAGAGCATAACAGGTATAAAATAAGCTAAGCACCATGAGTAGAGAGATACAGAATAAGCGCGTTTCGCAGTCAAAAGAGTAATGCCTTGAGTCTTCAATGACGACTGTAACAGAATATTTCAAAAGATATTTCACAAAACTCAACGAAATTCTGGCTGGCTGAAAAGACTCTTAGTAGTACCCAAGCTGGTGTCCAGTCACTCGAGGACAAGGCTGGACCTGAAATTTATAGTAGCAAAGCAAAAGCGGAAATGCTTAACTCTGTTTTCAAATGTTCCTGTTCGAATGAAAACCCAGGAGTATTGCCGAAATGCAAATCTCTTACCACCAGATGAGTGACGTAGATATTTGAGACAGTGGTGTTAAGAGACAATGACATATTTAAAATTGAACAATTTCCCAGAGTCCGATGGAATCCCTCTCAGGTTCTGTATCCAATTAGCAGGTGAGTTAGACTCCTTGTTAACGATAATCTGTTGCGGATACCTCAAACAAAAAGCGATGCCCAGTAGGTGAAATAAGCAGAGGCCACATATGGCTACAAGAAGGGTAGCAAAAGTGATCTAGAAAACTACCTTCCACTATCCTTGACACCCATTTGTTGTCAAATCTCAGAACATTTTCTGACCTCAGGCATAATGAGATACCTCGAGCAGAACGTCGTTCTCCATGTCAACCAGCATGGATTCGGAAAACACAAAACATGTTCAAATGTGTGTGATATCTTATAAGACTTAACTGCTAAGGTCATCAGTCCCTAAGCTTACACACTACTTAACGCAAATTATCCTAAGGACAAACACACACACCCATGCCTGAGGGAGGACTCGAACCTCCGCCGGGACCAGCCGCACAGTCCATGACTGAAGCGCCTGAGACCACTCGGCTAATCCCGCGAGGCTCGGAAAACACAGATCATGTGCAATTTAACTCTTACTTTTGCCACATGACATCCTGAAAGTCATTTATCGAGAAATTCTTCATCTACATGGATGATTACTGAAAAGAATTTGACTCTGGTACGACATCTTCATTTGTTATCAAAAGTGCGATCATATGGGGTATCAGACGAAATCTGTGACTGGATTGAGGATTACTTGGTAGGGAAGACGCAGCGCGTTATCTCGGATTGGGAGTCATCCACAGATGTGGAAGTAATTTCGGATGTACCCCACGTAAGTGTGCGGGTTCCATTGCTGTTCATGTCGTATATTCATGATCTTATGGAAAATATGAATAGTGACCTCTCAATTTTCGCTAATGATGACATTATGTAAAACGGAAGACAGTCTGATCGAAGCTGTGTAAATATTCAGTCAGACCTAGATAACAAATCGTTGTAGTGCAGTGAACGGCAAGTTGCTTTAAATGTAGAAAAATACAGAACTGTGCACCTCAAAAAACGAAAAAACTTAGTGCTATGTGAACATAATATCAATGAGTCGCAGTTGGAATGTTTTAAACTATTTAGTAGGAACATGAAGTGGAACGATCACGTATGCTGTGTCGTGGATAAAGTAGGTAGCCGACATCGGTTAATTAATAGAATACTAAGGAAATGCAATCAGTCTAGAAAGGAGATTGCTTACATATAACTCTTGTGACCCATTCTAGGATATTGCTCAAGTATGTGTGACCACAACCAGATAGGACTAGCAGGGTATACTGAACATCTCCAGAGCAGGCAGCATAAATTGTCACAGGTTTGCTTGACAAGCAGGAGAGTGTCACTGAGATGTGGAAAAAACTGGACGGGCAGATTCTTAAAGATAAACGGAAATTATCCTGAAACAGCCTACTAAAATGTTTCCAGAACCGGCTTTAAGTAATGACTGTACGAACATGTTAGAACCGCTTACACATCGCTCCCATAAGGATTGTGAAGTATAATCTACATTAATTACAGCATGCACAAAGGCATGTAAACAATCATTTTTCTCTCACTCCATACGTAAATGGCAAGGGAAAACGTCTAAAGAACTGGTACAATGGGACGTACCCTCTGTCATGCAGTTTATAATGGGTTGCACGTTATAGATGTGTATGCAGACGTAGAAGGATGCGATTACGAAACCTTAGAATGAAATTCAGAAATCATGTCAGTATCTGCAGTTTTCTGAAATGTGCTTTCATGTCATCCTTTCACACCTCAAAATATAATTGTGTTCCATTAATATTTATATTTGTAGAATGCAATTAACCCACTCTGGCGAGTTTCGCACAGAAGTCTTTGTGATAGTTGGTTGTAAAAAATTCACTCTTCGGTCGTATTCACTGGAAGTGTTCAGGCAAAGTTACGGATTTCCATTTGGGTCTTTTGAGACGTTAGGGGAGCTTTTATTCACTCAGGCAGAGGCCCACACACAAGTTCTAAGGAACTGATGTGTTGTAGTTGCCCAATAGTTTCCTAGCTAGTAACTGCTTGGCACGACAGACATCCACTCAGTCAGCATGTAGCACACCTTTTGGTTGAGAGCTTGGTACAATCCATGGGAATGGTTAAGCCATATACCCAATTCGCTATGGCACATAACATACCTCCGCGTACAGTACGGTGGTCCCTGAAGCTCGCACAGAATCTTCGCATAATATGATATTTGTAACTATTTAGTTAACATACTATGACCTTTCTAACATTTTTACCAACTTAATAAGCTTACATAGTATTTTACGATTAAAAGGCTTTATACTTTTGTTGCAGTAAGTATTCCTGCACGTTCTGTTAGGTACAGTTTATAGCGATCCTGTTTGTTGGAGGTGTTTTTAATACAACTTAAAAGATCTGTCCAGCTTGTAACGTAACATCAGTGTATTTTGATTATTATCGCACGTTTTTGCCATAATAATTTAATACCGATCGCTTTTTAATACATAGTTTTTGAAACCAAGGATTAACTATCGTTACCTATGCAGTATGTATTTAATAATTTGGTATGCTGGAACTATGTAGTACATCAAATTGTCTTCGTTATTAATGTTTGTAAGTAACTGCTATCTTCGTGAGGGAATTATGTTCTAACGTATTTGTGAACGTGGTCTTCAACCAAAGAAGTACGATATGTGACTGCAGTTAGCGGTAGTCGTTCGTAGCTAAACAATGGTGTAAAGCAGTCCGCGCCGAATATGCTCAACAATAAGTTGATTTTGTGGCGTGAAGTATTGAACAATAGTGAATGCAGACGATAGTGTGATGCATATACAGTATGATGTGGTCTCACTTATGTAATTGCCTAGCATGAAAGATTTTCTTAGGTTAAATCTGTGACGTAATTGCTAGCACTACACGTTCAGAAAGCAGCGTGACCCAAGAATGCAATATGACGAGCAGCAGCTAAATGTTTAATATAAGACGTGAAGATACTATAATATGTTTACTGCTCGTTGATTCAGTAAAAAGAATAAGATATTTCTCTATTCTCCTTAGATATGTGAAGAGAGGATGGTAATTAGTGCTCGATGATATGTTAAAGTGATATATAATTACATGAGTCAGCATTACATGAAAGCTTATAATTTCTTGGCTGCCATGTCGTTTCCAAAGTCATGTTAAAATGTTCAAATGTGTGTGCAATCTTATGGAACTTTACTGCTAAGGTCATCAGTCCCTGAGCTTACACACTACTTAAACTAAATTATCCTAAGGACAAACACACACACACACCCACGCTCGAGGGAGGACTCGAACCTCTGCTGGGACCAGCTGCACAGTGTATGACTGCAGCGCCTTAATCCGTTCAGCTAATCCTGCGCATCCAAAGAATAATTATAGACAATATAAATGTTTGTGCAATAACGCTAATGTGACGTAATGGACGTATAAATGATATGCCTTACACAAGCAAAAAAAAAGATGATTCAGTTTTTATGGTTCACTGAATTATTTTCATTCTGAAAAACAACTAAAAGTGTCACAGCTTAAATATAAACATAAGAGTAATTCATTTACTAGACTCATTGGTTTCCCACACTTCATTGTTAATTTGACATAATATAAAATTTATCGTAATAAATCGTCATTTATTGTTTACTTAGTGTAGCACATATTATAGCATACCATGTTACATTTAGTCCGACTGACAACCACATGTATATTTATCGTATAATAACACTTCCGTTGAATTTGTTAGCGGCCATAACCTCAACAATCTTTCAGGAATCAGTAATTTTAATTCCAGCTTTTTCTGTTGCATTGTTATAAATCTCATTTATATAAATCTAATTTAACCACTTATGGAGATGGCAGCGAATGATAAGTGTGGCCGCCAGGTGCAGAGAGCGTGTGTGCCAGGGAGACTCATTCAAAATGGTGAAGACGCCATTCCGGCTGTCACTAAGGCAACAGGGGTATGCCCTCATGAAGATTGTGGCACACATTTGACAAACGATGCCTGGCATGTGGTCTCCGGGACATACTAGGATCATTCCAGATACGTTTACAGAGTTTCAACAAAGCTTGCAATACCTGATCGTGGTCCCTGGTGCTGAGCTGAATGCGGGGATTGAACAAGAGACTGCGACAAGCTAGGTTGTAACTTCCTGGACTTCCGCCGTAAGGCTGACAACTTTAGGGTGCCTCTAAATAGGCCAGATATGCACTACACATCAGAGGCTGTTACCCAGGTAGCTGACTGTGTGTGGGCTTTACACAAGAGTAGGCCACTCTACACCTAGTCCAAATAACGACAGCTGTGGAGGACCCAGAAATGGCGGTATAACATTGAAAGAAATGGTGCCTACAGTTAAGAGTTTCAAAATCATTGTGATTAATTAGCAATCCTTCGTAAAAAAGTACCAGAGTTTGAAGTGCTCCTAGAAAGCCGTGGATCTCCCATTACTGTAGAGAGGGAAAGTTGACTGAAACCCGAAATTGACAGCAGTGAGATATTTGCGGAAAATTTAAGCGTGTATCGAAGGAAAACGCAGTTGTAAAACGGATGACGTATTTGTTGCAATAGCCAAGAAAATTAAATCCAATGAGATATAAAGTGAAAATGCGTGCGAGTTTGTCTGGACAAAACTCAATTTCAAGGGTGCACATAAACGTATAATCGCATCTCTTCATCGACCAACATATTCACCACCAGATGTAACTGATAACGGAAAACCTAAGTTCACCGGTACATGAGTTCCCCAATAATACCGCCTTTCACTGGAGGAAACTTCAGTCATCCTACAATCAGTTTGGATAGTTTCAGTTTTGTAAGTGTTGGGTGTAACAATACGTCCTGCGGAACATTACAAAACGCGTTCTTTTAGAACCACGTACAACAGATTGTCTGAACCCTACTTATGACGGAAATATGTTCTATCCAGTAGCAACAAGCAGACCTGATCTCTTTGAGTATATCCACATAAAAAGTGGCATCAGTGACTATGAGGCAGTTGTAGCAAGAATGGTTACCAAACCAAAGGTCAACTGGCAGCTGGTAGTCGTGGTGCACGGTCAAACCCTCCAAGCACTATGGTGTCAACAAACGAAGTTGCAGAATGCTGCGTGTTGTTTTGGATACAATACAGTGCTTTTCATAATTTCCAGGTAGTGTTTGTTTAATATGGTCGTTAAAAATACGGTGTTTCTTTTAAATTTTCATTCCTTGCACGTCTTCTGTGATTTAAAGCCTACATTCGCCGAACGTAAGTATGTGGGGTGTTTACACTCTAGCGTTAACGTCCACCTGATGTACAGTCGTTACATGTTGTTTGGATATGTTACAGTGCTTTAATTTCCCGGCAGTGTCTGAGATTGTTGTCACAAAATATATTATTTTTAGTTTTTATTCATTCGAGGCGTCTGCTACCTAAAACTAACATTCAGCGATCATTTGCGTGTTGTAAGGTGTGTTATCACTGATTAATACTATTTAATGGTTTGAGTGTGTGGTATACGCTTTTAGTTTACTGTAGAAATAGCAACACATTTGACAAATGAAAATGTTGCTTTTCATTAGTTAGTATGGGAGAAATATATCACTGGATTGATTGTAGTGGTGAAGCTAGGAAAGTGTTAGATGAGGCGGTCTAATGGAGCAGTAGATTATATAGCCGAGAATAGAAAATCATGCAAAAGGGGGAAATATTTGTGTTCCTCAGGCAGATTTAGAAATTGCGTATTCTTAATTAGACAGATTGAAGGGGGAAGAAATAATGGGAGGTGGGAAAAGGAGACTAGTAGTGCGCGAAAGAAGAATAACTAACGAATGACATTTCAAATTTTGGTTAGGAATCAGCTTGACTTGTTATCTGAAACAAGAGAAGAATCTCAGCCAGTTTTTGAGCAAAGCTGAGGGAAGCAAACTCGTAGGAACAACTTTAACGCAAGGTCAGCAGGAAGATCAAGTAGAAATGAAAGAGGGCTGCTGATAGGTAGCAGTCAAAACAGGGTTGTAGACCAATTGCTAATGGAAAATCTAGGTGCAGAACACCAGGTCACATGCATCGTGTAACCTAGTGCTAAGCGTAGTCATGTGACAGAGAACATAGGGGCCACCTACAGAGAAGTTGTTGGAGAGGACCTGGAACTTATAGTAAGAGGAATAGGAAACAGTATAACATTAGCGGTGTCTTGGAGGCACTAGTACCAGTAACAGCAACAGCATCCAGTCGGGTGGGGTGTGCGGTATGTTTTACAGAATGGGTTAACACCGCTGTTGGCCATGTAATGAAAGAACTGAGAGTTTTGTTTTTGCCAGGAACAGCGCCTGTTATCAGTGTCGTGCCTGTTGCTGCAATTGGACGTTGGGGATACACAAATCACGGAATGCCCCTGAACAGCAGGGGGAAGCGGCACAGGTTAGATGGGCATTTAGCAGAAAATGTAAGGGAGAGTGAGCACAGGCACACAAGACAAAATCCCTGTATTACTGAATTACGAGAGCCACATTTTTTTGATTGTAGTCTGGTTTCAAACAGACAGTATTGAAAGGAAATAGAGTGAAACAGGTCCATGACATGTGTAACAATTCCCACAAAAAGTTAAATTAATTTGTTCCATTAGAACCTGTGCCTCACGGAACTCCATGTAACCTCAGGAATGAAGAAGGTAAATATCAGGGATGACACTTTAGCATAATTTTTATGTAGACTTAACATGGAAAAATGAGGAGTAGCAGCAGAACCACGCAAAAGTTGATCGCAAAATACAAATACTGATATAAATATTTTTATATAGGTCAGAACGTACAAGTAAGTGGTTTTGAGGTTTTATTGAAGAATATTCTTGTAATTTTAACAGTATACAGATAACCTTTTGCAAATATTCACATAGTTTTGAGTAATCTGGATGAATTGTGGAGCCATATGTCAGACAAAAACAAATATGTAGTAGTTTGTGGAGATTTCAGTGTAGATATCTTAACAGGTATAGACACAAAAGACGAACTGGAATCATTATTTTGGTGTTTGAATCTAATTTCAGTATTCACGTTTCCAACTTGTCTGCGACAAGGTAATAAGACACAGGCTGATGATATTATTATAGACAGGACGGAGGATAAAACAGTTAATTTGCAGCCAGTTGTTAATGCATTATACGATCATGATGCACAATTAACGAAAATGATCAATACTGCACCTTACAGCCCTGACGCATGTTCACACAACGCAGTGAGGCATGTTAATGAGAACATAGTACAATATTTCAAGAGTAAGTTAAAGGAAGTGATATGCAATGAGGCATGAACAGAAAGAGGTACTAATGTCAGATTCAGTTTTTTCCACAGCAAATCTGTGTCAAAATTTGAATCTTTCTTTCCTAAGAAGTTATACAAAAGATCCAATAACAAAACAAGTAATATTTCTAGCAGACGCACGTCCACGAAGCTCTCGCTAAGTTATGTTATTAGTATTGAAATTAGAGCTAATTTAGTTAATATCACATTTCAGACTAGTGGATTTACATCTTCCTTAGGCTATATACTGCAGGTTTTGCTTTTCAGAGCGTACTTACATCGAAAAATAATTATTTCGTAAGGGACAGTATGTGGTAGTTCTGTTTACATTTTACGGATAAATTTCGTGAGGGTGTAAATCTTTATTCTTGGCTAGACTGAGCGGTATAAAGCTACATTAACTCGTCTTCGTCATATAGAGCTTCGGTAGTTAATTAAAACTTTCGAAAATAAGGTTAAAAGTTAGTTGACATTAGCGTTTAGTTACGTATCAGTACAGATTACGAAACTTCTGTGCTCTCGTGCCAAGTTATTCTCTGCTTTTCATAAATTTTTCTATCAAACCATGTGTGATAAATGTGATTGCCGTAGAAAACAGAAAAAGGGGGGGGGGGTGTTCTGTGACGACAGTAGGATATGGTTCCATTGGGGCGAATGTAGCGCCGAGGAAACGGGGTTAGATATTGAGGCTCTTCCATGACTATGTATTTTATGTAGAAAGGACAGAAAAATCACTGAACAGGAGGCGAAAGTTTGTGCCCTTGTGGTTGAATCAGACGAATTTGAAATTATGTGGGCTAAGGGAGGAAAAAGAGATGGATACTGGGGAAAGGTAGCAAGCAAGTGGCTAAAAACGGGAACTGTTGAAACAACTTTGGAAATTCAGTTAGTAAATCAGTTCGGCTTGCTATCTGAAGTAGTGGAAGGAAGGCCTCGTCCAGATGTAGTTCACTGTAGGTTGAAGCAGAATATTAGCTTAAAGAAAATAAAAACAGGTCGGGATCAGATCGAACAGGAAAAGACGAATTCTGCATCTAGGTAACAGTCATGGGAAGGGTGCAGGCCAGGAGCTTCTAAAGAAATTCGGTGCCGGGTACTCCGTCACAAGTTTTATGAAACCAAGTGCTGGCCTTCGCTAGGAGACAGGAAACTTATATCAGCTATGCAGGGACTTGGAGAAAGAAGGTCACGTAATTATAGTTGGGAGAGTAGGAGACAGCCTGGCTATGACTCCAAGATATAGTATTTGGAGTGAGATAGGTAAAATAGGAGCAGAAACTGGGCGCACAAATGTTGGGTGTGTGGACGCCTTTCAGTGCCACGATCGATCCTGAGTAAACACAGAATCTCACGTAAGTCTTGTTCCAGTCGATGCTACTGGTAGGTTGGGGTACACTTGACACGACCTGCACCTAAAAGGAAGGGGATAGATAAGTTGGTCTCTTTATTAGCAGATACCATATGGGGCCACAGTCACACAAGGGACGATCCCCAATCAAGGAAAGTAGAATAAAGAAAGCTTCTTATACAATAAATAGGGATAAAACTATGGGTAGTATGAATTTACGTCATCAAAATACAACAGGAATAAAAAGAAGTTGATGAACTGTTAGTGTATTTAGATGATCTCAATAATAAGGATGAGATTAATATGTACACAAGGTATGTCGCCTCTGTTGGGTGATTTTCTCTTTTGTGGGGTCTCTTGCTCTATCTCAGTTACTGCAGACTGCTTTATTTGTGTTTTTTCCAAATCTCTTAGAGTGTTTTATACAGCGCGATATGAATAGGGACCGTGCTTGTCGTGTGCCTACGCAATGAAATTGGCCACTGTCCATAAACACTCGGAAGTTGTGTTGGCCACAGTTAGCTGATTTCTGGCTACTGCTCATAGATGCGGCAACATCGCAGCTCTGGAGAGGCGACCTGTGAAACATTTGGTGCAGCTGGAATCCCCTTGCGACCCAGTTTACCACTGACCGTCACTCACTCTTTTGCGTCTCAGGGCGGAAGGCGAAAGTGGAAACGGGCAGCACGGCTGACTCCTTACGCCTTAGCAATGTATATGAGATCCTACCCAGTGTTAATACTTCTCAGCTACAACAGGACGCCCCTTGTATTGGACCGTGGCCGATTTTCCTACCTAGTCAGGTTGTCCATAGGGGGGGTTCAAATGATTCAAATGGCTCTGAGAACTATGGTACTTAACATCTGAAGTCAACAGTCCCCTAGAACCTAGAACTACCTAAGGACATCACACACATCCATGCCCGAGGCAGGATTCGAACCTGCGACCGTGGCGGTCGCGCGGTCCCAGATTGAAGCGCCTAGAACCGTTCGGCCACAACAGCCGGCCGTAGGAGAGGTATGCCAGTCATTGGAGCTCCAGTGTTAGGCAGGTAATGGAACCCCTCAGGCAAATACTAGGCAGGGCAGGAAATAATGCCAGTGTGCACTCAGTATGTTTGAAAGAGGTCTCGGATGAGACCCTGTCGGTGGACATCAAGTGCACCGTGTGCAACTAACTACAAATCGTGACTCACGTTGGCACGAATGACGATTGTCGTTTCGGTTCTGATGACATCCTCAGGTTCTAAAGATGGATGGCAGATTTGGTGAAGCCAGCTAACATCACACGTGGTAGCAGACTAAGCTCACTATCAATAGCATCGTACATAGCGTGATGTTCTATACCAGTAACTCAGACGGTACAGCGACGACATTGGATGCAGGTTCCTCGACGTCCATTATCGGATGGAGAGTTGTAGGGTTCCCCTTAATAGGTCAGACGTGAAGTAAATGCAGGCCTCGGTAACAGGCTAGGTGCAGCGTGCACATGAGGGCTTTTTTAGGATAGAGAAACCCTCCTTTCCCTTGGGATGAAGATGAATTACCTACCGAAATAGTGGACACATAAGCCACACTCTCCTCAGAGAATGGTTGTCCCCACAGATTTGAAGTAGCGAAGGTTAGAATGATACCAGCAAACTTCAGGAGCATCTATAATCAATAGTAAGGATTCAGACCGCTTATTAAAAGTAATAATGACTAGACAGTATTAGGAACAGAAAATTGGTTGAAACCGGAGGAAAATAGAAACGAAATCCGAAATACAGATTGCAATATAGATCATAAGGATAGGTCAGACGCTAAAGAGGACGTTCTATTTACTGTTGTAAAGTATTCTGTAATATCTGGTGACGCTGTTACTGATTCCGAATGTGTATAAACTGCATGAAGTTAAGCATCACAGGTGGGTTTAAATGGTAATCGGATGCTTTTATAAACACCTACGTCAAGAAATGTAAAGTTTGGGCGAATTGCAGAATTTCGTGAATAAGATTCCTGATCAAGCTGTAGTAACATGGCATAATGACGGCTTGCGAGTAATAATATAAGAGCGTCTTGCGATAAAAACACGTGCCACTTGCCCGTAGAATATTGTTTCGTGGTGCTGTTATCACTGTGCAACCGTCAGTCTGTCTCTGACAGGTGTGCAATTATCATATCTTCAGTTCGTCAGTACAGCTCGATGTATCTGGTATGTGTGTTGTATTTGTTACCTGTCAATATCTGCGTGATGCACCACGGCAGCGCTTCTGCTTTTACCAAATGACTATATGTCTTCTGTTTCACAGGTGTCTGACTATGTTTTACCCCGAAATACCTAATGCTAAAGTCATTCATTCACCAGCTAAAAACGTTTTATTAAGTGACCTACTCAGCATTTGTGCTGTTCTGTTACAATTATTCTGAACGTCTTTTCCGAAAATTACATACAGCACACATTTAGAGAATTAACATGCCTTAGATCTCTCAAGAAGGAAGGGGCTTGAACGACTTCAATCTGGAGCTGTGTAGCACGGGCAGTGATCAGGCTATGTTGATAATAAATTAATGGTACAATAATTATGTTAATTCACGTCACTCGAGATCGATTTGTTAATAGCAAATTAAATTTACGTGATCTTCGTAATTCCATGCACTAACAGAGACCACATTAGGACAGATATTTAGTACACTGATTTTTCACTATTTTAAGTACTTTTTCATGTTTTTCGTATATGTTTGTATAAACTACAATTTGCGTTCTTTACTATTTTTCGTATCTTTCCCAAATTTTAAGTGCTTTTATCCAACTGGCGAGTTGTGTCCCACTGCCCCTGACGTGCCGTTAACATTGCGTGGCATGAACGTTATGATTATTCTCACAGCCAAACACAATAAATCAGTATGTTCCCAAAAGTATCCGAATATTATTTATCACTGCTAATCCACCATCAAATTACTACATTGAAAGTGTGGCGTCGTAGTGTATGTGTTACGAAAGAACACGTACCCCCCACTGGTAGAAATAATGACGTCTGTACGTATTAATGACTTCATAGCAAAAACCGTAAGCACTGCTATTTTACTGATTTCCAACCAAAGGTAGCATATACATAAGATATACCACACCACGATAGATAAAACCTTGCTGAGCCACTACCACATAACTCATTTTAAAATGTAATACTTTATGTTTCAGAGCATGTTGTTAATAATAATAAATTAATAATAATAATAATAATAATAATAATAACAATAATGTAAAAGTAAAATTCTGTTGCTTGCAACCAAAGTTACTGTGTGTATAAGAAATAGCACAGCTTAACAAAATGCCCACCTAGAGAGACGATCAGTATCTCCAGCAAAAGATATCATTCCCTTAGGTTAGGCAGCATCTCTAAGGTCGGCGTGTGGAATACAGCTGCGACATCGAACACTATGTTAGGAATGGCCAAGAAATTTGCAGTAGTAGTATAGGTGCAATCGCATCCGACCTGGCTTCTGATGGACACAGTACTATTAAGAAGGAAGGAGAAGGAGAAGGAGATTAGTGTTTATCGTCCCATCGACAACGAGGTCATTAGAGACAGAGCACAAGCTCGGGTTAGGGAAGGATGGGAAAGGAAATCGGCCGTGCCCTTTCAAAGGAACCATCCCGGCATTTGCCTGAAGTGATATAGGGATATCACGGAAAACCTAAATCAGGATGGCCGGACGCGGGATTGAATCGTCGTCCTTCCGAATGCGAGTCCAGTGTACTATTAAGAAGGCAGGCAGAGCCATTAAGCCCACGGCAAGTACATCCTAACAATTCGTCAGAAATATGTAGACTGTATTGCAAATAGGCATCAGGCCTCAACCTCCCTCCGTTATCTCTGGACAACGCGGAATGATGTTTCCCAAACTAGCGATTATGTGTGGACAACGTCAGTTTCCGTCAGCCAGAGCTTCCAAGTAGAAGGAAAAACCGCGTATCCCGTAATAAATTATTACGTTATTATGAGAGCGTGTTTGACGTGTACTAGTAAATCACTACAACAAAAGGAATTAAGAGAAATACCAATCCTCCCGTGCCCACCACATTGGAAAGCACAATCAAGAGTTTCCTTCAAACGAGGGTGGACAAATTTTAATCCATAATGGAGAATAAATGGTGATGAAGATGAGATACAGCAAAATGTCTTAGATAAAATTTGTTGGTGGCAAAGAGGGTCACGAATAGCAACTAGTGACCGTGAGCTTGAAAGTGATTTTCACGGTTTTTTGAAACTTACAGTGATTTTTTAAAAATGGGGACCCTATTTTTTATTTAAGATTTCAAAAGAGCGGCAAATTTTACGTATAAAACGACACATTATTCAAGATCATGGCTAGTTCAATGAAGGTCCAATAAGTAAATACGGTTTTACTTCAACACAGGAGGGATAAAGCATGGAAATGCTGAATGATTGTTGGCTATCTTTTCAGGCGAGGTATGAATGAAAACCAGAAGTTTCAGCACTTCCACGACTGTATAGTGGACCAGTGGATCGATAACGAGCATATGCCAAGAGATATGTGGAACTGCAATGGAAGGCACGATTGCACAGGCTACATCCTTGGAGAAGAAATACATTAACATCTAAAATTGATCCAAACGTTTACTCATCAGTAAATAAATCTTCGAGAATACGTGGGATATCACATCCATCAGTTTGACGTATTAGTGTCAAATGTCCGTCGGAAAAGAAGTCAGCAATTAAGACTGACGAGACTATTAAAAAGGCTTTAAAAGGACCCCTAATTCGAGGTAACTCAAAATCATTTCTTGCCTGTGAGGCCTACAAAGACAAGTCACAGTAAAGGAGAAAACTTCACACACGTTTCAAATTATGTAAATATCGAAACGTAATTTAAAGTACAACATATTAATCTCTAGCCTTTTATATAATATAGATACTGTAAATAAATTTAAAGTGAGACCAAAAGGGACCACCTCTTTGTGGAGTTCTCAGGAAACGACAGAAACTTCGCTAAATCTCTCATCCAATTTGTGAAATACGCGCAAAGGAAGATCGACATGAGTACCTCAAAGGCAGTGCGTTTTCTAAGGAATCATTGCAACATTCAGACAGAGAGATTCTTATAATCAAAAACCTATGCCGATCGACGCTGAATAAAAAATTGTTACAGCGCAAACACAGCAAACAACATGCAGCTAAATCCATTTATTTTCCCCCTCGTAAGTGCAACTTCTTTTAACAAATGAAATACATGTATTAAATATTTCTTTATTCATGCTGACAGATGTTTCAGTTATTCAGATATGTGGTTACTGTTCTTGTAGCTGTTTTTGTCGCATGATGCCGTTGGCTGAACCGCACAAGAATAATATGCCACCAAGTTCCCGTGTGAAGTGAAACGACATGATTTCACTGTCCACTTGGTTCATACTCCACTGCAATCACGAATCCTGTTGTAATTCCATCACAAACTCAAAGCGACAAATGCAGAATGGCTTACGTAGGATCCAGCAGTAACAGCTATGTATGAAGGCAAAAACATGTCGAGAGGAATAAACTCGTAGGATCCAGCAGTAACCGCTATGTATAAAGGCAAAGACATGTTCAGAGGAATAAACTCTGATGTAAACCGATAAGATGATGCAATGAATGTCAACAACACTGAGTATAGACCGTTCTCGACACAACTACAATAGTGCACACACTGGAAGAGTAACAATTTAACATCCTGCACATGTAAAATTATTGTAGTACTATTGAAGCACACTTTAATACCACTGATAGAACTCACTGTCAATGCTCACTCACGAAATGCTACCACCAAACCCGTTTCTGTTTCACCAAACAAATTGAGTACTTAATAAATACTTTCACCTTACCTACACGTAGGTAGCCTCCCTTCTGCTCTTGAGTATGACGTATGACTTCATTCGACACACGCATATACACACATAACCATAGAAAGAGGGGCAAAGATGTACATTCGTGGTAGTATTTATGAAGCTATTTAGATAGATAAAATTTTTTTTGTTTGAACGACTGAACTGCTATGTGTAGACAGAGTTTGCTTTATTTATCATAAGGAGGGTTAAGAATTTGTAAATTAATAGAAATTATTAGCAAAGAAATTAATTATTGATCAATATTGAGCAGTCAGATTTCAAATGACAATCAAGGTGAAGATTGTGACACGAAATGTTTATCGAAATTTAATGGCTGCAGACTATAAAATTGTGTTAGTTAAGTTCAGTCTTTATTTTACAGTTTGGCGTGAAGTGATAAAATAAACCAATTTGCAATACAAACTTAAATATCCAAATTGCTTATGTCAGCTGATGGAAATAGTAATGATTAATTTTACACTTAGTTTTTAAGTAAGCATGATTTCACTACTTCATTTAAATAGTGGGACAAATCATTTGACTGCGATAAAACTGTGCGTCTTAGAAATAAGTGAATTTATTTGAATTTATTTTCCTTGTTCTGATACAACTCATCCAGTTTCATTGTTGTTCAGTGTCATTTATCTCTACGTGAGATCTGCTACGTAACGTTTCCTCTGACATAAATAGCCACAGATGTGGACAAGTGAATGGCTTCCAGTAGGGAACCGTATTTGTTAACTCAAATGGGTTGCATCTTCTGCAGCAGCTGAATATCGCGGGTACCACAATAAATCAAATATCCACGGGAGGACGATAAGTTGACGATGGTTGGTATCGAAAACGAATAAATTAATTCAGAAAAGGGGTATGTGGTGAATTTGCGCGCTTATTAATTATCGTCTCAGTTATGTGGCCGGATTCGTAGTTTCGTGTCAGACAGGTCACAGTTCATAGTCACTGACGGAAAGTCATCGAGTAAAGGAGAAGTGGTTTCTAGCGTTCCCCAAGGTAGCGTTGTACTGCCTCTGCTGTTCCTTACCCATATGAACGATTTAGGAAACAATCTGACCAGACGTCTTAGATTATTTGCAGATGGTGCTGTTGCTTATCGTCTAGGAAACCCATCAGAAAATAAAAACAAATTGCAAAACGATTTAGAAAGGGTATCTGAATAGTACGAAAATTGGCAGTTGCAAAGATAAGGTCATCCACTTGAGTGCTAAAAGTAATCAATTAAAGTTCGGTTACACGATAAGTCAGTCAAATCTAAAGGCCGTCAATTCAGCTACATACCTAGAAATTACAATTACCAACTATTTAAACTGAAAAGAACACGAACGAAAGACTACCTTTTATTGCGTGAACTCTTAGAAAATGTAACATGTACTAAAGAGACTGCCCGCACTACGCTTGTTCGTCCTCTTTTGGAGTACAGCAGCTCTGTCTGGGATACTTACCACATAGAATTAATGGAGTGCACCGAGAAAGTTCAAAGGAGAGCAGTACCCATAGAATTATTGAGAAATAGGGGAGAAAGTGTCATACAGATAATTCGTGATTTGGGTTCAAAAATGGTTCAAATGGCTCTGAGCGCTATGGGACTTAACTTCTAAGGTCATCAGTCCGGTAGAACTTAGAACTACTTAAACCTAACTAACCTAAGGACATCACACACATCCATGCCCGAGGCAGGATTCGAACCTGCGACCGTAGCGGTCGCGCGGTTCCAGACTGTAGCGCCTTTAACCGCTTGGCCACCCCGGCCGGCCATGATTTGCGATGCACACCGTTAAAACACAGGCGTTTATTTGTAGCGACGGATTATACTCACGAATAATCATTGACCGACGTTGTCCTCCGATTGCAAAAATAAGTTGTGGACGTTGGCGAACATAGGGAGAAACAAGGATCGTAATAAAATATGGGAATTCAAAGCTCACACGGAAAGATATAACTGGCCGTTTTTCCGTGGGCTTTTCGAGAGTGGAATTATAGGTTCTTCGATAAAACCTCTGACAACATTTACGTGTGATTTGAAGCGTATTCATGTAGATGTAGTTGTAGAAAACTGCTATTAATGCACATTGTTGCTCTTATTTGTTATCGTCCTTCGTAAAGTTCGCTGACAAAAATTATTTTTCTGTCAATCTTCTGTTTCCATAGTTAAAATAACGCGTTTGTCTGTTACGTACACAGTCTCTGTTGGTGCAGCGTGAATTCTGGTTTTGTGATGACGATTGGCCCCATATCGCACTGTCGATGTCTGGAATCTTCGTCACAGGAAACAGAAGATTATCTAGATGATTTTCTCCTGAACTTTCAGTTCTTGTATCTTCTCTCTTATGTCTGTTTACTCTTATGTGATCTCTTCTGTGTTGATAATTGCGTAAAAATTGTGTTTCCTCGTAACATTGGCTATTTCACCACACGACGATAATTAGCTGGAAACGTCTTCGTTTCACCCGTCTCTATATGCTCAAACTGCTTCCCATGTGATAGTACTGCAATTCTCTTCTCCACGATACACATCCAGCTATTTACTGCACAGAATACCACGTCATTCCTTCAAAATTACCGCTTTCTTCACTAATAAATTGACGCATACCTCTGCCCGTCTTCAAGCTACTACGTACCGGCTTCAACTGGAATTTTCATATATCACTTGCCTCGTAATAGAAAAATGCGCAGACGTGCCTAAGGAATCTCGTTTGTGTCCAGGCCCGTATCTTCACATATGGAGCAAATGTACGGCTACAAATATCTTTCACCAGGGCACCAGTTATATGGAAATCGCAATGGCAGAGTTCAGGAATATGTGGAGGACGTATAAGGGCTTACCAAAAAAATTTCTTCTGCTTACTCGTAAAAGTACACCAGAAAAATTTATGACATATTATTCTACCACGATTTAGCCAACTACAGTTATCAACACAGACTTGTCCTGGACGACAAACGATATTTTAACCTACTCATTCCATCTCAAAATAAAGTTCAGAGGTTCATTCAGCGGTTTGTAAACAATGGCGTAATCATAAACAACAATCATAAGTGACAGTTGATTAACTCCCAGAATGGGCATGTCATTTATGGAACAACGAGGGTTGTATCGTGTAGAATACCAAACTGAAAAAAAATTGATGAGTGAGAGATTCAGAAGCCTTAATGCACGCCCTTCCTCATGGAACTTCTACTAAGTTTAAAATATGCAGCATTATTCGCAGAAGTGATAGCGAACGCCATGTTCTGAGACGAGTGGGTGGCGTGAACCAGAGACCGAGAAGATTCTGTGACTGGCTTAACAAGATTCCATAATAACACTGTAAGTTCGAAAAATGTTCGGTCTCCGTAAATGGGTCAGTAAAGCACCACAAGCAGAGATCAGAACCATCTAGCTGATGGTGTGTAGGATATTCAGAATTTTTTTTTAATCCTAGGTGACATTCCACCCACTTCACCCCGATCAGCTGCCGAAGCATTCGGAACAACGTACGAGGATAGGAAGCGGAGTTCTAAGAACACAATGTATAGAAATACGAGTAAAAATCTAAACTAAGAGGGGTGAGAATTTTTGTGGTAAGTGCAAGCGTAAATCGGAAGCATAAGCGTATGGGTAATGGAAGTAGTGTATTTGTGGCAAGAGACAAGAAACTCGCATCAGCTCAGATAAAAATTGATGCTGCATGCCAGATTATTTGTACAACACTCAGTATAAAGTGTAGGCATGATTTAATAACTGCATTTATCTATTTATCACGGGAATCAGGCAAAACTGTAACCGGAATCTTCAAAGAGAAATGGAACTCGCTAAAATGCATGTTCCTCATTCACTATGTCATGATTATAGAAGATTTTAATCGTAAAGATATGGATAGGAATGATTAAACATTTGTGAGAGTTGGTCACGGTAAGACACCACGCTCAAAATAGTTGACGGCCGGGGTGGCCGAGCGGTTCTAGGCGCTACAGTGTGGTACCGCGTGACCGCTACGGTCGTGGGTTCGAATCCTGCCTTGGGGGGTGGATGTGAGTGACGTCCTTAGGTTAGTTAAGTTTAAGTAGTTCTAAGTTCTAGGGGACTGATGCCTTCAGCAGTTAAGTTCCATAGTGCTCAGAGCAATTTCAACCATTTTGTAGATAGTTCGGATGTCTAATCGTGATGAAGATATATTGGAGGTAATGGCAACAAATGAATAGACCGTCTGAGGATCTTCGCACTCAAAATGGTATCAGTGACATTGAGGCGGTTGTAAGAGAGATTGCCCAGGAAAACCAGACGGTTGCGGAAACTGTTTGTAATCTCTTTTTACTTCAAGAGTATTTACCATAACTGTTAAAACATGTATCCTGCTGTGAGATGAGATTGTCAACGCGATTATGGAAATATGATTGGGGTACCTATAGTATCATTAATGTAGAAAGGCGTACTCCTCATTGTGAAAAGCAAATCAGTCACACGAATTTCTTTCTTCAGTCCTCCAAAAACATGGAAATCACTCGGGGGGGGGGGGGGGGGATCTGGATCGTATGAAGAGTGTGTAAGGACTTCCAGCAAAGCTTCTGCATAGCACTATGTGGACGGACATTTAGTTGCTGAAGTTCTTTAGACTAGAACGAAGAAGTTCTTTCTAAACCTTTACACATCCTCCATAAAGACCCGAAATCTCCCCATCAAATTTACATATTTTTGGACCCCTGAACTAAGATATTCGTGGCCGTAGATTTGTTCCAGACGTATAGATGCAGGCCTGGGTAAAGTCGTGATTAGTTATGCAAATCTACACAAATTATAATTACGAGGCAAGTGGTAACTGAGAAAGGCAGTTGAAACAGAGCAATGGCAGTTTAATGATGGCGGAGGGTCGTATCGGATCCTTAGTGAAAAAAGTGGTTATTTGCAAAAACGAGACAATATTCTGTGAACTAAATAGTTGTAATGTGTAACATGGAGAAGAGATCTGCAGTATTTGTGTTTGTTGCCTATAAGTGGGTGTCTGCATGCAAGTCGCTGGATGAACCTGCTGAACTTTACTTTCAAATTGAATGCGGTATGAAAAGGTCGTTCGTCGCACATGAAAAGTGCTTGTCGATTAGTTTCGTGGCTACACCGTTGGAGAATACTACGTCACTAAATTGCCTTGTCAAATAGTAGGACTTCATTTTACAGTGCACTTGTTTCACACTCCTCAGGAGTCACGAATCCTTTTTCTTACTCCATCACAAAGTCGGAACGACAATTGACGGAATGGCTTACGTAGGAGGCAGCAGTAATTACTATGTACGAAAGCAGAGTGATGTTCAGAGAACTGAATTCACGGACAAAGCGACAAGACGTGAACAGTGAACGTGAACACCACTGAGAACAGACACTTTTCATCACAACAAAAGTGGTGCTTATCTTAATACCTTACAATTTTAAGGTGTTACTGGAACATTGGTTGTAGTACGTCTGAAGAACACTTTAATACCACTGGATAGAGGACACTGTCAATGAACTGTAATAAAATGCCTCCAACAACCACGCTAGTGTTTCGCCAAAACAATTCGTTAGCAAACAAACAGTTTGGCCTTACCTATACGTGGCTAACTTTCCTGCTGCTCTTGACTGTGGCATGTGACTTGATAACGCAAGGAGAGTTAAGAATTCATAAATTAATAGAAATTATTGAAAAACATGGAGCACTATAGTTTCGAATTACGATCAGAATTATAGTTGCGACATAAAAAATTATCGAAAATTTAAGACAGCAGAATATGAAACCATGTTAGTTAAGTTCACTTTTGATAATACAATTTGATGTGAAGTGATATAATAAACGAATTTTATAAAAACAAAATTAAATTTCCAAATTACTTATGACAGCGGAAAGAAACAGTAAAGATTCATTTTACATTTTGCTCTCAGGTAAGTACGATTTCACTGCTTAATTTAAATAGCAAGTTATCTTCATTTATACGTATTGATTTCACAGTGTTAAATTCAAACAATTCCCCACCAAATTTTATGATGGTGATGTAACGCGCTATTTACCTTACATTGCCGTCTCAACAATAATTAACTATACCTACCAAAGTGTACGTAGATACGCTGAGAGTCAGACTGTAAGGAAAATATTTGACGCTCACTGTGACGTTAGTATCTCCTATGTTCTCGTCAAACATGTACGGGCGGTATTTGACACTCATGTCGTCTTATCCATTACAAATGGGACGTAGTACTGCGTCTCTGTAGTATCGCTGTGCTGCTAGTTTATCATATTCCGTTTGCAAATCGTATCAAAGTCTGATGTTACTAGTAAGCTGCCTTAGTACTTTCTCTCTCTCTTACATCTGACACATTTTTCTCTCAGACCCCAACTGCACTCATCTTTAAAATCCCAATCGAACAAATTGGCGTCATTGGTTGTTACCCTCGGTACTTTCCTTGTTTAACTACGCTTGAAATGCTAGATAAGAGTTGTGTTCGTTCAGTGTAAACCTGTTTGCATGATCCCATTTGCACAAAAGGCTATACAAGATTCATTGCATCAGACGGTGTGATTTCAACTGTCTTCTGAAAGAAATCATAAGTACATGTGGTGGCCTGTAACTGCACAATACTGTCAAATCCACAAGTATTAGTCGCAACAATTCATCGGTCATTGTCCCTAATCGACCTTAAATTTTAATCATTCAGTAGAATACTGGTACCGAACTTTCTAGTTTTACAAGACGTGGCCTTCTGTAACTCAGAACGAGGATGCAATTAAGTACTCTTCGTTTTTTGGGGGCCATTTTTATTGAGCCACTTGTGTTCGAGTGATAACTCGTGGGAGTTATCTATCGATGAATGTACTCCATCCTTAGTAGAACAGTTTCCAGGGTGTTCTGTTACCACCTCCAATTTTCTCAGTTCAGTGTCTGCTCATTTTTTCCACTGGTTCTGCAACATTAACAGTTCGATAGGTCTGTACATTCAAGAAAATACTATGTGACGTTATCACATCAAGTAGTTTATATTAACCAGGAGCGGACTGGTCAGTGTTCGTTGAATCATTGTAGACTTCTTTGGCCTAAGCTGGCTTGGGATGTCCTGAAAGAGATATCAAATGAAAAGTTACGAAGTTTTCACCTGGCTTTGGGGAAGTGTCATTTAGTAACAAACGATGTGTCAAATCGTTAAATTCCCCCTCTACTGCGGACGAGATGGCATTTGTAGTCCCAAATCAAAATATGGGTATACTAATAGCTGAATAAAGGGGAAAAATACAAGATTGCCATGACGCTTCGCCCTACAGCTGGTCCGTAATAAAGATAGATACCATGCACCGTCTATGCTAAGTACATACATTGAGGTTCTCTTATGGACTAATTAACTAACGTAGTAGCCCATTTAACAATTCCTGATTCGAAATCATTGTAGTCGTTATCATCAAAATACTCAGTTGTTTAAATTTTTTAATTTTTCATGGTTTCCACTATTCTGGAGATGGCCAGTTCTCCTCTCGTTACGTCTCGCAGAAACCTAAATGCATTCTCAGCCAATAGGGATACTCGTCCCTGTGAATACCATACACTTTGGCTGTTAGGAACTGTGACGAAAAATTTCACTATTTCTTGCAAATCATATGAACGTAATGAGTCACATTCTGTCGTAGAAAACATGATGGAAATGCAGTGGTAGAACCGTCCAAATAATTAAAACACACAGATAAATAACGAGTGGTTCTAGGCGCTTCAGTCTGGAACCGCGCGACCGCTACGGTCGCAGGTTCGAATCCTGCCTCGGGCATGGATGTGTGTGATGCCTTAGGATAGTTAGGTTTAAGTATTTCTAAGTTCTAGGGGACTGACGACCTCAGATGTTCTGTCCCATAGTGCTCAGAGCCATTTGAACCACATTTTAGAAATAAATAAACTTTAATATCTCGACTTTCTCCAGACGCCATTAGAATAGCAGCCAATAGCGCTTTGTCGAAATCGCAACAGCGTGTTTTCATCTGGAAATTTTGTATTGTGCTTGCTCCGCAAGTGAATAATTTCATTAAGCCAGTATTGCATGGAATCTTTGTTTTGAGACTCGCTCAACATTTGAAAGACGCGCAGTCTGGAAACCGGGGTTTCTGTGACGATTTGATAAAGATAGATGTGCGAACTGAGGTCTCCTGTTAGTATCTTCAATCTTTTTGCTAATGAACCTTTTCCATCTATACAGATGGATTGTGAATACCTTAACAACTCAGCAGATTGTTCCTGCATACAATAATGGACCTGCTATGGATGTAGACCGATCGAGTGAATTTCACCGTCGTGACGTTCAATTTTCGTTACCGGGTTGCATCCAGTTAATCCTAAAATTGCATTTTGGAGCTCTTGTTTTGTCTTACTTGAAACTCAATTTGTTGGTAATTGCGGAAGCTCAGTGCCGCCAAATTTCGTTAGTTGATTTTCCTCGAGTCTGGGCCAGATGCGAGATAAGATATTGCGGGATACCATTTCGGTTGGATCATGAGTTCTTCGTTTTCCTTTTCGTTCACACTTCTTACTATTTTGGAAGAATACAGAGGATGACGGAAACTTTCAAACGATCACAAAAATTTTATTATCTTTAGGGGAGCAAAACTTCAACATCGAGTCCATATTATTAGTATTGTTATTAACTATTCAAAACATGAACAAATACATAAACTAGTGGCAAACGAGAGTACTAAATATCTGTCCGGATGTGGTCCCTGCTAGTGCCTCGAATTAGGAAGATCGTGCAAACTTAATTTGATATTAACAAATGGACCTCTAGTGATGTGAATTAACGTAATTATAGTACCATTAATTTATTATCAACAAACAGATATAGCCTGCTCCCTTCCTGTGCTGCACAAACCCCAAGTGAAGCCATTGAGGTCCTTTTGTTGCTTGTAGGTCCAAGGCGAGTTGGTTCTCTAACTGTCTGCTGTATGTTATTTTCGGGGAATACGCTCAGAATATTTGAAACAGAACTGCACAAATGCTAAACAGGTCATAAATGAAACGTTATTAGCTGGTGAACGTATGACCTTAACATTAAGCATTTCTATATAACACACAGTCAGACATCTGTAAAACAGAACACATATAGTCACTTAGTAAAAGCAGAAGCGCTGCCGTGCATCACGCAGATATCGACAGTTAAGAAATACAGAACACATACCAGATACATCGACCTGTACTGACGAACTGAAGATTTGATAATTGTATACATGTCGTAGACAAACTGACGGTTGCACAGTGATAACAGCACCACGAAACAAAATTCTATCGGCAAGTGGCACTTGTTTTTATCGCATGACGCTCTTACAGTATTCCTCACAAGTCGTCGTCACCCCCTGTCACTATAGCTTGATCAGGAATCTTATTCACGAAATTCTGCAATTCGCACAACCCATTCATTTCCTGACGTAGATGTTTATAAAAGCATCTGATTACCATTGTAATCCACCTTTGATCCGAAACTTCATGCAGATTGGAGATTGATACACATTCGGAATTAGTAACAACTTCGCCAGATATTACCGAATGGTTTAGAACAATATATAGACGGTCCCTTTAGCCTCTGTCCTATCCTTATGATGAACATTGCAATCTGTATTCAGGAGTTAGTTGCTGTTTTCCTCCGGTTTCAACCAAATTTCTGTTCCTCATACTGTCCAGTCATTATTACATTTCATAAACGGTATTAATTCTGAATCCTTACTCTATATGATAGATGCTCCAGCAGTTTGCTGGTATCATATTAACCTTCTCTACTTATAATCTAGTAGACCCCTAGACTTTCATATTTACTTCTTGACACAGGGTATAGCAGGCTGGTGACGTAAATCTCTGTGGCTCTGTTTCATTTCAAGTACTTACAGGACCTCGAACATGTTATTAGAGAGATCGGTATAACACCTTGAGTTCTCCCTGGTCTCTGTCTACCCATTCTCTGGTGGCTAGGCCTAGCATTGAACAGTAGTCGGGGCAATTTACATCTGCTTACAAACGTCAACTAATTTATCCCGTGTTCGACAAGAGCATTCAAGGGGTAGCGTCGTTGTGGTTGCTAATTTTATTCTGATTTCTGGATCTGTTAAGCTAAAAGAATTATTAATTACCTTTAGGAAATGAAGCAGTTCGTTACCAAAATAAGATTTATATCAATGTAACAGAAAAAGCTGTGACTAAAATTACTGATTCCTGAATGATTGTTGAGGATATAGTCGCTAACAAATTCAACAGAAATGTTATTATACGATAAATATACACTCCTGTTGACAGGCGAATTAAAGGTAAAACGGTATGATATAATATAATCTACACTAACTAAATAGAAAATGCCGATTTATTACGACAAATGTTATATTACGTCAAATTAACAATGAAACATTGCAGAGCAACCAGTCCAGTAAATGAATTACACAATTGTTTATATATGAGCTGTGACAATTTTGGTTTTTTTTCAGAATCAAAATACTTTGATTAACAATTAAAACTGAATAATCTTTTTTAGGAGTGTGGAAGGCATGTAATTTATACCTCTATTACGTCACATTACCATCATTCCACAAACATTTATAATGTCTATAATTATTCCTTGATTTACATGACTTAGTAAAATGACATGGGAGGAAGGAAATTATAAACTTTCAAGTAATACTAACTCATGTAATTATAAATCACTTTGACGTATTTAATTATCATCATCCCTTCACATATCTAAGAAGAAAAGATAAATATTCTGTTCTTTTTACTGCCGAATAGACATGTAAGCAAATAGCAGTAAATATATTATGGTATCTTCGCGTCTCATATTAACCATTTAGCTGCTGCTCATCATATTGCATTCTTTGACCATGTTACTTCCTGAACGTGTAGTGCTAGCAATTACGACATAGATTTAACCTAAAAAATATCTCGTCAGAGGCAAATATAAAACTGAGATGACTTCCTACTGTAAATGCATGAAACTAAAGTCTACATTCACTATTGTCCAATTTTTTACTGCACAAAATCTGCTGATTGTTGTGCATATTAGGTGACAACTGCGTTGCACTCCATCTCCAATGTTGACCAATAGGTTTAAGTAGTTCTAAGTTCTCGGGGACTGATGACCTGAGAAGTTAAGTCCCATTGTGCTCAGAGCCATTTTGAACTAACGACGTATATGTTAGTAATATTGAAGTGTGCATCAGTAGAACTACAGCGAGTATTCCAGTATTAATAATTTTATCAGTGTTATCTATTCAAACAGCGTATTAAATTGTTACAGTTTTAAGCTATGCGACGCTTTAGATGTGCCGAGTACGGTGATGTAGACGTTCAGTGCTCACATTTCATAGGACATTTTTGAATTTATTCCTCTAAACATCTTACTGTCGTTATACATTGCAGTTACGGCAGCCTCCTGCGTAAACAATTCCGTATTTGTCGTTTTGATTTATGATGGGATCAGAACAGATTTTTTGATTGCTGGGAAGTGTAAACCAAGTGAATGGTGAAATGAATTCCTATTATTTCGCACGGGAATTTCATGACATGGAATTCTCCTGCAGTTTAGCCAGCGACATTTATCGACAAGCACTTCTCATGAACGACGAACGACATTTCAACCCCACATAACATCCCAAAGTAACGTTCAGCGGCTCATACAGCGACTTGCGGACACTTACGGAATCATAAGCAACGATCACGTGTGATTTCGGTTTACCTCGTATAACGCGCATGTCGTTAATAGACCAGTACAGGTTGTACCGAGTAGAGATCGAAATTGAAAAGGGTATTTGATAAACAGCAGGAGAAGCCTTAATCCACGCCCTTGTTCACGGAATCCAATCGAAGCTCACAATGTGCATAATTCTGCGCAGATATGATCGCGGACTTCTTGTTCTGAGACGAGTGGGCGGCGTGAACAAGAGATTTCGATGAGTTTATGACTAGCTGTACAGGGCTCGGAATGCCTAGATTAGCGCTATAGGGTCGAATACTGTAGGATGTCTTTGAGTTTATTCCTTTAATACGTTTCTCTGTTTCCCTTGTAAGCCGTTCACTTTTTCCCGTTTTGTGTTTCTAATGAAATCTGAACACGATTCGTGATTGCAGTCAAGTGTGAACCAAGAGAACGGTGAAAGGAAAACCTATTATTTCACACGGGAATTCGATGACATAGTATTCCCCTACCGTTTAGCCAACAGCAGTTGGTTATCGACGCGCACAGTCATGTACGATGAACGACATTTGAACCCTGCATTCCAACTCAAAGTGAAGGTCAGCAAATTCATCCAGTGACTACCAGACATTGACGGAATCATAAGAGACCAACACAGGTGACAGCGGGTTACATCAAAAAATGAGCATGTCGTTTATGGAGCAGTGAGTGTTGTGCCGAGTAAAAGGCGAGACTGGAAAAATTTATCTGATAAGTAAGTGTTCCAGAAGTCTTATGCCACGCCCTTACTCACAGAATTTCAACAAAGCTTACAATGTACAGCATTCTCCGCAAAACAGATAGGGGACCTCTTACTCTGAGACCAGTGGGTGATTGTTTCACACCTGGACAGGGCTGGGAGTTCCTACTTAGCGCTGTAGTTTCGAAAACTGTAGGGTCTCAGTAAATGTCTAAGTGACGCAATACTATCAGAGATTCTATCCACCTGCTGATTGTGTATGGGACACTCACTAGGGTATTGTGCTCAGGTGACTTTGCGTCCACCTCACCCTGACCAGCTGCGAATCATTCGCAACAACCTACTGGTTTTGATAGTACTCGTAAAAGGGTGTCTAGTAAACACAATGGAAGGTTATTAAATTTATGTAAAAATCGAAGATGACAAGCGTATATCGAAAGCATAAGCGAGTGGGAAATAGAAGTACTGTATTTATCGCAAGGGACAACAAACTCGGATTAGCTGAGATAGAACGGGAGCTGCATGCCAATTTATTTCAAGACTCAATATCAATTTTGGAAATATTTTTATAACTCGAAATACCTATTAACCACCGGACTCACGCCCAGATGTGATTGAAAACTTTAAACTCAAACTCATCTCGCTTAATTTTTTTCCCCATTCAGACTGTCGTCAATAGAGAAGCTTGTAATGATACAGATATGGATGGGAATAACTATACATTTCTTAGTGTTGGTCATGGTAAGACACCTCGTTTATCATTGCTAAATGCCTTTTCAAAAAGGACCTAACTTAGATGGTTCGCAAGCCCACTACAGATGGAAATATATTGGATCTAATGGCAACAAATGGACCAGACTTCTCTGAGGATCTTTATACTCAGTATGGTATCAGAGATATCTTGCGGTTTGTATACGAGGCATTATTGAAAGCGAGACAGTTGGGAAAAACGTAAGTAAACTGTTTATTATATCAAAAGTAATCTCCATAACTGTGAAAACATTTGTCTTACTGCTGGAAAAGTCTGACACTGGCCTTATGGATAAATGTTTGCCGTTACCTATGGTATCATGATTGTACCAAGTCGTGCTCATCTTCGCCCCAATGAAAGCTATGGCCAGTAATCTTTTTCTTCAGTCCTCCAAAAACATGGAAATCACATGGGGAGATATCATGATCGAATGGAGGATATGTAATAGCTTCCAGAGAAACTTCTGCTGTGTATCTGTAACAAGCCTAGCAGAATGTGGACAGGCATTTTGTTGCCATGGTTATATCGTGTACGCTGCAGAAGTAATTTGGTAAAGCCTTGCACATTATCCATGCAGTCAGAACCTCTCCCTTAGTGGTTTCCGTATTTTCTGAATCCAGAAGATGGATGTTCATCAACGCCGATCTGCTCCGTAAGAAGAGACACAGGTCTGTGTGCAAACATGTTCCATAGGCAATGTGTGCAGTTTTTTAATTACGAGACTAGTGATAAATGAAAAAGGAAACTGAATGTAGAAAGTTGTGTATTGTACACGATCAGGGGATGTTTCATTTTTGTGATGATATAAATGATAATTTTGCGGAATTGGGAAAATATTCTGTGTAGAAATAGTTTGAATGTGATACGTGTGTAAGAATATTATATTGCGGAGACAACTGAAGTAGTTTGAGCGAGCAGAGACGGGTAAAACGAAGACATTTCCAGCTAATTATCATAGCAGAAACCTTGCAGCGAAATACAAAGCTTTTAGAAGAGATATGACATCTTCGTAATTATTTTACGAGAAGGCACGACAGACGTAGAGATTTATCGAAATAAAAGCTATTTTGTCCACGTTGGAATCAGTGAACACCGCGTCCGTTAATTGCAGTTGGTGAATCACGCAACGAGTGCTATTTGCGTGATTCAAAATGGCTCTGAGCACTATGGGATTTAACATCTGAGGTCATCAGTCCCCTAGACTCGGAAATACTTAAACCTAACTAACCTAAGGACATCACACACATCCATGCCCGAGACAGGAATCGAACCTGCGACCGTAACAGCAGCGCGGTTCCCGACTGAAGCGCCTAGAACCGCTCGGCCACAAAGGCCGGCTTGCGTCATTCACCAGCTACATAAATATTATTACGATTCTATATCTTTATCTGTTTTATGTGGTTATTAGTGTTTGTGTGTGTGTATAACGAAGTGATCTGGCGTAGTCCAGAGCAGATGTGAGGCTAGCCACGTGTAGGTTAGGAGAAAGTATTTGTGATGTGCTGAATTATTTTGGAGATACATTGGTAGGTTTTGTGGTCGCATTTCGCTAGTATTCGTTGACTGTGACGTACATCTAGTGATACTGAAGTGTGCCTCAGTATTACTAGAGGGAGTATTCCAGAATTAATAATTTTATCAGTGTTATTTAACGGTCAAGTATATTTAATAATTAATAATTTAAGATTTGGACAACTTTTGTTGTGTCGAGAACGCTCTATATCCAGTGGTGTTGAGGTTCATTGCTCACATCTTATCGACTTATCTGTGTGTTTAGTCCTGTGAAGATGTCGATGTTACCATACGTAGAAATCATTGGTGTGTCCTACGTAAGTCATTCTGTATTTCGTTGTTTTCAGTTTGTGGAGGAATCTATAATCAGGAGTCCCATCCATCTAGCTTATGGTCTGTGGGATAGTCACGAGCCTCCGTTACTTTAAACCCCAACGTTTCTCCAGAATACAATGTCCTCACATATAAAGGTTTCAAATGTGAAGCGGAAACATATCTTCCGCCACCATCTCCATTTTGTAAAATCGGGTTTTTCTGCTCCTCCGAGTTGCTCCAGTTGCTCTGAATGTTACTTCAGAACAACATTCACCAGAACACACTTACTGAAAGTTGGTTTTTTGTACGCTGACTGTTACTTCGTGTCAACTTGCTGGTAGTCTAGAATTGGTAACCAAGAGAATTTTTTGTCCTAGTCCTCTCTTTTTGAAAAGCTGGTGATTTTAAAGTGTGCCTTTAGTTACTCTACGTATTGCGAACATTGCACCATAAGTACTATCCCGACAAAGAAATAGTACTGAAATAGAACTTAAACCACTTTTTTATCAGCTGCCCTTTTCACACTTTTGTTCGTTTTTCCTTGCTGTGTGTTTCTGTTGTTGTTCTAAACATAGTATCCTCTGGTGAAACACTGCGGCCGGCCGGTGTGGCCGAGCGGTTGTAGGCTCCACAGTCTGGAACCGCGCGACCGCTACGGTCGTACGTTCGAATCATGCCTCGGGCATGGATGTGTGTGATGCCCTTAGGTTAGTTAGGTTTCAGTAGTTCTAAGTTCTAGGGGACTGATGACCACAGTAGTTAAGTCTCATAGTGCTCAGAGCCATTTGAACCAATTTCAAACACTGCCGACAAGTAAAACAGTATTGAAGAGGAAACCATGTTCAAAATGTTCAAATGTGTGTGAAATCTTATGGGACTTAACTGCTAAGGTCATCAGTCCCTAAGCTTACACACTACTTAACCTAAATTATCCTAAGGACAAACACACACACCCATGCCCGAGGGAGGACTCGAACCTCCGCCGGGATCAGCCGCACAGTGCATGACTGCAGCGCCTACACCGCTCGGCTAATCCTGCGCGGCGAGGAAACCATGCCAATATTCTTATTAGCCTATCTTTTTATGCAGAATTATACTTTCTAAATTTGTTCTGACTTACTCTAGTTCTCAACAGTCTCCAGAGCGACATTTTTGAATAGTTAATAACAATACTAATAAAATGGAATCGATTTTGAAGTTTGCTCCCCTGTAGATAACAACATTTTTGTGATCGTTTGAAAGTTTCCGTCATCCTGTGTCTTCTTCAAAATAGTATTTTAAAGCATCACAAACACTGCAGATGAGTGACGACATTTCTTTCCACTTATCATTTTAGAAAATGAAATTCTTGTAAGAAAGTACTGAGCTTATGTTTCTAAGTTTACCGCTAGGTCTAGTTTGTTCCCTTTGATTTCCAGCTAGTTAGCACGGATACCGGTTCGTTCGAACATTTCGTAATGTTCCTTGTATCTGCACCCAACCTATTCAATCGAACATTTCACAAGTTCTGCAGATTGTACTACGTCACAATAGAACTTTCATACTTCTATGAGTAATTTCAGCCATAACAAGTGTTCGGCGGCTTCGAGGGTAGTATTATGACCCGATTACCAGACTCTCGTGCTTCGATCAGGCTGATACCCCGTATGAGAAACTGTAGGAGAAAAAGTCGATGCCATGAACTATCGCAGTTAAGAGCTATAAATCGTCGGAGTTTGGACTGTACCTTTAGATCAAAGGTTGATGTGAAGAATGTGGAAACAATTTATCGGGAATTGTTGTTTCGACTGACTTTTGTATATATTAAGAAGCGTCAGCTGAAAGGAAAACGAAGAACTCATGTTCCTACAGAAATGGCAGCCCACAATGTCTTATGTAGCATCTGGCCCAGAATCGAGGAAAATCAACTAACGAATTTTGGAGACACTGAGCTTCCGCAAATACCAACAAATTAAGTTTCAAGTAAGACAAAACAAGAGCTCCTAAATGCAATTTTTGGATTGACTGGATGCAATCCGATTGAAAATCTCACGGTCATGAAGGTTGAACGTCACGACGGTGAAATTCGCATCGATCGGTCTACATCCATAGCACGTCCATTATTGTATGCAAGAACAATTTGCTATGTTCGTACAGTATTCACAATACATCTGTATATATGGAACAGGTTCATCAGCAAAATGACTGAACAAACTAACAAGAGAACTTAGTACGCACATCTATCTTTATCAAATCGTCACAGAAACCCCGGTTTCCAGAGTGCGCGTCTTTCAAATGTTGAGCGAGTCTCAACACACAGATTCCATGCTATTCTGGCTTAATGAAATTATTCACTTGCGTAGCAAGCACAATGCAAAATTTCCAGTAGAATCACGCTGTCTGCAATTTCGACAAAGCACTATTGACTGCTATACTAACGGCGTTTGGAGACAGTCGAGATCTAGAAGTGTATTTACCTCTAAAAAATGGTTCATATGGCTCTTAGTAGTATGGGACTTAACATCTGAGGTCATCAGTCGCCTAGAACTTAGAACTACTTAAACCTAACCATCCTAAGGACATCACACACATCCATGCCCGAGGCAGGATTCGAACCTGCGACCGTAGCGGTCGCGCGGTTCCAGACCTAACGCCTAGAACCGTTCGTTATTTATCTCTATGTTTTAATTATTTATTAGATTCATCAACAGATAACTTGCACGAGTTAACACTTGAACACAAGTGCCTCACTAAAAATGGCCCCAAAAAAAAAAGAGGATTACCTAATTGCATCCTCGTTCTGAGTTACAGATGGCCACATCTTGTAAAACTAGAAAGTTCGGTACCAGTGTTCTACTGAATGATTATATTTGTGAGTCGATTATGGACAATGGCCGTTGAATTGTTGCCACTAATACTTTTGGATCTGACAGTATTTGCAGTTACAGGCCACCACATGTACTTATGATTGCTTTCGGAAGACGGTTCAAACCACACCGTCAAATGCAATGAATCTGTTTTAGCCTTTTGTGCAAATGGGATCACGCAAACAGATTTACATTGAACGAGCACGACTCTTATCTAGCATTTCAAGCCTAGTTAAACAAGGAAATATATCGAGTGTAACTACCAATGACGCCAATTCAGATATTTGTAATTTGTTCGATTCGGTTTTTAAAGATGAGTGCAGGGGTCTGAGAGAAAAATGTGTCAGAAGCAAGAGAGAGAGAAAGTACTAAGGCAACCTACTAGTAACATCAGTCTTCGATACGATTTGCAATCGCGAATATGATAAAGTAGCAGCACAGCAATACTACAGAGAGGCAATACTACGTCCCATTTGTAATGGATAAGACGACATGAGCGTCAAATAGCGCCCGTACATGTTTGAATTTAACACTGTGAAAACAACACGCATAAATGAAGATCACTTGCTCAATCCAGTCTTTTATCTTTACGTCAGGACGTAAATACAGTATTACACCAACATGACGCAGCGATTCTTGTTTTACTAAAATTGACGCATTAAGAAAACGATACGGCTTTCAGAAAACATTACCAATTACCAAAAAAATATAGAAATTAGCTATGACGATGTAAGCAAATGATTATAGTAACATTAACTGAGGGTTGTAGTACAGCAATGGAAGTGTGTCGTTTAATTTGCCTTACACACATTTGCGTAGCTCTTCAAAGGGATAAACGGCAAAAACGGGAAACGCTTCGCTTCTCGTTTGACATTAAACATATGATGATTCCAGTGAGAAATGTATCATTATAAGCATACAAATGATGAAAATGTTCAAAATGTGAAAAAATGTGAAAAACTTAAAGAAACAAACCAAGTAGATTATCCACTGAAGGAGAGGATACGTTATTAATAAGATCAAGCCAAACACATAGGAAAAAATTAAAAAGAGGGAAAGATAACAGATTACCAGGACGTGGTCATTCCTGCATGCTCTTACGTTGATATTTACCCACGTCAGTGATAGAGTAACCTATGTAAATTGAACGAAAGCAAATGATATCTCCCACTTACTTTTCGGATACGATATTATTCAGATAGTAGCCTGTTTGGAATAATCTAAACCAGGATTTTAGTTTTGCAAAGTACCTTTTCCTTTTAACCGCTACATTAAATGCTCTACTTTTGTTACCTCTTAGTTCAGTATCATTTATTAGCCGGCATTGTAATTCAGAGCAACTGAAGCTAATCTGAACGCGTGTTATTTTTGGTTATTTCTCCAAAATTGAGGGCTGGCTCAAGATATGGTTTTGGTTCCAATTTCGGCACTGTTTGTCCGGAAATACTGTTGTTCTGAAGCAACGTTCAGAGCAGTTACTGCAAATCAGTGCAGGCATTAAAATTCCGATTTTTTATAGTGGTGGCACGTGAGATAACCTGATTTTGCTTCCCATTTGGAAACTGTTTATCTGTGGACATTATTATTCTGGAGCAGCGTTCTTATATTTGTTTCCTTGCTTTCAAATTTATAGACGTGTTCTTCTGAAGTAACGTACAGCAAGACAACACAATTTTAAAGCAATATGAGAACTTCAAAAACCTTTCAGATTTGAGACTTAACTTTCCTGACGCACTCGGGAGAATTTCTTAGCCTTGCCTACATTCCATCCACTTCACCCTGACTTGCTGCCGAAGCAACGTACAATGACTGGAAGCACTCGTTAGAAGATGTGGTGTTCACACGATACAAGATACAGAAATTTAGGTACCAATCGAAACTGACTGAGGTGACAATTTTTGTGGCAAATGAAAGTGAATATTGAAAGCATATTCGTCTGTGAAATGGAAGAAGAGTATTTATCGCAACAGAGAAAAAACTTGGAATCACTTACATAAAAAATGAAGCTACATGCCAGATTATTTGGGCAAAACCCAGAATCAAGTCTGAGCGTAATCTAATAACTGGATCTATTTACTGACCACCGAACCCACGCCCTGAGTTAAACGAAAAATTTAAAGAAAAGCTCATCTCACCAAAACGCATGTACTCAGTCATACCATAATGAGTAGAGAAGATTTTAATCATACAGGTATCGTTCGAAATAATTGTACTTCCATAAGTGTTGGTCACGGTAAGACACCCTTGCTGAGCATTTCTATATACCTTTTTCAAAAAGTACCTACCTTAGATAGTTAGGAAGCCAACTCGTAATGGAGATATATTCAATCTGATGGGAGTTAATGGACTAGACCTGCCTGAGGACGTTCATACTCAAAATGTTATCAGTGATTTTATTGCGGTTGTGTAAGAGGCAGCCCATTAAACCGAGACAGTTAAAAAAAAGTAACCAAATTGTTTTATATTTCAAGAGGAAATGCCATAACTGTTACATAATTTATGCTGCTGTGAGACAAGACTGTCATAGAAATTATGGACCAATGTTTGCGGTTGCCTATTGCATTGTGACAATAGCAAGACATGCTCCTCTTCGTTCAAAGCAACGTTCAAAGCAAATCGATGGCCGCCAATGTCCTCCTTCAATCCTCTAAACACAAGGAAATCACATGGGGAGAGATCGAGATCTTTTGGAGGTTGAGCAAGGTCTTGCAACGAAAGTTGTGCAGCGAAGTATAAACAAGCTTAGCAATATTTGGACGGGCATTTTGTGGCCATGGTTATTTGGACTACGCTGCAGAAGTTTCGTGGTCTGCCCTTACATATCCTCCAGGCAGTCTCGAATTCAGCGATTTCCATACGTTCGGGTACCTGAAGAAAGATATTCGTGGTCATCAATTTGCTCCGTACGAATAGATACAGGCCTGGTACAAAAGTGATTCTTTAGGCAAATCTGGGCAGATTTTCATTACGAGCCAAGTTATAAATTAATAAATCAGTTAAGCGGGAATGTGGGAGTTTGAAGACGGGCAGAGGGACGTGTCGGTTAATTTGTGAAGAAAGTAATAATTTAAGGGCGTGAGGTAGTATTGTGTTCAGTAATAGTGGGAACGTGTTACGTGGAGAAGAGAATTACAGTACTATGAGAATGGAAGAAGCTTGAGGGTGTAGAAACCTGTGAGACGATGAAGTTTTCTGTTAATTTTCATAGCATCACCGTTTCAGTGAAAAAGTAAATTTTCAGAGAAGTCACGATTTCTTCGAAATTGTCAACACAGAAGAGAGAACAAAAGATAAAGAGACATAGGACATCGAAAGTGTGAGAAGGGACTTCCCGACCTCACAAAACGAGAATATACGATGCACCAACGGGGACTGTATACGAAATAGATGAATTCGTTATTTTAAGTATCGAAACAGAAGGTGACTGAAGTGTAAATGTTATCAGCGAACTTTCCGAAGCAAGACCATTCACAGGAGCAACAGTGTGAATTAGTAGAACCTTTGCGAATTAATTTATTCGTTTTCGATATGACCAATCGTCCTCCCGTGGACATACGATTTACAATGGCTCCAGCGATAACCAACTGCTGCAGGAGATACATCTCAGGTGACGGAGCTACTACATTTCTCTACTGACAGCCATTATTTTCGTCACATCATTGGCTATTTACATTCGAGCTAAACAATATGTAGCAGACTACACGTAGAGATAAATGACAATGAAGGATATCGAAGCTGACAAAGTTACTTCAGGACAAGTGCAATAAACATAAAATATAGTCGACTTTTCACAAGGACGCGTAATTTATACGTAGTTAGTACTATTTAAATAGAGCAATGAACTCCTGCTTTCGTGAGACCAAAATGTAAATAAATCATTACTTATATCATCAGCTGCCATAAGCAAGTTCGATATTTACGTTTGTTTTGTAAAGACTGTTTATTTTATCACTTCTCAGCTAATTGTATTATCAAAACTAAACTTAACTAACATGGTTACATCCTCTACAGCCATATAGTTTCGATAAACATTTCAAGTCTCAGGTTTGAGTCTCACTTATCTTTTAATTCAGCATGTTCAATAATTTTCGGTAATTTGTGTTAATTCATACATTCTTAAATCTCCTTATAAAAAATGAAGCAAACTGTGTTGACACACACACATCATTCGTCGAAACACAGAAATTATTTATCCTTCTAAATACCTAAATGAATAATATTACGATTCTACTATATCTGTACTTACTTTATGTGCTTATGTGTGCATATCCGTGTGTGGAATCAAGACATATGCCATAGCAAAGAGCACAAGCAGGGCTACCCACGTGTAGGTTGTTGTTCTGGTCTTCAGTCCAAAGACTGGTTTGATGTAACTCTCCATGCTACTCCACCCTGCACAATCCCCTTCATCTCCGAGTAATTTCTGATGCCTATTTTATTCTGAATCTGCTTACTGTATTCATATCTTTGTCTCCCTTTATGACTTAAACCCCCTACGCACCCCTCCATAACTAAATTTGTGACTCCTTGATGACCCAGAGTGTGTCCTACTAACGAATCCTTTCTTTTAGCCAGGTTGTATCACAGATTTCTCTTCTCCCCAATTCTATTCAGTACCCCATCATTAGTGACGTGATCTACTCATCGAATGTTCGACTTTCTTCTGTACCACGACGTGTCAAAAGCTTCTATTCGATTCTTGTGTACACTGTTTATCGTGTAAATTTCACTTCCATACATGGCTACACTCCACATAAATACTGTGAGCTTGTAGTGGAATTGTAATATGATTAGTGATTGCTGTTGAGTGTGAACCAAGTAAAGGGTGAAATGATGTCCTATAACTTGACACTTGAATTTGATGACATAGTATCCTCCCACGGTTTAGCCAATGGCAGTTATCGATAAGCACTTGTCACGTACGACAGACGACATTTCAATCCCGCATTCCAGCTGAAAGTAAAATTCGTCACGTTACTTCGGCAACTTGCAGACACTGACTGAATCACAAGCAACAAATACAAGTGAATGCTGTAATACTAACAAAATTCGCAAGTACCTTATGAACCAGTGAGTGTTGTACCGTGTTGACGAGAGAAGCGAAATTGGAAAAAAAGAATTTGATGAACTGGCGCTGCAGAATTTAAAATCCATGCCCTTGCTCACGGAGGTTCAACGAAACTTGCAATATGAAGCTTTCTCCGCAGAACTGATCGAAGACCCCTTATTGTGAGGCGACTGGGCGGTGTGAACCAAAGACTTTGAAGATTGTGTGACAGGCTGGACGGAGCTGGGGGTTAATAGATTAGCGCTGTATGGCCTCCGTAAATGGGTCAGTGGCGCACTACAAACTGAGATCAGACCTATCTAGCTGATGGTGTGTGGGATACTCATGAAGTCTTTTTAGCCTAGGCGACAGTCCATCAACTTCACCCTGATGAGTTGGCGAAGCATTCACAACATCGTACAAGGATGGGCAGAATTCGTGAAACAATGTGGAGTACACACGATACACGGTACAGAAGTGTAGGTAAAAATTGAAATTGACAGCGGTGATAATTTTTGCTGTAAATTTAAGCGCAAATCGAAAGCATAAGCGTGTGGTAAGTGGAAGTAGTGTATTTATCGCAAGAGCCAACAAACTCAGATCTCGCTGAGATACAAATTGAAGCGGCATGCCCAAATACTTTGGCCAGTTGAAACATGTTATACCAAGGCCTGCTCCTCTACGTCAGAAGCAAATCTATGGCCACGAATGTCTTACTTCAGTAGTTCAAAAACACCGAAATCAAGTTGGGAGGGATCGGGATCGAATGGCGAATGTGTAAGGGCTTCCAGCGGAACATCTGCAGCATATTCAGAACAAGCTTAACAATATGTCGATGAGCATTACGTTGGGGTGGTTATTTCGAGTACTCTGATCAAGTTTCTTGGAAAGACATTACACATACTCATTACAGCCCGAACCTCTAGCCGTCCGATTCCCATATTTTCTGGGCTCTGAAAGAAGATGTTCGTGGCCAAAGATGTGCCCGAGACGTACATATACACCGAGCGAGGTGGCGCAGTGGTTAGCACACTGGACTCGCATTCGGGAGGACGACGGTTCAATCCCGTCTCCGGCCATCCTGATTTAGGTTTTCCGTGATTTCCCTAAATCGCTTCAGGCAAATGCCGGGATGGTTCCTTTGAAAGGGCACGGCCGATTTCCTTCCCCATCCTTCCCTCACCCGAGCTTGCACTCCGTCTCTAATGACCTCGTTGTCGACGGGACGTTAAACACTAATATCCTCCACGTACATATACACACCTGGATAGAATCTTGATTCCTTAGGCACATGTACACAAATCTTTGTTGCGAGGCTAGTGATAACTGAGAAAGGAAATAGAAGCACGGAAGTGGCAGTTTAATGACGGGCATAGGGACGTGTCTGTGTATCAGTGAAGAAATGCTAATTTTACAGAAATGAGGTAGTATTCTGTGTAGTATATAAATGGAATGTGTAACGTGGAGAAGAAAACTGCAAGACGGTGACCATGGAAGCACTGCGCCTGCCGAGATGGGTGAAGCACAGAAGCTTCCAAATAATCATTATAGCAGCATCGCTGCAGTGAAACAGCAAATATTCATGGAAGACACGATTTCTCCGAAGATATCAGAAGCGAATAAAACACAAAAATAGAAAGCAGACGTAAGAGATAAGATTCAATAACTTAAGATGCACCAGATCATCGTCTCCATAATCCTCTGTTTCTTGCGACCAAGGTTCCGGACATCTAAAATGTGAGAAGAGACGAATCGATCTCAGAAAACGAGAATATACGCTGCAGTAACCGTGAAAGTGTACGAAAAAATATACTTTCTGCCTCTGCAGTGCCTTATCCATACGAACGAATTGGAAAGGGTATCGGAATAGTGCGAAAATTGGCAATTGTAAAGATAAGGTGATCCACTTGAGTGCTAAAAGTAATGAGCAAAAGTTCGGTTGCATGATAAATCAGTCAAACCTAAAGGCGGTAAATTTAGCTACACACCTAGGAATTCCAATTACGAACTATTTAAATTGGAAAGAACAAATACGAAAGACTACGTTTTATTGCGCGAACTCTTAGCAAATGTATCAGATGTACTAAAGAGACTGCCTAGACTACTCTTGTTCGTCCTCTTTTGGAGTACTGCATCGCTGTCTGGTATTCTTACCAGATAGACTTAATGGAGTGCATCGAGAAAGTTAAAAGAAGAGCAGCACCTTTAGTATTATTGAGAAATAGGGGAGCCAGTGTCACAGAGATGATACAGGATTTGGGATGGACACAGTTAAGATACAGGCGTTTATTTGTAGCGACGGATTATCCTTACAAAAAATCATTCACCAACGTTCTCCTCTGAGTGAGGAAATATATTGATGACGCTGACATTCATAATGAGAAACAATCATGCTAATGAAATATTGGAAGTCAGAGCTCACACGGAAAGATATTACTGTTCGTTTTTCCGTGAGCCCATCGAGAGTGAAATTACAGAGAATTGTTGTGACGATAGTTCAAAAATGGTTCAAATGGCTCTGAGCACTATGGGACTTAACATCTGAGGTCATCAGTCGCCTAGACCTTAGATCTACTTGAACCTAACTAACCTAAGGACATCACAAAACATCCATGCCCGAGGCAGGATTCGAACCTGCGACCGTAGCGGTCGCGCGGTTCCAGGCTGAAGCGCCTAGAACCGCTCGGCCACCGTGGCCGGCTCCGCAAATGGGCCACTAACGCATTACAAGCAGAGACCAGATCCATTTAGCTGATAGTGTGTGTGATATTCAGAATTTTTTTTATCCTAGACAACATTCTACCCACTTCACCGCGGTCAGCTGCCGAAGCATTCGCAACAACGTACGAGGATTGGAAGTGGAGTTCTAACAATATAAGGTATAGAAATTTGGGTAAAAATCCAAACTTACAGCGGTGATAATTTTTGTGGTAAATACAAGTGTACATCGGAAGCATAAGCGTATGGGTAACAGAAGTAGTGTATTTATCGTAAGAGACAACAAACCCTTATCAGCGGATATAAAAATTTAAGCTGCATGCCAGATTGTTTGGCAACACTCAGTATAAAGTGTGGGCATCATTCAAAACTGCATTTATCTATTTCTCACCGGACTCACGCAAAATTGTAACCGGGAACTTCAAAGAGAAACAACTCGCTAAAATGCATGTCCCTGATTCACACTTTCCTGATTCCATATGATTTTAATCGTAAAGATATGGATAGGAATTATTAACATTTGTGAAATTTGGTCACGGTAAAACACGCACAAAATTGCTAAACGCCTTTTCGAAAAAGTACATAGTTTAGATAATTAGTAAGTCTACTTGTGATGATAGTTTGTTGGATCTAATGGCTATAAATCGATAGACTGAGGATGTTCGTACTTAAAATGGTGTCAGTGACTTTGAGGCGGTTGTAAGAGAGATTAGCCAGGTTGCAAAACTGGTCGCAATCTCTTTATTATTGCAAGAGTATTTGGCATATCTTTTAAATCATGTATCCTGCTGTGAGATGAGATTTTCAACGCCATTACGGGAAAATGGTTGTGGTACCAATCGTACCGTTATTGTAATAATGCGTACCCCTCATTGTGAAAAGCAAATCAGTGGCCACGAATTTCTTTGTTCAGTGCGCCAATAACATGGAAATCGCATGGGGAGGGTTCGGGATCGTATGGAGAGTGTGTAAGGGCTTCCAGGAAACATCAGCAGCGTATTCGAAAATTCTTAGCAGTATGTGGTCGGGCATTTAGCTGCGAAAGTTATTTCGATTAAAGCGAAGAAGTTCTTTCTGAGCCCTTACACATCCTCCATAAAGACCCGAAATCTCCCCATACGATTTATACAGGGTGTTACAAAAAGGTACGGCCAAACTTTCAGGAAACATCCCTCACACACAAATAAAGAAAAGATCTTATGTGGACATGTGTCCGGAAACGCTTAATTTCCATGTTAGAGGTCATTTTAGTTTCGTCCACCTACGCTCCATGGAGCACGTTATCATGATTTCATACATGATACTCTACCTGTGCTACTAGAACATGTTCCTTTACAATTACGACACAACATGCGGTTCATCCACGTTGGAGCTCCGGCACATTTCAGTCGAAGTGTTCGTACGCTTCTCAACAACAGATTCGGTGACCGATGGATTGGTAGAGGCGGACTAATTCCATGGCCTCCACGCCCTCCTGACATCAAACCTCTTGACTTTCATTTATGGGTGGATTTGAAAGCTCTTGTCTACGCAACCCCGGTTCCAATGTACGGACTCTTCGTGCTCGAATTGTGGACGGCTGTGATACAATACGCCATTCTCTAGGGCTGCATCAGCACATCAGGGATTCCACGCGACGGAGGGTGGATGCATGTATCCTCGCTAACCGAGGACATTTTGGACATTTCCTGTAACAAAGTGTTTGAAGTCACGCTGGTACGTTCTGTTGCTGTGTGTTTCCATTGCATGATTAATGTGATTTGAAGAGAAGTAATAAAATGAGCTCTAACATGGAAAGTAAGCGTTTCCGGACCCACGTCCACATAACAAATTGTCTTTCTTTGTGTGTGAGGAATGTTTCCTGAAAGTTTGGGCGTACCTTTTTGTAACACCCTGTATATTTTAGGACCCCTGAAGGAAGATATTCGTGGCCGTAGATTTGCTCCAGACGTATAGATGCAGGCCTGGGTAAAGTCGTGATTAGTGATGCAAATCTGCACAAATTTTAATTACGAGGCAAGTGGTAAATGAGAATGGCAATTGAAACAGAACAATGGCGGTGGGTCGCTTCGGATCCTTAGTGAAAAAAGTGGTTATTTGCAAAAAGGAGACAATACTCTGTGAAGTAAGTGGTTGTAATGTGTAACATACAGAAGTGAACTACAGTGCTTGTGTTAGTTGCCTATGGGTGAGTGTGTGCCTGCAAGTCGCTGGATGAACCTGCTGAAGTTTACTTTCAGATGGAATTCGGGTTTAAAATGTCGTTCGTCGTACATGACAAGTGCTTGTCGATTAGTGCGCTGGCTACACCGTAGGAGAATACTACATCATTAAATTGCCGTGTGAAATAGTAGGACTTCATTTTACAGTGCACTTGGTTCACACTCCACAGCAATCACGAATCCTTTTTCTTATTCCACCACAACCTCGGAACGACAAATGATGGAATGGGTTACGTAGGAGGCAGCAGTAATTACTATGTACGAAAGCAGAATCATGTTCAGAGACTGAATTCACGGACAAACTGACAAGACGTGAACAATAAACGTCAACACCACTGAGAACAGACACTTCTCAACACAACAAAAGTAGTGCTTATCTTAATACCGTACAATTGTAAGGTATTACTGGATCACTGGCTGTAGTACTTCTGAAGCACACTTTAATATCACTGGATAGCGGACACTGTCAATGAACTCTAATAAAATGCCTCCAACAACCACGTTAGTGTTTCGCCAAAACAATTCGTAAACAAACAGTTTGGCCTTACCTAGACGTGGCTAACTTTCCTGCTGCTCTTGACTATGGCATATGACTAGATAACGCAACAATTTATACACATAATCATAGAAAGCAAGTGCACATACAGAATCGCGTTAGTATTTAGGTAGCTATTTAGATAGATAAATATCATCTCTGTTTCGACAACTGAAGTACTCGGCGCCAACACCATTCGCTCATTTTTTATAAAGAGACTTAAGAATTCATAAATTAACACGAATTACTGAAAAACATGGAGCACTATGATTTCAAATTACGATCAGAATGATAGTTGTGACAGGAAAAATTTACTGAAAATTTAAGACTGCAGAATATGGAACCATGATCGTTAAATTCACTTTTGATTATACAATTTGATGTGAAGTGATAAAATAAAGGAATTTTATAAAAACATATTTAAATTTCCAAATTATTTATGACAGCCGATAGAAACAGTAAAGATTCATTTTACATTTTGCTCTCAGGTAAGCACGATTTCACTGCTTAATTTAAATAGTGAGATAAAGCATCTGACTGCGAGAAAATCAGCGTTAGAGTGAAAAATCGAATATATTTCAGTTTATTGTTATTGTTCTGAAATGATTTATTCAGTTTCATTACTCTTCATTGTCATATAGCTCTACGTGAAGTCTGTTTGGCTCTAAAGTTATTAGCCACTGATGTGTCGAAGAGAACCACGTCCAGTAGTTGTTGCTCCTTCACCTGAGAAGTATCTTCTGCAGCAGCGGAATAGCGCACGTACGATAGTAAATCAAATGTCCACGGGAGGACGATAAGCTGAAGATAGTTGGCATCGAAAACGAGCAAATTAATTCAAAGAAATGCTATTAATTCATACTGTTGCTGTTGTGCACCTTCTTGAGCTGTAAAGATCGCCGATTAGAATTGTAGTCCAGTCGACCTAATGCTTCCTTCGTTAAAATTCCGAGTACATCTATTTCGTACACTTTCCCGGTTGCTGGAGCGTATATTCTCGTTTTCTGAGATCGATTCGTCTCTTCTCACACTTTAGAAGTCCGGAACCTTCGACGCAAGAAACAGAGGATTATTGAGACGATGTTCTGCTGCATCTTCAGTTTCTCAATCTTATTTCTTACGTCTGCTTCCTATTTTTGTGTTTTAGTCGCTTCTAATAACTTCGAAGAAATCGTGTCTTCCCTGAATATTTGCAGTTTGACTGCAACGATGCTGCTATAATAATTAGCTGGAAACTTCTTTGCTTCACCTGTCTTGGCAGGCGCAGTGCTTCCATGGTCACCGTCCTGCAGTTTTCTTTTCCACGTTACACGTTCCATTTGTGTACTACACAGAATACTACCTCATTTCTGTAAAATTATCATTTCTTCACCGATACACAGACACGTCCCTTTGCCCGTCCTTAAACTGTCACTTTCGTGCTTCTACCTTTCTCAGTTATCACTTGCCTCGTAACAAAGATTTGTGTACATGTGCCTAAGGAATCACAATTCTATCCAGGCGTGTATATGTACGTCTCGGGCACATCTTCGGCCACGAACATCTTCTTTCAGAGCCCAGAAAATATTGAAATCGGAAGGCCAGAGGTTCGGGCTGTAATGAGTATGTGTAATGTCTAACCAAGAAACTAGATCAGTGTACTCGAAATAACCACCCCAACGTTATGCTCATCGACATATTGTTCTGAATATGCTGCAGATGTTACGCTGGAAGCCCTTACACATTCGCCATTCGATTCCGATCTCTCCTTGATTTTGGTGTTTTTGAACTTCTGAAGTAAGACATTCGTGGCCATAGATTTGCTTCTGACATAGAGGAGCAGGCCTTGGTATAACATGTTTCAACTGGCGAAAATATTTGGGCATGCCGCTTCAATTTGTATCTCAGCGAGATCAGAGTTTGTTGGCTCTTGCGATAAATACACTTAAATGTCTTATAGGACTTCATTTCACCTTTTACTTGGTTCACACTCCACAGCTCTCACTAATCATATTCTGATTCCAGCACAAACTCAAATCGACAAATCCGGAATTTCTTATGTAGGAGGCAGAATTAATTGGTATGTATTAAAGCACATGTTCAGAAGACTAAACTCAGATACAAGCTGACAAGGTCTGAACAGTAAATGTGAACACTAATGAGTACAGACATTTCTCAACACAAGAAAGTGGTGCACACGTTAATATCTTACAAGTGTTATAAATTAATTCACTGTGGAAACACATAACATGAATTGAAATATTAATGCAAGAACACTCGCTCTAGTACTATTGAAGCACAATTTAATATTACTCAGTACAGATAACTGTCAGTCAACAATCACGAAATGCCATCAACAAACCTGCTATTGTATCCCCAAAATTATTTGTTACTACACCAAACCTGAGTGCCTCAGTGATACATAGCTGTACCACAGGTGTAATGGTTCCTCAAGAGGGGCACCAGCCTTTTCTGTAGTTGCATTGGCAACAGTCTCGATGACTGACTGATCTGGCCTTTTAAGACCATCCAAAACGACCTTGCTGTGCTGGTACTGCAAACGGCGGAAATCGAAAGATAATTAAAGCTGTAATTTTCCTGAGGGCTCGCCGCGCTACCTTATGGTTAAATGATGATGGCACCCTCTTGGGATAAACATTCCGGAGGTATCGAGAAGCCCCTTCTGAAAGTATTTATGTGGAGTGTAGCCGTGTATGGAAGTGAAACTTGCACGACAAAGAGTGTAGTCAAGAATCGAATAGAAGCTTTTGACATGTCGTGGTACAGAAGAAAGTCGAACATTCGATTGGGGGGGAGGGGGGGGGAGCGTAGGGGGTTCAAGTCGTAAAGGGAGACGAAGATATTAATACAGTAAGCAGATTCAGAAAAATGTAGGTAACAGCAATTACTCGGAGATGAAGAGGACTGTGCAGGGTGGAGCAGCATGGAGAGTTACATAAAACCAGTCTTTGGACTGAAGACCAGAACAACAACCTACACGTGAGTAGCCCCGCTTCTGCTCTTGGCTATGGCATATGTCTTGATTACACACACGGATATGCACACATAAGCACATTAAGTAAGTACAGATATAGTAGATTCGTAATATTATTCATGTAGGTATTTAGAACGATAAATAATTTCTGTGTTTCGGCGAATGAAGTGCCGTGTGTCAACACAGTTTGCTTCATTCTTTATAAAGAGAGTTACGAATGTATGAATTAATACGAATTACCGAAAATTATTGTACATGCTGAATTAAAAGATCAGTGAGACTCAGACCTGAGACTTGAAATGTTTATCGAAACTATATGGCTGTAGGGTATGGAATCATGTTAGTTACGTTCAGTTTCGATAATACAATTAGCTGAGAAGTGACAAAATAGACAGACTTTACAAAACAAACGTAAATTTCGAAATTGCTTATGGCAGCCGATGAAATAAGTAATGATTTATTTACATTTTGGTCTCAGTTTCAATTTTATTTCCTATGCCTTTTTAACTTTTGTCCTCTCTTCTCTGTTGACAATTTCGAAGAAATCGTGCATTCTCTGAAAATTTACTTTTTCACTGAAACGATGGTGCTATGATAAATAGCAGGAAACTTCTTTGTCTCACATGTGGATTGAAGGAGGACATTGGTGGCCATCGATTTGCTTTGAACGTTGCTTTAAACGAAGAGGAGCACGTCTTGCTACAGTCACGATGCAATAGGCAACCGCAAACATTGTTCCATAATGGCTATGACAGTCTTGTCTCACAGCAGCATAAATGATGTAACAGTTATGGCATTTCATCTTGAGATATTTTTTTTAACTGTCTCGGTTTAATGGGCTGCCTCTTATACAACCGCAATAAAATCACTCATAACATTTTGAGTATGAACGTCCTCAGATTGGTCCAGTCCATTAACTGACATCAGATTGAATATATTTCCATTACGAGTTGGTTTCCGAACTCTCTAAGGTAGGTACTTTTTAGGAAAGTTATATAGAAATGTTCCGCAAGAGTGTCTTACCGTGACCAGCACTTATGAAAGTACAATTATTTCGAACGATGCCTGTATGATTAAAATCTTCTCTACTCATTACGGTATGACTGAGTACATGCGTTTTGGCGAGATGAGTTTTTCTTTAAAGTTTTCGTTTAACTCTGGGCGTGGGTTCGGTGGTCAGTAAATAGATCCAGTTATAAGATTATGCTCAGACTTGATTCTGTGTTTTGCTCGAATAATCTGGCATGTAGCTTCATTTTTTATGTAAATGATTCCAAGTTTTTTCTCTGTTGCGATAAATACACTTCTTCCATTTCACAGAGGAATATGCTTTCAATATTCACTTTCATTTGCCACAAAAATTGTCACCTCAGTCAGTTTCGATTGGTACCTAAATTTCTGTATCTTGTATCGTGTGAACACCACATCTTCTTACGGGTGCTTCCAGTCATTGTACGTTGCTTCGGCAGCGAGTCAGGGTGAAGTGGATGGAATGTAGGCAAGGCTAAGAAACTCTTCTGAGTGCGTCAGGAAAGTTAAGTCTCAACTATGAATGGTTTTAGAATTTCTAATATTGCTTAAAAATTGTGTTGTCTTGCTGTACGTTACTTCAGAAGAACACGTCTATAAATTTGAAAGCAAGCAAACAAATATAAGAATGCTGCTCCAGAATAATAATGTCCACAGGTAAACAGTTTCCAAATGGGAAGCAAAATCAGGTTATCTCACGTGCCACCACTATAAAAGAAATCGGAATTTTAATGCCTGCACTGATTTGCAGTAACTGCTCTGAACGTTGCTTCAGAACAACAGTATTTCCGGACAAACAGTGCCGAAATTGGAACCAAAACCATGTCTTGAGCCAGCCCTCATTTTCTGGAGAAATAACAAAAAATTACACATGTTCAGATTAGTTCAGTTGCTCTGAATTACAATTCCGGCAAATAAATGATACTGAACTAAGAGGTAACAAAAGTAGAGCATTTAATGTAGCAGTTAAAAGGAAAAAGTACTTTACAAAACTCAAATCCCGGTTTAGATTACTCCAAATAGGCAACTACACGAATAATATCGTATACGAAAAGTAAGTGGGAGATATCATGTGCTTTCGTTCAATTTATATAGGTTACTCTATCACTGACGTGGGTAAATTATCAACGTAAGAGCATGCAGGAAGGACCACGTGCAGGTAATCAGTTATCTTCCCTTCTTTATAATTTCTTTCCTATGTGTTTCGCTTGATCTTATTAATAACGTATCCTCTCCTTCACTGTATTCTCACTAGATTCATCATATGTTTAATGTCAAACGGGAAGTGAAGCGTTTCCCGTTTAGGCCTTGAAGTACAATGCAAACGTGTTTAAGGCAAATTAAACGACTTACTTCAGTTACTGTACTACAACCTACAATTAATGTTACTATAATCATTTACTTATATCGTCATTGCTAATTTCTTTGTTTTTTCGGTTATTGGTAATGTTTTCTGAAAGCCGTATCGTTTTCTTAATGCGTCAGTTTTAGTAAAACCAGAATCGATGCGTCATGTTGGTGTAATACTGTATTTACGTCCTGCGTAAAGACAAAAGACTGGATTGAGCAAGTGATCTTCATTTATATGTGTTGATTTCACAGTGTTAAATTCAAACAACTCCCCACCAGATTTCATAATGGTGATAAAACTCGCTATTTACCTTACATTACCGTCTCAATATTAATTAACTACACCTACCGAAGAGTACGCAGATACGCTGAGAGTTATATTGTACGGAAAAATATTTGACGCTCACTGTAATGTTAGTATCTCCTATGTTATCGTCTAACGTGTACGGGCGATATTTGACGCTCATGTCGTCTTATCTATTACAAATGGGACGTAGTATTGCCTCTCTGTAATATTGCTGTGCTGCTAGTTTGTCATATTCGCGTTTGCAAATCGTATCAAAGTCTGATGTAGGTTGCCTTAGTACTTCCTCTCTCTCTTACATCTGACGCATTTTTCTCTCAGACTCCCACTGCACTCATCTTTAAAAACCCAATCGAACGAATTGCAAACATATGAATTGGGGTGAAGTTACCCTCGATATATTTCCTTGTTTAACTAGGCTTGAAATGCTAGCTAAGAGTCGTGCTCGTTCAGTGGAAATCTGTTTGCATTATCCCATTTGCACAAAAGGCTATACAAAATTCATTGCATCTGACGGTTTGGTTTGAAGTGTCTTCTGTAAGCAATCATAAGTGCATGAGGTGGCCTGTAACTGCACAATACTGTCAAATCCAAAAGTATTAGTCGCAACAATTCATCGGCCATAGTGCCTAATCGACTCCAAAATATAATCAAGCTCAAGTATTGTGGCATGAGTGGGACAGTGCACAAATGGTTTAATTCGTACCTAACTGGAAGAGTGCAGAAAGTTGAAATAAGCAGGTCTCATAATATACAAAGATCAGCACATTCCTGAAACTGGGGAACTATCAAGAATGGGGTTCCACAAGGGTCGGTCTTTGGTCCTTTGTTGTTCTTAATATACGAGGGCAGTTCAATAAGTAATGCAACACTTTTTTTTCTCGGCCAATTTTGGTTGAAAAAACCGGAAATTTCTTGTGGAATATTTTCAAACATTCCCGCTTCGTCTCGTATAGTTTCATTGACCTCCGACAGGTGGCAGCGCTGTACGGAGCTGTTAAAATGGCGTCTGTAACGGATGTGCGTTGCAAACAACGGGCAGTGATCGAGTTTCTTTTGGTGGAAAACCAGGGCATCTCAGATATTCATAGGCGCTTGCAGAATGTCTACGGTGATCTAGCAGTGGACTAAAGCATGGTGAGTCGTTGGGCAAAGCGTGTGTCATCATCACCCCAAGGTCAAGCAAGACTGTCTGATCTCCCGCGTGCGGGCCGGCCGTGCACAGCTGTGACTCCTGCAATGGCGGAGCGTGCGAACACACTCGTTCGAGATGATCGACGGATCACCATCAAACAACTCAGTGCTCAACTTGACATCTCTGTTGGTAGTGCTGTCACAATTGTTCACCAGTTGGGATATTCAAAGGTTTGTTCCCGCTGGGTCCCTCGTTGTCTAACCGAACATCATAAAGAGCAAAGGAGAACCATCTGTGCGGAATTGCTTGCTCGTCATGTGGCTGAGGGTGACAATTTCTTGTCAAAGATTGTTACAGGCGATGAAACATGGGTTCATCACTTCGAACCTGAAACAAAACGGCAATCAATGGAGTGGCGCCACACCCACCCCCCTACCAAGAAAAAGTTTAAAGCCATACCCTCAGCCGGTAAAGTCATGGTTACAGTCTGAAGGGGTTATTCTGTTCGATGTCCTTCCCCATGGTCAAACGATCAACTCTGAAGTGTATTGTGCTACTCTTCAGAAATTGAAGAAACGACTTCAGCGTGATCGTAGGCACAAAAATCTGAACGAACTTCTCCTTCTTCATGACAACGCAAGACCTCACACAAGTCTTCGCACCCGAGAGGAGCTCACTAAACTTCAGTGGACTGTTCTTCCTCATGCACCCTACAGCCCCGATCTCGCACCGTCGGATTTCCATTTGTTTGGCCCAATGAAGGACGCAATCTGTGGGACGCACTACGCGGATGATGAAGAAGTTATTGATGCAGTACGACGTTGGCTCCGACATCGACCAGTGGAATGCTACCGTGCGGGCATACAGGCCCTCATTTCAAGGTGGCGTAAGGCCGTAGCATTGAATGGAGATTACGTTGAAAAACAGTGTTGTGTAGCTAAAAGATTGGGGAATAACCTGGTGTATTTCAATGCTGAATAGAACAACCCCTGTTTCAGAAAAAAATGTGTTGCATTACTTATTGAACTGCCCTCGTATATTGATGACTTGCCATTCTACATTCATGAAGAGGCAAAGTTAGTTCTCTTTGCTGATGATACAAGTATAGCAATCACACCTGACTAACAAGAATGAACTGATGAAATTGTCAGTAATGTCTTTCAGAAAATTACTAAGTGGTTCCTTGTAAACGGACTCTCGCTGAATTTTGATAAGACACAGTACATACAGTTCTGTACAGTAAATGGTATGACGCCATTGATAAATATAGACCTTAATCAGAAGCATATAGCTAAGGTAGAAGATTAAAATAAATTAGGTGTGTCCATTGATGAGAGATTAAATTGGAAGAAACACATCGATGATCTGCTGAAACGTTTGAGTTCAGCTACTTATGCAATAAGGGTCATTGCAAATTGTGATAAACATCTTAGTAAATTAGCTTACTATGCCTGTTTTCACTCATTGCTTGCATATGGCATCATGTTTTGGGGTAGCTCATCACTGAGGAATAAAGTATTTATTGCACAAAAGCGTGTAATCAGAATAATAGCTGGATTCCACCCAAGATCATCCTGCAGACATTTATTTAAGAATGTAGGGATATTCACAGTAGCTTCGCAATATATATACTCTCTTATGAAATTTGTTATTAACAACCAAACCCAATTCAAAAGTAAAATCAGTGAGCATAACTACAATACGAGGAGAAAGGATGATCTTCACTATTCAAGATTAAATCTAACTTTGGCACAGAAAGGGGTCAATTACACTGCCACCAAAGTCTTTGGTCACTTACCAAATAGTATCAAAAGTCTGACAGATAACCAACAAGTATTTAAGAAGAAATTAAAAGAATTTCTGAATGACAACTCCTTCTACTCCACAGAGGAATTTTTAGATACAAATTAAGGTAAAAAATGGTGAAAAAAATAAAAAAAATAAAATAAAATAAAATAAAAAGGCTGTTATATTAACTTAATTATGTGGCTAAATTAACTTAATTATGTAATGTACTGGAAAATTTGACTCGTTCCGCATCATTACGAAATATCGTGTTCATGATCCATGGAACTACCATTAATCTAATCTAATCTAATCTAATCATTCAGTAGAACACTGGTCCTGAACTTTCTAGTTTTACAAGATGTGGCCATCTGTAACTCAGAAAGTGGATGTAATTAAGTACACTTCGTTTTTTGGGGGCCATTTTTATTGAGCCACGTGTTCAAGTGTTAACTCGTGGGAGTTATCTATCGATGAATCTACTCCATCTTTAGTAGAACAGTTTCCAGGGTGTTCTGTTACCACCTCCGATTTTTTCTATTCAGTATCTGCTCATTTTTTCCACTGGTTCTGCAACATTAACAGTTCGATAGGCATGTACATTCAATAAAATACTATGTGACGTTTCCACTTCATGTAGTTTATATTAACCAGTAGTGGACTGGCCAGTGTTCGTTGACTCACTGTAGACTTCTTTGGCCCAAGCTTTTTTGGGATGTCCTGAAAGAGATATCAAATGAAGAGTGACGAAGCTGTCACCTGGCTTTGGGCAAGTCTCATTTAGTAACAAACGTAGTGTCAAATCGTTAAATTCGCCCTCTGCTGCGGACGAGATGGCATTTGTAGTCCCAAATCAAAATATGGGTATCCTAATAGCTGATTAAAGGGGAAAAAATACAAGATTGCCATGATGCTTCACGCTACAGCTGGTCCGTAATAAAGATAGATATCATGCCACGTCTATGCTAAGTACCTACATTCAGCTTCACTTAAGGACTAATTAACTAACGTAGTAGCCCGTTTAACAATTCCGGGTTCGCAATCGCTGTATTCGTTATCCTCAAAATACTCTGTTGTTTACATTGATTCATTTTTCATAGCTTTTTCTTTGGTTTCCACTATTCTGGAGATGGCGAGTTCGTCTCTCGTTACGTGGCGCAGAATCTTGAATGGTTTCTCAGCCAATAGGGATAGTCGTCATTGTGAATACCATACAATTTCGTTGTTAAAAAGTATGACGGAAGATTTCACTGTTTCTTGAAAATCATATGAACGTAATGAAACACATTCAGTCGTAGAAAACATGATGGAAGTGCAGTGGTAGAACCGTCCAAATAATTAAAACACAGAGATAAATAACGAGCGGTCGCAGGTTCGAATCCTGCCTCGGGCATGGATGTGTTCGATGTCCGTAGGTTAGTTAGGTTTAAGTAGCTCTAAGTTCTAGGGGACTGATGACCTCAGTTGTTAAGTCCCATAGTGCTCAGAGCCATTTGAACCAATTTTTAGAGATAAATAAACTTTAAGATCTCGACTGTCTCCCAACGCCATTAGAATAGCAGCCAATAGCGCTTTGTCGAAATTGCAGACAGCGTGTTTTCTACTGGAAATTTTGTATTGTGCTTCCTACGCAAGTGAATAATTTCATTAAGCCAGTATTGCATGGAATCTGTGTTTTGAGACTCGCTCAACATTTGAAGGCGCGCAGTCTGGAAACCGGGGTTTCTGTGACGATTTGATAAAGATAGATGTGCGAACTGAGTTCACCTGTTAGTTTGTTCAATCTTTTTACTAATGAACATGTTCCATCTATACACATGTATTGTGAATACTTTACGAACACAGCACTAGACCGATCGAGCGAATTCGACCGTCGTGACGTTCAATCTTCATAACCGTGGGATTTTCAATCGGATAGCATCCAGTCAATCCAAAAATTTCATTTTGGAGCTCTTGTTTTGTCTTACTTGAAACTCAATTTGTTGATAATTGCGGAAGCTCAGTGTCTCCAAATTTCGTTTGTTGATTTTCCTCGATTCTGGGCCAGATGCGAGATAAGATATTGCGGGCTACCATTTCTGTTGGAACATGAGTTCTTCGTTTTCCTTTTAGCTGACGCTTCTTACTATGTACAAAAGATCACTCGAAACAACAATTCCCGATAAATTGTTTCGACATTCATCACATCTACCTTTGATCTAAAGGTACAGTCCAAACTCCGACAGCGTCAGTTCATGGCATCGACTTTTTCACACCATTTTCTCATACAGGGTATCTGTCCAGACGTTCAGCAATAGAGTATTCGATTTTAGTGTTGACGACGTGGAATTCAAGCACTTTGGACTAGGTATTATAATGATTTTTTGCAGAAGCATGTAAATATTTTTAGGGCTTATAAATACCTTCTCATCAGAATTGCTGATTACAGCACTGATTTTCAGGTAAATGGGACTTAACTTCTGAGGGCATCAGTCCCCGAGAACTTAGAACTACTTAAACCTAACTAACCTAAGGACATCACACACATCCATGTCTGAGGCAGGATTCGAACCTGCGACCGTAGCGATCGCGCGGTTCCAGACTGTAGTGCCTAGAACCGCTCAGCCACTCCCGCCGGCACACTTGGTTAGTCTCCCTTCTGTTCTTGACGGTGAGACATTACTCACATGAATAATTTTTCTGTTTCGACGAGTGAAGTTCTGTGTGCGACACAGTACGCTTCATTTCTCATAAGGAAAGATAGGAATTTATAAATTAATACGAATTATTGAAGGATATTGCGCAATCTGATTTAAAGTGACAAATAGAATGGACCTTGCGATATGAAATGTTTATCGGGAGTTCTGGCTGCAGAGTTTGAAATAATGTCAGGTGAGTTCAGGTTAATAATACAGTTTGATGTGAAGTGATAAAATAAACGAATTTTACAAAACAACCTTAAGTGTCCAAATTACTTTTTGCAGCTAGTGGAAACTACAATGATTCATTG